>NC_135280.1:12132500-13332500 GCF_051311805.1 Agelaius phoeniceus | reverse complement strand
CTATAATGCCTAATGAGGAAATTACTGAAAAATAAGCCTTAAATGAATAAATTTACTTTGTATTTTAAGGGATCATGCAGAATATATGAGAATGATGCATACCTGAATCACTGGGCTCTGCCCCATCTGTGGGGCCTGGTTTAGCCCCTTATTTATGTTGTGCTACTGCAGTAAAGTTCTGTGCTAGTTAATACCTGTCCTTATTTTTTTGTCCTTTCAAGGGCCTAGTATAGCTTCTCCAACTTTACATTCTGGTTTTTCATCAGGGGATTGTTAAAAATATTAACAAAGCAAATCAGTTAATGAACAATTATTTCACTACTTCGCTTTCCCAAAATCAATTCTTAAATAGTTTTTATAATAAAATAATTGTTCTTATAGTATCTCTAAAAATTAAACTGAGTTTGATTCAGAACTCATCAAAGCTCAATGAAGCTCTTCTTTCCCCTCACTTGAGTGGATTCTGGCTTGGGATGTTGCACTACATTTTATATCAAGTTCCAGTAATATTTTTGCCCTTTTAAATCTGTCTGATTTGGAGGCATTATTAGAAATTAATTAGGTGACATTTGAAATTCTGTTAACATTAAATTTTTTCTCAAAGCAATAAAAGCTTGTTCAACAATGGCTGTAAGTGTCTGTCACCTTGCAGAGAGCAAGCTGCTGGGAAAGATGGACTGTGTGCCCTTAGGAAACACTGGAATGACTTCATTTCTGTGCTTAGAAGAATCTTTATTTTATAGGCATAGTGGTATGGGTAATCAATGCATGCATTGGAGGAACATTTCCTAATAGTCCATTATGTCTTCCACTTTAAAGAAGGACATTTAAAAGAAATTATAGGCTTTGACTCATTTTTGGACTCGTAATAAAAAATCAGCACAGTGTGTGTGCTATTTCTCTGTTTATTCCACTGCTATTTGCCTCTTCCAACATCATTCTTGGGTTCAGAAGGAAGAAATCTACCTTGGTCAGCTGCTCCAGCTCATTATCCCACTTAGTATGGAATCTTGGATTCTGGGCAATGCAGACACAATGTATATTTTATGCTCCTGGAGTGATGTGGGCATTTCCTTGGCGTGCTGAGTTTGCAGCAGGAGCAGCTGCTGGGCATGGGCTGGTTGTGCAGAAGGATCTTTGTGCCCCTGGACAGAGCTCCCTTCCCTGCCTTGGCAAAGAGGGGCTGCATTGGCAGCAGGAGGGAGGAGTCACAGGAGAGACTCCTTCCCTTAGGGCTGGGGACTGCTTAGTGCAGTAATGGGGTGTCTTGGTTTGGAAAGCCAGGTGTCTGCTGAGGAAGGAAGGAGCCTCCCCTGAAATGGAAAATACAAACCTCTCCCTCCAAATGATTATAATTTGGAAATTAAGGGGCTCTCAGGCAAAGTCATGGGAATAGGAATAACAGTTCTTTATTAGGAAAAATAAAAATAAAGATGCAGTAATACAAAACTCCACTGCCAGGGTCAGACCATGCCCTGCCCCCCTATGTGTCAGGGGGTGGCACAGCCCCATCCCATGGGGGCTCAGCCCTCCTGCAGTGCCAGCTGTGGCTCTGCTGGAGCAGGGATCCTGCACAAGGGGGGAGTTTTCCTCTGCAGCTCCAGGGCTGCTGCAGATGGGCCTGGGCTCCCTCTGGCCATGCAGGGCAGCAGAAGCTGCTCCTCTGGCAATGCACTGGGCAAAGGCTGCTGGGCTGTGCCAGGCTCACATTGGATCCAGGTAGGAATGCTTGGCTCCTCCCCTGGGCAGAGCATCTCCCCATGGGATGCTGGAATTGGATCAGCCCTGCAGGGACACTCAGTGGCCATGGACAGCAGAGATCTCCTGCAGGGAGGAGTGGCTGGGGGAGAGATAAAGAGAAAACTGCCCCATGAACAGAGAGAACTGCCCCATCAGACAGGAATAGAACACACACCCCCACTTCCAGCCTAAGGCCCAGGAGTGAAACTGGAATTGTTAATTTAGGTATCTATTAAAATAATTTGTTTCTTGCCTTCTCTTTTATTGCCTTTATTACGGTGAGGAAGCTGCTCGTGGCAGGTGTGGATCACACAGTCCAAGGCCCTGGAATTGCTCCCTCTCTGTTGTTTCTTCCTGGCAGAGCATCAGGATGAAGCCTTTGGTTCAGACCTAGGGGCTGCAGTGAGGTTCAACTTGAGAAACCCTTCACTGGGTGCAGATGGTGGGGAATTGGCCTTGGGGAGAGCCAGTGAATCCCTGCTTTTCATCAAGAGTTTGGGTAAAACTCTTTAACCAGGGGCTCTGGTGAATTCCATCCCCAGCTGTGTGCCTGGAGGACGAGCACAGCTGTCAGCTCTGTGATGCCACAGCTTTGATTGTCACCCTACCCCTGACCACACTCTGGAAATTGTTAAATCAGCCTAAAGCTGTATTTTCTGAAATGGGAAGTGAATGAAGAATTAAACATGCAAGTTCTGACTTCTTCCTGGGCTGACAGACATGAGATAGACTCAGAGTTACCCACGAGTAACTCTGGGAGACTCATAGTTAGCCACGAGTAATCATCAGGAGTGTGGATCCTTGTGATCCATGCACCCTTGTCTTTCAAGAATAGTCCCTTTTAATCTCTCTTTAACCAACTCTTTATGCCTGGTGAAGTTTGATTGGATTTTGGTGCAGAGATATTTCTGTATCCACAAGGCCTCTTTTGTTATGATCCAAACTTTCCCCCCATAAATATTTGTGCCGAGTTTAGAAAACAATACTAAACTTCCTGGGTTTGGTTTGATTTCTGTACTGTTCCCACAGCACACAGCTTCCTAAACTATGTTTTCATCACTAATGCCACCTGAGCCAGTAGAGAGCTTGAACTTTTACCTTTTAAACAACTTTCAAAATGATTAGAATGCACTTGTGAATTAATGTACTGTTTAAATTTTTTTTACTGGCCTTTGTGAATACTTTGTGAAAGGAGGAAAGGGAACCTTGAAGAAAAAAATGCTACTTTTTGTTGCTAACATCAGAAGTAACATCTTTATTCAGTTTTGGGACTGTCATGTTGTAAAAGAAAATGTGAGGAAAGTATGTGAAAAAGTGCTTAGGACTTTTGTAGGAAGGGAAAACTGGTTTTGCTGATCAACTCTGAAGAACTCACTACACCAAACTTGTATCATGTGACAGCCTTCCAAATCTCAGATGTTGATCTAAACCCAGTTTAGATGGGGGGATGTTATGTGCTATGCAATGCCCTTGTCTTTGCACAGAGAACAAATTGTACCTTGTCATTACTTTGAGTAATTCATCTGGGTATTCCTAGAGTGTGGAAGAACATTCCTTGGAAAGGGGAGAAACACATGTTGAAAAGCTGATCACTCAGAAGGAGCAGAGGAAGGGTTTTCTAGAGATTAGGATATGAGCTTGGAGCTTCAGCTCAAGACAAAATTCCCCTGTTTGAAGGATGGGTTTGGGTTCATGGTATCAAATTAAAAGCTCTGCCAAGACCAGGTGTGGATGTAGGAACTGAGCCCCATCTGGATTCACTGCAGAAACTCCAGTGTGTGCCTTCAGCAGTGTGAGCTGCTGTCCTGGCAGGGCTTGGGGTAAATAACAAAGATATTAGGAGGTGTTGAATTTGAGAATGGTGTTAATCTTGATGAGTGAAACACACATTTTTTATCTCTTACGTTTAGCTTGGGTTAAAGTCATTTTTGACTCAATAACTCAGGACTTTTTCATTAAATACATCCATAAAACATAGAAGGAAGTGTAGGAATTGGATCTGAAGTCTGGCAGTTTGACCTTTCAGTGCATTGCCACAGTGGCAAAGTCCAGTGCATTTCACTGTGTTAATGCAGTTTCTCATAGATTTTCTGGTTTAGGACATTTATTTGCTCCTTACAGTTGGTTTATTACAAAACCCGATTTGTGTGTGTATGGCTTTGTGATCATGATTGTATTTATAAATATTACTTTAAAGAGGAGATGTGTTTGAGAAGAGGGGAACTGGAATGGTGGGTTTGTCTGGGCTGAGAGTCCAATTTAAGGTGCTGATTTTTGACTCTCAGGGTTCTAAGCAGATTGAACCATTCTGCTGTCAAGGCTGTGCTTGAGTTCTTTTTCTTTCCTCTTTATAACAGTGTTTCAATCTATTGAGTTCCTTTTCTCCTCAGACATTATGGAATGGATGTGTTTTAGGAGAGCACCATAAATTTAAAGTGTTTTGAAGAGCAGGACACTTGGAACGTGTTGCAGACTGCATCTGCTTTTCCTCTCTTTCCTTTTTGGGGTCTGATTACCTAATTAGAGGATAACTTAAGGATTGAATCTATTGACTTGTTAGGCAGACTGTGATAGATGCTGGAATTACTGCTTTTGTTTTGATTCAGAGCACAATCAAGTTCTGTGATCCAGGACAGAGACATAATTATTTGCCTTTGGAAGTGGGAAGAAAGGAGATGATAATTCTTTAGAAGTCAGTGGTGGTATTGATACAAGGTGCTGGTGTTCCTTCCACAGGAATATTTGCTAAATCAAGGTAAAGGAGCTTTGGTAGAAAGGTGTGGATAAATCAAAAATCGGTTTGGACTTGATTCCAAGAACAAGAACAAGTTGGAGGGAAATGTTCTCCCTAAAACTGATTCATCCTCCCGTTAACCTCTGGCTGGTGTCAGCAAACAATGGCACTGCAGCCTGGGCAGGAATAATTGCAGCAAGGAATTGCCTGAGACAAGGCAAGGCAGCAGAAGGAGACCCTCATGAATGACCTTGTTTTGCCATTTTTCCTGTAGCTGCACTAGATGGCAGGGGCTAAATGTGTAAAGCTAAGGGCTTTGTGTGCATTATCCTATTATTTTGTCATGAGGGAATTTTAATTTAATTCAGCAAATAACTGCCTGTTTTCAACAAGCAATTTCTACCAAGGCAACATTGGCCAGTTGTGTTTACTCATTGGAAGTTCAATTTCACTGATAAGGAACATTCATGGAGCATTTCTATCCCAGTTTGAGTAATCAATTGCCTAATATTACAATTTTTATAGAATGACTGGAATATTACTTTTGATTGAAATTACAAATGCATTAAAATTCTCCAGAGTGTAAAAGAAGACATTTGTGATCTATGTTGAATTAGAGGAGATATGAAATTAAGATATTTATATATTGCTCTTATTTGCTATGCTTTCTCCTTCTGTATGCCAATGTCAGCCAGGAAAATATTTTTATTTCAAGTCTCTGTGATTTAAAGATTAATAAAATTATTTACTTTACTTTGGTTCTTTTTTAATATTTGCAGTCTTAGTCATTAGCCCTCTCTACAACAATAAGGAATAAGCCCAGAAGCTATGCAAAAATTGAAAATGGAATCAGGCTGGTGCTTCCCTGGCTGTCCCTTTCCTGTGGAGTACTCAATGTTCAGACTCATTTGGGATGCATTATTACCAAAGAGTTCCCTATTTTGTTCCATTAAATTAGGCTGCAGGATCTGCTGCACTGCCACCCATGTAATTTCCCCCTCAGGAATGCACTTAATGTGTTCTGATGTTCTAATGCTTTCCCCACTGTGCACTTCCTAAACAGCCCAAGGAGTTACAGGCAGTCTTGTCTACACTAGAAAGGATCTCATCCTTTAAATTCAGAGTACAGAACGTTTACTTTTGATGGTTGTCTCATGTTCTGATCTCTTTTCTTCTGGCACTTTAAGACACCTTTAAAATGGGAATAACTGGTCCAGCTTGTGAGCCTGCTTGTCACTGCCAGCAAAATTCAAATAGCTTGGTGTAGGAATATGCAACAGCTGAGTGACTTAACCTGGTGACTCTAAGTGCTAGATAATTAAGTAATTCTCAATTAGTTGTACTGATAATTAATAAAGGTCATCTAAGATTCACAAGCCAATGAGAAGTGTCTGCAGTCCTTGGTAAGGATACTTTCATTCCAGCCTGAAAAGCAAAACTTGTTTAAATGAAAAAGATTTCTTGAGCACAATACTTCTTACACCATCTATTCTTTCACCTGCTGGTTTTTCCCTGCATGTTTCCAATATGTTGGAATTTATTCCAATACACTGGATGCCAGCCCTTCTGCACAGGGATATGGCTTTAGGATCCCTAGGAAGGGACACAGCTCTGGTCCCTCATGTCACAGAAAGATCTTTCTTTACTGAGTTGGTCACTGGACAAGAGTGGAAAGGTGAGATAGAGAAGGTCCTGGATGTCCAAGGTTTTATGGCAAGGATTGTGCAGGATCCTAACAAGGATTGAGCAGGGACACCACAGAATCAGCCCTGGCATGGACTAGAAGGGCTCTATGTTTTCCCAGGTTCTGTTTTGCCTTGAAGAGTTGAGCAAGGACAGCACAGGATCAGCCATGAGTGGATGCACTGAAGGGGCTCTGCATTTCCCCAGCTCCCGCAGTTAATTTGATGATATTGGTTACCCTGAAGTGTAATGAGATGGTGAAAAATTAACAAATTGTTACAAAGTTTCCACTCTTTTTACTCTCTACGAAGAGTTTGGTAAATTCCTGTTTTAGCTGAGTGGTACTGTGCATTCAACATGTATTACCTTCAGGGAATGTTATTTTCCACAAAATGAAGGCTAATCACAAAAAAATATAAATGGATTTAGTATGTAAAGTTATGAAGTCACCACACTGAGACCGTCATAGTTCCTTGAGCTGGGCCACAACTAAATGGAAATTAAACATTCTTATCAATAATGCACTGGGGAAGTAACATCTGTCCTGAGATGCTGAGAGGTAGTTTTTTCATTCACTGAAATATTTATTTCAACTAAAAACCCTAATCTTTTCACTGTCTCCAGAGGGCAGAATCATTGACTGTTATGTTTAGAAACTGTCTGTGAATTACAGGAGTCCATATGAAATGGAAAGAATGCTGATTGAGCAATTAATCACTTTTTACTTAATTTAAAATAAATAATGACATTACAGAAAGCTGTTGCATTAGCTCAAAAAAAAAAAAAAGACTGATTCTTGGAAAAGCAGCAGAGCAAAATTTCTTTCTCTCACTATAGGCTAGTTTCCAGGTCTTGAAGGCACAAAACCAATAGTTTTTGGTGATGTGGTAATATTTTCTTCTAATTAGCCAGTGTTGTGTTACACATGTTACATAAAGGTTGCTGTTCCTGGCCACCCATGTTCAAATCCTTCTTAGATTTCAAGGCTAGAATTGACTGCTAAACCCTGGTTTCTGGTAAAAGTTAATTCCATCTTCCTAAATTCTGTTTGAGCCAGAAAATGGAATTTTTTACAAAAACAGCCACTGTTGATTAAAGGCTTCAGGTCACGGACGATTCCTCAAGTCTCCAGGTAAATTTCTTGCTGTAGATAATTATTCTTAGAATAAAAATATAAATCCTTGCCTGGAGTTGGAATTTGCCCAACTGCTCATTCCAGCCTGAGTGGATTGTTTTGCACCAGATGTTATTGACTCCCATGATGGGAATAAACTCATTTCCTCCTCCTGGATAAGCCAAGCATCTGGATCCATGTGCTTTGTTTTCCATCCTGCAGGTCTGTGCTCCCCATCTGAAATAATTCATCCGTGCCCTCGCTGCCTCTTTGCAAGTTCAACATTTTTGCAGAAAGCTGATTCTGCTGGATGTCCCCTGTTAATATATCAATGGTTTAGGTACTGCTCTGGCCTGGGCTCCAGGTTCATTTACCAACAGCTGCCAATGCCACTAAACATTCTGTGTTTGCCCACATGGAAATGTATTTTTGTCAGACAAGCCCAGAATTTATGACTGCAATTTGATTAAAATTGTCTGAAAATTACCAATGCCTTGATTTATACATACTCGCTTTCCAATTCACTGGGAAAAAAAAAATCACTGAATAATATTCATGGAAGAACAGATCCTTGTGGGATGTTAATTGCAGAGGCATCTTAATTAGAATGACTTTGCTCCTGCTCCTTTTTTTTTTTTTTGTCCCCTATCTGCTCAGTTTTAATTCATTTTAAAGCGTCCTTTGTAGCTGTGCACACAAACCAACATGGAGGTGATATGTTAGTACTTCAGAGTGGTTGCTCAATTTTGATTTTTAAAAAAAAAATCATTATGTAACTGAGGCAAAAAATCAAAACTAAATTAATATCTTGTTATCTGTTGACAAATGAATTTTGCCCCACCCAGTGATAACTTTCCAAGACCCTTAATCTTCCCAGCTGAGAGGTCAGTTTGGATAATTGTGACTCAGCCCCTGTGTGGTGCCTTGGGACTGGGTGTCTGGAACAGCTGCTGAGGCTGTTCCCTTGGAGGTGTGTGCAGTGTGCATTGTTAGCAGGGAAGCTTTCACCAAAGCAAAATGAGGAAAGAACCCCCAGAAAAAGCCCAGCTGTGTGGCTGAAATAAATTCTGGGTCTGCAGCTGCCTGGTCAGTGCAGGGGAGGGTGTGATGGTGCTGGGAAGGGAGCAGGAAAAGCCCAGTGCCCTGTATGCTGCAGAGGGACTGATTGATTGAGGTCTAAATGCCAGGGACCAGAAATCTCCCTCTGGAAGGGTCTGGAATCACCCCTGGGGGCTCTGGGGCAGGCACAGGGAGGTCAGGGACAGTCAGCAGGCAGAGAGGGAGTTCCCCTGAGCTGTTGGCACAGCTCTGGCTGTTTGTTGGCACCTCTGATGGAGAACGGGGCTGGCAGAGGTGGAGGGAAAAAATTTCTCCCTGGAAAATGTGCCCAGATGTCTGAATTGTCACTGCTGCCTTAGGTGCAGATGTGTGGGTGTGACCTCCTCTGACAGGGCAGGCTGGCACTGCAAACCAGCTCCAGTGTCTGGAGCAGACAAATCTGTGTCCCAATAAATCTGTGTCCCAATATTTGGTAATTACTAAATGAACTGAGAGGACTGGAAGTGGCTTTTCTGATCCAGGCACTTTGGGAAGTCTCACAGCTTTGTTCAGCTGGAATTCTGTTGCGTGGTTCTGGCCTGAGAGGTTGGCAGCAAGATCAGAGAGCTGATCAAAGATGTCTCAGTGTGCATCTGCAGACAGGTCACGTCCCAGAATAACCCAGGGGGCTCTGAAACCCAAACCAGGTGCTGAGGCCATTATCCCATTGCCTCCAGTGAGGGCACAAATCAATGCTTCACCCTCACTGTCCTTTCTGCAGCTGTTTTTAGAATCCTGGTGTGAAAAATGCATATTTTATTATTGGCTTTTTGCAAATATTAAAATGAATATTATATGTGTTATGTTAGAAAGTTATGCTGTATTAATTTTCTTAAGTAGTGTGTTAAATATCATTTTAGGTTATAACATAAGGTTAAAATTGAAACTACCTTACATGCTATGTAAGATAATTTTTTCCCCTAAAGAAAGGACTTGCACCAAGATAGCAGCCTCAGGACACCTAAATCTTTCAGAGAAAGAGAATTTATTGCTCTTTTATCAGAAGAAACGAACTTCTTCCTGCCTCATTCAACCGTGAAGATGCCATTAGGATTCAGAGGAAGATGTTGACACTGACCAGACAGAATCCTGTATTTGAATGGAATTTATGCATCATGTATGAGGTATATGAATATGCAACAGGCTACTGCTTTGAAGGGTTAATCCTCTTTTAATGTGTGTCCTTTTTTGGGCTTATGCTGCCCTGAAAAAGGTACCTGGACCTCCGTAACTCTTTGTTTCTATTGTCTCATATTGTCCTAATTCAAATTGTCCAAATTATTATTACTCTAATTATATTATTATTTTTATAACCATTTTATTACTATTAAACTTTTAAAATTTTATAAACAAGTGATTGGCATTTTTCACACTGCTGTTTAGGAACCCCCTTGGCTCTCTCCTTTCCTTCTCCCCTCAGCACCCCCTGTCCTTAGGTGCTCCCCCTCATGGTGGGTTGGTAGAGCACGAGACTCCAAATCTCAGGGTGGTGGTTCGAGCCCCACATTGGGCATTAAAGGCTGATTGAGATTGGAAATCTCAGGTTTATGGATTCGAACCCCACACTGGGCTTTAAAGGCTGATTGAGACTGGAAATGTCAGGTTTATGGATTCGAGCCCCACATTGGGCTGTAAAGGCTGATTGAGACTGGAAATCTCAGGTTTATGGATTTGAGCCCCACACTGGGCTTTAAAGGCTGATTGAGACTGGAAATCTCAGGTTTATGGATTCCAGCCCCACACTGGGCATTAAAGGCTGATCGAGACTGGAAATCTCAGGTTTATGGATTCCAGCCCCACACTGGGCATTAAAGGCTGATCGAGACTGGAAATCTCAGGTTTATGGATTTGAGCCCCACATTGGGCTGTAAAGGCTGATTGAGACTGGAAATCTCAGGTTTATGGATTCCAGCCCCACACTGGGCATTAAAGGCTGATCGAGACTGGAAATCTCAGGTTTATGGATTCCAGCCCCACACTGGGCTTTAAAGGCTGATTGAGACTGGAAATGTCAGGTTTATGGATTTGAGCCCCACACTGGGCATTAAAGGCTGATTGAGACTGGAAATCTCAGGTTTATGGATTCCAGCCCCACATTGGGCATTAAAGGCTGATCTCTGTGGGACCTCTGAGGGCCCAAACCACCCAGCTCTGGGCCCTCGCCACTTGCAGCCTCACAAGGACAAAAGGATAAGGCTCGAGGTGCTCTTTCCTCTCAGGACCAAAGTCCTACTTTATTCCTTGATAAGAGTCACCTGGGGTCAAGGTGAGGTCCCAGAGGGAAAAGGAGGCTGGAACGGGTGATGGCGGGAGATTTTAAACGCAGGGGAATGGGGGACGGAGGAAGAGGCCCACAGCCAAGGGAATACCGGCGAGCTCTCTGGTGTGGAGATGACCCTAAGGTGTTGGAAAGTCTCTTTTTCCCAGCCCTGAGACCGAAGAAGAAGACAGGATTCCTTGGCTCTCGTCCTCAAGGTTGTTTATTTGCTCTTATTTAATACATTGTCTTTCTGACCCGCCGAGGTCTGTCCAGCAGGTCGGGTTGAGGCACACTGCCCACCCTCAGGTGGGTGTTATCTTTTTATACTAAAAACTACATGCACTTTATTTACAATAATTTTCCAACACCTATGCCCTATGTTAGACTCTTTTAGTAGTTTGTTAGACTCTTTTAGTAGTTTGCTAGACTCTTAGTAGTTTGGCTCTACTCTAGACCAATCCAAAAGTGCCACCATCACAGCAGAAGATGGAGGACAAGAAGGAGAAAGAGAAAGACAGAACATGCCCAGATTCCTCCATCTTGCCTCTTGAACCCCCATTCTAAAAAACCCAAAATTCTACTTTTCCACCTGGTGATAAATTCACTAACATTCTACTCAAACACTTGTGGCTTGTAACTCCTGGCACAAAGTTGGTGATGGTTTCCATGGGCCAAAATCGAAGGCAGAGCTGTTTTTGACTCCGTGCCAAGGTTTCTGAGCCCCCTGGCAGGGTCTGGAGCCCTCAGGGCAGGCAGAGGAATGTCCTGGGTTCCCACAGGATGCCAGTGAGGGGAGGAGCAAACCAGGGAGAGACCACCTCCACTGAGGCTGAGGTGGGAGGAAAAACCATGAACCCAGTGCAAAACAACTAAAGAAACTATTTAGTGCAATGCAACAGTTGCGTGGTTCTGGCCTGAGAGGCTGGCAGCAAGATCAGAGAGCTGATCAAAGATGTCTCAGTGTGCATCTGCGCAGACAGGTCAGGTCCCAAAATAACCCAGGGGGCTCTGAAACCAAACCAGGTGCTGAGGCCATTATCCCATTGCCTCCAGTGAGGGCACAAATCAATGCTTCACCCTCACTGTCCTTTCTGCAGCTGTTTTTAGAATCCTGGTATTTAGGAACCCCCTTGGCTCTCTCCTTTCCTCCTCCCCTCAGCCCCCCTGTCCTTTGGTGTCCCCTCTCCCATTGTGGGTTTTGTGTTCAGGAGCCAGCACAGCTCTCAGGCTTCTGCTTCTTACCTGAGACTTTGGGAGCTGCAAGAAAAAGCTGCTAATTAGAGAAAGGACTTACTTTCTAATTCCATCTACTGGAAGCCTGTTCATCCCAGCCTGTTCATCTACATGATAAGAATATTTTAATTTCCTTGAGTGACTAAGTGTGGGAATGTTCCTCACTCGGGGTCACCAAATGTGGTGGTGTTTGCAGGGGTCCCAGGACAAGGGAAGAGATGAGAATCTTGACTCCATATTTCAGAAGGGTGATTTATTATTTTATGATATATATTACATTAAAAGAAAATGCTGTATTATTAAAGCTCTACTAAAGAATAGAAGAAAAAATTTCATCAGAAGGCTAGCAAGGAAAAGAATGGAATAAATGATAAAATCTTGTGGCTGCTCACAGCCTCGACACAGGTGGCTGTCATTGGTCATCAACTAAAAACAATTTCACATGCTGGGCAAACAATTCTCCAAATCACATTCCAAAGCAGGAAAAAATGGAGAAGCTGAAGCTTCTCAGGTTCTCAGGAGAAACAATCCTAATGAAAGGATTTTTCATAAAATATGTCTGTGACAATTAAGGAGCTGGATTTCAAACCTGCTTTTATTATATTGTGGCACTGTCAGTTTGCTTTCTTCTACTTTGCTTTATTATTATAAACACAAAACAGCCATTTTACCATTCCACTGTAAATGCTGGAAGGCTGCAATGGGAAAAGAAAGTAGCCAGCACTACCTGCTTAGTAGGACTTAAGTAATTAAATAAAGGAATGAAATAATTAAATAAAGGAATAAAAAATTAATAAAAATAATCAATAAATTAATATTAATTTTATTATATGTATATGAATGAATTAATTAAATAAAATAAATTAAGGAATTAAATAAAGGAATTGAATAATTCTGAAGCTGATTCCTATCACTTATCATGTTCTTTAGGCCATACCTGTTATGAGGAAAAAAATAAATTAGTTTCTATAAAAATGAGGACAGTTGTATCTGTGGGGACTCAACTGCCAAATGTCACCTTAAGCATTATAAAATTTGCCAAGAGATTAACACTAAGAAATACAAGAAATTGTATAATTAGCATGAGAAAAGTGTGTGTGTGTATATATGGAAACTCTCTAAATCTTCTAAGAAATATGTAGGATTTATCATAAAGCTACTCTTGGATTACCAACTCCAAGTATTAAATTGTAAGTAAACCTCTTTTTTTTTCCCTTCACATCATGAATCTGCCTTCAATCATATTATAAAAGTAGCAATTTTAGATGCAGTTTTTCTGTTACTTCTACATTTTAAGCTGTTTGGGTGATATTTTAGTGACAGATTTATCTGTAAGACTGCAAACAGGAATGTAAGCTGCTACACAAGAAAGTAAATGAAAAGCTGAACTTTTAGTAAAGCTGAGTTTCTGAAGGAATTCCATCACTTCAGCTGTACAAAATTTCAAGAATAAACCAAAGTGTTAATGAGAGACTTGATTCAAAAACTGGAGACTTAGAAGCATTGGTACTTGCTTGAAAGAAAAATCTTTTAAATCAAGGGAAGTTTTAAGTGGATTGCCAGAGCAGCCTTTACTGTGCCAAATGGTTTTGTTTATCCTGTTTATCAATAACCTTTTGAGTTCTGCTTGCCAGGCAGGTGAACTCACAGCACTGAGGCCTCACCTATTACATCAGCACAACCTGGGGTGTGCAGCTGCTGGCACTAAGTGGGGATGGATCATTTACTTCCTTTCAGTGGACTTACAAAATAATTTTAGGAACTTTAAGAGCATTTGTAGCAGGATGAATTCAAGCACTTCATAGGGATTTGACTTAATTTCTTTTTTTGAGCAGGGTTGGAGGACAAGTGCTAAAATATTCCTGTCACTATTTGGAATGTTCTTTGAAGAAAAATTTTAATTTTTACTGAGATGAAGATTGAATGTCCATTTTTCACGAGTTTCTTCATTCTCCTCTTCCACTGCTCTTTATAAAAGATTTAGATTTGGGAAGCTCAAGTAAACACTTGGAACTCTTACAGCAAGACAATCTTGACATAACTTATTCAGCATCAATTACTGGTGGGTGTCTGCTCTTCAGACCTGTGTGGTGGCATTGATGGGCTCTCTGTGCACAGGCCTCATCTTCATAGAAAAGGCTCCATCCATCTGTGAAGTGGTGAGCCAGATGCAATTAGCATTTTTTAAAAGAATTCACAGTAATAGCACATTTTTGAGGGACAGAATTCCCATCCTCTTTACATTTTCTTTGAAGCATCTGCTATGTAAGTACAACTTCCATTTACCAAAGGGAAAAAACCCAATGTGCTGCACAACCCATACCAAAACCCTTTGAAAAGCCATTTTTGGAATAAAACCCGTGTGGAAGCAATGAATTAAAAAATGATGATAAATCAGCTAAAACAAACAAAAAGAAACCAAAACAAAAAAACCCAAACAAACAAAAAAAAACCCCAAAAACCCCTGGTTGCTCAGGTCCTGGCAGTCAATCTCCTGCAGGCAGGCTGCTCCCAGAGCTGTGCATTGCAGCTGGGGCTGGGCATGTTCTCCCCAGGGCAGAAGGGATGATTTGCTGCTCTTGAGTAGCTCCTCATTCACAGAATGTGGTGGTGTTTGAGGGTCCCCAGTACTCCATGTTTCAGAAGGCTGATTTATTATATTATGATATATATGATATTAAAAGAAAATAATATACTAAAACTATACTAAAGAAAGAGAAAGGAGACATCAGAAGGTTAGAAAGGAATGAATAATAAAATCTTGTGACTGGCCAGAGAGTCTGACACAGCTGGACCTGTGATTGGTCATCAAATAAAAACAATTTACATGAGACCAATCAAAGATGCACCTGTTGGTAAACCATCTCCACATTCCACAGCCATCAGATATTGTTTACATTTCTTTTCTGAGACTTCTCAGCTTCTCAGGAAAAAAAAAAATCCTAGCAAAAGGATTTTCATAAAACATCACAGTGACAACAGAAAGTGTCTGGCTTTATGTGCCCAAAATGCCCCTGAGTGTTAATATGGTTTTTAAACTGATCACAAGTTCTTTGGTCACCCCTGTTTTGCCTAACTTGAGCATCACCTGCCTCTGTGCTAATTACAGAGTCAGAAAGGCATTTCTGTGCTAATTACAGAGTCAGAAAGGCATTTTTAAGTGTTTTTTTCTTGCTTTTGTTCTTCCACACAGTTGTACAGCCTGGTTTGGCTCTCCATCACTAACGAGGGCAGGTTTGTGAGGTCACATAGGAGGGAACACAGCTCCTCCCACAGGCTCTGCTTTGTCTCAGAGGTACTCGTGCTTCTCAGCACTGTGTAAATTCCACTTCAACCAGTGGTACCTAAAACTCACTTTCAAATAGGGTGGATGTGCTCTCATTCTCAAAGTCAGGTGCCTTTTTCTTTGCTCTGATGAAGAGGAGAGCAAAACTTGGGCATGCTGCAGCAGAATCAGATTTTTCCCTCTTGGTCACAGGTGGGTGAACAAAGTCCTGTCCCAGTTTGGAACTGCAGCAGGGTGCTTCCAATGGAGTGTATTCTGGATCATGGTCAGTGTGTGGGGGAAATAATATCAGGAAACTTGGTGGAAAACTTCAGCAGGCTCTGGGTGAGGTGGTTTCCAGGATTCCAGTATTTAAAGATTGATGCAAATACCTCTTGCACTGAAACCATGGTTCAAACCTGCTCACTGCCGTGTCAGGAAGTTGCCTTCTGCAGCTTTTGGTCTTCATTTCCAAGTCCCTTTAGGTCTCTGCCTGCTGGATTGATTTCTTTGTTACATTCAGAGGCAAAATGAGCTGTCCCTGCACAGCACTGGCAATGCTGACAAGCAATAGCTGATATCTGAGAGCATGACTGCTTCAAGTTTAGTGTTCATCTGCCAGCAGGTTAAAATTAATCTCTGGTTCCTCAGTCAGCCAGCAGGAGAGCATTTGGTTGTGTTAAAACTCAGCTGAGTAACTGAGAGGAATCCTGAGTGCCACGTGCTCCCACAGCTCAGGGGGATGTGTTAGGGGATCATAGAAACACCACCTGCTCTGAATATTTGCTGATCTATGAAGCCACTTTATTACTCAGGTGTCTAACAACATGCAAATGTGTGTATTAATGGCTCCTGTGCCATAAAAATGGCAAGTTTATAACTCTGCACTTTATAGAGCCTGTAGAATCTAGTTAGCAAAGTGTGCTCTGTTGGAAAACAAGATTACAAATCAATTACTTCTCGCTTGACACAGCTCAGATCTCTTTCCTGAGATCCTTGTACAGCTGACACTGGGAAAATGAACATGCCTGGGAGTGTGACCTATTATTCAGAGGGAACTGCAGGCTAATGGCACTTTTGATCATTGAGAAATCTATTATTTTTTGACCTGCAAGACAGCCTAAATGGCCCACTTTTATAAAGGAAATTTATAGCCTTGTGAGATCCAACATTCAAGCCCTTCTTAGCTGGGAAGTGCAGGCCAATCCTAGATGCAGAAACACAGGAATTTTCCCCAAACCCCTCTCCTTTGCTGCAGTTTATTCCCTGGGGGGGAGAAATGCAGAAGAGCTGATTTCAGGAAAGCAACTGCACCTTTCCTAGCAGAAGCAATTTATCAAAATACTGCTTTGAAGGATGGCAAGGATTCAGTGGTACTGAACCCTCCTTGTGGTGTATAAAAACAGAGATCAAATCTGATTTGGTGGTTGAGGTTCAAAGATTCTCAGGGCAGACTTCAGGCTCACAGATTTTCTGTTTTCCTTGAACATTGAGCTCTAAGAGGACGGGGCTGGCCCCACAATCAGGCTGTGGGGATCACTGGAGTTGCCATGTGGGGTGTGAGCTTTGCCCTTAGAACTTTTGTTTTTCAGTGTGTGTGCTTTTTCCTGCAGAGTGATAATGCTTGGGGATTTGCTGTTTATTTTTATTCCTCAGGTTTAATATTGCAGCAGAAATCTATAGCTGACATTCACCATGTTATTAAGCAAACGTTTCATATGAGCTGTGGTTTATTTTTTCTTTGAGTGACATGGCCATACTTTCTTTTAAAACTCAGTGCAAATAAAATCTCTGGATTTAATATTCTTTTTTTCATTCCCCCCCCCCCCCCTTTTAATTTTTTTTTTATTTTCTCTGCTATTGAATAGGGAAGTCACTTCAGGTCCTTGCTATTTAGTATTCATTTGGGGGTGGTGTCTGCAAAATCCTCTTTTTAGAAATTAAATATGGCTCTCATATTATAGCAGGCACTTTGCATCTAACACAAAATCAAAAGAAGTCAGTAATGAGATTCTTGTTGCATTTATACACCCATTGTTTCTTGTGTGAGTAAAATTTAAACAGACTTTTTTTCTTCTCAGTGTTGCCCTTTGCACTTGACAATATAAGCATTTTTTTGTATTGTGTTGCTATTTCTTTGAAGTGATGTGAGGACTGGTATGAACACATCTTCTCTTGTTAAATAATTCTTATCTTGTATAAAACTGTGAGCATCTGACAATTTAATGTTAGTTTCTGAATATCACAGGCCCTCAGCCTGAATTAAAGGTATTTTTAGGTCATGGGACTACAGATATCTAAACAGAAATAAGTGTAGGTATTTCTTAAGCTTTACTATTATTATTAATTATTATTAATATTATTAGTTTTATTATATATTTATTTATTATTTCTAAGTTTAGATATTTCTCTAAGTGCTGCAAAAGCCTGAATCCTACATCTCTGGTACATAAGAGCTGGAAAATGTTAAAGTACATATGGAAATATCTTTTCATCATCATAAATCTTGCTTTAACTCACTGGTATGCAACCACCACGTAATTAAATGTAACTGAAGTGCTCTGCCAGAGGAGGTGTGATCCAACAGTGATTGCTCCTCATGTTCTGCTCTGCAGTGTGGTCTAGGAGCTGAACTGAATTCTGGCTTTGACCTGCACATAATGAGCAGCAGCTGCCATTTTATCACACTACACCTGCATTTTTAATGCTGCTAATTAGTCAATAGTAAACTAATAATGAAGCAGCAATAGACACTGCTGAATATGTCCAAGTGAATGTTGAATTTTGGTGAATGTGCATCATACACACACACCACAGAGGCAAACAATTTCCTGCCCTGGTTTGTAACTACAAGCATTCAAGGATTCCATGTGTTCTTTCAGTGATGTGAAACATCTCTGAATTTAGTTTTTCTGTGGAAATACTGCTGGACCTAACCAAATAATCTTCTGTAATTAGTGAGGTGCTCTATCTATATCCTCTGTGTAGTTCTTGTAGTCTGTTTGTTGAGATATCTTGGACTGAGTTTGTTAATTAATGAAATTGGACATCCTTGTGCTGCATTTGAGCTGATAGAAACAGGAACCTCCTGTCCTACAACAGTGAGACTGAACAACACTAGCATATATTTAAAATGTAGTATTTTTTCAGTTTTGGATTTCTATAAGCTGTGGCTATCACTGAATTTGTTGCAGACTGAATTAAGGGTCAGATGTGGGACTGCAGATATTTAAACAATAATAAGTGAATATCTAGATCTATCAATCTAGGAATGGAGAAAACTCCTCTATGGCTGTGTTTTCTCTGGCACATAGCAAGAGTCAGATAGTGGATCTTTAGAGCAAAACTAATTATTGCTAATGGGTCACTGATAGCACTGACTTCCTTCAGAAACACTGCAGCACTTGTTGATCCACCTCACATCAGCCAGGGTTTTTTGGGGTGAACTCAGCCTTTCATTCCACTGGGAATGTCATGTGGAGGGGACTCCCTGCAAATTGCTGTAGAAGGAA
This sequence comes from Agelaius phoeniceus, assembly GCF_051311805.1. Lineage (NCBI taxonomy): Eukaryota > Metazoa > Chordata > Aves > Passeriformes > Icteridae > Agelaius > Agelaius phoeniceus. Next base: position 13,313,861 of record NC_135280.1, on the reverse strand, counting down.
TCCAAAGATAGGCTGGTTTGAGAGGGATTTAATTACCAGGAGTCACAAATGCTTCATTGCCTGATGGAAATGAGCAGTGTAATTGCAAATCTAATCTGTTCATGCCTGGAACTTCAGCAGCCCTAATGCCTGCAGTGGAAATTGCACCAAGTCCCTTTCCAAGGCAGGCAGTGGTATCAATTTGCTTGATTGATATCTTCCTCTTGGCCACAGATCTGTCACTGAGCAAATACTTCTGACACTGTTGAATTAGTTGAAATAATGATGGCTATGTTGTGTTGCTCTGGGAAGTCAGGTGATTCTAATGATGACTCTGAAATATTGGGAAAGGAAAAAAAAAAAATTCCAGTGCTGCCCTCAGAGCTTTTTCCTAGTCTATAAATACTGGAACTTTATGCTGTGTTGTAGCTGTAATGCAAATAACTCCAGAATTAATATATCCAGAAGAAATACCATTTGTAGTGAAAAATACATATGACAGAGTTGCTTTTGAGTACAGTATGCTAAAAAGGGTGTCAATTTTATTTGGCTCTATCATGCACAAATTGCCTTCTAAAGAAAATTACTATTTCTTGTGTCTGAAAAATGTGCTTTAAAGTTTGTTTTGCTATTTAAAGCATTTTTTCCTGTACTCTTACCTTTTTCTGCTGTATTTTAACTGGATTTTGCTGCTTCTCATTCTTATAATATATGGGCAGTATTTGGGCAAGATCTGTCAGTGTGTGTCTTGAGATCTTAAAACAATTTTGGAGTGGTGATCAAAAGAGGTAGCATATGCTTCCAAGTCCCTTTGGATTAAAGATGCTGATTTCTGAATGTCAAATTTGACACTAAAGTTAGATGGGAAATGAGCTTCTATTCTGGGGAAGAAAATTAAAAAATTTCCCTGAAATCTTTTTGACTTGAAGCTGAGGTGGTGTCAGTTGTGCAGGCATGAGGCTGCTGAGTGAGGTCACTTGTATCTTTGCCTTATTCACAATTCAGTGAAGAATCCTTTACTATTTTGATGAAAAACACCTGAAAGCAATCAGTGTTTGCTTCCATCCCAGTTCCCCCAAGCCCTGTGACTTCAGGCTGTATAGTTCTTTGAGATTTGCCCTGCCTGGAATACAGTCATTAATAAATGTTAATTTTCCAGATTTACTTTTTAAAATGTAGTGGGGTCTTACTCCAGTATTCACCCTAAATCAAAGCCAGGCAGAGGTGGGTGAGCCTCTCAGGAATCACTAAGTGGCATCTGGAGAGCAGGAAGTCCAGGTTTGGGCTGTGTTTATTTAATTCCTGTCAGGTACCTGAGCATATCTGTACACCAAGCAATGCCACACATCAGCTCTTGCAAGCCAAGGTTCCTTTGAGCAGGAAATGCCACACATTATCTAAATAACTAAACTTGAAAAATATCTGAATCTGGCTCTCTTGTCCGTACCCTGGACAAAAACCAGGATCTGAAGTCACCTGGTGATTCTTGAAATTTTATTTTCAGCCCAAGATATTGCTCTTAAGCAGGGTTTCTTTGAGCAGTGTAATTAGCAGGAAGCTTGACCATTGTGAGAATAGCTTGGGTTTATCACTGCCCAATTATCTCTGTGCAGAGAGGCAGCGTTTCCTGGGGCATTCTGGTTTTATCAGCTGTATTCAGGGCTCACTGAAGGCTCAGGCAGCAGCACACCTGAGCACTCTCCCAGAAATCCAAACTCTGCCCTGAGACTGGCCTAGCTAAGATCAGAGATAACATTCTTTTCCATTTTCCTAGCCTGGCATGCTGCTTCTTATTATTCCCTGCTGCTTGTGGCATCTGGAGCTGGTTTTTGTCTGCATAGTACAGGGACAGCTCAAATGGAATGGGATGAAGGGGTGGGTGTGGAGCACCAGCCCTGGGCTGTCCTTGCTGAATCATTTCTCTGAAAAAGCCAAAGAAACTCCTGGCTCAGGGAAAAAAGGGAAGGCTGAAAGCAGAATGAAATAGTGACTGGATGTCATGGGTGAGCACTGCAGAGCTCAGGCTGTGCCCTCTGCTGAAGGGTCAGGGCTGTCAGTGCAGGAGGTGCCTGTTGGACACCCAGGTGAGGCTGAGGTGAGCCCAGGCAGTTCCTGCTGGGTGTGTGATCCATGAGAATGCATCCTTGGGAATGCTGTGTCCATAAAGTGTCACTGCACAGCCCCTGCTGGGTGTGTGATCCATGGGAATGCTGTGTGATCCATGAGAATGCATCCTTGGGAATGCTGTGTCCATAAAGTGTCACTGCACAGCCCCTGCTGGGTGTGTGATCCATGAGAATGCATCCTTGGGAATGCTGTGTGATCCATGAGAATGCAACCTTGGGAATGCTGTGTGATCCATGGGAGTGCATCCATGGGAGTGCATCCTTGGGAATGCTGTGTCCATAACTGCCCACTGTACAGCCCTTGCTGGGTGTGTGATCCATGAGAATGCATCCTTGGGAATGCTGTGTCCATAAAGTGTCACTGCACAGCCCCTGCTGGGTGTGTGATCCATAGGAATGCTGTGTGATCCATGGGAATGCATCCTTGGGAATGCTGTGTCCATAACTGCCCACTGCACAGCCCCTGCTGGGTGTGTGATCCATGGGAATGCATCCTTGGGAATGCTGTGTCCATAAAGTGTCACTGCACAGCCCCTGCTGGGTGTGTGATCCATAGGAATGCTGTGTGATCCATGGGAATTCTGTGCCATCCATGGGAATGTATCCATGGGAATGCTGTGTGACCCATGGGAGTGCATCCATGGGAATGCTGTGTGTGTGATCCATGGGAATGCATCCATGGAAGTGCTGTGTGATCCATGGGAATGTATCCATGGGAATTCTGTGTGATCCATGGGAGTGTATCCTTGGGAATGCTGTGTGTGTGATCCATGAGAATGCATCCATGGGAGTGCTGTGTGATCCATGGGAGTGCAGTGTGACCCATGGGAGTGCATCCATGGGAGTGCATCCTTGGGAATGCTGTGTGATCCATGGGAGTGCATCCATGGGAATGCTGTGTGTGTGATCCATGGGAATGTATCCATGGGAATTCTGTGTGATCCATGGGAGTGCATCCCTGGGAATGCTGTGTGTGTGATCCATGGGAGTGCATCCTTGGGAGTGCTCTGTGATCCATGGGAATGCTGTGTGATCCATGGGAGCGCATCCTTGGGAATGCTGTGTGATCCATGGGTGTGTGTCCTTGGGAATGCTGTGTGATCCATGGGAATGCATCCATGGGAATTCTGTGTGATCCATGGGAGTGCATCCTTGGGAATTCTGTGTGACCCATGGGAGTGCATCCCTGGGAATGCTGTGTGTGTGATCCATGGGAGTGCATCCCTGGGAATGCTGTGCGTGTGACCCATGGGAGTGCATCCCTGGGAATGCTGTGTCCATACCTGCCCACTGCACAGCCCAGAGGGCAGAGCGTAGAGCAGTGCTCTGCCCATCCTGCTCAAACCTGAAGCCTTGGAGAGGTGCAGTTCTGCTTCCTCTGAGCTTTGATAGAGCAGCATTGATTTTATTCAGTTTTTTTCTATAGATCTGCACTTGCTGTGCCCTAAAAGCTCATTGACACATGGTGTCTTCTGAGAGGAGCCCTCCTACTTTCCACAGACACTGCTTCACGTGGCTGCCACACTCAAGAACTTCTTTATTAAAGAAAGGAAATTAAAGTACCTCATTCCCAAATCTGGAGCTGGCAATGCATGTGGAAAGATTCTGAACATTTGATATTCACTCTGAATAAAAGCCTCTTTGCTTTTATTCCATAACCTGGGGCTTTCATTGTTGCACATTTTGGAAGGAAAAGCAATTTGGAGTCAGCATAGAATTTGGATGATATTATGGACAATCCCTCTGAAATCCTGCAGAGGAGAGGCAGTGCAGGGAGATGGGCCAAAGTGGAGTACAGAGGAGTGCAGGAGGTTTTTGTGGCCACCAGAGGCCAGTGAATATCTCCTGGTCAGGGGCAGTGTGGGAGAGCAGGGATGGTGGTACAGCCGTGCCTTCCCCAGGGGAGGGGCTGATTTCCCTGGGATGAATTCTCTAAACTCAGTAACAGCTCTGTGGAGGCAGTTCCTGTTCTGTGCTCCCCATGTCCTTACTGTGGGGTTGCAGTGGAGGGTTTTCACTGGGGATTGCTCAAAAAGCTGTCAATAATTTTTTCTTTTTCTTTTAATTTTAGAACAGGTTGATGCTGATAAATAGGGTGGACTTCTTCTGCCTTTTGATAAATTCCCACCACCACCTTTTTTTTGGTGCTCTTTGCTATTCAAAGCAGTAAAATTGAGCTTCTTCTTAGAGGAAGACTCATTACTATAAAACTTGATTACATAGTGTTTGTAGCAGAAGTACTTTATGGGTCAGCAGGAAAAATAAGCAATTATTGCAGACTCCTTTCCACAGAGCATGGCTGAGTTGTTGTGTTTCATCAGGTACAGTGTGATCCAAGCTTCTGTGAGCCATTCACTCATCTCCATAAATTAGACCCTCTGCAAAAGGAGTTTTCAAACCCAGTATGCAGATTTTGTGTTTGGTTAGAGGGGATAAAATAGTTGGGTTTTAAGCAAACACTTAATAATAATATTGTTTATGTTTCACTTATAAATACATAAAATGTAAATTATTAAGAAACATAAACTGCATTTTCAAAAGTGATCTTGATATGTGAGGTTTAAAATCTCAGTGGAAAGGAGGTGATTTTGTATTTCTGAGTCAATTTGCTCCAGATCCTCAAATGTATTTGGGAGGATTATTGCTGTTGACAGTGAGACAGTGGTTTAATACCTAATTAGGTAACAATCTTTGTATGGAGTTCTTACCTGCAGAAAAGGTAAATTAAAGTCTAGATGAAAAGGAAAAAACCTTGTAACCCATATGGTGTAAAAACTGACTTCCTACTCATACATAAGTTACGACTTTAGGCAGTGCCAGAGCCTTTGCAGTGTTTTATTGGATTCCAGAGCTCAATAAAAATTGCTTTTTTTCCTACAGCTCTTGTGGAAGGGAGCCTTCAGTAGATGTTACATAATTTTGTCCCTTTTTAGACTTCCTCAGCACTGCACCAAGGTGGTGGACTGGAGGGAAAGGGGGTAGGGATTCCTTCTGCAGGTGCCTTAGAAAAGGGTGAGAATTCACTTCCCCCACTGGAAAGAAAGCCATTGCAATATTAACAAATGACCTGATGTTAGCAAAGTGCTTTAATTCTGATAGTGCAGGTAAATATTTTAATTCTATGAGCTTTTTCCCCCTCTTTTGCTGTGAAATAATTGTATAGAAAGACTAAATAACTCAGCTGGATCTGGATATAACAAAAGAGGAAATCTGAAGGCTATCAACTCTTGGGACAATGATTTTCCAAAAAGTCATTCCTAGGACTTGTATTTAGGGACACATTAAGCTCACTCTAAAATGTGAAGTGTGATTTAAGATCTGGAAGCTTCAAACAGACCTGAGTCCCTGGGTGAGGGATGCTTTGTTAAATCCAAAAGCTAATCCTCCAGATGCTCCCTCCCAGAATGTATTGATTTTCCTTTAAGGAGCTGGCATGCATCCCTGGGAAGAGGCCTTTGCTCATAAACCTTGATCAAAGGCATTCTCTGTGGTACATGCAGGTAAAAATTCTACAGAGGCTTTTCTGTCTAAGCCACCAGACTGATTTATAATTTGTCTACACACTAGTGGAATGATTAACCAGAAAAAGAGCAGTAAATAGTTCTTTTTCTTTTCTTCCAGTGAATGGGATTTGCACAAGGAAATCAAATAAAGCAGAGAAAACATGCAGCTGATGGCTGAGTTATGCACTGCAAACCCTCTAAATTGAATTCAGGCTAAATACTTATGTAAGACAAAGTATAAAAGCTTTGTCATCATCAGTAGGTCACTGCATGAAATGAAAACTTAGTTTCTGAGGTTGCACTTCCACAGTTCAGCCACTTTTGAGAGCATTATTTGTAAGGTTTCTCATATTCCTGGCAGGAAGGACCCTCAGTAGGAGAGCATTTATTCATTCTTAGACAGGAAGGTTTGTACACCTTTAGCATCCCTAAATCTCTGTTGCATATTCCTCCTCTTGCAGAGATCAGGGAGCTTGAAGGGGAAGAAAAAAAATTGTTTTTCTTCTGTGCACTAGATCTCTTATTTTGATCAAACAATAAAACCTTTCCAGAGAATCATTTACAGTTTCCTTCAGGAGACAGGTCTTCAGCTCCTTTTAACTTCTTTATCAAGTCTGTAATGTTGCATTTGTTTCTCAGGTTTGAGTGCAAGTTCCCTTTCTGCAAACCATGGAAAGGCAGTGTAATATATAATAATATATGATATATAATATATAATATATAATATATAATATATAATATATATATAGTTCTAGAGATTCTGAAAAGGAAATGCTGAATATTTTGCCCAGTGCTACATAGACCCAACACAGCTGGGTCTGAAAGAAACTTCTTGCACTTAAGGGTGATAAAGATGAGCAGTGAGTAAAGGAAAAGGGAAACCCCAGCTGCATTAACAAGGTCTGTGAGTAAAACAAACCTGCTGGAAAACGAGAAGTCAATCAAGCTATTTGTGATAATCATTGATTGATGTGAGTGGTGTTTTATGGGAGGTGGTGCCTTGGAGTGGGAAGCTGTTTAAAGGATTTCTGTCAGTGCTGATTGCAGATTTTTCCTCTCATGATTTTTAGAGCTGAGTCTTCTTAGCCACTTACTTTTTTGGAAAAATGGTATCATGGGTAAATGTCTGAAAAAAAGAGTTGTATTTGAATCACAGGCTGGATATTTGTGATTTTTTTTAGATGTTGAGGTTACAAGAATATATAAACTAAGGGAAAAAATAATGTTTCAGTTTCTTGACCCTGAAGATTTGGGAAGTCAAAGAAGTCTATTGTTCTCATTTCTTCTGAATCTGTTGCTGTTCATAAGACACAACACTGCCAGCAGATGCAGCAGATCCTCTTTAAAGTGATCCCTGGATATTTTTAATCTAGATACCACCAGAAAGCCCCTTTTGATTTTCAGCCAGGAGGAAAGCTAAGGAGACCCTGATAAATGCTGTCCTAGCAATCCCTGGTTCCTGAGGAGACAAGGGAAAACTCCAGGATAACTGTGCTATTTGGGAGGGCAGGAGAAATCTCAGCCTGTCACAGCTGATGAGGAAGTTTTATTTTTATTCTGCCCATCAGCATTTGTGTTTTCATATTGAGGATTTTGTCTCTCTTACCTCCTAGGCTGCCATCTCTGTTTTTCCAGCCTTGAAGAAGAACTTAAAACACGCTGCCTTTATGGTTGGCCAAAATTGCAATATTAACAAGGAAGTGTGAGTGAAAATGCCAGTACAAATGACATGTATTGCTGTCATTTAGCTTTTGAAGTTGTTACACTCCTGAATGAGGAGTAGCAGATGCTCCTGTTACCTTGAAGTGTCTTTTTCTAAGCCCCAGTTAAATCTGGCATCATCTGTTTCCCAGCCCTACAGTCTTAATTTGATACCAGGCACATTTTCATCCCATCTGAGTGAATGTGAAAATATGAAAAGAGTGCCTTAGGGGAGAGTTTCTATTTCTGGAAGTAATCTCCATTGATATATTGTGTGAGCCTTCAGAGTAAAGACAATTGAAGATGGGGAGTGGGTGATTCTTTTTTTTTTTCCCTACTTTCCAAATTTTTTTACAATAGGCAGGACAAAGTGATCAACCTATGGAGACATCGTGTCTTGAGGAAGGGAAGTGTTTTGGATATTGGCCCTTATTCAAAGGTGATCAGACTGGATTTTTTGTTGTTTTTTTGTCTCTTTTTTTTTAATCTTCTCAGTATTATCATAATGAGGTGCCATAAGAACTTATGAACTGGTTTGTTACCTGGTGTTGCTCCATCTGCAGCCAACAAGGCTCTTGAGCTGATTTTGTCATGGTTCTCCAGGAGAATTTAAAATAGAAGTGCAGTGAAGCTGCAGGGTTCAACTGGTTGGGTTTGTGGCTGTCCTGAGGAGCATTTGATGCTGCAGTGGGAACTCTTCATTAAAACTCTGGGTCACTTTCAGCACCATTGCCCCACTCATCTGGGAGCAGCAAGAAATGCAGGAATCCAGGTCTGTGGGTTGGTGTCCTTTTGGGTTATTAGTAACTCTCTAGCATTTTATTAGTGACAAAAATAGTCATCAGTAGAGTGGTGACCTGCAAAAGCCAGAAACAGAGAAACCAGACAGACACAATAACACAATTTTAGAGAACTTTCCTTACAATCTTGGCCATTTGCAATGTAATAAGCAAATAAAAGGTATATTTTAGTTCAGCTCAAAAGTGATATATTTTTCATGACAGAATTTCTGAATTCTCTGGAATTTGAGAGGTAACTTTGAGAGGCTGATGTCTAATATTTCAGGATTAAGGTTTTACCTTTGAAGCTGCTTCACAAGGTACTGACTTTCCAGTAAAGACACAGAGTTCAGCTTTAGTCTGAGTTTAAAAGATAAGTTGATCTCTGTGGTTTTCAGATGCAAACCTTGTGTATGAAGATAAGCTGGCTGTGAGAAGGACAGCCTCTTGGAGGAGTAGACTATTTCATAACTTAGAACTTTTATTTATCTAAGGGAAGCGAATGTATCTGTTTAATTGGAAAAATCACTTTAATCTCACCTAAGTCACTTTAACTAACCCATAATGTTTCCCCAAGGCTCTGTGTTCTGTGCACTGTAGACAGCTGAAAAAAATAAAATCATATTTCAGTCTGTAGCTGCTACCAGTCTCTGTAAACTTAGATTCAAATTGATATTTGCCCTACTGTAAAGCACCCTAAGGGTTGTTAGGTAAAACAGGGCTGAGTTTGCAGCCTACTGGGGGCTCTCTAACTCCACTGTTCAATGATCAGCCAACAACATCCAGGAGTTTGCTGCAGCTATAACTTGAGTATTGTTTCCATTGATTAGTGCAGGTTGGGCAGAGAGCACAGTGATGCAGATATTAAAGCTGGAAAATGAGGTTGGAGCCCTGCTGTCAATAGCAGGTGGGCTGTGCTCCTGTGCCATGAGGATGCCATGGGATCATAGTGATACAGCCATTGATCATTGGGATTGGGCTTCTTCAGAGAAAAATGGAGCAAGTTGGACAAGCAGGCTGAGATTTACTGCCTGAGAGCATCCTAATTTTGAAAGGTCTCATTTAGAGATAATTCAGGCTGCAGCATGAAGCTGGAAAGACAGAAATCAGTGGGTGCAGGTCCCTGGAGTGGGAGCAGTGTCCCCTCCAGAGCAGGTTCAGTCACTTACCCAAACCCAGCTCATTGACCAGATTGTTTGCAGAAGGAAATAGCTCACCAAAGCTGACATCTGCCTGGAGTGCTCTAAGGATCACAGCATTAGCAGTTTTCCATGTTGCCTTTTGTTGTTTAAAGCAAAAATCCTGATCCCAACACAGGTGTCCTCTTTGTGCTTAAATATCTCCACCTGGAAGAATACACAGAGGACTTATATTATTAGAAGTATTCAAACTTGTCTAACTGCTGCCTTGGGCTATTTTGAAAACACGCTTAGATCCTGTTGTTGGAGAAGTGATGTGGTGTTTTCTAAATAAGGATTCCTGAAAATGGGAACAAAGTAAAGTCATGCACTCTAATACAGTCAGGAGGATCCTGGTAATTAGAGGCCAGTGAGCCTGACCTCAGAATCCAGTGAGGCAATGGAACAGTTTATTTTGGGAGTCATCCCTTACAGGATGGCCAGGGTATCAGAGCCAGCCAGCAGGGGTTTAGTAGGGGTTTGATCAACATGGTCTTCTTTTATGACCAGGTGACGTGCCTGGGGATGCAGGAAAGGCTGTGGATGTGTCTGTTTGGACTCCAGCAAGGCCTTTGGCACTGTGTCCCACAGCACACTCCTGGAAAAGCTGCAGCCCATGGCTGGGACGGGAGCACTCAGTGCTGGGCTCAGAACTGGCTGGATGGCAGGGCCCAGAGTGGAGGTGAACGCTGCTGCATCCTGCTGGCAGCCAGGCACCAGTGGTGTCCCTCAGGGCTCTGGTCAGTATTTTTATTGATGACATGGAAGAGGGGATTGAGGCTTTCATTAGTAAATCTGCAGATGACACCAAGCTGGGAGCGTGTGTCCATCTGTTGGAGGGTAGGAGGGCTCTGCAGGGGGACCTGGAACAGCTGGATGGATGGGCAGAGTCCAATGAGATGAAGTTCAATCAGTCCAAGTGCCCAGTGCTGCATTTTGGCCACAATAGCCCCGTGCAGTGCTCTGTGTGTGGGATGGTGTGGCTGGACAGTGCCCGGGCAGGAAGGGACTGGGGGCACTGAGGGACAGGGACTGACCATGAGCCTGCAGAGTGCCCTGGGGGCCAAGAAGGCCAATGGCTCCTGGCCTGGGTCAGGAATGGTGAGGCCAGCAGGAGCAGGGAGCTCATTCTGCCCCTGTGCTCAGCACTGCTGAGGGCACCCCCTGAGAGCTGTGCCCAGCTCTGGGCCCTCAGTTTGGGAAGGACCTTGGGACACTGAGCACATCCAGAGGGGGCAGCGAGGCTGGAGAGGGGCTGGGAACACAAACCCTGTGAGGAAGCCCTGAGGGAGCTGGGGGTGCTCAGCCTGGAGAAGAGGAGACTCAGGGGTGCCCCCATCACTCTGCACAGCTCCTGAAAGGTGCCTGTGCTCAGCTGGGGCTGGGCTCTTTCTCCAGCAGCACTGACACAACCAGAGCACACAGCCTCGAGCTGTGCCAAGGGAAATTCAGGTTGGATATCAGGAAAAAGTTTTTTACAGAAAGGGTGATACAGTTCTGGAATGGCTGCCCAGGGAGGTGGCGGAGTCCCCATCCCTGGGTGTGTTTAAAACAAGCCTGGATGTGGCACTGGGTGCCAGGGTTTAGTTGAGGGGTTGGGGCTGGGGTGGATGAACTTGAAGGTCTCTCCCAACCTGGTCATTCTGTGATTCTGGGATCTGACTGTGCTGGCCCATGGCTTGGTGCATTATCTCTGGTGATCCAGATAGGTCACATGGGGCTGCTGATATTTGTGTCTCCAGAGGTCACTTTCTGAGCCTCAGCCTCAAAGCACATCAAAGGCACTGGGATTCACTGTGATGTGCACCCTGGTACAACAGCTAATTTCCCATTAGTGAAGTGGCCCTCAGTAACTGGTGCTCTTTAAGAACATTTAAGAACATCCATTCAAAACCTTGTGCTGCAAAAGCATCTTTGAATTTATTTTCCTTCCCATGTTTTCTTTCTCTCCTTATTAAATTATTTAGTTGCCTTAAATTTATATAATTACTGTCTTTTAAATTTCTCCAGCACCTGCAATTCTAATTTAAAAAATCTTAGCAAATTTGGTCCATGTACCTGCTGCAGTACTTTCTTTTTGTACATTTACAGTACAGTAAAGCTTGAATTTTTACCTTGGACTTCTGGGGCCAAATTATCAGCCAGCAGAAGTTTCTGTGACTGCCCCTGTCTTGTCCTAGTTCTACTCTTCCACAAAGCAGGGTCACAATGCTAAGGCAATTTTCCCAACAGAATTGGATGCTTTCAGACAGTAATTGCAGCATGTAGGCGACAGGATAACATCAGACAAAGGGGAAGTCCTGGGCTGTCCTGGTACTGTTTGGGTTAGCTCAGTTTGCAGCCTCACCTGAGGTGTCTGAATCAGAGGCTGTGAAGTGGAAATCTTCTAAAAAAGGTTCTTGTGCTCTGAATTGTGGTGCTCCTTTCTTCTGAGTCAGCTGGGAGAAAAACACAGGGAAGAAAAATCTGTCTTTTTTCTGCCTCCTGATTCTGGTTCCTCTGGAATCAGTAAATGCAGAGACGCTTGAGAATGAAAAATGAGAAAAGGAACGTTTGCCCTTTTTTGCATATCTAAATGAAATAAGGATTGTATTGCTTCTGGGAGTGGAGAGGAGACCATGGAGAATCTGGGGTCTCTCTGTGATGGTTTCCAGGGTAATTCAGCAGCTCCAGTTGTTCTGAGTAAGGCTCATGCTGTGAATACTCTGGGCTCAAAGATGCAAAGGCAAAATTCTTCAAATACCTTGTGCTGCTATCAAGTGGCAAGAGTTTACAAGGAAATTTATAGTAAATTCTAACAAGTCAGGTTGCCTTCCTGCTGCTTTCCTTTGTGGGTCTGGTACTTCTGCAGCTTGGTTAGACTCAGAAACCTGGGCTAGATCTGTTACCTAAATCTATGTTGAGACCATTGTTTCTCCTCATTGTACTGATACACATTGTGTCTTCTGATCCTTTAAAAATAATTTCCCTGTTGCATTTCCAGAACTCGTTGGACTACTAATGCTTTTCCTGTTACATTCATCTTAAATTTCCACTGAGCCTGCAGCACTTAAATGCAATAGTTTGTGCAGTTAACATCTGAACCTGAGTCCTAAAGCATTTGAGTTCACTATATTTAGGGTAGGAATGCCTGCAATTTATTTGAAACTCACATCCTAATTATCAAATCCAGTTTATTTTTTATTTCCCAGTAGTTTTGCATCTGTGCTTGTGTGGCAAACCTAGAAGGAAAAATAGAAGATTAATTTTTGAAACACATTCTTCGTGTTCTTTGTCTTCAAAAGTCAGAAATCTCCACAGATTCTCTCACTCATTTTATTTATGTCTTTATTTATACTTTAAAAATATCTTTCCATCTTTTAGCTGTAGTGACAACTTCAGGGCTGTTATTCTCTGCCCTGAGATTTGAAACAGTTTCCAAGAGCTGTTATTCTGTTTGCAATGTTTAATTTCAACCCAAACCCTCGGCTACTACAACCCAAATATTTGAATAGGAAGAAACATCAGCACACTCAAGATAGACTTTTTGTTTTTTCCAAAGCAATAATACAAAATTGAGTGTTGGCCAGCAGCAAGGGAGGGTGAGCAAAGTCTTTGCCTGACACTTGTGTGAGTGTCAGAGTGGCAGGCTGGATGGGCTCCTGCTGGTGGGAAAATAAGGGAGAGGTGCTGGAAAACTCTGCTGCTGAAAAATGACAAAGGGCACACACAGATGCTGTGATGCACACAGGGGAGAGCATCTGTGGTGTGAGCAGCATTTTCTGCTCTGTGGGCATGCACAGAGAGATGGATTTCTTCTGGAGCCTCAGAGAGTGCCCCAAAGCCCCTGGGACAGAGGGGAGGATCCACAAGCCAGCCCTGCCACCCCAGGGAATGGTTTGGAGGCAGCTGGAGGACACAGCTTTGTGGTATTTTCAGGGTTCCCTGTGGCAGAAAGGAAATGACAAATTTGACTCCATGTTCTTAGAAGGCTAAATTCTTATTTTATGGTATTATATTATATTAAAGAATGCTATACAAAACTATACTAAAGAATAGAGAAAGGATACAGACAGAAGGTTTAACAAGATACTAAGGAAAAACTCGTGACTCTTTCCAGAGCTGGCTGTGATTGGTCATTGAGTTAAAACAATTCACATTGGATAAACAATGTCCAACCACATTCCAAAGCAGAAAAACACAGGAGAAGCAAATGATAAAATATTGTTTTCCTTTTTCTCTAAGGCTTCTCAGCTTCCTAGGAGAGAAATCCTAGCAAAGGGATTTTTCCAGAAAATATGACAGTGACACAGCTTGACCTTGCAGGTGCCCCTCCCTGCACACCTGTGCCACAGGACATCAGGATCTGGGTGTGGGTTTGACATCTCCTGCAGGGGTGTGGGCTCCTGCTGTGCTTCCAGCACACCTGCACCTCCACACACATCTATCCCTTTGGCTGGAGATGGAGGAGTTGCTTGGCTTTTCTCAGCTTGGTTCTTCTCAGCAACCAAACTGAGTTGCTTGGAATGTGGCATTCACGTTCTCTGAAAAAAATCCCTTCTCCCAGGATTTTTCTCCTGGGAAGCTGAGAAGCCTCAGAGAAAAGGAAAACAATTCTGATCTCATTTGCTTCTCCTGTGTTGTGCTCATGTGGAACGTGTTTGGAGATTGTTTACCCACAGGTGATTGTTCCATTGCATTCTGCTGGGAGTTGTTTTCACTCTTTGGCCAATCAGGGCCAAGCTGTGTCAGGACTCTGGAGAGAGTCAGGAGTTTTCATTATTATCTTTTTAGCATTCTGTAAGTATCCTTGCTCTATTCTTTAGTATAGTTTAGTATAGTATTCTTTAATATAATATAGTATCATAAAATAATAGATTAGCTGTCTAGGAACATGGAGTCAGACTCATCATTCCTGCCTTCATCAGGACATTCCCTGCTAATACAATACTTGGGTTTTCTCACCTGTGGCTCCAGTGAGAGATGTAGGGATTTAAGCCCTTTATAGATAATGATCTATTGGATTAATCAATTGGTATTCTCAGTTATACAGAGAAAAACCACTGAGTTTTATCCTAAATATGTACATTCCAGTGTAGGAATGCTGTAACACTTGTTTTGTTCTTAGCAAATGAACCAGTCTTGGAAAATGGCATTAAGTCATGTTAGTAATGCCAGTTCCTTATAAATTTTGTTTTTACAATGAAATTCCTTTCTCTTGCCAAAGAAACTTCAGTAGAAATTGGGCCTTCTCACCTTTAGGAGAAAACAAATTAGTGGTAAGTAGTTGTTCAAAGTAATTATACAAAATACTCCTTTAGAACCAGCTTTTTCCAGGCCAGGAGTGAAGCCATCTCCTTCCACTACATGAAATTATCCACAGGAAACATGCCCCAAACAAGCTACTCCATCTGTCTGTGTCAGAGTTAAAAGCAGGGGAAAAAAAGTACTCCTGGAGGTTGAAAAGTGCAAGGCAAATGTATGTTACAAATTAGCTTGACTCAGTGTACTTAACAAAATTTTGCCTCGTTATCCACATGGTTTATTAGATATGCAGAGCCACTGGTTGCTTTTTGATGCATGAAAATACTAAACATTATTGAAACATCTTGGTATAAGACAAGGCTCCTCACTGTCAGTCTCTTCAGGTGCTTTTTGTTTCAGTATTTAGATTTAGAAAGAATTATGTTTACTGGGGCATATTCTCTAAGAGTGTCTGTAAATTTCTATGTAACTTTTAACACTATTGAGAATAATTCACACAGATTTAATGCAGCAGAACTTTCTCTGTTTATAAGGACACCTAAACCTCTCTTGTTCAAAACCACATTTCTAACATTGTTCTTGAGAGAAATATTTTGAATAAATTTGCAGAATAAGTGAGTGGTTATTGAAGGAATCTCATCTAGCAAGGAATTCCATGGGGCAAAACTGAAACTGGTCAAAATCCCCCCGAGGGTTTTTGGCAGACCAAAGCCATGGCAAGGTTTAATTCAGTTTCTCCAGTGCTCCATTGCAGTAGCAGAGTCACATTCCACAGGCAGGCTGGGCAGGGCTTTCCTAGGCACTGCCTTTTAGGCTCAGCTTTGTCCTTTCTCCTGTTTGCTGACGGTTCTGAGCAAATTGGCTCTAATTACTCCAAGTAATTTGAGTTAATATGTCACCTCCAGGCTGCTAATCAGTCAGCTCTGCATGTGCTCCTCAGTGATTACAAGTGTAAGTAAGAGCCTGGCTTTGCTGCTCATCAGAATACCTTATTTTCAGCATCTGTGCATTGTTCCACTGGGGAGTAGAGGCTTCTCTCTGTGGGGCTTCATTTATGGTAGCTCTTGAAGGATTTATAGCTCAGGGCATTGATTCAGCCAAGATGCTGCCTGATTTTAGATCATCTGATGTTAGGGCAGGTGGTTTTTGTTCTGAATAATAGCATTTGATGGAAAATGTCAGCTGTAGTTATTCCTACTTAACATAAGTCTGGTTTTTATTTCCCTTTTGACAAGTTCTCTGTGGTCTCTCTGGCAGAGATATAGGCAGTGTGAGATGTGTACTTGCAGAATTTTGGGGAAAAAAAAATTAATTTGGGCTCAATCGTGCAATCTTTGCTAACAGAAATGATCTTATTGATGCCACTTACTTGTTAATGAGGGCTTTGAGTCCAGCCTTCAGATCATGAACAAAGCAGTGTTTTGTTTGTTTGAAAAACCCTCTGCAATGCCACGTTCAGAACAAAGGGGAAATTAAATAGGGAAATGTTCCCTCTTGCAGGTTGGTGTCACTTCAGCTGACACCTGCACAGCACCAATTGACCAGACTGCACTGGCTGGTGTAGAGGTGAGTGCAGTTCAGCTGCCAGTCTTTAGGCATGCACAGAAATTCCAGATCAGAGGCTTTTCATTGAAGTGCCTTTCATCATGCACATCAGTAAGTCAGCATTAGCTGCAACCCTAAAAACACCAGCAAAATAAATCAAAAAGATCCCCTCAGGAGGGTTTCTAGGAATGGCTGGCCAGTGAAATGAGGCAGTGGGTGCTTTGCTTTGGGGCCTGGCTGAGCTTGTAAATCCCTCCAGTACCAGTCCCTGACATGTGGGGGGTGTTTTGGGAGTTGTAAGAATATTCCTGCAGGAAAAGATGTGAACCAGATGGCTTGAACCCAGCCCCAGTGGGACCCTCACAGCTCAGAACCAGCCCCAGTTCAAGTCATTCAGGAGGGTGACTCTACCTCTTGACTCCAGAACAGAAGAGATGAAACTTTGCTCTGGGTGGTTTAGATGCACTTTGACTCTCCAGAGAGCAGGGGAGAAGGGAATGATGGCAACCAACAGAAAAGGAAACTATGGCATGTTAAATATGATGGTTATAGCTGAAAGCACAAACCTGTAGAGCAATATGAACAGTATTTTACTGGGAGACAAAACTCAGGTGCTTTTGTTTTGTGGCCAAGGAGAGAAGGGTGTGCCTGGGATGTCAGGGCCTTTTATTAATCTGACACGAATTCTACTTTGATTTTTCTAGAGTTTTTTCTGTAGGTATCTGCATGTCATTAATTGTAATTGCTTACAAAGCTGCTGGAGGCAGGAATCAAGCCTGGCTAGAATCACTCTGGTGTAGGTTCACAGTAATGGGGTTGAAGTCCCAGCTCCAGCAGGTGCAGGCTGCAGGGCAGCACTGCTGGCAGGGTATTGCTCATTTATTGTAGAGCCACAGGATGGTTTGGGTGGGAAGGGACCTTAAAGATCAGCTTATTCCACCCCTGCTATGGGCAGGGACACCTTCCACTATTCCAGGTGGCTCCAAGCCCCATCCAGCCTGGCCTTCAACACTTCCAGGGGTGGGGCAGCCACAGGTGAGAAGCCTGAGCAGCCTGTGCCAGAGACAGAGCCCTGTGGATGCCATCCCCTCTTTCCTGTGTGTGTCAGCACAGCTTGGTGCCCTCTCCAGGTGTGCTGAGGGGGCAGTGATGCCCCTGTCCATGTTGCTGGTCCCAGAGCTGACCCCAAGGAACAGCACAGCTCCCTGCTCTGCACTCAGACATTGAGCCACCAGCCACAGCCTGAGTTGAGAAGCCACTTCTTAATGAGGGCTTTGAGTCCAGCCTTCAGATCATGAACAAAGGAGAGTTTTGTTTGTTTAAAAACCCTCTGCAATGCCATGTTCAGAACAAAGGGGAAATGAAGTAGGGAAATGTTCCCTCCTGCAGTAGCCCAGGTTTGTGTCACTTCAGCCAGTAACTCATCAGTAACAAACACATTGTGACCATCCCAGCTCCTTCCCTGTTGCAGTGTTGTGAGGTCCCCAGGATGAGGTGAGAGATGAGAATTGACTCTTAAGCTCTCAAAAGGCTGATTTATTATTTTATGATATTATATTATATTAAAAGAAAATTATATACTAAAACTATGCTAAAGAAAGAGAAAGGAGACATCAGAAGGCTTGGAAAAGAATGATAATGAAAACCCATGACAGATGCAGAGAGTCCGACACAGCTGGCTGTGATTGGCCATCAAGTAAAAACAATTCACATGCTGGGTAAAGAATTCTCCAAATCACATTCCAGAGGAGCAAAACATGGAGAAGCTGAGGCTTCTCATCTTGCCAGGAGAAGAAATCTTGGCCAAGGGATTTTTCAGAAAATATCATGGTGACAGTTCCCCACCCAGTGGTCCCTCTGTCAAATCCATGGCCCTCCAGTTCAGAGACAAGGATGTCATGTGGGACAGTGTCAAATGCCTTGCACAAGTCCAGGGGGGTGAATATCAGTCACTCTCTCCTAATTTACCAGCTCTGTAGCTCCCTCAAAGGCAGCCACAAGATGTGCCCTCAGTGAAGCTGTGTTAGCTGTCACCAATCACCTCCTTATGCTCCATGAGACTTGCTGTGCAAGCTCATCCAGCT
The DNA here is from genome assembly GCF_051311805.1 of Agelaius phoeniceus. Classification (NCBI taxonomy): domain Eukaryota; kingdom Metazoa; phylum Chordata; class Aves; order Passeriformes; family Icteridae; genus Agelaius; species Agelaius phoeniceus. The sequence goes on along the minus strand of NC_135280.1, from coordinate 13,295,722 downwards.
GCTAAATGGGCTTGAAAGTTTTGTCCCTTTGCAGAGCAATAATAAAGCTGTAATGTGCTCCTGAATCTCAGGAGAGTGTAAAGTCTAATTTGCTTCCGAGCTCGGATCGAAGGTGGAACCTTTGCTGAACTGGAAGGAACTGAACAGTTACACTCAGCCATAATAAATCTGGCTTTAGTTCATATTAATAGATTGAAAATTGACTGGTCTTCTGAGGGAGAATGCTGCTCTGCTGTTGAATCACCCTGAGTGTTTATATGGAACCAAATTTGAACAAACAAACAGAACCCCCACAGTGCCTTAAGCTGGGATCAAAGGGCTTTAAGGCAGACCAAGCCTCATCAACGTGACACCAAGTTTTGCTGAGAGACTGCTGTTTGTCCTTTTGCATAAATTCTTACCCTATGTATGAATATTATGGCTGATTCTGACCAAATAAATCCTGTGAGTGATTCAGTATGGTCCAGAACTGGCACCCATGACTGTGGGATCATGGCCTTGCTGTGTGCTCATGGTAATTGATGCCTGGGTTAATTTTTGCCTTCTTGGCCTTGTCCTGGTTTTCATTGCTGCTTGTGGTGTGATGAAACGTGTGTTGAACTGCATGTTGGAAAGATTAGAATTCAAATTAATCAAACTCCTTATGTTAGTATATCTGTGGGAAGGAAGAGAGTACAGGCAGAAAAAACCCAGGACTTGAGTGTCACATTAAGATGTAGGAATAAGAAATTTTCCTGAGTGTTGCAAAAGTTGAGAGAAATTGATAGCAAAATCAACACTGAACAAAAACAAACAAACAAACAAAAACGTTTGGCAGTCCTTCCAGTGTCAGTATTGCTTTAAAATTAGTTTTGTAAATCTATATTTAATTGGACAGTTATTGTACTGTGTGCTAAATAAACACTAATTATTAAACATGGGATTTATTGAAGTGTAATAGGTATTTCTAAAACTTAATTTACTTAGCCTGAGTAAACAAATTCTAAATGATCAACATAGCTTCCTGTACAAGAGCTACCACTGCAACTAATACATGCCAGAGCCAGGATTATAGAATATTTTCCAATAGGTATTTTATTCCAAGACATACCTCAGGAATATGGGCTTGTCTGTGTGATTCATTTTAGGATCAGGATTATTAATTTTTTGTAGAACCTTGTGCCTTATACACTCATCCAATTGCCATCTAAGTCTTGAATGCAACAAATGAACCCATAGGGGACAAACTCAGGAATTCTAAAATTGAGCACCTTGCTTAAACACACTGATTAATAAGGTTCTTGGCAAGAGCACATGCTGAAATTGGAAAGCAATGATCATTTTGCTGTCCTTTCCCCCCTGTGCCATCATTGCTGGCATGGAGAGACCCAATTGACACAATCACAATTACACAGTGTGATGTAGTGCAGTACATTCCAAGCCTGTCATGTTTTTGTTTTAACTGTCCTCAGAATATAAGGTCAGCCTGCAACTCAATAAAATGCACTTTTAGCTTTCATGAATTTGGGAAAACTGAATGTTGTTTAAGTGAGCTCTTCAAGTCAATGCCCAATTTGATTTGAAAACTGCAGCTTGACTGAACATGCCCTAACAGCTTGATTTCTCTCTTGAGTCATTTGTGCTCCAAAGGCTTGTTTTGGGTATGAACCCTGAGGAAAATGTCTGGATTTACAAGTGTGTGTTACTGATGGGAAATGGAAGCTGCTGTTCAAGTTGGGAGCCTGGCACAGAAGTTTGTACTCATATTTCTCCATATATTTAAATCCTTCATGGAATATCACCTGTTCTATTAGGTGTCCACAAAGGATCACAAATATAAGTTTGGGAAAATATGTGGAATATGTTGAGACCTTTATAGGAGCAGCATCTGGGCATCCATACTTCCTGCCAGAGTATCCAAGATTTGCATCCTGGAGATAAAGGGAAATTCGAGGCTTTTTTTGGAAGAGCTCTCAAACAGTCCCTGACAGTCTTTTATCTTGGGTATAAAAAAAAAGCCATCAATAATTAGCAGGCTATATTTGGAAAACTCGATGTCTGATGTAATCAGAAGGCTTGGCAAGGAAGAAGAGAGTTTGCATTCTGCCCAGAATAAATATAGCATTTCTAAGTGCTTTGCATCTTCTCTTTGCAGTAGAGCTTTTTGTCTTTTAATCCTGGTTTTGAAAAGCAGGTTTGAAGATATTCTCCCTTGAAGGTTTTTTTTTTTCTTGTGTGTTTCTCACCAGGCTCTCTGAATTGCTTTATTTTTTGTTTAGTTTGAGAGTGATTTTATTATATCCTGAAATGATGCATCATTCTGAATTAGTCAAGACCCAAAATACCATGGAAGTGCCTATAATTGAGCTTGCAAAAAGGAGGTAAGTTACTTGGATAAATGTTTTACTTATTTGGGACCAAATGTTGGTAGTGAGCTCTCAGTGGGTATGAACTGCCTTACATTTGATTGCCACTTTTTTATTGAGTGTTCAGGTGATGAACAAGACTTTCAATGCAGATTTTGGACCCCCTCAGTCTCAGGCATTGGTGGCTCATGTTTTTTGTACTCACTTTACTATTTCACTATTTGCTTCATCTTCTTGTGGCCAAGCATCCCATTTTTTTTGAACAGATCTCATTGAACATGGATATTAAGATGATAAACCCCATCTTACCTACTCCTCCTTTAGGCCAAAGGAGCAGGGTCAGAGCTGGTGTAATTTTTAAGAGTTTGAGGCAAATTTGGCTATTAATTCCTCCTCCTGCTAAACTTGAGACTTTGTCTTGTTCTCTTCTTCAGTTCTTAATTCTTTAAAGACTTGGTGTCTTTGTCAGGACACAAGACTTTTGGTGGCTGAAGCAGGTTATTAATCTCTTTGGAAGACAGATGGACAATTAGCTTTGAAGGAAAAGGAAAGCACAGCTTTTGAGACTGTAATCTCCTTTATCTCTAGATTAACACAGGGAGAATTCTCGCATGGAAAGGGACCTATGTCAAATCCAGGAAACAAGTTAGAGTAGCCCTTGCTATATTTTTCAGATAGCAAAGTAATTTTATGATTATTCCCATTTTTGTGCAAACCAGGGTGCAGCATTGCTCAAGAAAGGTGGGTAGCAGAAAGGATTTTGAGAACACCCACTTTTCTATACATTATACATAATTAGGTGAGAAATAGGTTTGTAGAGAATTCTTAAAACTTAGCAAAGGTTCACAGAGTATCCATTTATATGTAAGCTTAGAGATAAGAAATAATTACTTAGAAATATTATAGAATAAGACAGACATTATTAAAAAAGAAAACTAGAAACAAGTTTTTAAAAATAGTCTTAAAAATAAGATCAAATATTTTAGAGAAATAAAACTATAAAAATACATAATAGTAAGACCTACAAGAAGTAATTTAAATGTTTAACTTTAAAACATTTACAACATAATAAGCAAAAAACCACTTATGATATATTGTAATTAAGAAATGGCTTCTGATTGTAATAGTGTGAATTATAACATCTGTATTGTCTTACCCTTCACAGAAAACTAAAAATAGAATAAAAGTTTTTAAAACACCTTTCAGTTACCTCATCTCTAAATAAAAAATATCTTAATCCAACATAAAATTCCATTTGGGACATTCTACATAATTAGGTGACCAAAAATCCACTTGGGACCTCAAGGGAAAAATGGGAAATGTAGAATAAGGAAGAAGAGGTGGTGCTGTGGAGGCAGAGTTATGCCAACAACCACAAAGGGTGCAAGCTGTGCTTTCAGGAGACACTAGAATGGACAGTACAAACAAAGATAAAAGCCATCACAAACCTGTGCAAATCAAACAAGCTGGAACTGAGTCTGAGGAACTGTTCCTACCAGCCCCAAGCCTGCCTTGGCTGTGGTGGCTGTGCCTCAAGGAGGTGACATCAGAGCCACAGGGCTGCAGGAGCTGCTTGTGATACATGGGAAATGGTGCAGGTGTCAAAATCAATATCTTCTGTGGCCTTAAACAGCACTTAGCTGAGGGATGTTCCTGTGAGCTGTGGGCAAGAGAATTCAGGGGGTCTTATTCTTCTCTGAGCCATCAGATCTCAGTAAATCACCCGACCTTTCTGTGCCTTGGTTTTCCTTTATGGGAGTGTGGGCAGTGGTGGCTCCTTCCTCACAGTGACACAGGGGCAGGAGGAGTGTGCAGTGCAGGGAGTGGGAATGAGCCTGGCAGCTCAGAAACTTCTCAGAACCTGCCTTGCTTGGGAATAACCAGCACTCCTCCCCCTGGGAAATCAGCAACAAAGAGAATTAAGAAGAAAGTGGGGTTTAAAGCTTCTGTTGGATGAATCAGTTTGCAACACTTTATCCTTAGCTAAATTCATGCCACCCAGCCTTTATTTGATATTCAAGCAACCTTTGTTTTGCACCCTGCCAGGAATTCCTTTAATAAGATGTGGTTCTGCTTTCTGTTGCTTAATGGGGTTGAGTGGAGTGCCGTGGTTTCACACTATTTCACCTACAAGGTGTAGAAAAATGCTGGATAGTGATTTCACTCTTGAGGGATCAAAAAAGCTGAGAAATAAGCTTGTGAGTGTGCACCTTAACTCCCTAAAAACAAAACAAAAAAAATCCAAGGAAATTGTTTTTACATAATATGTCTTCAGAGGAACAGCACTTTAGCAATGTGCTCATGCAATTCATCACTGGGGTGACAATACTCTAATGATTTATTAGCAATACATCACTGCAATGTTTTCCCACCACTGATGTATTGGAGATCATAAAGCACAGAGAGGGACAGCAGACGTGCAGACTGAGTGCCTGCAAAGCCCTGCCCAAGCCTGTTCCAGTTATTTTATTGAGAGGAGTTGACAGCAAGAATGCTGAGATTTTTCCTGCTGGGGAGGGGGGGTCTTGTGGTGTTTGTGAGGGTCCCCAGGATGAGGGAGGACATGAGAATTTGACTCCAAGTTCTCAAAAGGCTGATTTATTATTTAATGATCTTATGTTATTTTAAAGAATGCTATACCAGAAGTATACTAAAGAAAGAGAAAGGATACATCAGAAGGCTTAACAAGAATGATAATGAAAAACCCATGACAGACCCCTCAGAGTCTGACACAGCTGGCTGTGATTGGTCATTAATTAAAAACAATTCACATGTTCAGATAAACAATCTCCAGACCCACATTCCAGAGCAGCAAAACATGGAGTAGCTGAGGCTTCTCATCTTCCCAGGAGAAGAAATCCTGGCCAAGGGATTTTTCAGAAAATATCACAGTGACAGAGTCTTGCCATGAAGATTCCTGGATGTGATGGCAGCTGGGGCCTGCAGGGTCTGGATCTGTCTTCAAACAGTGCAGAAACTCTTGATAAAAGGTTTGTTGACTGATGGTCTGGCCCCTACAGCAACTGTAAATGCTTGGGGATATTTACTTTTGGTTTGTAGTGCCTCTGGACACTGAAAGGCACCAGGAAATGTCTTTGAGATTTGACATCTCAGCGTGCAAAGATTGAGCCATGGGACATTCTGACAAATGTCATGATGGGGAAAAGGTTCTGTCTCCATGGCAGTGCTGCTGCCCTGCTGTCTGCATGGGGTTCCACGAGTTGTCACAGGCTTCCTCTGCCTCTCTGGAGATCACCTTAGAGGTTGTTCAAGAAAATTAAAATATAGCCTTTTCTCACCATCCTCATTTCTGCTCCTTCGTGTACCTTATCCATAGTGCCAAGAGTAGACTTGCAAATGAAATAGATTTGATTAGATTTGATTTACCACCACCTTGCCCATCCTCAGAATTCCCTCAGAACACTCCCTGAGCCCAGCCTGTGTAACCTTCCCCATCAGCCAGGGCTGAGGGTGCTCTGCTCCAAGGGCAGCAGAGTGGTGCAGGGAGGTTTCTGCAGCAATTCCTCAGCTGATGTTGTGCTCAGAGCCAGCTCACTGCTACCTGATATTGTTCCAGTTGTTTGTTTTCATCTCTCTGCAATTACCTCCTCACTTCCTGGAGAGGCACCAGCTTTTCCTCTGGGTGGGAATAGGAGCAGGCAGCTGTTCCTGCTTGCAAACACTCTCACAATACAAATTATGGCAAAGCTCTGCCATTGGCTTCGATTCAAATTGGGGTTGACTTCAAATTTTTGCAGGGCTGAGCTGATGCCTATACTGGATAGAAAGGGGAGGTGGTGTCAATAATATGAAAATAGATTTCTCAGTATTTTGTGAATCACTTTTCTAGGATGAGAGGTGTTGTGAACCTGGGACTCCCAGCAATGAGCCCACCAAGGAGGCTTTAACCCCTTTGAAACCTTCCTGGGCCACTTCTCCTTGGCTATTTCTATTTCTTATAAGAGTATCAAGGCATTTAATTGCAACAAACACTGTGCCTGAAGGCAACAGTAAAGCATAACCCACTTTATGATCAAGAACAGAACGTACAGAACTCAGCAATGGCTGGATTTTTATTAGTTTTTATGAAGGCTTCACCAGCTCTGCAAAAGGCAACTGGGGGCAGAAATACTCAGCTTGAAGCATTTTACAAATCTAGAACCAAAAGCTTGGCTCTACAAATGCAAAAACCTTCCCCTGCCTTCCCTGGACCTCAGCAGTGATAAAGTAAAAGTGATGTTGAAGGAGGATCAGTGTGAGCAGGGAGGACTTTGGTTGAGTTTGGAAAAATCAAAAAGCCAGAACCAGCCTTTGGTGTGTATGGGGTTAAGAGTGCAACCAAAATCCTGTTTTGTGCCCCCTCAGCCCCTGCTTGGGAGCTTATGATAATGGATACAGCCTAGAATCAGCCTAATTTGTCCTTTTATTGGAACTTCCACGTGCAATTTAATGCCAGTATAAAAGCCACATGTCTGTGGAGACTGAGCTTGGCTGGTTTGGGTCTTTGTCTCTGCCTTGCTTGATTTTTATTGTGCAAATGCATTTGGATGGAGAATCTCTGGCCTTTCTCCTGCTGAGCAGCCTGCCCTTTTCTCTTTGGCTCTATGGGTGCTGTAGATGTGTTTTGCTTTCTGCCTTTCTGAGCAGATTAATTATCTATAATTCAGAGTGGATGGACTCTTAAAGCATCAGCTTTACAGGAATGAACCTGCTTGAAGCACAGCAAAGTGCACTTATCTCTGTGCTAGCACCAGAGCTCTTCAGGACATGTAAAAATCTGGGGCTTCTCACCCAGATCCAGATCAAACCCTTCCATTTAAATCCTTCTCCAAGCCCTGCTGCAAAGGAAGCACCTCACATCTCTCTGGAATCCAAGCACCTTTTCAGTATCCCAGAATGGAAGTGAAATTGCATGGGTTGGGCTGTGAATGGCCTCAGAAGCCTTTTCTGCCTCACTGAGAGGCACTTTGAGCTCTAAAGGCTGTACAGACAATTTCCTGCAGGTGTTACCCAAACAGCAGCTGACATTTGTCTGACTTAGCTTGATTTGTCAATGTGTTGGTTCACACCTGTGGCTGTGAAGGTGAACAGCAGCTGAACTGGGGAAATAAATGGAGAGTGGTGCTTATTTTTTGGCCCAAAGACAGTCCAAGTATCATATTAAAATAGAAATATAATACAATATATATAAATAATATAAATATGTATATATATTATATAGAATAAATATTGTATTTGCTGGGAGATGTCCTGACAAAGGCAGGAATGATGAATCTGACTCCATGTTTTCAGAACGTTAATTTATTACTTTATAATACTATATTATATTAAAGAATACTATACTAAACTATAGAAAGGATACTTAGAGAATGCTAAAAAGATAACAATGAAAACTCCTGATGCTTTCCAGAGTCCTGACACAGCTTGGCCCTGATTGGCCAAAGAGTGAAAACAACTCCCAGCAGAATGCAATGGAACAATCACCTGTGGGTGAACAATCTCCAAACACATTCCACATGAGCACAACACAGGAGAAGCAAATGAGATCAGAATTGTTTTCCTTTTCTCTGAGGCTTCTCAGCTTCCCAGGAGAAAAATCCTGGGCAAAGGGATTTATTCAGAGAATGTGAATGCTACAAAGGAATATATAAAAATAACATAAATATAAATGCTATATATATATATATAACATATGTAATATAAAATGTAAATATTATTTTAGTGTGCTGAGTTGCATTACAGCTGTATCCAGAAGACAGAACCAGGCAGCTTTTGTGTCCCAGACCATGTCAGGCACTCTGTGCCAGGCAAGTGACCCCAAAACAAAGAGGCTGCAAAACAAAACAAAACAGAAATTCTGCAGTTTCTCATGTGAATTCCTGACGTCCCATTATAGAGAAAATGCTGTGGCCATCATTAAGGTTCTAGGGATAAGAAAGAATATGAACATGCATTTCACTCCTAATAACTTCCTGCTTTGAATTTTTCTTTTGAAAAAAGAATTTTCCCCTTGCCTTGGTGGGAAAAATAGAAGCCATCAATAGCCTTCTTTTCCTGTGTATATAAATGAATTTATATCCAAGTGAACCTTTTGCATCCTGAAGCAAAGAATTCCATGGTGCAACTGAGGGCAGCATGAAGCAGAATTTGTTTGTTTCAAAGGTTCATGCTGATAATTTTACTACTTCTTCTCTAGTTCTTGTGTTGATAGACAGAGTGAGCAACCATTTCCCCTTGTCTGTGCTGCTCCCAGGTTTATATTCCTCTTTGCTTTGCTCCCTCCAGGATGAAGTGAATTGAATTTAAATATTCTTGGGATAATTTTGATTATCATAATTGTTCTGCCCTCTACTTTAATTTTTGTCGATTTTTTTGCTGAAGGTGAGGAACAAAGCTGCACAAAATGGTGAAATTGTGGACTCACTCTGGATTTATTCAATGCCATAATGATGATTTCTGTTCTGTTCTCCATTCCTTCCTAATAATTCCTAACATGCTATTTTCTTTCACTTCTATTAAGCATTGAACTGACACTTTATTTGACCTATTATAGCTTCAAGATATCTATTACTTTTCCCCAAATGCTACCAAGGTGCACTCCAGGCTGGCTTTTCCTCCTGTGTGCATCCCTTCCCATGGATCAGCACTGAATTCCATTGCTTGTTGCTCCCACAGTCTGCACCCCTCCAGTCCATTGCCTGCCCTCTGCAGTCAGATCTCACCAGCCTGAAAATCTCACTCAAATCAGTTCTCTTTGTCATCTGGCTCCTCCAGAAACACAGAGACTGAAGCCATGAGGCTTTAAGAAACATAAATTAGCTCCTCAGAAAACTCATTAATTCAGAATTAAGGTTGCTCACCTGAGATCTGTTCCATTAGCAGCCCAATCCTTCTGTGTTTTACACAGAACAAATGTGAGTGGATGAAATCTCTTACCCAAATTAGCAGGCAGCAGCCAAATATTTACTGAGTCACTTATTCAACTTGATTAAATGAACAGAATATTAAAAAAGCAAGATAAAGGGGGAATATATGCAACACAACCATCCAAGCAAAACAATTCTATTAGCCATTCAAAGAACAGGCTTTTGGCATTAGGGGTGTTGTTTACTAATTGGATTTACTGTAGCAGTGATTACTTAGTGGCTCACAGTTTTCTGTACTTCAACATTCACCTCCTGTCTAAATAAAATCTCTTGTGCTTATGGCAAGATTCCTATTTCCTTCAAAGGCACTTGGGTCTGGCCTCTCTTGTGTAAGAGGTTTTTAAAAGATCTAAATAATATAATCTTGTTTTCCAGCTGATGTTAGAGCTGTTCTGATATGTTTTATCTGTGCTTTTCAGGAGATAACAGGCAGATAATGCAAAAACCAGCTTGAGAATTTTCCATTACTCCATGCAGAGTAGCTACAGAACATTTGTGAAATGATAAAACCTGCCACAGTAACCTGAATTTTCAGATTTCAGATGTGAGTAGCCCAGGAGTGAATGAAGAGCTGAGATTTTTGTTATAGAAGCTACAATGTACTGGATAAAACAATGTTTATTTCTCCAGAGTTATCTCACAGTAATTTCTTCTCTTGACCTTCTGCAAATTTAAAACAAAAAGTGATTTTTCTCTTTCTTTGTGTTTATCAAGCTCAGTGTAGGGACTGATTTGACTCTCAAGTCCTTTCAGGAGCACCTTGTCTACTCTGTAACTGTTGCTTTGTTTTTTACCTTTTCCCCTCAGTATTCAGCCTGAATTTCACTGCTCCTGATGGTTCTCCCACCACTTCATAAATCTCAAGTCTGAGAGTTGTGAATTTTGAGTGGTACTTTGATGTTTTACAATTATTCATACCTTATACATTGATATTGTATTTCTCATTCAGAACATCTTCAGGTCCTCATATTCATGCTCCTGTTTCCCTTTGATCTGTATCATTAGTGAGTTCTTATTCTGTGTGCTGATACTTTTTTCTGTCCACTTTTACAGATCTTGCCACTTCACTATTGATTTTCTTTTCTCTTTTTGTTTGAGATATATTCTTTATTTATATCTTATTCTTTATTATTATTATCTTTAAGTTTGGAATATTTTTTCCAACTAATGGGTAATTGTTTATTTTTTTTCATATATTTGATCTAGTATTCTTCCCTTACACCAATGGTTTCCCTAGAAAGCAGCCATTCAAAAAGCAGCAGAGAAGAATAGAATTAGATCCAAGTGAATTTTGATTTAAAATGAAATCCCAGGAAAATCTAACCTGTCTCTCCATCCCTGTCCCTCCTCAGTGTCTGTTCCTGTGTCTCCCAGTCCCCTGCTCTCCCTGCTCTCGTTCCCTCAGGACAGCAGCCTTGCTCTATCTGGGTTTAGGAGCTCTGTGTTCCTGATTTTCAGGGCCAATTCTGTCCCCATGTTGTGTTGCTGTCTCCAAAGGCCATGCTGGTCTGCCAGCCTGTGACTGTTTCTCAAAGATGGTATTTCCAGGCACAGAGAATGAAGCAGAGTACTAAAATTTGTTTTCTAGCCTGATACCCTGCAGACATGGGATCTTAATTCTTCTCTCTTCCCCAGACTTGAGGTGGATGACTCTGAGACTGCTGTGCAACTAATATATGCCATATTTAATTGTTATTTAATATATGCCATTATTTAATTATTATCCATTATTTAATCCGAGAGCCAGGATTATAGAATATTTTCCAATAGGTATTTTATTCCAAGACATACCTCAGTAATGTGGGCTTGTCTATGTGATTCATTTTAAGATCAGGATTATTAATTATCTGTAGAACCTTGTGCCTTATACACTCCTCCAGTTGCCATCTAAGTCTTGAATGCAACAAGTGAACCCATAAGGGATAAACTCAGGATTTCTTGAATTGCTAAAACACTCTGATTAATGAGGCTGTTGGCAAGAGCACATGCTGAAATTGGAAAGCAATGATCATTTTGCTGTCCTTTCCCCCCTGTGCCATCATTGCTGGCATGGAGAGACCCAAGTGACACAATCACAATTACACAGTGTGATGTAGTGCAGTGTGCTGAGAGTTTTGCTTCTCACCTCTCAGAGCAGCAAGGCTGGAGGCTCCTCTGGGCTTCACCAGAAGCTTCCTGAGCTGGGCTGAGGTGCTGCAGCACTGGAGGCCCCACTAAACCTCACGTGAGCTCTGCATTAAGGGGTTTTTGACTTCCTATCTGGGATTGTTTTATTTTATGAGGGCTGGCAGCCTTGCCAAGAGTTACCTCATGCTCTGTGAGGTGTGCAGGGGAGGAGCAGGGGCTTCTCAGGCATCACTGACCCAGGGTGGCACAGAAAGAGTCACCCCTGCTGCAGTAAAGCTCAGGGCAGGACTCACCTCAGAGCTGCAGCAGCAGCATCCCTTAAAGAGCAGCAGTGGCAGCCTTGCTCCACACTCTCCAGATTGCCTCTCTGACACATTTCCCCTTTTTCCCTCCATCCTTCCATCTCCTTTCTATCTCATCAATCAGAACATTTGTGGTCTGCTGATGTAATTAGGAAAACAGAGCATTCTGGCCAGAGGTATTGATCCAGAGCTTTATAATAAAAGTTAGTAATGTTTAATTTCTTGTTGTCAGCTTTCATTGTGCCAAAGAAATCAATTCACTATTGTCTCTTCTCCATTATTCAATTGTCTAATAAGCTACTTTGCAGTCCCCTCAAAATCAAATTTTAATGATAAATCACTGTAGGAATGGAGAGCACATGAACCCATGTACATGAGGATTATCCCAAATCCATAGTGGATGGGATGCACTTCTTTCCAATTAGAAACAAATTTGTTATTTTCTCTTTTTAGCAGGTTTTCTGTCCTTTCACTAAACTCCACCAGATGGTTAGTGTAACTTGTTTTCTCTCTTTTAGGATCCCTGTCTTATCAAACCCCTCTGAATGCTGAATTCCACTCTCAAAGTGATGCCTTTCTCCCGTTTCCCTCCCCACCTCTCTCATCCCACATCAAATCAGTGACAAAAAGCACAGTCAGAGTGGCCTTGGAGGAGAGAATTCCTGGGATTTGGAGCTGTGAGTGTGTCAGGAGTGCAGAATTCCCAACATTCCCAAATGCCAGAGCTGTGTGTGTGCCAGGAGTGCAGAATTCCCAATATTCCCAAATCCCAGAGCTCTGTGTGTGTCAGGAGTGCAGAATGCCTTAATCCTGGTTTAACTGCTTTAAAACAGTTTCGTATATTAATGAACATGAAAGACAGATTCAGCTTTATTTATTCCAGGAAAATCTTAAAAAACAGTGCTTTTACCTTCCTCAGAATTCTAAGAGCAGCCTACCTCACAGATAATACACTTATTTAATTTCTCTTAAAATTCCATTTCTCTTAAAGCCTCTCTTAAACTTTATTCTTCAGGCAGTGGATCAGGACTAAGCCACAGCCCCAGTCCTATGGAAAGCGAAATGCTGCACTCCTGAAACACACACACACAGCTCTGGGACTGGGGAATTCTGCACTCCTGGCACACACACAGCTCCAGGATTTGGGAATGTTGGGAATTCTGCACTCCTGACACACACAGAGAACTCTGGGATTTGGGAATTCTGCACTCCTGACACACTCACAGAGCTCTGGGACTGCAGAATTCTGCACTCCTGACACACACATAGAGCTCTGGGATTTGGGAATTCTGCACTCCTGACACACACACAGAGCTCCGGGATTTGGGAATGTTGGGAATTCTGCACTCCTGACACACTCACAGAGCTCTGGGATTTGGGAATGTCGGGAATTCTGCACTCCTGGCACACACACAGAGCTCTGGGATTTGGGAATGTTGGGAATTCTGCACTCCTGACACACTCACAGAGCTCTGGGATTTGGGAATGTCGGGAATTCTGCACTCCTGACACACACAGAGCTCTGGGATTTGGGAATGTTGGGAATTCTGCACTCCTGACACACACAGAGCTCTGGGATTTGGGAATGTTGGGAATTCTGCACTCCTGACACACACAGAGCTCTGGGATTTGGGAATGTTGGGAATTCTGCACTCCTGACACACACACAGAGCTCCGGGATTTGGGAATGTTGGGAATTCTGCACTCCTGACACACACACACAGAGCTCTGGGACTGGGGAATTCTGCACTCCTGACACACACAGAGCTCTGGGATTTGGGAATGTTGGGAATTCTGCACTCTTGGCACACACAGAGCTCTGGGATTTGGGAATGTTGGGAATTCTGCACTCCTGACACACACACAGAGCTCTGGGGTTTGGGAATTCTGCACTCCTGGCACACACACAGAGCTCTGGGATTTGGGAATTCTGCACTCCTGATACACACACACAGACTCTGGGGTTTGGGAATTCTGCACTCCTGACACACACACAGAGCTCTGGGATTTGGGAATGTTGGGAATTCTGCACTCCTGACACACTCACAGAGCTCTGGGGTTTGGGAATGTTGGGAATTCTGCACTCCTGACACACACACAGAGCTCTGGGACTGGGGAATGTTGGGAATTCTGCACTCCTGACACACTCACAGAGCTCTGGGATTTGGGAATGTTGGGAATTCTGCACTCCTGACACACTCACAGAGCTCTGGGATTTGGGAATGTTGGGAATTCTGCACTCCTGACACACTCACAGCCCCGGTGCCCCCTCTCAGAGGGGAGTGTTCCTTCACTGCAAGCTGGGGCAGAGCTAGAGGAAAGAGAGGGGTTTTGAGGGCACTTTTCTCTCCTCCAAGGCCACTCTGACTGTGCTTTTTGTCACTGATTTGATGTGGGATGAGAGAGGTGGGGAGGGAAACGGGAGAAAGGCATCACTTTGAGAGTGGAATTCAGCATTCAGAGGGGTTTGATGAGACAGGGATCCTAAAAGAGAGAAAACAAGTTACACTAACCATCTTGTGGAGTTTAGTGAAAGGACACAAACCAGTTTCATATATTCTGACCTCTGAAAAAAACTTACTTATATTTTATGCCCAACAATTATCTTGTAAAATTCATTTTCATGGCAAAGGGTGCTGCTTGGACACACCCAAGTTTTAACTCAGACTTGCCCTACCTCTACTAGCTGAACACAAACCCCTCCCTATTCTTGGGCCCACAGATAAATGAACCAACTTTACAAACACCCAAAATTCAGGAAATAATGTGCCTGAACACTTGTATTTGTGCATGAAGTAATGAATCATTTTTTACATTAGGAAGGCTGTGGCACAGATCTCAATAATGCAATGCACACTGAGCCATTGCTTTCCTCTGCTCATAAATCAGGGCACAGTGTAGCCACCATTCCATTTTTGCAGTTGCAGGGTAGTAAAGAAAGAACTTTATTGCAAGTTGGTAATAAGAAAGGAAGTAATGGCCTGGGAGGCACAAGGGTGAATGAGTTAATGAGTGAGCACTTGGAGTTTTCTTATTGGTTTTAACCCTCTATAAATTTAATGGCTTCCTTTTAAATGCCTCTTAATGAGAAAAAGCAAAGTGTGAGTTACTTAATGGTGTTATTGAAGGCTTTCTCTTGTTATTGAAAGGGAATGGTGGAGTTTGTCCTGGGTAAATCTACAGAAAAATAACTTTACATCAGGGTGGGGATGCTCTGTGGGCCTGGTGTCAGCAGGAAGGACAAACTGCAGGGGTGTTCTCTGTCAGGGTAACTGCTGGAAGAGATAATTAGTGATCTTCATTAGTTTATGGAGACTGTAATGAGCTCAGGAGGTTTGGAGATGTCTGTCTGCAGAGGAGCTGCTGCTCCTGAGCTGGGCTTTGCAGCCCTGAGCCCTCCTGGCCCAGGGCTTCATTCCACAATTTGTGCCCTTCCTCAACTCCTCAGCTGCTCCTGGGACACCAGGAATTCTCCCAGGAAATTATCCACGTGGGAATTCTTTGTAGGAATGGTTACACGGGATCTGTTGTTGCAATAGGACACGAAATGAACGACGTGCACACTGAAACCTCCAAGGTAAAAAGGAGAAAGTTTATTTCTTGACCTTGATATATATAGAATTCCAAAAGTGACCCTGCATTGGAGGATGAAATTGCCACTTCTCCAAGGATCCTGGTCAAACCAGCAGTCCATCAAATTTCTCCTCCTCTAGAAAGAAATGTAAAACCAATCATTATTTACATAAAAGTGCGTGAGAAACTCCAGTACAAAAATATAAATATCAGAAGGCTTAGAAGAACTTGGAAGAACAGGGGGACAATCTGTTAGCTGCCATAAACATCATTCCAGCTCTACAAGTTTATCAATAATCCTTCCTAAAAAACAGCAACAAAAAAGGGAATTCCTAAGTGTTTAATACCAGTGTCTGAGGTTCTTTGGAAGGGCTAGTAAATAATAATTTTACTAGTGTGGGATATTATGGAATTTAACTCTAGAGGTTATAGCATAGAAAGCTTCTCACTCACTGTTTACAAATAAAAGCAAGGTATTTAAATAAATAAATGGGATTTAAAATAAATAGGATTTAAAATAAATGGGATTTAAAAATGCGTTTTCAGTGCATTTTGTATTTGAACCAAATCAACAAAAAGCAAGTAAATACTCAATGGAGAGAACATATGTTTTCCTAAATTTTTCATGAAAATAAATTGTCATTTTTCACTTCTTTTTAACCAGTCATATGTTGCAACTGCAAACATTTGCCAAGGGTAAAAAGACAACTTTTCTTTTTTTAGTTAGGAATATAGGAAAAAAAAGATTAAAAGCGGGCTACGACCTGCTTTCATTTATACCACTATAGATCAGATTTTAAATATCTATTTAATTAGATTTGGCCTGATTTGATGTTTAAACAGATGAGATTATGGGATGTGCTGAGGACAGGGGGATGCTCCTTTTCAGGACACTCAGACTGGGAGATCCACTGTCTCTCACAGAATATCCTGAGTCAGAAGGAGCCCACAAGGATCCAAATGGCTTTAGAAAAAAGGGGGAGATGTCAGGGAAAAACTCTATAAATGTTCTCTGCTTTCACCCACAGCACATCTCAGAATAATTTCTGGGGATTATGTCCCACCTTTCAATGCCTCATCCAGCTGTCCACAGGGCAGATGTTCCCTGTCCCCAAAGTGCCTCCTTTACCAAACCCTTGTCCTTAACTCATGATTAACCTACAGCAATCTGAGCTGAGCCTGCTAATTACATTTTCAGTGAACACTAACAGTAAACACATATATTTGTATTTTTTTGGTGATTCCACTGGTTGTTAATTTTTTAGCTGCTCCAAATTAGGCCAGTTTCCTACACAGTCATAACAGACGTCTTGTCCTCAGAAATCTGAGCACTTGATATGGCTAACCATGCACTGAGTATGTAAATGATGCTCCCAAAGAGCAAGGAGGTTAGATACTAATTAGATATTACACTTAGGAGACAGCAAACTCATAGGAATTAAGTAGTCCAGTGGCATTTCTGCTCTGTGGAGGGCTGGTCCCCTCCTTGGCATGCAGCAGGAGATGTGATGCCTCAAAAATTGGCTGAATTCTGCTTGAGAGCTCCAATTTCTGGCACTGTTTGGCCAGGGGGTTGTGACACTGTGGGTGCTGAGCTCTGCCATCTCACTGAAGTGGCACAGCTCTACCTCTGCCCACAGCAAAATGTATTCCCCTGGTAAAAATCACACCAGATAGATTTTTGTTTTCTTCTTTCCTTCTAATCCTTTTAGACAGTATTTGCTGAAGTCGTGAGAGCTGACCTGGAGAGACCTCACTGGCACTTTCTGGCTTTTGAAACCACCCCAGTACAGAACTGGCCTGGTGTGAGGTGGAGGTGAGCTGGGTTTGAGGGTTTCTTGGTCAGGAGGGTGCTGTCCCATGGCTGCTCCTGGTTGCTCTTCTGGCACCCATGGGTGTGTCACCCTGTAGGAGTGGTTTATTGCCAGGGCTTGGAACTTGTGGTTTATTGCCAGGGCTTGGAACTTGTGGTTTATTGCCAAGGGCCTGAGTGCAGAGCCCTGCTTGGAGCTTGTCCAGTTCTGGCCCCTCAGTTTAGGAAGGATGTTGAGATGCTTGAGCGCGTCCAGAGGAGGGCAACAAGGCTGGTGAGGGGCTGGGAACACAAACCCTGTGAGGAACGTTTGAAGGAGCTGGGGCTGTTCAGCCTGGAGAAGAGGAGGCTCAGGGGTGACCTCATTGCTCTCTACAATTCCTGAAGGGAGGCTGAGGACAGGTGGGGTTGGTCTCTCCCACCGGGCAGCACTGACAGAACCAGAGGGCACAGTCTCAAGCTACAGCAGGGAAGGGACAGGTTGGATATTAGGAAGAAATTTTTCACCAAAAGAATAATAAAGGACTGGAATGCCCTTCCCAGGGAGGTGGTAGAATCACCATCTCTGGGTGTGTTTAAAAAAAGCCTGGACATGGCACTTGGTGCTACAGTCTGGTTGAGGTGTGAGGGCACAGGTTGGACTCGAGGATCTTAGAGGTCTCTGCCAACCTCATCATTCTGTGATTCTGTGATTCTGTGATTCTGTGATTCTGTGATCCTGTGATTCTGTGAGCTGCCAGCCACAGCTCGGAGCAGGCCCCAAAGAGGAGCCCCAAAGAGAGGGAGAGAGCAAGAGCGAAGAATAAAAGCAAGAGGGTAAGAGCATGAGGTTCCCGTTACAATACAATAAATCTTCTTCTGTGCTGAATATTCTAATTTTCACCAGCCAATCTAGTACAATATACAAATCTTACAGCATTTACATACAGCCTATAAGTGGATAATTATAAAATTTAGCATACTGTGTTACATTTTAAACCCTACAAACTCCTCTTTGGGCCCCTTCTGCCAAGCTGTAGGGTCTGCTCTGCCCCTTGGAGCTGTCTGCAAGCAGAGGGTGTTGTTTCATCAAAAGGGGATCACCTTCAGCTGGCCATGCCATTGTTTTCCAGTTGTTCAGTAACTGAGGGATCTCAAAGCTTGCTTTCATTTCAATCTCACTTATAGTTTCTATATTCTCAAAATCTTTTGCAAGGCAATCATATTTATAAGGCTTTCCTGTTTCATCTTCCCCAACATCACCTGCCAGGGCTGGGACCTGGAGGCAGTGAGACAGGAGGAAAATCTCTGGGATGTGCTGTGTGCATGCAGGAGAAGCCTTACAGCTGCTGTTAAACCCAGCCATAAATGCATTCCTGGGAGGACAGGGAGGCTCAGCAATGCTGTTTCTATCCACTTAGTAAGGGTACAATGCTGCAGAACAGAACCTACTGTGTGTGAATCAAATCAGGCTAACAAACCTGAACTCAGGCATGTGTAATGTTCACACAGAGCTCTGGCATTCCAACTCCTGCCTACAGGGACTGGAACTTACCTCAGTATTTTATAAATCAGTACATCAGAGATGAATATTTTGGCCCAGACCCCGCTCTTATTAATCAAGACAATATGGGGATGTGTAAGATGAATTGTAAAGGATTGCTGTTCATAACTCCTGAAGCCAGAAAAGACCATCATACGTATCTTGTTGACCTTCTGCCTAGCACAGATCACAGAGTTTTGCTTGCCATATCAGGACCCAAATCCATCAAAAGCTCAGGAAGCCTTGCTCCAGTGCACTCTGGCCACAGAACTTGGTTGTTTCTTCAAGCAGGTTTTAAAGAAAACATCAATTACACTGAGGGCTGTGGCTGTCATCTTGTAAGTAAGAATCATAGAGTGATTTGGCAGTGCAGTGTACCTTTGGGAGGGATTTTCTCTCCTCTTGTAGCCTTTAAAGCTGCTCTAAAGGCCATTTAATATGCTGGGGGAGGACATCCTTGACTGCAGGCAGTGTCTGGCCTGGCTCAGGCTGTGCCTCAGCAGGGTCTGAACCCTTTGTAGTGTTTACAGGTGTGTGCCTGGGCAGCTCCTGGGGGCAGCAGAACAGCCATCAAGCAGCACTGAAAGGGAAATGTGCTGTAATTTAGCAGAGTTTGGGGGTTTTCCTTGTTTTACTTTATTCTGAGGATCTTACTCGTTTTTATAAAAGTCCAGACATGATGTCCAAGATGGCTCAAAACAGGTTTTTATCCCTTCATTTCTCTAATGAGGATAAAAAAGGTGTCCTGTCTTTTTTCCCTTTGTGCATTCATCTAATTATCTTACTGTTGTATTTGCCAGGTGGCCCAATGAAGGCAGGAATGATCAATCTGACTCCATGTTCTCAGAAGGCTGATTTATTATTTTATGATACAGTATTATATTAAAGAATGCTATACTAAACTATACTAAAGAATACAGAAAGGATACTTACAGAAGGCTAAAAAGATAATAATGAAAACTCCTGACTCTTTCCAGAGTCCTGACACAGCTTGACCCTGATTGGCTGCCCCAGCTCTGACACATGGTGATAGAACACCCCCATTTCCAGCCTAAGACAAGGTGATGGGTCAGAAAACCAAAATAAAATAACATTTGTGGCATGTATCCATTGGGTTAGAAAGTTCTGTATTGCCTTGTAACAAAGAACTTGTGGCCACTCTGAGCTATGGCTGGCTGCTTGTGTCACAGATCTCACAGCCTCTGAGACTGATGTTTGTGTGAGCAATTAATCCTTTTTACCCCAATGATGGTGCCATCCCTCCATTGAAAGCAGTGATAATAATAAAACATAACCAGGATTTGGTTTTCTTTCAAAGTTCCTGGCTCCAGCTGCCTGATTTGGCTCAGCTGCAGCCAGCCAAGGGCCAGGTACTGAGACAAGAGGTGATCTCCTGCTGCTCTTATGGATTTCCTGCCTTGTGCAGAGCCTGCTTCCCTCCTCAGTAGAGCTGAGGAGAGTTTTGCTGCTGCTCTGAGCTGTGCTGAACTCCCCCTGCCTTACAGATGCTGGTATTATTCTCTAATGGAGTGATGCAACTAGGATACAGAAAACTGGCTGGATTTAATATTTTTAACTTGAGCAATGAAATAAAACCTTTAATCCTCTGTGTGCATGGAGAATTTAGGTTTTCTTGGACATCAGTGATGTCTACATGGCTTTTGAAATGAAAATATGATTCCCAGAGTTGAATACAGACAGAGGATGGCAGAATCAGAAAGAGGAGAATGAATTATTGTCACAAGTACTGCTCCTCTACTGCACTGACAAGGGAAGATAAAATGGAATCATTAAACCAGGGAACCACTTGCAGGTTTGAATTTGGATCTCCTGTACTGACAATAAACATCTTTTTCCCTCAGTACTCAGTGGGAGGAGCGTGTTCTGCCATTATGTTCCAGTGTTTGGCATTATTGCATGAGTGAGTAAATACAGAGAGGAGAAATGCCACCTTACAGCAGCATTGTCCTGAGCTGCAGTCCCTCCTGCTTTCTGAAATTAGGTGTGTCACTGTCATATTTTCTGGAAAAATCCTTTCTGGAAAAATCCCTTCGATTCCTTCTCCTGGGAAACTGAGAAGCCTCAGAGAAGAATGAAAACAATTATAATAATATGAAAACAAAATTATCTGATTGCTTCTCCTGTGTTTTGCTGCTTTGGAATGCGGTTGGAGATTGTTTATCCAACAGGTGGTTGTTTGATTGGTTTCATGTGAATTGTTTTTACTTAATAACCAATCACAGGCCAGCTGTGTTGGGACTCTGGAAGCAGTCACGAGTTTCATGATCATTCTTTGTAACCTTCTGTCTGTATCCTTTCTTTAGTATAGTTTTGTTATAATATAATATAATATAATATAATATAATATAATATAATATAATATAATAGTAAATTAGCCTTCTAAGAACATGGAGACAGATTCTCAATTCCTCCTTCATCCTGGGGACCCCAAAAATACCACAGTAGGTGTTTCTGAGTGAAAATAAATTCTTATTTCTTTCAGCAGTGGGCATAATTGGAGCCATGCAGGAGGTTGATTATGGTCAGTGTGTGAAGGCCATTCAGAAAACTGGAGATGGAGGGAGGGAAATAATTTAGACTGATGAGAGTTTAGGCAGCTTGCCTGGTTTTGGGCAGTTGTAACACCTGTAAACAGGCTTGGGTTTCTGATTTTTCACCTTTGCAGGCAGAGGGATGAGGTGCCACATCCTCTAATCCTGCAGCCCAGGGTGCAAAGGAGGGGAAATATTGGTGTGAGGAGCAGCTGGGAGGGAAGGTCAGGTTTAATCACTGGGTACCTGAGGGATGGTGGGATATGAACTTGAACTTAACTTTTCCCTTAAACCAAGCCACAGGATATTTTGGAAAGGCTTTTCAACCCCTTAAGGTAATTTTAATTTATTTTACAAACACTGACTGTGAACTGGGGAGTTGTGCTGACTTTGCCACAGCTGATTGAGGAGTTTGAATCTTGAACAGCCTGGTGAGCAGAGCAGGGCTGTGTAGCATAACCTGCTGTGCCTTCTTCCTGTCCCCATGGGGCTAAAAAGAGGGGGGAAAATATTTAGGAATTTTGAATTAAGTCACTTCATCAAGTGTTTTATCCACCTGTCTTTTTCTTTCAGGTTAATGTAGTTACAACAGGTACAACTGTTTAGTGTGCAGTGTTTCTCCTGCTTGCTTTTTTTGCCAAATGCATGTTCCTGATTTTTCAAGGAAAGTTTTGCTCTGCCCCAAACCAGTCCTATATTGGTATTTTCCCTTTTCCTCACTGCAGTTGCAGGGATGACATGGAGCAAGGTGCAGCTCATCACACAGGCTGTTTTCTGGACAGGATCCTTCTTGTCCTCTTGGTGTTCATTTTCCATGAGCTTCTTAACAGCAATCAATAAAAAAATAACATGCTAGCAATGATATTGTAAGTTACTAGAAGGAGGAAAGGTGTTGGAGTTAGAACTAGGGCAAGGACTCAGCAGAGAGGTCTCAGCTTCCTCCAGGTTGCCTTTGCAGAGCTGTTTTACTTCAGTTTGTCCCTCCTGAGGTCTCAGTGTGTTTTCCATTAAGGGCTGGAATCTCAGTGATGACCTCTGCAAATGCAGGGAGTGGATTCTGCCCCCAGTGGGTTACAGGGGATAATTATCTGTGCTGGTACAAAGGACAGCCTGTTTTCCTGCACAACCACGTGCAGCTGAAAGAGAGAAATCTTCTGCTCCTTTTCATTCACACATTTGATGCCCACTACCCTGGCTTTCTATTCAGGATGAGGAGTAGTTGTGTCATTCTCTGAATGACCTTGTTCTTCTCTGAGTTCCTTTTTTCTTCTTGAATTATTGCAGTCTTGTAAAACCACCAGTGCATATACATCCTGCAGCTGAACTTCTCTGCAAACATGTGTGCAAAACATTTTTTTCCTCTCTCAAACATGATGATTGCTCAATGGTAATGGCTGTAATAAAATATTTCAATTCATCTATGCAGGCTTCTGTGACCCATAAACATGACTGCTGCCCAAAGAACACCACAGGAACAATCAGTTGTGAAAAAGGTCAGAGCCAAACTGCTTTTTAGGGCTGTGTAAAACAGGGCAAGAGAACATGGCTGGCCAAGTGCAGGTCATGTAATAGTTTACAGCAGGACTGAAAAGTCTTTAATTAAAAAAGCTTCTGAGTTGGAAGTCAAGGTTACAGCCTAAGGTGTCTCTGGACATTTGTATTGGATATGTGCCTGTGCTGAGTTTAATGTGTGCTGGTTGCAAACTGACCTCTCTGGGAGGGAATCTTCTCCATCAGGTGTTGGGAAACCCTTTAACACAAACCCAGCCACAAACAAACAAGGGAATTCTGATTTCTGCATGAGAAGACTGGCAGCAATACCTGGCTGAAGTTAATGAACTGCTCTGAACAGGGAACCTGCCTCTGCCTGGCTTTGTCAGTGGCAGGAGCTGGTTGGAATTCCAGCACTCAGCCCAGCCACACCTCAGCCTGCTGCCCTCAGCTATATTTTAATTGAGGCTTGTAATATTTTAAGACAGATTTGTCTTCCCAGTTCTCAAAGCAAATGGATTTGTAGGTCCCTTGGCTCCTGTGCTGTACACATGAGCTGTCTTCCCACAACGTGGGGAGGGTTAAAACAACCAAAATGTCATTCACACAGGGCTCAGCAGCTGAAGGAGCTCAATATTAATTGCCCAGAGGGTATTTGCTAGGAAAAGAGACTTAATACCATGACATTCTGTGCTTAGTACAGGGTGAAAGAGCAAAGGGAAAAGACCCTAAAGCTGTTTAAAGGATTTTAAACAAAGTGAGTCTAAAACATGGAGGCAGGTGAGTTTTCATGAGCAATCATCATGTTTGAGAGAGTATTTTCTAGAAAAAGAGACTTAATACCATGACATTCTGTGCCTTTCTGTACAGGGTGAAAGAACAAAGGGAAAAAACTCTAAAGCTGTTTAAAGGATTTTAAACAAAGTGAGTCTAAAACATTGAGGTAGGTGAGTTTTCATGAAGTACCCACAGAGGGTGATAGAAAATCACTGCAGGTCACTGGACTTTGCACCACTCATCTCCATCCCTGCCCTTGGAAGTTCAGCCAGTTCTGAATCCAGCTCACTCTGCTCACCCAGCCCCTTCATGGGCAGCTCCTCTGAGAGGATCTCTTGGGGACACAGTGTCATGGTGCTATAGGACATGAAATAAAATGTGTGGACATGCAGCTCTCCAAGGCAAAAAAGAGAGAAGTTTAATATCTGACTCCAACATTTATAGATTTCCAGAAGTGCCAGTGGATTGGAGGGTGACAGTGCCAATGACACTGGACAAACCAGCAGTCCATCAAATTTCTCCTCCTCCATAAAAGAATGCAAAACAATCAGTTATTTACAGAAAGTGTGTGAGAAAGTTCATTACAAGAATGTAAACATCAGAAGGCTTAGAAAATCTTAAAAAATCAGGGTGGCATCGTCAGAAGTGCTGCTGAATTAAGGCAGGCAGTACCCACTGCTCCTCTTGCCTGCCAAGCCATCCTTCAGCCCAGAACATTCTCAGGCTGGCCAGCATCACTTCCCCTTGGTGAAGCCATGGACACTCCTGGTGTCCTCCTTGTCCTCCTTGTGCCTGGAAATCTTTCCCAGGGTTATTCCCCCACCATCTCTCCAGGTGCTGAGGTGAGCCTGTCCTGCCTGTCATTCCTTTGGTCCTCCTGCCTGTCCCTTCAGAAAACAGGGGTGGCACTGGATTTCCTCCAGTTCTGCTGCTTGGTGTACTTTCCCTCCAGGTGCTCTGCAGTCAGCCTTTTATTTCTAAGGAAACAAAGAAGAAACAAGTGGTTTTCTGCAAAGTGAGGTGCTGCTTTAATAGAATGAAGTCCAGCAAAGGGGGGAGAGAGGCAACTGGAACTTGAAGAGCAGAACCACCATCATTCACCTAATCCTCACTGTCTTAAAGCTGCATCAACCTTTTGCAGTGACAAAGAACAGCCTGAACACTTAATTATAAAAGAGAAAGGCCCTCCTAGTATTAATAAAACAGTGTGGCAGGGTCCCAGCTTGCACATGTAAACCCCAGGTGTTAGACACTGATTTTCCTTGCCCTGCCATGATATCTGTTTTCCACAGTGGGACAGGAGCAGCTGAGAGCAGGGATTGGCTTTTGTGCAGCACACAGGAAACACCACAAGGCACCCCTGCCACAGCCAGAGTGCTGCAGCTGCAGCAGCTTTTCTTCACAGCATCACCCTGTGAGGTGGAGAGACCCTCTGGATGTGCTTCACTGCCAGGGACTGAGGCAGGAGGCTCCTGCAGCTTGGCAGGATGGAAAAGCTCCCCCTGACTCTGCCAGTCTGGGGCATACAGAATCAACCCTTTCAGATCAGTGGTGTGTGTTTTCCAAACTCTGTAAAGCTCCTAGAAATAGGGTAATGCTTCCTAGTTGTTGAAAAGAAAACCTTTTTGAGAATGGGCCTTGGATTCTGCAATTCTGTGGAAACACAAGAAAAAAGTTTGAAAGGTCATAAAGACAATAGACACCTGAATCATACAGGTATCATGATACAGAATGATTCTGTATCATACGCACAATAGACACCTGAATCATACATAAATCATGATACAGAATGATTCTGTATCATACACACAATGGACACCTGAATCATACATAAATCATGATATAGAATCATTCTGTATCATACACACAATAGACACCTGAATCATACATAAATCATGATACAGAATCATTCTGTATCATACACACAATAGACACCTGAATCATACAGGTATCATGATACAGAATGATTCTGTATCATACACACGATAGACACCTGACAGGTATCATGATACAGAGTATCATACAGGTATCATGATACAGAATTCTAGATCATACAGGCAATAGACACCTGAAATCCCCTTGGCAGCATTCATTTTCCAGGCTGTATGACTGCAATTATGACGTTACAATTATGGTGTTACAAGGGGAACAGTGGGAGTTAGGAAAACTGGAATTTTCTCCCCACCACTGGTTGGTTGTGTGTTGTAGGAGAAGGGTTATGGTGTATCTGAGGCTGTTCTCTGTGTGTTGGGTAAGGCACATTGAGGCTGCATCCCTGCAAATGGGCTGAAGAGCACACATCATGCTGGATGAGGAGCAGGGCTTCTCTCCAGAGGGACAATTCACTCCTCTTTGGTGAGGCAGGACGCTGAAATCAGCTGATGTAAAGTCTTATGTGCATAGATAAGAAGATGGAAGATTAAGAATTGTTAAAGGAAAAGGAGGAAAAATGAGCTTTTTGTCTTGATCTTCTTTTCATGCCCTTCAAGACACACAGACAGGTGCTTGAAGTCTGAGATACAGTGGTTGGCCATTTTGGTGGCAGCTGCCATTGAGAAGATAAATATTAATCAATGTTTGTATTACTTAGAGTAAAACTGGGAGTAGAGGACTGGTAAGGGAAGGGGCAGGATTCAAAAAGCCAGAATTTACAGCACAGTGATGCTGTGCTCTTCTTTCCTTCAAGAAACCAAGCAATAGAAGTTGTTTTCTTGCTCTGTTCATTATTTTCCAACACTTTCATTTCCCTCCTACACCAAGTGCTGCAAGCTCCTCTGGCTTTCCCCACCATAATTTTGGTTTGAATCCTTGTGTGATTCAGCGTGGCCACTGGGGAAACATTGCTTTAATGATTTGGTATTTAAGTGCTCAGTGTTCCTTGCCTCACAGAGGAGTGGCAGTGCTGACAAAGTGCAGGCTGCCCATGGGGAGCTGTGGATCACTGCAGAGACGAGTTGCTATGGTAATACATTACAGAGCAATGAGGGATTTGGGAAGATGCATCTGACAGTTTGAGGTAAAGGATCATCATTTCCTTGCAGCTTGCAAAAAGTGTCATCATTGGAATTTCACTTGGCTTATTTTTCTTTTCCCTTTGCTTGTGTGAGGTGACATTTCTGCACAGCCCCGAGCACGCCGCAGAACAAAAAGGAAAAGGCTCTGTCCTCATGTAGGCAAGAGCTGAAATAAAACCAGAGGGAAGAGGTCACTTCTGAGGCAATTAATGAAGAGTAGGGTTGGATGGCTGCACAGGTTCTCTGTGTGTCCTTGCCTCTCTCTGCCTTGAATACACAAATCTTCATTTTATAGGCATGAGTGATGCATGAAAGGCAAATATGGAACTTGGGAAAAGTAGTGTCTAGTCATAAGATATATTGTAAGATAGAGTAAATATTCCTGAGAATAAGGGCCAGAAAGAGGAAAGTCAGCAAAGGAAAATTAACAATAGACCCCCCCAGCCCCCAACTTGTTTCTTCAATGTGCGTGGAATTAGAAAAAAAGAGGCTGTAATGACACAACTTGAAAAATAACAGCAATATTTTCATTTGAAAATGGAACAGTAACACAAACAGGTGTATTTTCCATTTTCAACTTTCTCTTCAGATATTTGTCTAAGTATTAGCACCTATATTTTATCTATGCATGGAGACAGAAATGGGATATTTATATAAGTAGGTAAGGGACAGTAAAGTATTTCTGTACAGGACCAAGAAAATGGAGACAGAAGTGGGATATTTATATAAGTAGGTAAGGGACAGTAAAGTATTTCTCTCCAGGACCAAGAAAATGGTTTTTGAGTCAGGTATTTATATACTTAATGTCTACATAATAATACTTTTTGAACAATTGCACTTCTGTCTCTGAGAGGTGTAAGAACTCTCCAGAATCGAATTAATCCTGAGACATTCCTATTTTATACCTTTGGATAGAAATTTTTCTGTGCTCCACACCAGGGGAGTGTTTTCACTGGAATATTTGGCATTTGGAATATTTAATTTTTGCTTTCAGTACTTTTGAATTCCACCAAACCTAAAGAGTTTTCTCTAGGGCAGGTGCAGGCACAAGAATTGCATTTTAAGTCTGTCTCTTTGGCACTCTAGAAGGTTCTGTGGTGATAATTTCAATTCATCTTCTGGATAGAGATCTGCAATATGTCACTTTTCAGTTGTCAGCCATCCACAGGTTTACAACTCTGGATGTTAAAGCATCCATGGGCTGTAGGACAGGTTTTGTTTGTTGGGTGCTTTTGGTTGGCTTGTTTTTGTTTGTTTTCAAAAAATGACCCAGAATTGGTTTTTAGAACCCCCAGTCTCAATGCCTGAATTCTATTAGCTTTTAAAAGGGCTTAAACAGTCCTGGAAAACACAACCCATACATCAAACACAGCAAGGGTACTGAAGTACCCCATTCCCAACCTCAGGTAAAGTCCTTCTCTTAATTCAGATATCAAATTAAGGGTGACTGTTCAGCATCTTAGCTCCAGGAAAGATTAGAAGCTCGAGCTAAGAGCAGACATCTGCTGTTAAGGGAGCAACCAACCTAAGCTGTGTTGTGTAACAAATCATTTCCCCCTATTAGATTTGTCACAAATGCATGAGGAATGGTAATTCCTTGATCTAATATCAAGCCTTTGGGAGCAATGTGTTTGAGTGATGTCATTACATCATGTTTGGAGCTGTTAATGTGATTACCTGGAAGCACTGGAGAGACACAAGGCTTGAGGAGACTGCAGAAGGGTTTGGCTGTGCTTGTTCTCACAGCACTGAGAGCTGCCCTGAGAGCCTGTGTGGCACAGCTGAAATCCCCTCCTTTGCTAGGATTGTTTTTTATTCTTGCTGCTTTTGACACTTGTGGCAAATGCTGCTGCAGTTTAAAAATCATTAGAGGGTGAGTCAAGAGGTTGAGCTAGGAATGCACCTAAGATAGTGAAAACTATATATTTTTTTAATTAAGAGTTTAAAGGAATTGAGGGGTTAAGTTAGAAATGGAGTTAGCAAAGATTATGCTGTGATTAGAGCTTAACAAGGAAATTAATTGATACCAGGTAGGAAGTCGGCGGTGGAGAGAGATGGGGAGACTGACTTGGTGATCAGAATCTGATTTTATTGTGGGATACAAACACTTATATACTATTTCAGGGAGACTAGTGATGTGTACAAAATGATTAGGTTAAAATCACATACACAAACTTATGCATATAACAACATCTTTTGCTTGCAGAGTTTAATAAGATTTTCTTTTTCTGGTAAACCTGTCCAATTGAATCTTCTCACTATCTAGGTCTAATTTTCAAAGTTCTGTTTGCTTTTGTCAAGGCATCCTGTTATCAAATCTCTTATGTTAACCAGGTCCAAATCCATCATCTGACTTGTGTCCCCCAACATTCCAATAGTGGGATAACTGAAACAAGGCTGGGAGTGACAGGTGATACATGAGATATTGTAAGAGTGCAGGAGCCATAAATGCAACTGGGCTCTAGGAGTGAGAGGAGGTTTGGACTGTGACCAAAAGGCCAAAGAGCTCTGCCAACTTGACATGGGTAAAGAGCTTACCATGAGGAGGAGGCCTTACTTCCTCTTCAGAGCCCACCAACCCAATTAAAGAGGACAATTGTGCAGCCATAATGGATGTTCAGCTAATTATAATACAAAGTGAGAGCTAATGATTATGTAAGAGGTGTTGTAGAAACCATCTGAATAGGTAAAACCTTCTTGGATAAATAGAGGAGGAGTTTGTGACTCTCTGCACATCTTTGGGAGGTTACTCTCCATGTGTCCAGGGCTGTAATTAATACACCTTCTTTTCAGTTTTAATTAGTTGAAGGGTTGTCTGTCTGTGCTTCAAGGGGAAGAACCCAAGTATCAAAGCAAAGGATTTTCAGGCTGCAGAACATTCCTGGTGACCATGAAAGGACAGAAGGCATCTGGAAAGACCCCTGGACCTGAGGAACACCCAGCTCCCGTGTCCCCCTCTCCTGCCACCTGCAACCAAAGCAAAGAGCACAAGTGCTCATCTTTAGGGGTACAGAAAGAACCTGTGGGAATCTTCCATTAGCACAATTACTGACCACCTAATTTAGACCTCTGGTACCCTGTAGGGTTCCCTGTCTTTTGGAGATGATTTCCACAAATTCACCTGCTGAAGGAGTTAAACAGACCCTCCTTTGAGTGCCCAGCTATTCCTCAGACCTGGCTGCTAAATGCTATCAGCTCTTGGAAACCTGAGTTTTAATGAACTTCAGCAGATGAAGGTGCTGAGAAGTCTGTGCTTTATTTCTATCAGCTTTAAAGGCAATGAGCTCCAATTCTCAAGATCTTTGTTTCTAAGGATGTTCTTGGATAGTCTCAGTAGAAGCCCAGTGGTGCATTTTCACCTGTGCAGGATTCTTTACCCTTTTATTTTCTTTTTATAAATAAATACATTTCTAGTCTATACTTTGTGGCTTGCTGTAGAATAGTCTTATGGGAGATGACCTGGAAAATAAAAGAAATGAAAAACAGATTGTGGCTTTTAAGAACTATCTGTGGATTCAAAATACAGGGAAATTGTGATTTGGGAACTCTTTTCATTGCTTTTTCTTTTGGCAGCATAAGATTTAGCAGCATTAGCAAACCTGTGTATGAAGTTTGAATGTTTTTGTTCCCTCCTGAGGGTAGAGAGCACTTTTTCTTCCCACCCTCCCTATGTCATATGGGGTTTGTATGCTGTTTCTTCTCTACATAGCACCCTCTTCATCAAAGAATAAAGAAAAAAAACAAGAAAAAAAAAGGGAGACATTTATAGGCACTCCATTTTTTAAGCCCTGTGAAAAGTGAAACAGGCAAGCTTTCAAGGTGCATTCAGTATTCATCAGGCTGCAGAAAAATAGAACAATATGGGGCCTAAAAGATAGTGGGAAGTGTAGGGGTTTAAATCATTGTTGAATTCAGACTGTATGGATCAAGGAAGGGAGAAGAGAAAGGTATGAACCCACAAAAGCAGAGGTGTGGACAGAAGTTCCTTTGCTTTGTGCTTCTTTCCTGACTGCAGTGGCAGGAGGCTTGCACTGACTGCAGCAAAGAGCCAACTAATAACAATCACATTTTATTTTTACAGGGATAAATACTTAATGGAGAATGTGCTGCTGTGACCAAGGGCTCTGTGAGCCTCAGAGAACTCCCTAAACATTCCTAAACAAGCCTTTTCAGGTTCCTCCTCACCTTGAGAGCTCTGCAGAAAAGTGCCTTGTGAGGATAAATACAGAGGTTACCAGAAATTCACAAATGCTGAGGGGACAGCCCCAGGAAACTTAGGGCAAAGTGCCTCTCCTGTCCAGGCTTCTGTTTTTAGAAAAAAAACCCTTTTTCCTAAAGTTAGGAGTGGTTTATCCATTGTTTCTATTCCAGAGCTCCAGATTCCAGTTCCTTTTACAGTTCTATGTGCCAGGCCCAGGAAAGCCTTGAGAGGTGGAGGCAGCTCACAGTGGCAGCTGCACCTCTGATGTGAAGCACTACATTTTATGACGTATGGAAATTCTTTCAGGGAGCTCTTTCCGAGCTCAGGAGATGTAATATTTCATGTGCATTGCTTGATTTATTTTAAAACCACACATTATAAGTCCTTGTTAACTCGAGGCAGAAGGACCAGAGCACACAGAGGAGCTGCAGGCTCTGCTGTGCCCCAGGCTGAGCCCAGGACCCACATCAGGCTTCTGGGGCTCCTGGGGATGGCTTCTTGAGACATAATTTGATTTTTCATTGCTGGCTTGTTAAAAAACCATTGCTTCTCAGAAAGGTTTTGTTACTGAAGAGCCTTTGTTGAGATTCCCGCATGATTTTTTTAGCTTTAGAGCTTGTTTTGTGATTTGGGCAATTTGGGAAATGAGAGCAATCCTGACATTTTCACCCAGCAGCTTTAGAACAACAACCCCGAATCCTGAAATATTTTAGGAAATATTTTTCAAGAGTCAGAAAGCCACTTTGCAGACAGCATTTGAATTCAGAAAATGTAAAATCTTCTTCTAGAAAGAATTGCTAAGATGAATTAAACATTTAAAATAGTTAAAGGCAGGCTTGAAAGATACTGAAGGCATGCAAGATGCAGAGATGCACATAGCAAACATTTGTTAAGCTTTGTAGAGTGAAAGAATAAAATAAAAATACTTAAGACATCTTGTCAACTTGGGCTTCTGCATATTTCTGTGTATGTTTTTTAGGACTCATGTCTCTTTACATGTCAGAATTTCTCCTGTTTACTTTTGATTTAACAACATTGCCTAGCTAATTATACTTCACTGAAATTGCCCCAAACTATTTTTGATTTACTTATGTGATGGATGGTATTTGATATGTGTGTTTATTTTGCATCAGAGTGGTTAATGGGTTAGAAATAAAATGTGTTCTTTCTGGAGAACAGAGAGTTTTCTCTTGCCCTTGAGAACAACTAGACTCACTTGGGGTTATGTGGTGAAACAGGAGAATCTGGAGGTGTCATTACCACAGAGCAAGGAGCAGACAGGAACTGCTGCCTCAGAGGTGACAGAAAGAACCTTCCTGGAGCTCAAGAAGGGGCTGCTTGGAGTTTTCTGTGAACTGGAAAGCCAAAGAATTGCTGGGCTAAATTAGACCTGAAAAATGAGGGCAGTGGTGTGGAGGTTACTTGGACTAAGTAATAATGAAAGCAGAATCTCCCTGAGAGCTCTGGCAAACTCAAGGTCTTGTCTAAACCTATCCACAGGCTTACAAGAACCTTAACTAAGGGATAATCTTGAATTTCTTAGAGAAGGGAAAAGATTTGCTCTCTGGCAGCTGGATAATGGTACAGGGAAATCTCATTGATTTGGAAAAATACCTCAGCAGCACCAGAAAAATGTGAGGGGTCTTCTGAACAGCCTTGGGAGGTTATCCTGATGCACAGGATAATTACCAGACACAGAGAGAGCAAATGGGTGGAATTATTGGATTAGCTGGGAAATGTCCCAACGAAGGCAGGAATGCTGAATCTGACTCCATGTTCTCAGAAGGCTGATTTATTATTTTATGATACTATATTATATTAAAGAATACTATACTATACTAAAGAATAGAGAAAGGATACTTACAGAATGTTAAAAAGATAACAATGAAAACTCCTGACTCTCGCCAGAGTCCTGACACAGCTTGGCCCTGTTTGGCCAAAGAGTGAAAACAACTCCCAGCAGAATGCAATGGAACAATCACCTGTGGGTGAACAATCTCCACACACATTCCACATGAGCACAACACAGGAGAAGCAAATGAGATCAGAATTGTTTTCCTTTTCTCTGAGGCCTCTCAGCTTCCCAGGAGAAAAACCCTGGGCAAAGGGATTTTTTCAGAGAAGGTGAATGCCACAGGAGCTGTACTGCAGCATGGTGGGCAAAGCCTGACTCTGAGCCCTGTGTGCATGAAGTAGGTCAGGTTTAAAGGCTGTGCTGGCTCCCCAAACACCTGCTCAGCTCTGAGGGTGAGGGGCACATCAGCTACAGCAGGCTGGGAGCACTTTCCATTTTCAGTCAATTAATCCTCTCCCAGCATGAAATAAAAAAGATCAGAACACGATGTTAAACCTCATTTTGTATTTTCAATTACTAGAGGATAATTATTTTCTTTTTAAGTCTTGGAAGATGACATGATCTGAATACTCGGCTACCTGGCACTTCTGCTTGTGTTCCTGGAAGCAGAGAGAGTTCAACTGGGGCAATGCACAGATAATTAGGTTTATTCTGTATCTACCATCCTCTGGAGAGAAGTGCAGCACTTCACTCTTAGGTTTGGGGATTTCAGGCTTCATAAAGTAGGAGTAGAGCTGCACAGAGTGAATTTTGTGCGTGGCCTGGGAGCAGCAGAAGGTGGCTGAGGTGCATTGGACAGTGATTCAGTACTAAGTAAACATGATAGAACAAGGCTTTCATATTGTTAGCCCTGATTTCTGCACAAGTGAGCACGGGGGAATAGTTCACAAGAGTTTTCAAAGAGAATGGATGTGGTTTTCATAGTTATTGTGGTGTGGAATTTGGAATATTGCAGGTTTCCCCTTTATTTGAATGGAAAATAATGAGATTTTAATTGTGTGTATGTGTGTGGTGGGTGTATAATTCCCTTTTATTGTGCAGGGAATCTGCTCTTCTCCTTGCAGATTTTTAGTGGATGAACTCCAGTGATTTCAAAGAAGAAATGTGAAGTAAAATGTGAAAGCCCCCAAATATGAATGTAACAGAAAATAAAAGTATCAACAGAATTGGCTTGGGTAATAGATTTTGGCATTGTTAGGATTAAAAAAAAGGAACTGTATGAAAAGTACCAGGAGTAGCATAAATTAAAATAAGTAAAGTCTTACTAATGCCAAGGAAAAGGATCACTATTTAAAAACACATCAGTGCAGTGTAATCACTTTCTCTTCTACACAGAGTCCCTGGAGATGTCAAATTTGTATGCTGATGCTTTCCTCCTCTGGGTGCAATGAATTTCACCTAATTTGGCACAAATTTCTGCTTCTCTGACTCCTTTACTCCTTTGGATTCCATTGAAGTTAAGGAGTGCAATGGTCCAGGTGACTCACGATGCTGTTAATGTTTCAGAAAGCATCCCTGTGATGAGGTTCACCTTGGGCAGGACATGGAAAGAGGTCAGGGAATGAAAACATTAAGAAACACATTCAGAAGACAGTATTCCCTATTAACAGCCTTCCCAGTGAATTTTGTACATCAAGGTGTGCTGGAGATCACATTTCCCATGCAGGTGTTTTCCTTTTGCAGTAAACAGTCCCTGGAAAAGATTATTCCTTTGGAGCACAACAAACTCAGCATGGTCTCTGCATTTTTTTGGAATGCAGATATTGATTATGTTTTATCTTTTGATCTGAAAGAGCAACAGCAATGTGGTATTTTTGGGTCCCCAGGACGAAGGAGGAATTGAGAATCTGACTCCATGTTCTGAGAGGGCTAATTTATTATTTTATGATATTGTATTATATAAAAGAATACTATACTAAAACTGTACTAAAGAATAAAGAAAGAATACATCAGAAAGTTTAACAAGATACTAATGAAAAACTTGTGATTTTCCAGAACCTTGACACAGCTGGCTGTGATTGGTCATTAAGTTAATTCACATGAAACCAATCAAACAAGCACCTGTTGGATAAACAATCTCCAACCACATTCCAAAGCAGCAAAACACAGGAGAAGCAAATGAGATGATATTGTTTTCATTTTTTTTTTCCTGAGGCTTCTCAGCTTCCTAGGAGATGAAATCCTGGTGAAGGGATTTTTCCAGAAAATATGACAGTGACACAGCAATGTTTATTTTTATTGGCAGCTGCCAAAACCAGAGAAATACATTTATTATTTTCTTATTACTTTCAGTTGTACCAACCATTAGCATGGGAGATGAAATAAAGTGTATTTTTTGTCAACTTCAGTGGGCTTTGCACATGTGAATTTTGACTTAAATATTTCCTCTTGAAATGTTTTTTTCCTAAAAGGGCATCCACAATAGAAGTTACAGGGAGGGAAATGGCCAGTCCTTGCTTTTTGTGGGAAATGTTTCTTCAAGTATTGAATATGTCAAGAAATCTTGATCAGAGTGAGCTGTCCAAGATATGACTGCTTCATTTCAGGTGTGCATTTTCAGTCAGTAACAATTAACAGTAACAGCCTAGTGCATCATGAAAACTGTCTGTAAGTTATAACCCACCCTGAGGGGTTTTACTGGGAGGAGAGCTAAACCTGTCAGCCAGACTCTGTAGTACATTGAAAGTGGAAACTGGGATGATTTGGGGTAAATCCTCAAGAATATTGAAGCTTTCAATGACAGTTGAGTCCGGTAGAAGTTCTAAAATACATCAACCCCTTTCAAATGCAGCTGAGTCCATCACTAGGAAACTGGAAGCAGTTTCTGTTACTTTAAAGATGGAAAGAAGGAATGAAAACCAGTTGAAAATTTGCAGAAGCCTTTTTCCTCATGCAAAGAGTGATGGAGCAGTCAGAATATTAAGATGCATGTGCCACATGACATTAGGAAGCATTTTCTGAACTGTTAATTCAGATTTAATCAGTTACATATTTTATTCTTGCTGAAGCAGAAGGTCAGTGTAACGTTCTTAGGGTGTTTCCCTGTTCCATGTTGAAGGAAATCAATATATCTGAACAGAATTAGTGGTGGATTTGGCAGTGGGAGGGTAAAATGTGTGGATGTGGCACTTGGGGACATGGTTCAGTGGTGGACCTGGCAGGGATGGGTTCATGGTTGGACTCGATGATCTTAGAGGGATTTTCCAGCATTGAGGATTCTATGATTCTGTCCTTCAAGGTCTTTTCCTACCAAAATGATTTAGTGATTTAGTGATTCTGGCCTGGTGTGGTAACAAAAACAGACTAGAGAGACACAAGGGTGACCTTCTGGATAATGCTGTGAGTGTGATTCAGATGAGACAATGATGAATGGAGCTGCTGATTTTGCTCTAAAATCTAAAATTTATTCTGCAGGTGTGTATAAAGCTGGCACAGGTTAGTTGGCTGCTAATGTAAGAAGAAATGTAAATGTTTTCTGTCAAGTTCTTCATTTCATGAAGCTCCAGTTGGTTTTGTGCTTACTTCATTGCACTCCAACTGCAGGATTCTCAACTCAGCTCTACACCACAACTCCATAAAGGCAGGTATAAGCTCTGTGAATAACTAAATAATGTTAAGAAATAAGACAGGTTTGGATCAAAATACACTTATGTGGTTTTCACTAAATATGTTCAACATACAGAATTTGATATATTTCTTGTTTAAAATAATCTCCCCCAAAACAAAGCAGGTGCCTATGAGATGAGCACATGGATTTTGCTCTTTGGGAAGAGCAAAATGGGATAGGATGGGTGAGATTTGGCAGCATTGTGTTTTGTGATTGTGAAATAGCAGCCTTGTGGTTTACCCACTATTCCATGTAAACAGCCATAGCTAGATTTACAAACCAGAATTGGTTTTCTGTGCCGTGTTACACATGATGTTTTTCGTGTTGTTTGATGTTGGCTGGAAAGGTAACTCGGAAGCCTTGACGAGAAATTTTAGGCTACGAATTTCCTAACAGACAGATTTTCTTGTTGATGTTGTTACCCAACTCTTTGGGTGTCCAATTTGAGATTTGAGATGCAATAGATGTGTGGTTTTCAGATGGGAGAGTTCAGTGGCTTCTGAAAACAAAGACCTTTAAAATGTCTTGAGGTGAGCATGTAAAAATGAGTGAGGTGCTGCTCAACAGAGCTGCCTCTCACCATCCACTTCCCCCCAGAGTTTGTAATTCCAGCTCATTGTCCCTCTAAGGGCACCAGGGCCTGTGCCTGCCCTGGCCTGGAGCTCCAGCACTTTTCTCTGTCAGACTCTGAGGGCAATGAGGGAGAATATTGAGGAGCAGAGGATCCTCTCCACAGATCCAGTGATTGACAGAGGGATGGGATTCTGCACAAAGCCTTTACCTGTGCCAAAGAAGCTCCAGCACCAAATTGCCCCTCACTCTCCCTCTCTTTTGATCAGCATCTCACTAGCTCTGAGCAGCTCACAACCCTTTCATGCACAGAGCCACAGCAGCAAAGACAGACATGAAGAGGTGACACATTCAGAAGCTCTAAAGAAAAGGAAAACCTGGAGAGATCTCCCTGTACACCCCTGTACCTGTGTGTGCAGGTTATATCTGCTGTGTGTGTGCAGGAGAGAGAACAAGGCACTGAGCTAATTAATTTTCCCCTCTCATCTGTTCTTTGTTCATGCTGAGGTGATTTGTGCAGTGAAATCTGGCTGAGGAAGAACATTGGCACATTGCTGCTAATGATGTCACTTCATAAATGCTGCCACTGTGGGGATGAGCAGGGAGGTGGGAACCACCTGAGCTGCACTAGATGTATTAGGTGGATCTGTGCTAATTTAATTCTGCTTTTGGGAGAGACAGTTCACAACCTTGCTAAGTGTGGACAGTTCACTGCAGTGATATCTTTTCCCATGAATTCATGAAAAGAGGATTATTGTCAAAATCCGTTCCTAGCAATTTGCACTGTAGAGAATTGCTACAGTATCCATTAACTTAGTTTAAATCTTTATCAAATGATCCATT
Source organism: Agelaius phoeniceus (assembly GCF_051311805.1). NCBI lineage: Eukaryota > Metazoa > Chordata > Aves > Passeriformes > Icteridae > Agelaius > Agelaius phoeniceus. The sequence continues at coordinate 13,258,204 of NC_135280.1, read as the reverse complement.
TTTAACTGTTCTATAGTTCATAGCACTTAAATTCTTCTTTATCCCATTAAAATGCTTTAAGCTCCTATAGAAGTCTAATGCATAGAATTGTTCTAATTCTGCTGAAGTACACTCAAATCTCTTTCCCCCTCTTAAAGTAGTTAAAATGTCCTTGTTCAAGAGGAGTACCAGCTATTCAGAGTAGGCTTGAAATAATATATAGAACTTTTTATCTCTGTGAAGGGCTTTCAGATTTGATTTCTTCCTTCTCAAGAGTGCTCACTCTGCATAGGAGAGCACAGAAAGCTCTGAATGTTAAATAACTGTGGTGTGTGCATATGGATGTACAAAATCCCCAAACTGTTTTCCACAAGTCCAGCTCCTGCCTGTGTGTCCAGCTGCAGGGGAAAAACAAAGTCCTAAGAGTCCACTGACTTTGTATTTTTCATTTATTTTGGTAAACATTTTGTTTTCTTTCATCGTTGCTCTGCTTTCTTCTGTACTGATGTCACTGCCAGACACTTGCTGTTTCTCCTTTTTCAGACAATAAGTTGCTAGTGTTTCTATTTTTCTCTTTTTTTTGTCTTTTGGTTTTCTTTGCACTCCCCTGGTGGTATGTTAGGATGTCTCCAGTTTGTAGGTAACTCAGATGTACTCAGATGTCCTTACAATCCAGATACAATTTATGAGCATGCTCCTGTTTTCCAGGCTGGCAGGCATTTCCTTTTGTTCTGTAATTCATTCTTTTTTAACCCCTCTTCTAACCAGGCCACCTCTCTGACTGATCAGAGCTGCTGTAAGTTCTTTCTAGAACTTACTGTAAGTAAGAACTTACTGCTGTAAGTTCCTTTCTAGAATATTAAATGCATTCTGCGTTCAACCAAGAGAGTGAAGTCTAAAGCTCATATATTCAACTTTTCTAAGGGAATATCTCCAACCTTTCTAAGGGAATATCTCCAACCTTTCTGAGGGAATCAGATGGATAGCAGTGTGTGTGCCCAGCTGGAGCTGGGTGTGTGCAGATGGCCCCTGTTTCCAGAGCAGCTCTGCAGGCTCTGTGTGACAGCCACAAGAAGTTGTGCATTTGGGATGGGCTGCTGCTTTCCAGCTTTGCTTCTGGTGTGTATTCTTTAAAAGCCAAGGTCTCTAGAGAGATTCTTGTTTGTGGAGTGGTATAAATTCAAGTTTGGAAGTGCACTGGGGTTTATTCTCAGGTTAGAATTTGAACGTGCTCAGGAGCCAGTGGTGCTGCCTTTAAATGTTATGAAATATTGCTGAATATCTGATCAATGACACCTTGCCTGTGAGCAGGGAAGGCTTCCTGCCTTCTGCTGAGCTGCTTTGGGGAGGAATCACAGCTCCTGGCCCTGCATGAGCTATGACAGGAACAATTCAAGGCTTTCCATGTTCCTGTGTGTAAGGAATCACTCCACAGTCCCTGGCTGCGATGTGTGGCAGTCCTGGCACTGTGCACTTCAGAGAAAAGCCACTTGTCAGAAGTTGTGCCTAAACCTGCAATCCAAGGCTCCAAGTGAAAAGATTTTCATCTTTTATTATGGAACTAGTTATGTCTTTCTTTCCCCATTTTAGATTTAGGGAAAAAAATCAAAGCACATTTAGAGTTTTGATTTTTGTGCCATCTTGTTGGATTCATTGCTGCTGTGTTTAATTAACAAATTTTGTGATAACTATCACAAATATCATTGTGAGAGAGGTCTGTTAGTGTTGCTGGATCTACTCCAGGATTAAACTACCAGCACCCTACTCTGTCTCAGTGATTTGCTGCTTTGTTGGGTGTGGGTGCTGGCTGTTGCTATTAAAGCAGCCTAACCCATTACATTAACTAATATGTTGCCCACCACACCATCCTTGTATCCTAAAATAAGTGTTTTGAACGCAATAGGAGATATAAAAGGAGTAAGAAAATTACTTACCTGCAGGTCTAAATACATGGTAAGACTAGAAAGACCAACTTGAACTCCTTGTTTCTATTCCCCAGCACCAAGCCACTCCATGCCAAAGATAATTCTCCATGATCATATAACCTTTCCCAAATGCCTCTAATTGTGTTAGTAAACTTATTTCACTGAGCAGCTTTTCTTACTCTCTGAACAAGTTTAAAATAAGAGGTTTTAATCAACCCCATTATTATTTTCCATTATCACCTTTAGCCAGCTTCTTTTGGTGTTATTGTTTCTGACCAATGTGACTAATTTCTTATTTATCCATTTCTGTGAAACTTTTACATAATCAGTTATTATAATCTGTACAGAACTTTTATTGAAATGTATTTCAGAGGCTTTTTGGTGGGAGGTAGGTTTATTATTACTAAAACAATCTTTATACTAATTTAGACATCAACTAATCTCTTATTTATTCAAGTGAGGTAGTAAGATTGAATTATGTTTCTATAAATTTTCTGTGCTTTCTCTGGAACATATAAATTGTTTGGAGCTTTTTGTCACCATTGTTTTGCTCAGACAAAATGTATTACAGTAAATTTACTGCTTTGTACCGTGCTGTGTTTCTTAATACTCCACCATGCAATGTTTTTTTTTGATTGAAAAGGAAATTATTTCCCTGTGTGTAGTAACATGATCCTGCAGGCCAAGTAACACTTGAACATGGAGAGAGATGGGCCCTGCTTGAAGCAAGTGTGGAATTCAGTTTGCTTCTGGTGCACAGTTGGGGTTTGCCAAAGAGAAGATGGGCCTGGCAGCACTCAGCAGGGTGTTAATTGCCATAATGTGATCACCCGGGCCTCATTATCTAATTAGGTTTAAAAAAACCCCAAAACTAGTTAGTCATCTACCTATGCACCCCACCTGAGAGGTCCTGCTTGGGCACAGGGACCCTGGGCAGGGGAGGCAGTGCTAAAAGCCTTCCTGCAGCTGAGGTCAGTGAGTCTCTACTCTCCCCTCACCCACAAATGCTGTCATTTAATTGTAAAAATCACCTGGGGTGAGCAGGCACCATTGGGCACCATCGAGTCCAACCTGTGACCCATCCCCACCACGGCAACCAGCCCTGAACCCTGAGTGCCACCCCCAGACCTTCCTTAAACATCTTCCAAAGGGTGCCTCCACCACCTGGGCAGCCCATTCCAATACCTAATCACCCTCTCTGGGAAGAAATTCCTCCTAATGTCCAACCCAAACCTCCCCTGGTGCAGCTGAGGGCTTTGTCCTCAGCCTTGGCCAGGTGTCCCTGCAGGCTGTTCCTGGTGAGGAACTGCTCCATGTCCAGGTGTCCCTGCAGGCTGTTCCTGGTGAGGAGCAGCTGCTCCATGTCCAGGTGTCTCTGCAGGCTGTTCCTGGTGAGGAGCTGCTCCATGTCCAGGTGTCTCTGCAGGCTGTTCCTGGTGAGGAGCTGCTCCATGTCCAGGTGTCCCTGCAGGCTGTTCCTGGTGAGGAGCTGCTCCATGTCCAGGTGTCCCTGCAGGCTGTTCCTGGTGAGGAGCAGCTCCATGTCCAGGTGTCCCTGCAGGCCTGCATGTTGAAAGCAGTCAATATATCTGAATCTATTTGTGGTGGATTTGGAAGTGGGAGGGTAAAATGTGTGGATGTGGCACTTGGGGACATGGTTCAGTGGTGGACCTGGCAGGGATGGGTTCATGGTCGGACTTGATGATCTTAGAGGGATTTTCCAGCATTGAGGATTCTATGATTCTGTCCTTCAAGGTCTTTTCCTACCAAAATGATTCTGCTGGCTGAGTCTGTCACACCTGGCTGAGCCCCAGGGCCATGGCAGGGCAGCTGAGGAGCTGCTGGCCCGTGGTGGCTGCTCTGGTGACCCTGCAAGTGTGTCCAGTGCACAGTCCCTGCTCCTGGCACAGGTGGCTTGAGTTTGGGGTGATTGTGCTGTCCCTCCTCCCAGGCCATGAGTCCTGTCAGCTGCAGGGTTGGGCAATGAGCCCTCAGGTGCTTCCAATCAGCCAGGATTGGCTCCAGATTCCACAGGTGCTTCCAATAAACCAGGATTGGCTCCAGATTCCACAGGTGCTTCCAATAAGCCAGGATTGGCTCCAGGTGCCCTGAGGCTCTGCATGGGCAGCACAGAGCCTATATCAGTATCCCAGACGCCAGCAGAGCTGTGGAGCTCTTGTGGAAGTTTCTAGATTGTGGAGGTACTTGCTGCTGGCTCCAAGAAATAAGGTATTTGACATGGAAACTCCTTATTTATCTAGGGAAAATCTCCCTGGGTTTGTGTTCCTACAGGCTTCCACTTTGGTTGTTTTGCTGGGTAGGTCTCTTCTTAGTGTAGCCTTTTTTTAATGCTGGAAAAATTATGTAATGGCTGAGTTTAATATTGTTAATTTCAATTGTTGAATATTATTATGAAGCAGAATGGCATGTGATAACTCAGTTTGATAACTGGGAAATAAGGCCCTGCAGAATGTGTGGCTACTGGGAGCACCAGCTCCATCTGGAAGTGTTGGTCCTGTGTGGTGGCTGCAGATCTGAGGCCTGGGGGTATCCCAGTAGCAGGATTCTTGGAGGCAGCAGGCATTTGCTTCTTTTAAGGAAAAGTAGGGAAGATATTGGCTTTGTATGGGGGGAGAAAAACAAATGTGACAAAGTAGAAAGCAAAGATTCTTTGTGTTCTGAGATTGGACTGGGTTCAGGAAGCACTTGGCTCTTGCCACTGAATGCCTGTTTGATCTTGGGCAAAGCATTTAATTTTGCTTGAGTTCTTTTTGTTGAGTTGTGATCATAGAATTTTTGTTATCCTCTGCTTGTCATTCCTCTTTAAGTCAGGAGCTGCTCAGAGCCTGTTTCTGTGGCTTTGGGCACTGAATGTGCAGAGGCTCTCTGTCCCCAGGGCCTCTGGAGTGTCTGTGAGAGCACCAGAGGTTCCAGTGCTGGCCCAGGTTATGTGAGCTCACCCTGGGACTTGTCCAAGGTGAGGTGGATGCCACATGATTCCTTAGGCTGTGGCTTCCTGGGGGCTTTGTCTCCTCCAGCAGTGCTGGCAAGTCAGGCTTTAAGGCTTTTTGCCCTAATTCTGGATGTTGATAGAACTGTAGAAGAAAGAACTTGTAATTTATATAGGCTGATGTGTTAAAAATCAAGTATCCACCTGGTTGGCCATATTGGTATTGAATTTACTTGCCTTGTTCTATGATGTTCAGGATGTTGCTTTACTTGAAATTTTGGAAGTGTGAGAGGAAGGGTTGGCTGTAGTGCAGTGCAGGTGCTCAGGGATCAGATCCTGGGCTCTCCAGAGCTTTTAAAGCTCAGCTCTGCCCAGTCAGCTGGAGTTCTCAGTGATGAGTAAGTTTGCATTCTTTCAGCTTTATTTCAGTCTTGGAAGGTGGGAGCACATTGATAAGTCTGAAAGTGCCTGGTAGTGCTGTGGTGATGTTGTCACTCTGTGTGTTTGCAGTATATTGAGGTATGTTTGGTGTCCACAATGTGCCAGCAGATATTTGGTCCCCTTTGCTTCTCCCACAAATATTAATGTGTTAAGCCACTCTTTTGGTCCAGCTGTCAAATATAGAAAGAAATGTTGTTGAGTATTGAACAAATGTTGAATACTTACCAGTTATTTCTGGAAGTAGAGCTGATGGGAAGGAAGGGTGAGGGATGGTGTATTAGACTTTTTATTTATTTTAACTTCTTTTTGTAAGTCTGAGGGCCATGGGTGTCTTTCTCTTAGGAGCTCAAAGTTTCCTCCTTAATGCATGAGGGAAACTCTCTTGGGAATTAATTATCCTGAGTATAGTGAAGGCCTGGGAGCCTGCAGTGTTAATGAGCATGAAAACCAGGCAGACTTCCTGAAAAAAGTCAGAAGCAGCAGCAGTTACCTTTGACAAGTTCACAAATAAACCATTCTAAGCGTGCAAGGCAAAGTTGCCGTGTAAAATCTTCTCAAATGAAGGAGGAATTGCTGTGATTTATGGAATTTAAAATCCTAGGAAAATGTTGAAAGAAGATTACGTTGTCCAAATTATGTCATCTTCTAAATTTGAGAAAAGACCTTCAAGATGTGTATGAGGTGTCTGATTAATTGCTACATTTACTTAACCTTGAGGCCTGGGTGACCTGCAGTGTCTCAGGCAAGAAGAAGCTGTAAGTCTTGGCAATGCTTGGAGGAACCTTTGTATTTCATGACTTTGGAAATTTAAGAAGCAGGAGTGTATCTAAATTTATTCTTTTAGGTCACAAAAGGAGCACACAGCGTAAGAGGAATGGTGCCCCACATTAATTGCATCATCATTTGATAACAGGATGCAATTAGCAGATTTGAATGAGGGCAGTGATAGTGGCAGCTGTTATTTACAGAGGACAGTGTGTGCCCCAGTGCTCTAATCTGTCTGGAAATGATTGTGGAGCTCACTCCTGTCCCTGTCTCTGCACTGGCATTTTGTGCTGTGAAATGCACCCCTATTTGTTCCACCTGGCAGAATTAATTTTGTGCCTACTTGTTGGACTGACCTGAGACAGTGTGGTATTCATTAATCTATTGTTGAATTTAAAAGCCTGGTTTAACATTAACCAAGAAAGTGCACCTTAGTGAAATCTGTTAAAAGAGATTGAAGTGGAAAGTAAAAACCCTGCTGTGGATTTTCCATTTCTGTTGCTGCACATACCTGGAAAACAGTTCCAAATGGTCACTTTGAGGTCCCTCTTGGGCCTGTGAGGTTTCATGTCTTTGTCAGTGATCCAGAGGGGATGGAATGCATCCTCATGGGTGTTGTGTCATTGCAGGACACCAAACTGGGATGCAGGTGATGAACTCAAGGGCTGTCATTGGTGAGACTGAGAAAGGAACAGCAGGAATAAACATCTCATAGGGATTTACAGGGCAAATGCCAATTGCTGCTGCTGGAGTGGTGCTGGGGGGTTCTGGTGGGCAGAGCAGGGCTCAGCTGGTGGCTCTGGCAGTGACAGGGGCTGGGCTGTGTCCTGGTGGCTCTGGCAGTGACAAGAGCTGGGCTGTGTCCTGGTGGCTGTAGCAGTGACAGGGCTGGGCTGTGTCCTGGTGGCTCTGGCAGTGACAAGAGCTGGGCTGTGTCCTGGTGGCTCTGGCAGTGACAGGGCTGGGCTGTGTCTGGTGGCTGTGGCAGTGTCAGGGCTGGGCTGTGTCTGGTGGCAGTGACAGGGGCTGTGTCCTGGTGGCTGTGGCAGTGACAGGGCTGGGCTGTGTCCCGGTGGCTGTGGCAGTGACAGGGGCTGTGTCCTGGTGGCTGTGGCAGTGACAGGGGCTGTGTCCCGGTGGCTGTGGCAGTGACAGGGGCTGTGTCCCGGTGACTGGGGCAGTGTCAGGGCTGTGTCCTGGTGGCTGGGGCAGTGACAGGGCTGGGCTGTGTCCTGGTGGCTGGGGCAGTGACAGGGGCTGTGTCCTGGTGGCTGTGGCAGTGACAGGGCTGGGCTGTGTCCTGGTGGCAGTGACAGGGCTGGGCTGTGTCCTGGTGGCTGGGGCAGTGACAGGGCTGGGCTGTGTCCTGGTGGCTGGGGCAGTGACAGGGCTGGGCTGTGTCCCGGTGGCTGGGGCAGTGTCAGGGCTGGGCTGTGTCTGTTGGCAGTGACAGGGGCTGTGCCCTGGTGGCTCTGGCAGTGACAGGGCTGGGCTGTCCTGTTCTCCATCAGCTCAAGCACAGCCCCTGCCTGCAGGGAACCAGAATTCCCCTGCTGCTGGTTGCAGCCAGCCTGGAGCACAGTCTGGCTGTGCTGGTGCAGGGTGGGTACACTGGAGTCAGCCCAGAAAAGGGGCAACAAGGGGACCGGGACACCTGAACCACGAGGGGAGGCTGGGAGAGAATGGGGTTTGATTTTTCCCAGCTGTTAGTGCATGAGGGGTCACTGAGGAGATGGAGCTGGGCTCTGTTCTGAGGTGTACGGTGGGAGGATGAGAGGCTGGCCAAAAATGGAACAGGAGGATGATCCCACTGGGCAGAAGGAAAAAATAAACAAATATAATTGGAAGAAGTTTCCCAGAGAAGGTTTGGAATCTCTCGCTTGTGGGTTTCAAAGATCTGCTTGTTCTGAGCTTGTGGAGCTCTCCTCTGACCTGAAGGATTTTATCTGTGGAAGTCCTTAGAAATAGTCATGAATTCCTGCTGGGCTAATTTTTGTCTGATAAGTGAATGAAGCAATGTAGTTTGGGATCATCTCATCTCCCTACTTATGTTTTGACTGTCAGATACCTCTAAGTCCTGAAATTTGGAGCAGTTTTTAGAAGTTGGACACTTCTTAGCTGCAGTTATTTTTAATCAAAGTTTCTAAGCAAAACCATAAACTTGTCTGCTGACTCCCTCCTGATATAAGCTTCTTAACTGTAATCCAGATTTTTAATATAACCGCAGCCAAATATATCTCTTGAAGGATGCTTTTTCTTTTCTCTTAACCAGTGCTTGTGTGCACTTGGTGCCTCCCAGGTGTGATATTAATCCTAATTGACTGGAGTTAATAAATGCACTGGTTTCATTGGCATTACTTGCAGCAGCAGAATGAGGGGTTGGTGATAGTTGTAGAATATTTATTGTTCACTTTCTCTCTTTGCCTCTCGAGCTGTGTGTATTTGTACAAGTTTCATTTTATTCTGTGTAAGAGGCAGAGTTAAAACAGCAAAGCCCTGACTTCACTTGGTCAATCTACAGCTCATTTCCACCCCTGTGTTTAATGTAAAATATTCTTATCAGTACACTACATTTCCTTTAAAAACTCAACACTTTTTTCACTAAAACATCTTTTACAACAATAAGGGGTTTGATGGGTGGGTAGTAAAATGGGCATTTAATTGGAGGATTTTTAATAATCCTATTATTATTATATAGGATATACAATATATATTAAATAGGATTTTTAATAATCCTGTTATTATTAAAACCTATTATTTTAATAATAATGCTCCATCAGTAAAATCAGTGCAAGTTCTGTGAAAGCTAGATTGGACAAACATGGCATGAGTTGTTAAAGGTGTGTTAAAGGATGGTCTGAACTGTTAGCAGAGACTAATGAAAAATAATAGCAGCAGCTTTCTTCACATGCAAAAAAATTATAAAATCACCCAGGAAGAGAGAAATGGATTGACTGTTGGAGCCTTTTGGCAGAGTAGTTGGTGATATGGGTAAGATATTTAATGGAGGTGTGTATTTAGTGAAACTTTTCATTCAGAAATCTAAACCAAGAGACAACCTAAACCCAGATTTTAGGTTTATTTTTAAATACAATTGATTTCAATTGAGCTTAATAGCTTGCCAGGTTGAGAGTCCAATTGTCTGCATTTTATTGTCAAATATTAGGGTTAATTCAGTGTACTACATTCCATTATTTGGTGCTTTAGAGCTCTAATCCTGTTTGACTTTCAAAATTCTCTTCAGTAGTTATTTATCTGTTACTTTGCACTTGTGTAAAGTGGGAAGAAAACAAAGCTCTGGTGTGTAACTTCATTAAATTTGAAGAAAACAAAGCTCCGTGTAACTTCATTAAATTTGAAGTGGGGAAAAACACACGTGGTGACAGCCACAAAGTTTTGTACTTGTAAATTTTGAATTCAGTGAACTTAAGAACTCATGTCAAACGTGCAGCAAGCATGTGTTTGATTTTTGTGTAGTGATGTGAAAATGGTGTTTCAGAGTCTTTGCTCTGTTTTCTTGCTCAGAGCTGCAGAGTGACTGCTCTGTGCTGATAACAGGGAGAAGAACTGAGCTGGCAGGCTGCTCTATCTTTTCCTTTTCTAAGTGGTCCATCCTGAGCAGTGCTCTGCAGCAGCTCTGACCTTTGCCTTGCTGATGGAGGCAGTCTGTACACATGGATTTTAGACCACAGTCTGCAGTGAATAATGAGAATTGCATTTTTCTCCCTCAAAGCCAGTGGTGTTTGCATGGGGCAAGGTCTGTGTGTCCATAACATTGATATTTGTTACTGCAACACTGAGAAAAAAACACAAAATCTAACTTGATTATTTGGGTTTTTCCAGTTCAAGATAACATAACAGGGGAAGTTGACTAATCCACCTGTGAGTCAGTTAACAGTGTTTAACACAAGAGAAGAAAATTTGCAGCAATTACAAACCTCAAAATTAGGGGGGAAGAAGCCCAAAAGGGCACAGAGCTTTCTGCTGGCACAGGTGGGTTTCTGGTGCCTCACACATTTCAAGAGGGGTATTTTGATACCTGATCCAAGATCAGTTGAGTTTGAAATGCAGATTGCTTTAATAGTAAGCACAAGTCGTGTGCTTTGAGGAAAAACCTAAATCCCTGAGATGCATTAAAAACAGAGTTGGAAAGAACAGATCCTGGTCCCATGTGTCAATAATAAGAACATAAATTGGCAGGGTTTGGCTTGTGTACTCACACCATGATTTGACAGGAAGACTCTGTGCCCGTGCCTGTTACAATAATTATTATTTAATATTATTTTCCTGCTTTTCATGTAGGTTTTACTGATAGCCCAGCTTTTTTGTGATCAGCACTCCAATTTCAAGACATTTTTGTTTGCTCTTGAATTAAGACCTGCTTAACAGTTTGTTCTGGGGAATCAGACCTCTCTAGAGTATTTTCCTTTGGGATAAGTCTTGTTGTTTTAAGTAAATGAGCTTTGTGTGTGTCAGGAAGATTGCACAGTGATTTCTCTGTAGAAACTGATTAAAAGGGAAGGAATCACTACAATTGCAGAGTCATAGTATTTTAAAAATATTCTGAATATTCAATATAAAACATAATATTTAAATTATTAAATAAGTATTAAAAATTATATATGTTATTAAATATAGTATTTTAATATTTAAATTCATGATTATTTAAAATATTTTTACATGTTTAAATATTATTAACCAAATTAATATATATTTATTAAACAAATTATATATTACTAAACAAATAATATATTGTTTTTTATGTCATTAAATATAGTATTTTAATATTTAAATATTATGAATATTTGAAATATAATTGAAAATATTTAAATATTTTTTATTTATTTTTTATGATTTACTGAGTAGGGCACTGAGCTGGCAAAGCCCTGGAGTCTCTCTGCTTTTCTGCTGATTGTCTGCTCTGTGTCCTTGAGCAAGTCCCTTCCTCACACTTGGTTTGGCATGTCTGGTTGGATTGTGAACCCATCAGACCAAGGCTGTGTCTTGCCATGTGGCTGGAACAAAGGCTTTGATTGTGTTCTCAGTCAGGCTTTCTGAGCACGAGCAGCAGCCTCAGAACACATTTGTTTTTTTTCAACCAATGCATGGAAGCTGCTGAGTCAAGTGGGGAGGGCAGGAGGGAAATGGCTGGTTGGAAGCACAGCCCTTCAGCATGTGTGGTGTGTCCTGAAATTCTGAAAATATCCAAGGCTTGGCTTCACTGAAGGAAACCAGGGCCCCAGCCCTTGAGTAATAATGTTTAATCTTTCAGTATCTGAATTGTAAACCCTTGGTCTGTGGGCTTGCTCAGTCAGATGTGCAGGTATCTGAAAACCTCTCTTTTGTTTCTATTGGAATAACACAGAGTCAGAGCCTGGTTTGGGTGGGAAGGGACCCAGGGACCCACCCCTGCCATGGCAGGAACACCTTCCACCATCCCAGCCTGGCCTTGGGCACTGCCAGAGATCCAGGGCAGCCACAGCTGCTCTGGGCACCCTGACCACCCTCACAGAGAAGAATTCCTTCCCAATATCCCAGCTAACCCTGCCCTCTGGCAGTGGGGAGCCATTCTCCCTGTTGATCTTGTAAAACACCCTCTGCATCTTGATATATCTTGTAAAACACCCTCTGGATCTTGATATATCTAGAAATTTTAGATCCAAGCAGTAGGGGCTACTGTGTTAACAAATAGTGATTGAATGATCCCAGAACATGGTTTGTCCCTTTTAGACAAAGACTGGAAATTAGGGTTCTGAAACAGAATGATCATTTGAAAAAAACCTACATTTTTCTTTTCAAATCACTTCCTGGTCACTTTGGTATGGGTGGTGGAGGGCAGTGAGAAAGGAAGAAAGCTAATGAATTTAGACACCATTGAAGAGTGTGAATGTAATTATTTTAACAGTTATAAGTCTCTTTCAGTCTCATGACTTTGAGACAAAGGAATAATGTAGATTTTCCCTATTACTCTGAGCAAGAAAATCCATGTGGAGCTGAGGTTAATGATACTGGGTGTGGTGGGGCCTGATGGGAAGGGATCCCTTTGCTCTCTGTTACTTTCTCTCCTTTTTAGGTGATGATTCTTCCTCTTTCCTGCATTGTTTCCCTTCCCCCTTTTCTCTGATCTACTGAAGAAATGCAATCTTTTGAGCCTTTCTCAAAGAAAACAGAGCTAATAGCTGTATTTAATATCCAACACAATCCCAAAGACAGCAGCCTGCTGTGTATTAAAGCTACAGTTGTGTGCCTGCACCTCTGTGCTTGTCTGTTACATTTGGAGGGTTATATATGAGAATATGAGGCAGCTTCAGGACAGCAGATGAAATACAGCTCTAATTGTCTGTGATCAATTGGAACGATGTAGGTCAAGTAGAAACTGCATTTTTGAGCTTTCTCATCTTGTCTCCTGCCTTTGTCTAATACAGTAGTGCTTGAAAGGAAATATCAAAACAGCACAAGCCCAAACCTCTTAAAAATATTCATTTAGTTTGTAGAGAAATGAAGCTTTTTCTCAGCTTCTCCTGACAGTCTGAGTTTATATTGTTGATATCACTTTTTTTTTATATTTTCATTGTTTCATCTCTCCCTGTGTTTGCTAAATTGGAACCCACTTAAATTGTAATAATTTTTGCATTTCAAATGAGAATTAAGTTACTCTCCAGAACTATGGTTTTCTCCATGGTTACCTGGCATGTCTGGTTTGGAACTTTATTGTGTTGTTTCATTTTCTAAGTCATAACTATTGATGACATCAATGGCATGAAATGATGTCAGACCATGCTGTAAATGCAGCAGCAGCTGAGGGTCCTGGTTCAATTTCATCCTCATTTATGGCATTGTCAGTCCTTGTTAACTCCAGCACCTTCCTGAGGGCTGGCACATGTATATCTGTAGGTGTGTTATTAATTTTGCATCCATCAATACACTGAGATGAAAGAGTGTGAGAGGTGTCCCAGTCACACTGCAGTCAGCCCTGCCAGGACAGCCTGGAGGGGAGATGGCACTGCATGACAGCTCTGGGTTTATTCAAACAGCTAGGCAGGCTGCAGGAGGAGGGAGAATCAGCTTCCTTCAGATCTTCCCAGTTTTGCAGTTAACAAAGAAAATCTGTGTGCAGAAAGCTGGCACATGTAAAATTCCAATTGGTCCCTCCCGTAGATAGAGCAGAAGGTCTGACAATACAAATATTTCTTAGCACTTTAATAGTGAAATGAACATGATCTAATACCCTCAGTTTCCTTGCTTTCAGCTTTTGATAGATCCCATTTCTCTCACAAACAACAGCCTGATAGGCCATGAATATGTTTCACTTGTCATCTTTGTGGGATGTAAGAGCTATGTCTTCCTCTGCCAGTGTTCACCTACACTTAATTTTATCTGTGGTTTACAGCTACCTCTCTGTCAAATATTGCATCTTTAAATGCAGGGGTGTGTTTCCCTTAATTTTATCTGTGTTTACAGTTATCTCTGTGTCAAATATTGCATCTTTAAATGCAGGGGTGTGTTTCCCTTAATTTTATCTGTGGTTTATGGCCATCTCTGAGTCAAATATTGCATCTTTAAATGCAGGTATGTGGTGCTTCAAGCAGCTGGGGTCTGGTGCAGGTTGGTGCCCTGAAGGTGCTGCTGCAAAGACTCAAAAGAAGGGAATGAGGAGAGGGGAAAATGTAGTTGCATGTAATATTTGACATCTTGTGCTTTGAGTTACATGAAGTAGCAAATTGTTTGGGTTTATTGGATGGCAAACTGAAGCTGAGCTGTTTAAACATCCCATGGTCTGCTACAAAACAGCTGCAGGAAGGCTGTTCTTTTTGTAGAAAAATGTGTGTTTTTCTTTTCACCCTTGGGAAGGAAGCCAGTGTCATTCTTTCAGCTGGAACACCCTTGCCTGGTTCCTCAGGTACCTGTGCAAAAGCCAGGCTGAACTCTCCAGCTCTCCCAAAAGGCTGTGAAAGCTGGATTATTGTTTCCATTTGTGTTATGTTGTCATGTTCCACTGTGGGGAACTACAAGGAGTTATTTTGAAACAGATGGCCTAGGATGAAATTAAGTAAAACAAGAAAATATTGTATCTGAGAGCTGTTTCTTGGTAACAACAAAAAGAAAAAAAGGGAGTTGCTCTACTAAAGAGGACTAGAAAAGACAGAAAGGGAGGAAGGAAAATGAAGCACCATGGGAGAGAGAGAGAAGAGCAGACAGAGGAAAAGCAGGTGTTCTCACCAGAGGGCTGGGGGTGCCTTGTGATTGCAGAACATCTCTGGAGGAGGGCAGTGTGCTGCTGGCTGCCTGTCCCATGGCAGGGGGAAATGGTTGCCAGAGACAGAGACAAGGCTTCCTCCCATCCTCTGCAAGTGCCACAGGTGCCACCCATGCCCTGCATGTCTCTAGCAACCAGCACTGAGACAGAAATTAGGGTTAACTGAGGGAAACCATCCCTCTTGAAGGGAGATTGGTCCTGCATAGGAGCTGTGTGGTTTATTTCTCATGGCACTGTCTGAGCATCTTCAGGAGGCCACTGGAGAAAAAGTAACCGAGAGCAGCAGAGGGATCCCTTCCCACCAGGCCCCACCACACCCAGTATCATTAACCTCAGCTCCACATGGATTTTCTTGCTCAGAGTAAGAGGGAAAAATCTACATTATTCCTTTGTTTCAAAGGCACCAGACTGAAAGGGACTTATAACTGTTAAAATAATTACACTCCCAATCTTCAATGGGGTCTAAATTCATTAGCTTTTTTCCTTTCTTACTGCCCTCCACCACCCATACCAGTGTGCACTCCCAGGGGATGCAGGGACATGCTGGGAGTGAGGAGGGCTCATGGATGTGCAGTGGGACACAGAGGGAGTGTCCAACTCTCAACAGCTGTCACTGTGCCTGATGTGAACCCCAGGAGCACCTCCAGGCATGATCCTTGTCTTTGCTGGAGCTTGGTTTAGCCTTGGTTGCAAGTCTGTTATTGAAGTCAATGATAGATCCAAAAGGACTTGTGGAGGGGAAGGAACCTGGCTGTGTTATTCTTAGCCAAATGCTTCCCTAAGTGCATGATTTCAGGGAAAAGATAACAAGTTAGACCATATTTTTGAGCTTTTCACTCACTTGACAGGAGTGCTCTGATTTGTGTAAATGTCCATTTTGTAAATAAATTCCCAGAAACCTAATGTCACTGAAAATCAGGGACAAAATAAAACCCTCCAGCTCTGTATTTGAAATGATAGAGAATCAGGCATTACTTTTTCTGGCAATCATATGCCAAGGAAAATACTCCAATTACACATGTTTTTGCAGGATTTTCCCCCAAACTTTATACAGCCCAAAGCCATAGAGATGCACTGCTCCAAAGTTCAGTGGTCTAGAGCTGAGCAACCCCCAGGAATTTGGTTTCCATTGGGGCTGAATCTCCTCACTCCAATGTTAATTAGATCTTCACTCTTTGATTTCTTACCAGTATTTTGATTTCTTATCAGTCCTCTCTGCCCCAGATGTCTCCAGCCCTGCTCTGTCTGAGGGCAGATGTTTGTGGAGGGTTGCTGATGTTTCCTTGATGGATTTTTATTTTTCTGGGTGTCTTTGGGCTGCTCCCAGTCTGTTGGTATGTTAAGCCCATCTCCTTAGAGTGCTGCTACATCTCCTAAAAAACCAACCTAAACTCCTTTTCCCAAGGCAAAGTCAAGCCTAACTAGAGAGACAACATAACACTTGAAAAGTTATATTATATCCAACACTAATGCTATGGATTTATTTGATTTCCTAAAAAAAGGTGCTGCTGTGGGGTCAAATGGAACAGCCAGGGTGCTTTGTTCTGAAGGGGGAATCTCAATTAACCTCCATTTCCTATTCAGAGCTGACAGAATTACCTGGGCTGTGTTTAGTAGGGCTGTTCTCTTAATGATGTGAGTTCTTAAAATGGTGCAAGCTCCTAATTATTAAAACTTTGCTTGGAGGATGCAGAGCTGTGCCTGAGCCCGTGCATTTATTCCATTACAATCTGAATCTGTATTACTTGAAATAAAAAGACATTTCTTAAGCATTGCATAAAAGTTTGAGGGTTTTTAATTCTGAATCCTGAAGTATTTAGCTCATGAGAGTATAAATGAGCCAAACTATTCAGCACCTTAGGGCAATGTATTTTTTATTGATCCCAATTCTACGCTATTATTGTTGCTTAATGAGGAACTAATGTAATTTCTAATGAAACCACATGGTTGTTAAGTAGAAGAACTAATGTTCAGTTTCCCTTGTGACAAAATATACTCTCTTCAATTAAAACCCAGGAAGTAAAATTAATACCAATGTAAAAATTTGCAAGAATTAATGTCAAGACTGAAGCATTTTATTATGCATATAAATTACTTGGATAATGAGATTGAAAGCAAGTTATTGGAGTATCTGGGCAATCCATGAGCTCAATGGAGACCACTTAAATGGGGAAATCTGTAGAGGCAGCAGAAAGAATGGGGTCTCCCTCATCCTTCTACCTGGCATTTTCCTTTCCATTCAGTTCCTGCTAAGAACAGGTCTGAACCCACCTCATGTTGAGCAGACCAGCAGCAAGAAGGAAGATTTACACAGAGACAAACAGCCCTGGTCAAAAATTAGGCTCAAATGTTCTGTGTTCTAGACTGAAAATTACCAGAACAAAGCATCCATTTCTGGCTCCTGTTCATTACAGAAAGGGAAAGGGTCTTGGGCATTGCTTGGATGGATCCCATTAATCTCACAGTTGGAGAACAAACCTGAAGTGTGAGACCTGCTGTTGAAATCAAAGAGTCACTTGGGTTAGAAACAAGCTCTGGGAGGACAGGACAGGACCCTGTCTTTTTCCCAGTAATTGGGGTCTTCCTTGGTAAGCATGGATTTTCAGAGAGGATGGAGAGCACCCTGAGAAGGATTTTGGCCGTTCCCACAGTGCTCTGACCCAGTCTGGTCCCACAGCCCTGTCTGAGCAGCTGCCTGCAGGGCTGGGTCTGCTGTGGGTCCTGCCTGGCTGCTGAAATGAGCTGAGCTCCTGCTGCAGGGCACTGCTGCCTCTGCACAATCCCATTTCTCTCCCAGCTGGCTGCCATGGCCTGGGCAAGGAAGGGAATGGCTGGGCCACTGTGTCACACCAAGTGCCAGAGAATTGCAGTGAGGGGGCCTCAGTCTGCTCACTGCTCAGCTGTGGCTGCTCAAAAGTGAAAAATTAAAATTAACACTGTAAGGGAATGAAATACTCATTAAATCAGACAAAAGATAAGTCTCTTTATTATTTAATATAAAGAATTAAACTTCATTAGGTGCAGTAGTAATGGCTGTTCTCTCCACCCTTCATGTTCTCTTTCCTCTTGGTGCTTTATTTGCTTGGCCATGGGGGTTGTTTTTTCTTCCCTTCTGATGTGCAAAGCAGAACAGCTTTTACAGGAGCAGGGGAGAAAACCTGGAATTACCAGTGGAGGCAGCGTGAGGAATTGCTGTCAGCCAGAGCAGAGCTGTCAGTGGTCTTGTTCCTCCAAGCTGGAATTCATCCCTCTGATTGCCCAGCTGCTCAATGGGAGCCTATTCCAAAGTGGTGTGGGCTGAGAATAAAAACCAACATAAATTTCCCTCTTTAAAGCCACTTAACCCCAATGACCCCTGAGCTGATTGAAATGGGGCTTGCCCCAAGTGTGGCCCAGCAAAATCCCTGGAAGGATGTTTCATTTTTCCACATCTGTCAGTTTGATCAGTAATGTGATTTCCCTTCTGCTCTTGTACTGGGATAATTTTTTTCCCCAAAAGTAAAATGAATAAGCCATAAACACTGGTGAAACTGGGTGCCCAAATCCCTTGGGAAGCTCAAAAAGATCTCAGAAATAAATGTATGTCTGGAATTTGTCCATTTTCTTGCAAGATTGATCTTGTAGCTGTTCTTTCAAGAAATGGTGAAAAACAATGGACCTGCTACTGGGTTTGTGTGGTTTTTTTGGGTTTTTTTTTGTTTGTTTTTTTTTGGTTTTTTTGTTTGTTTGTTTGGGTTTTTTTCAGTTTGCTGGTATTTGTTTATTTCAGTATGATTTGAGAGAGGACATTTTGATTTCCATTTCTCAATGGAAATCAAATGCAAAAACAGAGGATTTGTATCTCTGGTCAAACTGTCCTGGTCTAGAACCTCCTGAAAGAGCAGGAGTGCAGAGACTTGCTCTTTTTGGCTGCTTGAGAGAAACCCTGATAGGTAATGATGAGACTTTTTCAAGATTAGCTCCTTTCTCAGTAAAAAGGAAAATTTAGAGTTTAGTTAAAAGGTTTCCTGAGTTCAGAGGTGGGCTGAGCTCAAAACCAGGTTGGTTGGTTGGTTTGTTTGTGTTGAAAGCAGTAATTGCTCTGCAGTGTTGTTCTAGTGAGCACCTCCAGAAACTGCAGCACTTGCAAGAATCACTCACAGCAATGTGCTGCCACACTCTCATTTTTAAATTTTTCCCCTTTATTTGTACACTTAATGTGCTCAGCAGAGCTCCTGCTCATTTTCCTGCTGACTGCACTGTATTTTGGAGTGGCACTCTCCTGCCATGCATAATGGGAGATGCCCATTGTGGATCACTTGCAGGAGGATGTAATGACTCAGAGATAGTGTGAGGTGCTTTATTGCATGCTAATTCAAATTACTGCAGCGTAATGATAATTGCTCCTTTATGAGAAGGACCCCAAGTGCAATCTAAATGAATTCCTACCCTCAGAAAACAAAGGGTAGTGCTGATTGGAAGAAAAAAAAACCCACAGTAAATTTGAGTTGGCAGGTCATGAGTGGGACTTTTTTCTTTCTGAGATTCTTAAATTGAAAATAATTGTAGTTACTAGAAAAAATGCCCAAGGGCCAGGAGGGAAATGTTGAGCCCTGCTCAGAATAACACAAAAAGAGTTGAAAATAAAGACCTTGTATATCCAAAAGCTGCCAATCATGCTTTTAGCATTCAGTTTCTCTGCTATCTGTTCTTCCTCAGAAATTATCTATTTACTGCTGAATGCCATTTTCTTGTCAGCATCCCAACCAGTTAAGAGCCTGACAAATCATGTAGTTAATTGGCTTGGCTTTGAGATGAGCAGCAGATAATGCAGATACTCAGCACATGCCCCATCAGTCCATCCCACCAGGGGTGGGCAGGAGGAGCTCAGCCTGCACAGGCACCACAGCAAGGCTGTGCTGGCACGTGTGGGCACCAATTCTCTTCTCCTGCTTAAAATATCAGCAGCTTTGAGAGACTGTCCATGTGAGCATGGCTAATTGAACTTGCAATAACTCTACATAACACGAAGTACAATAAAGGAGTTTTCAAAGTAGGTGTAAATTAGGGTGGCTCAAGTTCTGATGAACAGCTTGGAAAGGACGAGAGTGGTGGCAAGGGCTGTGAAATAATTGGAGTTGTTATGATAACTGTCTTTGTGGTTATCATAAAAGATAACCATATCATAACAGACCATTCTGACTGAATGGTCCTGGAGCCACCCTTTCCATGTGGGTTTCAGGGACACTGGGCCAGTCTGACTCTGTGCTCACTGAGGATGGGCACTGGGAGTTTATCCTGTCATAGCCCCTCGCTGGGGGTTTCTGGTTTTGCCTTTCCAGTGTCTCCATCCTCACATTTCTGGCATGGCCTGTCTCACTCTTAACCCAGTTTTCCCCACAGGGTCTGAAAACCTCTTGGCACTTGATTTGCTCTTCAGTTTTTATTGCAGATTCCCACCTTTCTTTCTATTCTCTTTTCTTCTCTCCAGTTTGTTTTTTTTTTTTTTTAAGTATCACACTGTGTGGCATTCACGTGATCTGAATAAATCCCTTCACCCAGGATTTTTCTCCTGGGAAGCTGAGGAGCCTCAGAGAAAAGGAAAACAATTCTGATCTCATTTGCTTCTCCTGTGTTGTGCTCATGTGGAATGTGTTTGGAGATTGTTTACCCACAGGTGATTGTTCCATTGCATTCTGCTGGGAGTTGTTTTCACTCTTTGGCCAATCAGGGCCAAGCTGTGTCAGGACTCTGGAGAGAGTCACCAGTTTTCATTATTATCTTTTTAGCATTCTGTAAGTATCCTTTCTGTATTCTTTAGTATAGTATTCTTTAATATAATATAGTATAATAAAGTAATAAATCAGCCTTTGGAGAACATGGAGTCAGACTCATCATTCCTGCCTTTGTCAGGGCATCCCTGCAAATACAACAACACTGTAATTACAGGAGGTGTAGCTGTAGACTAAAGCTGCTGTATAATTGCTGTGTTTGCTTTTGTTACAAGTCTCAGCTGAAATCTGTGTGTGTACACTCATGTGTGTTCAATGAGTTACCTCTCTGTTGCTTGCCTGCCTCAGGATATCCAAGCCTCCTTTCCTTCTGTTGGTTTTCTCTTTTTAAGAAGTAGCACACTGCTCTTTTCTTGAGGAACTTTAATCTTTGCTGTGGTGAGGTTGATGTTTACCCAGAATTAGCCAGAAGAAAACCCTGTTCAGTGACAGTGGAGCCACAAGTGTGGTCAGGCTGCCTTTGCCCATTTTTCCCAAGGAGAAAAAACTTTTTTGGAAGTAGAGCACCTCAATAAGCTGAATGTGTTGGGCTTTACTAAAGGCAGATTTCTACATTTACCCTTCATCACAGAAGATGGGTATTTGGGGTACTGGTGTTTATCTCACACAGCTTTGAAATGGGCTAAACCAACGTGATGTGGGGAAATGCAGGAATTGTTCAGAGAGATGCCTCAACTTTGTCTCATTGTGAAAGCTAGTTTTACTTGTTTTAGTGGGTCCTGTCTGTTTTGTCTCCCTTATCCATAAGCTATTGTTAGCCCTGGCACCTTTGAGGCATTTGAGTGCTCCTTGCACTGGATGGCAGCTGTGGGTCTCTTATTGACACTGGCTCCCAAGCCTGCTGTGCTCTGTGTGCTGCCTTTGTGTTCTGAGTTTGGCATTGATTTTATTTTAGTGACAGGCTGTGCTTTGGTCTAGGAAATGGCATCAAATGTCAGGCTTTGCCTTTTCCCCATACCTGAGCAATCATATCTGGAATTCATAAAGAATTTCAAATTTTCTGGTGTGATCAAGAGATGGAGGCTGTGAGATCCTGTAGCCTCTTGATTGGCTCTCTAATGACATTATCTTTGCTATCTTCCAGGGAGGGAGAAAGCATTAGGGACCAGGGATTTTGTTGCTGTAGGGCTGTAGGAGTGAGTCCCCAGTCCTTGGAAACCATGGAGGGCAGATGTGGAAATGGTGTTTAACACTGGCATTGGAGTGCTGTGGGATGGAGAGAAAGCTGCACACTGCCATGCTGTACTGAAATTTTTAAATTAGAAGTTTAGCTTGTTAGAGACCAAATTTCTCAAGAGAATAATTGGGTTTTTTGAGCACTATCCTGCTTGTTCTGTGTTGGAAGGCATGGAAAATGCTGCAGAGTATGTCTGACCTTGGTGTAGCTGCCTTTGGGTCCCAACAAGCAGTTCAGTTGTGTGAAACTCCAAAGAAAAAGGGTTTTGTTTCAGAAATTTCTGACCACTTGAATGAACCACCCAGCTTGCATTGAGATTGAAAGCATGAGCAAAGACTGGGCTTGCTGCTGAACTTGGAAAATCTCTCAGTACGTGTGATGGTGTTCACAGGGGTCTGAGCATGAGGGAAGAGATGAGGATCTGACTCCGTGTTTCAGAAGGCTTGATTTATTATTTTATGATATATATTACTTTAAAACTATGCTAAAAGAATAGAAGAAAGGATTTCATCAGAAGGCTGGCTAAGAATAGAAAAAGAAAGAATGAATAACAAAGGCTTGGGTCTTGGACAGAGTCTGAGCCAGCTGGGCTGTGATTGGCCATTAATTAGAAACAACCAACATGGGCCAATCCCAGATGCACCTGTTGCATCCCACAGCAGCAGATAACCATTGGTTACATTTTGTTCCTGAGGCCTCTCAGCTTCTCAGGAGAAAAAAAAATCCTAAGGAAAGGATTTTTCAGAAAATATCATGGCTACATGTATGGAATTTTAGTTGTTGATAATGGGATGGATGGTGGGGAATGCAAAAATTGTGTGACTGAACAGAAATAATTCTCTGGCCTCCCTGGTTGTTGTGTTTGCAGTGCAAAGTGCAGAACCTGAATGTGCTGTTAATGTATCAAGTCTGAATTTTCTCCTTGGGCTTTTAGCATCTCATAATGAATATTTCCTATACTCTCACTCCTAGCCCACCTTATGATTTCTCTGGGGAAATGACTCAGTGGCAGAGAAGCCCTGTGAAAATAGCCACTGTTGTATGGAGCACACAAGGGGGGTGGGTAGAGGCAATCCAAGGGCAGGAAAGGCAGAACTGGCTGGGGAATGCCAACCTTGCCAGGGTGAAGTGGGCACTCAAGTCTTGGGTAAAGGAGAATATCTTTCAACTGGTTCTGCAGGCAATAACTGGGATTTTAAACATGCACAGAATCACTCACTTCAGCCTGAGAGAGATGGATTTGATTCACCAGACACGGCTGTGGATCTGAGTGACCTGGAGGATTCTGGCACTGCACTCATGTGCAGGGGAGGGGGAGATGTCCTGGAGCCCCAGCACCAAGTGGATCTCTCAGAGTCCCAAATGCTGACATTGCACCAAGTGGGATCTGTGCAAGGCTTGGCTGGAGCCATCAGACATCTCCACAACCCAGAGAAGTGAATTGAATGAAAGCAGAATTGTGTCTGGGTTTCCTTTATTGTGCTAAAGCCCTAACCAGGCTGACTCTGCTTTTTCTCTGTTTTGCAAGCTGTAGGAACTTACTGACCTTTATCAAACATGGAAAGGCTAAAATGGGAACCAGGAGCAGCTTATGGGACAAGCTGAGCTGCTGTGTGCCCAAAGGGAGCAGGGGTGAATCTCCTCTGAGTCACCTGAGAACCTGTAACAGCTCCATTCAAACCTGTCAGGAAGCACAAGTCCATAATTTCTTTTTTATTTCTAAATTTTAAAATATTTTTTCTTTTAAAGGAGCAAGCAGGTAGGGGAGCCACTATAAAATCTGGAGACAGTTTTTAACATTTATTTTATTATTCATCCACTTATTTATCCGTGCCCTGATACTTCCTGATTCCAGAAAAGATCAAGAGAGGGAAGTGCCAGAATGTGTTCAGAGGGAAGTTAATGTATTATGCAGGAGGTTTCAGCAGACAGTTCAGACATTTAGGAGTCTTAGAGTAGAACTAAGCTGCTGAAGCACACTGAGCTTGCTGAGCCCGGTGGGTGCAGTACAGCAGCCTGTCATGCTAAGTGCCACATTAAATTCCTTTGCATTTAAATAATGGCCTCCAACCTGCACTTTTCAGGTGTTACCACCAGGTTTCCTCAGAGGCATTTTCCAGAATGCTGTGTAAAGGACACAGTTTGGGTTTTTATGTGTTGTCATAGTTGAGATGGAGACAATACAAAGCAACGCCATTTTCAGAAGGGTTCAAACTGGTTTTATTCTAGCGTGCATGATTTTTATACATTCTTACAAAGCTCATAATTTTACACTTTACTCATTGGTCACAAGAGACAAACTGCTCATTGGAACAGGCAGTTGCAGGTTTCTCTTATTTTTCCTTCTTTCTTTCTTGGTTTCTATGTCAATGACCTTGGTAGAAATTGTACCGGGGCAAACATGGATCCTGTTATCAAACTTCTCTCTGGCTCACAGAAGCCACTGTAAAACCTCTCCCACATGTTGTGTAGTATCTCCTTCTTTTCCCATGTCTAGTGGGGTGGGAGAGCCACAGCTCCAGACCTTCTCTTCCCTCAATACCCATTTTCACTTCTGACTGATTCCTCAGGCCTGCAGCTCTGTGACCCAGGCGCTTCCAAGGGAGAGGTGGCTGCTGGGGGCAGCCTCTTCACAGCTCCAAGTCTGATTAGTCAGAGATTTAACCAGTATAAAAATGGTTTCATCCACAAGTTAGGTTGATTTAATGCTTTGACACACACACACACACTCTCATATATATATATATATATATATATATATAAGAAAAATGCACATAGTGTATATTTTAACATCAAATTTCTACAATACTTGTAATAATAGTCAATCCTTGCCAGTGCTAACACACCTGTATGTAATTATTTTTTTTCCATGTGGAGGAATTGAGGCATGGAGGTGGTGGCTGCTTTCCCTGGGCACATCAGGTGCCTGGAGTGTGCTGGGATAGGGACCAGGGATCTGTGGCTCACACTTGGACCCTTCATTCTCCATCCTGGGCATTGAGGAATCAGCAATTTTCCTCCTCTGACTGCAAATGCTCAAAGGGTTGGAATAACAGCACTGCCTGTGTTGTGGGGTGGTTAATTGTGCATTCAATTTGAACAATCTAAGTGGAGAAGAATTCTAATAAAGAACAATTCCATTCTGAAAACTTTGCTCTTCCTCCCTCCAGTTTTGGTGATCAAAGCACTTTGTCACTGGTGGGATAAGGGCTATAAAAGATGACATTCTTGCCATTATGAAGAAAATATTTCCTGTTAGACAGTTTATTGCTAAAATGCAGCTCTAACTCTGTAATAATTGATTATGAATGTTCCTTTTACGAGCTGTTAGAATTGGTAATGCAGACATTATGTCTGGAATGAAAATATTTTAGCATTTCTAAATACAAATCTGGATCAAAATCAGGGCTGGAGTAAAGATTTCACTATTCCTCATCACTTTTTATCCTTGGTGAAATTTGTAAAAACTACTCAGGAATTTCTGGACACAGTGCCCAACTATTAAATCCATTTCTTCCAATATTTTATCAGATGTGGCCACAGTTCCTGTGCTGTGTCCCAGCAATAAGAGATGATAATTGTGAAGTCTCATTTGATGCAGTGACCTGGCATTTTTGGTGCCAGTGGTTGTAGTTTTGATTCCTTAATGCTGCATGGGTACACAAAAATATTTGAGTGTTTTATGGATACAGCTGTATTTCATTTTTATGAGCAGGCATGTGATGAAGAGCTGATATTCTGTATACTTCTAGAAACAGTGGGTTTTATTTGGATCTGTATGGTGGTTGGTTATTTATATGTAGGGATTGTTTTGAGTCCACGAAGTTACTGAAACAGTTCAAGAATATCCCTGGCTGGGGGCTCTGTACAAATCACAAATGGGACAGGACTGCTGGGAACTGCCTTGAGCTGTTTGATTTTCCAGCATCAGCCTCATTCCATGGCTGTGACAATGGGAAGATGCCAGCAGCTCACATCCCAGGCAGCAGACCAAGAACTCAATGTCACAACTCACTTTAAGAGTTTTCTGACCAATCCCACAAAGCAAAAGCACATTGACAGTAGTTCCATCCAACCACTATAAGCACAGGTACCTTTGGGTAAACAATGCTTGCTTATTTTGGATACAAGGCCTGCTTGTGAGCCTTCAAACACAATGCACAGAGCTCCATTATTAAGCCTAGAACTTCCTAACATCTCACTAGATAAACTTTTCTATAGCTTAAGGAGTTATTCTAGTCAAGCATTAATACACAGACCATTGTTCTATTTGTCCTTACTTTTCTACTTTCTACATGATTTTTCTGCTGACCAATCTCTTGGCTACTGCTCAGCTCTAATCACAGTTCTGCTGTCTCTGAGGCTGCCTTTTGCAGCTTTCCCAAAACCCTCTGATTTTATGGATTCCCACAATGAACAGAGTTGTAAGGTCTTTTTTTGCCTTGGAGAGTTACCATGGATGAAAGGCAGTAAAGATGTTGTTTGTTTCTGGCTCAGCACAATCCTTTCCCCCCCTGTTCCATTCCCCACATTTCACTCAAATTCACTCATTTGTCTTTCAGCACTTTGCTCTCCACATGTCCTCCAGTTATTCCCTGGCTCTGGAAATTCTGACCAGTGTGTTCTGCCACTGGAAACCCCTAGCACTTCCAAATCCCCATTTTAGCTGTTCTCTGTGGTGTTCATCCCTTCCAGGACTGCCAAGGACCACCCCAGGAATGATGGAGTTTGTTAATTAACAAAGCCCTGACCTTGGGCAGGGTGAGAGCCTGAAGGGCTGGGTGCTGGTTGTGTGAGGAAGAGGAGGAGGAGAAGGCAGCAGCTGCTGCAGAGGGTTTGGGCACAGATCTGAGGCAGGAGCTCCACATCTCCCAGAGCTGCTCCCAGATTTGTTCAGACTGAATGGTGTGAGTTGGAAATATCTGTGTGAGTCCTGCAGAGCCTGGGGAGCACAGACCTTGCTCCTCTGCCCTAGGAAAGCTGCAGCTCTCAGTGTCAGCAGGAATCCCCTCTCCTGCCTCCCTGGCTCACTCAGGCTGCTGCCTTCACTGGGTTGTGTGATGCTTATTTGATGTAACTCGTGTTGAGCAGTTTGTGATAAGGCTGGCAGAAGTGACCATTGAAGGGTGAAGGTGTTGAGGTGTTGAAGTTCCCTTGTAATTTTCTTTTTTTCCTGCAGATAAACAAGTCAGTGTGTGGAAGCTGGAGAGAGAAAAGTGTTCTGTTATTTTATTTTCTTTACTTTGTTCAAATTACTTTTGTAGCTGTTCCAAATGCTTCACTGTAGCATTGAAATTATTGGATTTGATGCTGCCACAGTGGAATAGGATTCTGGAATAATTCCCATTTTTTAAAAACAATCCCTACTCAGGCTGTTTATTTCAGCACTAACCTGTCTACTCTTTGACTCATACTCTAGATGTACTGCTTATAAACAATCAACCCAAGAATTGCAGATAGTCTGTGAAAAGCAATTTTCAATGTGAGATTTCTTCTCTCTACCCCAGACCTTTTGACTCAGTGCAGGGTTTAATGAATAGAGCAATTATTTATTTTCACAATGGGGTTCCATTATTAATCCAACCAGTTTAATTTCCTGATTTTACTCCAACAGGAGAAAATAATTTAAGTTGTAGAGATGAGCAGAGCCACCTCAGGGGCCAGCACTGAGTAGATTCCTGCACTGTAGATGACAGCCACATTCTTGTAGTCATGTCTTATTTCTAAGTGAAAGGGTTTGCATGTGCTTAACCAAATCAAATCTCTGAAGTCTTTATTTTTATTGCTATTATTTATTCTGATCTAGGTAGTCACAGTTTGTCTCCACAAAATGCAATAGCTATAAAATAGTCAATGAAGTATTTGCTTCTTGGCAGGAGCTGGCTACAAATGTGATGGATGAAGCACAGTGTGGCTGGCACCCAGAGAAATGCAGGGAGCTGCTTCCTAGAATACAAAGGTGGTTTTTAAGGGCTTGGAATCAGCTGGATGGATGATGGATCCCCCCAAACACCCAGGACAAAGGCAGGGCAGGGCTGGCAGTGGGCACACACAGACATCCCCTGCCTGAGGTGGTTTCACTCGTGGGCTTGAGCTGAGCTGCTCCAGCTGGGAATGCAGCTCCCAGGGTGGGGCTGCTCCTCTTGGAGCTGCCAGCCAGGGCTCTGTGCCTCTGTGACACATGGGACAGCAGCACAGGGTGGCATGAGCTTCTTGATGTACCAGGACAATCTCTATTTCACCCCAGGATGCAGCAGAGCTTTGCTATTTATACTGGACCAGTGTAGAATTCAAAACAGGCAGGTCTAGAAGATTGTGTCTGGAATACAAAACCCTCTTGGAATATATTCTGAAGCTGAACTCTCAGTTGTGTGATGTCTGGTGATCACTCCTAATGATTTTCCTTCCAAACACGTTGTTCAATTCAATCCCTTTATTCCCTACATTCCCTTCTTCCCTCTTAACTATATTTTCCTCATGCAGGTTCCTGTGTCCTTGAACACACTCTAGGCTAGGATTTGGGGGATCTTGAAGTCTACTGCTGCTAGGGATGTTTCCCCAAAATTTCAGTCCAGAAAACACTGACATCAGGTGTGGCCACAGTTCCTGGGCTGTGTCCCAGCAACAAAAGATAATTGTGAAGTCACATTTGTTGCAGTGACCTGGCATTTTTGGTGATAGTGGTTGCAGTTTTGATTTCCTGATGCCACCTATTGCTGCATGGGTATGCAAAAATATTTCAGTGTTTTATATTTATTTACACTTATCCTAGAGTAAAGGATAAAAAAACCTCTCCATCCTTTGGGATGAAGAGTTGGATATCCCCTCTGATGTACTGGGAGAATAGTGCTCCATCTGTAATATAGTGAAGGCTGTGGAAAAAATTGTCATCACAGAATAACTTCATGGGTAAGTGAAAGAACCCAGAAGTCTGTACTCCTTGAAAAAAATCAAATACAAAAACTGTCATGTAAAACCCTGGAGAGAAGGGAAGTGAATTCTTCCAGTTGTGAAGGCAGCAGTAATAGCATGTTCCCAGAATTGGCTCTAAATGCATTTCTGGTGAGCTGTCGGCCCTTTATGAGCGGGGACACGACGAGCAAAGCTTGGGGTCTCACAGCGTGGAGGGCACCTGGCACATCTCAAACCATTGTGCCAGAAATTGCGGGGTGGCACCGAGCACCGCGGGCTCTGCAGCGGGCAGGAGCTGTGCCCGTGCCCCTTTGTTCCCATTCCTGGGTACAGATGCGCTCCTGGGTGCCAGTGCCTGTTCCTGGGTGCCTGTTCCCGGGTCCGGACGCATTCCTGGTGCCCATACCCATTCCCAGGTGCCCGTTCCTGGGTACAGATGCACTCCTGGGTGCCAGTGCCCGTTCCCGGTGCCCATTCCCGTTCCTGGGTGCCCGTTCCCGGGTCCGGACGCATTCCTGGTGCCCATACCCGTTCCCGGTGCCTGTTCCCATTCCCATTCCAGGTGCCCGTTCCCGGGTCTGGACGCATTCCCAATGCCCATTCCCCGGGTGCCTGTTCCTATTCCCAGTGCCCGTTCCCGGGTCCGGATGCGTTCCCGGGTGCCGATGCCCGTTTCCATTCCCCGGTCCCCGTCCCCCCTTCCCGGTGCCCGTTTCCATTCCCCGGTGCCCGTTCCCGGTGCCCGTTTCCATTCGCCGGTCCCCATTTCCCGAGTGCCCGTTTCCATTCCCCGGTGCCCGTTCCCATTCCCCGTTCCCGGGTCCGGATGCGTTCCCTGGTGCCCGTTTCCATTCCCCGGTCCCCGCTCCCGCTGCCCATTTCCCTTCCCCGGTGCCCGGTCCCTGCTCCCGGTGCCCGTTCCCATTCCCGGTCCCCGTGCCCGGGTCCGGACGCGCTCCCGGCCGGAGCCGCCGCCGTTCCCGGGACACTGGCGCCCCCTGCGGGACACGGGCGGCGCTGCGGCTGCGGCCCCCGACCCGGAGGGACACGGACAGGAGGACACTGCACAGGGACAGAGGGACATTGCATGGGGACAGAGGGACATTGCACAGGAGACTCTGCACGGGGACAGAGGGACACTGCACAGGGACAGAGGGACACTGCACAGGAGACTCTGCACGGGGACAGGGGGACACTGCCCAGGGCCACCCCAGGACAGGGGGACAGCGCTCAGGCTGCCCCCACCAGGCCCCCGAGGGCTCAGGTCGCTTGGCCTTTGTGATCTCTGCCTCTCTTTGAGGCTGGTTTTGCATCCTCTGAAAGAATGGGTGTGACTGTCCCAGTGATTAATTAGTGAGTGAGTGTCCGTAGTGTGGCTGTGAAATTGCTCCCTCACATTTCAGGCACTGCAGCGTTCTGGGGGAAGGTGTTCCTCACCTGATTTATGGAATGAGGAATAGTGGAGAAGAAAAGCCCTAAGAAAGGGATAAGTGAGAGTTCAGATGGGAATTAGGAAAAAGGGAATAGAAACAGAGGAAAAGGGAAGTAGAGGGGCTGCTAGTTTAGTTCTTCAAGTTGAGTTGGTAATGAACAAAACACCTCAAAAGTAGTTGGTGGGACTGAGGAAAACAGCACCTCTTTACGTAAGAAATAACACAGTAAGGGTTTCTTTGTTGTATTTTTATTGATGTATTTAGCAATACTATAATTTTTGATACTATAATTAGAGTACTTTTACTGAGAGTAATCATGTAAGTCTGCCATCAAACCATGAGAAATGACTAAAACTCTAATGAGACTTCAGTTTCCATGGATGCCTATAAAAATAGAAGCAAAAAAGCCTTTCTATCTTGTGAACTAAATCACTTTTGAAAGAGAACCTCAAAGCTGCTTGAGTGACTTTTGATTTGAGACTGTCAGATTAGGGGAAAGTAGAAAGTATGCAGGGTTAGGAAGTCCCCCAGAGAGGGGGAAGGAGAATGATCCCAATATATCAGTTAAATTATGGCATTGTGTGCTATATTCTCATATTTGCAGAGACCAAGTGGATGAGCTTAATCTGCTGTGAGTTGTGGTTGGATCCATCTCTGGATAAAAGCCTCTGTGCCAAAGCTCTGGCTGCTCACTTGAGTGTTATCCCACCTATCTAAAATACATTACTACTTCTATGCAGGCTTGAGGGTATTTATTAACTTAATATTTGCTCTCTGTGGTTGTTCCCCTGTAACTAAAATTTGTTTCCTAAAACGTTCACCAAAAAGCATGAAGGACGACTGCTGGTAGAGACAAAGTTAATGGATTTTCTAAATGGCATTGCTTACTCATGCTGAAAGCTTTTGTGGCATTTAAGTGCTGACAGCTGATGTAAAAAATGGCCTGTAGGAACCAATTTTGAGTGTTCAAAAAGTAAGTTTTACACTTATCCCACACCTCTGAGTTTGTGTCATAGTGATTAAAGATTGCTTGATGTGGCAAGGAAGAGTCTGAAAGTTTGCAGGTGCTGGTGCAGGAGAGAACTTTGAGACTGGGAATGGGGGCTGAGGAACCAGAGGAAGGGATGTTTGCAGATGAGCAGCATTAAACGCTCTGACAGCAGCAAGGTGACCTGGCATGGCCAAGGCTGCTCCTGGCTCTGGGTCAGGCCTTGCTTGTCCCTCTCCTGGCTGATGCTGCTGCTGCTGTGGAATCACTCTGGGACCATTCTTTGTTATAAAAACTTTATTCTGCAATCTTCTGTTCAGTTTTCACTGAGTTGTGAGGGTTTTACTGTGCTGGGACTCCAGGGCTCCAGTTATTAGTGGATTTTTTCCTTCTAGTACAATTTTCAGAAGATCCAAGTGCATGCAGGAGCCTGGGTACCCCAAACTTTTAGTAGGCCTAAAAAGGCACTTGGCTATTTTAGCCAATTCTACTTCTTGCTCCCACTGGGAGTGTGTGGGCAGATCTCTTCATGCCTGAGCACATTTAGAAGAATTAAGGGTGTGATCCAAGTAATTAGTGATGTAATATGGGACCATAAATTATGGTAGTGATTCTAGAGCTGTTCTGATCCTTCTGGAAATCTGAATTTTAGGATGAAATCCTAAAAGGTTCAGAAG
The DNA here is from genome assembly GCF_051311805.1 of Agelaius phoeniceus. NCBI lineage: Eukaryota > Metazoa > Chordata > Aves > Passeriformes > Icteridae > Agelaius > Agelaius phoeniceus. The sequence goes on along the minus strand of NC_135280.1, from coordinate 13,226,929 downwards.
GCAAGTCTGTGTATTCTGCATGAGCAGAAACATTTCCTTGCAGCCTCCAAAAGCACCAGATTTACACAGGAATTGGATGGAGGGGGATCTTGGTGAAATGATTCCCAGTGTGACACACAGGAGATCTTTGTGATAATGAAACCTGTGTTCAAAATTCATTTTAAACAGCAGATTTATTTTAAACAGCAGCTTGCAGGTGTGGCTCTGAGAGGCAGTCACTGTGAGTTCACCATCAGATCCATGACTGCAATAACCAGGCTTGCATGGATCATCATGAACTCTCACTAATTGTCCAGTTCTGGGAGCTATAGATCCCCATCCATGGAGATAATTGCTTGTGTCACAATGAAAGATCATGCAAAAGAAGCATTTCATGCCTTAAATAGTCAATTAATGTGTGATTTAAAGTAGCATTGTTTGTACATGACCGTGGTACCCCAGGAAAGAATTGTTCAGTTAAAATAGGAAAGTGGTTGGAAAATTCCTTGACAAAGTCAGAGCTTTGAAAAAGCTCTGCAAGGTAATTTCCCTTCTACACAAAGAGGAAATATTTGCCCAGCTGATCACAGCATTGGCATCAGCAGCATCTTCCTGCTGCTCCTGGGTGGAATTTCCCAGCTGGGAGGGTCCTGCCCGTGAGCTGCAGCCCCAAACTGGGGCACAGAGGTGACACTGGAGGGGAGGGTTTGCCATCACAGCATTATCACAGCTCATCATTGTGTCACAGTTTAGCTAAAAGATGCTATCTAAAGCCATTTAATCTCCAAGTTATGGCTCACACTGGGGCACTAAGGACACACCTCTCTTTCTCTAAAAATGCCAAGGGCTGTTTCAGTCCTCCATGCCTCCCACCCTTCTCCTGCACCCTTGGGAGCAGCTGGAACGTGGGATGCTGACTGATGCTGATGCCAGGCTGGATTCCTCATCCCCTGGGACAGCCCTGCTGTGCTGAGGAGGAGTTGCCATTCCAGTTCTGCTATCTGGAGGATTCAAAGGCTGCAAACATCAGGGTCTCCTGGGAAGCAATAATGTTGGACACTTGGCCATCAGATTATTTTGAGAAGAACATGCATTGAAAAGGCTGCTTTAAACTCCAGGTGTGTGTCTCTGTCTTTGATGTGTTCTTGCTAATTTTAATTGACTTTTCTAAAGTATTTTAGGTAAGGACAAGTGCAAGCAATATATAAACATTTGTATAAATATATAAACAATATATAAACAATGTATGTGCTCTCTGTTATAAGAGCTAATCCTTCCAGTGGGGTGTTGGCCACAACACCAAATTGAGTTTATTTTGAGTTTGAGGTAGGAATTATCAACGTGTTTTACTTAAACACAATCAATAGAGCAGGAAAACCAACTTTAACAGGGAAATGGTTTGTATTTCTGACCACCCACGTGTGTGGTGCTGTTTTAGGTGCCACTGTGGGTAGGGAGGGAAGGATGGCAGCAGGTTTGTCTTGGGGCAGTTTTTGGGCTCAGCTGAGTGGAACTCTCTGAACACTCATTTGAGCATCACAGATGAAGCACAAGTCCCCACCTGCAGCACAGGTGAGCCCTGTCCCTATTCCTGCAGCCCCAGGTAGGGAGCAGAGTCCATAAACAGAATTTCAAACAGAAATTTCTCTCAGGTGAGAAGGACATGGGAAGATTTTTATCTCAGTTTTTGTCCTGGCATTGCTGGCTGTTACTGGGATGTAGTTAATGTACACACATGACAGGTGAATGGGATGAGAATGCAGAATGTGAATTCCAATACCTGGAGAGATGAATTTTACAAGTTGCCTTTCTCTCCTGTGAGGTTTAGCTCACAGTTGATACAGCAATGTCTGGTGCTGTTGTTAAAGTTTAATGCTTCAAAACTCCTTTCTTCCCATCTGAGATCCCATCTCATGTAAAATGTAACACTCCTGAGAGTGGAATTACAGCATCTTTGCTCTTCTCCCACTCTTTGTGCCACATTTGCCCCTCTTTCTGTTGCACTCGGATTTTTGCTGCTGCTACAAACATGAAATTAATCACCAATCTCATTTGTAGCTGCTGGGAGCCAAGAGCACACAGAAAATCAGGCTGTGGAGTGGAGTTGGACTAGTGTGATAAGGCAGCTCTAGCTATAAAACCACTGCTTTTTCCTGTGCAATGTCCTTGTAGCTGTTCCTAATCTTTAATGACCTGTTTTGGCTTTTGCTTGTAATGAACTTTTGGTGTAAAGAATCGCTGGAGCAGCTCCCCCTGCTCCCCATAGTGCAGATGGAGATGAATAAGACATTTCCTGCTTGTGTCATGCTTTGTGGCCAGGTTTACTTGCAAAACACACCTAAAAATGTGCTCTGTCAATAGATTTATTTCATGCTCTATGACTGACATTTCTGTAGCTCCCAGCACGTGGCCTTAACCCTTGCCCCAAATGAGCACTTCTGTAATTATAAAGAGAGTAATAATTTTCTGATTTTTCTTTTCCTTTTTCTCTTTTCAAGGGAGTGCAAAAGCTGAGCCCATTTCAGCTTGCAAAGTACATTTAAATCTCTGCTATCTGGAACCTTTCAAATTGCTCAGTACTTTTAAAATAGTGTCAGCTCATTGTCAGGGCATGATACCGAAAGGAAAATTGCTGTCTCCCTGCTCTCAGCAGTATCAGACAAGCTTTCTGATTTTAGTACTGCATCTGAAATGGAAAAGTTAATCATAGGCCTGTTCTGCATCATCTCTTTCAAGCCAGGGTAAAAGCAGCAATTTTAGATGTTCTATTAGAGCTAATTTAGTTGTTGGCAGTGGAAAAGTGCAGAAGGCATCAGCAGCACCTTGTGTGGGTGTCTCTCACAGGTGGGCCTCTCACAGCAGCAGCCACAGAACCATTCCTGCTCCAGGTGTGGAGGACATCCCTGGCCCTGGTGGGGTTTGGTGCTCTGTGCAGGGACAGAGGTGGTGTTCAATCCCCTGGAGCTGTGGCCCCTCCCAGGAGGAGCTGGCCCTGCCCTCTGACTCAGCTTTCAGCATCCCATGGCTACAAACCTGGTGCACTTTTACTCTCTCAGAAGTTGTTTTGCAGCCTTAGTTTGAGTCAGAAAAAAAGTGTGGCCATGAGATGTTCTGAAAAATCCCTTTGCCAGGATTTTTCTCCTGAGAAGCCTCAGAGGAAAAGAAAAACAATAATTATCTGCTGCTGTGGAATGCAACAGGTGCATCTGTGATTGGTCCATGTTGGTTGTTTCTAATTAATGGCCAATCACAGTCAGCTGGCTCAGACTCTCTGAGAGTCAGGAGCTTTTGTTATTCCTTCCTTTCTAGCCTTCTGATAAAGTCCTTTCTTCTTTTAGTATCATTTTAATATATAATTTTCTTTTAATATAATATAATATATATCATAAAATAATAAATCAGCCTTCTGAAACATGGAGTCAAGATTCTCATCTCTTCCCTCATCCTGGGACCCCTGTGAACACCAGCACATGAAAGAGCCTCTGATTTGCCCATGGTTCCATAAATGTCTCTCCTGTTTGCTGCTGTGGAAGGCTTTTGGGGTGGCTTTTGTCACACACCAGGGCCTGCAAACACCAGAGGCACCTCACAGATGTGTGTGCCCAAGGGATGCTCCCAAATGTGCTCTGCAGGCAACTGTGAAAGAATTTGACTGAAAATTGTGTCTGTTTGTGGAAACAGGGAAGCCTCTGTAGCATTTTCTCCTCATTTTAGTCCTGCCTCCACCTGGTGATTCCTGGTGAGTCCAACCCTGTGGCTGCTGGACTAATTGAAAATTCACTCCAGGACTGAAGGGTCCTTGGTCACATCTCATTGTTTTGTCAGGAAGAATTTTCTCTCTCTCTCAGCCTTTCTGCTCAACTCTTTACCTCCATCATTTACACCAATTATTTACCTAATTTTATTATGCATAAATCATTCTTCCCACTGTGCTGACTCCAGTTCAGCTGCTTCAGGCCTTTCTACAGCTGCTGTAGTACCTGTTAGGGGTATTTTTCCTTAAAAACTGAAGCCTGAAGCTCAGTGGGAGCTTCTGATTACTGGGAAGTTCTTAGGGAATGCTGCTCTGGTCACCAACCTGACCTAGCCCAGGCTAAATCCCAAGGAAGGTGTGAATTCTCTGCTCCTTGGCCTGATGCACTCTGGAGAAGGGTGCTCAAACATGGGAGAGCACATTTTACATAAAACTTCAGTGGTTTTCATCTCTTGTACACCTTTTTAACCCATGTTCAACCAGAAGCATTGCCTTTGGGAATTCATGAGGATTCCTTTGGGCCTGCTGTGTGGATAATTTGGTGTGCTTTGTCTGAAATACATGGTTTTCCTGAAATGTACAGATTTGGTTACAGCTTCTTGCTGCTTATCTGTGCTTGAGAGGTGATGATGCAGGTGATGGGTTCAAATTCCCCAAACCATTTGCAGTTCTGGCTGTGGAAAGTGGCTCTCTGCTCCACATCATGTCTAATTTCCCACAATGGGAATGCTTTTGTTGGCACCTGACTGAGAGATTTCTGTGTTCTCCTGCCTTTCCCCACGTGCTGCCCTTAGCATGGAGCTGCAGCTCTTTGGGAGCATTTGAGAACACAGATGAGATGTGCCACTGTTCCCTGCCACCCCCCTGTATTTCAGGATCAAGCAGTGGCTGCTGAGGTGCCTCTTATTCTCATATTATTTAAAATCTGAAGTGTTCAGCACATCTGTGACTGGAGGCTGCAAGTGGAGCAATGCTCAGTGGCTGTGGAGTGTGTACAGAACAGAATTCCTCTGAGCTCTGGTGTTTGGTTTCAGCAGGGATTGCTACTTGATCAAAAAACCCAAGGGAATAATGACAAGGTTTTCAGCTTTTGAAGCTATCAATTTTATTTTGCTATCAGCAGTTATTCCTGCTTCAATTAATGCTGTTAATAATGACCACAACCAGCTATAGAGGACACTGGTGTAACAAAGAAATCTGCCCCACCTCACCCTACTAATGCAGTTGTAAAATAATGCTGCTTTTAAAAAATATTAAAATTGTATTAAAATACTAAAAATTTAAAAATATTACTGTAATAATAAACTGTATTAAAAGTATTTTAAAAATTATCACAACTGTAAGCAATTGCACCTTTAATTCATACCAATTTCTCATTTAAGAATAACTTTTAAGGATAATTATTCTTAAATGACATTTAAGAATAATTTTTTAAAATTGGGAAATAGTTTACCATACAGAATGATGAGAGTGTTTAGAAACAGTTTGGACAGAACTTTTTCCTGTCCTTTGGACTGCAGAGGTACTCAGAGTGGTTTTCTAAAAGGATTTATGTTGGTTTTCAAATCTAATTTGGAAAACCTTGTTTCCCACTGTGTTCACAGACTGACATAGAATAAGTGTTGTACAATGTAAACTTTATTTTTTTTTTTAGGTTTGAAGCTTTTTTCCCTAGTTCATGTTATGTTTTAATGATGGGACTCTTCAATAGATAGATAAACTGACCCTCAAATATGCACAGGCAGAGCTGTGCAAACAGATCAGACCCTAAACAGCTTTGGGATATTTATTGCATGGGTTTTTTTAGCCTACAGATTTCAGCTCTATTAATAAAACTTCAATGAATGAAAAAACCAAAAAAAGACCCTCATGACTTGTCTGTAAGAAGCTTATTTGAGGCAAGCTTGTCTGCTGGGTTAGAAGGTTTCATGTCTGAGCTGTTGCAAGCTGTTGGCAGCACAGTTCCTTGGCTTGAGGGCAGCCCGTGCCCTCGTGGATGCCCTGTGCATAACAAGCAGGGAAAAACACTTCAGGGTCAGCTCTGAGGTTGTTTGACTTCCAGCAGTTGTGCAGAAAATTCAGAGTGCATGTTTTATGCAAAGGAGAAGTGTTGGGCATAATCCTAATCCTGCAGGAATGAATTTTATGGCATTTTGTGTAGTCAAGAATTCACTCTTTGATCTGCAGAACACATGCTTTCTTGAGACTCTCTTTTTAGGTTTATTTTCTCTTTGTTGGCTTTATATGTTGCCTTATATAAGAAGAAGGGAAAATATATGATGGATCTTTTTAATATTTGTAATATCTGATTGCTGGCATGCAAGGAGCTTTGTTAGCAGGTTGTTGAAGGCAATTGAGTGATGCTGGAAGAAGGAAAGGTAAAAATGAAGCTCTGAAGCTGGTCTGGGTTTTATCACTGCTCTGAACACCTCTCTTTCCATGGATTAGGAAGTAGGAGAAACCACACCTGGTGTTACCATGGTTTCTAGCAATCAGCAACAGAGAAAAATACCACAAAACCAGTCCAGGTTCCACTTTTGCTCAAAATCTCATGTGGGCAATGGTCCCCATGTGTACTAAAATGTAGCTAGAAAAGAGATGTTTGGTTTGACTCCAGTTTGTGCTGATCTTCAGAAGATTTTGTTATGGCTTAAATTAGGTTTCACCATCCAGCAGCTGACAAGTGCAAGTCTTTCAGTGGATTGTGTTATGGCAGAAATTTAAATCAACAAATATGTTGATGCTTTATCCTTCTAAAAAACCCAAATAATTAACTACCTATATATATATAACCTATATATAAATACAGAGTTATGAAAGTAATGAATAAAAAAAGGTTTAGCTGGCTTTGTTGAATCCTCAGAAATATTTTCTTTACTCATCCTAGATAAGATTGAATCTTTGCCAAAGAGTTGAAAAAGTGGAGAAAATTGGTTTCCCAGTAGCGTCTTGCCTTGGGTAACTCTTTATAAGGTTCATCTGAGAATACTGGATTTCAAAGATGCTCAGCAGACAACTCTGACAGGGTGATAATCGTGCTCTCCACTGCTGTGATAACTCTGAGTTTAAGCCTGGTCTTACTCAATGGAGTAAGAAAGGTGTAAAGTGGAATTAGAGCCCATCTCTGGATGAACTGTAGGGCTGAGAATGCAGCTGTGTGTGTGTTCCTGCTCAGAGAGCCAGGACAGGGCTGGTCACAATCACACCAAGTGCTGCCATGCAGGAGGAGCAGAAATTCCTCAAAAGAAAAATTACAAATCACAGCAGGAAAAGAAAAAAAAAGAAGGATTAGAATCAATCTATTTAGAATCTGGATTTTAGTGCTCATGCTGGTTCAGATGCTGCTACACAGCACTGACAAAGCTGAGATGAAAATCACAGTGGGACCCTGCTAAGACCCTGGAACTGGAAATCAAGCATTAGTTACTGAAAAGGTAACCCAGGGTCCGAGGTGTAATGCCTTCAAATGACTTAATTGTAAGTGAAAATTAGCACCAAAGCAGATGCTGCATTCTGGTTTGGAGTGTTTTGTCTCATCCTGCAAACATTTCCAGTGCCCCCTGTGCATCTTGCTTTGTGCCACAGCCAGCCTTTATTAGATGGATGGGTTTCTGAAGAAGTGCAGCATTACTCTGGAATGCGAAAAATTCCATTAATTAAGATAACAAGTGAAAAATATTTGGATTACACAAAGCTCTTTGGGAGCAAATTAGCAAACTGACGCCTTATGGTGTCCACATTTTTTGTGGTGTGGCCATATGGAAAAACGAGACACTGAATTGAGCCAGTCAGTGTTCCAATCTCACGGAGAGAAATTCAAACTTTGATCAGTTTGTAGCCAGCACTGCTGCCTCGTGGATGCACACAGACTCAGGCAGTCTGTGCTTGTGTCTGGGAGCTCTGTGGATGAGTTAATTCATTTACAGAGCTGACAAATAGCTGTAAATGAATTTTTGGGCCCCAGCTGAGGCAGAAAGTTTATCTGCAAAGGAGGTTTATTAGTTCTTGCAGTGACAGTGCAAGTCCCCTGGTGTGTGTCTAGCCCAGCTTGTTACTGTGCTGCAGGTTTATTTTGTCACTTTGGTGCTGTGCCTGGTCCTCGTGCAGATTTGTGATGATTACTGTAGATGGCAGCAAAAGCTAAATAAAATACAACGATTTAAAAAATTAATTAAACCCCTCCCTGCTGCTGTCCTGAGTGTGCATTTTGTCTTGGTGCCTGCCAGCTGTTCTTGAGGATGGAAGCAATTATAGGCAGCAGAAGCCAAATTAAATTACATATTGAATTAAGGTTTCACTCACAGGCAGTTGGGGCTTTGTGGCTGTGTTGGTTCTCTGTGTGTGCTGTCTCAGGTACCAAAAGCCAATTTTAAAGCTCTCCTGATGATCTCTGAATTCCCCTTTTTTCCCTGTGTGTGCCATGGTGTCAGGAAGGAGCAGCAGCAGTGCTGACAAATGATAATAACTCTGGGGGCACTTTTACTTTTCCTCCTGTAATAAGTGTGCTGTTTGCTTTCTTTCATTGCAATCAAATTAGTTTCCTCTTTTATTTTTAATGTCCTTCCTTGCTCTTTTCTGGTGTTGGCTGTTCTTGGTTGCCACTTCCTCTCTGCTCAGAGCACATCAGGAAAAATGGTTTATTGTGCCATCATGCTGATGAGCTGTTCAATAGGACACAGGACCTTGTCTTGCATCCCTCAGAATGCAGGAGAAGCACAGGACAGCCTCAGGACAGGCACTGGCCTCTTGGAAGTAGTAGCAGGATTTGGAATAGTGGATGGATCTTTACTGGGAAATGGCTCCCAATGTTAAGTTCATTATACAGCAAAAATTGACTTTTAAATGTTGAAAGGGCATGAAACCCAAATGATTATGGGTGAACTTGAGAGCAGGATTTAGGGGCAAGCAATAAATAAGAAATGTAGCAAAAGGTCCATATGTGATTAGCAAAATTGCTTGAAAAGAACGAGCTGTGAGAGCTGGGGGTCTGCAGTCTTTGTTTTTACTCTGAAAACCATAAAACTCAATTTTCTGCATGGCAGACATTTAAAATTAAGCAAAATGTAGTGCATCAAAATGACCCTGTGCTTTTGAAATACTTCTGAAATCCCTTTAAAATGAAAAAGAAGGATGGCAAAGTATGGAACTGCTGTTTGACAATTGTGTTCTCAATATATGATGAAGGTGGGCACAAAGCTCAAGGTATTACAGCTTATGAATGTATTAATGCACTGCTTTGGGGGAATTAAACTTTAATATTGATGATAAACCTTCCATAATAAAATGTATGGAGAGTGAGAGTAAATCTCTCTTGCAAAGTCCCCAAACTATTTAAATAACTGCATGCAAGCTGCAGCATCTCCTGAGATAGATCATAAATGAACTTCTGCATACGAATGTACATTGTGCACAAAGTGGTTTTCCAGCAGAGTTGCTTTCTGCCCTGGAAAAAGGACTGTCCCAAATGACTGTATTTCTTTAAAGTGATTGATCCCTAGCATTGATTGTACAATATTTCTCTCCAGATACACATCATTCACTACCCAGAGTGCAGCCCCCTGGGAGATTCCCTGTTGACTGCTTTGAAATGGTGTGAAAATTCTGCAGTGGATTTTTCTGCCAGCCTGATGTTGTTATTTTTAGATAACATTATGGAAGAGAGATTGTAATGCTTTAAAATATGAAATGTTGAGGAGATAGAGGAAATTGTGAGTTACAATGATCTGGAATGTAGCAGCAGAGTATTGAACATGTATGTCTGGAAAAAAAAAAAAATCCCAAACTTGTGCTTCCCATCAAGCTGGAGGAGGAAAAGGTCATTTTAGAGAGCCACTGTGCAAAGTGAAGTGTTCTGGAAGTTGAACTGCATGGAGGTGACATCCAGTCCATTCATTACTTTCATACCAGAGTACAGGAATGTAAAATTTGCCTTTAGAAGAGTTTGTGTGATGAACTCAGCTGTCCAAAGCTTAGGAACAGTTAATGACAGGAGCAGCCACACTGATCTGCTGATCTTGGGATGTTGCACTGTCAGTTTAGATCTATATCTGAAAAGTAGAAGAGAACTGTTATCACAGAACTGCAGATTTCAGAGGGTGTCAGCAAAACCTTGAGGAAAACAAATCTGCTCTTGCTCTGTTCACAAGGTGGGAAGCTTTAGGAGAGGGTCCACTGTGCTTCCAGTTGTGGAAATTCAGGAAGAAGAAGGTAAATTAAAGCAGGAGGCCATTCTGGAAGCCAAACCCAGCTACCTATCAGACCTGACAAAAGAGCTTTTGGCAGATTTAAAAAATTTTTTTATTTGTCAATAGCACTAACACAGCACTGAATGTTCAACTGCTACTCTGGCAGCTTTTATTTCAAAAGCTCTACTTACAAGTGTGGCTTTGATTGTTTTGGTGGATTGGGTTATTGAAAATTATTTATATTTTCAGCTCCTGTGAGTGTGGTACCTGCTGGTACCTGTGACAAGCTGAGCTGAGCAGTCACCCAAGGATTCTGTGCTGTGTTAACCTGGAAAAACTTCTCCCTGTGATTAATTCACCTTTTTGGGAGATGTCCTAATGACCTTCTGAGTCAACAAAATGGCTCTAGGAATGTGGCAGCCTTTTCATTTATATTTTTGCAAAGAGAAAGGCATTTCTTAATAGTGATATTGGAAGAAATATTTTTTTTAATTTCTACTTAACAGGAAATCCTTATGTTTGATCAATTCCAGGCATTTTGAAGTAGTCATTGCTGCTTCTAAAGTTAATCAAAACTTACTGCTGTGTAAGAAAAATCAATGGAAAACAGATTGAGATCATATAAGGATAATTCTGCTGCAGGGCCTCTCTAGCTTCACCCATCAATAAGCAGGAGACTGAGTGCTAAAAGTTTCATGTGTTCTCCTGATGTCTTTATTAATCACCTGAGTGCCAAATCCTCCCATTTGCCAAAATTCATGGGTCTCTTTTCCCTTCCAGGGTGGGGGTTTTGTGATGATTGGGCCATGCAATCCTTGTGCCTATAGGATCTTGCAGAAATTTCAGGATGTTTTCAGTGCAGATGCAGTATAGTGAGTTGCAATTAGATTGGAAAGGACACTTGGATTGGGAGTTCATTCTGGGCAAAACGTGCAGGGAAGCTTCCTAAAGGTGTTTCAGTGTCCCATTTGAACAAACCCTGAGTCTTGGTATCTATAGTACAACATTATATTCTGCATTTATCTAATTGTAGTCTCTGTTACTATATAAAGAGTATGCAATTATAGAAAAAAATTATTCATGTAAATATCAACAATAATATAATAATTACAATTATAAATGTACATATGACATATTCTCCATATATACATATTTTTATAGCAAATTTTTTTGCTATGAAGCACCTTATAAAATAGAATGGTGGTATTTCAACAGGTCAGACTGCAGTGTGATTTATGGTTAATGGCAGAACTACAAATGTGCATTGCTTTGACTCTGTGGCATGTCTGTGCAGCCATTGTCATTGCAGGCAAATAATGGGCAATGCCATCTGTTCCAAAGGCAGGCTGAACCTCTGCCTTGTGAACTTGGGCAGAGTTAGACAGTTATTGACTTGGGAAAGTGATTGAAAACAGGATTTGCCGAATACACTAATTATTGTCCATTAGATGGTTATTTTTTGCTGTTATCTACCTTTTCCTGCATCTCTCCCTATACTTGTAGGCACATTACGTTGGAATTTAAACAAACATTTGATGGCAGGCTGTGAAATTGCTCATCAGCTCTCAGTGTTTGTCTTCCTGAGGGCTCTTCAGTGGCTCCCTGTGAGTGTGGTTGACATGGATCACATGCCAGCAAAAACTACATTACTGCTATGGAAAAATTACATTTCTTTCTCTTTTCTTTCGGATATGTTTTATTCAACCCCTCTGGGAACAAGGCAAAGCTGTAGTTTGCTTTTAATCCAAGGAGCTTGTCATTTCTTCTGACTTCATTTATTTGTGCTGAGGACAGGCAGCAATTGCTTCTGTTTGGGTTGTGTGCTCCCACTGGTCAGCTAAACCAGGCTGCCCAAATGCCTGTAAAAATAGAATTGATATCCTAATTAGTTGTAGTTCAGAAAGAATTTTGTGTTCTGTTGCTAGGCTGTGACAAAGAAAAAGGAATTGTAGCTTGTGCCTATTCAGAAAAGTACTGCTCACATTTAGCAAAGGATTTTGGGACAGTAGAAACAAATTTACTTAATGTGCCCATTTAAAAATGGTTACTCTTAAACTTGCCCTAATTATGCCTTTTTAATTATTTTAGGAAACATATTAAATGGGCTTTTAACTCTGCAAGCAATCAACAATCAAAATAGGTAAATACAGAGATATTTGCATGCATTTTCCTGTGCATATCAATATGCCACAAGAGCCTACTCAGTGGAGTGGAACAGCATCTTTGCAGTCATTAGGAACCACTAATGTGTGGTTGAATAATGATAATTTTAAAGACCTATTTACCTGATAGATTTTATGGCCCTGATGGAACTATCAGAAGCTAAATAACGAAGATTTTCAAATGTCCTAAATATTTCTAGAAGACCTAATTGTTCCTAAGGAGCTGCATTTACAGCCAGCCTGGCAGGCTGCAGATGCCATTTAAGAAGCTGAGTATGTGAAGGGATGAATAATCTATTTATGATGCATGGCATGCAGCAGCATGGCACCCTGCAGTCGTGGGGTAGAAAAAGTCAGGAAAAATGAAGATTTCTTTAATAAAAAGGGGGAAAAGGCAGGTGTGGCTCTGTAAGAACATGATTTGGATGTTGGTTTCTTTACATTCTCTTGGCACACAAGCTGTGTGTCCCAGTTAAGGATCACTGAAGCCCTGCCCAGGCTGGAGCAAGGTGCCCATGTTCAGCTGATGCAGCTCTTTCTTGGGATCTCTGTGGCTGAGATGACCCTGAGGTGTTACAAAATCTCTTTTTCCCAGCCTCGAGATTGAAGGAGGAGTCAGGATTTTTGGCTGTGGTTTTCAAGGTTGTTTATTCTTTGTTATCTGTAACATTCTTTTTCTGGCCTGCTGAGGTCTGTCCAGCAGGTCAGTCCATGGCACACTGCCCACCCCCAGGGTGGTGTTGTCTTTTTATACTAAAAACTACCTGTACTTTATTTACAATAACTTCCCAATACCTATCACCTATGTTAGACAGTGTGTTCCTACTCTAAACCAATCCAAAAGTGCCAACATCACCCAGAAGATGGAGGCTAGGAAGAAGAAAGCTCCTGGTGAATAAGGAGTGAAATATCCTGAGGTTCTTCCTCCAGGAAGGTAGGGAGGTCTGTATTAACCCAAAATATCTAAGAAATGTCTAATAATTTCTCATTTTCTGTTAGTTTAGGGTACTAGAAGATGAGTTTAGCTATTAGCAGTGGTATTTTTTGGGCTGTGGCCATTGGCCCTCAGTGTTATCTTTTTATACTAAAAACTATGTGTACTTTATTTACAATAATTTTCCAATACCTATCACCTATGTTAGACAGTGTGTTCCTACTTTAAACCAGTCTAAAAGTGCCACCATCACCCAGAAGATGGAGGCTAGGAAGAAGAAAGAAGGACAGAGCACGCCCAAATTCCTCCATCTTAGCTTCTGAATTCCCATTCTTAAAATCTTAAAATTCTATTTTTCTATCTTGTAACAAACTAACTATCATTCTGCTTAAACTCTCGTGGCATGTAAATGCTCATATAAGGTTGGTAATTGTTTCCATGGGTTAAAATCAAAGGCACAGGGCTCTTGGGCTCTGTGCCAGGGTCTCTGAGCCCCCTGGCAGGGGCTGGAGCCATGCAGGGCACCCAGAGCAATGCCCTGGGTTCCAACAGCTCCTGGTGAATAAGGAGTGAAATATCCTGAGGTTCTTCCTCCAGGAAGGTAGGGAGGTCTGTATTAACCCAAAATATCTAAGAAATTAGTAATAATTTCTCATTTTCTGTTAGCTTAGGGTACTAGCAGCTGAGTTTAGCTATTAGCAGTGGTGTGTTTTGGGCTGTGACCATTGGCCCTCAGTGTTGTCTTTTTATACTAAAAACTATGTGTACTTTATTTACAATAATTTCCCAATACCTATCACCTATGTTAGACAGTGTGTTCCTACTCTAAACCAATCCAAAAGTGCCACCATCACCCAGAAGATGGAGGCTAGGAAGGAGGAGAAGGAAGGACAGGGCATGCCCAGATTCCTGCATCTTGACTTCTGAACCCCCATTCTAAAACTCTTAAAATTCTACTTTTCTATCTTGTAACAAACTAACTATCATTCTGCTTAAACTCTCGTGGCTTGTAAATGCTCATATAAGGTTGGTAATTGTTTCCATGGGTTAAAATCAAAGGCTCGGGGCTCTTGGGCTCTGTGCCAGGGTCTCTGAGCCCCCTGGCAGGGGCTGGAGCCATGCAGGGCACCCAGAGCAATGTCCTGGGTTCCAACAGCTCCTGGTGAATAAGGAGTGAAATATCCTGAGGTTCTTCCTCCAGGAAGGTAGGGAGGTCTGTATTAACCCAAAATATCTAAGAAATTTGTAATAATGTCTCAATTTTTGTTAGTTTACGGTACTAGCAGCTGAGTTTAGCTGTTAGCTGTGGTGTGTTTTGGGCCGTGGCCATTGGCCCTCAGGTCCTGTGTGTGTCCTGTGTGTCACTGTCCCCGAGGCCATGGGCAGACACAGCCTGGGTGCAGTGCAGGTGGCTCTGCAGGGCTGCAGCCCCAGCCTGGCTGTTCCATGTCCCACAGCAGATGTACAGCTGTCAATTCTCTGGCTTCCAAAGCAATTCAATGGCTCTGCCAGCTGCCAGGGCCCCATCCTGCCCAGCTGGGGCTGAAGAAGGCGTCTGTCCCCAGTGCCCCTTTGCAGCTCATCTGCAATGGCATTTTCAGGAGTCTGGCTTCTCTTCCACCACACAGCCTGAACTTCTGTGAGATAATAATAATAATAATAATCCATGTTAAATATAAGGCTCACTGTGACCTGAGGGCCCTGATATTTTTAATAAAGCCAGGTCCATCCAGGTAGTGCCTAGGAACCTGAATGCTGCCTTTTACGAACATTTTCCCATGCTTAGGAGTTATTCCTCTTTACTTCAGCTACAGCTCTTTATCTCTTACCACATAAATCATGAAATGGATCTCAAATCTCATGTCTGTATTGCTTGAAACTGTGCCTTAATTTACATTTTTTTCCCTTTTGTAAGACAGGAGGACTTTTTTTATTTTTAAAGAAATGATCAGTGAGTTCCACGTGAGAGCTGAACTCTGCTGTGACACTGGCAGCACTCATGGCCTGGCTGGGCAGCTGCTGTGCTCTAGCAGATGCTTCTTTTACCAGATTTAGGCTCTCTATTGTTTCCCCAAGCTCATTATTCTACCTGCTGTCTGTTCCCCTTTGTGCTGACAAGTTCCAAGGCAAGGATCCATGCCAAGCACAGAGGAGCTCAGGTTTCTGTGTCCCAGGCTCCTGGGCATCACTGCTGGACCAGGGGAGCTCAGGCAGCCTTCAGGTGACTTTGCTGCTGCCCAGGCTGCCTGGCACAGCCCCACTGCAGCACCTGCTGGCTCACAACACACCTGAGTAGGAGAAATGGCTGGTGTTCACTTCCAACCAAAGAAATTTAAATTCCTTCATTCATAAATCATCATTTATAAAGATGATGATTCAATAGGCAAAAGTATTCGCCGTGCAACAAAAGAATTTTTTTGTTATGGGCATGGATAACTTTAAGGATATTTAGTTTTTCTCAAACTGTGCTACTAATGAATATAAATTAAAAGATATTTGGCAAGAACGCCTGTAAGAAGGTGCTGATTCTACTACAGAACACATCTGATTTTGTTGGGCTGGAAAAGCCAGTTCTTTAGGAAACCAGTCCATAATTTGAAGTATATTTAATTGTAGTCCTGTGATCTCTTTTCCATGTTCTAAATCTCCAGTGACTTTGGTTATCAGGCTTTAGAAGGAGTAGAAGAAGAACTCTGTAACTGCCAGCCCAGTGTTTAACATCTGCTGCTGTTCCAGAGATAAAACTTTAGGGATAGTGGTGTTGGTGGGTAGAGATTGGGTGTGTGTGGAGTCCAAATAGCAGAGTGGAAACTGCAGATGCTATGGATAGAAGAAGGCAAGTACAGACTTCTCTGGATCTCATTATACAGGAATAGTCTCCTCATTAGCTCATTTGACTCAAGCATTTCTCCTGCTGGGTTGCTATTTCTGGGTTCAAAGTGAAAAAAAAGGACAAATAATGTGTTTGCTCTTTGCTGCCATTAGTTGTTAATTATGTTTAGAGAGATATTTCTACAAATAAACCCTGTCTGCAGCGGTGTGAGTGCATTTCCATCTGTTCAGCAGCAGTGCTTCTTTGCTAAGAGTGGAACAGAGGTCCTAGGGTGGAGTGGCAATGAGGAACTTGACATTGGAGCATGCAAGAAGGGTTTTCCTGTGTCCTTCACTCAGAGAATCCCTGTGGCTCAGAGATCCTGGATCCAGAACACATCCAGGATCTCCACACCAAAGGCTGGGAGTACAAACCACACTGGGAGTTGATAATCTGAAAGACTGACCAGATTCTAAATTTCACAGCTGTCTCTAGTTTTATGGGCCAGCTGAGAACTCTGCATCTGAGGGGAGCTGCTACTGGGAGTTTGGTGCTGGAGCCAAAAGCTCCATCTGTGGTTGTGCTTTCCAGGCTTGAATTAAATAACCAGCTCCTGGAAGCTGAATAAAGCTCATCTTTGGGAGTTTTGAAATGGCCAGCTGCAGTCAGGAACAATTCTCTAGTCCTGAGGGCTGGCTTGCCTAGGTGTGCACATGGGTAGAAATAAATAGGCATGGAAATCCTTTAAGGTTTGATCCACCAATGCTAAATATCCCCAAAGCAAAGAGGTCTGCTGTGCTCTATCTATCAAATACATGTATATATCTGTCTATGAATATTAATGATTCAGGTGCTGCACCACTTTCCAAAATTGTTGAAAATTCAGGATCTTTCCCATTCGGCCTCACCTTCAACTCTTGTCGTGCATTGTCTGCCCAAACTTATGTAAAATAGCAACTTTTATTCATTGTATTTCTGTGTGTGAGTTAAGAGTGAAAAAGAAGGGGGTGCTGAGATTAAGGCAGAGGAAAAGCTCTGAAGCTGTACTGGCAGTCTTTAGATGCAGGAAAGAGTTGCTGCAGAGACTCAGGTAATGATGATAATGCAGATCCACGGGGAAAAGAGCAAATGGTAATGGGCTTAAATTGGAGCAAAAGAGATTGAGATTTGGCATCAGGAAAAGCTTTCTAAAAGAAATGGAATAAATGAATTGGGGAAAGTGGAGTTTTCATAACTGAAGGCTTTTAAAACCAGGTTAGATGGATGGCCCTAAGGAATGACTTGAGTTGTATATCCTGCTTTTTGAAGTTAATTAACTGTCTTGTTCTTCTGGCTCCTATTTTATTTTCTTTGATCCTGTTTCATTCTCTTTGTGAATGTTGTAGTGTTCAGAAAAAGTTCTTGGTCAAATGTACTATCAAAGGAAAACAGTTCATCAAAAAATATTGTTTTCAATGGCAGTAAAGCCCCCAGATACTTTCCTGGTTACTTATTTTCATTAAATAATGAGAGTCAAATCAGCTCACTTAAGTCTTGCTCTGGAAATTCAAGGTTTGTTTGCTTTTTAATTGGAAAAAAGCTCTAATTGTAAACTAGGAGCAGGAAACTCCTGTTGCCCATTGCTCTTAACCTCCATAGCATCTGCAATGTAGAGCCAGCTTTTGAAACCCTGGACAATCAGTTAATTATGAGGAAAAAGTTATTGTGAGCTTTGCCCCAAAGCAGTGGCTTTTGTTGAAGGCTGGCTGAGCTCACCAGGCCACCTCTGCAATTCTCCTGGAGCTCCTCCTGGGTCAGGAGCCTGCCCTGGGCTGGGCAGTGGGGCTGATCTGTTCTTACAGCTCCTGGCTCTCTCCTCTCTCAGAGCTGGGATCTTTGCTCTGGGTGGTTTCTGCACCCCCTGCCCTGCCAGCAGCAGCTCCAGAGCTGCAGCAGCTCAGCCCCAGGTGAGTGATGAGAGCACGAGGCCGTGCCTGGCACTGCAGCTGCCAAAGCCAAGCTTTGGGCTTGTGGTGCCTGAAAACAAAGCTGATTTCCTTAGCAGGATAGGGGAAGGGGCTTGGTAGGGAATGTGATTATCTGTGGTAGTTAAATAGTGCAATTCCATCCTGTTTAGCTGCAGCAGACTCACTGTGCTGAGTCACTCCTGATTGCTTTATGCAGAACATGCTCTGCCTGTGCCTAAAGAGGGTTATTAAAGACTGCTGAGTACAGAGAGCTTTAACAAAGAGATCTCAGAGTAAACACTGACATTTGTTACTGCCTCTGTTTAGCACTGCTGAAGGTCCCTGGAAACTTGGGAAATTGAGCTGTCAGATCTACGAAGATGAAATGAAACTTTGTTCTGTGCCTTCAGTCCCTTAGGAAAGTTTTTCAGGTCATTTAGTGTTAGTGCTGTGAGGAGAGCTTATTATTATTTTCCTAAAAATTATTCCCTTTTGTTGATAAATGCAGAGTGACAGCCTGGCATTGCTCTTAGCCCATTTCTGTTTGGTTAAGGCAATGCCTGAAGGACTGACAAGGCATTTTGCAGGCAGCTTGCCTGGGCTGTGGGCAGGACAGGATGAGTGATGGGTGTCAGATGGAACCACTGCACCAATTGACTTGGGAGCTGTAGTTAAGCACGTTCACAGGATGACTTGGCAAGAAAGCACAAAATGTTCTGGGAGGAAAATTCACTTCTCACTATTTCCAGGCTCAAGCATAGCTGCTGTTTAAAAAAGAGAGAAATTCAGGGGAGCGATGGAATGACAGTGAAGCCAAGGTTTGACTCTTAGAAACTTAGACTGGGCCTTGCCTGAGATTTTGTCAGTCTAATTTGTAAGGAAGAAAACCTCAGTGTTTGTAGAAGTCTTCTTAACACTTTGTTTGGATTGCTGCTCTAGTGAGTTTTTGTAAAATGTGTATATTGTATTGCCAAGCACTTTCAGAGATATAAACGTGGGCTGTTTAAAACACAGGTTTTCACCCTGAAAATATTAGTTGTGAATCAGAAAAACCCCAAAAGGCTTCTCAATTTTCATAGTGGTTTTCAGTTCCATGACTAAGGGCATGGAAAGGGCTCTAGGGACTTAAAAATAAGGATAGAACAGCTGTGATCAATGTTTGGCTCTCAGTATTCCATGTTGTATGAACCTGGGGGAA
Source organism: Agelaius phoeniceus (assembly GCF_051311805.1). Taxonomy (NCBI): domain Eukaryota; kingdom Metazoa; phylum Chordata; class Aves; order Passeriformes; family Icteridae; genus Agelaius; species Agelaius phoeniceus. The sequence continues at coordinate 13,207,959 of NC_135280.1, read as the reverse complement.
GAGGGAGCTGCCATCACAGCTCTGGTCAGTATTTTGGGGTTAGTCCTGTCCTGCTGGGGTCCCAGCTCTGCAGGTTTTACCTGTCCCTGATTCCCCTTCCTCCCCCAGCCATGCAGGCAGAGTGGGGAGGATTCTGATTTCTCAGCCTTCCCTCCAGTGAGAGCAGAGCTGGGAAGATGGAGCTGCTCTCTGCACTGCCCTAGGTGTTGAAAGACTAAAAATGTACCATTGGCTTAGCATTAAATTCATGTTTCCACCCTCAGGCAGCTGCACTGTGAACAGAGGAGTTGCAGTGCTTATCAGTACTTTTCTGACTAGAAAAGGGTATTATGGCTCCTGGTATCAAGCCCCACAATCTGCATGCAGGATTCTTTTCCTTTAAGACCATAATCTCTTTTCCATTGCTTCCTCAGTGCCTGAGGAGTGAAAGAGTGAAGGCCAAAATATGAAATGTGCCAAAATCCACTGTTCCTCTGGACATGCAGCAAGAAAACCTCACCCTTTATTACAGAGATGTTATTTACAAGCTGACTGATGTTAATGGATGCTTCATCACAAGTAAAGAAAATTGTTTTTTTGGGGACATGAATTTTTGGCTCTTTGTTCATTGCCCTGAGTGTCCTTTTCTGACAGGTACAGCCAGCACTCCTGCCAAACAGTGAGCTCTAATACTGCTGGGGTTATTTTTTAACTAGATGCCATTTGATTTATAATCCAATAACTCTAATTTAAGAACCAGTAAGCTTCAGATAACAGAGCAGGTCCCAGGCAGAGAAACTTCCCATGTAAATTCAGCTTTAGTAAATAACCAGGGGGTTGGTTGTGTGTTTGAAACAGATCAAAACACCAGGAGCCACTGCTGGCTGCTGGATTGTACCTGTTGTGAGTGGGGGGACATTTGAACAAGCAACAGCAGATATAAAACATAGTTAGTTCATCTAGATCTGCAGCTGGTTGAATTTCAGCTATTTCTTGTGGGCATGCAGAAGCAGAGAGGTTTGCAGTGACTGGAAGTTGTGGTGTTGTCCTGCCCAATGCTGAATTTTCAATGCTGAAGTTGTGGTGTTGTCCTGCCCAATGCTGAATTTTCAGTGCTGGAGTTGTGGGGCTGTCCTGACAATGCTGAATTTTCAATGCTGGAGTTGTGGGGCTGTCCTGACAATGCTGAATTTCTACCCTAGGCAGACAGGGCCCACAGCATAGCCCACATTAATTTGAAGCAAACCTTCAGCCTTTTCTCCTGGTGCTGTCAGAGCAGACCTGCAGCTCCACTTGTGGCTGTCAGGAGCTGTGCATGAGCTTGGGGTGGGATGTCCTCATTAATTTTGAATGCAGTCACAACTTTTTGCTCCAAATTCCAACATCTTAGAGCACTACAGAGACACTGAAAATTCTGGCAGAACTCATTTGGCTGCTGTTATTCCACATTCCACAACATGCCATGGAAACAGGCTTACCCTGATGGCAGAGAGCAGGGAGGTGCTCATGGGGAAGTGATACGAAGATTTTGCCTTAATTTCTATTCTTGGTGCATCCATTCTCTGCATGTTTCAGCATTTTCTCAGAGAATTTCCCTTCCTTCTCTCTGGTTGCTATGTTTTACTGCTGTTTTTCTTTAGCTGACAGGTTCTGTGGTACATTAACAGCAGCTACATAATTTCATAGCTTGTATCCCTTCATAAACTCACTGTCCAAAGTATTATTTCCTTGCAAGAGATATAGATTTATTTTTCTTAAATATACAAATTTTAAATTGCCCTCAGGACTCGAGCCATTTATTCTTAAATTGAATCTTATTTATTGTAATCCAGTTCCAACTGATAGAGCATTCCTCATATTATTCTGACAGAAATAAACACGGAGCTGAAGTGCTATCTTGGCAGAGTTATATGAGCTTGTAATAGCTGCATGCAACTGAATTTTCATTTCACTTTTATTTATTGGAAAGCTATCCTAGGATTTTGAATTGATTCCTCACTTTTGTTTGCATTTATATGTATTTCTTCAATAAAAGGAAGAAATTTCCTGTTATTTCAGGCCTCATCAACCTTCCTGAAAAATAACATGACTGCTAGTACATAAGGAAAATTGAAATACTTAACTGTAGTTTTGCTATCCATGCCAAAAGAAATCTGCTAAGCCAGCAAGTGTTCAGGGCAGAAGGTGGCTTGGAATTGCAGGAGTGGGTTGAAATGGCATTCAGAGAACAGGAATGACAATGTTTTACCAAAGAACAGGTGGTGCAGATGTTAAATTGTCCTGTGAATGGAGCAAACCTGGGGTTGCAATGCTCTGGGGAGCTCCCCAGGCCCTGGCAGTGCACAGAATGCTGCCCTGGTAGAGCTGAGGGGAGGCCACGTGTCAAAAACCACAGCACAGGGTGTAATGCAGTAATATTTCAAATCTATATCTTCATCAGTTCTTATTTCACAGTCGTGGAAGCAGAGTCCATGGGCTCTAGTGGCAGGAAGGGAAGATGAGAATACTCTGGCCAGGTAAATGATGCTCTGTGGTGTCACCAGGGAACTGAGAAGCACTCAGGCACTGAGAGCAGAGCCACTGTTTAGCCTGTAACAACTGCTAATTCTCCCCAGCAGTGAAATATTTATATTTTGAGCCATGACTCTGTCATGTTAGACTGGCAGCAGTCCCTACAGAGGAGATTTATATGCAGGTAATATTGCAAAGACTGGACAGAAATATTCTGGTCTTTTTTTTCTGAAAGGCTCCATGTAATGCCTGTTAATTTTAGTAATATAAGAGATACCAGTTCTAAATAAGTGAACTTCACAGTCATGTAATTGTTCCCAGTCATGTAACAATAGCCTTATATTGATTATTTTCTGAAGTCTCAGCCCTAGAAACTTGATCATAGCGTGTCTAAGCATTTTGGGGCAGAACAATGCAAGGTGGGTGGTGGATTGCTATAGCAGAGTATTAGTGCTTAGATTTGAACAGCCCTGCACATATATATATACACACACACATATATATATACATATATATATATATACACATATATATATATACATATATATACACATATATATGCATATATATACACATATATATGCATATATATACACATATATATGCATATATATACACATATATATACATATATATACACATATATATGCATATATATACACATATATATACATATATATACACATATATATGTATCTTTATATATATAAATATATATAAAAATAAATAATATTATATATTATATAATCTATTAAATAATGATATATAATAATATTATAATAATGTTATATATATTTTATATAAATATATAAATGTATACATTATAGATAGATATATATTATATAGTAATATAGAAATATTATATAGAAATATATAAATATTATATATTTATATATTTTATATAAATGTATACAAATATATATTTTATAGATAAATATATGTTATATAGAAATATAGAAATATTATATAGAAATATAGAAATATTATATATGCCAGAGAATAACATGAAAGGTGTATTTTGTGAGGAGCATCCTGCAACAGTGATCAGGCAGGTAATACATTTAAAATATAATCATTGTCCGAAAATTCTGTAGCATAAGAAATATTTCTGTGCCTGGGGGAACAAATAAGGTGGATACATCCTGTAGCTGATTTTTTTTGCCTTTAAATCCACTTAATGAAAATTGTGGCTAGTTGGTGAATGAAGCATTTCCTGATGGGGTGCCATGGGAGAATGTTCCTGTGAGGTTTCCATCATTGTTCAGGATTCTGAACTTCTTCTTGGCACGTGGAACAGATAATTTCCCATTAAAAAGCTCCTTGTGTGTCTTGCACTGCTCTTTCTGCTGTGCATCTGCAGGCAGTGGTTTCCTTTCAGCTTTGGTCAGTGAAAATCAGGAATCATTGGAAACATTTTCCCAGGCTGTTTGGAGTAGAGATAAACCCAGCTGGGTTTATCTGAGCTTCAGGCAAAGAGAAACTTTTGATTTCTTATCTGAGCTCGGCTGCAGTGCCACCAAGCACTCCCTGCAGCCAGGGCAGGCCTGGTTTGCTGAGATCCCTGGGCACCTCTGCTGCTGCTCCAGTGCAAGGGCAAAGCCCTGGTGATGGTTATCACTGCTCTGCAGATTCTGCTCCTGATTGTCTCCTAATACTCCCAGATAAACCTTCCTGAGTGACTTGTAGGTGACTGAAATCTCCTGCCTCAGTAAACCTAAAGTGATTCTGCTCAGGAGATAATGGGCAATGTCAGACATGCTCATCTGTGCCCTTTGTGATTACATTTTGAAAGTATTTATTTAACTCTCCACTTGTTTTGTCTCTTTCTTCACCTTGATTTCACAGCAGATCCTGCAGTAATTTACCCACTTCATGGACTGCTGGAGGATTAGGAAATACAGGATCATTCAGCTGGGCAGGAAGAGTTAGGAATATTCTGGCTTTCTTCTTGCACTGCTTCTGTTCTTCATCTTTGGGAGACATCTCCCCCTGTTCTTTACAGGGCTTCATTGTTCAGGATTCTGGAGCTTCTTCTTGGCATGTGGAAAAGATAATTTCTCATTAAAAAAACCCCTCCTTGTGTGTCTTACACAGCTCTTTCTGCTGTGCATCTGAAGATAGTGGTTGTTTCTGTTCCTTCACCTCAAACAAATAAACCCTTTAAAAAGTTGCTCTTTTCTTGTGTTTCTAATCTTTTGAGCCCTTGGACAGCCATGCCAGGCTTCTGTTTGTTTTTCTACTGTGGAATCTCATGCTATTAGACACATTCAACTGCAAAATGAGTATTTGTATGATTTTAGATGATATAACATTAATATGCTTATCACTCCTAGTAAATCTCATCCTTGTTTCTTGACTCACTGAATCAGTATATTGGCAGTTCCTGACACACAGCCATTATCCTTGGCTTGTGATAGTGGGATTTCACAGAGAAGTTTGCATTAAATAGGATTCAGGATCATGGATTTAAAAAATGAAATATTTTCTTATATCCAATAAATAAATGATTTTTTCTGTGACTTTATATTTTCCAATTTATTTCTATGTAACCTTTGACTCACTGAGTGTTATCTGATGGAAAATGGCAGCATTCCTTTTTGCTAGTGTATCATCATAGGAGAATCATTATACTCTATAAATATATGAATATATCAGAGTTGATGAAATTATATTTTTATTATTTGGTGAAATGTTGTCTTCCAGCTAAAGCAGGAGACATTCAAAGTCAGTATATGTATGAAATGTTTCCACATTCCAGTGCTAACTATGAATTGTGGAACAGGGATGGTGCTGTGCACTCCCTGCTCTAAATGATAGAGTTGGGGTTGGTTTTCTCTTTGGGCACCATAGGAAGGTATTTCTGCTGTGTAGAACAAGAGGTGAAACCCCTCAATAATTCCAGATTCATGCAATAAATGCTGGGAAGGCCTTGGAGACCACCTACTAATGCCCACAGCTGAGAGAGAGCTCTGCTGCAGTGACATTTCTGAGCATTGTTCTTTGTGAGCCTGGGGACACCGGGGGCTGTTCCCTCTCCTGGATGTCCTGGGGCAGAGCTGGGGTACAGCTCTGGCAGGGAGGCCACAATCTGTTCCTGCTTTAGAGGACTCCTGGGTCAGAGCATTTGCTGTCAATTGATTTCAGTTTGCTGCCTGCTCAGCCTTGTGCATCTTCATGTTCTCAGCCCTTTTCAGAAGCCTTCAGGACATTGGTTTATTTTCATTAGAGAAGTCTTACAGGAATATGGAGTCCCCTTTCCAGAATATCTGAATATTTGCTTCATTCCTGAAGCAACTTGTATTGCTTGGGTATTGATTGTCCAGATTGTCTTCTGCTGGAGGACCCAGTGGAACAAATAAAAACCTGTCAGGAACTTTGGATTTAACAAAGCTCCAGCAGTGCTGTGAACTGGACATGGCAAAGGAAAAATAGTTGTATTCATCTGATGGCAAAGAAGTACCACAGTGGGGAGGAACACAGTGGCCAGGCCACCCAGTCCTGAGGCTTCGGAATTTTCTGTCCCAGCCCAGAAAAGTCACAGAGTTCAAGGCAAACTTTTCAGGAGAAGGGCATGGATGTCCAGCCACCTTAGAGCCATCAAATGCAGTCTTGGGCTACAAGGAGAGCACATTAAGTATATTTAAAAGAAAGATTGGACAGTTTTTGACCAGAAGAAAAATGGATTTCCACTTAAAAGTGGAATAAAAGAGAATATTTCAAGTAGCTTCCCTTTTCTGAATTCTAGGACAGGGAAAAAAATCCATTATCTTAATTCCTATTTCCAGTCTCTGCCATTCCACTCTGCTTTCCCACAGAAGGAAAGATTCCAACAGAAGGAAAGATTTCTTCTTGTTCCTACTATTTTTTTTTTGTCCTTTCCCCCTTCTCTGAAGCTCACCTTGTGCTGCTGGCCCTTCATGGCTGTGAATGCTCCCTGCAGGGAGCTGGGGCTCCCTGGATGTCCCCAGAAGGTGACAAGGCACAAGCTCCCTGCAGAACCAGCCCCCTGCAGACTCCAGGCTCCCCTGGCTTTATTTTCTGTGCAAAGCCTGTGCTGATGATGAAGAGCAGTGATGAAGAGGGCCCTGCTCTGGGGCTTGTTTGCCAGCCCCACTTTGTACCCTGCAAATCAGCTGCCCTGGACCATCCAGCACCCTGATTTATGTGAGACATCACGTACTGATGCCTTTATAGACAGCAACTTAGTGTTTCAGAGGAGTCTGCATGTTACAAAAAGGGCAGCAGGTGTTATTTAGACTAAATTGACCTTGAAATTGATTTCTTTATTTTATGACTTACTGAGGGGAGATTAATACTTTTTTTTTTTCCTGCAGCCTGAAACAATTTACATGGTAATAGAAGGCATAGTCAGTCAAATAAATTGCTGGAAGTAGTGGTGTTCCAAGAAAGAAAATATGGATCTTACTTGCATTGATTCTTTCTATCCCCAGGGAGTAGCTAAGACTTTTAACACTGGGGAAAGACTGCCAAAATTTATTTTTCCCATTAAAGTCAGAAGAATGGAAAGTAATGTCTGTTAGCTGACATTTAGTCCAAACTTTCAGTTTGAGGGGTGGGGAGAAGGCTGTGCCCCACATAAAATTTAGGGAGTGTTTTATTGCTCTTTCTTGATTCCTCTAAGGGCAGATGGGCAGTAATGGGAATGATAAGAAACTTCTGGAAAGCCTGGCATGGGCACAGCATAGCTGCCTTTGGTAACAGAACAGACCCTGAAAATAAAATAGCTTGTAAATGGTTGTTGCAATAACACCTTCGAGTACCAAGTAGAAATCACCTCAAAATACAAATGTTAATGGAAACAAGAGACTCAAAAGAAATTACCTGGAGGAGGCACTGCTAGGAGCATGAAGTGTAGCTCTACAGGAGGGAGAAAGTTTTTGTTTATTGTGCTGCTGCAGTGTTGAAACTGTGTAATTTCCATTTTCCTGCAGCCTCCAAGACAAGTGCATAGTTAAATGATTTGTCAGTGGCACAATACTCTGCATAACCTGAACATGTACCAGGTATTATTATGACACATTACCTGAAAATGAGTGTGAAAGCAACTCCACAAACCAATTTTTTGTTTGCTGTAAATACAGAAATGGTGTAGAGGAAAGTGTCTTAGATGTGAAAATCATTATGATGGGAATTAATCTCCTTTGTCTATCAGAGCTGCTATTGCAGCTGGAGTGAGGGAATGGTGATCTCAGCCTGTGTGATGCAGGAGGAGGAGAAGGGGCTTTGGTGGATCCCAGTCCAAGCATCTGGAATTACTGGAGAAAGGATTTGGGCTCTTGCTAACAGGTTTAGATTAATCTGGATTGTTGGAATTCTCTACCCCCCTAAAAACAACCTAAACCTGAGGAGTTTTGCTATTTTTGCTTTTATTTTCTGCTTCAATGTGCCTGGATTTTCACAGGTGGTGAGGGAGTTATTAATAGGGAGCACAGCACGAGCTTCCCAAGGAGCTGTCCCACATGCAGCCCTGGCCTAAAGCTGTTTATTAATTTGTTACTGCTGCACAGAGCTGTGCAATGCTTAGAGATTAGCTGGCTTGGGGAGGAAAAAGAAGTATATTTGCAAAATAGCTGCTTAAAATGTCATATTTATTTGGAACTCGGGGCATTGCCTTGTGGAAGAGTGGTGTGAAAGAAAACGTGCTGTCTCTGCTAGGGAGCTTCCCAGGAGGAACAGCCCTGCAAAAAGGTTGGTTTGGATTGCCCCAGTCCTTCCTGAGCCCTGTGCAGCTGTGAGAGATGGTGCAGCCTGAGGAGCTCTGGAACCAGGGGGGAAGGAAATGGGCAGGGAATAGCAAGAGCTGCACATGCATCCTGCTGCACAGAGTGATGGCAAAGCAGGAGCAGGGAAAGGGAGGAGAGTGGCAGGAGTGAAAACCTGAAAAGGCAGCAAAGGCACAGTTGTTTAAGGGCACAGCAGTGGGTAAGGGTATGGAGGCACTGTGACACCACCCAGGACTGGAACACAGATTTGCTCAGTGGTTTTCTTCAATGTTGGTCTCAGTTTGCAGCTTTTTGGTGGACAACACTGACTGCCATCCTCTGTGGGGAACATGGAATTGGGCTGCAGGGGTTTGTCTGGGAGGGGATTTTGGTGGTAGTTTATCTATTGACACCTTGTGAAGTTGGTTTGGTGGCACTTCCTGTGAAGGAGATGGTGTTTGCAGTGGCTGAATTGAATGGACACTGGGGGCTACTCTCATTTATACAGTTCAGAGACTTGGGGGTACTCAGGGTAAAGGATGGAGAATTACTAGCAGCTCTCTGAAATATGATCTGTCTCCTGGCTCATAGCACATCTCCTATAAATAAAGGCTCTAGAAGCTTTATATATGGAGGCATGCTTAATGATGATAATTAAAAGGAGTTTATAGCAGTTACTCTTTGCTGTCTTGGACAGATAGGCCTCAATTTCAGTTTATCAGACTTTAATTCCCAAGCAACATGGGGAGCTGTGTAGCTTGGCTTGCCATGTAAATCTGATCTTTATTGACAGGATGGCATGACAAGAGGAGGCCAGCTCTGGGAGGCCTTTTCAAAATACAAATATGACTGTGATGGCTGTATTCATTGAGAAAGAGGCAAAAATTTAGCATGCTAACTAACAGATCCTTTTAAAATCAGAACTGTTTCAAGACTTACTGCCCTGAGTCTTGCAGCTGAATTTATTGCACCTGTGTTTAGACACTCTGGTTCTTCTCTGAGCTGTTAAAAACCCTCCCAGCCTCTGTTCCTGTGTTGCAGTAACAGCAGAGTGCTCAGCTCTTCTCATGCCCAAGCCCCAAACTGCTTTGTGACTTGTGAAATGCCAGCTGGGCTGTAGGAGAGAAGCTTGCTGAGAGGTAGAAAATGAGGGATTTTCCATTGCTTTAGGGTGCACCTAGATGGAGATGTGACACAAGAATAGTGAGCCAGCATAGCCATGGGCCTGCCTCCTGCTCAGCCTGTGCTGCAGGGCTTAGGAACAACATTTACAGGACAGAAACCTCTGTTGGAATGGAGAGACGTTTGTCAGCAGGTGCTGAGAGAATTTTGAGTGGCTGGGAACCTCTCACCCAAATTTCACGTGCAGGGCTGGTTCAGGAAGTGCAATGGAGCTCTCCCCTGAGTTTCTGGAAGGCAGAAATCCTGTCCTTCCACCCCACTGCCTCCCAAAAGAGACATCAGGCTGCTGCCTTCCTTGGGGATCGTTATGGTAAAACCAACAAAGTGTGTAATTCAGTCAAAGGGTCTAAGGTACAAGATGAACAGCAATGAAAGTCTCTATAATCAAATGTTTTACTAATGGCACCTCTGAGTCTAATCACAGTGGTGCTCAATGCTGGTCTTTATTCCTGACATGTAAAGTGCCATCTATTATCTTTAATCTGACTATTTTTTCCCCCCTTTTCTCTTTTCAGGACTATAAATCTGATGTTATGACTCTGGTTTCCAGTGCCAAGAACAGTCCTCAAGGTCCAGTAAGTAAAGCATTTTGCTGAAGAGATTAGATTTTGTAACTGAGTTTAGATCTTCTTTTAAAGTGTTTGAGTCATCAATCACTGGCACTAACTCTTACCTGTGACACCTTGCTGCTTTTGAAGTGACTGCACTTGAATTGGTTTAAATGCTCTTTAATGTGTGAATATGTAGTCCAGGGAATATCTGTCTTAGCAAAGAGAGGCCAAGTGATTGGAATTGTTGCAGTTGGGTTCATTAATAGCCCCGTGGCTCTCTCTTGTGTGTGCTACAAACTCTGTCACCTGCACACTCAGGCTGGGCTCCAAGCTGTGCCACTGCTCTGCAGAGGGGGGATAAAATCAGAGGGAATGGGAGGGTGGGCTGGAAACACCTCTGGAATTCCGTGTTATAATGAGGAGGGCAGGTACAAAAAGAGAAAGCAGAAATTTGGGTGAGTTCAGAGCCATGCAAGAGCCAAGCATTCACAAGGGCCAAGCCCCTGCTGGCTTGGAAACTGAGCAGGGCTGGACCAAAAGAGATCTGCCTTGTCCTGGCCTAAAGGCTGGGTATAACCTTTATAAGTTATATCCTTTATAGGACATACCCTGTGTGTGTGCTACATGCTCCATTCTCTGTGTAATATCCCATTTTGGCAGGAGATGTGTACCACAAGCCAAGGTTCTGCTATGGATTTCCAGCCCTGTCTGATTTACAGAGGGGCTGGTGATACTCAGCACAGGCTGATGTCACTCAGAGTTAATCATTCACTGCAGTAAAGGTCCTTTAATATTTTTTTTGGTCTCTCTAAAGCAGTAATATTGTGCTACAGGGCCTTTCCAAGTGCCTCTCCTTGGATAGTTCCAGGAATTGAAATGATGTCACTGTGAACACTTAGTTTGGGTATTTCCCCCCCTCTTTCTCTGATTATCTAATCTGTATCCCCTCAGACTCGAGGTTGTAGGAGTGTGGATTTATGCCAGAATAAGGAAATACTCAGTATTTTGAATGTCTGGCAACCCCCTTCTCCCTGTTTGCAGGCATGATTAATGCTGTTTTAAACATGAACATCAACCATTAGCAGCTCCCTGAAAGGAGGAGGTGGTTGGACCCTCTCCAAATGAACACTGTCTTTCAGTTGGAAATCTCTGGCTTGGAAAGTGCTTAGTCACACCAACGGAAATACAAAAATATCTTGAAAAGTGGAAATGTATACAAGAGGTTTTTAGCTTCTCTGATGACTTGACAGGATCCTTTTTTACCCTGTATAGTAGGTTTTGGAAGAATATCTTTCAATAATTCTCCCTGCACTGATGCTTTTTGCTGGAACATTTTGCTACACAAAGTCACAGCCTTTCTGTTAGTTTGTCAAAAGTTAACTTTGAGAATGATGTTCTGAGAGGTGGAGGTTTATTTTTAGGAACTTGGTTTTTTTGTGCTTCATATATTTGCATGGAAATTAGGTTTGTGTCAGTTAAAAAGGAATGTTTTGAAGAATGATGTAGTGTTTCTCTGGCTGAATGTGTTCTCTAAACTAAAAAATGTTTCTAGAAGTGCAGAACAAGATTTGATGAACACCTGTCATTTTGTACTGAGAGGGTGGGGGCTTTACTGAATTTCTTGGTCAAACTGTCTCAGGGAGTTGTATTTTTATTTTTCTTTTATATTCCTGTGATTGAATCCTTTTGTTGTCTGTAACAAAGTGTCCTCAGATGTTGAAATAGTGACTTAACAAAGAAGATTTCAATTGTCTTCCTTGAGCATCGGTAACTTGGACTTTAATTATCTTTTGCTTATTTTTGAGTGATGGGAAGAGTTTTAAATGCACTCTTAGGAGTGGATTTTAATGTATTGAAGAGGGTTGTGATGGAAAGAGGAAAAGGTTTCCTGTTTTCCATGATACTTCTTATGCCACACCACAATGGCATAAAAATAATGAGTTAGGAGTTGAGCTTATTGCTCTTGAAATTACACTGTCTCTGTTGTTGCTTGGAAAATTGTTTGTTGTGATGGATGAGGAGGAATACGTAGATTTTTCAAGTGTGTTGCCAGATCATTGCTTATAGAACAGTCTGGTAATAAAAGGAGAGTTGACAGATGAGAATTCAAATGGACCTGAGAGCGAATTATTGAATAATGCCTCAGTTCCAGGGCCTGAAAAGCTTATTTCCAGGGTTTTTTTCTTTTTTAAAATAATTGTTGGCTGCTTTTCCTGCTCTTAGTGACAGATCCTATATGAAAGTCTAATGCAGCTCAATCTCAGGCTGAATTCACTCCTGTGTTACATCCCTGAGACTGCATGGGAAGGGCTGGAGTCACTGTGACATAAAACTCCAGCAGGGAGTCAGATCTATCAAACTTCATGTTTCCTGATAGCTGGAGCTGCCTAATAGATTGTTTGTTAAATAATTCAAGATGTTTTCATTAAGCTGAGTGATTGAGTCTTTTAAAGCCTTTCTTTTGTTCTTAAATCTCATCAGGCAGTTGGTTGTACCTGCAGAGCTCAGAAAATCTAACTGAAGGAATTATTACTGGGAGCTTTAGGAAGTTGTAAAATTAAGGACTCTGCCAGACCATGGAGGGATGGATTTGGGCTGGATCCTTGGATTTCTGTCCCTTTTTCTTCTGGTTTCCTCTAAGTGCTGCACTCTTCTATCTGCAGCTTCACAGTCTTTCTCAGGCTGCTTTAAATTCTCCTTCCTGCTTATTAAAGGTTTATGTTTTCTAAAGTGCCTTTGCTTTTTCCCCAGTCCCCATTTCTCCCACTCTTGTCTATGTATTGATATTTGATAACAAATATCATGTACTATTTTTTAATCAAGAAATGTTGAGAAGAGGTAGTGGGAGTAAAATAGAACTCTTCAGGGTAATTCAGGAGGGACAATAATGATTTTTGCTGAGAAATAAAATCGCTGCAAGAATTGTTGCCTGTGATCTGAATAGAAATGTGATAGTACCTGAAATTACTTCATCTCTACTGCTGCTTCAGGAGGGATATCTATTAGCTGGGGATAATGACTTGCAAAAAAAAAAAAAAAAAAGGTGGATTTCTTTAAATTTCAGATTCCTATTGAATAGAATGAGCGTTGGCATTCTTTAAAAAATATTAAATGAATCTGTCACTACCCGGGAGAGAACAATAGAACTGAGAGCAAGAATAAGTCTTCCCTGAGCATTATCAGAGAACATTTGGATAATGGGTTGGGTGGGAGGGGAGAGTTCTGCTCAGGGGGAGAAGGGAAAGTGCATTGTGCAGGCATCTCAAACAGTAACACAGAGGTGATCCAACTCCTGCCAATAAAACCAACAAATCCAGGGAAGATCTGGCTAAGTTTGCTTTTATTTCTCAAACTCATCTATACTGAAAATAGAGGAAGCTATCTCATCTACTGTAAAATAGAAAAAATTCTTTACAGCTCTGTCATGAGGACCAGAGAGTGGTTTATGATGAATGGAATACAGCATGGGGGGAAAATTTTACCTGAGCTGCTTATTGTGGGAAGATTTAGTAAAGTTTTCCATCCCAGTACTGATTTGGGAATGCAGGCAGATGAAATGTTGCTGTGTTAATGCACAGCAGATGGGAGAAGTCAGAGGCAGGTACAGAATGCTGAGTTTTGCTCCTTCCACCTCCATCTGCTCACAGTGTTTTGCTCCCATGACTCTGTGTTTTTATCCCAGCAGAGGAATTGGCCCAATGGCTGGAGGTCACAGCCATTTTTCCATATATTATGGAGAATATTTCCACATTTTCTGGAAATGTCTCCTAGAAAATACTCCAGTATCATTTAAATGATGAGACAGTGTTACTATAAGTGGTTGTATAGGGGAAATCTTCAAATTAGAAATATTACTTAGTGATGAATGAAGTTAGGACCAACCAGTTATTCTTAGATTCAAACTCCTGTAATATATTGACACCTTTTCCCTGTTCCTGCAGCCTGTACTTGTGTGTTGTTATTAAATCAGGTGCTGAATGTTGTTTATCAGAGTTAACCTTGCCTGGAGATGTAATGGTGTGGTGTCTACAGAGCTGGAGCTGATTTATTATTTGTAGAGAAGCAGATCTCCAGGATAAGTTGACACGGTTGAGGTTTTGAGTTTTTCATTGATTAAAATTGAGTCAGGTGTCATCTTTTCTGGCAGGAGAGATGAAACTAAGAAATGGCCCTGTTCTCCCAGCCTTCCTTCATTGCACTATTAGAGATTCTTCTGTGTTTGTGCTTTAGCCAAGGAGATGGGAGATTAAATAAAATAAGAATAAACCATTTCCAATAGCAGGCAATTCAAGTGCTAACGAGCAGGTGAATCCAGAGAGCTGCTGAAATGCCAGGTATGGTTTGATAAAAGATCCTTGCATCTGCTTGAATACTCATGATTCTGGTGTGGAAAGAAAAGCTGGAGTTGGACAGCACAGAGACACAAGATGTGTCTAAAGAAGAAATGGGGTTCTTTTAAAAGGAATTGCAGAAAAAGCAAAGCAGAAAACCAAAAGCCTTTGCTGCTGTTAGTAATCAATTTTGGTACTTGTAAATACTGGAATTTAGTAGGCTTTCAGGGAGGGGCTTGGGAGTATGCTCACAATCCAAAAATAAGTGGATGGGGGTGAAGAAAAAGCAGGAAAAGGCAGAGTCTGCAGGAAAGGAGAGCAGGAGCTGATGTTCTTCACTGTGAGTTGGTTTTAGGGTGCTCCCAGAGATGGGTGGGAGAGCCTGTGACAAACAGGGCATAAAAATCCATTCCATACAGCACTTGTGTCATTTCTGCTTCCATCATCCAAGTGAAATTCAAGGGGAAGTGACCACTTTGCTTTGCTTGGTATTTGAATCTTACTTTTCAGTCAGGTTTTGTGAAAATGTGCTACTGGGAGAATAAATGAATACAATTATGGGTTTGTAGAACAGTTTGCACAGCAAGAGTCTTAACCACCAAACCAGGTCTGTTCAGTGTCTGTGGGAATCACATCCCATTCATTTTGATACTTTGATGTGTCTTAGAGGCAGATAAATCAATGCATCATTAATACAGAAAGTATTTATAGCTCAGATAGTATTTTTAAATTTTTTCTTTTGCATTCTACCCATATTAACAGTGTTTGTAAAGTACTAATACCAGGATTTGAAAAGAAAACAAAACCAAGAAAACAAACACCAAACTCAAAAACCTGCTTCTAGAATCCAGCAATAAAAACTTTAGAGAACTCTGATGAGAAACAGAATTTCTATTTCTAGTCTATTTCTATTTTATTTCTATTCTATTTCTATTTTATATTTTATTTCTAAACAAAATTATTATAATATATCATATTAGATTATATGATTATATTATATTTTCAGAATATATTAGAATATAATATCATTATAGTATATTTATTTTATTATATTTATTATAATTATATTTTATTATATTTATTTAGATACTTATATTCATTTTATTTTTCTTATTATTTTATTTATAATTTAGTTTTACTTATTTTTATTTGATTTTATATAATTTAAATTTATTTTATTTCATTTATACATGAGGATGAGGGACATAAATTAGACAGTTACCCCTGCCAACAGCAGGGTAAAAAAAATAAGGGATTTAAATAAATATAAAAAATAAATATATAAAATAAAAATAAATTAGGGACATAATTACCAGCAGTGCTGTCATTTGGAGAAAGGCAGTGGGATGTGTATTATGGGCCAGTTTATGGGGTAAATCTTGTGAATTCCTACAGGACAGGACGTGGGGCAGAGGAACCAAGGCAGGAGTTGGTGTTTGCCCAGCTGAGGTCTGAGCAGGGCACTGGCCAAGCTCTGGGTGGGAATTTATAAAATGAGAGGGTTTTGGGAAAGCTGCAAAAGGAAGGTTTTAGAGACAGCAGAACTGTGATTAGAGTTAAGCAGTAGCCATGAGATGAGTTAGTAAAAAAATTTTGTAAGAAGTAGAAAAGTAAGGACAAATAGAACAATGGTTGTGTATTAATGTTTGTTTAGAATAACTTTTTAAGTTGTAGAAAAGTATTTTTAGCATGATATTAGGAAGTTTTAAGCTTAATAATGGAGTTGTGTGCATTTTTATAAGCAGGTATTGTATTTGAAATAAGCAAGCAATGTTTTAACTGAAGGTATTTGTGCTTATAGTGATTGGATAGAACTACTGTTAATGTTTTTGCTTTGTGTGATTGGCTAAAAAACTTTTCAAATAAGTTGTAACATGAAGTTTTTAGTTTGGTGCCTGTGATGTGAGCTGCTGGCATCTTCCCATTGTCACACTCATGGAATGAGGCTGATGCTGGAAAATCAAACAGCTCAAGGCAGTTCCCAGCAGCCCTGTCCTGTTGGTGATTTGGGCAACACTCCGGGTGTGGGAACCCAGGACATTGCTCTGGCTGCCCTGGAGGACTCGAGACCCTGGCACAGAGTGAAAAACACCTGTGCCTTTGATTTTAACCCATGGAAACAATCACCAACTTTCTGGGAAGATATACAAGCCACAAGGGTTTGAGTAGAGTGATAGCTAACTTGTCACAGGGTGAAAAAGTAGAATTTTGGGGTTTTAGAATGGGGGTTCAAGAGGCAAGATAGAGGAATCTGGGCATGTCCTGTCCTTCTTCTTCTTCTTCTTGCCCTCCATCTTCTGCAGTGATGGTGTCTGAAGTCTGGAGTGTGTCCTGTCCTCTTTCTTCTTCTTGTCCTCACTCTTCCGCAGTGATGGTGACACTTTATGATTGGTTTAGAGACAGACTGTCTAATATTGATTTACAATAATATTCCAATACCTATTACACAGCTTTTGATACTAAGAACAATGTATACTTTATTTACAATAATATTCCAATATCTATTACCTAACACCACTCCAAGGGCAGGCAGTGTGCCTCAAACTGACGTGCAGGACAGATCTCAGCAGGTCACAGAAAGAATGGAACAGATAAGAGCAAATAAACAACCTCGAGAGGCAGAACCGAAGAGTCTCGGCTTCTTCTTCGGTCTCGGGGCTGGGAGAAAAAGGAGTTTGTAACATCTCGGCAGTGAACACAGGCACAGACTCCCGACGGCGGGGATGCTCGGGATGCAGGCGGCACAGGAGATGCAGAGCGCGATGCCAAGGTGCCACCTAGTGCCAGCGGGCAGCAAACCGTGCCAGGGAGCCGCACTCCTCCCGAGCTCCCCTGCTCCTCCAGAGCCAGACACAGGCAGGGAACTCAGAATTTGGGGCTTTCTGGAAATGGTTTGCACTCCACTGAGCTTGTGTTAAATGTGTGCTCAGTGCCCTGGCTCTGGGTTGCTGTGCCAGGGCAGGCACTGCCCCTGCTGCCTCCCAGGCTCCCCAAAATGTGGGGTTGGTGAGTTTAGTGCTGGAATGCTCTCACCTGGTAATAATGTGGTAATAATGTAATAATAATGGTGGAAGAGAAGCTTTTTTGAATACAGAGCATAAAAATTTTTGATTTTTAAAACTACCTAGATTTCTTTAACCTTGTGAGTATTTGTAGGATTTTTCCTGTTAGTTATTGAAAGAAAGGTTATCAGATTCATAAAATGTCTGGGGTTTATCCACTGGCATGGCACTCAGAATTTGGGTTTTTCTGAAAATGGTTTGCACTACACTGGGCTTGTGTTCATGTGGGAGCCTGTGCTCAGTGCCCTGGCTCTGGGTTTGCTGTGCCAGGGCAGGCACTGCCCCTGCTGCCTCCCAGCTCACCCAGGCTCCCCAAAATGTGGGGTTGGTGCAGTGCTGCTCTCACCTGGCAGAGAACAAGTGTAATAATGGTGGGGGAAAAAATCTTTTTTGAATATATAACATTTAAAATTTTGATTTTTAAAACAACCTAGATTCATTCAAACTTGTATTTGTATGATTTTTCCTGTTTGTTATTGAAAGAAAGATTATCAGATTCATAACATGTCTGGGGTTTATCCACTGGCATGGCACTCAGAAGTTGGGTTTTTCTGAAAATGGTTTGCACTCCACTGAGCTTGTGTTAAATGTGTGCTCAGTGCCCTGGCTCTGGGTTTGCTGTGCCAGGGCAGGCACTGCCCCTGCTGCCTCCCAGGCTCCCCAAAATGTGGGGTTGGTGAGTTTGGTGCAGTGATGCTCTCACT
Source organism: Agelaius phoeniceus (assembly GCF_051311805.1). Lineage (NCBI taxonomy): Eukaryota > Metazoa > Chordata > Aves > Passeriformes > Icteridae > Agelaius > Agelaius phoeniceus. The sequence goes on along the minus strand of NC_135280.1, from coordinate 13,189,916 downwards.
GGGCAGAGAACTGATGTAATAATGGTGGAAGAGAAGCTTTTTTGAATGTAGACCATTTACATTTTTGATTTTAAAACAACCTAGATTTCTTTAACCTTGTGAGTATTTGTAGGATTTTTCCTGTTCATTATTGAAAGAAAGGTTATAAGATTTATAAAATCTCTGGGGTTTATCCACTGGCATGGCACTCAGAATTTGGGTTTTTCTGAAAATGGTTTGCACTACACTGGGCTTGTGTTCATGTGGGAGCCTGTGCTCAGTGCCCTGGCTCTGGGTTTGCTGTGCCAGGGCAGGCACTGCCCCTGCTGCCTCCCAGCTCACCCAGGCTCCCCAAAATGTGGGGTTGGTGCAGTGCTGCTCTCACCTGGCAGGGAACAAGTGTAATAATGGTGGAGGAACAAAGCTTTTTTGAATATAGATCATTTAAATTTTTGATTTTTTTAAAACAAGCTAGATTCATTCAAACTTGTATTTGTAGGATTTTTCCTGTTTGTTATTGAAAGAAAGGTTATCAGATTCATAAAATCTCTGAGATTTATCCACTGGCATGGTACTCAGAAGTTGTTTTTTTCTGAAAATGGTTTGCACTCCACTGAGCTTGTGTTAAATGTGTGCTCAGTGCCCTGGCTCTGGGTTTAGGATTTTTCCTGTTCAGTATTGACAGAAAGGTTATCAAAGAAAGGTTATCAGATTCATAAAAGGTCTGGGGTTTATTGTTGGGAATGTTTTTTTTACTTTTGCAGAGAAAGCACCAGTTTGTCAGAGACTGAAATGAGTTACCACGTGCAATGGTCTCTGGTTTTTGCTGGTAATAGATGTGGTTTGATTGGAGATAGTAAAATCTGGGAAAAATCACATCTGAGGCAGTTTAATTTTGTTCCAGAACTAATCTTTATTGTGGGTTAGGTGGGAGTGTGCAGTGACAGTGTCTTATTGGCCATATTAGCAGGAGTGGGAAGGAAAATGTTCCTGTCTGTATAAATGTCAGATGATAGGAGCTTTCACAGGATACAATTTTGACATCTGAGAGTTCAAGTCAGCAAAGTCCAGCACATCTCAGGTTCCTCTGGAAAATGGCTGTAATCACCCTCTTCTTATTTACTTAGCAGAGAACAGAATGTGCTGATTGTCAGTGCACTTCCCACAAGTGAGAGTGTGTGCAGAAGGGGAGATGGCTGAAGGGTGATGGGATGAATGTCCTCACATCACAGAGCACTTGGGTATTCTCCACGTGAAACAAGTGAGCACTCTGCTGGGGAAAGGTCAAAGCATTTGCTTGGAGCATTTTAGCAGGAATCTCTCAGTCCCAGAATAAAGATTTGTGGGTACCTGTTTCAATAGACACATCTGTGTTTGGATATTTGAAACAGAAATGCAAATTAGGGGCAAAAATTAAAACCAATTTGCAATTACCACACGTGGAGATTTTGGCAGTCTGACTGTATTAAGGGTGAAGACCAAACTGCTGAAAATAGTGGGATATTGATCTCTTCCCTTGGCTGTTTGTGTCCTTCCATGGGAGCTGTGAAGGAAGCATTTGTGCTGAGGGATAGATTGGCTTCTGAGGAGATGGCTAAACATCCATTTCATGCAGAATACTGTTAAAAAAAATGCAGGAAGAAATAAGCTCCCCAAAGCAATCTGTAGTATTGATGTTTTTAAAAAAAGGAAGGGGTTATGAGAGTAATTGAAGCAATTGCAAGTTCTGCCTGTTGCTCATCAGTGTTTTCCAATTTACATCCTAAGAAAACTGCCAGTAATTTCCTGCCTAAGTAAGATGGAAAGTGTTGTTAAGAGCACAACAGTGAAAGTATTGTGCATGATGCTTTATTCCAGTGGGGCCAGATATTATGAACCTTTAAGAAATAGCAGATGTGCAAGGATCTTTATTGTGGTCCTAAATTTCCCCAGCTTAGGCCGTAGATGTAATGGCTTGTTGGAAATTTCCATTTTTGCCTTTATAACCTCTAATAAATATTCTTCCTAAGTTTTTCCTCTAAATAGGTTTTGAACCTGCACGTTTTTGGGCATTTGAAGTATTTTTAATTCTGTCTTTTGATCACTTAGTTGAGTGGGGCTGCTCCCTCCTTGGGGAACACCTAAGTTTTTTACTACTGCAATTTTTGCCACTGTTTTATTTGAAATTTATACACAACAGTGGAAGAAATCTGCCAGTTTTTCTTCTATGTATACAAAAAGCCACAGCAGAACAATTCAGAATTACAGTCTGTATCTAAGTGTCTGTTTAATGCCACATGATTTTTGATTATGTAAAAGCCACTGGAAAACCTGCCATGAGTGAGTTGCCAGTGGAATGTTTATGGTGAGTTATAGCTGTTACTAATGCCAAATATTGTCAGAGTAAACTGTGGGTTTGATTAAACAGTTCCATAATGATGCTATCAAGGCCTCAAGCATCTGAAATATGGAAAACAAATGTGTGAAAGTACCAGCAAAGAGAAGAGTAAAACTGTGAGGCCTGAAGTAGATGTGCCAGAGTGTGGGTGTTTGTTATTTCATCTTCATTAATAAAACACTTCATGAGCACAGCAACAAAACGTGAGTCACTGACATGAAGGCAAGGAACTGGGGCTTGAAAGAGATTGAAATCTGATCCAAGAATCCCCAAATAACAGGAATGGGTTGTGATGTTCTTTTACAATGTGGGAAAGAGCTTGAAATACCTGCTTTGGAACTTTTTTGTTTTATAAATGGAGTCACAACTCCAATATTGCTGGGAAATTCATTACCTACAACTGGGTAACAGATCTAAGCTCCAAATGAATGTTTAAACCAACGACTGGTGAAACAAAGGATTAACAGAGGAGTTTCAATCAATGGGGTGTAGAGCAGTGAGATGAGACTGAAAATCAGAATTACCACTCGGAGAGGGAGTTTGTCCCACTAAGAGCAGCTCACGTGGGCTCCAGCTGCACCACAAGCACTGGTCTGGCTCTGGATCAGTGTGAGGGAGGTTTTGAGGTGAAAACATCAGTGGAGAGGAGAAATACACAGGGGAAAAGCACATCCCAGTGCCTCACAAGTAAACATTTTCTCTGTTACCTCTACTGACATAAATATCTGAAGTGTTGAAGATCCATTGTAGTATTCACGATGCCTGTTTGCTCATTAAATGAATTAATTCCTACAGAATACTGGGATGAATAATAAATATTGAATTGAACTCCTGGTAGCATCATATACTGTGGCTAATCTTCCCCCTCAGCTCATTGGGAGAGTGCAGGTGTAAATGTTAATTAAACTTAACTAAAGTCAAATTATCTTTTTAAGCTGTCAGAACAAGTTTTTCCTCTTTTCAATCAAACCCCATACTGTTTTCATATTTTAAGTACAGAAAATAGAATTGGTATTTTTAAATTTAAAAAGTAGCATTTTTATTTACCCATGACATTATAATAATTATTTACCCTAATTGGGGGAGAAGAGTCAATGTTTTGTCAAAGGTCTTAATAGGTACTACACAAAAAAAAAAAGGCAAACATTTTCAATTTTCATTATTATTTCCTGCTTTTTGCTTTTTCAAATCAAATTCCACGCAGAAGTCTATTGTCTGCAGCACTGTATTTAAAGACAGAAGGTCAGCTGACCCATTTGCCACCTGTATCTTTTAGTTTTTTATATTTATAATAGAATTATGGACAGAGAAGAACTTGCCATGTAACAACATGTATCTCATGTCAGGGTTTAGGTGAGTTTAGGTGACTTTTTCTCCCCCTCTGGTAGGGCAGGTGCAGCATTTCCACCATGAGCTGGGCTGGGGCTGCTGCTGCTCTGGGATTGTCACTCGGGGGCGAGGGACACAAACTCACAGTGCCATTACAGAGCCCTTACATCCCAGAATTTCCCCAGGCTCAGACCATTCCCAGTGATGTTTTCCATGGGAATTGCTCTGAGTGTTCCCTGCACAGCTCCAGGACCTGGATCTGTTACAGCCCAAGGTCCAGGCCAAGTGCAGCCCAGCAGGATTGGGAACATCCCACTGGAGAGGGGCAATTTCAGTGCTGTGCCTGCCTCAAGCATTGTGAATCCTAAATATTCAATATTTAAATTTATTCTGAAGAGTAGAAGCCCTGTTTTTCTTTACCTGCCTCTGTGTGTGAGAAATGCCCCTTTTGTGTGTGGTTTTGGTGGATGACCCCAGCAGCAGATGTTAACTTTGATGAAGTATTTGTGAAAGACACATTTGTAGCCTTCAGGTGTTATGTCTCTAATACCTTAAAAATATTTTAAGGCCATACTGTGTGCTTGCTGTTCATGTTAATTTCAGGAGTCTTTTTCTCTTTTCTCCTGGATCCTAAATATGTCTTTATGAATTCCTTTAGCCCTGAACTGACATCTCTCTTCTTCTCTGTTAAAAGTACATTTATTCACTTGAAAGAACGGGGACAGAACCATTGTCACATACATATTTTCTACATTCTCTGATTAAAACTCAGGTGGAAGCCAGGCATGTTTGAATATCCTCTATCCTAGCATGTAGCCAGGGGCCTTTTACTGCTCTATACAAATTGGACAGCTTTTATATGTTTATAGGAAAAATATCTTAGCTAAAAAAGTGATTTGTTGCACTTATGCAAGTGGGCTCTGTGCAAGGGCAGGCAGTGCTTTTTCTTTTATGGAAATATGGCACTAAATCTTCCAAGATGTCATTAAGACTTGTGAAGGAACTGTTGTGGTTAACACTGTGGTGATGGGTCATTGCAAAAAGGAGTTGTGATTGGTGATTTTTGTGGTTTTTGTGGTCATCTGGAAGAAAATAGAGCAATTTAGAGAACAAGCCTCTGTGCTTTTGTGTGTCATGGAATCCTACAAACCCATGGGTGTCATCTCTCCACACCTGTAAACCAGGTAACCCTTTGTGGTCCTGATTTGGGTTACAGAAAGTGGATTATTCTTCATGAGAAAACCATGGAATGACTGTCCCATCTCAGGGGTATTTCCATCTCAGAATTCCACCCATTTGAGCCATCAATACACTGGCAAACTGCATCTCTTCACTCGGGTTCATCTGTGTGAGAAGGGTTGTATGAGAAGGGCTGTTTTTTCAACATTTGCTATTTGTAAAGATTTAACAAGGACCTAAAATGCATCTACTGTGCTTTAGGGTCATGGAATTTGTTCAAGTGGGCCTGTGATCTGTTTTCTACTCAGGGTTCAGCCTTTCTGAACATTTCCCCTTTCCTGAGGGCCTCTGTTAGGAAATGCTTTTTGAACAGAGCAAGGCAGATGAACAGGCCACAGCTTCATTCATTGAGCCACATAAAGCAGCTTTCCATGCTTGTGTTTTTACCCCCTTTAAAAGTAAGTTGGAATTAATATTTATTTTTCATAGGAAGAGTTATATGTGTCTTCAAGCCTAAACTAACAACCAAATCTGATGAGGGAGAGCCCTTCTGCTGTTAAAATGCTGGCCCCAGTGTTGTGGATTATCCAAGGCATGTGTTAATGCAGAGGTATTTGCTCTCTAGACCTGCAGGCATCAGAGGGAAGTTCTGCTTGATAATCAGAGCACAGTGTCAGTGTTTCCTGCTCATCCTTGTGTTATCTCTGTGCATTTTTAGCAGTTTCTGAGCTGGTGCATGACTGATTTCCCAGTGCATCTGATTGCCACGTGCTGCTCTGCCCACCCCATTCTGCTGTGGAGCAGATGCTTATTCCTCTCTGCAGCACCCAGGTCCAAAAGGTGGCATTTGCCAGGATTATCCCAGGTCCCTCTGAAAAGCTGTGGAATTAATTAATTGTCTTTGTGTAGGAAGATGGCCAGTGCATAAAGAACAGGGTGAAATATCCCATTACCACTTGTGTAGGAGTTGTAAGACAAACCCCTCTGCACAAAAAACCAACCAGTTGTGGTGGGAAGTCCCAACTGAAAGTACTGAAGTGTACAGAGCACATATTTCTAAATGAATAGGCTAAATGGAAAACAGGTAAAAACTGATTAGTCAAGCAAATGGTGGGATTAATGTTTTTGAAAAGGGAATGTAGTTAAATTCCTGTGCTGTTACTATAAGACATGAAATAACACAACGTGGACACCCTGTTGTTCTTAAGGTAAAAAGGGAAGTTTATTTTTTGACTCCAACATTTATAGATTTCCAAAAGTGACAGTGGATTGGAGGGTGACAGTGCCACCACTCCAACGACACTGGACAAACCAACAGTCCATCAAATTTCTCCTCTTCCATAAAAGAATGCAGAACAATCAGTTATTTACAGAAAGTGTGTGAGAAAGTTCACTACAAGAATGTAAACATCAGAAGGCTTAGAAAATCTTAAAAAATCAGGATGACACTGTGCCTTCTTTACAGAAGTGAGCCATGGGCAGAGAAGGTTCTGGCACAGACACTGGGTTGTCAAAGACTCTGCTGCAGCTTCAAAAGTCTCATCTGCAGCTGCAAGCCAACAGAACCAAACTAAGGCATTTCAATGTTTGACTGGGTTTATAAAGGCCTGGATTTCATGTGCTCTGTCCAAATGAGGACATGTCTATTTGGCCTTCATCCCATTGTGAGTGATGTAACTGAAAGGGAGGAGCAGAAATGAAGTGGCTTTGCAGAGGTCCTGTTCTCACATAGGGATGCCCTTTCATCTGGTCTCATCCCCCTGAGATTTTCTGTTTTAATGAATTCCTGACTTGTCTGAGGAATGCTACTGTAAATGGAAGTGAGTTAGCTGAAGTTCAAATCCTAGGAAAATGTAGATTTTAAACATCTTTTTCCATTCCAGCTGTAAAAGTATCTCTATGCTATCATGCAGTCTTTGTGTACAAAACCTTGTAAACTTCCTTTATTCTCCCAGGATTAGACAGGGGAATTCAGGTTTCTCAAAGTAAAATGTTTACCTGTCCCATGTTGTTACTAGTGTGGTTTTTTGGTCTGTCCACCCTCAGGTTTGGCTGTAATAATGTAGAATGTACTCCCCAGAATGAACAACTCTGAAATACCCAGTAATCAGTGTAAAATCCTGTCATTTGCCCTTGACTTGTAACAGCAAGATCTGGTTTCACCAATTCCTGGTTAGCTGTATTAGCAGGTTGGCATAATTTCTACAGGGAAATATGCTGTCCTCTTAATGATAAATGGAGCTGCTCTCCCTTTACTTAACATGTTCTCCCTGGGGACTATTATGGTGTCAACAGCATTTTGAAAAATTGCTGCAGAAATAATGAGGACGGGGAAGTGTGTTTGTGCCCATTTCATTCATCCACTTCTGTCCCTTTTTCACTTACTCTGTAACCCTCTCAGTCTTAGGCACTTAAAGAAGGAAAGTGCTGGAAGATTTTTGGCAGTGGTATTTCCCCTGTCTAGTTTTGCTTAGAAATAGCAGTTTCAAGGTCAGATTAATTGGGATGGGGGAGGAAAGACTTTTGATTTGTAAGAACTTAGACCTGATTATTTTACAGAGCATTTATTTTTGTGTGTTGGGTAACCTCTAAATGCTCAGTGCCATCAGTTCTGCCAATTTTTCCTCCTTACAAAGAGGAAATCACAGAAATGTAACAAGGGAGAAGGAATATGTATTTTCTTTTTGGCCAAACAAAGCATTGCAAATGCAAGAGCTTCTTTTCTGAATGTGATGATGCCCTTTGATAACACAGAGACACTCTGTGAGGGTCATGTGGATCTTCTTAAAGAGCTTTTTGGGCCACTTTGATATTCTGTATTTTTTCAGAACTTTGAAGGTTTAGGATTGAGTCCAAGAGCCACAGACCTTCCCAGTTCATGTTGTGCATATATTTAACCTTCAGCTCAGACCCTTTTCCCTCTCTAAGACCTTGCATTTCAAGCCTTGGAGCTTGTGTTCTGCATGTCCCCTACGATCCAAAAAAAGTGTTTTGCTGCTTTTTATGATGCATAGCTCCTGTTTATCCATCACAGTTGTGTTCCAATACATCAAGAGAGAGTGTGGGAAGAGTTTGCCCTGCTCAGGCTCTGAGCCTGTGCTGTTCCAATGCCTGGTGTGAAGTTGGGCATCATTGGGATGACTCTGACAAGCGGCTCTGGGGCTCTACAAGGCCCCCAAAAGACTCATTTGTGATGGCTGAACCAGTCTTACAGCAGATTACTGAAGTGATTCAAAATTTACCACTGCGTTGTGTAAGGTGTATGGAGAATTTTTGTTTTGTAGAGTTTTCTACCTAAAGAGCTTCAAATCATTTACTTGAAATAAAGGAAAAATTAATATTGACTCATTTGAAAAGGGGATGAGAGCACAGCAAGCCTTTAGCAGGGGATATTGGAATGAAAAGCTTGATGCAAAGACCCCTCCAGCCCCTGGGGTGGCTGTGCTGGGTGGGTGGATGGGGTTTCAGTGGGAGCAGTGCACCCTTCAGGGGTGGGAAGAGCACAGGCAGCTCACCTCAGGCTTTCCAATTGCATGAGCAATGATACATTTCAAACAGAGTGTGTTCTCAGCTCAGGGGGTTGGGTTTGTTCTTTCAGTGTGTTTGTCAGGTGAGCACATCAAGAACAGGGGTGTGGGCTCTGCTGGCTGTGACTGACAGCATCATTGCTGTGCTCTTGGTTGTGGAGATGTGGAGATGTAAGAGCTTAAATGAGAGATGTGGGAGTGCAGGCAGCTCTTCAAAATGCAGTTTATTGTATCCAAAATGCAGTTTATTGTATCCAAGATGTTACAGCAGTCCAGGGTCAGGGGTGACAGAGCTGTGCCCACAGCTGTCAGCCCCAGCTGCAGGCAGGCCTGCAGACCCTTTGGTTTAGGTTACAATGCATTATTGACTTTTCTTTTGGTTACAATGCATTATAGACTTTTCTTTTGGTTACAGTGCATTATAGACTTTTCTTTGCTGAGCATCTTCATATTGTAGAACCAATCTATATCTTAACTTTTATCTATAGCCTATCATAACTACTGTAATTACCATATTCATGTCACTGTTCTCCAATCACTAAAAGTTAGTACATTACAGTTTAAGCTAGAAGTTGGTTTTCAGTTTTCTTGCAGTGGAAAATTCTGAGACCTTTCTATTTGCCACATTTGCTGCCTTGTTTGCCTGTGCTCTCTTTCTGCTTGGTAAAAACATCTTCTTGTTTGAGGTGGGTTTATCCTTTGCTCTAAGTCATAAAAACTGCTTTTAACTAACATACACTTTGCCTCCTTGGTTATCCAGTAAAACTGGCTCAGCAATTCTTTTCTTCTGTATCCAAACTTGCTTTCATTTCTATTCCTTCTTCAGATTCTACATTCAAAAATCTTTCTGCTAAACATACATATCTGTGAAACTTTCTGGTCAAACTTTCATCCTTCCCAACATGGAGCAGTGCCTGGGAGCTGGGTTGGAAGCCAATGTCAGCATCCCCAGATGTGAGATGAGAGTTCCCAGCTGCTCCCTGTGTGCTCAGGTGTGCTGCTTATCCTGGGAGAGCACAGGGGAATGGAAAACTCTGGAGCTGCACTGTGGTGGTCACAGCTCCAGCTCTGTGAGGCTGGCTGGGTTAGCCTGAGAGACACAGCATTCATCAGACATAATTTCCTGGGTTTGGGGGATATTTTTTTGTTTTAATTACTAAATTGAATAAAAGGAAGTGCAGATCCTCATGTTTTAAAGACACTGACAAGGTTGTTGTACCACTGGCCCTAATGAAGCATGTTACATTTTTACCTTTTCAAGGCATGTCACTATTTCCCAATGTCAAACATAACCTTTATAACCAGTAGACAAACTGAGGACCTTGTAAGGCTGGTTATTCTCATGATGCAAATTTCAGAGCCCATTAACAAGATTAGCAATGCAAAAAAGGCAAAGTTCAAGGTAAGGAAACAATCCAAGCTTTTCCAAAGGTAAAACTTTGTGTTATTGTGGTCCAGCTATGTGCATAATATTTTTTCTTTGGTTTCTTTTCTCCCTTTAGAATAAATTGACATAGAATAGAATGCTATTTATCTAGAAGAAATCAGCCTTTTAGAAGAGAAAGTAATTCTTAGGACACTGTGTTTTGCCTTTTAGAAAGCTATGATTTCCAATCCATTGCAACATTAAAATAGGCAGCTATTTAGTAGTTTAAAGTGGTGAAAGAAAAGAGTTTGTTCTTGAATAGGAGCATTTATGATTACAGAGGGTATTTTTTTTAATATGAGGAGGGAACATGCAGGGGAAAGAGAATCCCAGCTTGCAGAAATTGAACAGTTTTCAGGGAGGACAATTATGCCTCTAATTTCCATCCTTATTATTGTAATAAGGCCATGACAAGGGTCTTTAACCATTGCACCTTCAGCTTTTGTCTTCAGTCATCACTGGAGTCTGATTTTGAAATTACATTCTCCTTTTACAAAGGCTCCATTCTCTGAAGATACTTGAACGTGCTGAAAGGACTGAAATTTTGGATACCACGATGAATTAATTATGGATGTAAGACATGCTGTGATGCTGCTGCTGCTGAGGCTCTGTTCTGAGCACTTCCATTGTAAATCTCTGCTTTTTACTGTTTTATCAGTTGTCATTGTAACTTCATCTTGTAAACACTTCAGAGTGATGAACTTATCTCGGTTTTGGGGCTTGGCACAACTGGGTTTTGATTCTTGGATGAAATAATACACTAAAGGACTCAAAACGTTATCAGAAGACACAGAAGCTCATTTTAAGGATTTTTTGCACTTGCTTATTCATACTTTTATTCACACTTTTATTCACTTGCTCTGCTCTATAGGTGCTGAATTTTGAATCTCTCCTATGGCATCTCTGGACCTCTCTTCCAATGTTTCACCATATTCCTGATTAAATTTTTTTTCCTTCTTTCTGGTCAGCAGTTCCTGCATGTTCCGGGCTGTGTCTGTACCTCTTATTGCTGTGCTCCTGTGTCCAACTCTGGCTCTCTTTCCCAAAAATTGTCTTTAGGGAGCTGAAGGGAGCCAGGGGTGACTCATCCCAGTTTTGTCACTGCTCAGTCCTCAGTGCTGCAGTCCCTGACATCTTCATGGGCCCTGCTGTGCCAAGGTCTGTGCCAGACTGTGAGGGCCCAAACTGGGCTCATGTTTGGGTTGACAAGTTCTGGGCACAAGGAAAGGGTCATTTCTCTCAACCTCAGTCTTGCCAGGTCCTGTGACACCCTCCATACAACCATGAAAACATCACTGCTGCCTGGGGTCTGTGGGACCTCAGTAAAGCACAAACCCAGCTGCTCTCCTTGTCCCAAAACCGATGGGTTTGGGGCTACTTAAAAACAGAGGCCAGCCAGGGAATAAAAAGCAGTTCTATTTATTGAGGGGCCTTCAGGTACATTTAGGGCAGATGAAACCCCCCAGGGCCTACACCCAAAATGAATGAAGGGTCACAGATTTCACACTTTTATAAGTTTGGTCCATTTGCACATTGGGGGTTAATCTGCCAATTACAGCCTCGGGTAATGAAGTCATTTACCCCAAGTTTGCTCCCCCAGCTCCCTTTTGTTTAATCTCTCAGGCCTGAGGCAGTGAGGTGTCCTTGACTGCCAGGCCTGGAGAGGAATTGTTGTGTCTGCCCCAAATGGGGAAGCAGAAGCTCACACTGAATGTGGAGCTTGGAGTTACACACTAAAAACTGCAGGATTACAAATATATGAAAAATAGAAAAGCTGAAATCCTAAGGCAACATGGCCTCTGATGCTGTTGTTGGGAGATCTGAGGTGTTTGCTGTGGGAGATCAGCCTGGGAGCAGCTCCTCCACAGCAGTGGCCACTGGGCCCTCACAGATTGAAGCCCCAGCTTTTAAAGTGCAGAGTTGAAAAAACATTGCAGCTTCCTGCAATTCAGTGTGGGTGAATAAATTGTAGATGGGGAGAAATCTGTTGGGAGATCTGAGGTGTTTGCTGTGGGAAATCAGCCTGGGAGCAGCTGCTCCATGCCCTGCACACAGCAATGGCCACTGGGCCCTCACAGAACAGAACTCAGAGCAGATTGAAGCCCCTGCTTTAAAATTGCAGAGTTGAAAAAGCATTGCAGTGTCCTGCAATTAAATGTGGATGAATTAAATATAGTGGGGAGGAATCCATCCACTTGACTGTTTCAGGAATGATTTTTAAATGTGGAAAAGGATGTTAATCACCACAGTAATGATATTTGGGAGCCTTATTTAGTGCTGCTGGTTGCCTGGATAAATAATACTGCACAATGTTTGTCTCTCAGTCCATCACTCAGTTCTCACTGTCTCTTTCGCTCTTTTCCCACTGTGTGATATTTTTGTGTTTCAAAACAAAGGCTCTCACTTCTTTCAGTGTGAACATTTAAATTATGCCAAATGTAAATTTGCCTACTAAATACCCCACTTCCCTCAGAGCAAAATGGCACTGTATTGTTTTCCAAAGAGCATTTTAAAATGTACTTTAATTTCAGGAGAAATCAGCCAATTTTGATATGAGTCAGTTGTACACATAGACCCAGTTCTGCTCAGTGTACCTGCCCTGCCTTACCCAACATTATTGTCCTCTAGGAATGGTAGAACTTTTCTTCTCGTACCTTTCTCGTAGCAAAGTAAGATAATTTGGCCTTTATTTTGTTTCTTTCCCTGCAGCTTGTGATTTATGAATTCAAAAGGATATGGCAGCAGCTGTCTCCCCAAAATTCCAATTTTTTTCAGCTTTCTGAACTTCAAGCATGCTAGAAAATCAGCAAATAGTGTTTGCTCAAGTTTTCTTTACTCTGCTTGTTCTTCTAAGTCTGAATACAGAATATAAATCCATGATAAAATTCAAGTCCTTGGATTTAATCTAAAGGTGCTGTAATTGGGGAATCTAAGTACTTTGCCAGGGATCTTTCTTTTCAGATGCTGTGTATATATATATATATATATATACATATATAGTGATATATATATGTATATTGATATATATATGTGTATATATATATATATATAGTGATATGTGTGTGTCTGTAAATTTATATATATATATATATTTATATACGTCCATATGTATTGTGAATTCTTTCTCCTTTCCAAGTGGAATTTGTTATGTAGTGACTGGAATTAGTGACTAAGAGATTTCCTCTTGTTATTAATGTATATACAGAGTATTTCCACTGAGGGGACCCTAAATTCTTTCAATCCATTAGGACTGATGTGCAGGATCTTTCTGGAAAGACAAAAAAGGTACAAGGAATTCTTAGCAAGAAGCTAAAGCAGATGAAAAAAACCCCAAACTAACAAATTGGAAAATATGATGGCAGCAATTGCTGTCTGCTAAAACTGAGAAACTGGAAACGATGAATCCAAGTCTGATTTTGATTTCTAGGACAGGATTCATATAATTCTATGGCAAAATGGGATTTCCAACTCTCTGCAATGAAGCTCTCAGCAGACTGGCAACATTTTACCCAGCAAATGCAGTAACTGCTCACCTTTTGAACAAGGCAGTATCCAGATGTACACCTTCCATCTGCACATGTACCAGCCTGCCCTTCCTTTTAAAGGTCTTTTTTCCCCCCTTTTTTTTCTCTTTAGACTTCCAAGCAGGGGGACTGTTAGCAAGATGGATCTCTAGCAAAGTATATTCAGTAATGTGCAATATAAGGAAATATTTAATAGGCACTGCTTTTTAAAATGCATGGCAGTCTCCAGACATTTATTTGGCAAATGCCTAAAGCCTGAATAATATTTCTCCAAGCACTTTAAAAGCCTAGGGGACACAATAGGAAGATCTGGGTCATTAAAATAGTTAACTCAATGTTTTAGTATTTGAACAGTTACAGAGCTAAGGTAGGAGTGAAATTTGAGGATGGTTTTAAAGTATCTCTGTCTCATTTCCCTTTATAGCCTTATGCAGATGCTAATCCATCATGTTATTTTGTAGGACCTCAGAAAGTTTAAAGGTTGTTTAGTTGGTGGAAGTGCTCAGGGTGATTACTTCTGGTTTGCTTATTCTGCACTTTTTTTCTAAAACAGTAACATTTTATGCCCAGTAAGCTCTATTACTCCTCATTTGTTTGTAATGCTTCACGTCACACGCAGGTGCCAGGTACCTGGGTTATTATTCATTTTTGAAAAATGCTTAGTGCTGTTCCTTGCCCTGCCTCCTGCAGCAAACTGATTGATGGTGCTCAGCCCCTGCAGCTCCCTGGGCTGGGGCTGCCAATGCCACTGTCACAGCTCCCCAAAAACACCCCCCACACACTGCTCCTGGCAGCCTGAGCGAGAGATTGCTCACCTGGATGGATTTTGGGAGCCATGGATTTTTCTTCAGTATTTATATTTTTCTTTTATATTTATTATTTATATTATTATTTTATATTTATATTATATTTATATTCTTTCTTCAGTATTCTTATTTTTCTTCAGTATTTATATTTATATTAACATTATACTAAAATATTAAAAAATATTAATATTAGTTATATTTAACTTGTTATTTTTATGTAGGTGTCATTTATAATTCAAGTGGCCAAAATATTTTATTAAATGATTTATAAGAGCATTTATTTTAGTATATTTATCTATTATTTAGATAAATATATTATCTATGATTTAGAGCACATTATTAAATTAAAGAATATATTTTGTAAATTTTAGCTGGTTAAGTGTAATGCAGTTCATTAGATCATCTATTAACAAACTCCAGATCATGTAATCCACCATGTAGGTGCTTCTTCTTTAAGCCCATGAAAATAAGCAGTGATGACAGTCACTGAGCTGAGACTCTCACTATTGATTGCCTCTCTTGCTGTGCTGGTTTGGATGGAGGAAGGGCTGATTTTCCCAGCACCCTGCAGCAAACAGTGCAAGCTGAGCCCCAAAACTGGGAACTGTGAGTGTGTTATGAGAGTGAATCAATAACTGGGATGGAAACAACTCCTGCTCTGGGGTGGAGGCCAGGGCCTGGGCAAGCTGCAAACATTAGGCAGGAGAATTTATTTCTTTCTTTAGCAGTGCAGCTGCTGCTGCAGGGAGCAGAGTGAGGCTGCCTTTGGCATTCCTGGGCAAGACACTCACAGGTGCTGCTTGTGCCTCCTCCTGTAAAGGCACCTGTTGTTAAATTTTCACTGCTGAATCCATTAGACTTCGTTAGGGGAGTGGAAAGCTTTGAAGAAAGTCAAACTCAATTATGTCTGTATTTTCAGATGCTGGGGGAGGTAATTTTAAAAACTCATTGCTTTATTCAAGCTGTTGTTGTAAAGGCACAAAGCTTTTTCCTCTCATTGTCTTACAGTAGTGCAGAAGTTTAAGGAGTGATGACAGGTTAAAATGGAGCAAGGTCAGAAGGTGAATTATTGCTCCACAGAATTATGTAGATTTGGTATTAACTTGTCATCTCTGTTCCTTCCAGTGATGCCACTTTCCCTAAAGCCCCACAGCAAAGCCTTTGTTGCTGAGCTGGTTGATGTCACTGTGTGACACCAGGGGGGACACACCATTGCATGGGGCAGCCTGGCAGGAGGGCTGGGCTCCCTGCTGCTTGTCCATGGGGAACTTTGGGGAGCAGGGGGGAGGTTGGGCTGCCCCATGCCAGAGACTGACTGTTCCCATCAGCTCCTCAAATACCAGGTGATGCCTAAATAGGCTGACCTGGCACAGAGGCTGGACAAGGAATAAAGAGGGGATTCATTAAAGGCCTTCACAGGATACACCTTGGGCAGTGCAAGAGCCTGGCCAAGGCTCTGCCCAAGGTGGACTCTGAATCATGAGTTTTCCCACTTTTATAAGCTTTGGTCCATTTCCATATTGGGGTTGATTGTTCAATTACAGCTCACGTTGTGCAGTTCCATGCTCCTGGATTGCTCTCCTCAATTTGCTGCTGTTTGTACTTTTTAGGCCTGGAAAAGGATTGTTTTGTGTGACTGAGCTGTGAGGAGAAATTGCTAACACTTTTTTATGAAGTTCAGAGTTACACACTAAGGCAGTACAGAATCTGAAAAATATGAAAGTTGAAACTTAAGGCATCACAGGGATCTGTCCTTGCTGTAGGGTTGAGTTCTATAAACCTCTTTACTGCATTATCACATTCTATTTAAATAGGAGTTGTTCAGCTTATTCTTTTTATTTTATTAGGAAGAATGCAGATAAAGTTGTCACCTGCAAGGAGCAGTCATTGGCTAAACTGATGTGTAGGGAGCCACAGGATCTCCTTTATCCTCCTGTGCTTCCAAAATCTGGGTTGGTACAGTCACCTCTACAGTGTCTCATTGAGGGGCTCATGAAAACATCTGTACCAGCAGCTGCCAGGAGAGAGGGAGGGGAAAACTGGGATGAGGCTGAAGATGTGTGGAGTTCTGGGTTATGAGTTTTAATTCTTTACAATATTTTCCTGAACTGTGCACGGTCCCATGCATTAAATGAATAGGAAAACAACTGCTTACAGTTATTGGGCAATGCATGAGCAAGAGAGCAGAGATTTTTGTCCTTAATTCTAAAGCAGTTCTACCATTTTAGGGTGTGCTTATCTGATGCACTATGAGACATATAAAAAAATAAATGGGGAAAATGTTCAGGCCTGGCTCCTGAGAGGAAATAGAACTGCATTTAGAGCCCCTATTTCTGTAGCAATGCCTCAAACTCCATTTAAAAAGCTGGGTTTGATGTCTGTAGGTGGAATCTGAGTGTGGTTCTCCTTTGAAGAGCTGAGGAGCAGCAAAGCAGCAGCTCAGGCCAGAGGCTTCTCTGTGCTCTGTGTGCAGTGGAACCTGCTCAAGTGAGTCACTTGCTACCAGGGAATACAGATTGTGGTCATATTTCACTTGATGGTGGACTTAATCAGTTAGGGAAGAATCTTAACTCAGGCTTTCCAGCAGTTTTATTTTTTCCAAGTGGCAATCAGGAGCTCTTGCCAATTTATCTGCCACTTTGGGGTACTGAATCCTTGCATGCATTTCCTTCTGGTTCTCAAGGTAATGAAACCACTGAACCCTTCAGGATTAACAGTCTCTTGTCATGAATGGGGACACCCACTCCACCACTGCCCTTGTGATTAGCCATGGAGAACCAGAATTCCCAAGGCAGCAGGGATTTCAATAGTGCTGAGCACAGGAGAAATGATCCCTATCGACACAATTGCTTCAAGGCTTTTTAGAAAGGGATGTTTGCAAAGGGATCCATTAAATGGGTAATTCTTACAGCCCAATTCCTCCCCAAAGTGCAGTTGTTTTGCAGGCAGAGTGTGCTTCACTCTCATGTCACACAGTGGAGCCTCCTGAACCCAGAGGTGGTGGTTCACAGGCATCATTACAGGCACTCACTCAGCACCCAAAATAGAAATGAACTCATGGCTCCCATGTCCCAGAAGCTCTGCCACACTCTGGAGCACTCTTATGTTCTCAAGTCTTTCCTGTATTCAGAGCTAACATACATTTTCTACCAGGGTTCATGACTTTTTTACATACACAATGCAGAGAACATTTTCAAAATAACTATTTGAAGCCAAGCTGATAAAACAAGCAGCTGTAAATTGTCACAAATAACACCCTGGGATGCAAACAGTGCCAGCAAGGGTGGATGAGGCTGAGATATATCTAGAAGGATGAAGACATAGATTAATTACACACAATAGGAGAGATACCAAGCTGATCATAGGTGTTGCTCACCTGAAGCCCAGGCAAATGGGAACAGAATGGCAGCTGGCATTCTGCAGGGAAAAAGCAGATTAAAAGCTCCTCTAGAAATGTCTGAAGTACAGTAGGTAAGGAATCAGAGGGTTTGGCTGGAGCTGAGCAAAGCTCAACAGGACCTTGTGGTTTAACACATACCTCAGGTTCATCACACTCCTCCCAGAAGGACTGGCAGTGAGGTCCCTGCATTTTGAGGATGCCCTTGTGTGCTCAAAGTGCCTGTTTGCCTGCATGCCATTTGCATTAGCATTTTAAATGTTAGTCTCCATAAAAAAGCCTATCTGGTACATTTTCAGCTTACAAACGAGGCTCTGAGTTAGGGCAATGTTCACCTGGAGGGTCATATATTTCATGCTTCATTGCTTTCTGCTGGTGATTTCTGAGGTAATCTGCAGTGTCTCTGAGAAGAGGTGCCAGTTACTGTGCCATGATTGCTGTTTGGGGAAGTGTGCTGTTAAAATGTCTGTCTGGCAGGCAGATTAAGCACAGATTTATATGCATTTGCTGAGAAAAAGATTTGGCTTTCTAAATCCTGATTTCTAATTGGAAATAAGTAGGATTTTAGACTCTCCCTCCCCCTCTCCCTTTGTTTTCCCCCTCAAGAAGCCCAAAGAATAAGAATAAGCTCAGATATTTACTGGGATCCTTTTGTTACTTGGCAGTGCTCTTGTAGGTGTGTATTGGTCATCTCCTGCAGGTTCATGTATTCCTTCTCTCTTGATGGCTTTATTTTTCATGATTCCTTGGGAAAAAATATTCCTTTTACTGTTTCCCTGCTGTGTTTCTTCTTCAATATCAGTTTATCAGCTGGAGATGCTCATTATGTTATTTAAGTGAAACACTTGCCATCTCCATGTAACTGTAATTGTTCCCAGAGTTAGAAAAGGTTTACCTGGTCTCTTTTCTCTCCAGCCAGCTCTGCAATATTGAGAAATAAGAGTTTTCCCCAAAAATTGAAACCTTCTCTTGCTCCTCTTATGTTTTGTCCATTGGTGAAACTCAATTCTCCTGAATTCTCTTGCTGCATTTCCAGAATAGTTCCTTATTTTACTGAATCTCTTTTCTCTTGTAAAACACCGGCCTGGGTTGGGTTTCCCTTCCTTGCACATGATATCCTTTCCCTTAATTTTACAGATTTTCCCCAGGCATCCAGGACACACTGCAATCCTACAGGAATCAACTTCCTTCTCTGGGGAAGGAATTCCCCAAACCAGTGGTGAAAACATTGTGCATTCAACAACAGACTTTTTCATAAATACAGTCCTTTTTTAAAGAGAAAACAAATGACAAAAGATTAAAAGAAAAAATAAGCCTTGAATAAATACACTAAAAGTCTTGCTGAAATAAGTAAGAGGAATCATGTTAGAAGTATTAGATGCAAAGGGAAAATAAAACCAGGAGAAGACCAGAGAAAAGCAGAAGGGGCAAAAAGAACAGATGCTGGAACTGTGGTGGTTTAGTATATTTGTTTTTAATGGTTTCTTCAATCATTTAATTTTTAATTTTCTTAATTTGGCTTTAATTTGGTTTTAATTTTAAATTTTAATTTGGTTTTCATTTTAATTTTTTTTAATTTGGCTTTTCACTGTCTTGAAGTCCTTCAGCCAATAAATTCTGGGGCCCAAGGTCTGGTGTCTGTGTCAGAATCAAATCAGAAGAGACTGCTTGTGAATGATAAATATTTTCTGCAGAGCCCAGTGCCAGTAGCTGTGTTTGCTGTGGTGTCAGCCTGTCAGTCTTGCTGTGATGTGGTCACCAGAGGGGTCTGCAGGGACAGCCTGTCTCTGCCATGGAGTGCATCTCCCCAGCACAGCCCAGGAATGAGCAGAGAGCCTCTGTCAGCTGCCCTGAGCTTTGCAGAGGAGTTCAGAGCACAGGGAGCCTGGGTGTGGGGATATCAGGAGAGGATTGGGAGGGTAAAATGTGGCATGAGGTGAAGGGTGGAAGACAAAGATCATCAGAGCTGCCACAGGCTCCAGCCCGTCAGAGCTGTGCAAGGGGAATATTCTGCATTCTAGAAACGTATCCATAGTGAAGCACAGGACTTGATGGGGCTCAGAAGGAAATTTTTTGTGACATTTTTCCTGATAAAAGCTTTTCTCAAACCACACACCACAAAATGCTGGGCTGCAAAGGGACTGGAGCCTCTTCCAAGCTCTTGGCAGACTTTGATGGAGATGACATTGCAGACAAGAAAAAAAAAAGGCTTCTGACATGCAGAGGCTTTTGGTCTTAGAGTGTTGTGATGACTGAATGACCTTGTGAAAAAAGGAAAGTGTTCAAAACAAGATCTGTAGGTGGATGCTCTGCTTGATATTTGCAAGGTTGTGGGTAAGGCATTTACTAGGACTGGAAGTGCATTTGGCATTTTCCTACTTACATGGTTTGAAAATGAAGCAAAAGGACAGGTTTAGAAAGTTTTGTCTGTGTGTTTTCAATCTGGGACATTTTTTCCCCCAAGTTGATTTCATTATTCTGTTTTGAAATTTCGGTTCAATTTAGATACACATTTAAAAGTAAAAGCGAAATTTAATTTAAAAGCAGATCAAAACTATTTAACAAAGCATGATTGACTTAACTGGCAAGTTTGAAATTGAAATTTGTGACATTTTACTGAAACTCAGTAGGTAAATGTACATTTACACCTTTAACTAAGGTAAAAATGGGCTAAAATGGAAAAAGGAAGAAACCCAGCACATTCTGTGCTCAGCCTCCAACAGAACAGCCCCTGCAATCAGTCCCATGTCCTGGGCTCCCTGAGTGCTGCTGCACACCAGGCTCCCCCTGCAGCCACTGCTGAATGGCATTTCCAAGCCTTGCTGATCTATTTTTGGTGTTGCTGGTTTTCACGAAGGTGAGACACTTGAAAGCAATCTGCAGAGTTGGGAACAGGAGACACTGAGCTTTCCATACACAATTCCAGCATTTAGGCTGAATCTCTAAGTATCTAAATGCTTCACAGTGCTTGGCAATTCTCTGTAGCTAGCAGTTGATTGAACTCTTTGTGTCATGAGTTCTAAGAGACCGGTGTGAAAGTTCCATCACATTTCTTTTCCTGGGAGCTCTGTGCTGACAGAGCTGATCTGTCCAATTTAGAAAAGAAATACAGGTGGTTCAGCACATCAGCTACATGTTTTTGTGGGGTGAATTTGTGTGTAGAATATTCTACTTCAAATATTTTTGATCAAGATATGGAAGACGTAAGGTACAGTCAACATATGATGTTTTTCAATTTATTTCGGATTCACTCTGTCAAAACCAATTATTCTAAATTTTGTACCTAAAACTTAGAGGTCTTGGTATCTGGACTGCTGGAGGTCTGTGGGAAACTAAAGCAAAGCTTTACTGATTTCCAGCTGATCCTGATTGTTTCCTACATCCCAATCTCAGCAAAGTGATTCTGTTTTATTCAGCCAAAGTGAGACATCATGGGCTTGTAGGGAGCTTTGAGTTCAATTTAAGTGTCATAGGTTTTTGGCCCATTTGGAAGGCCAGATCACAATAGTGTTTATAAATAAAATTGTTTTCAGAGCACCTCTAGTAGTCAACTTGCTTTTCACATTATCTTAATTGATTTTTTTTCCCCACCACCTGCATCAAAAATCTTATCTCAAATAAAAGGTAAAAAGCCAGTTTAGCATTTCTCAAATGAGAGGAATTTTTAATGTATTAAATATTTTTCTCCTGCCACACAATGTCTGGCCATGAAATCAGGAGCAGTTGCCATTCTTACAGATCTTGTCCAGTGCAGAGGGATGCAGAAATGAAGCCCAGCTCTGCTCCTGAGTGAAATGTGGAGAGATGTCAGCTCAGAGCTGCTGCTGCTGCTGCTTTTGAATATGCTGATGGTGCCTCTGCAAGGAGGCTGGGATCCCCTGGAGATCTGTGATCTCTGCTGCACATTAGAGCTGTCTCCCCAGCGAGGCAGCCTGAACCAAATACATAAAGTTATGAGTTCTCCTGGCCTCACATCTACACTCAGATGACAAAAAGTAGAAAGAATTAATCAGGGCCTAATGCAGCAGAGCGTTCTGCATTGTATCTTCATTAGGCTGCTTTTGCTTTCCTCTTTTGGAAGGGGCTTTTATTTACAGATTTCAAAGCCAGATGAGAAGGAGAGCTGGTAATGCACTTCAGCCACTGCAGCACAGAAATTCAAAGGCAAGGATACAGGAGGAGAAAGATTATCATCTTATTAGTGAAGGAGGATAAAGATTATCAGGCTGCAATGATCCATTATTTATAGGAATGCTGTCCTTTCCTGTGTTACTGAGGCATTTAATGTATTTGTGCTAGAGATTAACATTGATGTTATTTTCTTTAATGTCTGTTTTCAGTCTATGCTATGGAGGTTGGCATTCAGGAAACTCAGCCAGAGGAGAGAAACAATAGTATTAATTAGGAATGTCAGTCATGGGTGTTATGAAATTCAAAATTGCCAAGTTTCCAGTGCAGTTTAGTGGTAATTATAATAGAGTGTGGAGACAAGCTGTTCTGTTCCCTCTAAAGAAATGCAGAGTTTGTTGGATCAAAGTGCTAATGCAAATCCTGGGGAATGCAATGCTGTTTCTAGAGTCACTTGGACTTTTTTGGGTTTGTTTTTGTTTTTAAAGGATGTGTTGCCACAGCTAATTCATCAACAGCAGCACTCCCTTCTTCTTCAGGGTTGTTTATCACAGGATCTTGGTCTGCTCCGTAAATTATCCTCAATTTGCAAATGAGAATTTTGGCATAATAAAACAGAAGGAGTTTAATGGGGCTTATCTGAGTCATCAGCAGAGCTGGACATTGGATTTGGGCTCCACCTGAGCATTTTATTTCCCCTGGGAGTTAGAAACCTAAAGCTGCACCCCTGAGCTCCTGGGACTGCTTTTGGATCTGCTGTAAGGAATTTTCAGTGAAACCCATGCAGACCAAGGCTGTGCTCAGGACACTTGTATTGCCTAGACAAGGATTTTTGTCCCAATGGAAAATCTATCCTCTTCCACAGAAAAACCCCAGACAAACAACAACAAAACAAAAACCAAAAATTCCCCCAACCACAACAAAAACCAAAAAACCTCCCAAAAACCAAACCAACAAACAAACAAAAAACCACCTAAAACCCTCACCCCAAAACCCACAAAAACCAAGAAAACCAAACAGAAAAAGATTAGAAACATTAGGAAGGAAAGGTGGTGCTCTGACACTCAGCACCCTTTGCTAAAAGCACTTTGCTGTTTGCAAGGTTGGGTTTTGAGCCTGAAATGTGAAAAAAATGGGTGTTTTATTGACAGCAAGTTAATTTAAAATTTATTGTCATTATTTTTAATGAAGAAAAGTCTTCACAAAGCTATGCAAATCATAAGCAGTCTAAGGGTCTCTCTTGCAAAAGGAAAACATCAGGCTTAGCCTATGTTTGCATTTGAGTAATGCATTAAAAATCAATTAAATCCATTTGAATAATTGAGGTAAATTGGTAGTAGTGAACTGGGTTGTCCTGACTGAGGATGTAATTAACTTCCAACTAAGTAATTGTAAATTAATTAGAAACAATGTATGCTCTCCATCTTGTAAACATTTTAGTTAAGGATTGTTGGGAGTGGAAATAATAAGGTTAGATTAGAATCAGCAATTGAATTCAGGGCACATTTAAGGAAATAACCCAGGGAATGATCTTATTATAGGAGAAGATTCTTGGTTTTCATTTTCCACATCAGGGAAATGGAAAGAATCAAATTTCTGATGCTTACATAGCTTTGCTACAGTCCTTGTTTAGTGTTTGACTGAAGTTCTAAAGTAACTTCTCATCTGAAAGATTCAATTCAAATGCTGCTGATGGAACACCTCCTCAAACCTCAGTTTTTGCTACAGATTTGTATTTCCAGCACTGCTGTTAAGTTTCTGATATTTTACTGGTAGCAGGTTGTTCAGAAATAATTGGGTACTTTAATATCAAAAGAGAGACATAAATAACTTAAATTCCTTGAGGAATTTTATTTTAAAATTCCTTTAGTGTATACTTCTCTGTCAAATTTCAAATTATTAAAATGCTCTGATTTAAAATATTGAACAAATGTTTTAAAATAAAATTTGTAAGTCTTCACACAGGTAACTTGGTAGGATTTTCCTACAGGCAGGCAAACAAAAAAGGTTGGTTTTGGGTGGGTTTTTTTTAGTGCTTAATAAACTCTCTTAAGAGTAAGTTGAAAGTGCTGACATTTATCACTAAAATGGAACTGACAGACTTAAATATTGGAAAAAAAATTCCATGACTGTCAGTTTTAATGTAAAAGCAGCTGAACAGAAATTTCTGTAATTTTAACTCCTCTAATATATGGAAAACAGTTTGTGAGCATTTATTTTCCCTCAGATTATGGAGAGGACTGCAGTGCCACTTAGCTGCCATGTTTATTGCTGAAGTGTTTATTTTAGTATTAATGCTTAAAGCCAATACAAATTTAATCTTTTCATAGCTGTAGCATTTTGTGATTCAGAGTGAGTGATGCGATGAGTAATGGTAATTCTGCTGATTGCACAGAATTGGGTATGAAATGCTTTAATCAATGAATACATCACTGAAATATTTAAAGAGAAACCTGCCAGCTTTCCAAGCACTGGTTTGTTTTAGAATTTGGTGGCTTTATTTTTAATATTTTATTTTTAAATCAGGGGAAATGATTTCGTATGTGAATGTTCTTCAGACTGAGATGATGGGAGAGAGAGGGATGATGAAACCCTGCACAGGCAGTGCTGTGCTGATGAAATAGGGAGCAATTTCAGGCAGGATGTGGGGAGCAGTGGAAGTGGAACCATGCAGGAAATAAAGGTTTTGCCTGCATTTATCTGTGTTCAGATAAATGCCCTGAGCTGCTGGTTGGTGGCCAGGCAGTATGAGGATGCTGCATTTGGAACACAAACCCTGTGAGGAACGTTTGAAGGAGCTGGGGCTGTTTAGCCTGGAGAAGAGGAGGCTCAGGGGTGACCTCATTGCTCTCTACAATTCCTGAAGGGAGGCTGAGGACAGGTGGGGTTGGTCTCTGACAGAACCAGAGGGCACAGCCTCAAGCTATGGCAGGGAAGGTACAGGTTGGATATTAGGAAGAAATTTTTCAGAAAAGAATAATAAAGTACTGGAATGCCCTTCCCAGGGAGGTGGTAGAATCACCATCTCTGGGTGTGTCTAAAAAAAGCCTGGACATGGCACTTGGTGCTACAGTCTGGGTGAGGTGTTGGGGCACAGGTTGGACTTGAGGATCTTAGAGGTATCTTCCATCCTCATCATTCTGTGATTTCAGGGGGTGCAGGACAAGTGCCAGGGCTTGGATTAGGCAGGTTTAAACTCTGAGGTTCTCGTTAGACTCCATCTCCCCTGGGTTTCTGTGCTCTCTTTATGTGCTTAACAACATTGCAAGATCAAAATTGCCGAGCAAGTCCTGAAAATGATGAAAAAAATGTTTTGGTTTTGATCAGCTCAAGTTTTATAATAGTGAGACAGTTTTATGTATCTTTAAGTGTCATGATCTGAGCCTGATGTTCCATTACTAAAAGGAACTCGTGGATGATTTGGGGTGAAGACCAAAGAAACCTTACCCAGTTTGCAGGAGCGCATCTGACTGCACAGGGATTGAAGGAAATGTCTCCAGCCTTGTTCAGGGCTTTATTTAGCCCAGCCTCAATGAGCAAACCTTGGCCATTCAAGTGGTAACAGAAATGACTCTGAGCATCACAGATTTGAACTAGAAGGAGAGGCTGTACAGGCAGATACAGAAATAGGGGTAGAAAAATGCTCACAAGCAGTGGTGACAGCTGGCTGTCCCAATATCCATGGTGGACCAGCAATACAATGGTGGATCAAGCCTGAGCACTTTAGACTGCAGACAATTGGCAATGCTGCAAACACAGCTGTCCTAATTCCAGTCAAGCCTATTCTTTAAGCCAAATAATAAATAAAGCAGACAATGTTGAGGGCAGAATAGACAGATCAACATAAACAGGAAAATTGAACTTGAATACCAAGCGGTTTTTGTTTGTTTTGCAGTATCACAAAACAGCAAATGCAATGGCTTTGGAAGTGCTGTGGAGATTTCCAAGCCTCTACAACAGTTCCATCTGTCCTGAGATTTATGATTAATTACATCTGCTGGGAGAAACGAATATGGGCATTTTTTCTTTCCAACTGTTTTTTTTTAGTAAACTCAGCTGATAAAAAAATGCATGTAGGTTCCTACAACTGGAAAAAAATTCCCTCTGCTAATTGTGAAATAAGTGGATTTTCCAGCAGGCTGTATAATCCTCCACTTGTGGAAATATGATGTAAGTAATCACATAGCACTGATGTTATGAAGATGGGCTCTTGGCATTTGCTGAACAGTATGGCTAAAATGTCTTTTTTCAGGCTAATCTCTGAAGCAGTGTGAACAAAGTAATCAGATTGAGATGAAAAAGTTTAAGTGGATCATCAATATGACAGAAAAGGTTTTGAGAACACTTCAAAAGATGGAAGAGAAGGGTATATCTTCTATTTCAGTTTTTAATCTTAGTGAATTCTATTGTGCTTGTCTCTAAAGTGACACATTATTTTTCACAAGGAATCCCAAGTGAACCCAAAGTTGTGTGCTAATACACTAAAATGAAATAAGGGAGCCAGGTTTTTTTTACTTCATATAAACCGGAATTTGGTTAAAAAAAAGTGATAAAAGTGTTCTGTTAATCAGAGGCTGAGTATTTTTGCCAGAAGCAAAACATTATAATGATTCTTATTAATTAGTTTAATACTTACTTTGAGGATATGCAGGAAAGCGACATAAGCTAAATATGTAACTATTATAAAAATACTAAATGAAATTAAAGACTTAAAGCATAACATTTATTTTAGAAATGCACAAACTCAAGAAATAGATTTTTCCTGTTAACAGGATCACAAGATAAAGAACACAGGTTTGAAAATAAGTACCCTTTTCATTTACTTTGCTTTGGATCATGACAGAAACAAATGTCTGCTAATGTTGCTTCTCCCAGTGATTATTTTATTTAACAGCAGGGATGAATGGATCTTTGCTTAACCTTCCCTGAAGATTCCCTGATGTAACAACTCTGTGTGTGTGTTAAATTCCATTCCTTTGGCAATGGCTGACTGCCTTCAGTGAGCTCTGGGTCAGATCCTGATGTGACCCTGGCACCTGTCTGACCCATTTGGGTTTTCTGTGCCTGCAGTGGGATGTTCCCATAAATGTGATCCCATTTGAACAGAGGGATGAATTTCACTGGGCTCCAGGAGGAGCTGACTCATGCTCTGGACTGGCAGGAGTCACTGGAAGGAGCAGGGCCAATTTTTTCCAGGTTTTTCTGAGCTCCTGGGAGCATTAAATGCTGTGGATTTGCAGAGGTAAAGGGGATAGGAAAATTCTGCATTTTGCCATTTTACCTAGGTCGTACTTTCTCATCTGGAAGTCAAATCAGGTTTTGGAATTCTGTTTCAAGCATCCTGTTAAATATGTACCTAAAACTTTTGCAACTTATCTAAGAACACCTCTTTTCAAACTTTCTTTCAAGTTGCAGTACTTGGTTACCACATGTTTACCTCTGATAAAAAAAACCCCAAAATATGTAGCCATGATATTTTATGAAAAATCCTTTTGCTAGGATTTTTCTCCTGAGAAGCTGAGAGGCCTCAGAGGAAAAGAAAAACATTGATTATCTGCTGCTGTGGAGTGCAACAGGTGCATGTTTGATTGGTCCATGTTGGTTGTTTCTAATTAATGGCCAATCACAGCCCAGCTGGCTCAGACTCTCTGAGAGTCAGGAGCTTTTGTTATCATTCCATTCTTTCCTTTCCTTGCTAGCTTTCTGATCAAATCCTTTTCTTCTGTTCTTTTAGTATAGTTTTAATATATCATTTTCTTTTAATATATATCATAAAATAATAAATCAGCCTTCTGAAACATGAAGTCAAGATTCTCAACTCTTCCCATGTCGGGGCTGCCTCCAAACTTCCACAAAACTAAAAACCCCAACAATTTTTTTTCTGTCAGCTGCTTCCCAACTTGCTGCTCTACCCCTGTGGTGCAACATCTGTTTCCCTTCATGCTGCCACTTTGGTTTGGTCCCATGCTTTAGCTTCAGCTGTCGCTTCATTCCCCAGATGAAGCCAGGAGACCAGGAAAGTGTCACCCATTCTCTCCCAAACCCTCTGCAGGCTCTCAGCTCCATCTCTGCTGCTGTGTCCTGGTGCAAAACCTTTGGAGAACCTTTGGAGCTTTCTGTGGTACCAATCAGCCTGGAAGGATTAAGGGTTAGTCTTTGACAATAATTGTGATTTTACTTTAGATCAGGCCTTCAGGCGCTAATTGCAGCTGTAACGGAGCAGTGCAGGGAATAAATTCAGCAATCTGCACTTCCCTCAGGGGATGCTGTGCCTGCAGCTCTCCTGCAGTGAAGGATGGGATTTTGCTCAAGTGCTATTTTTGCAGGTTTACCTTTCTTAGGCTTGCCTGAAAACAGAGTTCCTTTCAGGGCAATCAGTGGTACAAGGATGCTGCTGTTTGATTCCCACATGATCCATTTCAGTAAATGGGCAGTGCAGTGTTTGTAGAACTGGTTACTATTTTAGTGGTTTGTGTGATGAAGGAAACACAGATGATGGACATATTTAAATTCTTTTGCTTGGCTTTCTGCTATGAATTTAGTTCATGTCCTCATTTCTGCATATGTTTAATGTGGAGGTGAACACCAAAAAGTAAAATTATTATATTTTCTTGGCCATCAAGGACTAGAGCATTGC
Source organism: Agelaius phoeniceus (assembly GCF_051311805.1). NCBI lineage: Eukaryota > Metazoa > Chordata > Aves > Passeriformes > Icteridae > Agelaius > Agelaius phoeniceus. The sequence goes on along the minus strand of NC_135280.1, from coordinate 13,161,607 downwards.
AATTTTTTGGTCTTCTACAGAATCCCCTTATAATCAGTTATTCCACTGGAAAATGCCAGTGGCATCTGGCATTTGGTAGTGGTTTATAGTACAGATGTTTTTGATGTCGATATTTTTTTTCTTGTCATACAACAAGACATTTGAATCTAATTATCTTACTTTTTCTAATTATCTTACTATTTCAAATACCACTGTAAGGAGTTCATGTCTATTCCAGAAGAAAAAGGGGGGGTAGAAGATTCCCTAGGAAAATTAAAACTGAAACTCAGATGTCAGACAGGATATAGACATTATAAGAGTGAGAATAGTTTAGCCTTTGAACAACTTCATTATGGCTGCAATATGTTCTCAGTTATTTGACATTTAAATACAGATGCCTGCTGCATGGCACGTGCCAGAGCTCTGAAGTTCTTTGTCATGCACAAGGCTCAGTTACCAGGTTTCCAAAGTGTACAGCTCTGACTTAAATTTTAGGAATCAAACCTTGACCCCTATCCCAAAGATCTTTCATATTAGAGGGGAATAAAAATTAACTTAGGCAAATTTTTATTTTGTAAACGTGAGTTCCACTGATCTCTGCCTGTTTCCATTAATGGCAGGACTAGTGATTTTTCTACACATTGCTGCTCCCCACAATTAGTGGGGTATTCCTGCCTGATCCAGGATTTTTCTTGGAGTAAATATTGCAGGATCAGTAGGACCTTTATGTGCATTAAGCCTTTCTAGTAGGCTGTAAAATTTCATAAAGCTTTTAGGAGCACCAGTTGAAATGAGTATAGATGTAATGCAATAAGCCTTGTTTATGCTAGCTTTGTAAAATTAAAAATTTAAAATTCGACTTCTCTGAAGTGGGGGGTGCTAGGGAGCTCCCATGTTTTTTCATTCAGTCTGTTTCCCAGGAATATGAATGTATTTGGCCACAGACAGGGATACATTTGCATTATGGTTCTACTCTCAGGTATCCCTTAGTGCTTTCACCTTTCTGTTTTGCAGTGGTCCATCTGCAGAGGACTGAGGTGATATTTGGTATTCTACAGACTGGCCCAATCCTAAAATTCATCTGTCTTCCTCACCTCTTTGCTGAAGTGAAACTCCAGAATCCCAGCACTGCCCCAGCTGAGGCTGCCCTCAAACTTCACAGCTTTTAGTTCTTATTTCTGCTTGTAGCAAATCCAACCCAGCAAATCCTCTGGCTGCCTTGTCCCCTGCTCAGGGTTCAGTGACTGAGAAAAATGGAGAGAGAGCTATAAACAACCCAAGCACTTTCTGTGCCTTTCTAGAGAGTGCCTTTGGAGCTTGGTGCATTTTCTTTAACACAACCCTAAAAGGATCCAGGAGCAGGTGGAGGTTAAGGCCATCCCCACCAATGCCTCTTTCTCTTGCAGCTCCTCAGCCATGGGTGCTGCTGGAGTGCAGCTCCTTGTCCATTTTAGGTCCATTTAGGAGAAATTTCTCTCTCTTGTAGCTCCTCAGCCATGGGTGCTGCTGGAGTGCAGCTCCTTGTCCATTTTAGGTCCATTTAGGAGAAATTTCTCTCACAAGAGAGCTTTTCTCTGGATGTGAGAGACCTGAGAGGAAACTGTGGTGTCACAGGCATTCTGTGGTGCTTCCCTGTAAAGCTGACACAGGCCTTTCCTAGAAATACTGGAATAAAACACTGCCTTAACCACTTGGCCATGCAACAAAATATGAGAATTGTGTGCTGTAGATCTGTGGGGTGTGTGCACCCGAGCCTGCTGCAGCTTTGGTGTGATGGGCACTTCAAAGGGGACTCAAGTTAACATGGATCAGCATTCCAGCAAAAACTGTTCTTTTGTACCTGATGTTTTTTGAAATAATTTCTTTATTCTAGACTTTATAAAATGTGATATCCCTCTTGAAGGAATACAGCAGATAAATGAGATGGAGCACTTTAAATACTGCTTTACTTAAGTAAAAAATTAAATAAATGCTACACTAAAGTTAAACTTAACAAACAGAAGGTCTGTGACATGATCTCACACATTTTTAAAGTTCCACTCCTGCTGCTGCACGAGCAGTCAGGGTTTGTGAAGTGGCAGGGAGCAGATCTGAGCTCCTCCTGCACCTGGAGATGTGTGGGTTTGGTTTGGTTTGGTTTGGTGATGTGTGAGCAGCAGCTCCTCCCTCCTGCTCTCTCCTGTGCCGTGGGGGTGTCACAGAGCTGGAGAGGGGACTGGGAACTGAATCAAACCCTGAAAGGGCAGAGGAAGTAGAAAAAAAAGCGCCACTGTTTAAGAACAAGGTAGAAAATATGATTGAATTGAAACTTTTCTGCCCAGAAGAATTCTATTTGCCTTCCCCTGGGGCCATTCATTAGCTGGGTTCACAGCCCCCTGAACATCCCTGCTGCTCAACCTTCAGGCGCAGGGGCACAGTGGTTGGACAAGGAGGGGAGCATAGTCAAGTGCTTCCCTCTGCTAAAAAAATCCATGTATTCCCCTGGGGGTGTGTGCAGCTGAATGCAGGAGGTTCCTGCCAGGCCCAGGAAGGTGTGCTCAGCCTCCCTCACAGCTGGGGATGGCTGGCAGTGCTCTGGCACCTGTTTCCTCCCTTGCTTTTCCTCCACACAAGACACAGGAAATGAAAGACAAGGCAGGAGACATCACCTAACCATTACTTTCCCTTCCAGTGTGGATGCTTTGCAATGAAATTTCCTTGAGAGCAACCTACCTAACCCTGCCCCCACATCTTTCATTTTCACTCCACTGATCCCCCTTTAACTCTATATCCCATTAAGATAATATTTGCCATAGGAAGGGAGCTGTAATTCAGCTTTCTGTAAGTGTGATTAATGCAGAACAGATTGGAAGCATATTGTTTTCATTAGGAAGCAGCTACTGAATGTTTCCATTTAACTTGCTGATTGCTGCAGTTGTTGCCATATGACAGAAAGTCTATTAGTCCCTGTGCCTCCTTAATTCAGCCATATGATAGAAAATGTTTGTGTTCTGAAAATAATGTCTATTACAATGACACTTATAGGAATGATCCATAGTGGGAAGCAAAACACAGCCTGCCACATGGAGGATGGAAATAAGGATTGGGCCCTTGGCTTGCTTTAAACTGAGAGATCTGAACTAAATCCACCACTTTGCTCACAAAGGGTCTCACCATGTCAGATCTTGACTCACATGTTTTTCTATTAATAGAATCATCAGAAACCCTCTGGTTCAAAAATAGGTGATGGCTTGTGTAAAATGATTTGAGATTATTTCTGTGGGCCCTCTATCTGTAGATAGACTCTGCTTCCTCATAATTTTCATTTATCAGAAGAAAATATTTCTCCTGGTTTCAAAGTGTTTGGGTGGGGCTAAAAGTGACCTAAATGAAATCTGGAGCCTGACCAGTTGAAACCAAGAGTTTCAATAGAGCTGTTGTAGATTGTGACCATATTTTCACATGAGAATAGTCCTTTTTGTAGTTTCCAAGGTGGTATTAAAAGGGCATGGGATAACTTGCATTATTCCATTCAGTTACACAGGGAGTATCACACCATGGCATCAGTATTTTGACTCCAACAGCCTTTGTGAGGGTGATCCTTGGCTCATAAATGGTCACACCATGTCATATCTTGACTCTCATGTTTCTCTATTAATAGAATCATCAGAAACACTCTGGTTCAAAAATAGGTGATGGCTTGTGTAAAATGATTTGAGATTATTTCTGTGGGCCCTCTATCTGTAGATAGACTCTGCTTCCTCATAATTTTCATTTATCAGAAGAAAATATTTCTTGTCGCAGACATCTTTCATGAAAAATCCTTTCTTAGGATTTTTCCTTGTGAGAAGCTGCAGTTTCCAGCAACCAAAGTAAACAATGGTTATCTGCTGCTGTGGAATGCAACAGGTGATTGGTCTCCTGTGGGTGTTTGGATTTCTTGACCACTCATGGCAGAGCTGGCTCTTGCTCTGTCTGAGACACAGATCTTTGTTATTCATTCCTTTTCTATTCTTAGCTTAGCTAGCTGCTCAAGAAACCTTTCCTTTCTATTGCTTTTTAGTATAGTCTAATGTAACATATATCATAAAAGAATAAATCAAGCCTTCTGATCATGGAGTCAACATTCTCGTCTCTTCTTCACCCTGAAAACCCTTGTGACCACAGTCACAATTTCTCCTGGTTTCAAAGTGTTAGGGTGGAGCTAAAAGTGACCTAAATGAAATCTGGAGCCTGACCAGTTGAAACCAAGAGTTTCAATAGAGCTGTTGTAGATTGTGACCATATTTTCACATCAGAATAGTCCTCATTGTAGTTTTCCAGGTGGTATTAAAAGGGCATGGGATAACTTGCATTATTCCATTCAGTTACACAGGGAGTATCACACAGTGATACAACCATGCCATCAGTATTTTGACTCCAAAAGCCTTTGTGAGGATGATCCAGCAGTGGCCATCACACAGGTTGATGAGGAAACACCCTGGAATTATTCTCTCCTTGTGCACCCAGTGCCTGTGGAGAGCAGATTTCTCCTGTGGGCTCATTGCTGGCTCCTGTAGTTTGCTGCTGGCACTTGTTCCTCTCTGTTGGATGGCTCAGGTGTTTGGGGCTGTCTGGGTGCTCACAGGTTTGAGGGAATCACTACCTGAGTGAGTGGTGGGGTGGAGTCTTACTCGTTGCTCTCCAGGTTATTTAATTTTTTAACTCTGGCACTGCACAAACCACACTGAGAGCTATTAACAGAAATTAATTATTCCTCCTGCTGGCTTCTTTACAACTTACTCAGATGAGGGATTATTAAATGCATCATGCCTTGCAAATTTGCATGCATTAAAAGCTTTATCATTGCCTGTGCACTGCTGGCTCCTGCAGGGGTCCAGGAACTCAGAAATTCCTGCTCAGCCATTGCCATGGGCAAGGCTGATCTGGGTCCACTGGCTCCAAACACAGCAGAGCTGGCCCCTGTGCCCTCCTGACATTGTGACATCCCAAACCTGCCCTTGGCCTTGAGACTGGCCTGCTCCTACCATGGAGAAGGGAATTATAGGACACAGCAAAATATGTGTTTTTCTGACTAAATGGGATTTATTTGCCTTTTTTTTTTTTTCAATTTCTGGTTGAGACAAGTAAGGGAAGCAGATAACCATGGTAACCCAGGAGAATGTGGGTGTAGATCTGCTGGTGTGTGTCTGTGGAGAGTTGAAGCAATGGGTAGAGGGGTTCATTTATTTGTTTACCAGTGTATCCTATTGGTGGCTTTTTGATCCTAAACAAGGATAAAAATTTCTTGAAAATGGAAAGCTATAAAAAACCCAAACAGTTTCTGTGCCTTTCAAGAGATTTTGTATTAACACAGTTGTAAATCATTTAAATTATGAGCTTTCTGCTTTTACCATGATTTTAAGTAGAGAACTCTGAAATGAGGTAATTAAAAATTTCTTGTAAAATTATAAAATGCTGATGGGACAGTTTGTTTTTAATTTAAGGAAGGAAAGTTTCAAGTTTGATGTGTACTTGGGTGGTGCTTTGAAATAAGCCAGCTCTGAAATGCTATTTTTGAGCAATCTCAACTACTCAATCTCCTAAGCTTCTCTGCCCTCCACTGAAGTTTCTGTCCCCTGTGTCTCCCCAGTCCAGCTGCACATATGAGCACACAAATTCACAATAAATTGTTTAGGAAGGGAGTTTGGGGAAAAATGCTGAATTTCTGCTTGGCTGCAGCATCTGTCATTATTACCCCTGTGCTTGGAGAAGGGGCTCTTGTAGGTGTCAGGATGTATATAAAAGGTTATTCCAGGGATTGTCATCATCCTCTAATAGTTGATAATGATAATTTCTTACTGATGGCCTCTCCCACAGAATTCAAAAGGCAAAATAGCAATGTTAGAACTTCATTTATGCTTTACTGCAGATTGCTTAACCTATTTTTTTTCCTGTTTCCAGTAATGTTACAGCAAACACATGGAGGGCTTCCTGTCCAGTTGAGGTCCTTAAATCCTTCTTGTAGGTGAAAAATTTGTGCATTCTGATTTCCTTCCTGTGAGTGCATTTTGAAAAATATTTAATACTTTTATACATAGGAATATGTATAAGAATGTTCAGAGCTTACCATTCTATTTCCTTATATTTTTTTTTAGAATGCTAAATGCAAAGATGTGGACATTTTGCCATAGTGTAATACTGCTACAAACAGGCATTAACTTGGCTCTTAGAGGTGGTCAGAGGGGTGAATGAGATGATTTCTCTGGGTTTACCCCAGTTTTGTAAAAATTTTAATTCAAACTGCAAGTTAACCCAGTATTTTAAAAGGAAGTTCCTGACTAGAACACGTAACAGCCCTGCTTCTTTTGGGAAGATGGGCTCTGTTGTAAATAATTAAAGTATGAAGAGTTTTGTACTGAAAATAATGATATTTCTTTTATATTGTTGTACTTTCCAGCTATGAGGTTCTCTGTGGTTGTTTTAATGTTGACAATAGAGAACCTGCAGCTACTGTTGGTAAAATTTGGTTAATTTCTCTGTCTTTGTATTATGATAATGCAAATTAATTATAAGGCTATATTCAAAGGTTCTCAAAGCTAAAGTAACTTGATTACTCCAGTCTCAGTTTTCAGTCTACTGATAATTGAATTGAACTCTAACTTGAAATTTGGGTACTTTATTTCTGTTTGTTGTTGAATTGACAAACTAAAAATAAAAATTGAGAGTAAAAATTGAAACTGATGCTAGATCCTGGGAAAGATTCCATTTTCCCTAAAGCATGACTGACAGCCACGTGTGTGAGCAGTCCTGGGGCTGGGGCTTTTGAAGGTTTGGATGCTGGGAGATGGCAGAGATTCCCAGCAGGGAGACTGAGCTGGGCACAGGCACCTGTGCTCCTGAACTCAGCTATTCCTCTCTGCTTGCCTCTTTTGAGACAGGTTTCTGTCTCAAAAGATGAGCACATCTTTCACAATCTGGTGTTTCAGCAGGTTCCTGCTTCCCTGCCCATTGTGCTTCCTTGTTACCAGCTTGATTTTCTTCTGAAATGGGGCAAGCAGCAGGAGCAGGGAGCAGAAAACCCAGTTTTAACTCAGATGTTGATATTGAGGGAAATGCCAGTGTCAGCTGGAGATGTTGGCATTGCAATAGCAGCAGTAATTCTTTCTGAGATTTGATCTGTATGGGTACAGCTTTGTGTCCCTGGAAGAATTTGGGATCAGCTACTGAGCTTATTAATGGCTCCTGGATGTTTCTGGGGGCACAAACTGAGTAGGGTTACTCTGATAACACACCCTGGACATGGGGTGTGCTATCAGAGAATCAGGGTTTGGTTTTTACTCCTCTTTGCCACATAAAGAGTTGAGACATGGATACATTTTCCCTGAAAGTCAACTTTTTACAGTATTCATTGCAATGACACACTTCACTCAAACTGTGTTGACTCCTTGGGGATTTTGCAGAAGCTGAGTTTATTTTATTTCTCTAATAATAAAGAAACACTAAACAGTTAATATATATATCAGAAGGCTTTCCACTGCATTTTGTTTCCCTGATAGCAGCATATTTTGTGCCTATAGCTACAGTATTCTACTGGGTGAAGATAAATGGATTTCATAATCTCTCACTGGGGAGAAAAGTGAGACTGGAGAAGATTGGAGCTGCATGAGCTGGATAACTTAAGATTATAGCTCTGAGAGGCAGAGCTCTAAAAAGCTATTAAAGATGTTACCTTCTTGATTGGAGATTCAGGAGCTGATGCACTGCCTCAGTCCTGCTATGTTTTCAAACTTTCATTGAGTTTTATCATCTTCCACCTGGCCCCTCTGAAATGCTGCCCTGAAAAGGGAATTTTTTCCATTGTGTGTCTGTTATAGGTAGATTCATTTTCCAAAAACTTTACAATTTCCTAAAGAGTGGAGTTAAATCCATCAGCAGAACATGAGGGAAAACACATTGGATTATTTTGACATATTCATTGAGATAATTTTGACATATTCATTGAGATAATTTCTTATGGGCTTGTGCTTAATATGTCGAATTATCACAAAGAAAAGCCCATTATTGGTTTGAAGAAATACCATAACTGGTGATTACAGCTGTAAAAAAAGTGAAATTAAACTTCAGTTTTGTAAAGGAGGCTCATAAATTTGTCTTAAAGAACTGCTGCCATTACAGAAAGAATTTGGGTTGGGATAGGGAAGATTTCTCTTGCAGTGTGATGCATTTAGTCAGATTTGCCCTGTTACCAATTTGCTATTTGATTTCTGGGCACATTCAGAGAAACTGGAGTTGTCAGGAATAGTCAGCCATCCTTTAAAAGATGCCCAGTAGCTTTAATAGCTTTAAAAGTGATTAACAGCTCATGATCCATGGGTGCCTGGGGTACTCTGTGGTGGGGTGACCTCACCTTGGCTGCTGGGGGCTGCTCTAGCTCCACATCCCAGGCAGGACAGGGGCAGAACATGACAGGAAAAACTCTTGGCTTGAAGTGAAGGCAGTTTAATGGAAAAAAAAAAAAAAAAAGCAGAGATGATGTGTGGATTCTTTGTTTCTTTTTTCTGTTTAAGTCAGGATTAAAAGTGTGAGACAGTATTTCTTGTTAGGACTCAGATGTTCATTAGTTCTTATCTGTACTATAGTCTTATAAGCTGTGAGCTCTACAGCACTTCACTAAAAATGGAGCCTATCTCTCTCTCTACATGGCTTTTTAAGGATGAACTGTCTAATTAAGAAATAACACTTAAATTACTTTTACTTTTAACCTAATAACTAACTAACTGTGCCCTGCAACGCAGACTTTACCTGATTACTCAATACTACACAAACTCATGAAGAAGATGAAGAAGGATTAGCTACTGCCCTAAAACTTCTATCTTGCTTTATATATATTATTATATTCTAAAACCTTAAACTCTGAATTTTCCACCATGTGATATTACACACTCCTATTTAAACTACACACCTATAATCCTAGTTCTGTCATTCAATTTTGGAAGCTTTCTCCATGGCCTCAGGTCAAATGCAGTGTTCTCTTGGGGGTCGGTGCCTGGCAGCACAGAAAGTCTGAAATTCTCAGCAGCCAGGGTTCCAACAGTGATGTTCTTATAAATAAGCTTGACTGGGCCAATATTCAAGCAGCAATCAATTTATTAATTAATCTGGTAAAGTATGAGCAATACAGAGCTGGGTACAGTGGGGGAAGTTTTCCCTCCAACTGCACACCCATAGTTGAGGCTTACAGGTATTTATAGGGGCACTCATCAGCTTTCTCAGCAGTTTCTATTCCAATTTTTACTCATCAGCAGTTTCTATTTCTAATTTTTTACATCACAATTCTCTACACTATTGTGGTTTAGTTTCTCTCAGGGTGTATCCCAAAAGGAGCATCCCCAGATGGTGCTGGTTTCTGAAAGAAGGAAGATGAATCCCAGGTGGTGCAGTCCAGCTCCCCAGATGTGGGTTCACCTTTTGATTGCAAGGACTGTAAATCTCATAACAGGGATGTCCAGCTTCCCTTGGTCAGAACCATAAATCCTTGAGCTGAGTTCATCTTCCTTTCTCAAGCTGCTTTGCTCTGTTTTGTTAAGGTGTGAGATAAACATGTTTCCTTTATATATATTCCAGAGCTATAGTTTCAAGGATACAAGCACTATTCTAAAATTATACCTCAAAAGGTTATTATTGCAGAGCTCTTTAGGATTAACTACAAGCAAAAAGCAACATCCTTAACACTTCAATTCAATGCTCCTAAATCAACTAAGGTTAACTGCAAACAAAAGACAGGTTCAAAGGCCTTCTTCCATGCTTTACTTCCCTCAGCTATTATTAGAATTTGTCCCATGGTTGGTCTCTACACGTCTCACAATCACAAATGCACACATTGCCTGTGTGTACCTGACACCAAACACAGCTTTGGATTTCACAATGTGCAGAAGCAAAGCAAAACCCAAGGAAATTTGATTTCAGCTTCCCACCAGCTGCCAGTTTCCTGCTCCTCCCTGGAACCAGGATGGGCAGCTGTCCCTGTCCCAAGCCTCCTGTGGCAGAGGCCACCCCTGCAGCCCCCACTGCCAAACCCCCATACCCAGAGCAGCACACAGGGCTCAGATGCTTTTGGCTTAACAGAGAATCAAATAGTCTGGATTTGTTGATATCACCCCTTAGGTGATGCCAACCTAACCAGATTCAGTGCCACTGGAGGGATGAAGTTGCCTCCTCCTCTTAGTCTGCAAAAATATCTCAGTCTGTAAAGTTTTAATGTTCACTTTGGGGAAGAAGATTGCTGCATGGCCAGTTCTTTAAGTGTGATTTTCCCCATTATTGGCCAGGGATTTATCAAATCCCTCTATCTTCTGCCCTGCTGATACATAAAGATCAAAGAGAGAGTCTGCTTAGATGAAGATATTCTGGGATAGAAACATGTTATGAAAATGGAGAATAGGGGATTTTTCACAGATCTGACCTATTCAGTTACAGTCTTCACTGAAAACTTTTTGTTTTTAATAAAAAACTCTTTCCCAGCATTTTAGGTTTAGTTTTAAAAGGCTCTTTTTTAAATCTTCTTGTTTGTTTTAACTTTGGAAATAAAATCCAGAAATCATGCAAATTGCAGGTAGTTAAAAGGCAAAATGTTCTTCTCACTTCTTTCAGAAGAATCTCCCAGGTTCTCACCTCATGTTCAACTACAAGAGATCAGAGAGACTCAAGAGTCAAAGGAAACTTCAATGCACAGGGAAAGACATTTTGGATAGATGTGGTCCACAGTGAACCCATGCAGAGTGCAAGAGGGAATACTGTACAGAAAGATCAGGTTGAGAGTAGAAATTGGGAAATCACCTGGCAAAGAGTGTGAGATAAATTGGTAAAAAGCTCAGATCTTACATATCTGGTTTTCTAACTGCTGTAATTTTAGGGAAAGCAAAAGAAACCCTGGGTTTGAGGGAGGCTGTTAGTGATGGTTCCAGAAGGTTTTGACTTTTACTTTGTTCCTGTGTTTCATTTAGAGGAAAACACTGCTTTTAGGGCTGCTCAAAGCCCATCATTCCTATTGCATGGGAAATATCTGTATTTCAAATCTTGTTTTCCTTCTTGGTCGAGAATATTTTTGACAGAGACTTTTTGCCCTGTGCTAGGTGCTGTATTTCCCTGTTCCCTGGGCAGCAGCAGCAGCTGGGAGCTTCCCAGCATGGTGGGTTTGCCCTCCAGTGGCAAAACCCCTCTGGTGAGCCCCATCTGGAAAGCCAAGAATGCTCTGTGCAAAGAGGCAGCACAGTGCTGAGCAGAGCCAAGGATTGGAGGTGTTCTGGAGAGAGCAGAGAGAAATCCAACCTGTGACTGCCAGTAGGGCCTTGGCATTCAGCAGAAATGATGAACTGCCCAAGCCCTTTCATGGATCTGGGAGCCCACTGGAAAGGCTGGGTGTGCTCCCAGCTGGTGGATCCTGAAAAAAAAACCAGGAAAATCTGCAGCAAAAGTGATCTGATAAATGGGAGAGGATGTGAAACACAGAGCAGCCACTAAAGGAGGAGTGTGGGAGCTTGAGCCAGGGAGATGTAAGGAATAAACTGAAAATGTGGATTGGTATGTTTAAAAATAGACTAACCCACTGTGCCTGCTTTAGCAATGAATAATAAGTTTTAGTTGGGTATTTCATACACTTGTTTAGCTTGGAAAAGGACTTGGGAGATCTTCTAGTTCAGCATCCTCCTCAAACTCCAGAGTTAGATCAGGATTGTGTCCTGCTGAGTTTGTATTATCTCTTGTGAATTGAATTCCACAGACATCCTGGGCAACTTATTCCTAATTATGTAGAGAATTCTTGCTGGTAATTAATCAGAACTTGTTATCTGTTGCTTTCTGGCCTTTTGCTGTGCATGTTTGAGGAGAACCTGGTTTCTCTTTCTGTGTAACCACAGCTAAAGCAAGGCCAATGCCTTTAATTTTATGACTTCAGGCTGACTAAACCCAGTTGTTGGCATTTCCAGTCTGGTAGCCCTGTAAACATCTTGGTGGCCCTTCTCCTCTGGACTCCCTCCCATTTTATGTGTTCTCAGTACAGGGAGCTGGGCACAGTGCTCAGTGCAGTGCCAGAGGTGACCAATGCAGAAGGGATAAACAGAGCAGAAAAAAGCAAACAGACCTCAGCTCTATGAAATGTCAAATGTGAATTCTGACAAAGGGTGGGAAAAGGCTAATTTTCAGCTTTTCAGTGTTCCTACAGACCCCTCATTCTCATGTAGGTGTTCTGTGGAGTTGTAGGAATTCAGGGATCCCAAAAAAGATTTCAGTTGTAAGTAGCCCAGAAGATAAATACTGTCTGTGTAGAGGGCTGAACTGCATTTCAGAAAGAAAGGTCAGAATTTCTAGAGGATAATGCTAGAGATGTTTGAAAAAGAACTGTGAAAAGTTTTTCTCAAGAAATAAATTCATGTCTATTAAGATAATAAAATTCACATTTGAGGTATGAAGTTGGAGTTATTTTTGAAGAAACATTTTCAGTTCTAACAGAACTACAGGTTTGATGCAGGTAGTGTTGAATGAAACACTGTGGGGGTACAGAGGAGCAGAGTTCAATTTTATTATTCACTGACTGTAGGGGAATATTTTGAATGCCATAGAATATGCAGGACAAACATTTTACCTTTCTGACAGACTCAGCTGCCTTGGACTTTCTGTTGGTGTTGACTTTGCTCATCTGAACATCTCTCCTGCATCTCCTGGATGCTTTGCCATGTATTCCTCATTCTCCTTGTGGTTCTACATCTTAGACTTCAAGCATTGTGGATTCTTCTGCTCAGGGCTTGTGGTTTTATTTTATTTTTAATTTTTTTTAAAAAATATTATTATTTTTGTCTTGCATCTTCTGCAAAAGGAGAAAATCCTTGTCCAATCCATGAGGATTCTTGCCAGGGGATCTGATTCCCTGGTGGGATAGATGCCAGCAATGGGATATGTTTGTAGACTATTTTGTCATTTATTTAGAGGCCCAGAAATGCCTTGATCTTGGCCCACAGAATATCTGCTGGAGTAGAAATACATGAAACTGTGCTATTAAAAACCATGTTATTAAGACCCAGGGCCCAAAAAACTGCAGTGTAATTGGCTTTACCCTACACAGGCTGTTTTTCCAAAGTTCTGATGTGAGCAATGCTCGTGTGGCTCTGCACAATGCCCAGCAAAGCCTCCTCAGTTGTGTGATCAAACCCACAATGATTTGGAATTAAATTTCAATAATTTAAGTAATCCTTCTGGCATTGCAGCTCAGGGCACATCAAATTGGAAATCCTATTAAGAAAAAGTGTCTATATTTATAAGGACAGGAGGTTCAAAAAGTGCAGTTGAAGCCAAAGCTTTTAAGCTGTTTGATTCAATGGGACATGAAAAACCTGTTAAAAATAATGGGGAGGAATTTACTGCACTTATTGAGAGTTTTGACAATTAAAAGAAAGGGTAAAGAATCTCCATGAACATGGAGAATGGCAAAAGAGCTTCTGTGAGAGTAAGAAGCACAAGTGGAAATATGCAAATTATTAATGTGCAAATTCTGTTGTCATATGTGCACTAAATAATCTATGCAAAGAGAATCCAATTACTGGACACAGGAAATTAATTGTTATATTTCTAGCTTTGTAATATATTTGTGTGAGTGATTGCTGTATTTGAGCTCAGTTACGTACATTTGTATTTAAGGCAGATTTCTTGTCAGACACCTATTCTGCAGTGAATTTAATTGGAAAAATTCAGTTGGGAGCTGGGATTTGGCCTCTCAGGAAGGAACAGGGGTGGATTTCTCCTTCTGGATTTACAGGGCTGAAGGAGTTGATGTCAGTTGTGTAACCCAGTGTCCCATTTGAAGCGTTTTGAAGCTGGCTGTGCTGTCTGTGTGCATCTCCCTGAGTGTGAATGTCTGCACCCACATCTGTCTGCAGAACAGAGACAAACCCTCTTCCAAAATGCCATGTATTGGCAGAGAAATCCAGAAAAAGGCATACAGAAAATAATCTTTCTGTTTTGAAGGGCATTGCCAAAATTTTAGGAACTTAGGGAGTTCAAAGTATTTTCTGTTGGATTTCAGAAAGTATGGAATTTTTCTTTATTTGTTTTTTATGCTACTGGAATGTGTCCAGGGTAGCACAGAAAATCCATTCCAGATCTGCCCATTTTGCTCTACCTGGACTGGGATTGGTAAATGAACAATGGTGATGTTTACAATTAGTAAATTAACAATGATGTGCTCTGCCCCAAATGTTCTCACAGTGGTACAAGACAGATCCCAAAAAAGGACAGGAAATGGATAAAAATCTTTCTATTGTCTCCCCACTATTAGACTTTTAGACATATTGATAAAGCATGTGTATTTTGAGAATATTTTAAAAAAATGCCAGGAACAGCAACAACACCCACAAACTCTTATTTTTTTATCTAAAATGTGCTTTAAATTGGAGCAGTTGAACTCCTTGCTGGTAAGGATATGCAGTTAATACTTGCTAAAATATATCTTTTAGAGAAGAAAATGAAACCAAGAACTAGGCTATTTTTGTACAGATGGTGAACACAATAAAAAAATTTATAGGAAATAGGGCCTGATCCTTTTGGTTGTCCATGGTGTCACTTCCATTAATTCTGGCTTTTGTTCATTAAGTTGTCTCCTGAGCTTGCAAATATTTCATTTTCTGCAATCCCCTAACTGCAGAATTCATGGTCTACAAGGACATGAATGTTCCTGTCTTGTCTTCATTAACACAGCTATTAATACCAGAACTATGTATTTGTTAGAGCTGGACCATTGCCTGTAGGGTTGGGGGCTTTTTTTATCATTTTGTGAGGAAAATTTTGACAAATCTGGTATAAGGCCTATCTTGAAGTCATGCAAAAGTTAAAAACTCAACAACTCAAAAGTCATTGAAAGCCAAAAACTTTCAGGTCAACTCCCTAACTAACATCAACTTTGAAGAATTCTGCTTTAAAAGTAATTTAAATGTAGTCAGTGTTCTTCTTCCCCCCAGTGCCTCCCTACCCCAATTATGTACAAATCCTGTACTTAAATAAATTTTATGTATTTATTTATTTATATGTATAAAATTATGTACATAATCCTGTGCATAAGTTAGTGTATAAATCTGACATAAAACCCATGCAGTGTGTTAACAATCAAGTTTGTGACTATGGGAACTGGCCACCAGTTTATTTTACATTATGGTGTAGTGTAGGACATGACAATGAAGCTTTAATCCCAAAAGTTTGTTTGCCTAAAATAAATGTAAATTTAGGGTATTTCTGTCGAGAGGTAAACTTCTCATCCTGCTTGCCTATTTAAGGGTTTCAAAAACATCCACATACACATCCAGTTTGGAAGGTATGTTTTTCTAAAACTTTCTCAGCAACTACTCAATCCAGAAGGGTGAGAATGGCAAGATATTCCTGAAGATGGCAGCTCTGGAGTTGTTGGCACTAATAAAGTGTTAAAGTTAAATATATGGCTGAGGAGTTTGCATATTGTCTTTTTCACACTCCAACAACAAAGTGTGGAAGAAACCTGAGGGATAATAATTTCCTGGTCTCATTTCCCAAAACTGTCATTCCTCATCTTGACATACTATTATTAAAATAATTTCATTATCAGTATTTTTTCTTGTCATTAAGTTACTGATGCTTCTGTTATTTTTATTTCTAAAACGTTGAATGCCCACACACAGACCTCCCCTTCATATGCATGTCCTTTGCCAAATACTTGTATTGGATCATCTGGTCTCCTGAAAAACTTCTGGCTAATTATAGTTGAGTGTTCTGAGGGATGACAGAATCCCCACAGAATCAATAGAAATCTGCACACAAGGAGGAGAATTTGACTGCTTGGTTGATTTCCTAGCAGGTTTGGTTTGGTTTTATTTTGTTGCAGTTATTGACACATCTATACACAAGCAATTTATATTTGCAGTTGCTAAAATTCCCAGAATAATTCCTAAAAACAAATAGTGGTGTTTCCAGTTTATCTTTTGGTTCATCATCTGTCTATGGTGCAGATAACAGGAGTCAGCTCTGCCTTTCTTGGGGATTTGATTTTGTTGCATTTTCAATTTTAAAATGAAAAAATTCAAGATTGAAAATTTGTTGCATTTTCAATTTTTCAATTTTAAAATTTCAATTTTAAAGCCTGGTGTGGAGGTGTTGGAGTGCACCTGTTGGAGCTGAGGTTTTGGGGAAGGGGTTGGTCAGGTGTTTGTGGCAGCAGCTCCCTGGCCACAGAGAGCAAGGCACAGCTTTCCCAGGCATTGTCCTGGGGGAGGCTGTGAGAAAATCAGAGAAAAGAATGAGAAACAATTCTTATCTTTACTTGCTGCACCTGTTGTGAACATGTGCAATGTGTTATGGAGATTTGTTTACTAAAGGGTGATTTCTTAACTGGCCAATGGTGATGGTGTTTGGATTCAAGGACCAGTTGGCTCCACCTGTTCCATGACTGTCTGTAAGGCTGATGGGTTTTTTAATAAGAACAGTAAAATAAAGTGATTGTTCAGCCTTCTGAGAAGCAGGGAGTCAGTGCTCATTGTTACCTGGCTGGGGCCTGTGATCTTTGCATGGACACTGAGCAGACCCTGAGCCTGCTTGGAAGCACAGAGCAGCACGTGCCAGGTTGGGTTTGGGATTCCAGGGCTGGCATTCAGCTCCCCCAGCCTGGCTGCACACAGATCCCCACATCTCCACCTCTGAGGTTTGAACGTGGTGTGGGGCAGACCTGCTCCCTGTGCCTTGGCATCCAGAGCAGCACCAATGATTATTAAAGGTATGGAGCCTGGGGTTCTGTGGGGAATGCTACAAACTTGTGGAAATCTTGCATTGGTACTGGGGGAACTTGGTAGTGCTGCTGTGATTTTAGTGCCAGGCACATTGGCTGTCCAAGGACAGGAGGCAGAATGTGTGAAATTCCATGTATATATATATAAAAAATCATATATATGTCTCAATATGTGTGTGTGTATTCCTATCAGTATGTGTGTAACATTTTTATCCTGAACTGGAACAGATTTTGTGTGTGTGTGTGGGTGGAGAGAAGGAATGGCAGTTATTGGAGCTACTCAAATGCTCCAAAGGGGACCAGACTATTCCTGGGCTGCCTGCTCTGAGGAGGGGAGCACAAAGCACATTGGACTGGGTGAGTGCCAGAGGTGCCCTCCAAGTGACATTCCCCTGGGATTCTCTGAATTGTAAGTGAAAGCAAGTCTAAATGTGAAAGAAAGTGCAATTGTGTAGAAACTGAAAACTGTTTCAGTCCCCTCATCTTTCTGAAGGTGGAAGATGAATGAGGCAGACTGGGAGAATAGTGTGGGTGACCTGCCCAGGGAAATGAGAGCTCCTCAGTTCCTGTTTTAAGAGGCTAATTTGAGAGCCACAGCTCTCAGGTGTGGTGCTGACACTCTCAGTATGATGAAATTTCCAAGTTCTCTTTTTTTTGTGCTCCTTTTGAGCTGCAGAGACAGTGAATAACTCATCTCAGCAGCCCAGCAGGATGTGCATCCCCTGAGATTGCCCTGTCTGACAGCTTACACATTTGTAGTGCAGGTAGTAGTTTTGATAGATGCACTGACTATTAATGTGTGACTCCACTCAGAGCAGCTGAGGGGATCTGCTCAGCTGTTCACTAAGTTTCTCTGAGAAAACTACAACTATATTTTATTAACTATTCCCTTTTTCCCCACTATTGTTATGGAGAACACCTAATTTAGAGCCAATTCTTAGCTCCCTCTCCATCTGTAATGTTTTGATTAAACACTGTTTTTAAAAGATGAGCCAATGGAAAATAATTAATCTTTTTCTTTAAACTGCTAATTGTACATTCTTGAAGTAGAGCTGGGGTTTTTCAGATGGGCCATGTTTCTTCACAGAAATGAGTCATTTTGTTTCTGAAGGTTTTATTTAACAGTTCACCTTTTCTTTTGTGTGGCTCCTGACAGCAGCCCTCTATAGTTTTTATTCTGTCATTTGCTGATACGTGTCTGTAAAGATGGAAACACAGGAAAAAGCGAATTTGTCAGTATTTCCTTAAGTGAGGAGCAGTGTCTTGAAAACACCTGAAAAATCTTTCCTTCACTCTGTTGCTTCAATTCTTCCTTCTGTACACATATCCATTTACACATACAAACACAAACTGCTTAAAAATGTTGTCTCTCAATACAATCACAGATGCCTGTGACTTTTTTTAAACTTTTGGTATTTATCAGAGAAAACACTGCCACTCTTGTGAAAATAGAAACTTATACCACTTACAGCACCTCTGAAGAACTAAAAATGTCAAGGGGGCCATAAAAGGAGAATAACACAGTTTGTTTTGGAAATTGTTCCATGACAACTTCTGTAATCATTTTGACAAAAGTTCTGTAAACTGAAACCTTTGTACTTTTTCAATTGAACGAGCTCTGAAGGCACAATGCATCACTGGAAATAGAAATTAAAGACTTTTTACTCTTGGCAAGAAGCTCTGCACTCTGTGCCTCCAGAGTAAAGATGTTCTCTGAAACAAACAGAGAATTTTTGTGTGTGATATATTATAATGGGCGCTGCTTCCTTGACTTTTTATCCTTTGTGCTGCTCTGGAAGCACAACAGATCTGGCTTCTTTGCATACTAATAAACATTGCTGCTTGTAATTATTCTGTGGTTACAGTAGCACTCCTTTGAGATGAATCTTTGCTCTGTTATTTACTTTGTTTCAGTTATTTGGAGCCTTTAGTTCCACTGTAAAACAAGGCTTTATTTTTGTTGTGATGTTTATTACCTCGGTGTTTCTTCCATCTGTAAGGCAAGGATTGGAGCAGCTGTTTTAGAACTTGATTCCCTGAAAACAAAAGTCACTTTACAGTATTTTGATTTTTAAAAAATTGTGCAGCTGGTGTAAAAAGAAGTACTTGGATGTTTTCTTCTATGGTTTTAGTAGAAGTCAAAGATCAACCTCTACACCACACTAGATCAGAGTGCAGAAACTTCTCATGAGTTGCCATAAGTGATCAGATAAATGATATTTATTTTCTGTGGTGGAAGATGTGTATTATTTATAATTTTGGTTTTGATAAGCATCCCATGTTTTACTATATCTGTGATCCTTTCCATGACGTCTGCCAAGTTTGAATTTGATAAAGCCAAAAATACAAAATTATTTTTTTGATGACAAAAACCTCATCTCAGTTTAAGTTAATTTCTTTGAACATATGCTACCAGTTGTAGTCTCACACAGGTACAGAAATAAGAAGAAAAGAAAGCTAAACAGGTAGATAATTTGAAGAATAAACACCTGTAATAGAGGAAAACTTCATATTGTATTCTTTACATCAAATCATGACCAAAGCAGTTGAGTGATTTATTTAATGTAATTAGCAGGCAATCAGGGAATTAGACATTCAGTCAGAATCAGCCATTCTGTAGAGAAGCCCCAACAGCTGGCATTTGTAAGAAATGATGATGGAGCTATACATTTCTAATTCCCTCTGTAATCCCTGCAGGTTTTCCCTGACACACTTGTCCTATTTTGTGGTCCCCCCTCTGCCTGTCCCTGCTGTGGGGTCCAGCCCAGCTCCCCACTTTGATTCCTTGTGCTTAGCTGGGTTTTCATGTTGTGTAGGAATTGGAAAACCAGGAACTCCCACAGGCACTGAAGGGTTTGATTTGCAGCCTTGGGAGAAGCTTGGATTGCTGTAAAAAATAAAATACACAGACATTAAGCAGAAAAATTATAATCTTGTGTTTCTATAGCTGTAAGTAAGAATATGCCTTAAGTAAGTGAGAAACTGCACTGGGTAAGATGGTGAAGGGGTTATAGGGTAGTAATGTCATTGCATAGAGTAAGCTTGGAGTTTAGAAGTTAGAATAGAAGCATTTGTGTGTGTGACAGCAGCCCATTGGATAAAAGTATCTGCAGTGCAGCAGGATTAAGTAAAGGAGATGGGTTAGGAAAAAAAAATAAACTTTGTGGCAACTTTCTGTTGGATTAGAAAGTTCTGTATTGCCTTGTAACAAAGAGCTTGTGACTACCTTGAGCTATGGCTGACTGCTTGCTCCTCTAAAATCTCATGGCCTTTGAGGCTGATGTTTGTCTGAGCAATAAATCATTTTTAGTCCCATCCCTTCATTAAGGCACCAATAATAATGCTGTTGGGGTCACTTCTGGCAGATACTGAGTCAAATATCCCACACATCATCTGTCACCCTCCTCTCTCTCCCCTTTGTTACAAATCTTCATGTTTCTTGGCTGTTACTTTTAAGCTGGATTTTTTCCTTTTATCACTGTTTAATGCAGCAAAGGGCCTTTGGCTTTAGCATGATCAGTTCAGGGGGGTCCTTTCTGAGTCTGGGGGTTTGGGTTCAGTGTGAGTGTGAGGGACCCACACTCATTGCCCTGGAACCCAGATCACTGCAGGACAGCAGCAGGAGGTGGCTCAGGCTCGTTTGTGGGAGTGGGAAGAGTTTGGGTTCACTCCCCACCCTTTGCTGCTGTGCTCACCTTTAATTTCACTTCACACAAGGAGCTGACACCTGCAGGAGCCTGTTCTGGGGCAACTTCTGAGTTACTTCTTCTTTTTATTGAACATTACATTTCTTTTAATGAAGATAAATGCATGGAGGGCACTGTCAGGGGGAGAACAGTCCTCAGCTCTGCTCCATCATCTGCCTCATCTGCTTTTGGTGCTCTCCTTTCTGTGTGCTGGACTCCTGAATAGACCCTGCAATGCAAACAATTGCTGATCATGCTGCTGGCTCTGATAACATAACTCATCATGTTGCCCTAATTACTTACATTATAAAACTGTCAGGTCTGGAACATTTGGTCTCTCAAGGCAGCTCTCCAATTAATCTTTTCCTTTTTATTAGAGATCTTGTTATGTGAGTCTCTTTTAGGGAGGAATCAGAAGGTTTTATGTCATAGTAGTGGGTGGTTTTTTTAAAGCTTTCACTGATAATAGAGCAAGAAGACTTCAGAGTTACCCTTTTTTATTATTTTTATTGCAGCATCTGAAAGAATGTTGCCTTTACTATTAATGCCCAGCTGCTGAGGGAAAATTCATAGAACAAGCCAGGTTGGAAGGGACCTTAAAAGATCATCTGGTCCAACTTGTTATGGAGAAAAGGAGCCTTTTTATCACCTTGGCCACTCATGTTTCAAAAAGCCCCAAGTGAAGGGGATTCTGCCACATCCATGGGGAGTTTGTGTCAGAGCTCTCTTGTTTCCACTGTGAAAAAAAATTCATATATAAAGGTGAAACCTCTCCTGGTGCAACTTGTAGCTGTTATTTGTCTTCAAAATGTGGCTCCTTGTGAGGCAGAGCCTCCATCCCCTCTGGAGCTGCCTGCTCAGCCCTGAGCTCTGTGGGGACATCGCCCCTCATGGAAAAGGGGCTGCTTCAAATCTGCCCCAAATCAAGTTTTCCTCATTGTGGTGTTTGTGAGGTCCCCAGGACGAGGTGAGAGATGAGAATCTGACTCCATGTTCTCAGAAGGCTGATTTATTATTTTATGATAGTATATTAAAAGAAATTATATATTAAGACTGTACTAAAGAAAGAGGCTACTACAGAAGGCTTGAAAATAATGATAATGAAAGCTTGTGACTGACTCAGAGTCTGACACAGCTGGCTGTGATTGGTCATTAATTCAAAACAATTCACTTGTTTGATAAACAATCTCCAGACCCACATTCCAGAGGAGCAAAACATGGAGAAGCTGAGGCTTCTCATCTTCCCAGGAGAAGAAATCCTGGCACAGGGATTTTTCAGAAAATATCACAGTGACACCTCAACCTTCAGCCCAGCTTTAGCACACTAAAGCTAAAATTTTAGCTTTAGTGTGAAAGCTAACATTTAGATTTGAGTGAGGAACTCTGTTTGGTGGCATTTTTCCCCTCCCCTGGTTAAAGCAGAGAGTGAAGGTCCAGATCTTGAAAGAGGCTGCTGCTGCTGTTCCTTTTGTTTTATATAGAAAATGGGAGGATCATGTTTAAATCTCAGCTTAATTCAAAATACAGATTTGAACCAAGGTCTTTTATTTCTAAAATTGTGCACCTGGCTGCATTATTATTGTACAATCTCTCCCCATCTTTCTAGAAGCAAATGCTTCATTTTTCTTCTAAATAATGAAATTATTTACTGAAAAATAAGCTAGCAGATCATTTTGCTTTATTCAGGTGTCTAAGCCACTAAAATACAAAGTTAGCTTTCTCTCTCTAGATCTAATTCAGTGATTTTTAAACTATTTTATATAAATAATGGTTCTGATATTATCCAATTTTGTCAGGATCTGGGTCTGTAGGCAGAAAGCCTATGCCTCTACTTGTTAAATAGAGGTTCAAGACTGATCAATGTTTTTTTCCACTCTGAAAGTCTTGATATTCTTAAAATTAGCTTGCAGAAAAATAAATTTAAATCCTGTCACCCTCACAGAATAACAGCACGAGGGTCTTTCTCTGTCTATAAATCTGGGGATATAAAAGATGACAATGATAAAAATGGGATGTAGATTCAAGAATCTGTCTGCAATATACTGTCCTTTTGTTCAGTGCAGCTCTAATGCTTCCATTCACCTTGTTTGTAACTATTTCCTTTATAAATTATCATAAACCTGAAAAGGTGGGCTATTTTTTAGGCTTAACATAACCAGCACTGCCTTATTTCAAAATCTAATACAATTATGAACACGCCGGATCTTTTGGATGATTAAATTGCAAATTGTGGGTGTCCACGAGGCAAGCAGATATATTAAATTTGTTCACCTTCATAACTCATCCTCACACACACACTGGATATTTTTCAGGATCACACCAAGCTGTGCTTGTTCTGCCTGAGGTACATTGTACAGTATTTATGGTTTATCAGATGTACAGGAGATCTTCTTCAAGGAGATACTCATACATCATTTGAACTTCAGTAGTTATTACATTGTTTTAATGGAAAAATGTTATAAATGAATGAGTTTTATTCTCTCTGAGACACTTATATTTTTGAACACGACTTTCTCGACGATGTTATTTTTTCATTCTATGAGAACATGAACTTGTTGTTTATTGCTCACTGATTTTATAAACATATCTCCTTTTCTCCTTGGAGAGCTATAAAGAAAAAAAAAAGGTCAGCAAGCAGAAGCTAAGTAATCTGAGTGCAGTTTTCCAGAAGTTTTGTGGAGTAAATGTGACACCTGTTAAAAATCCAAGTAATCAAGACAATTTCCCTCTGATTTGCATTGTATTTGAATGAGGAATATAATCTAAAAAAGAATATTTAAAAGTGAGGTTTTGATTTACAGCTGTAATCTAAGGGATATCTGGCTTAATCCACATGGAAAATACCTGCAGTTGATATGAACTTAGACTGTGAGCTCACCAAATAAAAAACTGCAACTTCTTATCTTGGAAACAGACCCAAGATCCCCAGGAAGCAGGTGCTTCAATGTTTGTGGATGGAGCTGAGGCTTTTTTCCTGTACCTTGGTGCAGAACTCTCCTCTGTGATGCTGACACACGTGAGTGGCAGTGCTGCAGGTGCCAGGCTCACCTGCCTGTTTGAGGGGTCCCTTTGTCCCCATGTCCTTTGCCACTGGTGCCCTGTGAAGGCTGACCTAGAATGAGGCTGGACAGAGCTAAAGAATAAAGCAGGAATTTATTCAAAGCATCTCCTCAATGGATCCACCTTGGGCAGCACAAGAGCCCAGCCAGGGCTGCACCCAAGGTGAACTAAAATGGTCACAAAATGAATCCAAAATGAACCAAAATGGTCCCAAAATGCACGAGCGCTTCCGGGGTCTCTCCCTGGGATCAGTTCTGCTCCATTTGCATCTTGCAGTTCATTGTCCCATTCCAGCTTTAGCCCCTGCAGTCCCATCCTTGTTTTTCTCTCTCCAGCCCACGGGGTTTGTGCTCTTGGGCTGAGATTTGGATCATTTGTCCTTGGTCCCAGCTGGAGCAGGAATTGTTTTGTCTCCCTGCTCTGTGCACAGAGCTCACCATGCCCTGATATGAAGCCCAGACCCACACACTAAAGCAACAGAGAATCTGAAAAATAGAAAAGCTCAAACCTGAGGCATCACCGTCACTGTTATATTTGTGATTGCTGACCAAGCCCTGTGCAAGGCAGCACCCTTAGGTGCTCATGTTATAAATACCATTTTTTTTCCTGCATTTTGCTTGTGTGGAACTCCTGACACAGCTCAGCTCCCCAGCCTGCCCCAGGCAGTGGCACTGCAGAGCTGAGGGGGAATGGTCTCTGCCCACCGTGGGGGCTCCTGATCCATGAAGATCCCTGTGCTCCTCTCCCACAGCATTCCTGACTCTGGGAGGCCTAAAGAAGGCTTGGGGGGTTTCAGATTTTTGGCAAGGACAGTGACAGTCATGCCTTAGGATTTAGCTTTTATATTTTTTAGATCCTGTTCTGCTTTAGTGTATAACTCCACAACTCCATGGTCTGTCAGCTGCTCTTCTCCCAGACCAAACAGTTCCTCTCTAGGCCTAAAACTCAAGGACACCTCACTGTCTCAGGCCCTGAAAAAAGTAAACAACAGGGAATTGTGGGGGGCAAACTTGGAGTAAATGACTTCATTAGCTGAAGCTGTAATTGGAGGATTAACCCCTGATGTGTCAATGGACCAAACTTATAATTGTGTGAAAAACTCGTGCCCATCATCCATCCTGGGTACAGCCTCTGGGAGGCTCCTGACTGCCCAAGATGTTATCTGTTAAATAAATCTATTATATATATATATATATATATATATATATATAAGAAAAGTGAGTATTTATTTAACAGATATATATATATCTGTTAAATAAATACTCACTTTTAATAAATAAATCACCTTTAATAAATACCCACTTTTATTCTCCTTATCTAGTCTAGCCTCTGTTCTACGCAGCCACTCCAAGGCATCAACAGCGACAGGTTTATTTCTGCATGCAGTTTAGGAAACCGTTGTGTAGCCCAACAAAAGGGCAAAAAAACCCCCTAAATTCACATTAAATCATCTTTGTTAAGTTACAGTGTGCTGCCAAAATCTGCAGCAGTCCTCCCAGGGAGGGCTGTTTGAATTAGGGATGTTGGCAGTAGAGAGAACCAGGAATGTCCAGGAGTGCTTGGACCCAGCAGAAGTGTGCATTGAGAGATCCTGGGATTATTTGCACATGGATTGGAGCCACTTTGTCTCCACTTATTGGCACAGAAATAGTGCTGGTCTTGTTCCTTTCCTGTTAGAGGTGGAAGAGGTGAGAACATTTTGGGTGTCTTCTCCAGAGAACTTAATATTTGCTTTTTATAGTTTATCTTTTCAATGATTGCACTGGATAATAGTGGAAAGTTGTATAAAATTAAAATTAGGTTTGAAATAGGGTTTGTTAATCACAGTATTTAACTGTTGTGGTTATTGTTTCCTAAGAGATTAATGAGGTGAATTATTGTCACATAATTAAACTACAGTTTATCTAATCTCTTCCATACCCTTGTGGTTTACTGTTATTCAAGTATCACTTGAAGGTTAATTTTACTTAGCTCATATATAGTTGACTTTGGCAATACAGTTAATATCAAAATATGTTTTTTAAGTCTATTTGAAAGTTATTAGGCAACAGCTTTGCCAAAATTATCACTTTAAGCTTTACAAGTGAAGGTAAGGAATAAAAACCAGTTAAATCAGCAGAGTCACATACAGATACAAACCAAAACATCCCATAAAATGTTTTTGACTGGAGCCTTTTCCTAGAAGCAAGGAATTCCTCAATTCCTGCTCAGAGGCTGAGTCTGAGGCTGCTCAGATCAGCTCACTGCCTCTTTCCTGGGGTGCTTGGGCAGATCATCCTTTTGTCTTGCTACACAAAAATTAGGAACATGCAGTAATATCTTTATAGGGAAAAACCAAAAGGACAGAGTCATCAAAACATGCCTTTTCCCTCAGAGAAATAGATTTATTTATATACTTTCATTTTTTTTTTAATCCCCAAACCCAACCTTTTTTCCTCCTTGAGCCATGCTCAGCATCATTTTAATTCACTATTCCTGATTTATTCTCAGGCTGGATCTATTTAAAAGATGGGTTTTCTATGTATTATACTACAATAGAAAAGCTGTTATTTTGTCCTTGTATTAGTCACAGGTTTTTTACATCAATTTTTTGCTTTCTCTTCAGTAAGCCTAAGAAATTACCTACCCTAAATCTCTGTCATTTCCTCTAAGTTATGGTGCCAAAGATTTCAATCTACTATTTTCTCTCATTTCTCTCTCATCCCATCCCTGTATAATGTGGACAAAATTAAAATTCTTTTCATAAAATTAGAGCTAAGCATAGAATCAACCCCAAAATGAGACCTTTTAAGAAAATAAGAATTCAGTGGCATGGAATTTAATAGTTTTGATATTCATCCATGGTGCAGAAGCTAAAGTAGTGAGTGGTTACAATTTTGAATCCAGAGATTTTCTCTCTTCTGAAAAGAATTCACAGATCTTTGATGTCTGAAAAATACAACATTCTTGAGTGTTTAATCTAAGTTGTATTTTATTTTGAGAGATTTATCAGCCAATATTGAAACAGTGAAATCACTCAGTAACTTTCTTGGTTATGACCCTCTTAAAAGCCATCCCATTTTGCATTTCTAGAATCATTTCCTCTTCTATATCCTTTTCACTATAAATACCCTACAATTTGTTTAATTTTTCTCTATAGTGAGTTAGAAGAGGATCCTTTGTGTCAGGCAGAACACATTCCAGTTTTTCCCAGTTGTTTTTCCCAGTTTTTCCCACTTGCATGTTTTCTTTGTGGTCACTTTCCAGTGCTGTGCAATTCCTTGAGGTGCCTGCTCATGGCCCTTGTACCCTGGATATATAAACCACAATTATCCAGCTCCCTCTGAAATTGTTTGCTCCTTCTCCCCTGCTCCTGTTGCCTCAGAAATGGTGACCATGAGCAGATGGAACAGTTTTGAACCCAGCATGCCCAGGTCAGGGCTCCAGGGAACAATGTGAAGCTGTGAGCTCCCAGGAGCTGCAGCTGCCCCTGCTCTCAGGCCTGGCTGCTCCTTGCTGGGTGTCTTTGGAGCTCCTGCAATGTGGTTTGTCAGTCCTTTGCAAACATCTTCACCTCCTTTCGAATCAAACTGCTCTGTGCTGCGCTGCCAAATGCTTTTCTGAGTTCCTGATAAATTGTCCACTGTGTTGGGATTGTCTCCAGGTAAGGTATGGAAGGGGTTCCAGTTGTCTGCCTGAGCTCTTCTTTCTCTGCACTCAGCCTCCTCTCGTGGTCTTCTAAGTCAGGCATTCCTAAATCTGGTTTAATAATTTTCTGTCTTCTGCATAGCTGAGTGCTGGATAAGAAGCTTGGGCTGTCTATGGTCTTGGAGCCTTTTAAAGTCAAAAGAATTCTATTAACTACTACTCTAGTTCTCAAATACTCCCTTCCTTCCTTCCTTGTGAGTTATCACAAATCCTGCCAGGGGCTTTCCTTTTCCCCTCACCATTTTCCTACTGATTTCTCAGGTGTAATTCAACTAGGCCTGGAGCTTTGGCAATGTTTAATAGTTCTAATTGCCTAATTAAGGGATCAGCTCTAGTAGACCAGAGCCTTCTTTCTCCTCTGTCTTTCCAGTTTGCAGGAGTGTGTTCACCACTTCTGTCAGATTCTCCTCCTTTGAGTATTCATTATGAGCTGTCTATAAAGATATGAGTAATCTGTCTCTTTATTTTTCAAACTGCTTTGCTTGAAGATACTTCTCCCATTCCTGGCAGGCTACAAGTAGGTGAACAAAAAAACCCCACAGTTACACAGAAAAATTGCTATTACTGTGAAACAGAGGAAATCTGTCTTTTTCTTTGCTTTTCAGGAAAAATATCAACGTATTAATAATGGCATGTGTGCATGAGAGAGGAAAGGAGACACTTGGGGATTGAGTGTAACCTGTGGTGATAAGAAGGGGTAGAGATAATTAAAGTTAATT
Source organism: Agelaius phoeniceus (assembly GCF_051311805.1). NCBI lineage: Eukaryota > Metazoa > Chordata > Aves > Passeriformes > Icteridae > Agelaius > Agelaius phoeniceus. The sequence goes on along the minus strand of NC_135280.1, from coordinate 13,133,720 downwards.
GGCAAAAATGAAATCAAATCCTGCCAGGTGAGTGTGTTTTGCCTGTGACAGTCACTGCTGGGTGGTTGCTCTGTCTTTGCTCCAGCCTGGGAGTTTTTACTCTCCAGTTTTTCCCACTGCCTCCCCTGTCCATGGGGGTACAGAGCACTGACCAACAGCTGGTGGGAGCTGACACAGCCCCCAGCTATTTTTTTCCTCTTATAAAGAAATCTCCATAACCTTAACAAAAAAAGTTTCTCTCCCTAAATAAACTAAAAAAAACCAAAACCACCCTATTTAAAAAATAGTAAACTAGCTAAAAATATAACTGGTGCCTCAGGTTTTAGCTTTTCTATTTTTCAGATTCTGTGCTGCTTTAGTGTGTGGGTCTGGGCTTCATATTATGGGATGCTGAGCTCTGTGCACAGAGCAGGGAGACAAAACAATTCCTGCTCCAGCTGGGCACCAAGGACAAATGATCCAAATCTCAGCCCCAAGAGCACAAACCCTGTGGGCTGGAGAGAGAAAAACAAGGATGGGACTGCAAGGGCTAAAGCTGGAATGGGACAATGAACTGCAAGATGCAAATGGAGCAGAACTGGTAAAATGAGAGACCCTGTGACCTGTTGTCCATTTGGTGACCATTTTAGATTGTGCTGCCCAAGGTGGATCTACTTGAGACCTCTTAATAATAAATAGACCTCTTAAGAATAAATCCCCACTTTATTCTTTAGCTCTGTCCATCCTCTGTTCTAGGTCAGCCTTCACAAGGCATCACTCCCATCCCTTCCCCTGGGTGTCAGGACTCAGTTTGGAGTTCCATGGGCTGCACAGTGATTACAGCAGGCTAAAAGCAGGAGGGAGGCTTTTAGCTCAGTCCCCTCTGCCTCATCCTCAGTGTTTTCCAAAGGGTCTCTCAGTTCTGCACCAAAGAGATCCGAGCTTTCCTTGTGGCTGGCAGGCAAGAGCCCTGGCCAAGAGACACAAAGCCAGGGCAGAGTCACTGTTCAGACACTGCCCCCACACTTCCCTTTCAGGTTGCTCTAAGTGTAAATGGATGCAGCATCTCTGTTTTTCAGTGCCACAGTGGTTAATTGTAGTATTTGTAAATGTTTCACGGGAAAAATACTTATGTTGCTAATTTAAAAAACACTTTAAATGCTAGTCTTCAAAAATGTTCTCAATCAAACATCACATTTTGAAGAGATGCATAGAACAAAAAATATTATACTGGCCTCATCAGACACAGACATTTTTCCTCTTTTCAACATTTGTTGGGTAATCAATGTTCCTGTTTTGCTGTTTGTCTGCTTCTTAAATTTTAACAAGTAATTCTGCTTATAATTGTGGCACTTGCTGATTTTGTAACAATCGGCACCTGCTGTGTGTAGGATAATAGCACAATTCAACGTGTACTGGAGGAAGAACATTTTTGCTGCTCATTTTACCTGGAAATGTCTGAATTTCTAGGTGGAGTTAGCCTGTTGAAACACACAGTTACTGGGGATGTAGGTAAGTGGGAGCAGAGATTTTTACTTGTGTAACAAGAAGAAAACCCCAAATAAATGTGATTTTTTTTTTTTTTTTGTTATGGAAGCAGGAAAGTATCAAAAATTAATGTGACCCAAAAAAAGTGGTTGTCTTACTCAATTTTATCTGTGATGTCCATTGGTTGTAATGAAGGTGATGCCCTGTGCAGGCTGCCCTAGAACAGAGGCTGGACAGAGCTAAAGAATAAAGCAGGGATTGATTCAAAGCATCTCCTCCATGGATCCACCTTGGGCAGCACAAGAGCCCAGCCAGGGCTGCACCCAAGGTGAACCAAAATGGTCCCAAAAATGGATGAACAGGCACGGGGTCTCTCCCTTGGATCAGTTCTGCTCCGTTTTCATATTGGAGTTCATTGTCCCATTCCAGCTTTAGCCCCTGCAGTCCCACCCTTGTTTTTCTCTCTCCAGCCCACGGGGTTTGTGCTCTGGGGCTGAGATTTGGATCATTTGTCCTTGGTCCCAGCTGGAGCAGGAATTGTTTTGTCTCCCTGCTCTGTGCACAGAGCTCAGCATCCCCTCATGTGAAACTCAGACCCACACACTAAAGCAGCACAGAATGTGAAAAATATAAAATCTCAAACCTGAGGCATCAAAGCTGGGGAAAGATTTCTGAGCAAATACAAATGGTCACTTTTCACCTGCACTGAAATCTGCCCCTTGCAAGAAAGAAACTGAGTCTGTGGCAGTTACTCACCTCATTGGCAGGTGAGGGCAGCTTTGGTGATTCTGTGTGCACACAGTGCACCACGCTTCCTCTTCCCAAAACAAAGGGACATCCCAAGTTTCTTGCTGTGACATTTGGCAGGGCTGCTGAAGGCCAGGAGCAGAAAAGGATCACAGTGATTTATTGCTGTAGTTTTGGTGCCTGTGCTGGGCAGTCTGATGGACAAGGGTAAAATTGTCTCATGGTTATCCTTGTGTGCTCAGGGCTCGGGGCAGGGTGGGGCTGTCCCCTTCCTCCAGCACAGCCTTGTCATCCTCACTGGGGACCTCTGCAGCCACAGAACCCCAAACTGCAAACAGGAATTCCCTACTAAAGCTGGAGACAGCAATGGGGGGTTAAAGGGGGAATCCTTTCACTTCCTTTTGCTCCTTGGAAAAGGAGAAAAAGGAACCTTCCCTGCTGGTTCCCTGCTGGTTTTCTGTGGGGCAACTTCAGAGCCCAGGGCTGTGCCCAACAGCTGGAGCAGAGCCTCTGCATGCACTTTATCCTGAGGAAAGAAAGGGGATTTGCTTACCTGGACTGCTTCAGGGGCTTGTGGAGAGTGAGCTGGGATCCTGTCCCATCCCAGGGGATTGGTGGTTTGGGATCCTGTCCCATCCCAGGGGATTGATGAGCTGGGATCCTGTCCCATCCCAGGGGATTGGTGAGCTGGGATCCTGTCCCATCCCAGGGGATTGAAGAGCTGGGATCCTGTCCCATCCCACAGGAATTGGTGAGCTGGATCCTGTCCCACCCCAGGGGATTGGTGGTTTGGGATCCTGTCCCACCCCAGGGGATTGGTGGTTTGGGATCCTGTCCCATCCCAGGGGATTGGTGGTTTGGGATCCTGTCCCATTCCAGGGGATTGGTGATTTGAGATCCTGTCCCATCCCAGGGGATTGGTGAGCTGGATCCTGTCCCATCCCAGGGGATTGGTGGGGTTGGATCCTGTCCCATTCCAGGGGATTGGTGATTTGGGATCCTGTCCCATCCCAGGGAATTGGTGATTTGGGATCCTGCCCACCCCAGGGGATTGGTGATTTGGGATCCAGCAGTGACTCTCTGGTGCCCATGCCCTGCTCTGGAGCCCAGGTTCTGCAGTTTTCAGGTTCTCACAGGTTCTGCAGTTTCCCTGGTGGAATTTGCAGCCCACCCTCAGGACAGCAGAGGTTTGGCTTTGCCAAGGAGTGCTCAGGGCAGAGCTTTGCCAGCAAGTGTTAAAGTGAACAACAAAACCACAGCAGCTTTAGTTGTTGAATATTTCCTGTTTATCTGCCTGAGACCCAGGCAAATTAACAGCAGCCATCTCATTTTTGTTTCTTACAGATTATTCTCCTGTGACTTTTAATTAAAACTTCCCTTAGGCACAGAAGAACCATCGGTGATTTTTTTTTTTCCTGGACTCTCTCAGCTTTAATTACCTTTTAGGATTTGAAATAAGCCTTATGTTTGCACCAGATCATGTTTACTACAGAAGGAAGTGGCAAAGGGATCAGCAGGGATATTTACTATAAAATCAAAATTTCACATAAAATATATTTAAAATATAGTCAAGTAAACATTCCCTTCCCCCTCCTAAAAACCCCATGGCCAGGTTTAATAGTCTTTCATGTATTTTAGACTGAATAACTTGTGTTGAATCTCCCATTCCTGCACTATTCAATTTTTACTGGGAATATGATTACATTGAAATGAGACTCCATCGGAGAAATAAGATATTGGATGGGCAGTAGACCAAGGCAAATTTCTGAGCAGTTTGCATAAATGTTTTCCCAACCATAATAGCAGCTTCAGAACTTAAGCAGAAGAGCTAACCTGTCAGAATGCAACTCCTATTCACTGCTGCTGCAAACACCTTGTTTGCCAGAGAATCATCCCGTTTGTTTTGTGCTTACCTGCAAATAAATTTGGTATAAAAAGAGCTGGAATGGGTATAATGTCATTCCAGCTGGAGAGAGGGGAGGTTTTTAGCCACTAATAGGTGTGTAAATATGGGGCACAATGTATTCATGCACTGCTGAGCACATCAGAGGCAGGGAGAGCTGGGAGCAGGGGGAATTAATGGGATGAGCTCCCCAGGACACCAGCAGGGAGCAGGCAGAGTGGGCTGCACTGTGAGCACTGCAGGGTGAATCAAATAGTCCTAATAATGCCCTGCTGCTGACTGGAGAGCTGCTGGCAGGTCTGCTAAAAAACAGTTGAATTTCACTGGCCTTAGAATAGGGATAAATAAATGTGTAATGCTGAGGAGATGAAATATTTCTGGGAAGCATCTCTGGACTGAGCAGAGCCTCCTTATGCTTTCCATAGCAATGGTCTCCTTGGCAGAGAGGCTCTCTGCAGGTGGGGAGGCACAGCTCAAGGTATTTTAGGAATTTGGTTGATTTTAAGGACAGCTCAAGGTGTGTTTTATTCAAGGTTTTGGGGTGTGTATGTCCAGGCACTGCAAGTTCTTGTGTGTGTACACATATATTCCCAAAGGGCACAATCCAGGCTCATCCCAGCCCATCAGCACAAACTGTGCAGCTGAAGAGGCACTTGCTCATTTTGCTTTTTGGTATAGAAATGAAGAAACCTCTGAGTGGAGCGAGGTCTTGCTTTGCCTTATAGAATTGATGATGTTGTGGTGGCTGTTGTTAATCAGATGATAGTATTACTGCAGCCTTCAGCCTAATGATTTTTTTTGATATCATTGACTGGCTGGCTGGCTGCTTCATGGGCTTTTCAGACAAACAGGAAATAGGGTTAGAAAAAAAAATAAAATTAGCTTTTCTTTCATTTGCTTATTTCTGAGCCACTGCATTTGCCCCAAATCCCCAAATAACAGGCTTAAGTTTTGCTTTTCAGGTTTTTTAGCCATTGAGGAACTGCACAGGCAAATCATACTTCTGGACTCAAAAATGGACTTGATTTGAAATTATCTTTTTCTGCTTCTCTATAATGGGCATTCTGCACACAAATTGGTTTTTCACAGATGAATATTCTTTGCATTTAATTTACATTCTGCATATGGCTGTGTGCATTAGAGCTATTTAGCATAAAAAAGCATGAAGAGGAAGAATGGAAGAAATACTTTTTAAATTAATGGTATAAAGTTAAGTGGTGTGCTCCTGTTTACCCTTGCTAGCAATATAACAAGCCAAGGACATTCATCAAGAAGAAAGGCCGTAATTAATTAAGTGAAATATGATGCAATGCACAATTAACATGTGTTACAGCATGTCAGTAGACTCATGCCAATAAAACAGTAATGTCAGCTAAAGGATTTGACATTTATGTGGATAATAAAATATTGACAGTTAAATTAGGGGGGTTTTTAAACAGTTTTCTGAAAGAAAACTTGGCTTAAAAACCTGTAGCAGATATCTTTAGGAAAAGCCATCACCTGCAGGCAGCCCGTTCCATAAGAATTCACTGGGAGTCAGGCACTAAAATACCTTAAGAAACAATCTGGCATTAACTTACATCTCTCATTGTAGAAATTGTAGAAAAAAAATCATCTCTCATATGTAGAATTTTTTTTCTGTGTTAAACAATTCCTTCCTTTGTATTTAATCATCTCCTTGAGTCCTTACAAATGATCTCTCCATCTGAATAAATGCACCACCTCATTCCTGTGCTGTTCTCCCCACCCCATTTCCTTTTTTCCTGGGGTGTGCACATCTCCCTGCACCTTTCCCCAGGGAACCTGCACATGGTGGATTTGGACTCTGTGAGACACAACAAACTCTGATCCCACCTTGTTTTATTTGTGCCAAACTGGAAGCATAAAAGTTGTAAATTTGGTGGTAGCCTGCAGGAAAGCTTGGAGAGTAGGGCTGCATTTTCTCTCTTTTAATTGCATTATGGTTGCTTAAAGGAAAAACATCCCATGGAAATCACATTTCTGTCAGAAAATCTTGGACTTGTTATTTCTACAAATAAGCTTAAGATTAATGAAACTGAAAGCAGCCATCTTGCACTTATTAGGGCTGCAAATAACCTTAAGATTGATGAAAATAAAAGGAGCTGGTCAGTTCAAAAAGGCTTTTCCCCCCCTATTTTTTCTCCATTTTGGTGAGACTGCACAACCAGGGATACTTTCTGAAGCATTTTTATATATTAAAGGAGAAACTCACAGGAAAGGCTTTTAAGAATATCCACAGGTGAACAGATGGAGACCCTTCTGTCTTTCTGTACCACTGTTTCAAGGGAATTTGAGGAAGAATTTTCTAACCACCCACTCTTTGATGCATCAAGAGAAATCACAGGCATGTTCCCTTAAAGGTTCTGATGGGAGCTCCAGTCTACCTTGAAATTCTCCACTGGAATAATTTGCAGGAATCAGGGTCAGGGAATTGATTTGCTCCAAAGCAGTTTATTTCAATTTGAATATTTTGAAATTGTGCTGGGCACCTCTGGTAGCGTGCCTGGAGCAAGATGATCCTGTTACCATGGTTTCAGGCTGAGATTTGGGTTACTATGGTGTCAGCCTTTCCTTCTTGCTATGCAGGAAAGTCGAATGTGACCTGGGCAAGGTCATGGAGACTTAAATCCTCAAAGAGGCTAAGCTGGAGCAGCAAAATGAGTCACTGCAGAGAAGGACTGGTAGGCAGCTGGTGCCTGAAGGAGAAACTCCAGTCCTGTGTGTGCTTTTCTTGGCAAGTGCTGGGTTCCAGGCCAGCTTGGAGAGAGGGGCCTGGCAGTTTATTGCAAACCCCAGGGAAGTCAGTCAGCATTGCCACTGGAGAGAGATGATTGCAAATCCCAGTTTTGTCCAGCTGGGATTAACATCCAGGCATCAGAGGCTGGCTCCTCTCTCCAGGAGCTCTGGTGATTGCATCCTCTGCCCTGCACACTGTAGTGTGTGTGCCCCATTCCAAATGGAACAAACAGTTCCTGCAGTGAGGGCCATCACCATGAGCATGTGATTGTTGCCTTTCTGTTTTCCTTTGTCATTTTGATTGGTCACAGTGCTAAATGTGGGGGGTTTTTCTAATGCTTTTTTTTTTTCCCCTAAAAGTGAAGCAAGCTGACCTTTCATTTCACTGCAATAAATTGATTCCCTGTATTTTATAAATTAATTGCCTGTGTTTTGTTCTAGCTGTCTTAAGCAGTTTATAAAGCTTGGGGTTTTTCTGCTTAATTTTTCTATTTTCCTGTCTAGATAAATTGACCCAAGCAGTTAAAAGGGCTGGCACACTGTAGTGTGGGGGGCTGCTGAGGAGCTCAAACTGGGAACAGGTGCCACATTGCAGGATTGGATCATGGCAAGCCAAAAAATCCCTCAGAGCTTTTTTCTCATAGAAACCCGGGCTGGATCACAACACACAGGTTTGGGATTGAGCACCATCTGTTCAGCACCAGGAAAAAACCCCAAACTTGATGCACAACTGTTCTCCAGGCCCAGAGAAGCCTGCAGCAAATATTTAGACACTGACAGGGGTTCCTCACTATTTGGTTAATGGAATAGTTACTGTTGGGTTCTTTTTTATTGCTAAGTATGTTTGGGTTTGGTTTTTCTTCCCTCCAATAGGGTTTTTAATTTTGCATCCTGAGATTCAAGTATGTAAATTCCACTTAAGTCTTCTTCCAGCTTCTTAAATCCCGCTGCAGTATTTGCCTTTTGAGGTTTGATTTTGGCTTTCTCTCTGTAATCTAGAGATAGAGTTCCATCAGAGGGCTGCTCCAAGGATGATATCAGAGCATTCTGATGCCATGGTAATAGATGCAGACTCAGTCTCCTATCTGCTGATTGCACCCGGAGAAGTGCCAATTTATCTATTTCATCAGAGTGAAGCAGCTCTTTCCTCCTGAGTGTACAGTTCTTCTGAGTGTTATTCCCAAGTAATAACATTATCTCTTCAGCTTATACCTGGAGGGGAATTATGTGAAGTAGCAGTGTAGTGTAATTATTTCAGTGCAAAGCTGCAGCCCTGACCAAAACAAACAAAAAAGCAGCTCAGGTCTCGTTCCACACCCACACCAACAGGTCCAATAATTGGGGGCACAGCAGTGATTTTCATTATTCTGAATCAGTCTGACTGGAAGTGATCCCAGTGGCACTTTTGGAAGCATTAAGGCCATTGCTCCTGAAGGAAATTGTGTTACTTGGAATGAAACAAATGTTTAATATTTCCGGTTTCTCTCGCTTGTCTCACCTGTTTCCTTGCAAACCTGCTGTTCACCCCAGGTTTCTCAGGGCTGTTGGGCAACACCTCTTCTTTAGCCTCATTCATAATCGTGTTTCCATTTGGAAATATGGAAAGAGCCCAGAGAATCCAGGGAAATGCAGTGCTGGAAATCAGCTCCTTCATGCTTTGTTTGTTGCCAACACAGAGACAGGGATGGGATCCTGCCATGGCATTAAAGGTGTCCCTCAAGAAGAGGACATTTGTAGAATGAGTCTTTGCTTTCAGAATCTTGATCATCATTCCACTTTACACTTTGCTTTCCTGTGGGCTAACCCCCCTGTTCCTTCTGCATTTTTGATTTTTATATTTGCATTTCTGATGCCCTGAAAATCCTGCTCTGAGAAAGGAAGTGCAGAGTGTGGCCCTGACTGATGCCTGGGCTGGGCTGGTTTGTTCTGCTGGCACCTATTGAATGCAGTCATACCCTGGAGTTATTTTATGGGGTACCCACAGAATTTATTTTGTCTGGGCTGTGTTTGGGGGCTTTTCTAAAGGCTCAGCTCCCAGTAGGGTTTGGATGTAAAGATGGGGGATAGTGTTGAGAAGCAGCTGTGTGAATGTGAGTTTGTTTTCTCTGAAAATGCAGGATTGTTTCCTGACAAATCAAAGGAATCTATCCCATCGTTAAATGGAAATCTTCATTGTTCTATTTGTTGTCTTGCTTAAATTTAGGAGTTGCCAGATATTTGCTCACTAGGGAGTAGAAAATCAATGCCAGAGGTAAATGTGCAATGAATCAAAACCATTCCTGATTGCCAGACTAGAAGATGATTGTTGTTTTAGTCTTCTCATGATCATTGTTATCTAAAGAGTAACCAGGAATGAAAAAGGCATATATATATAAAATAACAATTTTAGCCCTTTTTTTTTTGCCCTCCAGTAAAATTTGAAGAGTTGCTATTCCTTTTTAACCTAGTAGCTTTTAATAACAAGCTTGCAAGTTTAAAAAGCAGAAAAGGTGGCTGCAGCTCAGTGAAGAATTGAGTGAATTTCAGGTGGATGAGTTTGCACAGTGCTCTCAAGCTGGCAGCAGCACAGCCCTGAGTGTCCAGATGGACCTGAGAGCTGGGGCCTTGGTATTCAAGTGGGGAACTCTGCACTAATTTAAATCATTAAGATGAACTGGCACACAACAAATTGGAGTCCCAGGGGGGCCTGAGTGTGCCAGCAGTTTATGCAAGTTGACCTCAGAGTCTCTCATGTGTAAGCAAGTCAAGGGGCACCATCTGCAGCTGGCCTCTGGAGCTGCTAGGGGTCATGGAGAGCTTAGCACTGAATTCCAACCAGTTATTTATGGAAGAAAAAGAGAGACTTTAAACAGCCACACTTTATAGGGAATTATCCCAGGCTTTGTGGCAGTTAAACACGCAAGCAGCCTCTTGGAATTGTTCTCATTTTCAGGCATACATGTGATTAAACTGCTGTAAACATCTGAATTGTGTCACAAACTTCAGTGTTTCCTAGGTGAGGTGTGTTCAAGTGTGCACACCGAATCTTTTTTCATGAACTGGAGTCTATGGCTGCATATTTTACTTTATATTGTCTGCATGGAAGGTAGGCTTTTTAAAATGTCTTACCCCTGGACAATTTCACATAGCAGGACTGAGGTGCTGTCATTGAGATCACTCATGTTATACACCAAATCATCATGATTTTTACTAGTATTAAGTGAGAATTTCTGTAATCATTCACTATTTATGTTTGGGTTTTTTCAAGATGAAACCCCAGCAAAATGAGGCACAAAACTTTCCAGTAATTTCTGAGGCATATTGAGGGGGTGAGGAGGGGGGTACTGACTGTGATTAGAAATCATGGAGCTGTAATGAATTTAATTTTTCACTTTGAGGAGTGTGGCTCCTAACCTTCTGAAAATATAGGTGAAGTGACCTTCTTCATGCAAAAAATCTAAATCTATACCTATATCTATCTATATCTAATCTACCTATATTTATCTATATCATCTATATCTATCTATATCTATCTATAATCTATATTTATATATCTATATAATCTATATCTACATATCTATATAATCTATATCTATCTATATCTAATCTATATCTATATCTATCTATTTCTATCTATATATATAATCTATTTCTATATCCTCTATATATCTAATCTATTTCTATATCTCTATATCTATGTTTATATCTATATCTAATCTATAGCTGTATCTATATCTAACTATAATTATATCTATATCTATATATAGATTATATAGATATAATTAATTATATCTAATTATCTAATTATATGTATCTAATCTATATCTAAATTCTATCTATCTAATCTATATCTGTATGTACACACACCCTTTCTGAGACAGGGACTCCATAGGGTCACAGGTGAATATAACCTTGCATTTTTTACATGTAATGGTGTGGATCCCTTCCATGTTTCTCCTTGAATATCCACTCAGGCTGTTCTTACAGTAAAGGTTAATTGCAGGAAAAGGTGTTTTCCTGATGTTAACACAGGTGTGTGTTAGTCCCATCTGTAGAGTGCCAGAAAACACTGGAGTGCTGTTACAGTCTAGCTTTATCTTGTTGTAGAACTCAAAAATCCCTTCCTTGCCTAAAGAGAACATAGAAATTGACCTTTTTAAATCGATGTTGGAAAAAATCTAAACACAAATCATTGCACATTTTTAGTGGTGTGTTTTTTAGTAACTCAGACTGAATTAACCAAAAAGATTTTTAAAGAATAAAATGGGAATAATATTATTCACCTGTGAGTAACTTCATGAATTATTTGTTAGCAGTAATTAAATCACCAATTGGGCTAAAGTGATTGATTTACCATCTCAGATAATCCTGGGTGTTTTGTGCACTGTGATAATGGCACTGTGTTATGAAGAGCTGACATTCCTCACAGGTGAATTGGAAGGTTTGATCATTAGTCAGAAGAGAGAAGAATAAAAACATGGGAAACCTGTCTGTTGGAATCTATCTGAGCTTAGCTGCTTTCAGACCCAGAGTGCTATTTGAAAAATTAGTAAAGGAAATAATTTAGAGTCTCTTGCCCATAAGAGAAGATTATCTGACTTGTTGTATTGAGCTAAGCCAGATTTCATGTCAGTACAGGAGGCTGACAAGGGTATTGGTGCCTGTATCTCCAGCAGAACCCAAACCAAACCTTGAGCTGCCTGAGTTGAAATCTTTTACTCTAAGGATGTTTAATCCAGTCACAGATTGGAAAGGGCCTTGCTGTAAGGGAAAGTCGTGTCTTGTGGTGGTGCTGCAGCCCCCATTAAATGGAAATCTTTCTGTTAATCTTTGTGAAATCTTGATGTTGCAACCCCTGTTAAATAGAAATGGGGACTGTGCTCCCTCGCCCCATGGTGTGATCCCTTTGTCCTCTGTCTCTCCTCAGAGTCCAGAGATGACTTTGGGACAGCTGCAGCCCAGGACTTTCCATTTGGTAGATTATCCCCACAGGAATGTTTCCTGTTTCTCCCTGTGTGTTTGCATGTCTGTGGTAACTTTACATCCATTCCTGGAGCCTCCTTGTGGAATTAGCACGTGGCTTCTGTGCTCAGGGGCTTTAGGAGCCTGTCAGGACTTGCAGAGATGGCAGTGTTGGTAATTCCCTTTCAACAATGAACCACTTACTCATTTTCTGCTATGCTATTTTTATTTTAGCTTTGCCTCTTACAGTAGAAGTGTCTGTATTCGTGCATTTCTTCTGTTTGTGGATCTGGCACAACTGAATCACCCATCACCAGGCTGAGGGATCTCTCATGGCCATACTAGCACAAGAGATGTTTTGTGTGAAAAGCACCAATCACTTGATTTTATAATTTTAAACATTTAATAGTAATAAAATGGTTATAAAAATAGTAATCTAATGAGAATAATCAAAATTTGGACAATTTGGATTGGGACAATATGAGACAATAGAAACAAAGAGTTATGGATATCTGGGTACATTTTTCTGGGCAGCACGAGCCTGAAAAAGGACACACAAAGAAGGACACATGTTCACAGAGGATTAACCCTTAAAAACAACAACAGCCTGTTGCATATTCATACACCTCATCCATGATGCATAAATTCCATTCAAACACAGGATTCTGTCTGGGCAGTGTCAGCTTCTTCCTCTGAATCCTGACTGCATCTTCAGGGCTGAGCAAGGCAGGAAGAAGTTCGTTTCTTCTGATAATGGGGCAATAAATTCTCTTTCTCTGAAAGATTCAGGTGTCCTGTGGCTGCTATCTCAGTGCGAGTACTTTCTTTAAAAAAGTATCTTACATAGCATAGTTTCTATTTTAACATTGTTATAACCTAAAACTATATTTAACACACTACTTAGGAAAATTAATACAGCCTAACTTTCTAACAGAACACATATAATATTCATTTTAATATTAGCAAAAAGCCAATCATAAAATACACATTTTTCACATTTTCCTCCTGCTTGCAGTCCCACTCTGTGCCTGCTGCTGTGTGGGGCACACAGTGCCTGAGTGTTGTTATTATTAGGAATTTAGGAGATAATGTTGTGCACAGTATTTTTTTCTCTATTCTTTTCTGAGCAAAAGTGCAGAACCAAGAGCTCTGGACTCGAGATGCTTCACTGATCTTTGTGTCCTTGCAGTAAAGAGTTGCAATTTCTCTCATGGTTTTGGCTGTTTGATGTTTCTGACTTGTGACCAAGAGGCCATCCTAGTTTGGGACAGAACTGCCAACTGCTTTCATTGTGGCCACGTGCTTTGGTCACGTGCCCTCCAAAAATTTTGATTCTGAAAGTGCCACTTAGGAATTTCTATTTCTGCTGGTTAGGAATTTATATTTCAGACGCTGCTGAAAGCAGCAGTCCAAGAGGATCTATGTATAGCTGTCATCAAACTCCCTCTTCAAATGGAAAAATGTGATACTGTGACATTTCAAGAAAACAATAACAAAAATCACAAATCAGTGGAAGCACTATTTAGTTCAGTGTAATAGATGAATAACACAGTGGATAATTTTACCTCTCCTATATTTAGGGAAACAAGGCCCTGTAGTATGTTGGTAACAGCAGAACTTGATCAGTGTGAAGCACCAGCTGGTGTTCTATAAATGCAGATCTTAGGGCACACATCTGAAGAACTCTCAAGCTCTGTGAGCACCAGAGAAATTATAGAAACTGCCACCAAATGGGTCACTCCATGGAAACCACAGTCTGGGCAGCAAGAATTTCCCTTTTGGGGTCAGAGTAGCAGGGTTAGCCCAGTGCTCTAAATGCTGGAAATGCTTCCCCAAAGGAAACCTGGATTTTTGTGGGCTTGGGAGGTGAACCCTGGCCATTCCTGGTTTGGAATGGTGTGTCCAGCCAGGAGAGGTTCCTGCTCAGAGCTCTGCTCTGTGCTCTCACTGCTGGACAAAGTAATGCCTAAGCCTGAGGCAGTGCAATACAGACATGTGGGATGAAGGGACCTAGACAAAACTAATAAATAACTGCTTTTCTGTGTCAGCCCAGAGTTTCCTGGGAGTTCAGCAGTCACTGTCAGTTATGGATTTAAGTTTTTGAAGACTGTGGGGAGTTTTCCTTAACTTCAGTGCTGTATAAATGTCCCTGAGTTTGTAGAAGCTGTTTGGGGAAATTGGCCCAGCTAAATTGACATTTACCTGTTCATACAGAACAGGATTCTTTGTTCCCTGGGGATTCTTGCCAAGATTTCCACATGATTAACAGAATAGAAGGATTCCTGCTGCAAATCTCTGCTTCCCTTTTCTATGGGAAGTGGCAGCTTGGTGGCTTGGCCCTTTTCCTTTGTGAAGCTCAGTTCAGCATTGCACAGGATTTAAAAGGTGCCCAGTGCAGCACACACAGGATACACCTCTGGAAGTTGAGAGAAACTGGGAATCTGGTAAAAACTCTAAAAAAACCACCAGTTGCTGCTTTTCACTTCATGCAGATGTGTCATCAGTCCCTTGGTTACTCCTTGTAGTGAAATTGCTGGTGACATCTTCATTGCAGTGACTACAAGGGTATTGGGACAACTCTTATTTTTAACATCCTATTTAGACACAGATTTTTATTTTCACTATTTGAAATCTTTTACTGTTGCACAGGAGTGGCAAAAATAATTATCTTCTACTCAAGATGTCTTTGTTTATCATTTTGTTATGTATTCATAGTGTTTGGGAACAAATGAGCATTGCTGGTGTGAATGGTCAGCCTTAAGGTAGGTTGTTAGACAGATTCCTAGAAGCTGAATGAGAAGAAATGTAGATTTTGACAAAAATTAAAGGTAGGCATCCATAAAGTTCTACACATCTGTTCTTAATTTTGCTTTAACTATTCTTTTATTAACTTTTTCTTTAACTATTAAGCAAGATGACAGTAGTAAAAAATATAACCACATCCTAGTGCAGACGAATAAAAAATAAGAATTATCCCCTCTGTTTGCTCTATCTCTACCACACTTCTAAACTTTCTCCCAGAATGTGTGGGCTGTAATCATGGAGGAACTGACATCCTCACCATAAAACACATCCAAAATCCTTTCCACCTTTGTTTAAGAGTAGTTTTTAAAACACCACAGGTTTCACTCTGGCTTGTCCTGTTATTGGGCTGTCCAGTTGTGATGGGTTTGGCTGGGACAGGGTTATTTTTTTTCACAGGACTTTTGGGTTTGTCACCAAAATGGTGTTGATAATACACAGATATTGCCTTTACTGCTGAGCTCTGTGGTGCTAAACTGAGCTCTGTGGTGCTAAACTGAGCAGTGTGGCTCTAGGCTGAGCTGTGTGGTGCTAAACTGAGCTGTGTGGTGTTAAACTGGGCTGTGTGGTTCTAGGCTGAGCTGAGGGCTCTGTGTGGTGTTAAACTGAGCTGTGTGGTTCCAGGCTGAGCTGAGGGCTCTCTGTGGTTCTAGGCTGAGCTGAGGGCTCTGTGTGGTTCTAGGCTGAGCTGAGGGCTCTGGTGTTAAACTGGGCTGTGTGGCTCTAGGCTGAGATAAGGTCTCTGTGTGGTGTTAAACTGAATTCTGTGGTTCTAGCTTAAGCTGAGGACTCTCTGTGCTGTTAAACTGAGCTGTGTGATCCAGGCTGAGCTGAGGGCTCTGTGTTAAACTGGGCCATGTGGCTCTAGGCTGAGCTGAGGGTTCTGGTGTTAAGCTGAGGGCTCTGTGTGGCTCTAGGCTGAGCTGAGGGTTCTGTGTGGCTCTAGGCTGAACTGAAGACTCTCTGTGCTGATAAACTGAGCTGTGTGGTTCCAGGCTGAGCTGAGGGCTCTGTGTGGCTCTAGGCTGAGCTGAGGGTTCTGTGTGGCTCTAGGCTGAGCTGAGGGCTCTGTGTGGCTCTAGGCTGAGCTGAGGGTTCTGTGTGGCTCTAGGCTGAGCTGAGGGCTCTGTGTGGCTCTAGGCTAAGCTGAGGGTTCTGTGTGGTTCCAGGCTGAGCTGAGGGCCATGTGTGGCTCTAGGCTGAGCTGAGGGCCATGTGTGGCTCTAGGCTGAGCTGAGGGCTCTGTGTGGTTCCAGGCTGAGCTGAGGGCTCTGTGTGGCTCTAGGCTGAGCTGAGGGTTCTGTGTGGCTCTAGGCTGAGCTGAGGGCTCTGTGTGGCTCTAGGCTGAGCTGAGGGCCGTGTGTGGCTCTAGGCTGAGCTGAGGGCCGTGTGTGGCTCTAGGCTGAGCTGAGGGCTCTGTGTGGCTCTAGGCTGAGCTGAGGGCTCTGTGTGGCTCTAGGCTGAGCTGAGGGTTCTGTGTGGTGTTAAACTGAGTTCTGTGGCTCTAGGCTGAGCTGAGGGCCGTGTGTGGCTCTAGGCTGAGCTGAGGGTTCTGTGTGGTTCCAGGCTGAGCTGAGGGCCGTGTGTGGCTCTAGGCTGAGCTGAGGGCTCTGTGTGGCTCTAGGCTGAGCTGAGGGCCGTGTGTGGCTCTAGGCTGAGCTGAGGGCCATGTGTGGCTCTAGGCTGAGCTGAGGGCCGTGTGTGGTTCCAGGCTGAGCTGAGGGCCGTGTGTGGCTCTAGGCTGAGCTGAGGGCTCTGTGTGGCTCTAGGCTGAGCTGAGGGCTCTGTGTGGCTCTAGGCTGAGCTCAGGGGCCCCAGGCACAGCAGCAGTGTGTTCAAAGCCCAGCAGAGCCTTGCCCCCAGGGCCCATCCAGGTCAGACACATCCCAGGATGGTGGCAGGGACTCAGATCCATCACTGTGGTCACTGCCTGTCCACACTGGCTGCTGCTGTGTGCCACACAGAAACAGAGGTGGCAGCAATTGATTGCCTTGGAATTGCAGGAAAATTCCCTGTTTGCTCATTTGACAGTGGTGCTGCTCTTCTTTTTCTGTGATCTCCTTTGCCATCATTCCCACCTGTTCTTATTTATGGCAAAACTTAATACTAGTTTGAACAGATTTTCTTTTTCAGCTCTCTCTGCTTTATTTGTGGTGGTTTGGGTTTTTTTTCATTATTATCATGGAATGAAAGGTCTTGTGATCACTCCCAAGTGGCCATATCTGCTAGAAGGTTTGATAACATAGATTCTAAAATAAAATGTAGTTCCCATGTTGTATTAGAATAGCTTTGTGCATGGAAGGATTGTGGCTTACAGCTCATTCATTTCTCTGACAGAGATCATTTCTATCTCCTTCTCTTGCTGAACTAGGAAACTTCTAATCCTTTATGTGAAGTGCATGGATGTGGAAATATTAATATTTCTAAGAGGACAAAATCAGATGAAAGTGTGAACAAAATGAAATTAATTAGGTTACTGAAATAGGAAAATAATCCCATGTTATCACCTTGTCCCCTCATTTATCTGCAGCTTGTAAAAGAATAGTGGGGCCATGATTTTGCTGCAATATTGTTTTATAGTTGCATGAGATTTCTTCATGAACAGGGAGAGGTTTTCCAGAGATCTTGCAGTCTTGGTTCTGAATTCTTATGCATGAAGGAAGAATTGAAATATTCATGTGATAACTTTGTGAGAGGAGTTGATCTCTCAGTGTGGAAATGATGCCTCTTCAGCAGTGAAAGATGATCCATGCCATCCATGGGGTGCTAATAAAACATCCCATGGGCCAGGAGAATCTGTTCCTCTTGGTCCTTAATAAGAACATGTCTGTATCTAATAGTGATAAAATGAAGTTTAAGCTATTAATAACTTCTGTTGCATCCTTTTAATGAAAAAATAAATCACACTGAAAAGCAGTAAGGTGGGAAATGTTTGGTGGGGTCACACCAAGGGATGAGCAGCAGCCAAATGGATCTTTGGCAGGTTTAGCACATCCCCAGAGAGGCCTGTAATGCTAGTCCTGGGTTATAATAATGTTAATATTGAGGGTCAGTGACAGTGTGCAAGACAAGAAATACAAAATGTAAAAAGTTTCCATAAAACTCTTGAAGAGTGGGTGGGATTGCCTTCCTTTTCCTTCAAGGGTGGGAAATGAATGAGGAGAGGTTGTGGCTGATGTGGAAAATGAGCAGAGGTGTTTTACATGTCCCATCCTCTTTTCTCTGAGGCTGCAGAAAGCACCAGCTGCCAATGACAGTGTAAATAACAGGAATTTGAACTCTATTGCAGTTTTTTTCAATGCTTTGCTTTACCAAGAGAGTATTTTGCTGGAAGTTTAAGCTTGCTCTTTTCCTTCACTTTTTCTTTGCATCTCTGTTATCTTCACGCATTTATAACAGGTACATTTACTCAGTGGTCTTTGCTGTGAAACTGTTCCTAGGGGAAGCTGATGGCTCTAATTGCCATTTTTAGCATTAGAAACAACCAAAGCACAATTTTAAAAAACACTTCAAATTGGTTAAATCCTACTTTCCTAATTTTCTCAAGATTGAAGTTAAATCAGTCCTGAATCTTAAAGATCTGCCATTAAGATATTATCATCCATTGAGTTCCAGAGATGCTTCAAACTTATCTGTGTAATTCCTTTCAGAAACATGCTGGAGAACAGAAGTGATGTTTCTGGCTTAGAGATTTTTTCAATAATTTCCAGGACACAGGAGGTTGGTTTTTACAGTTTTTACATGGTTTCCTTGCTTCCATCAGGTGTGTGTCCAAAATCCTGTGGTCCTTGTGTGCTCCTGTCCTCGTGGCCATGGTCCTGTGGGTGCTGCTGGTGGCCTTGGACAGGTTTGGCCCATGGCACTGGATCTGTCACCTCCTGCAGACCCAACAACATTCCTGCTCTCTGGAATGTCTCTGAGACACTTTCTCAGTGCTGTTTTCTGGCACCTCCTCCTCCATTTGCACCCCTTATTCTCCACAAGTGCTGCTGGCAGTGCAGTGAGCCCAGTCCCTCCTCCAGGATCCTTTCTGCACTGCAGGAGCATCCTTTGCCAAGATGTTTGGAGCCCTGCACCTGGCAGTGCCCTGGCAGGTCCTGGAGCTTTCATTTGCAGATATTTATAGAGCTGGCAGCTTCCATTTATTGTTCACTGAGGTCCTGCTTTGTGTGTTCAACACAAGTGTCGCTGGTAATGGAGTCATGGGCAGTTTAATCTCATTAGCCCCCAATTATGTCCTGAGCCCATGAAGGGAAAGGTAGGGATCAGCTTTGCAGTTTGTCCTGCTGGAAGTGTTCTGATTCCCCAGTATCTCTGGGTGGTTCTGCCCCAGATCTTCCCATGGGGAAAATGTGGATGGAATTCACCCAGACAGCACAGATCTCCATTGACTCAGATGACAGCAGCCCTGCCCTGTACTGCAGGGAAAACTGGGGAAATTGGCCCAGCTAAATTGAAGTCTTGGGGGCTTCAGTAAATATTTGGAATATATTACTACTGCAATTCAGAGAAAACCTGGATTTCCACATTTAAAATGCCTGTAATGTATTTAAAAACAGACAAAAACCCCACAGTGACTTCCCCTGCCTACCCCACTGCCCCAGCCTGGAGGGTTTCCTGGGATTCCAGGATCCTTTCCTGACCAAGCTTCATCTGCTTTTGCCTTTTCCCCTTTTCTTTCCCACTGATATTCCTGGATGGGTAGGTTTTATGGATGTCAGCTTCCATGACTGTCAAGGAACAATCTCATAATTTTCAGCTGCCCCTGTTTTAAGAAAATAAAGCAAGGACATAAAGGTTTTTAAGGCAGTGAATTAATGGAAGTGTAGACTGATCATTTATTATATCAAGCACTGCTTTTGACCTACACAGAGACAATGCTGTCTGTTCTCTGCCTGTCTGAGGATTCCTTGGGCTGGAGTTCTCCTTTTCCCACAATGTGAACATTCCTTTGTCCTGGGAACAGAGCTCAGCCCAAAGGGGATGAGCTGTGGCAAACAACAGGGAGCTGTGAAGAGGGAGAGAGCAGGCAGGAAGCACTGCCAAACAATGATAGAATTCCATAAATTTCCTTTTTATGGCAGGCATGGCTTCAGTAATGTGGGTCATTGATAGCAGCGTTTCTGGGATCCTTAATGGAAAGCAGATTTTTTTCAAGTCAACAAATAAGATCATCAGGATGAGCCTCATTACAGGCAGTGCAATTTCTGGCCAAAGGATTGTGTCTATATGTCCTAGGAGTAAAAGAGCATGTAAAATCTAACAGCAGTTTGCAGTGATTTATTGCCTCTAGTTTTCTATGATTTTTAATCATTAAAGAGTATGTAAAAACATATTTTATACACAATCTTTTATCTTACATTTATTTTTATATTTCTCCATAGCAATTTATTGCAATAGATATATCACCATTACTATAGACATTTATAGTGCCATTAAAATTCAATGCCACCATAAATTTATGCTCCTTAAAGTTTGACATTTGTAACAGCTTCCACAAGGGCATATTTTATACTGAAAGTGAAACTTGAAGTAGAAACTTTTCTTAAATTTAAAATGTAGTCAAGGAAAGAGATGTCTTTTATCAGTTTTAATAAATTCAATAACTTGGTAAGCTCTACTTTTGGATTTATTTTGCTCAAGACACTTCAAACAAGTTCCAGGTAAAACAGGATATGCAAAAAAATTTTATAAAGCTATTATTAACTGGCTGACACACAAAACATAGATAGTATATAATGAATTCCACGAGTATGAATGAATATTTTGATTCTTCAAGGAGAAAAGTTTAAAAATGACAATTCTGAATATGGAATGTTTAAGATTATTTAAAGATCACTGTAGAACCAGGCAGGAATTTCTCTCTCTCTCATACTTCTCTATTCATAGAAAAAAAAAATAGACTGCTGAGTAAGTATCAGCATGGAATTGAATGTAATGTGCAAGTGAATAGAAAGTTGATTTTCCTGTTGCTAATTTTTTCAAATGGAAATTCAAAAGGGAAAATATGTTTTCATGGTTCAGAGTATGTTGATAATGGTCAAAATTAGCAGCAACCTTTCCCTTGCACCCCCCTTGATTGTATCAGTTCTCCATGGAAGGATTTTCCTTCTGAGATCCAGCAGAGGTTCAGGTGCTCCAAGCAGCCCCATGGGGATTGCAGCTGTTGGGCAGGAGAGCCTTCAAGGACTTGTTTGCCTTCATGAGATCTAGAGGTGTTCTTCTTTCCAGCCTATTCCTAATCAAGTGGCAGGCATTACCAACATTGATTTTTCTGTATAGAAAAAGCACAAATTTAGTTGTATGTAGTGTGTGAGAAATGTTCAAGTAGCTGATATTGGCATGTTTAAGAGCTGCGCTGGTAACATCTAAGAAAAACTGAATGAGAAACAGGAGTTCTGCTGTAGCATCAAGTAACCACCCTGAATTAGCAACAAATCTGCATTAAGTTTACCAGGAGTAATATTTCTATAAACCCAGGGACAGATTTGACAGCCAATGAGGAAAATGAGAGTGCTGCACAAGGGAAGAAAAGGGAAAGATAGAAAAAAAATCAAATTGTCACTAATACAGTCAGAAGCAGATTTTATCATCTTTATTTCCTACTGTGGTTTATGAGATGAGCTGCTCTGAAAACAGAGATTGCAAGGTGGTGATAAAGCATAACACAAACCAACAAATGTGCTAGAAAACCACTTCAATATTTCATTGTCAGGAATCTGGAGTTTGTCACCCTGTAGCTGGACTGTTGGGTTTCTAAGCACACAAAGGAAACTGGAAACTTCACAAGGTAATGAAAAAGGAAGCTCAGGGGAGTGCTCCTGGCAAAGTCAAAACCAGAGCTGGGATCCAGGAGAGGGGTTCTGACACAGAGTTGGTGTGGGATGTACCTGTGCCTGTGGAACCCCAGGGCACTGGGAATATTTCCCTGTTTTGCTCTGGGGTGCCCTGACCCCCAGGGGAGCACTGACTTTGACTTTTATTCATGGAGAAACTTTCCTAAACTTCAAGATAGACTGGAATCCACAAAAGTGTGAAATAGATTGTAGAGAGTAGTGCAGGTGTATCACTTGGTGAGAAATTGAGGTTTTGGGATTTTTAGTGTGTTGCGGATGGAAGCAAGATGGAGGGCACAGGGTGTTGTCCTGGGTTTCTTCTTCATGCTTCTTCTTCCTTCTTCTTCATGGGTTTGGGTGGCATTTTGTAATTGGATGGAAAAGTCCCCATTGTAGCTCTTTGGGAGCAGTTATTGGGTTAAAAGGGAAAACAACCTAGATGTCAGTTCTTAATTGGATAGTTTAGCTTTAAAAGACCTTGGAACAAGAGATTGTTGGCCATTTTTGTGGTGCTTTTCCAGTGTGCTGAGCCTGGTGTGGACAGCATGCAAAACTCTGGATAAGATAGATAAGATAACTCTAGATAAGATAATAATAAACAAGAACCTGAAGACCAAACAAATCCAGTGCATCTCTCTTTCCTGAAACAAAACCACTCCAAGAGGGTCTCCCAAACAGGGGAGCCCCCTGGGAGGGCCCAGTTGAGTCCCAGAATTTGGGGGATCAGCAACAAATCCCCCACCTGTGTCCCAGCACAGCTCCCAGGGCTGCTGCTCCACTCAAAGCTCCCTTTAGAGCCAGGATGAAGGTTCCTGCAGGGCTTGTAGTCATTAGTGGTGCCACAGCCAGTGGCTCATTAGTGCTGTGGCTCTGTAATTACCTTCAGCCAGCCTAAATTAGCCACCAGCTCCAAGTGCACTGAGAGATTCCAGGAGCAAACTCTGATGAGGTTAACCAGGAGGAGGTGATGGGATCACAAATTATAAATAACTGCATCAGGAACAAAGATTGCTAATGAGGTTTTCCACTCCACCAGACAAAAAAATAAATGTTTTACCAAGTTGAAATAGAAGGAGTTCATTTTGGGGGGAAGAAGAAAAAGATGTAAGTTTTCCAATTGGGTGAATCTTCCAAGAAAGCTTGTGGAAAGTTCTTTATTGACAGGAAAGTTAAAATCAGATTTGGATCTCTTCAAAGCCAAGTTTGGATGCTTTTCACGGGGTAATTTAAAGTGATTTCAGTCAGAACTTGGTGTACAGGAGCTAATGTTGTGGAACATCATTATTCCTGTATTAATGATAGCATTTCCCTGTGCTCTTCCATCCTAAGTCCTGCTGTGCTGTAGGGCCAGGGCTGTGACCTTTCAGATCCCTTTTTCCTTGGCAGCAGGTGAGGACACTGGAATTTGCCTCTCCCAGTTCCTGCTGTAGCCAGGACATGTGTGGAGTTTACAAAATCTTTCTCATGGCCTCCTGTTTGGATGTCCCATGGTTTTACCTCTGTTTGAACATCTCTCACAACATTTAGATGAATAAACCTATCATTTTATTTCCATATTGCATATGGGGTATCTAATCAGTATTTCTGACATGTAAGATTAATCCCACTCATGAGGAGAAGCCTTTAAAATTCATTAGTGCCATCACCTTGCTTGAGTTACAAACTGTTCATTTCATTCAAGACAGAAAAATCCATGTCCTAGAATGTTCATCATGCCTCTTATTGGTGAATTTATTACTCTTCTTAGTGGGAAAAATGTGACTGTAAATGAGTTTTCAGTGGTAATTATTGCATCAAGTCTTTGAGCATTTCTGTGTAAATGTGGCTGATTTGGCAGAAAATAGCCTGGCTCTTTTGGAAACAACTCAGAGCTGGAGGAATTGGAAATGTGGCTTGAATAAAAGGGGGAGAAGGAAGGAAGTGCTGGTTGAGGTGTGTGTGTGTTTGGGGTTGTGTTTGGGGTTGTGTTTGGGGCTGTGTTTGGGGCTGTGTTTGGGGCTGTGTTTGGGGTTGTGTTTGGGGTTGTGTTTGGGGTTGTGTTTGGGGTTGTGTTTGCTTTGCCTTTGCCCAGCTCTGGTGTGGGAGGGAGCCCTGGTGCTTTGGGTCTGCAGTGGGATCAGAGCTGCCCTGCCCCTTTCCTGGGCACAGATTCTTCACCTTCTTCATAGAAATACAGGGATTTTTGGAGCTGGACATGAAACCTGACATGATCATTTCATTTACTTAGCAGTTCCCATTTTTAATTTATTATTATTATTATTATTATTATTATTATTATTATTATTATTATTATTATTATTATTATTATTATTATTATTATTATTATTATTATTATTATTATTATTATTATTTTATCCTGTTTTTTGGAGTTATTTAGAAAGGACTGAAACTCTGCAACCATCCAAAATTGGGTTTTTCTGTGTAGTGGCTTTGGTCAGACTCTTCCTTCACTGAAACACTCCCAGTATATCATCAGTATATCATCCTTTCAAGAGCTGCCTTCTTCCTTATATTGAACTTTGGTTTTACAGCACATCACAAATTCTGGGGAAACACCACATGATTTGATCAGTTTTCATTCCACCTTGGAATATTTTGTGAAATTGAAAAATTTTAATAACTTTGTCTTTAAGAGAGAAGCAAAATGTTTGGGAGGTGCCTATGAGCTGATTTGATGTGTCTCAGGGAGAGCTGCTTTTCCATCAATTTAACTGTTCTTGTCCAGGTTTGCAACTTCCTTTTTTCCTAGAGCATCTTACAATTGGTTTTCATTATCCAGGCCAGCTTACACTGCTTTCCACCCTTTCAGAATGAAATTTTGGCCTGTGTTGAGCAGCAATATATATAAAAAATTGTTTTACATGCCTTGCTGTGTTTTCTCCTGCTCTTTGCATTGGTGTTATGAGCCAGGAGACTCAATTCAGTGATCAGGGGGATTCTGGTTCTTGTGCTTGGTTGTTTGAGTCCAGGGGTCACACTTGGGCAATGATCACTTTGTGATCACCCAGTGCAAAACCCTCAATGCTTTGAATTTGAAACATTCTCTCTTGGAAACATTTATTCATTACCTGAAGGTGATTTTTCACTCTATTCCTTGTACCAGTGGGCAGAGAGGATTTGTTGCAGAAAGCTGTTCAAACAGATCTTGCTGCAGTTACCTGCTCTTCTGAAAAGTTTGATCTGAAGTGGCTAAATTGCCCTTTGCATATTTGTGCAAAACTGATGCTGTTTAGAAAGAGCAGGAGCTGTTTGACCATGCTTGAGCTGATGCCTGTCTGTCATATGGATAAAAAGTGGTTTTGGGAGGCTGGAGCTTTCCTGAGGATGAGCCTCCCCTCTTTGCATAGGATTAAGAGTGATAAAAGCAGATAAAATGCACCAAAACACAAAAGTCAAACCTGCAGTACCAGGGGCCATCTTGTACCATTAGTATGCTGAGAAGAGTTTTGGTTGCATAATAACTGATGATTCATCTATGGTGAATTCCTTACCCTAGTTTACTGGCATTTCTGATATACCCTCCAGTTTTTCTTATTTTGAGATCCCCATCTAAACTAAACCTCAGTTCAACACTGCAGTCATGGTATAATTTTTCTCTAATTTCTGCCAGTGCTGTTAAATTTTATTAGTGCAGGAAGTTTGGCAAAAAGCATGGCATTTCCACTGAGTTAAACACCAAAGTGGCCTGGGTTAAAGAGCAGGCTCCAGCTGTGCTGCAGTGCCAGCTGTGCTGTGGCTGGGGCTCAGGGCTGTTCCTGTGTTGTGCCCCTCAGAGCCTTGGGAGCTCCAGCAGCAGTGGCACAGCAGGGATGGAGAGGCTGATGGCACTGCCTGAGCCCTGGGCTCTGCCAGCTGAGGCAGTGACTGCTCTGAGGCTGCTCCTGGAGCAATTTCACACACTTTGCATCCCCCAGGCAGCTCCTGCAGCTCCCACTGCAGCTCTGAGCTCCTGGCTGGGAACCTGAGAGCCCAGAGGCTGCTCCTGCTGCACAGGCACCCCACAGATGGGCACAGGGACAGGCAGGGGCAGCCAATGCACAGACACAGCCCTGGGGACACACACAGAGCCCTGGGACACACACACAGCTCTGGGGACACACACACAGCCCTGGGGACACACACATAACCCTGGGACACACACACAGCCCTGGGGACACAGCCCTGGGACACACACACAGCCCTGGGGACACACACACAGAGCCCTGGGGACACAGCCCTGGGGACACACACACAGCCCTGGGGACGGACACACACAGCCCTGGGACACACACACAGCCCTGGGGACACAGCCCTGGGACACACACACAGCCCTGGGGACACACACAGCCCTGGGACACAGCCCTGGGACACACACACAGCCCTGGGACACAGCTCTGGGACACACACACAGCCCTGGGGACACACACATACACAGCCCTGGGGACACACACAGAGCTCTGGGACACACACACAGAGCTCTGGGACACACACAGAGCCCTGGGACACAGCTCTGGGACACACACACAGCCCTGGGGACACACATAGCCCTGGGGACACACACACAGCCCTGGGACACACACAGAGCCCTGGGACACACACACACACAGCCCTGGGGACACACACACACACAGCCCTGGGGACACACACAGCCCTGGGGACACACACACAGCCCTGGGGACACACACACACAGCCCTGGGGACACACACACACAGCCCTGGGGACACACACACACAGCCCTGGGGACACACACACACAGCCCTGGGGACACACACACACAGCCCTGGGGACACACACACACAGCCCTGGGACACACACACAGCCCTGGGGACACACACACAGCCCTGGGGACACACACACAGCCCTGGGGACACACACACAGCCCTGGGGACACACACACAGAGCCCTGGGGACACACACACAGCCCTGGGACACACACACAGTCCTGGGACACAGCCTGGGACACACACACAGTCCTGGGACACAGCCTGGGACACAGGCCTGGGGACACAGGACAGGCTCTGCACACATCTGGCACAGCTGGATGCTCTGTCTGTGCTTTAGGGTCATGTCTGCTCTCATAGGGCCATGCAAGGATTCAGCAGAATGGTTTTGGGGGGTCCTGCCTGGAAATGGGGCTGCAGCCCCCTGGAGACTCCTGTCACCATCTGGGCAGGGCCAGCTGATCTGGGTCAAGAGGTTTGGTCCCCCAGGGAAGCACTGCCCCATGCAGAGCTGCTCATAGTCAGGTTTAGGGGTTTTATTTGTTTGTTTGTTTGTTTTGTTATTGTGATTTGCTTTTAAACAGTCCACGAGTGTCTGAGCCATAAATCAAATTCTGCAATTGCATCTAAAGCAGAACCTCCCCTCAGGATATTCTTTCCCAGCTCAAAAAATCATTTTTTGCTGACACCAGAAGCGTTCGGAGGCGTTTGGCACCTTGCTGTCAGCCTCAGCTGCACGAGCAAGAGGCAGAGCCCAGGGCAGAGCTGCCAGGAGCTCCTGGGCCCTGGGGGTCAGGGCTGGGTGGGCTCAGAGCCTTTGCAGCCTGTGGGTCCCCTCCAGGTGTGTGACAGGTTCCTCCATCACTTTAGCAGTGTCAGTCTCAAATGACCTCCTGACAAATGAGATCAGAGCTCCAGTGCAGTCAGGGGGGTTGTGATTCCATGTAGCCCTCACCACCTGGAGAAGACAGAATGGGGCACCAAAACCAGCTCATGGCTTGGAATAGAAATAACGATCTAGGAAGGCTTCTAAATAAATAATGCCATTAATCCAGAGTGTGCTCGGGGTATTTTGCTTTATTTGTTGAAATGAATCCGAAGCAAAGTGTTATTTATTCCCAGAACAATGTTACTATAGTAACTATTGTACTTCATTGTTAGCTGTGGACAGGAGTTGTGAAGTTACTTGGGGGGAGATGAGAAATTTGTCCAATAATTGGTTGTTTCACTAGAGCAGGTGTTTGCCTGCCTTGAGTGCAGCAGAGGCTCTGAGAGCTCTGGGAGAGCAGAGGCAGAGGCTGAGTGTGCTGGACTTGCACTGCACAAAGTTGGATCTTTGTTATAATTGTTGGACCCTGGCAGTTTTGCACTGTGGGCTGTGGGGTAAACAGGGAAACACAGACTGCACAAACTGAGGACTCAAACACAGTGTTGTGAGAGTCCTTCTGAGGGGCTGAACTTGATTATTAGAGAGGAAAAGCTGCACAGACCTCACACATGGAGGGGGAAAAATACTGTTGTGCTGTGATCCCCTCTCTTGGTTTGGACAGACAGGTGTCTGCTGAGGAAGGCAGGAGCCTCCCTTGAAATGCAAAGTGTAAACCCCCTCCCTGTGAATTATTATAGTTTTGAAATTAAGGGGCTCTCAGGCAAAGACATGGGAATAGGAATAACAGTTCTTTATTAGGAAAAATAAAAATAAAGATGCAGTAATACAAAACTCCACTGCCAGGGTCAGACCATGCCCTGTCCCCTGTGTGTCAGGGGGTGGCACAGCCCCATCCCATGGGGGCTCAGCCCTCCTGCAGGGCCAGCTGTGGCTCTGCTGGAGCAGGGATCCTGCACAAGGGGGGAGTTTTCCTCTGCAGCTCCAGGGCTGCTGCAGATGGGCCTGGGCTCCCTCTGGCCATGCAGGGCAGCAGAAGCTGCTCCTCTGGCAATGCACTGGGCAAAGGCTGCTGGGCTGTCCCAAAGCTCAGATTGGATCCAGGTAGGAATGCTTGGCTCCTGCCCTGGGCACAGCATCTCCCCATGGGATGCTGGAATTGGATCAGCCCTGCAGGGACACTCAGTGGCCATGGACAGCAGAGATCTCCTGCAGGGAGGGTTGGCTGGGGGAGAGATAAAGAGAAAACTGCCCCAAGAACAGCAGAGAACTGCCCCAGCTCTGACAGATCACAGAACACACAGCCCAGGCACATCCTGTAACTCAGGACATCCCACAGAGTGTCCTGACTCCCAAGGCTGCCTTGCAGCTGCCCAGATGTGCAGTCTGGTGCCACTGTGGGGTGCAGCTGGGGGAGTCCTGCAGGCACTGTGGGATTTGTCCTGTGCATTGAAGGCAGCCCCTGGTATTTGGGAGATCCAGTGGCTTCATGTCCCCCGGCCCCATGGGATTATTGGGAAGAGGGAAGGACAGGAGAAGATCCCTGTCCTGCCACAGCCAGGCACGCTGTTAGCCTGGAGAAGGTCCTGAACAGCGGTGAGGAGAGTTGGGAACAATCTCCTTGGTGTTCACTCCTTTTTCTGCTTTTCTGGCTCAGATTTCCACACCCACTGGTGTGTTTCCTGCACGTTCCAAGGTGGTTCATGTGCTAAAACTGTCTGTGCTTGCAGAGTGAAATTTGGAACATCTTTTACACTAGCTAAAATTATGTTTAGCAGCGTAGTAGAATCCTAATCCTTGGAAGACTCTCGTGTGCTGGCTTGGTTTTTAACACTGTGAGTGCTCTGCTGCAGAAATATTTCCATCCTCCCCTTATTTTAGTAGAGTTCTAAATTGAATCAGGCAACTTGTTAACTGCAAAGCCAGGGTGGGGGGAAAAAGCAAACAAACCACAAGCTTAATTTGGGGTAAGCAGGTAATTAATTGTATTGGTTAAAGAAAACCCCCAAACCCACTTATCTTCTGTGATAACAGTGAAGAGTAATTCTGTATTAAAAGTTAAGAGATTTAGGCATTTAGAAACTTATGATACACTGAATAAGGTGTTTCAGGGTTATGAGGGCTATGGGAAAGGATTAATCAAACAATTTGTAAATTTTATTACACACCAGTGAAACTTTCTATTGTCAGCAACCACGGCTTTTTTTTTGTCAGAAAAAAAGATTTGGTTAATTAATGTGTCCCTGATTACTTTTAGAGTGCAATATGTGGTAGGTAATATGCAAGCTGGTTATTACCTTAGATTTATTTTTATGTCAGTCTGAATTATTAAAGCAATTATAATTCACCATTCAGAGGTCCGAAGGAAGTAATATATGCTTTAAATTTCATGAAACACTTTACTAATGAAAATCCCCAGTGATGTTAAGAGTAGTATTAATGTGCAGAAGGTGAGCAGGGTTTTAGCTGGTCTGACAATAAAATGTGATAGACTGGAAGAGTTCTTTATGAAGAAATTTTAAATTAGAACATGTCTAAACCACTTTTGGATGGAACACAATATTTGCTGTAAAAGAATATGATCTGTAGCAGTCACCCATGGGATTCATTGACATATTTCCAATTAACTGTTAGAGTGAAAACCAAAATGAAACATAAATATATCAAATTTCTGAATTGGAGTAAACTACTTCCCTGGAGAAGGGTGGGCATTGCCCATAGTTTCCCCAAGTCTAGATCCTGTTACCCACATCAGTGTCCTTTTTTTTACTTCTGTGATGTATTCCTTGGAAAACAGAAATTGAAAACTAACAGTGGCTCTCTGAAGTTTATTGAGGACTAATACAGGGATTTAGGAATAAAATGGTAACAAAAATTACTGAATTTTGTTCTTTGCAGTTCATATTTGTGCACAAGACTGAGTGCTGTTGCCCTAATAATCCAAACCCCTTAAGCAAACATTTTAGTTGAAAAAGATGTGATGTTATTCTGTGGTGTTATTTGTAGCTTTTTAAAAGACTTGAATGGTGCAGAAGAGGAAGGAAAGGTAAACCAGGGTTATACAGGCATTTGTGTCCCAAACATATGTGTTTTGTGAGGCAAATTCACTAAACCCTTCAGATAAATATATATTTATCCAAAGAATTTATATACATATAAAAGTAATATATATTATAATATAAAAAATATTATGTACATATAATATAATATATACATATATATTTATCTGAAGAATTTTTATTACATTTATATTTAAATTTATATTTATTTAAATATAAATATTTGTATTTGAACATAAATTTTATCTTAGTTTATATTTTAATATTTATTGTAATAGTTATTTTTATTTTTATTTAATTTATATTTGTTTATATTTATTGTTATTATATCTATATATTATTTTTAAAATCAAGTTGAGCAGCATGCCAGCAGATCCAAAGCAGGTTTTTGCTCTAGCTGCTGGTGTAGGACAAATCAGTGAGGGTGCTCTGTGAGGGTGCAGCTGAGCTGCTGATTTATAGCAGCACATGTCACCAGTGTGGAACTGATCTCCTCCAAACTGCAATTCAGTGTCCAGACCCAAGGGAGAACAAAACTTTCCCCAATTTGCCATTTGATCTCCACAACTCCTTTAGTCCAAGTGCGTGAGATTCACATTCTCTGAAGCTGGGAGAAGCAGAGAAAAGAATGATCAAAACAATTCTTATCTCATTGGCTGCTCCTGTGTTGTGCCATAGTAAAATACAATATAAAAATTGTTTGCCCAGAGTGATGGTGATGGTGTCAGGGCCAGGTGTGTGTGTGTGTCAGGACTGCCAGTGACACTCACGAGATTCTGGGCAGCTGAGGGCTTGGCAGAGTCAGTTTAGATGTAAAGTAATAAAGTGTAATATAGAGTAGAATAATATGCTATAATAAAGTAATTAATTAGCCCTCTGATAAAATAGACTCCTCCTCATCCTCTCTCCCCTTGGTTGGGGGTGCCTTGCTTTGCCATACAAGTGATACACTTGAACCACAAACTTGAAAATGCCTTTCACTGCCCTTCATCAGCCCTGAAGGGAAAGTTCCCTCTGGGATTCAGGAGGGAATTACCCAGGGATATCCAGGGGTAATCCAGCCCTGAATCAGCTGCAGGCTGGGCTGGCACAGGCACTGACCCCCCTGGCTCAGGACTCTGCTCTCAGCTCTCTGTGCTGCCCTGGCAGGGCAGGGCTCGTCCTCCACCTCACCCTGCCAGCTCAGCTAATGGCTCTGCAGGGGCCAAGGGATCTTCATCAGAAATGGAAATGGTTTTGCCCCTTCATTTTAATTAACATTATGTCTACATTTCGATGATAATGGATAATTAAGTGAGTTACCTTGACATTGGAATGTTCTTGGAAATAATTTACTATGCAATTTCATTAGGTTAAAGACATTTGTCTATTTTATTTTGAGTGGAAGTTTCATCATAAATATTTCTGAATATGATTTATACATAAACTAATTACCATTCACAGAGTCAGGACTTTCCAAACTGCAAAATTCATTGTGTGCATTTTAAAAATCTTTTTGTGATCATACATAGAATGTATCTGTTGCTTCAAGGAAGTATTCCTGGTGGGGTTTTTTTGTTTGGTGGGGTTTTTTTGGTCATTTTTTGGGTTTTTTGGGGGTTTTTTTTGTGATTTTTTTTTCTCTGAAGTTGCCAGTCATCTGTTATTCTGTAAGCACATAAAGAGGCACACAAGCACTCTCATGGAACATTATTATTATGGGGACAGCAAAGTTTGGCTTCATAAGGGGTGGTTAACTGCACTTCAGAGAAAAGTGTTAATCAATGAAAATGGTTCTTCAATAAAACCAGAAAGAACTGTAAAGAAGCAATTTTTACCTGTGTTTATTCACATAAATGGTTGCCTTTGGCCAGCTGTGGTGTTGCCCTGTAGCATCCTTGTTCAAGCAGAAAATGAAAATGATAAAATGAACTTTCTAGGCTTAGTAAGGACCACATCTTGTCCATAAATCTTCTTGCATATCTATTTATAAAGAAAGGGGGGATCCATCAGAAAAATCCTTCAGTAGCAGTTCTGCTCCTCAGCTTCTTGCAGGGTCATGGCCTCAATTCACAGAAATGCTTAACTGGGTTTTGTGCAATGGAGAGACTCTAAATGCTGCTGCAGAGCTTTCAGAGGTGCCCATAGCTCACCTGAATAATGATGGCATTACAAATTGGTACTGCTGGGTTGTTTTTTAGTTATTAGGCATAATTCTGTCAAAATATGCATTTCACATATCCCGTGGAGGGGGTTATTAGAGACAATTATTGGTAATTTCTGGTATGTGAGAACTAAGAGAAGGCCACAGTTTCCTTCAGAGAGATTTTCAAATACACTGCAAAAAACACTTCTAATGTCAGATTTGTAGAAGAATTTTTGGGAGATCTGTTACTTTTGTGATGCAAATTATCAACAGCATTGTGGAAACAAACCCAAACAAGTTGTTTGTTTTGAAATACAGTGAATTGTCCTGTCCTGGCACTGCTGGTTTGCACACCTTGGAAAGGAACAAGGGCAGAGGATGAGGAGAAATGAAGTGAATAAGATTTTGAGAATAAGAACTTTAGGACAGTATTTAAAGAGATGGTGTGATACAATGATCTGTGAAAGAACATTTTATGGCAGGAAATAGAGTAGCAGTCATAATCAGACTGTGAAATGCTGCAAGAATATCAGATGTCTCCTGGAAACTCTGTGGGGTATTGTTGGGTAACATTGCTCTGCCTGTAATTAATCTCTCTGAAGCCTAATCCTGCAGCTGGTTCTCTCAGGGAACCTGGAAATGCAGAACCTGGGCTGACTCGGGCCACACTTTGTCATTGATGATTGAATTGTCTGCTGGATCTGTGGGAACAAAAGGGCAAGTTAAGTTTCTACAAAGCAGATGAATTCATGTGTTAATATTTGAGATGGACCAATCTGTAACAGTCAGTGACACACTCCCATTTCTTTGTGTCTCTCTGCTAAAATCTGGGTGTGTTTCACTGGAACATTTGGGAGAAACTGCCCAGGGAAAGACTTTGCTGCTTTGTCTTTGCCCCTGTCCGGTCCCATCGCCCTCCTGCACTAGCCAGCTGAAATAAAGACAATTTCAGGACCCTTGGGGTTTGGTGGTGAATTGCATGAATTGCTGCATGAATTGCTGCATGAATCCCACCTGAAGGGCTCCAGGGAAAGCCCTCTCCTCCCTGCCTGCTGAGTTTGCAGAGCCTGCTGAGCCAGGGCTGTTGGAAATGTGGCTTTTGTGGGGTTTCTCCTCAGCTGGTGCAGGGCTGGCCATGGTGCAGCTCCTCTGTGCTGTTCACATTCTCTGAACAGAGACATAATTCTCTCTCTCAGGCTTTTTCCTGGAGAACACAGAGATGAAAACAATTCTTATCTCACTTGCTGCTCCTGTGTTGGTGGGGATTGTTTAATTGTTTATTCCAGGTGACCAGTTGGATCCCTGTGTGTGTGTGTCAGGACTCTTGGGCAGAGAATCACGAGTTTTTCAGTTAGTTTTGAGTAGCAGCTAGTTAGAAGTAAGCATGATGTAATAGAATTGTCACTGACATATTTTATGAAAGTCCTTTCACTAGGATTTTTCTCCTGAGAAGCTCAGAAGCCTCAGAAAAGAAATGTAAACAATAATTATCTGATGGCTGTGGAATGTGGTCTGGGGATGGTTTACAACATGGTCCCATGGGGATTTTTTTACTTATTTACCAATCCCAGTCCAGCTGTGTCAGGACTCTGGTCAGTCACAGGCTTTTATTATTCATTCCTTTCTAACCTTCTGATGTCTCCTTTCTCTATTCTTTAGTATAGTTGTAGTATATAATTTTCTTTTAATAGAATATATATCATAAAATAATAAATCAGCCTTCTGAAACATGGAGTCAAGATTCTCATCTCTTCCCTCGTCCTGGGGACCCTCAGACACCACCACAGTATAATACAGTTATAGTACAGTATAATGTAACATAATATAGTTTTAATAAAGTGAGTGTTCAGCATCCCAAAGCCATGGAATCAATGCCAATCTTTCCCTTCGTTGGGGTCCAGATTTTACAATGCTCTGTGAGCAGCAGGCAGGGGCAGGGAGGTGCTGGGAGTGCCCTGGGTGTGCATGGCCCTGGCACAGCTCCCTGCAGCTGCTGCAAGGACCATGCCAGCCTCTCTGTGCCACCCCCCTGAGGGGACAGCAGGGGGAAATGAGTGGGGACAGTGTGTGAGGGACACAGTGCCTCAGATCAAACCCTCAGAACTGAAACCTCACTCCTGTCCAGCCTGCAGTGTGCTGTAGCCAGGATGTTTTCTGAGAATTCCTTTCCTTAGGATTTTTTCTCCTGAGAAGCTGAGAGGCCTCAGGAACAAAACGTAACCAATGGTTATCTGCTGCTGTGGAATGCAACAGGTGCATCTGGGATTGGCCCATGTTGGTTGTTTCTAATTAATGGCCAATCACAGTCAGCTGGCTCAGACTCTCTGTCTGAGACACAAACCTTTGTTATCATTCTTTCTTTTTCTATTCTTAGCCAGCCTTCTGATGAAATCCTTTCTTCTATTCTTTTTAGTATAGTTTTAATATAATATATATCATAAAATAATAAATCAGCCTTCTGAACCATGGAGTCAGATCCTCATCTCTTCCCTCATCCTTGGACCCCTGTGAACACGGTCACAGAGTGCAGCCCCTGCCACCCACACAGCCCTGGTGATTTGCTGAGTCCCTTTTCTCTGGTTTGTTCCACATTAGGAACTGAATATCTCCTTGAAGCTCCTTCTACCCATCCCCATAAGACATCTTAGTTTAGGCAGCCACCAGAAAAATGGCACCAATTTGTGCTGGCAGCTGCCCAGCATCAGGACTTTGCTGCAGAGGGATGCTGTGGAGAATTGTTCTTGAACATTTTCTTGTTTGCTTTCTCCCCTCACAGTTCTTTAATGAGGAAATACTCCAGGTTTGAATTTCCTCTCCTTTTAAATATTGATTCATACATTGGCTTTAATGGGAGCAGAGTTGGATAATGCTAATTAATTAATAATTAATACTAAATAATTCCTAGCCTAGCCTAAACTACAGATCAAAAATCCACTCACACTGGCAGAGCTATTTAACAGAGGAGAACTGAAATGAGCACAGTATTTAAGTTCCTCTCTAAAAACTATCCCTGTCACCTTTCTGCCCTCTCTAAAGATTACCTTTCCATCAGTGATTTGTCATTAGGACACCTAACTGGAATAGACATCAAGAAATTTACTGTTATTTTCATGGGGGAGTCAGGTGTGCCAAACCTAAATGGAATGGAAGATTTTTGGAAAGGCAGATCCTTGGATCAGATCATTAACATTCCTGCTGAGAGGATGAAAAACGAAGGTGGCACTATAGCAAGATGGTTTTTTTCTACAAAATTCAACAATTTTCTTTTGTACTTTAGATACCATATAACCTGTTTTAAAAATCTAAAATTGAAAATATTTATTCAGTACTAACTATATTCCAGTGTCAGAGTTCTTAATTTATTAACTTAGACACTGATATTGAAAATACTGTTTCCTGTGCGTTATCCATGACCATTATAAGATAAATTTCCACGAAAAAAATGTTTAAATGTTTCACAATAGCTTAGATGAGTCAGTTCTATAGTTCTCTTTCACAAATTTTTTTTTCTATGCTGCGGCTAATATGACTTTCAGATCAATTTAAGTATTCCCAACTTTATATCATATTGAATAGTGTTGCTCCATACAGAATCTATAAAATATAAACTATTCTTCAGATCTCAAAGGGGAGCCAGCTCCCATTTTTTGAAGGCAGAAATGTTGGTTTAGCCTATGTGAACACCTGGATGACACAAAACACGGAGATGGCTGAAATACCTGAAGTTTGTGTGATTTTGGGAAGGAATTGTGTCTGTGCTTTTTCTGTCTCTGCATAACAGGAGCCTCATTGTTGCTCCTGTGCCAGTGTCAGTGCTGGCAGCTGATATGTTTGACTCCAGCTCTGACATCAGGCTGACAGACAAGGCTGCCATGCTAACAAAGGCTTGATCACAGTCCTACACTCCTTGTACAAAAGAAGGGTTTTTTTTCTTTCTGCCTTTCCTTTTTTTTTTTTTTTTGAATAGAACACAAAGTATGAAGGCTCATCTAAGTAGGAAAGATTCATCAAAATCTCTAATTAAACACATGACAGCTGGTGAATTAGAGCATTCTGTCTTAGTGCTGCCATCCTATAATACTTCATAATCCTGAGAGTCCAAAGTATGAATTAATTATGCTTATAAGTATCCTGATAACCAACTAAAGGGGAAAAATAATCAAAAGCCACCCTGAGAGGTCTCTGAGAATGTAGGCAGTGCTGCTAATCACCAGTGACTACCACCAAATTATTCCCAGATTACCAGGCTTTGGAGAAGCTTTGAGAGACAATGTGCTGGTATTACAGGAATATTTGGGTAAAGAAACTGCTTGTTTTTAACAGAATGTGTTAGAAAAGCACTTTTGGAAGTGCTGGGGTTTGACCCCAGCCAGCAGCTGAATCTCTCATGGCTGCTCACCCACTCTGTCCCCAGTGGGATGGGGGAGAGAATCAGGAGGATTAAAGTGAAGAAATAGGAGCAAATCAATGGATTTGGATAAAACTAGTTCAACAGGTAAAGCAAAAGCTGGAAAGCAAAGCAAGGAATTCATTCCCCATTCCCCTGGGCAGGCAGGTTCAGCCAGCCCAAGGCAGCTGAGCTCCATCCCTGACTGGGGAAGACTAAAATGTGTCAGCCCTGCTCAGCAGTGACCAGACCCTCGCTGTGTTATCATCTTTGTGTTACCCTCCCTGTGTTATCACCCTCCCTGTGTTACCCTCCCTGTGTTATCATCCTTGTGTTACCATCCCTGTGTTATCCTTGTGTTACCATCCCTGTGTTATCATCCTTGTGTTACCATCCCTGTGTTATCCTTGTGTTACCCTCCCTGTGTTATCATCCTTGTGTTACCATCCCTGTGTTATCATCCTCCCTGTTTTACTCTCCCTGTGTTTTCACCCCTGTTTTCACCCATGTTATCACCCCTGTGTTACCCTCCCTGTGTTACCCTCCCTGTGTTACCCACCCCTGTGTCACCCATCCCTGTGTCACCCATCCCTGTGTCACCCATCCCTGTGTTTTCACCCCTGTGTTTTCACCCCTGTGTCACCCATCCCTGTGTCACCCATCCCTGTGTTTTCACCCCTGTGTTTTCACCCCTGTGTCACCCATCCCTGTGTTACCCTCCCTGTGTTATCACCCCTGTGTTACCCCCCTTGTGTCACCACCCCCGGTCACCCTCCCTGTGTTATCAGCCCTGTGTTCCATCCCTGTGTCACTATCCAAGTGTTTTCACCCCTGTGTTACCCTCCCTGTGTTATCACCCCGTGTTATCACCCTGTGTTATCACCCTTATGTTACCCTCCCTGTTTTTTCACCCCTGTGTTATCACCTGTGTTACTCTCTGTGTTACCCTCCTTGTGTTATCACCCCTGTGTTACCCTCCTTGTGTTATCACCCTGTGTTATCACCCCTGTGTTATCACCCTTATGTTACCCTCCCTGTTTTTTTACCCCCGTGTTATCACCTGTGTTACTCTCTGTGTTACCCTCCTTGTGTTATCACCCCTGTGTTATCAGCCCTGTGTTCCATCCCTGTGTCACTATCCAAGTGTTTTCACTCCTGTGTTACCCTCCCTGTGTTATCACCCTGTGTTATCACCCCTGTGTTATCAGCCTTATGTTACCCTCCCTGTGTTTTCACACCTGTGTTATCACCCCTGTTGTCACCCTCCCTGTGTCACCCTCCCTGTGTTTTCACCCCTGTGTTATCAGCCCTGTGTTATCAGCCCTCTATTACCATCCCACCACCATTTCTAGCACAAACCCAAACCACAGCCCCTCTCCAGCCACTGGGAGCAAATCCCTGCTCTCCCAGCCAAAACCAGCACAAAAAGGCACGTGTTAAACACCAGCTCCTGCCAGCTGGCACAGTCCTCAGATTTGCTTTTTGATCACCTTTATCACCTTTTGATAAAGGTGATCAAAAACCCCCCAAAGTCACAGTTTCAGATTAGTCCTGCTGTCTTCAAAAAATAGAAATTTAGAGACAAATCTGTGCAGGTGTTCACGTGTTGGGAGTTTAGATTTATTGGTGAAGAGGTTTTGGTTGCTTGTTGCTACTTCAGGGAAAAAGGAGCAGAACTAAAGCAGGAATTTTCATGCACTTTAGAATTCTCTTAAACTGAAATACTCTGGGTTTGGGGCATGTAATTTTTTAACATTGATAGGCAGAGATTAAATGTTCCACTGAAACGTTTGCTTTAAAATTGCTCCATCCATAATCCAGATCTGAAACAGATATTGCCAAGGAAAAACTTTTAAACAGCCCTAGTGGTTTGTATTCAGCTGCTCTTTGATTGTTTTTTTGTTGTCAAGACTTAAGGGTTTTTTCCCCCAGGGTTTTCTAACTTAAATTTTTCTCATTAACTAAAATCTATCCTACAAAATATGAAACCTATCTCATTATATTTCTGTTCCTGTATATTTTGAACAAAATTGGACCTGTATGCTAGATCTTACATGATAGACCTTCTTTCTGCCTGTTTTTTTACTGTTTTACTGGTTATTCAGGGGCCACAAAATTATATTGAAAACACACTTGGGTTTTTGGATGTCCTCAAAATCCATGTACAGTGAATTCTTTCTGTGTGAGGGTTCTTCCTCATCTTGCTCAGCAGATGGTCAGGTGTCAGTGTCATGCCTGGGATGTGAGGAGATGATTAATTTCAGACAAACTTGGCCTGAAATCCCCTAGTTCACATATCCCTGAGTCAAGAACACTTCTCTGGAAGCATGTTAGAGCTCTCTTTTGAAGTTGCTGTGCTTCAATCCACTGATATTGCTATTTATTTTTCAATTGTTGACTGGCATCATTCACCGAGTTGAAACCTGGTAACTGTTATTAGAAGCCAGAGAAAAACTGAAATTCCTGCCCTTCAGGTCCTTTTTGACCTAGTTTGTAGATGAACTCTGTATGGAACAAGAGAGAAATGCCAAATATTTCTCATGATTAAGCAGACTTTGAGGAGACCAGCAGATTTATTGGATTCTATTGTAAGAAGTCCAGTGTTACTGAGGAAGGAGCCCATTCAGTGGCATGTTTGGATGGAGAAAAACCACTGGGTAGCTTTTAAGTGAACTGATTTCTCTCTGGGAGGGTTCTGCCATCTTCCCTAATCCATCTGCCGAGCTGCCATTTTGATGTAAGAAATGGTGGAAAAGTCTGCTGATCCTGAATCAGCTACTCAACAATGACTTTCACCATCTGAGCCACTTTCATCATCCTGGTGGGCTGAAAAATCACTTGTCACCATCCTGAGAAATGCCTGTCACAGAAACACAGAATTATTCAGGCTGGCAGGAACTGGGGGAAGTTCCTGGTCCAACTTGGAGTCCCTGGAGCTCAGCAGGCAGCCGGTGTGGTCAGGTGTGATTTATCTCTGCAAGCCCATGACAAGTGCTGGTGGCTTTGGCTTTGCTGCCACCCTCACTGCGTGCCTGAGCAATGAGCTCATCCATCTCCCTCCCTCATGGCTTGTCTGCCTCCTCCAGCCTCCAGCCTCATCCTCTTGGGCTGGTGTGAAAAATGCATATTTTATGATTGGCTTTTTGCAAATATTGAAATGAATATTGTATGTGTTGTGTTAGAAAGTAATGCTGTATTAATTCTCTTAAGTAGTGTGTTAAATATAGTTTTGGGTTATAAAAAAATGTTAAAATAGAAACTGTGCTATGTAGGATATTTTTTTAAAGAAAGGACTTGCAGCAAAATAGCAGCCACAGGACACCTGAATCTTTCAGAGAAAAAGAATTTATTGCTCTCTTATCAGAAGAAACGAACTTCTTCCCGCCTGGAAGGCGCTGTTAGGATTCAGAGGAAGAAGTTGATGATGACCAGACAGAATCCTGTATTTGAATGGAATTTATGCATCATGTATGAGGTGTATGAATATGCAACAGGCTGTTGTTTTTAAGGGTTAATCCTGTGTTAACGTGGGTCCTTTTTCAGGCTCGTGCTGCCCAGAAAAGGTACCCGGACATCCGTAACTCTTTGTCTCTATTGTCTCATATTGTCCTCATTCAAATTGTCCAAATTATTATTACTCTAATTGCATTACTATTTTTATAACCATTTTATTACTATTTTAAACTTTTAACATTTTAAAAACAAGTGATTGGCGTTTTTCACAGCTGGGGTCAGTCCCAGCCTCCCTGCCTGGCCCAGCCAGGCTCCTGCAGCTCTGCCAGCTCAGCCCTGCAGGGTTTGGGCTCCAGGGGCTGCTCTGAGCTCCTGCACCCTGTTGTAATGTGTTTGTAAGGGTCAGGCCACAGTGTGCACCAGCCAGCCTGCTCCTCAGCTTGTTAGCAAAGCCTCAGGAGCTCACCAAGGCTATTGGAACATAAATTGTCCTGAATTAAGGAAGAAGAGGCTGAGAAACCCAATGCCAAGAACACAAGAACTGGATAAAAGGGCTGTGAAACCAATCATGTGCTGCTTGGTTACCTGGGCTGTAACCAATCATGTACTCTGAGAAATGCAGGCAGAAAACGAGGGAACAAGACAAAGGCAGCAGTCAAGACGTGTGTACTTAGTAGTTTGTAGAATCTATAAATATGTGTGCAATGTGGACAATAAATGGCTCCTGCTTGATCACATTGGTGAGCTGGTCAGGAGTCCTGGATCTCCCACAATAGCACCTTTGGGAAATGCTTGACATCTTTAAGCTAATGGGGTTTTTTGCTTAGATATGGCTTGCAATTTCCACTCTCATCTCCAGCTGGCTGCCCAGGCTCCTCATCTGGCCTGTGTGTAACAAATGGTGGGAAATGAAAATGTTGTGTTGGCCCAGCAGTGAACAGTTGTGTCTGTGAGAGATGGGCATGGGCTGCCCTCCCCATGGCACCCAACCAGCCCAGAGAGACATTGACACATCCCAGCATTTTAACCCTGTGTTCTCCTCCCCATGGCACCCAACCAGCCCAGAGAGACACTGACACATCCCAGCATTTTAACCCTGTGTGTGCTGCCCTCTCCAAGGCACCAGCCCAGCAGACACTGACACACCCCAGCATTTTAACCCTGTGCTGCCCTCTCCAAGGCACCAGCCCAGCAGACACTGACACATCCCAGCATTTTAACCCTGTGTGTGTTCTCCTCCCCATGGCACCCACCAGCCTAGAGAGACACTGACACATCCCAGCATTTTAACCCTGTGTTCCCTTCCCCAAGGCACCCAACCAGCCCAGCAGACACTGACACACCCCAGCATTTTAACCCTGTGTGTGTTCCCTTCCCCAAGGCACCCAACCACCCAGCACACACTGACACATCCCAGCATTTTAACCCTGAATTTTGTGCCACAGCATTTCTCTGCCACTGAATTCGCCACAACAGGGAAAAACCAACAAGTGTACACTGGAATTTTTCTAAACTTCACATGGGATGAAGTGCAATGCAAACCAAGGCACACCTGTCGGAAATTTTCCTGGGCAACATGAAATTTGCTGTCAGGTTTGGTTCCCAGTGCAGGTGCCAGCAGATGGCACTCAGGAATCTGTAATGTTCTTACCTGTGGGGCTTTCTGTGACCGAGGCATCTCTGCAGTGCTGGGAGCTGCCCCTTGCTCACTCCAGGGCTTTTGTGGCTCCAGAGGGACAGAAACCCTCAGTGGGGACAGCTGGTGGCTGCCAGAGGTGACTGACATGTGGCATGATGTGTTTCATTCTTGGCTGGGAAAGTACTGAGACCTGGTTTGAATGTTCTGAACTCGTGGCTGTAAAGAGAGCTGAAATGTTGTTTGTATATTAAAATATTGTGTTGGCTTTTTGTTGTTTGTATGTGGGTTGAGTAATGCTGTCCAGTGGCATAGATTGCATCATTTAATCAGTTTTCAGTTTTGATTACAGCTACCAGCAGGAGACTCAGAGTTGCCAACTGTAATTAAAATGTAAAAAAACCCCAAACGAAACCAAAGAACAGAAGCAAGCAACAGTTCAGAGATAATTAAAGCTGAGAAACGTTTATTTTCCTGTGAACTTTTGTACTGCTGTGCTGAGGAAAGCTGAATATTTTCTGTCTTCAAGCACCCCTGCCTTGGGTTGTTTGGATCTGGGGTTAGATCATCATTTCCATCTTAGTGCAGAACTTTGCAATGACTAATGCAGCTAACACTGGATTAATTGATATGAATACTTTCAGGTTTGCAGTATTAATTGATTTATATGAATACTTTTCAGGTTTGCAGTGTAACACAGTTCTTTATTCTGGTTCTGGTCCTGTTGCCAGCAAAGGTAAAAGTTTTGCAGCGTCCTCCTTCCAGGTACCACTGGACTTTTCTCTCCCATTGGGAGCAAAGGGACAATGCCACTGGCTTGTACAACAAGCAGATTGACCTCCCTGCTGCTGGCACCTTGTGCTTGGGCTTTATCATCTCTGGGAGCTGATCTGCAATGAAAAGATAAGGGCTGACCCTGTGTCCTGGGTAAAGGTCAGACATTTATAAATGAACAAAACCCCACTGCAAGGCTGTGTCACAGCCCGGGTCTCTCAGTGAACAGAAACCTTTTATTAGCAATCCTGAGCTCATTCTTGGGCAGTTTATATGGTTTAGCACAATCTTGTTTAGTTTTAAATAGCTTTGCCCCTTCTTTGGGCTGCAGTTTTGGGGTTTTTTCAGTATTTTTCAGGTTTATTTTAATAGTCAGGTTCCCTGGGTGTTTTTGTAGCTAAACTCATTTGTGATGTCACAAGAAAGACCTGATGATTATAGATTATAATGATATTATTCCCAGTCCCCCTTTTTTACTGTTTTCACTTAGAAATAGCACAACCCCCTCAGTAACAACACAGATTTGCAATCCCTTGGTGGGGACCCTGCTACTTCAGCCCTGTGCTCCATAAATATGGAGAAAAATGAATCTCTGGAGGTAACTTGTGCACTTCTCCACCTGATGGACCTGTTTTTCCATTTTGGGTCTAAAAATGAAAAAAGTCTTTAAAGTTATTCCTGTGCCCCAAAGAGCTCCTGACCTGCAGTCTTAGCCAGGAAGTACCTGCAGATCTGAGAGCTTCCACCAGTAGTAAAATAATTTATTTGTACCACAGCCAGATGAAGCAGGACTGGGAGGACTGGGCAGGCTAAACCTGAGGATCTGAACCATTTCTGGCTGCCTGCACTACAGAGAAATGAGTAGATTGATGCTTTTTTAATGTAGATGATGATTTGCTTGAAATATTCTGAACTGTCAGCTTGGCAGGATCTTCATACACTTTTGTTAGCTAATCAAAGACAGATTGCAGGCAGGAGCCATATCTAAATTTATTAAGAAAATTAATAGACCATTTAAATTTTACTAGAATTAGGCTAAGATACAATAAGCATTTGCACCAGCAGATCCTCATTAGCTGTGCCATTGACCTGGTGCCTGCTGTATAATGGGGAATTGACATCTAGATTTGGGGACAATG
The DNA here is from genome assembly GCF_051311805.1 of Agelaius phoeniceus. Taxonomy (NCBI): domain Eukaryota; kingdom Metazoa; phylum Chordata; class Aves; order Passeriformes; family Icteridae; genus Agelaius; species Agelaius phoeniceus. The sequence continues at coordinate 13,090,107 of NC_135280.1, read as the reverse complement.
GTGCTGCTAATTTGAGTTTGAATCATTAGGGGGGAACAAAAGACTAATTTTATACATGTGTCAGATTTTACTTTTCATATTAAGTTCGCTGTGTGAAATTATGGACTATTATGGACTGCCAAGTTAAGGTTTCAAGGCTTTTTTTGGTCTAATCCAGAAGTGTTGCTTGCTCTCTATTCTCTAAATCTCTGTACAATCTGGCTGCAAGGGGAGTTTTATGTATTCATTTATTTACATAATATTTTTGGAAAGGGATAGCTTGCTGAGTGTTGAGACCCTAATTCTGTGTTTTCCTGAGTGTATCAGCCTGCCTGGGTTAGTTCAGCATGAAAACAGATCCTTGCAAAGTTTCAGCAGATTTAAGTTGGGTTTTAGCATGCTGAAGCCTTCATGGTAATCTGTCTCTGCTTTATGCTGATATTTTTAAATCTTAGGAAAATGACCCCCTTTTCCTTTATTAGGTGACTTTTTCAAACCTCCTCAAAGCTTCTGGTTGGGTAGGAAACTTCTCTCAGGTGAGCCCTCACTTTCCAAGAAGCTGCCTCAGCAAGCCTTAGTAAGAATTAGTGTGGGCAGTGGGAATTAGTTCCCCCAAGAGGACTGTTCAGCACTTTAAAGAAGATTATATAATTGAAGCCCAATTATTTTTAAGCTATTTTTTTTTTTCTGTCTTGAAATTGCAACCATGATCAACAGTGAATTCTTTGTATAAAATTCTGAACACTGACAAGCAAGACGGCCTGGATTTGAAAAGTGGATTGTGTGTGTCATTCACACGTGCAGGTAATGCTGAATTTATGAATTGTGCTTTATAAATAACTTTAGGAATGGCACTGGTGATTTGTTCTGTGGTCTAGGGACAAGAATGAGGATTGAGTGTTCTCAGTGCAGCTCATGGCCACACAAACATGCATTTAAAAAAATATTCCTCTGCCCTTTTAGAGGATGTTGCATTTGAGAGGTATTGCAAATAAGCTGTACAGCTCTGAGACATTTCTGTGCCTGTTGTCCAAGTACATTTAATTTCCAGCACTCAGAACCAGCCTCAGCCCCATTCATGTGTTAACTGTCTTGTGATGCAGGCAGATCTTGTAGTTGAGATGGAGATAAATCAAAGCAACACTCTCCATTTTCAGGAGGGTTCAAACTGGTTTTATTCTAGCATGCATGCTTTTTATACATTCTTATAAAACTCTTAAGTTTACACTTTACTCATTGGTCACGAGAGACAAAAGTCCTCATTGCAGTTGCAGGTTTCTCTTATTTATCCTTCTTTCTTTCTTGATTTCTAAGTCAAGGACTGTCTCCCTGATTTTTTAAGATTTTCCAAGCCTTCTGATGTTTACATTCTTGTAGCAAACTTTCTCACACACTTTCTGTAAATAACTGATTGTTTTGTAATTTGTGGAGGAGGAGAAATTTGATGGACTGTTGGTTTGTCCAGTGTCATTGGAGAGGTGGCACTGTCACCCTCCAATCCACTGTCCCTTTTGGAAAACTATAAATATTAGAGTCATAAAATAAACTTCCCCTTTTCTTCACCTTGAGAGCAGCAGTGTGTGCTCGTGTTGTTTTGTGTCCTATAGTAACAAATGACCTTGGTAGGAAATCCTTCCAGGGTAAACATGGATCCTCTTATCAAACTTTGGCTCACAGAAGTCACTGTAAAACCTCTTCCACAGGCAACAACCAAAACTATTTGGCTTGGGGAACATGAGCCACTTGGGCCTCAGCCCTCTGCTGCCTTCCAGCCATGGCTCCTCGTGCTGCTGGCTCTGCTCAGGGCTGCCTGCCTCCCTGGGCAGCTGGGGCTGGGGAGAATTCCATCAGGATGTGCATCTGAGCTGCTTCTTGCACCCAGCAGTGGCTCCCTGCTGCCCTGCTCTGCTGTGGAAGGGATGGGGGAGAATTCCATCAGGATGTGCATCTGAGCTGCTCCTTGCACCCAGCATTAGGCACCTCCTGCCCTGCTCTGCTGTGGAAGGGATGGGGGAGAATTCCATCAGGATGTGCATCTGAGCTGGTTCCTGCACCCAGCAGTGAGCACCTCCTGCCCTGCTCTGCTGTGGAAGGGATGGGGAGAATTCCATCAGGATGTGCATCTGAGCTGGTTCCTGCACCCAGCATTAGGCACCTCCTGCCCTGCTCTGCTGTGGAAGGGATGGGGAGAATTCCATCAGGATGTGGGTCTGAGCTGCTTCTTGCACCCAGCATTGGGCACCTCCTGCCCTGCTTTGCTGTGGAAGGGCTGGGGGAGAATTCCATGAGGAGTATGGATCTGAGCTGGTTCCTGCACCCATCAGCGGGTACCTCCTGCCCTGCTCTGCTGTGGAAGGGATGGAGAGAATTCCATCAGGAGTATGGATCTGAGCTGGTTCCTGCACCCAGCCATGGGTCCCTGCTGCCCTGCTCTGCTGTGGAAGGGATGGGGAGAATTCCACGAGGAGTATGGATCTGAGCTGGTTCCTGCACCCAGCAGTGCTGGTGGCATCAGTGGGTCCCTGCTGCCCTGCTTTGCTGTGGAAGGGCTGGGGGAGAATTCCATGAGGATGTGGATCTGAGCTGGTTCCTGCACCCAGCAGTGGCTCCCTGCTGCCCTGCTCTGCTGTGGAAGGGATGGGGAGAATTCCATGAGGAGTATGGATCTGAGCTGGTTCCTGCACCCAGCAGCGGGTCCCTGCTGCCCTGCTCTCCCGTGGAAGGGATGGGGGAGAATTCCATGAGGATGTGGGTCTGAGCTGGTTCCTGCGCCCAGCAGCGGGTCCCTGCTGCCCTGCTCTGCTGTGGAAGGGATGGGGAGAATTCCATGAGGATGTGGATCTGAGCTGGTTCCTGCACCCAGCAGTGGCTCCCTGCTGCCCTGCTCTCCCGTGGAAGGAGGGGTTCCTCAGCTGAGCCTGATGGAGGGCACAGTGCTCAGGGTTTGGGGTGCCAGCTGTGCCTGCCTGTGCATCTCCTGGGACCCCAGCAGGTGCTGGGCGCTCAGCTCTCCATGGCCCTGCAGCTGAACTGTTTTGGGCTTGGGCCATGTGGCTTCAACCTCCCTTCATTTCTTTGTGCAGTCCAGATGAGTTGGGTCCAAGAGGAAGCAATACAGTTTATCGTGCTGCCAACAGCTCAGGACACACATTTCAAAGCAAGCCAGTGTTTATCTGCCAGCTCTGATACAATATTTAGAGTTCTATCAGAGTGCCAGAGCAAAACTTGGGTGAGAGAATGTCACTCTTCTCCCTGGTCTGCAGCTTTCAACGTTTCTTATCTTCTCTCTTGCTGCTCTGCAAGCTCAGCCCTTATCCTCTATTCCCTTCACACTCTCCTGCCAACTCACACGTTCTGCACTCCTGGCAGCCAGTTGTGTGCCCAACTGCTCAGCAGAGCCAGCTCTGTCCCTCAGGCAGGAGCTTTTCTAATAGCTCAGCCCCACCAGGCCAAGCCAGCCCTCAAGCCCTGCTGGTGTTTGCCATCCTTTCATTCCAGGAAGGACTTCAATCCCTTCAGTCCCCCTAGGTAAAAGCAGATATTGAGAGAGCTGAACCATTTTCCTTCTATTGCACAACTATTAGAGATATTCCCACAGGTGCTGATGGCTGCTTTACAACTGCTGGGAGGGATTATAAAGGAAAGGAGTGAATGTTGTTTGTTTTTATGTAAGTTTAACCTACTTATTCTGTATACCTCATTTTCTTTCCTGTGATGTTCAGGCCAATAAACAGTGATCCCAGACACTGACCCATCTTTACAGCTGCTAGGGAGCAGCAAGCCTTTGAAAGCTTCAGCTTCTCATCCTGAGCAGGAGGATGTTCTCCTGTTCAATCATTCTCCTGTTTTTCCTTCCTATTAAAGACTGAGACTCTTCTTCTGTTGCAGACAGAGCTGACAGCTCAGGGATTTGTAATTCCAGTGATTATTCCAAAACTTTTGAATTCTTCTGCTTGTAGAGAAACAAAAGCTGGGCTAGCAGTGGATGCTTCATATGAAAATGTGCCCTTCCTATTTTGCTCCCCTTGGGCTTTGCTCTCAGGAGAAGGTGTGGAACTCGCTGAGGCAGAGATCTCTAATCTTACTGAGCAATCATGCTGGTGCTAGAAGGATGTTAATGATGTTTTACCACCTAAGAGGGTGATGAAAGGAGAGCATTTGAACACCTGAGCATGTATAATTTAAATGTAATAAAATCACAATATGAGTTCTAAGTAGAAAAATTAGCATCGCTAATTATTGCTTGCTGATTATTGCTGTAAGCTGTTCCTCAATCTTTTTTTTTTTTTTTTTTTTTTTTTAATCCATGCTGTTAGTGGATCCAGACATCAGGATAAATACCTGTACTCAGCTTTCTGGCTGTCAGCAAGTTCAGCTCTGTCTCTGTCAGTGATTGAGGCACAGTTTGAGGCAGGGTCCCTGAGAGGGAAGGGCTGGGCAGGGCTGGGAATCCCAGAGCGCTCCTTGGAAAGGGAACCAGCCCTGTCTGTTCATGATTCTCTCATCAAAAGAGCAATATGGAATGGACCAAACCACCTCAATTAGTGCAGATGGGGTGTGAGATGGGAATAGTCACATATCATGTGTTATTTGTGCCCTGTTGAAGAAAAAAGTTATTTATAACATAAATACAACCCCTCCTCTGCTGCTGCAGGAAGGCCTCAAGGTTACTGAGCGCATGTGTGACATAAATGCAGCAGAGCATTTTAATTAGATTCTTTCACCAGAACTCCTGACCTTCTGTGTAGCACATTAATGTATTTTACTAATTATAAATGCAATTAAAAAGTACTGAAATAAAATTAGGCGGATCTATCTAATTTACATTAAGCGCTTTCAAATTATGCAGATTTTCAAAGTCTTTTTCTTTCTGTCTTTTTTTTGTTGTTGTTGTTTTTTTTTTCTTCCCCCTTTACAATTTGTGTTTCAGGAAAAAAATTGTCTGCATTAAAACAGCTGGAAAACAACCTTGTAGCAAAACAAATTTCTTTTCTGTGATTATTCACAGTGTGTGAGTTAATTTTGCAGGCAGTAATATGCTTAGCTGTCGTTAGGGCAGTGACTCACACAATAGAACCCATATGTGCCCTGGGTGCAGGGCTGGCTCCTCTGCTGCCTGGGTGCTTCTCCTCTTCTTCCTCTTGGGAATCAGGCTCAGAGGCCAGGCAGAAATACTGATATCATGGTCAAAAATAGAGATTTATAACCAACAAACAGACAGCAAAACTCATGTGTGAATAACGCAGGGGAAACATCTGGTGAGCTCAGTCATTAAAGCAGGCTGGCTGTTATCTCTGCTGCCTCCATGTTTTGGTAGTACTCTCACAGAATTTTCGAGTTTTGGACATGAAAGTAGAAAAATAACAACATTTCATTATTATTTTTGTCAAGTATCTAAATGGCAGCAGGCACTGAGCAGCAAACAGAACACAATCCTTACCCTGGAGAGCTTCTGATCTAATTTTAGATGGGCTGCAGAAACAGAGGCAGCTCTAAGTACTGAGCATAGATAGAGACAAGCTAAAAGGAGGGAAATTTGTAGAGCTACCCAGGCATTTTAGTTCATGTTGCTTATTCTTAAACCTCTTCCATAATCAAAGATTAATTTCTTATACGTGTTTTTTAAGGAAAATTCACTAGTTTTTCACTTAAAAAAGGAAGTTCAAGTGCTTCATTTTTTTTTTGGTCCTGTTTTATCCCTTCCCTAAAGAAGTAATGGAAAAGAGTAGTGGAGAGCAGAGGAAGAAAAATTGAAATATGAAGAGATTAGGGCAAATGAACCAACTCAGTGCTCATCTAATGCCAAATGTCATGCACTAGGACCATGCTAGTTTCCTGCTATATTTTTTCTGTGTTTTTATTGAGTTTTGAGTCTCTCTCACTCAGCATTGAAAGTAGAAAGCCAAGAATAAAGCTTTGCTGATGATGGGTGCTCATTTTTTACCATCTGTAGGGTGGTGCCACGGGGAGCACTGGGGTGGTGCTTCCTTGGTGGGTGTCAGATCTAAGAGAGAGCAAGAATTTAAAGGGAGAGGAAGGCATGTGAGCCAGTTTGCTGGTAAAATGAGAAATGTAAGAATCCATCCCCCCTGCCCCAAAGATCTTACTGCTGCACAGATGTGCAGTTTCCTCACACTTTTGTGGAAGCAGCAAAGTTTATGCACTGTGCTACATAAAGCAGCCTTTGCCTTGGATCATGGGGCCCTTCTTGTCCCTTTCTGTGAGAGGAACATGGTGATTTCCAAGTGGAGTTTTGGTCCCTAAAATTCTGAGTATAGCAGAATGGTATGCCCTTGGTATAGCAACCTATGTAGAGCATTCACTCTGTATCCAACAGCTCTTTGGAAGTCAAGTAAATACTTCAGCTTGGAGAGCTCCACCATGTAAATTCAGGCATTTTCATTGATGCCCATGTTAGAAATTAAGGTTTCTGCATGGGTTAGTGGAGGAAGGAATGGCTTTAGCTTTAAATCACCCTCTGAAGGATGTGTACACAATGGACATGGGGACTCTCTCAGAAAGGATCTGATTTTGGGGGACAGCTGCTCCTGTCCCAGAGCAGGGTCACTGTCAGAGCCTGCCAGAACATCACTGCTGTGGCTGCTGAGGGTAACCATCCCCAGGAATCAGAAAATGCTGTTGTGTGCAACAGCCAGGACTCCCCTGAAAGAAAGTGCCAGCAGGTCCCAAATCCTGCTTGGTTCAGACCTTTAGGCTGGATTCTTAAATTGGAATGAGCCCCTGGTCTCAGCAGCAGCCTGTTCTCAGTAAAGTACCACACCTTGGGCAGGAGGAGCAATGCTCAGGCCATCCTCACCCCACAGCCACTGCCAGCCAGTGATTACCTACAGAAATATTCACTGGCACCACTTTCCTGTCACAGGCATATTTTCTGAAAAATCCCTTTTCTAGGATCCTTTCTCCTGAGAAGCTGAGGAGCTTCAGCTTCTCCATGTTTTGCTGCTCTGGAATGTGATTTGGAGAATTGTTTACCCAGCATGTGAAATTGTTTTTACTTGATGGCCAATGACAGCCACCTGTATGGAGGCTGTGAGCAGTCACAAGATTTTATCATTTATTCCATTCCTTTCCTTTGCTAGCCTTCTGATGAAATCCTTCTTCTATTCTTTTAGTACAGTTTTAGTATATAATTTTCTTTTAATGTAATATATATCATAAAATAATCAATCAGCTTTCTGAAACACGGAGTCAAGATTCTCATCTCTTCCCTTCTCTGGGGACCCCTGCAAACACCACCACATTTTCCTGTTTGAAACATTATCACAGAACAGTGTTTTGGTGTCCTTTTGGCACAGGTTCATAAATGGAAGCAGGAATTGTTGGGGGTTTTTGCAAATGAAATGTTTGGGAAATGTTCAGTTAAGGACATGGAATATTTGAAATGTTTTGTTTTGAGCTTTCTCCTTCCCCAACCCTAAATATATGTAGTGACACATCACAGTCAAAAAGGAAAAACATTGGGAATTTAGATATTTCCATAAAAAATACATATTGTTGTACAATCCAAATTTTAAAAGCTTTTCTCATATTTTAACCATGCTGGGCTCTGCTGTCAGATGAGGTTGCTTGGTACAAACAATCCAACAATGAATTATCAATAAAGTTTGCGCGGTTCCTAATTTATTTTTTAAAGTTTCTTTTAACGTTGGACTGTGTGTAGTTCAGAGCATGATTATTTGAAATGTGACATTTGCCAAGGAGGAGATTTAATTGCTCCATCAAGAGGGAATGCAGGGTGGAACTCCAGAGTGGCACAGCCTTGGTAGGAGCCCCCAGCTGCCCTCCATGGCCAAGCTGGGGGTGTCTGCCAGCACTTCTGATGAGGAAATGAAATCCTGCCAAAGTGCTGTGTTTGAACATTGGTGTGCTCTGCTGGCATGAGATGGATTTAGGCACTGGGTTCAGTCCTCTGCTGAACAGAAATCTCTTTAACTGTGAAATTCTTCATGGGGAAAGAGATTAATCACATTTCAGAATTAGGGGAAGCAAAGCTTAAACTATTCATTTGAGTGTAAGGCTGGAAAAATACAGTGAGAATAGGATATTTAAAGTTGCCTTCCTTTAATTTTGTTTTGCTTCGATGTAATTATTCTTGCTCTTCATTTTTGTTAAACTTTATCACAAGGCCTCATCCAAAAAATGGTTTGGGGGTTTTTTTTCAACCCATGAGGATGTTTGCAAATGAGTATTTGTAAGATGGGAGTTGGTTTGGCTTTGAAAGCCAACTTTTCTTCTGGCAATATGGGGCACTGTGCAAGCAGGATGGATGTGTGGGCCAAATTACAGCAACAAAGAGCTGAGAGGAAAAAAAAGATGAGACTTAAATAAACTACCTAAAGTATTTAAAAGCCAATTTTCAGTTTTCTGTTTGAAATGTCATGTGCAAAAACTTTTAAGGTGCCTCAGAGTGAGCTGGACTTTGCAGGCCGTGCAGTGAAATATGGCAGGCAAAGTGCTCTGGATAATAACTCAGCCAGGCTGGGTAAGAGAGTCCTGCACTGAGAGGGTGTGAGCTGGTGGGACACTGGGGTTGTATCACTGCCTGGGGCTGTGTACAGATCAACAGGACAGGGCTGCTGGGAACTGCCTGGAGCTGTTTGATTTTCCAGCATCAGCCTCATTCCATGGCTGTGACAATGGGAAGATGCCAGCAGCTCACATCCCAGGCAGCAGACACAGAACTCAATGTTACAACTCACTTTAAGAGTTTTCTGACCAATCCCACAAAGCAAAAGCACATTGACAGTAGTTCTATCCAACCACTATAAGCACAGGTACCTTTGGGTAAACAATGTTTGCTTATTTTGCATACAAGACCTGCTTGTGAGCCTTCAAACACAATGCACAGAGCTCCATTATTAACCTTCAAACTTCCTGACATCTCACTGGATAAACTTTTCTGTAGCTTAAGGAGTTATTCTGTACAAGCATTAATACACAGACCATTGTTCTATTTGTCCTTACTTTTCTACTTTTTACATGATTTTTACATGGCTGCTGCTCAGCTCCAATCACAGTTCTGCTGTCTCTGAGGCTGCCTTTTGCAGCTTTCCCAAAACCCTCTGATTTTATGGATTCCCACAGAATTATCCTGCTGGGGCCTCAAAACAAACCAAAAAACAACGAAAAAATTTTGGGAAATGAGTTCTGATTGTTTTTTTTGGGGGGGGAATTTGCTAGTTTGTTTGTTTGGGTTTGTTTATTGGTTTTTTGGTGGGAATTTTTTGCCCTTTTTTTTGTTCAGTTTTGTCGTGGTTTCTTTGTTGTTGCTGGGGTTTTTTGTTTGTTTTTGGTGGGTTGTTTTGTTTTACTTTTTCTTTGTTACCTTTAATTTAGAGATCAGGACAACTCTCTTGTTATCCCTGCAGTCCTTGCATACAATGCTCTAGTGCTGGAAACAGCAGGAATAATTTGTGGAAGCAGTAGACAAAATTGTCTCCTGAGTGGTGCTGTTGCATGCTCAGAATTGCCAAGTCTTATGATAAGAGAGTCATGATTAGCTGAAAAAACCTGATTATTCCCAGGCATGAAAAATAAACTATTGGAAACAGTTTTCCTGAATGCTGTCTGTAGTTCTGTTGTAATTTTCTGGCTGTGAGAGATGTTTGGAAACCAGCACTGCTTGTCCTGTGTTAGCTTTGAGATTGCTGTATCCTACCTGAGGGCAGGGGTTCTTATTTTAACATTAATGAAGCAGATTGCATATTGGAAATCACACCCATGGCAGCACAATATTTATTTAAAGATTAGCCTCCGTGTCTTTTGTTGTCTTCACTGGGCAGCCTCAAATCATAAATAAAACCTTGAACAATTTTCCCCCATAAACTCATTCCTTCCACAGCTTTGCCAGGTCCTCTCTGGTCCCCTGCCTTAATTACAGAATTCTTCTGAGGCACAGGATGCATGTTATTTTCATCAGTGAGAGATAAGAGATGTCAGCACAGAACTGAGCTTTTGCTATACTTAGTTATAATCCTCCTATCACTTAAAAAGGCAACTGGAGATCTTTTTCAATAAAGCCATCAACAGGGATTCAGACATAAACACTGGATTTAGGCACATAAGCTTAATTGACTTTCAAAAAGAGATGAGCATCTCTTCCACTTAGGCTTTCCTGATAACACCACCCTGAGCAGCTCAGGTCTATGGATGCAATGATTAACCTGGGGGGGAGGAGCCAAAAATAAAAACATTCAAAGATCAATCACTTGCTCTGCTCTTTATGGGGAAGTTAAAAACAAACCAAAAAAACAAAAAAGAAAGAAGACACAGTCTTCCTGTAAAATTATTTTCAATGGGAGAATTCTCAGAAGCACCTGCACACTGTTATCTTTGTATTGATTTTCTGCAGTATCACATTGAACTGCAAAGGGTGCTGCTGATTTAATTGCAATTACATCTCACTGGAACTTCTACCATGAATTACATAACAACCCTCAGAACGTTTTCCTTGCCTTCTTTTCTTTGCTTACAGTTTTATTTGTTTCCCTCCCTTTCCTGTAGTGCCAGGTTTACAAGGTCATGACACCAAGTCCCACATTGAATGAGCCACTGAAACCAGGTAACCCTGAGTGCAATTGATCCCTGAGGAGCAGGGGGATATTTCCATCTAAATGAGGAGGATGAGCTTTGTGGCTCCCATTAAGGTTAATGGGGGTTACAGAGCTGGGTCCTGCTGTACCATAACAAATGTTTGTCCCCTCTGCTAATCCATTCCAGTCTCTGAGCACTGAGAGAGGAAAAATATTCTCAGGGAAAAAAAAAAGAAAAAAGATTGTGATTTAGAAGCAAACCTCAGAGTTGCTCCATGTTTCTCCTCTAACTTTCAAAAGTGTTAAAGCAGCACATTTCACCACTTTCCACTTCATCTGCAAGAGTGTTCAAGTTAGTGAGGGTTCTATGAGAGCCATTAAAAATCTGTCAGAGAAGTGCTGGTCATGGCAAAAACATTTTTCAGGAGCTGTCAATTTCCCCAAATATCCATCAGTGCTACCAGGCACAACAAGAGATTCCTCATTTAGAACGTGTCAATTCTTATTATTAATGTCATGATGAAAACACCTGCTAAGTGTCTGTGTCTGGCAAAGTGAGGCTGTCACAGAAATGAGAGGGTGAATTCCACTTGGATTAGTGAGCAAGGAAGAGCTGGAGATTTTTTTTTTTAAGTTTCCCTAAAGACAAACACCTTATCTTCATCCTGAGCTGGGCTTGTAGAGGCAGGAGACAGGGAATGCAGCAAGGTAGAACTGATGAGAGATTATGTGAAAATAATGTGTAAGATTAACTCTTTGGAAAATTCCACTTTTGGATGAGTTCTCCACGGTTTGTTTTGCCTGCCAGCTCCAGGTGGAAGGTGCCCCACAGCCCAGATGCTGGGGTTTGTCACAGGGTTGTTGGCTGCAGCTCCTAAGGACACACCAAAGCTGTTGGTTTGGCTTCTCCCAGCAGGAGCAGTGCAGGTAAATGGAGCTCAGGTGTGCCAAGTCCATCCTCACAGGAGCACACAAGGAGTGCTGTGAGTCCTGGGGTGTGCCTTGCCTGGGCACACAGAGCACTGCAAGCTGGGCTCTGCTTTTAAAGGCACACAGAGAGAGGAAAAATGCATGCTGGGACTCACTGAGGCATATATTCTGGTATATACAGAGACAAAATTAAAATGCTAGCTCTGTCTTTCTTAAAAATAGATCCATAAACATTACACTCATGGGACTATGAGAGCTAAAAGATTTTATCACCTGTGAAAGGTCTTACTGAGAGTCTAAGGCAGGGTTTGGAAGAGAATTTCAGATTTCTGCTTTGGATCAAAACAAATCATATTCAGTAAGAAAGGCCATCATTAAGGAAACTATTCAATACATCTCTCCTTATTCTTACACCCATGAAACAAGTTTGAGGCAGAAGAAAACACTGTGAACCCCAATCAATCCAGCTGGCCACGTCTGACCAAGAGGAAAGTGCTCCCCAGAAATGCAGATGCCTCTCCCAGCCCTTGGGTGGGCACAGGCAGCTCTGCCTTCTGCTGCTGATCCCACCAGGCTCTTAAATACCTGCTTAACTTTAAGCTCAAGGCTTTAAGCACAAGGCATTAACTGTAATGAGCGTTCTTATATTCTTAATCACACCCTTGGATTCATTGCCAGAGCAGGCAGGAGGACATAATGGGCCATGGCTTCAGTTTGTGTGAATTGGTGGGACTTAATTGCAATGAATCGAGTTGTGTCCATTTGCTGCCAGATCCCTGGGGTGCAGAACCTCCCCAGAGTCAGCCAGGCCACAGTGCAGGGCTCCTGCAGAGCTCACACTGACCCAGAGCTCACACTGACCCCAGAGCTCACACTGACCCCAGGGAGCTCACACTGACCCAGAGCTCACACTGACCCCAGAGCTCACACTGACCCCATGGAGCTCACACTGACCCCAGAGCTCACACTGACCCCATGGAGCTCACACTGACCCCATGGAGCTCACACTGACCCAGAGCTCACACTGACCCCAGAGCTCACACTGACCCCAGGGAGATCACACTCACCCCATGGAGCTCACACTGACCCCATGGAGCTCACACTGACCCCATGGAGCTCACACTGACCCCAGGGAGATCACACTGACCCCATGGAGCTCACACTGACCCCAGGGAGATCACACTGACCCCAGAGCTCACACTCACCCCATGGAGCTCACACTGACCCCATGGAGCTCACACTCACCCAGAGCTCACACTGACCCCAGAGCTCACACTCACCCCATGGAGCTCACACTGACCCCAGAGCTCACACTAACCCCATGGAGCTCACACTGACCCCAGAGCTCACACTGACCCCATGGAGCTCACACTGACCCCATGGAGCTCACACTGACCCCAGAGCTCACAGTCACCCCATGGAGCTCACACTCACTGCAGAGCTCACACTGACCCCAGAGCTCACACTCACCCCATGGAGCTCACACTGACTGCAGAGCTCACACTCACCCCATGGAGCTCACACTGACCCCATGGAGCTCACACTCACCCCAGAGCTCACACTCACCCCAGAGCTCACACTCACCCAGAGTTCACACTCACCCCATGGAGCTCACACTCACCCCATGGAGCTCACACTCACCCAGAGCTCACACTCACCCAGAGCTCACACTGACCCCAGAGCTCACACTCACCCCATGGAGCTCACACTCACCCCAGAGCTCACACTCACCCCAGAGCTCACACTCACCCAGAGCTCACACTGACCCCAGAGCTCACACTCACCCCATGGAGCTCACACTCACCCCATGGAGCTCACACTCACCCCAGAGCTCACACTCACCCCATGGAGCTCACACTCACTGCAGAGCTCACACTCACCCCATGGAGCTCACACTCACCCCATGGAGCTCACACTGACCCAGAGCTCACACTGAGCCCATGGAGCTCACACTCACCCCAGGGAGATCACACTGACCCCAGAGCTCACACTCACCCCATGGAGCTCACACTGACCCCATGGAGCTCACACTAACCCCATGGAGCTCACACTCACCCCATGGAGCTCACACTGACCTCAGAGCTCACACTGACCCCAGGGAGATCACACTCACCCCAGAGCTCACACTGACCCCATGGAGCTCACACTCACCCAGAGCTCACACTCACCCCAGAGCTCACACTGACCCCAGAGCTCACACTCACCCCATGGAGCTCACACTGACCCCATGGAGCTCACACTGACCCCATGGAGCTCACACTCACCCAGAGCTCACACTCACCCCAGAGCTCACACTGACCCCATGGAGCTCACACTCACCCCATGGAGCTCACACTCACCCAGAGCTCACACTGACCCCATGGAGCTCACACTGACCCCAGAGCTCACACTCACCCCATGGAGCTCACACTGACCCCATGGAGCTCACACTCACCCCATGGAGCTCACACTGACCCCATGGAGCTCACACTCACTGCAGAGCTCACACTTACCCCAGAGCTCACACTGACCCCAGGGAGATCACACTTACCCCAGAGCTCACACTGACCCAGAGCTCACACTGACCCCAGAGCTCACACTCACTGCAGAGCTCACACTGACCCCATGGAGCTCACACTCACCCAGAGCTCACACTCACTGTAGAGCTCACACTCACTGCAGAGCTCACACTGACCCAGAGCTCACACTGACCCCAGAGCTCACACTCACTGTAGAGCTCACACTCACCCCATGGCGCTCACACTCACCCAGAGCTCACACTCACCCCATGGAGCTCACACTGACCCCAGAGCTCACACTCACCCCATGGAGCTCACACTGACCCCATGGAGCTCACACTCACCCCATGGAGCTCACACTGACCCCATGGAGCTCACACTCACCCCATGGAGCTCACACTCACCCAGAGCTCACACTCACCCAGAGCTCACACTGACCCCATGGAGCTGACACTCACTGCAGAGCTCACACTGACCCAGAGCTCACACTGACCCCAGAGCTCACACTCACTGCAGAGCTCACACTCACCCCATGGAGCTCACACTCACTCAGAGCTCACACTCACCCCATGGAGCTCACACTCACCCGTGCAGCTCCCCCAGGCACCCAGCAAGCAACAGTTCATGATGCCACATCTCATAACCAATCAGGAAATGTGTACTTAGTAGATTTTAGAATCCATAAATATGTGTGCAATGTGAACAATAAATAGCTCCTGCTTGCTCATATTGGTCAGTTGGTCAGGAGTCCTGGATTTCCCACAATTTCATGGTGAGCTGGGTCTCTGAGCACTGCAGGCTGGTTGTTCTGTTTTCAAACTGCCCTAGAAGTGCCATTGCTGGTGTGGAATCACATCTGAGTGCCTAAATTCCCACTTCAGTGGTGGTATCCTGGGATCTTCTTTGGAAGTGGTGATTTTAGTTCTAATAAATCCTCCTGTGGATGGTCACTGGGATTTTATTTTATTGAGAAATAGAATATAGAATTATATGAAGAAAGGCATTTTAGTTCCCCTTCAGAATGTTTTCCAGTGCCCTGTTTACCATGGCTGGTTTGTGCTTTTCCTCCAGTTATAAATAACTGCTAAAGACTGATGTGTTTACTTTGTTTAACCATGGCCATGATGGGTCGAGGACACATTAAATCATCCTCAGGCTCTTATTTGCAGCCAATTCTGAAATAACCAGAGTAGTGACATAAAATTACTTCATACTGCAGAGATTTTTACATTGGCTTAAGCCTCTGAAGTCTCCAGTGTTTTACAACACATTTTAATGGTGAAACAGTGACAACAAAGATGAAAGTCCATGTGGAATTGTCTAACAAACAACTCAAAGTTTGTTTAAGTTGCAAAGATATGAAAAAGGGATATTATTTTCATCAGAGATTTTCCTTGATGAATTTACAGATCTTGATGTTGTTTATTCAGATTTAAAGTTTTTTCATATTTTAGAAATAGTGATGAAGAACAGGTACACTCTTATTCTGCAGAGATTAAAAGGGGGAGATGTTCTTTCATGGCAATTCCTACAAATACAGCCTCTGTGTGTGCACATTTGTGCTCTGAAAACACCAGCTGCAGGTGCTACTGTTCCTTTAACAGCTTGATCTGGATTTTGTTTGGAGTTACCTGCATGCAAACTTCTCTGTTCATAATTGTCTGCTGTCATCAAAAAGGAGAGTGACTGGGAAAATCAAACTGGTGCTGTTGTATGTGGTACACACAGAATTAATGCAGCTCCTTCCCTCTGTCAGTTTTACATCAGCCCAGGATCTGCAGTGTCTCCTTCCACTAATGTATGAGTAAGATTCTATCACTGGTTTATTGTCTGTAATTAGCAATGCCTTAATGACTTGTGGCTGGGGATTCTAGCTCTATTTGTTTGTGTTAGAAAAGAAATGGCACTCAAATGCATTGCAGGACAGCTCAGTGCTCACTCTGAAGGTATTTACAGGAATCAGCCTCTGATTCTCACTTCACTTCTTCCTCAGATGTCTGAGAAACAAGAAAGGCTTTCTCCTGAGGGCTGGAAAGCCTGATCTCAGTGATATCCTGCTTGAGAATGAGCTGCAGAGTCTGGGGCCATTTCTGGAACACTCTGGCCTCAGCTCTCTTCACAGAGAGCAGCAGGTACAAGTGCCCCAGGATTCCTCCTGGAGAAGCACAGAGAGAAGAAGAGAAAACAATTCTTATCTCTGTGCTCTGCTCCCGTTGTTTTTGCACATGTGAAATGTGTTATGGAGATTGTTCACTGAGAGTGAGTTCTTAATTGGATTCTGCTGATGGTTGCTCATATTAATTGGCCTATTAGGTCCAAGCTCTGTCCTGACAGCCATGGGTTTTTCTTTAGTATCTTTTTAGTATCCTTTTGGTACTCTTTAGTATAGTATCTCTTTAATATAGTATAAAGTAATATAATATCATTTTAATAAAGCAATTTTTCAGCCTTCTGAATCACGGGGTCAGATCATTCCTGCTTTGGGGGCTCCCTGCCTTCAGTGGAACACCAGCAGGTAACAGGGCAGTATTTAATCCAAGCAATCTCTAGGACAGGACTCTTACCTGGAGGAATGAGGCAGTGCAGGAGCTGGAGGATCACCACACAGAAAGCTGGGAGGAGGGAGAAGTGCTGTCTTGAAAATCTTTTTGTTTGCATGTATGTCATTGAAATTTTCTTTCTCACAGTGGTTTCAATCTGTTTTAAGGGAAGTAATTAAATCTACACAGATCCTATTTATTAATGCAAGTGGGAACAGCAGATAGGGCAGCTGAAACTATGAGAAGTTACCCAAAAGAAAGTTAAGGCTATGGACTGAGGGTACAGTGAAAAAAAAAAACCCTATTTTTGGAGGAGTTTTAAAGGCATCAGAGACTTTATCCATGTCCTTGTAAAGGTAGATAATGGTGTTATATTTTCTCTGAGCTGCTGTAAATTTTGCTACCCTGCACTTGGAGGATACACAAACAAATATTCGAGTTATTCCTGAGCATAGTTTCTTGTTTCCCTTCTTGGACATGAACATACCCAGCACCCAAAAAGCTGCATAGCTTAACCTCAATTTTTTATCCAAAAACTGCATTTGATAATGCTCTGGACAGATGTTTTGGATCCTGTAAATTCCCTGGACTCACCTATTAAGCCTTGCCTTTGGTTTTCAAGGTGATTCAGAAAAACCCATGGTCTTTATTTCTCTGTAAGATGGAATTTCAGTTCAGCTTCTTTTACTAAAATTATCCATAAATCACTACAGGTCTAAGTAAAAATGGTGAAAATTACAGCTCTTTAGAGGATGGATATGGGGCATTTTTCACAGACTCTGAAAACTATTTGCATAATATTTTGAAATGCAGTTTGGTGAGATAAGGCATTTTGTTTGTTATGAATAAACCAGTCTGAGGAATGTGAGACAGTGCTGCCTGTGCAAAAATGGCCAGTGCAAAGGACAGGAACTCAGATCCTCAGTGAAACTACCTGGGTTTGATCCCAGAGCTATCTGGGCTTTTTCTCTCCATGCTATCCATGTTTAGTGCAAAGAGGAGGGAAGGCAAGAGACAAAGAGTGAAAATTCCAGAAATGCAAATGATAATTTTGGAACAAAGTAAAGCTGTGAAGTCTGTGTAAAACTAAAAATTGTTCAGAAAATTTAAAATATGTGGTGCCTTTGGGTAATAGAAGCTTAAGGTTCTAGATCTGAGAGCAATTTATCTTCAGACTCAGAAATGAGTTCTTCAGAAAGAGTCAGTATTCACAAACCTTTTAAACCTATTACAACATTTTATCTGACACCTCGTGGTTACTTTTAATGCTGTTCATAATAAAACATTTTATAGCCAAACACTTGAGAGACGTAAGGAAAAGATTTTTAAAAAAGCAGAACTGACTGGGCAGGGCTCAAATTTGGTTACTCTGTTGTTGAGCAAGGTTACTCCTAATATTTGTCCATTCACCCTGAATTCTTAGAGCTTTTCCTCCAGAGAACCCTCCCTGTCCATCCATCCCTCTCTGTCTTCATGGCAGGATGAGGGTCTGTCTCAGTAAATATTGAATTTGGAATATTTCAGTGTATTATTCCCTGTCACAAACCCCTTCCCTGCCTGGTTATAATTTTTACTTTGGCTTGTAAAGGTGGGCAGAGTGGGTGAATGTGTGTGGGAGGTGGAGAAGCATCTGCTGTTCATAAACTCACAATAATATTTTTTGCTCCACAAGGCCTAAGATGAGATCAGGGGGAGAGGTGGGATTTTCCAGAGCCTGCCTTCTCCACAGTTCCATGGGTAACCAAACAGGAACTGATTTTCTTTCAAACAGCCATGATTCCCATTCTGTGCTTGCGTGCCCTTCAGGGAGAGGACAACTACAAAGCTGCAGCAAGAGCTCAGCTTTTACAGACTGTGGTGTCAGGAGGATAGGCACAGGCAGTTCATGTTGTATTAATAATAATGAGGATGAGGAGAGGCAGCCTCAATCTGACAACAACACACAGAATTTTTGCAAATGTAACATTGTGAAGATTTATAATTGCACCAGATATAATTCAATATGAATTCTTTATACCCAGTGTGAGTTAGAGCATAAAGTGTTCATCTTGCTGAAAGTTTCAAAGCTTTGTGTAATGATTCTCCAGGAAAATAAATGGATGCAAATTATTTTGCAGAAAAATGAAGAAAATTTAGTTTGGTGGAAGAGCCTGTTTTAGTGTTTCTAGCTGAACTGCTCTGTAGGACTTGGTTAAGGGTGACCCATGGGCTGGGCTGCAGTGGCTGCTGTGCCCATTCCTGCATTCTGAAATCTGAGTAAAAAATGCAACCTGTGTGAATTCATTCAGAACAGGAGAATTCTGACTGGCAAGTGATGCCAGAGTCTGCATTCTGTAAGTCAGTTACTGAGATTTATTATGCCTTCTGTTGTTTCCAATGCTTTTCTCTCTGGGTTTCTATTTTTTATTTTTTTTTTCAGTTAAGTAAATTTGGATAAAATATACCATCATGTGACAATAAGAGAACTAAACTGGAAAATAATTCACAGTGCAGTATTGATAAATGCCTGGTGCAGTAATAGCAATATGTCATCAATCACCTGGGCTCCTGTTTGATGGCATCATATAACCTAATTCAGGATGAACGTCCTTTGCTTTAACCTTGGTTGTATTTGCAGCTTACTCTAGAGGAAAGTAATAATCCTTCATTAACTGGTAGGTGTGAAACATTCTCTATCAAGAGGGTAGAGGAGGAGGCAAATGAAAATTGGTTTCAGAATGTGTCCTGAGTCAAAAATCAGTCTCTTTCTGCAGACTCATAAACTGCATAAATTATTATTATTATACGTTTTGAAGGGTGGGTGAGTGAATGAATCTTGGTATTTTGCAGCTTTGCTCTGTTTCTCTTTGTTGCTTTCCTCCATCTGTATTCAAATGTACATATAAAAAATTCAAGGACACATCAAGTCTTTGATCCTGTTACAGCTTTAATTCTTTAGAGTCTATATAAGACTGTGCTTTACATTATGCATTAAGGTACTTGTAATTAGGAGCTTGTGGTAATGACCCATTCTCAAGCAAAGTAGTGCTGTTCCTTGTTTTCCATTAACTGCATTGAGGGTTTATTTGCTGAAAATTGAGTTTAATTTGATTAGCAGGAATTGTGAAACATTTGCAACACAAGGTATATTAGCATAGCACTTTGTTTGTAATGAGAGCCAAAAAGCAGTTAGGGGAAGAGCTAATTACTGAAGATTTTCCTTTTAATAAGGAAGGTCTAGCTAAATTTTAGTGCTCTGCTCTCAAAATCCCTTCAGCTTTAACTGGTGGCTGAAAGAACAACAAAATGCTCTGCAAAAGTTCAGCAGATGTTCTCTGAAAGTCACCATTGGGAAAGTCCTATAATTTACTCAAGAAAGAATTCATTTAATCTGAAACTTTGGCAGCACCAGCAGGATTTTCCACATCTTTATTGATCTGATAGTGGTGGGTGTTTGCTACAGAGCAAAGATATTAATGGTGTTCAGGAGGGACCCCCACCTCTTTCCTTCACTCCAGCCAGGGTGGTTTGTTCTGAACCAAGAAATGTTCCCTACTCACCTGAAGTTCTTGGAAAGCCCATCCCAAAATCCCATGAACACACCACAGATTTATAATAATTTATAACAATAACACTACTGATTTATGAAACCTCACTGGGAAGGTTTTCCCACTGTTTTTAACTGAGGAGCAGTGGTGCTGCCCTGTGTGTTGAGTCACTCTGTCTGCCTGGGCTGCCCAGAGTGCTCAGAATCCCCTGCTCACATGAAGGGTTGACAATTTTATTGTCCCCAGCAAGTTCCTCTCTGCCCTCTGTGAGTCCCTTGGAAGGAGCCATTGGCTTGGGCAGAATCTTGTGAAAATCGAGGTGAAACATATTTTCAGTCAAATAATAGTCAACAACCAGGTGCAAGGTAAATAAAGGATACCTTAGCACCAGAGAACATTTAAACAACCTTTACAAAGTTTAAATCAAATCACTTATTGATAAAATCAAATCCATGGGGCCCAGAAGGAAGATCCAGATGATTTGTTCATGGATCAAAGTGTTTTATTCTTCATGTTTTCCTGCTCAAGAACAGGCACTCATCTCTCCTGGAGATAATTTTCACTCTTCTGCCCTTAATTCTTCTGTTCTGCCATTTGCATGAGCTGACAGTCAGGAGGTAACTGTGTTCTCCAACAGGGTTCTCACCATCCTGCAAGTGCTCCAAGGTAAAGCAGCCACTTCATTAAATCCACAGTGGCTTTTCTTCTCCATGTCCTCTCTGCCTGCTCCAAACCAAACGCTCCTGCTCAGCTCCAGTCTCTTTTTTTATTCCTTTATGTTCAAGTTAATTAATTTTAGATGTGAGCAAATAACCACATTTTTGTCAAAGGGGGATGCAACTGAGCTGACAGCTGGCTTTAACCTAAAGCTGGGGATGTTTTTGCACATCCTGTGAACCTCCAGAAATGTTTGGGGCAGGTGATAGCAGTTTAGCTGCCCTGGTGCTGGAAATCCAGGCCTAAATATTTCCTGCTTTACCAGGAATCCTCTTGTTCAAAACAAATTCAGGTTCTGAGAGCTGGTGCTCAGTTATTAAATTTAACCTGAAATTGTGGTTGATGGCAATTATTAACATAATTTTATTAGTAGCTAATTAGTTGTGCTAACTAAGATTTCCTAATAACAATTTGCTTTATACTTCTTTGTTTGGAGTTTAGGTGTTGTAGTAACATTTCCTCATTAATTCTGTTTACATTACCCCAACACCCTTATTTTTTCTCCTTCTTTAGCAATGGTTACTTTGCTCAGCCTGCTGCCAGATTCTTTTTTGTCTTTTGCTTAATTATCCTGCTTTGACTGGATAGAAATTGCAATTACAGTTAGCCAAATATGAAAAATACATCTCCACTCATCTTCTAACTTTTGTATTTGCTTGAAGTTTTGAACAAATTTAATCAGAGTTCATTTGCACCTGCTTTGTGTTTGCTTTTCCCAAATACTCTGGCAGATGGGTTTATTGGTATTCAATAAGCATGCTGGCATCAAGTTTTCAACAAATACTTCAGAATATTTGCAGAAAAAGAAATTTTTACTTTGATTATCCATAGAGGGCTGTTAATAACACTTATTTTATGGTGAAGCAGAGTTATGTAACCGTGTATTTACTGCTCCCAAACAAACTCCAAGTCAGCTAAAGAATTAATTACAAAAAACATTGAGAGATTTGTTTTAGCAGCTCAATCAGGGACGTTGCAATGCTTCTCAACATCTTGCCGCTGCTTTTCTCTGCAATGCTCATCAAACAAAATATGGGTTTAGACTTATTTCATCACCCTCATGACAAAAGCACATCAACCCCACAGCTGAAGTTCCAGCACAGCTCTGCCTGCATTATTATTTGTAATTTGTGATTTGCCCACACAAGCTGTGGTCTGTATAGGCAAGCATTCACTGCTAAACAAAAGGCAAACAGAACAGGATGAGAAGCAAATTAGGAGAGTTTGGCCTTGTGAATTCTTCTCTCTTTTCCTCCACAGTGCATTTTGCATTTCCCACTGCCCTTTGGGAGGGAAGGGCTGGCAGTGCCCAGGAGCATTGCCCAGCTGTGGGTGTTATGAGCAGAACAGCTGCCCATTATTTTAAGAGGTAGCAGAGTTCACAGGTTGGGCCAGTTGCTGCCAGGATGGAGTTCAAACTGATTGTTGTTGTAATCACCTGTTGTTTTTGTTGACTCCCTGTTGTTGATGGTTAAGAATTCCCCCTTTTGTCAGTGACACCCTGCTGCTTCCTGGAGGATGGCACCTGGTCGGTGAACAGGAGGGGACATTGAGTAGACATGCAAATGACCTCAGATCCAGCATGCAACGGGAGAGACCCCGCACCAAACCTGGCCAAAAACCCCTAAAAACAACGAGCCAACAGAAAATTGACGAATCAAAGTGATGTTTAGGAGTGAGGAACAGAATCCAGCATCCCCTAAGACCCTTTTTACCCCTCACCCTGACCTAAAGAATGTTGGCTGGACAGAGGAGCTCAAATCCTCCGTTTTACCAGAATCATGATGTTCTTGGGAGGATGGGGCCTCAGCTCTGCCCACAGACCAGTGAACACAACTGCACCCTTCCTCTTCCTCCCAGTCACTCCTGGGAGCGGTGGAGGTGTGAGCATGGACCCGTCAGTTCTTCTCCACCAAAGCTGATGACTTTTAATAAAGGCCTTAAAAAGGCCTGAAAAAAACTGACAGTTTCCTGTCAGTTCTTCCCCACCGAAGCTGATCACCTTTAATAAAGGCCTTAAAAAGGGGAAAGGTTTCCTGTCAGTTCTGACCCACTGAAGCTGATCACTTTTAGTAAAGGCCTTAAAAAGGGGAAGGGTTTCCTGCCCGTGTTTATTTCATGGGCACTGTGGGCCGTGCCCTGGGCAGGTGCCCCACGCCCCGCTGCCCTACCAGGGGGATTCCTGCTGCAGGCCCCTCAGGGATGGGCTCTCCAGGGGGATTCTTGCTGCAGACCCCTCAGGGATGGGCTCCCCAGGGGGATTCCTGCTGCAGACCCCTCAGGGATGGGCTCCCCAGGGGGATTCCTGCTGCAGGCCCCTCAGGGATGGGCTCCCCAGGGGGATTCCTGCTGCAGACCCCTCAGGGATGGGCTCCCCAGGGGGATTCCTGCCGCAGACCCCTCAGGGATGGGCTCCCCAGGGGGATTCCTGCCGCAGGCCCCTCAGGGATGGGCTCCCCAGGGGGATTCCTGCCGCAGGCTCCTCAGGGATGGGCTCCCCAGGGGGATTCCTGCTGCAGACCCCTCAGGGATGGGCTCCCCAGGGGGATTCCTGCTGCAGGCCCCTCAGGGATGGGCTCCCCAGGGGGATTCCTGCTGCAGGCCCCTCAGGGATGGGCTCCCCAGGGGGATTCCTGCTGCAGACCCCTCAGGGATGGGCTCGCTCCCTCTGGGAAGCTGCAGCTGCATTCCACAGGGCAGATCAGCACAGCCCCCAGCAAGCAGAGGGGTTTGCACTGATTTTTGACTCAGGACACATTCTGAAACCAATTTTCATTTGCCTCCCTTTCTGCTTTCTTGATAGAGAATGTTTCACACCTACCAGTTCATGAAGGATTATTACTTTCCTCTCTGTTGCTGCAGGTCCCATTTCAGCTCTGTTCGGTGCTGTCTCAGTTCTGACAAACCACAGCCCCCAGTCAGTCAGCAGGGGAGAAAAGTGTGAGGATCCAGTGGCATCTGCCTTAGGAGAGTGAATTGTCCTGCTAGTGATGCCAACTGGGCCTTTCCCCCTCTCATCTGGGTGCTAAGGAAAGCAAAGTTCAGGATTTTAGTGCATATTTGTTTCTCAGTCTTATTGCCTCAACAAAATGCTTGGCAAAAGTTCAGCAGATGTCCTCTGACAGTCATCGTTGGGAAAGTCCAATAATTTACTCAAGAAAGAATTCATTTAATCTGAAAATTGTTGTGAAGAACTCTGGGTCTGCTAATTGCTGTGGTTTCGCTTTACTGTTTGTTATCCCTATGTGGTGTGGTTTTGCTGAAATCTGGTATTTTCAGTGTCTTGGGTTTGGTTTTCCAGTCTTCTGCTTGTTGATGCTGCCACAGTTCACACTGAAATTAATGTGAGTTTTCTTTTTTTCTCAGGGTGTTTACAGACTACTCCAAATGTAGCCCAGCAGGATTCTGGTCTGAACTGAAATTAACTGTCATATACATAGGATTTGTTTATCTCTTCACATCCTTCTGTCACAGATGTTTGTCCTTTGGCTTGTTCCTTTTTCTAATTATTTTTTGATTATATTTTGAAACACCTTCTGTCTAACCAATTTCTCCCCAAATCAAACAGTGCATTTCTTTCCCCTTCACCCACAGTGATTCCCCCAAAGCCAATGTTATTTACTTCTGGTGGAAAGTGACCTTTATATGAATCTGTTTCAGATAGGAGTTGCATTTTGTCGTTTATTCTTCTTGAGTTATAAATCCACATGTGCTGTGCTGTGTGTTGATACACAGAGTAAGGTGAGGAGGGTACAGCTCATTTTCCATGTTCATGCCCCAAAACTTCTTTCTGGTGTCACCACTAAGCCACAGGTAGATGATTGAAAATTCAGAGTGATGCAAACAGAGCAACCCTGACCAAAACAATGTGACAGGCCACCAACAGCTCCTAGAGCAGATAATTTCCTTATTTCCCAGCCAGTCTGTGAAAGCAAATGCATGAAAATATATGAATTTCCCCAAATGACATCTCAGACAAGCATGGAAAGAAACCGAAATTGGGCTGCTGGAGGTGTTTGCAACTTCAGCTTGTGTCTGAGCAGGCTGGGCTGAATCCCCTGCACTTGCAGGGGTGTGAGTGCTGAATCCTCTGCACTTGCAGGGGTGTGTGTGCTGAATCCCCTGCACTTGCAGGGGTGTGAGTGCTGAATCCCCTGCACTTGCAGGGGTGTGTGTGCTGAATCCCCTGCACTTGCAGGGGTGTGTGTGCTGAATCCCCTGCACTTGCAGGGGTGTGTGTGCTGAATCCTCTGCACTTGCAGAGGTGTGAGTGCTGAATGCTCTGCACTTGCAGGGGTGTGTGTGCTGCTGAATCCCCTGCACTTGCAGGGGTGTGTGTGCTGAATGCTCTGCACTTGCAGGGGTGTGAGTGCTGAATCCTCTGCACTTGCAGGGCTGTGAGTGCTGAATCCCCTGCACTTGCAGAGGTGTGAGTGCTGAATCCCCTGCACTTGCAGGGGTGTGAGTGCTGAATCCTCTGCACTTGCAGGGGTGTGAGCTGCTGAATCCTCTGCACTTACTGGGGTGTAGCTGCTGAATCCTCTGCACTTGCAGGGGTGTGTGTGCTGAATGAATCCTCTGCACTTGCAGGGGTGTGAGCTGCTGAATCCCCTGCACTTGCAGGGGTGTGTGCTTCTGAATGAATCCTCTGCACTTGCAGGGGTGTGAGCTGCTGAATGAATCCTCTGCACTTGCAGGGGTGTGAGCTGCTGAATCCTCTGCACTTGGAGGGGTGTAGCTGCTGAATCCTCTGCACTGCTGCCTCCAGGCTGGGTCAGCAGCCTCCCATCAGCAGGGCAGGGCAGGGCTGCAGACACTGTCCACAGACCATGGGAGACTGCAGAATGCAGCAGGGGCAGATGGAGACAGCCTGGTTTTGGGAAAGGGCACTGCAGAATGGGTTATGCTGCAGCCACAGCTCTTCAGAGAGAGCTGGCAGGCACAGTTCCCAAGGATAATTCCTGGGAATCACAGTGAGGAACCTCAGAGAAAGAAAGAGAAAACAATTCTTATCTCATTTGCTGCTCCTCTTGTTTTGCACGTGTGGAATGGAAGATTATTGGAAGATTATTTGCCTGAAGGAATTTTGTGACTGGATTCTGCTGAGGATTATTTTGATTCCTTGGCCAATTACACAAAGCTGTGTCCTGACTCTCAGGCAGAGAGTCATGAGTTTTCTTTTAGTATTCTTTTGTATTCTTTGTAGTAAGTATAAAATAGCTGTAATATAATATAGTATAGTTTGAATAAAGGGAGTGTTCAGCATTCCAAAGACTTGGAGTCAGATGCCAATCATTCCCTGTGTCCGGGGCACCCTGTAACTTCCAAATTGTTAAAAATAGGTTAGAAACTGTTGTAAAATAGTTGATAGATTATTAAGCATGTGCTGTTAGTTTGGTTATTATATTGTAAAAGGGGTTAAAAGGGTAGTTATAGGAAATACAGCACTCAAGGTACCCTAACACCCCTCAGTGAAGTGCACCATGAGCCAGCCTGGACAGAACTGTCATGGGCAAATCAAGCCCCTTAAACCTTCATGCAAATGAAGGATCCAAACAGAAACCAATCCAAAGGGATGAAAACAGGATAAAAAAGGGCTTCTGACCCACTGAATGTGTGCTGCTCTATCCATGGGGCCATCCCTGCTGAGCAGCCCCAGCCCCAGCGCTGCTCCATCCCCAACAGGAACGCTCCTGCCCAGCCCGGGCCCCCTTGCTTTGGGCCTTTCTTTTTATAATAAATGCTGAAATCACTTCAACACCAGGAGCCTGCTCTGGTTTTTATCACATATTTCACAGTCTCTGTTTGCAGCTTGCTGCTGCTGCCCTTGCTCCTTCATGCTGAGCTCTGGGCAGCCTCACCCTGCACAGACAGGAGAGAGCCATGGAGAGGAGCAGAAAGTGTGCAGGAGACAGCACAGGAACCTCTGCACGGCAAATGGAAGAGCTGTGTGACAACTCATTGATATGCAAGTGCAACTGCTGCAGATGCTGTGAACTCCACAGACAAAAAGGAGATAATTTGACAGCATTAAGCAGAAAGCTCATACGGGGCTGGTGGCAGAGAAGAGCACTTTGATTCTTCAGTTGTCTGAGCTGTTCAGAGCAGAGTGGAACTTTCCTGCCAGGTCCAGGTGCTTTGCTGAGTTGCTGGAGCTGATTTCCCTCCTCACACACACGCAGGTATCTCAGGCCAGAGCTGCAGGACAAACCATGGGCTCACTGTGGCTTCAGGGCTGCTGCTAATGGTGACCCAGGGGGTAAAATAATTCCAGTAAAATAATGCCCCCAGCTGGGTCTCCTCTTGCTCTGCAGTTGGGATGCTCTGATTGCTCTCTGAGTTGGTGATGTGAAATAAGCTGGGTTTGGGAGGGAAAAACAAGTAACACAAATGTGGGGGAGGTGGCTGAGTCCTTTTAGGGGTGGGACAAGGTGGGACCTTGAATATTCTCTAGTTTTGCTGTGGATGGTGTTAAAAAAGGGAGAGGTTGAATTCAAGTAGGTTTGTGTTTTAAGACAAATTAATATGTAATCAATGGAATTGTTCAGGCAATCAAAGCTTATGCCCACAATATTTAAATCACAATTACAATAGGGAAGTTTTCTGATAAGCACAATTAAGATAATTTCTTTTTCTGTCGCTTCATTCTTCTAAATTAACATTTTTTTTCCTCCATTTGCATTTGGAATTAACTCTGTCATTTAGATAGATATTATTTTGGTAATGAGGAAGGTTTTTTGATTTTTTCATTCCTTTATTATGAGCCTTGCAAGGTTTCCACTAACAAGTAACGTGTGAAGTGTGAGAACAAGAGAGTAATAGGGGAAGGTAGAGCTTCTTCCTTTCCAACAACAGGATAATGGCTATCAGGGATCCTCTCCTTGAAAGGAGAAGTGGAATATGTCTCTTACAAGTAAGAATGTAAAAAAAATCAATAGTACATGTTTTCTGCTAGTCAGACTTTCCTAGTATCCTTTCCAGTGGGGAAATTAAGGAAAATGTTTTAATTATTTTCAATTCTCTTTGCACAGGAAAACAACTGTGGAGAAAAATGTGAAATGTTTCTCTGACAATTGGTTTTCTGTAGTGTACACAGCAGTAAAAATAGCTTAATTGTGTAATACTTTCCAGGAAATACATCTTTCAAATCTCCTAGGTAGAGAGGGATGGGATATTTTTTTTTTAAGCAAAAGGCTGGAATTTGTATTAGGCTCCAAATGCAGACAGAATTCCAATTGAATCCATTTCTTGCAGAAGTTTTATCCCACATTTCTCTATAGAAAATTCTCAGTCACCAGAATGCAGAGGTTGCCTCACCTCTTGTGCCATCCCTTGGCCTGTCTAGGTGTGGACATTAATTTTGTCTCAAGTTTTTAATACAAATTAAAGCCTAATTTTTGCTGTAAGTGTGTCCCAGGTGCTTGGTTGTTCCTTTGCTACCTGTGACTTCTTGTCTTGCACATTGACAATAGTGAGTTTTCCTTTAGAGTGGAATGGGAAAGTCTGGAGCCTCAAAGACTCAGACTAGAGACAAATTCAGGGCTAAAACACAGAAATATTCATTGAAAGGCTGTGTGGAGGGCTCCCAACTTTGTTGCATGAGTTGAACTCTGGATCAGTCACTCTAAATTGAACTTAGCATTGCAATGTACACTTTTTCCTTTTGATTTTGGACTTAGAAAAATGGACTTTGGAAATGGATTTTGGACTTTGGACCAATGGACTACTTACTTTCTTCACATGAGTTCAAGACATTTGCATCTTTTTTTTTCTTTAAATAGAGAACACAGTTCTCAAAAAATAAGGCTAGAGATGATAATTTAATGCCTTGAATAACCTTTTTAGCTTGACTGGATCTCCTGCTAGTTTCTTGCTGGCTTTGATTTTAGCATCTCTGTCAGGGCTCTTAGCAGACCTTCTGAAGATCTGATGCTATTGTATGAAGATCTATTATAATAATTTATCTTCTGACTGTTGCTACAATTATCTAAATTAGAATGTAGAGTTCCACAGGAGCCTGGGGGCCATTAGGATTGCAAAAAAGAAATACCAGGTACAATTTCCCCTTGGTTTTGTTTTTTTTTTTTTTCTCTTCTGCAGCTGATTTGTTGTATTGCATTGAACTTTCAGAAATCTCGAGGCTGGCCCTGGTTTTTCCTTTTTTCTCTGCCCCTCTCATGATGTAACTCTGCAAGTACTTTTCCAGTCACTCTCCAGTGTGCCAAGGAACAAACCCAGTGATATTGCAGGGAATGCTGAAATATTGTTTGTGTATTCACAGCTGCCAGTTCAGATCTGAGAGATTCACCTCTGACAAGTTAATATAAAGATTTAAAAAGGCTGGGGGGCCTCCATCATTGGCAAGAAAGACTTTTACGTGATGTCATTTATTATCAAGATGTTACTGAGTCACAGGATAATTGGTGTGAAAACAACAACTTGTCTGAAACAGCATTGTTTAGATTGGGATTTTTCTGTGTGTCTGAGGAGGCTTGGGGTTGCTATTCCACCCACTGTACCAGCATTTTATGCAACAAAAATATCTTCTTTTTTTTTTTTTTTTAATATAGTTTTCTAGGGGAAATAATATAAGCAGTAGAACTGCTGAAATGTCAGAAAAGCCATGGTACCAGCACTCCTGGCATGGCAGAATTTGCCTCATTTGGCAAAATGCAATTACTCCTGATGAACTGATGAACATTTTAGAGTAATATATGGAAAACATAGGTTTAAATATATTTTTTTTAATTCCTTTAGGATTAGTAACTGTATGAAAGACCTTTGAGAATTAATCCAGATTTTCTAAGTCAGAACTCAAAAAGGCACTTGAAATGTTTGAATTGTTAACATTCAATAAATGCCTTTTCTTTAGAATGTATCCAAAGGAGCAGATTCATTTAATTAAAGATGTGGTTAATAATTACACTTGGGAATTTGATTGATTACATAAAACAACCCCAGCAGGTTTGAGAAGGCTCAGGTTGCTGCAGGAGCTGGCCTGAGGAAGGAGAGGTTTGCAGGAGGCTCTGTTCTCCTTTCTGGGGAGGAAATCTGTCACTTTTTATGTCTTTCACAGCCCAAGTTCAAAACTTGACAGCAATAACCTTCCAACTGTATCTACATGAATTGGATGTTATGGCTTCAATGAAAGACAATCTCGTGTGAGATTCTTTTGGTTACATTTCAAAGATTTATTCAAACTATATGAGGTTTTGTAAGAAAGAAGCATAAAAGATGATTTTTTTTTTTCCAGGCCCTGGTTCAATAAAGCCCAGAGGCTTGAGCGTGTCATTGTGAGCCTGTGACTGGGCCTGTGCACAGAAATGAAATCTTAACATCATCTCTACAACAGGCAGATTCTTATGGCTTGGCTGAAGAATGGCTTCAGAGAGGTAATTAGGGAGAGAGATTTTTTAATGAGTTAAATGAAATCTCCTGTACAGAACTGGGGTGAGATTCACGCAGGAGGTTTCTTTTGCCTGTCAAGAATCTGTCCCCAAAATGTTATAGAATAGGTAATTTAGGTAGGAGAATTGTCTCCAAAGTTATACAGTGTGTGTGTTCTGTTTGTAAGCCTCATAATGAAGATATTTATCCTTCCATTAGTTGATATTTTCAGTTTCCCAAGGAGTCCTGCAGGATGTTAAGGGCAGAAAAGAGTCTTTGTCACATCATATGAAGCAGATCACGAGTGTGAAGTCTCTGAACTAACCTTCCTTCAAACAGCATTACTGCAGGTCAGCAAAGTTCAAGGATTCTTCAGATCAATCTTTTTCTGTTCATGTGCAAGAGAAATTTAGGACAGAGCTTTTTGTCGTGAATAAGAAATATTCTTGGAATCTAAGCTGCCAGAATCTCCAAAGTGCACACTGTAAACATTTCACTGCCTCAGTGACAGCTAAGTGAGGATGCCTTGCTCATTATCCATAAAGAATATGTGGCACAGATGAGCCCAGAATGTAAATTTCTAAGGAAATGGAGAAAATATAATTCATTTTTCATGCAGAAATGTGAGATTTTTTTCTTTTTCATGCTGAAAGGTTCATGGAAAATTAATTAGGAGAACTCTAACAAATGTGTTGGTAGAGCTGTAAAAGTACTTTTCAACACCAAAGGAAATAAGGGAGGCTGCATTCATTGAGGTTAAATGGAAAATGGGAGGAGCAAATGAGCCCTCAATAGTAGCTGTTCATTATAGAAATTTTTTTTAATAAATGCTAGAAATTAGCAGAAATGTAAAGAGGGAGATATAGTTTACTGGAGTGTGGTATGAAGTGCAGTAACTGTGTTAAAATTCACCAGAGCTCCTGAAGATTTGTTAGCATTTTGCAGAACGCTTTCTGAAGGGGAGATGGTTGCACTCAGTGCATCTTTGTGAGGACTGTCACAGTGAAATCTCTGTGTGCACTTACCAAAACTACATCCATTTCAATGACACATTTAATTTTCCTGAGAGATGAGGCATTTGCTGCAGTGCAGAGAGAAACCTGTTTGTTTGCTGGCAGGTGAGCTGGGGCAGGCACGATTGAAGTGTCCCAAACCAGTGAGAGGCTGGTTGGTATTTCTGGAGTCCTATCCATTATTTACAGTTACTAGGCTGCCAGGGTATTTGCAGCAATGTCACACTAACCTCCATGAATTCTTGATTGAGAAATAAAAAATTAACAATATGGACTGATGGGAACACTGGTGGATAGAGACAAGTGGTTTTAGAGCAAGCACAGTGCAGTGCTGGTAACACAAACACACCCCCAATGTCACAGGCACATTTTCTGAAAAATCCCCTTGCCCAGGATTCTTCTCCTGGGAAGCTGAGAGGCCTCAGAGAAAAGGAAAACAATTCTGATCTCATTTGCTTCTCCTGTGGTGTGCTCATGTGGAATGTGTTTGGAGATTGTTTACCCACAGGTGATTGTTCCATTGGTTTCAAGTGAATTGTTTTGACTTAATGACCAATCAGGGCCAAGCTGTGTTGGGACTCTGGAAAGAGTCAGGAGTTTTCATTATTATCTTTTTAGCCTTCTGTCTGTATCCTTTCTGTATTCTTTAGTAGAGTTTAGTATAGTATTCTTTAGTATAGAATATTTTTAGTATAATATTCTTTAATATAATATCATAAAATAATAAATTAGCCTTCTGAGACATGGAGGCAGATCTGTCATTCCTTCCTGCCATGGGGCACCCTGCAAATACAAGACCTGCAGCATCTCAGAGCAGCATTTAGTGCTGCAGAACTTCCCCACAGCATTCCTCCCCTGCCAGCCCTGTTGTCCACAGCTCCCCACACAGCTGGGACTGGAGAGGAGTTGGCTTTTCCTGCCATTTCTAGATCTGCTGGGTTGTCTAAACTTCCCTCAGCCATGAAAACGAGATTCAGAGCAGAGTTTGAGCTGCAATTTCCCTCTAGCAGGTAATGTCACATCATCCTTCAGCAGCCTGAGGAGCTGCTGGTCCCCTGTGCCCCCTCCATTCTAGGCAGGGGCTGTTTCCCTGAGCCTGGCTGTGGCTTTGGGGCTCCTGAGGAAATCAGCAGAGCTGGGTCCTGCTGAGGTGACAAACAGCCTGCAGCCAGGGAAACCACAGGGCAGGTGACAGGCTCACTTTGTTAGCCCGTGGAATAATGGTGATGATTAGTCAGAAGTACAGAAGTGAAAAGCAGAACTCTAGTGTGGTTTGTTTCTTAGTAACAGCTGGAGCAGGAGTTGCCTGTGATGCCAAGGCCTGTGCTGAACATCACCAGCTTTAGGAACTGTTTGTCTTGGACTGGGGGGCTCAGCTTGGGCTGCTCTCATACAGGGGTAGCTTTTTGGCTGCTCCTGAAACATCACCTGTCTCGGGTTTTGTGTTGCTGAAATGGCTCCTGAGGTATTAAAGAGTCTTTTTTTCCCAGCCCCATGACTGAAGAAGAAGACAGGATTCCTCAGCTCTGGTTCTCAAGGTTGTTTATTTTCTCTTGTCTCTTACATTCCTTCTCTGACCTGCTGAGATCTCTCTGGCAGGTTGGGATGAGGGACACTGACCTCCCTTGGGGTGGTGTTGGCTTTTTATACTAAAAACTACCTGTACTTTATTTACAATAATTTTCCAATACCTATCACCTATGTTAGACAGTCTGTCTCTACTCTAAACCAATCCAGAAGTGGCACCATCACAGCAGAAGATGGAGGACAAGGAGAAGGACAGGACACGCCCAGATTCCTCCATCTTGCCTCTTGAACCCCCATTCTAAAAACCCCAAAATTTGACTTTTTTACCCTGTGACAAATTAACTATCATCCTACTCAAAATCTTTTGGCTTGTAAATCCTCACACAAAGTTGGTATTTTTTTCCATGGGTTAAAATGGAAGGCACAGGTGTTTTTGACTCTGTGCCAAGGTCTCTGAGCCCCCTGCCAGGGTCTTGAGTCCTCCAGGGCAGGCAGAGGAATGTCCTGGGTTCCAACACACCTGTAAACTTCTCTGTCATTTAAAGCAGTCACCTCCCTCGGAACTAAAGAAATTTCAGGGTATAAAATGGAGCCAGGCTGGAGTTCCATACAGGGCAGACAGCTTTGTGTTCCTGACCCTCTCTGGCTCTAATCTGGGGCATTGTGTGGGGCTGCAGGGATGCTTTTGTGTTCTTTTTATTTCCAAACAGCAACTTCCACTAAAATCTCCTTCAAGTGGAGCTGAATTTACTTCTATTTTATATTGACATGATTTCTCTCTCCAGAACCTGGTTGTTGGTGGCTTTTTGGTGGTTTGTCACCTTGGACTGATGGAGCCCTGAAATGTTCCTTTGGTCTAAGCAGAAGGACCTGGCTCAGGGTTCATAGGCAGGAGAGCTTTTATCTGCTTTGAAAGGGGCTTTCAACAACACCTGGTTCAGCATTAGAACCTTCTGATCAAGAGTGTTTAAATGGTACATTGTAATTGGAAAGCATTTGCATGGACTTTTAAATTATTTTTAATCACCCACTGTACATAAATCCTGGAGTAGAGAGCTTAAAGAAAAGCTGATTTATTTCTGAATATTTTTTGCACAGGGAAAATTCCGAAAGACAAAGCTATTTCTGCAGGACCCTTGAGGGACACCGCTTGGTGCTGCATTTTATTACATTGCTTAGATTTAAGTTCTGGAGTTCTGCAATGTGCAGAATATTATCTGTACATTTTCCTGCTTTTTAACCACGCCTTTAAAGTCAGAGGATCCTCTCCTTAAGAGAATAGGTGTTGCTTATTGATACTTTCTACTTCCTAATTTAAGGCTTTCAGTAGTGCCCATGTTTAAAGTGTTTTACATAATTCATTGCACTATTTTCTTCCTGCCCTAGGAAATTATAAGCATCTCTTGCTGTGATCTTTCACTCCAAGGATTAAGACTCTTTCTGTATTCATAAATGTGATGAATTCTAATAACTGGTGTGTCAGGGAGCTCTGGGTGATGGTCAGAAGGGGCAGGGGAGCTCTGAGGGTGGCTCCTGCAGGGTTCCTGGAGGTGCCACAGTGCTGAGGGATTGCTGGGGACATTTCAAATCTGTTTGTCCAGCCCACAGGGATGAGGGTTTGCAGCATTAAACACAGCCAGGAGACAGGTATAAACCTACTAATGATGAGAAATCAGGAGTGAAGGATTTGAATAGCTTACATCTGCCTTTGAGACCGAGTGATCCATCTCTTATTTTGTATTCCTATCAGTCCTGAATGAACAACAGCTGTAGCTTAGAAACAGATGAGACTTTCTCTTAGGAAATGCTTCTGTTAAGGGCTTTTCACAGCCCTGTCACAGTTTAAATGGACTTTCAAGCTGTGCTGGTGTTAAGTCCCCTGTTTGGGGCCGGGCTGATGGAAGAATTGCTCTCCATTTCCAGCTACAGTGACTGCCGTGTTGTCAGAAGTTCCATATTTTAAAATATGACTCAAAATTCTGAATAGTTTGACACATGGCACTTATGTAGCTAACTCTTAGGGCACTGGTGCCTTTTGTGTAATTCAGTTTGCAGTAATAGCTCCCAAATATAGTAAAATTCCTTTAAAGAAAGTACTTAAGGTAAAACTGAGCAATACTCACCACAAATCTTAAACTTCCCCACAGGTAAAGGGGCTGTGCATTGCCTTCTCCTGGTGAAGTATCTCCCTGCTCTCATCCTGCTGATCTGTTCCCTTTTTTAATGCTTTAAATGTATTGCTGTCGTGAGGTTATTAAGAAGAAAGTGTTTCTTTTAGTTTAGACATCAAAGTACCCCAGTTCTGCTCCCTCCCAGTGCTGCTTTCCCTGCTGACTGCAATCTTTGGGAATGGTGGTGCCTTCCTCCTGTGCAGTTTACCATGAGAATCTCACACCATGGATATGCACCCTCAGCTCTGAGTCCTCCCAGCAAAAAGATGGAAAAATACTTGATTATTTCTACCTCGGTGTAAGAGAGCAACCTGAACTGGAGGTACACTCAAGCTGTGAATGTCAGGGATAAATAGGCAGCTTACAAATGGCATTGAAAACTGTCTGTGCTGCTGAGAGGGAAAAAGATTTGGTTTCTTATTGTTCTGCTGGCTTTGGGTTGATTTTTAAAAAAGAGAAAAGTGGCGTGTTTTGATGAGGATGATTCAGAGCGATGGCTTTGCAAAGTGCAGCTCTTTTCTTCCAACGTTTGCCTTTTACACTGAATTTCTTAGGCTGGGCTGCTTGGTTGTGCTCAGCTGGTGCAGTGACAGCCAGGAGCAGCTCTGTGCTTGTGCAGCACGGGCCGGTGGCATTAATGTGTCAACATCTGCTCGCTACAGCAGAGGTACCACGACCTTGCTGTATCATCATTAATTTCCCCAAAACAAACCAGCCAGAACTAGTGCTGGGAGAAACAATTTGGAGAACATCAGCACATAGTTGAACTTGTTTAGTCTTTGGCATTGATGGAGGGGTGTTGCTTTAGTGACCAAAACTTGTCAGGACCATGAAGGCGGGGCCTTGCTTTGCTCAGGGGCTCTGGACACGCTGGGCCCAGCAGGAGCTCATCCCTGGGAAAGGTGGGAATGAGCATCCCAACCTGAGGGGAGCCTGGCTGACTCCACAGGCTCCATTTTAATCAGAACTCATGGGAATGCTGGCAAAGAGCTCAGTCTTTGTTTCTGTGCCTCACGGCCTGGAGCACAGAGGGAGAAATGGTGGAGGAATGTGTGCCCCTGGGGTATGGGAACTGGTGTGTTGTATTTGTAGGGCCCCCGTGGCAGGAAGGAATGATGAATCTGACTCCAT
Source organism: Agelaius phoeniceus (assembly GCF_051311805.1). Lineage (NCBI taxonomy): Eukaryota > Metazoa > Chordata > Aves > Passeriformes > Icteridae > Agelaius > Agelaius phoeniceus. The sequence goes on along the minus strand of NC_135280.1, from coordinate 13,054,134 downwards.
GTTTTCAGAATGTTAATTTATTACTTTATAATACTATATTATATTAAAGAATACTATACTATACTAAAGAATACAGAAAGGATACTTACAGAAGGCTAAAAAGATAATAATGAAAACTGGTGACTCTCTCCAGAGTCCCAACACAGCTTGGCCCTGATTGGCCAAAGAGTGAAAACAACTCCCAGCAGAATGCAATGGAACAATCACCTGTGGGTGAACAATCTCCAAACACATTCCACATGAGCACAACACAGGAGAAGCAAATGAGATCAGAATTGTTTTCTTTTTCTCTGAGGCTTCTCAGCTTCCCAGGAGAAAAATCCTGGGCAAGGGGAATTTTTCAGAGAATGTCAATGCCACACTAAGGAAGGATTAACCTTCATTTAAACTTGTTCTGGGAAGGAGCTTAAATGCACAAAGGGGTTCTCTCTGCCCCTCATCCTCAGGGCAGCTCAGAGTCCCACAGGAGACTCTGGAAAGTGTCCCGAGTTTTCACTAATTTTTTAGCACTGAGTAAGTGTGCTTTCTGTATTCTTTAGTATAGTACAGTATTCTTTAATATAATATAGTATCATAAAGAAATAAATTAACCTTCTGAGAACATGGAGTGAGATGCATCATTCCTGCCTTAGTCAGGACATTCTCAGCAAATACTGGGAATATAACACTGGGAAAAATACTGTTTGGCAACAGTTTAAATTTAAGGCAGTTATAAAGGTATAATTGAATTGCTTTGTCCCACAAGCTCTAATGATGGCAAATCAGATATACTTGTATAAAGATGAATTATTTATTAAGACAAATGAACAGACAAAAGATAACAGATGGAAGATCTTAATCAGAATTACTTCCTATACTGCATAAAACTAAAAAAAATATAGTTGATTAGAACATCATAAAACAGTGTATGATATCAAGGTACTTATATTAAAGCTGTCAAAAGAAATGGTATGGATTAGGAGTTGAATGTAACTTACCACCAAAATAATGGTAATGCACAGATTCCCTCACTTAACCCCAGGGTAGTAACCATGGAGCGGGCATCCCTACTTGTGGGACAAACTCCACACATTTCCAGGAAAAAGCATGGAAGATTTCTACTTTGTGAAAGTTTGGTGTGGCTTCTTTGGTTGTACAGTGGCTAGAAATCCAGCTTGCCTTGTCAAATGTCTCCTCAAACCAAGATGTTTATTGGCACTTGGGAGATGCCAGTCCAGTGCTGACCCCATGGTGCCAAAATAGCTCCCTGAGAGACATCTTGTTCTGTTTGAGTTATCTGGGATAACTCAAATTTTTGTTATGCTTAACAAACAACAGATGAGATTTTATGGGGGGTAGGATGTCCTGCTACTCCTGTTGGTGGTGGCTGCTTGCATCACCTGCCTGTTGATGCCTTAGGATTTAGCTTTTATATTTTTCAGATCCTGTACAGTTTTAGCATATAACTCTAAAACTCCATAGCCTGCCAGCTGCTGTGCTCCCATTTTATTCAGATAAAACTATTCCTCTCCAGGCCTGAAACTCAAGGAGACCTCACTGTCTCAGGCCCCAAAAGATATAAACAAAAGTGAGTTGTGGGGGAGCAAACTGGGGGTAAACGACTTCATTACCTGAGGCTGTAACTGGAGGATTAACCCCTGATGTGTAAATGGACCAAACTCATCATTATGTAAAAAACTCGTGCCCATCATCCATCCTGGGTGCAGCCTCTGGGAGGCTTTGACTCCCCAAGGTGTATCTATTGAAAATGCCCACTTTTATTTTTGTCTAGCCTGTTCCAGGTGGCCACTCCAAGGCATCAGCATGAGCTGGGCAGAGCTGGGAGTTGTCTCAGCTCTGTTGTCTCAGCCCTGGCAACGCCAGTACCCAGCTCCTGTCCCCCAACAGAGGCGAGGAGACCCCAAGGGTGCAGGTTGTCCCCTGCCATGGGCACTGCCTGTCCCCTGCTCAGCAGCCCAAATTCATTCCAGGGCTGGAATTGTGAGGGAGTGAGAGCTGCTGGGGGCTGCCAGGTCACTGCTAATGCAGTTCCTGGGTGGAGTTCATCCCCTGGAGCCTGACCTGGTGCTTGGGAGGCTGATGCTGTGTGAGTGCCTGGCTGCTGCACGGGGTCAGGGGGATGCAATTTTCAGGGCTAATGATTGTGCTGACCTGATGTCCTCACACAGCTGCTTTCTATTACTGCTGCTTAACTGGGCCAGGGGAGGCTCAGGGGACTGGCTCTCTGTAATGAGCTGCTGTGCAATTACAGCACTTACTGCAGGACACCAGGGCTAAATCTGCCTCGTTTTTGCTTCATCATCTATTTTTATATTATTCTGGCATAATGTGGGCATTCCGAAAAATGTGAGTTTATTGCTCCTGGGTGAAATGGATAGTGCTAATAGTGCTGCTGAGTGTGGTCAGGGAATTGTTTCACTGCTGCCTTTTCACTCTGTCCTCTTGCCTTGCAAAATTATTGACATGTGAAAAGAAAAATCAGCGGAGATCTATTTGTTTATATTTATATTCCAGGTTTTTTTTTCCTTGCTAAATGAAGCAGGAAGCATTAATATAATTTCTTACCAGAATCCATGGAAAAGCTGTAGTGGCTCAACAGTTTACTTGAAAATGCTTTGTTTACCTTGAATTTCAGATTTAGTTTATTGCAGTTGCATTCTGCATCATGAATTTCTACCATCTAATAAGTGTGAAATCCCACTTTTGCTGACTTCTAGAAATTGCCAAGATTATCATAGGCAGCAGTGCGTGAGGATATTTTGCTATAGGTAAGGATAAAGTAGGTTTAGGTTACTTTTAAGAGGACAGCAAACAGAGACCATACATTTTATTGCCTACAAAACCCATTTGTGGTTAATTTATTGTGTATTGATGTTTTCTCTCATTACCCCATTATAAGAGCAATGGAATTTATTCCCAATATTAAAGAGGAGCCATTTGGGAAGTTCTGTGCAGGTCAGGTTGCTTTGTAAAAGTGAGTTCCAATTTCCAAGAGAAAACCATGTTGTTCTCCAACTCTTTTGTACCAGGCACACAAATATACAGAATCTTTCATGAACATCATTGTATAAGTTAGTTAGAACAAGTGTTTCATGGATTTTTCCCTTTTATTTATTTATTTTAGAGAGTTTATTTGGTTACACTACAGAAATTTTTAAAAAGATGATATTATGACTGAGACTTCATACATTAAGGGAACTATCCATGATAACTACTCCACATTTTGCAGACTGATTTATAGAGCAAATTTAAATTAAAGATCTTAAAAGGCCAATATTAATTGAGCATCACAAACACTACTAGGATGTAGTTAAGAGCAGATATATTTTTCACCAACTGCTGAAGTCATTGCCTGTAGACTTACTGAGTTAACAGAAATTTGGAGTAACCTAATGCTGTTATCCATAGCAGTAAATAAACTGAGCAAAATTTAATTAAAGATACATATCTATGAAATATGAGTCTTGATTCCCCCTGTTCTCCCTTCAGCATATTCCATTCATGTATGCCTTTAATAGATTGGATTTTTTTGCTGGGCACTCATGTGTAACAGCCATAGGTTGTTGTGTTTAGCCTTGTGGAAGCCCCAGGGAGCTGATCCTGCAGGATATCCCAGGAATTTCTCACTTGTGCTTTCAGGAGCAAGTGCTGAAGGGCAGCATTTTACCCTCACAGCTTCTGTGGGCCCCCCCCCCCTTTGCTTTTTTAAAATTGAAAGCAAATTTTAAATCCAAGATTTAATTTGCTTAAAAAAATTAAATCTTGGATTTAAAAATGCAGGTGTTCATTTTCATGTCTCAGGCAAAAATCCATCTGAGAGTTTTCTTTTCTAGAGAGTCTCAGTTTGGCTATCTTGTTTATATTCTGAAGAGAGGAGTTGCTATAAATAAACCTCTTAAATCCTTCACAGACAGTTTTAAAAAAAATATCCAGGGTGTTAATCAAGAAAAATAGTTTTAGGTTAGAACTTTATTTGAGCATTAATCAGAACAAGGGTAAGAACACAAATGGAAAAGCCCAGCCTTGATGAGTTAACATTCTTGGGTCAAGCCCCACCTTCCTGACGCTCAGGAGCTTTGGTGACCATTAAGGATTAGGTTTATGAAGGGCCATGTGGGGCTTCTTGGTAGGCTCAGGTAGGAGAGGGGATGTAAAAGTTCATTTTGCTTCACTTTCCAGAATTGCTTTTAGAAATCGAGGGGGTGAATGAAAACTGATGAATTAGCAAGAAGGTGATCTCTCTTGGATGCATATTTTTCTATGCTTTTGTAGAGAGACTTAAATACATTTAAAGAACAATTTAGATTTATAGCTGTATTTATCATGATTACTTCACTAAATTTGGCAAGACACATTAAAATTCCATGTTTCAAAGGCACAGTGCTTTAGGAAGTGAAATATTACAGAATGGTTTGGCTTATTTTTCTAATTTTGTCTAATACTAAAAGTGCCAGACAGTACATTGCTGTAGGGGGGTAGAATATAAGGAAATAAAAGTAGTGTAGAAAGTAATCTTAACCCTAACGAGCTGCAGCTGGGCCAATTATCAAAGATCAGGAGCAGGCCTGACTTTAACAGGCCCCAGCTGTAAGCAATGAGCAGAAGATGCTATAAAAGAGTGGGGTGGGTGGGTGAGAAGGGAACTGGAGTCAGTGGCTGCTTTGTGAAGAGGAAAGAGTCAGTGCTGTGAGGAGCTGCCCACGAGAAACACCAAGGTATGGAACTATTGTGATAAGGAGCCAGCAGCATGGAACCCCTGCAATAAGATGACAACACATTGCAATATTCCTAAAGGCTTGTTGGTTGGTTTGGTTTTATCTTTTTTCTTTCTCCTGTTCCCCTGCTGTCGTTTATCTCAGTGGAGCAGTGAGATCACAGGTAATTGCTCCCATCATGGAGTCAGAGCTAGTGAGGAGCACTCAGCACAGGGAGGGTTTGAACAGACAGGTGTCTGCTCAGGAAGGCAGGAGCCTGCCCTGAAATGGAAAATGTAAACCCCCTTCCTCTGAGTTGTTATAATTTTTAAATTAAGGAGCCCTCAGGCAAAGATATGGGAGTAGGGATAACTGTTCTTTATTAGGAAAAAATTTAAAAAAACCCAACAAACCAAAAGCAGTAATACAAAACAGCACTGCCAGAGTGAGACCATGCCCTGTCCCCTGTGTGTCAGGGGGTGGCACAGCCCCATCCCATGGGGGCTCAGCCCTCCTGCAGTGCCAGCTGTGGCTCTGCTGGAGCAGGGATCCTGCACAAGGGTGAAATTAGGAAAATGTCTTTTTTAGAAAAAGTAGGGACAGAAAAGGGGGCTTCACACTGGGGTGGGTGAGATGGGGCAGTTCAGTGAAATTATCAACTCCTCTTCAGGCACAGGATTGATGAGAATCCTGGCTCAGAATGTCTACCTTGCAGTTTTTTCCTGTTTTTTTTTTTTTCCTTTGAGCTTTGACACAGGGAATTTCTTGTACTTTTAATACAAAGTTGATAGTAAATAGGCTGTCCAGTCTCATGGTTGAGGAGCTTTCTTAATTTAAGAGAGTTTCCTTTATTTCTTTTTGGTAAGGTGTTGTGTTGAGATATGCAACAAATAGCAGCCATTTTATTCCTGGTTTAGAATGGCAAATATTGTCCTCTGCTCATTCTGGAGAGAGGAGCTATGCATGCTCCTCAAGATATAACCTTTCTAAATGCTAAAAGCGGTAAACATAGTTTAAAAGACTCTTTTTGCAGTGTCATCACCATGTTTTTGTCAGCATTTGCAGGATTCCTCATGTAGAATGGCAAGTTCTGCATTGAGTACAAGCTCCAGGAATAGCAAAAAAGCCATTTTTAAAGGTGTTTTCTGTGTCACATCTAGCTTGTAGCACAAGAAGAATAAATTGTATCTTGTTTGGGAAAGTGACATAAACCCAGGGTTTTGTTAGCCACAGAGGGATTATGGTGAGAGAGACAAGGATCCCTCACCTGAGCCATAATTCCTCCTGGTGAAATTGCTGTGGTTTCAGCTGGGGCATCAAATGTCACGGGGGGAGCAGCAGGAGAGAGAAAATGCTGATCCCTCACAGGAATGCCGGGGCAGAGCAGTGGGTGATTGCAGAAGGGGATCTGTAAAGGGGAATCAGGTGAGCTGATGGGGCCACACCTCGTGTGCAGCCCAGCTCTGCTCCTCCCTGGGCTCTGCCCATTCCCACCTTCTGCAATAATTACCTTATCATGGACACATCGCTCCGGGTGCTTCTGGCCCTGCATTGCCTGGGGTGGGGGAGAATAAATTGCTTTTGTGTCTCGGGTGGCTTGGCTGCAGATCTTAGCTCTGCCTAAGGAGCTTGAGAGCTGGCAGTGCCTTCTCAGTGGATTTAATTGAGTGATCACACTGTGACACACAGACACTTCCTCAAAAGCCTCAGCACAGGCTGGCTTGGAGCTGCAGCTCTTTTTCATCCCCATTACGCTGCTCCCATGTCTTCATTCACTGCTCCTCAAAGGTGACAGGGGATGCAGCTTCTGGGCTAGAAATTGCAAGTTTCAGGAACAGGGGGGTAGGAGTGAGGGGGAGGAAGAAATCAGTCATACAGATGGAATGATAATTCACTGCGTTAAGACACATAAACTTAAATAAAAATCACTGTTAAAGCTTTTAGATAATTGTCAGGTCTTCACAGACTAACAATAGTCAGCCCATTAGTTTAATGAGTGCTATTTGACCCATAATATTAAATGAATGTGTTTCACTGTTTATTAATTCACCATTAGCTTGAGGAATGCCATTATTTTAGGTAGGAACACTCCATCTCTGTCTCCCTTGGTGCAGTGGCGAGTGCACTATCCAAGATCACAATCCCTCTGGTGTGAGGATCATTCTGCAGAGTTCCCAGCATAACTCAGTGTCTGTTTGTGCCCCTGTGTCCAGCCTGGGTGCAGATGTTCTCTCAGCTGTGCAGCTCTGGCTGCTGCAGGTTTCAGCAGGAAAACTCTGCTGTGACAGCCTGGCACCCTGACCTGCTGAACCAGGGCCACACAAAGCTCCTCTCTTTGCAGTGTCACTGTGTTATTTGTCATTTTGTTTGATAATTTTTCATTAGTATGCTTGGCCTAAGAATGTGCTAATGGAATTTGATAAAAATGTAAAGCTGGGAGGAATTGCTAACACAGAGTGTGTTATCCAGGAAGAGATGGATGGGCTTGCAGACTGAAATAAAAGTGAATTAATGTTAGTAATACCAAGGAAAAGGTCATGCTTCTAAGAACTAACTGGAATTCAACTGCTGAGCAGGGATTTATCAGACAATAACGTGGAGAAGAAAGATAGGGACATAATATGTCCAGTGGCCCAGCTGACCACTGGGTGACTGTAAAGCACCAGGAAGGTACAAAAATATAAAAGAGAAATACAGTCTTTGGACACTTAAGGTGAATTATTAAAACAGAAGAGTAATTGCCTTGCAAGGCATTAGTGAGTCCTGGCTGGAATAGTCACATTGTCCAGTTCTATTCAGATTTCTTGCAAAGCTGATGGAGGGAGAAGATAGGCACCTTTGACAGAGGTTTAGAGCAGGATTTATGGCAGCTTCAGGAAGCCCCCCTCCAAATTCTGCTGCTTTAAGACAGGTTTTTGGTATATCCTCTACAATATGTGCTTTTAGTAATTTCCCTCCAAGAAAGATGTAATTAAATTGATATAAGTGGGGTGTAACTCTATGAGTCTATTAGTAGAAAGGCCTTTTTGTGAGGGGATGCTGCCAGAGTGACCTAAGGGAATGGATGAGATGTGTTTTTGTATGGTTTATTTTGGAAAGGAAAAATAACTGCTAACACCAAAAAATATTGATGAAGAGGAACAACAACAACAGCAAAAAGGAGATAGGTTGTTTGTAAAAAAATAGAATTTAAATAAGGTCAGCTCGGCTTGTGTGAGAGAAATTCTTGAACAGCTTCAAAAATCCCATTAGTGACAAAGATACACATTTCAAATAGAGCTGAACCTGGGTTTGAATCAGGTTAAATTAAATAACTGTTTGTGATTGCAGGTGCTGGGTTGTGATGTGACAGGAGTTCATTTCCATTCTGAAATTCCTCTGGAATAAGTTTTTGATGAATCCACAGATGTCTCCCATTGAACAGCAGCTCTGCACACAAATTGTCTCCTTTGCTGTGCGGGCTGAGCTCTGTTCAATAAGAGCTGTGCTCCCCTCCACCTTCCCTCAGCCAGGGTCATGGCTGGGCGCTCCTCCTCTGCTCCTGGCAGCCTGGGAGGGCTGGGGATGTCCTTTAGAAGTGATGATTAACACCAATATAAAGGAAGATCTATTCTCCTGGAGACAGAGTTATAGCTAGGTGTCATCTGGAATTTGTGAGGAGACTGTTAAGGGCTTTTCACCCTAGTACAGTGGTGACAATATTGGGACATAAAGTTCTGACAAAGATTTTTGTCTCACAACGTGGTTAACCAGCCTTCAGAGTCTAATATGAGCTTATTAACGTTGTGTCTGTTGTTTGACCTATGGCAGTGTGTATGTGTCTTAAAATGTTTCAGTTGCTTTAAATGATAAATTGTTCAAGTTGCTATAAACGATGAATTTCTCTCTATTTCCAGCAGTGGATTTAGTGCAGTTTTCCATAGCAGTTCACTTGGTATTTCCCTGGTGTTGGGCACTGAGCTGAGCTGAGCTCAGTGTAACCCTGGGGTGGCAGAGAGCTCAGTGGTGTTTGTGCTTCAGGGCAGCTCTGGCTGCTGGAAGTCAGCCCAGCAGACTGTCCCTAGTGAGAGGGATCTGCCAAACTTCCTTTGTCCCACTCCACATGGAACTTGAGGCCTTCTACCACTGTGGAACTGAACTCTTTTCAAAGAATATCCTGGGAATTGTGTCTGGGTTGGAATGCTTATGGTTGCATTGCTTGTCATCAACAAATTAAAAATTAGTAAAAATAGAAATGTGTTTTCCCAGTTCTTTCTTGGTGTATTTCCTGGATTTTTACCCAATATTCCTGAATTTTGCTGTTTTAATTAATGCCTGGTTTTGCCTTCTGATGTGCATGAGAGGTGAAGAGTCTCAGTGTGAAAGACAGTTCTCTTCAGTTCTGTTCCTTCAAGCCATCAGAACCAATTGATGTCAGTTACCTCAAAAGCCAATTAATCCCACTTCTGTTTTGTTGGATCAATACTAATGCATTTTTCCTGTAATTTTCAGGTTTTGACATCGCTGGATGCCAGCAAAGCTGAGGTAGGAAATTCTGTTTTATACTGGTGGAATATTAAATAGTTCTCAGTGCTTCTGATAGAGGGGCCAGCTTGCTTACAATCTTGGGGTGAAAGTTTAAGTTACTTCAGGATGGCATTTGTGCTGCTTCTAGTGCCTAACGAGCCAATCTTTGGAAATCTGGTCATGGTATAATAACATTTAAGCTCATAAAGCCCTTCTGGGAAAGTTTTGCCGTTGTGCATGTCTTTCTGAAGGTTTCCATGGCATCAAAACCACACAATCCCAAGGTTTGTTCAGTGTGTGTTTTATTTCCCACCCCCAGAAGCTGCAAGCTGACCTTGCCCTGTGTCTTTCCCTTTTTCTCCTTTGATATAAGTGGAGTGCAGCTCTATGGGTAGAAAGACCTTTTTGTGAGGGATGCTCCCAGAGTGACCAAAGGCAATGCCAGCAGGGAATGGATGGGAGGGCCCATCTTGGATGCTTTATTTTGGCTCCTCAGCCAAGCAGGCCTGTTCCTGCTGCAGAGGTGGTTCTGGGGCTTGGCACATGTTCTGTCCACCTCCACACAAGCTGCTTTGCCTCACTCTCCTTGTGCCATGAGCTGCTGGAACAGGCTGGAGCATGGGAGGGCAGCTGGATTTTGTGCTGAGCTCCCATTGAGTTCTGGAGAGCCGTCAGCAGTGTTGTGTGTTAGGTGCTTGACATTGCTGCAGGTTAGCTCGATCCTTTTGGACTCACATTTATTTTGTCAGCTTTCCTCTTGGTGTGTGAGTGTTTCTGAATGGTCTGGAGGTGTTCTTAGAGGTGCAAATATCCCGATTATTGGAGTATGTTTGGAGTAACCGACTGCTGAAGAGAAGTGGCAATGCTTTGTGAGCACAAAGATGTTCAAATGCATTTTCCTCTCCTGAACAAGTCACTGTGCTTGTAATGACTGGCAGATATTTTAATTTGGTGCACAGTGCCTGAGTCATTTATTTGTAACATCAGTTGGAAGCTCAGAGTGTTCCTTGTGAAGCCCTTCTCAGACTCACAGTAGGGAATTTGTGGTGTGCTCCAAAGCCAATGTTTAACTGTGACAAAATGTGTAGGTGACTCTAACTGCTGGATAAATTTTTAATATGAACCTTTGGTAAATTAAATTGCATTATTAAGGAGAATAGATAAACTGTGCTAGTTACTTCAAAGAACAAGAACACGAGTTCACTTGCATGCTGCAAAAGAATGAGATCATTCATTTTTATTTAGATTGAGACTGTAATATCAGTGTTCAATTTAGCTGGTCTGATTCAATTGCATACTTGGCTTGTCTCGGGGAGTTTCAGGAGTAGGATTTGTATCTGTTTTTTTCACTGTTGCACTGCTCAAATGTTTGGTGCTGTTCTATCAGGAGTCCACTAATAGTAATTTTCAGATTCTTGTTTTGTAATGGGATTTTGGGGGCTGAGATTTGTCACCGTGTGGGTACTGCTATTGACTCTGCTGCCTTTTATGCAGTCTGTTTTCTTATTTATTTGTCAAATGTTCTCATGTACGTTTTTCTCTCGTGTGTGTAAAATTCTGGGAATATTGAAAGTTTCTGTGTTGGCCAGTTGAACTGATTTGTTTGTTGGTGCTCTACTGATTCCAAAACCTTGAATTAACACATTTGGTTATTTTAAGAGCTCACCAGCTGAGGTTTGTGCCCCAGCCTGTGGGGCTGTTGGCTTTGTAGGCACAGATTGTGTGTGAGAGGTTATGGTTGGGTGCTGTTTCTCCCATTCATGCAAGTGCTCAGGATTGCCAAAGTTCTCCACTACAGGGCTAATTGGAGGTAGAGGGTAGTTAAATATTTTCCTTCATGAGGGCATCAATGTTGTTGGGATATAGTCTGAGTTCAGTGGAGTAACTCACATAAAACAGCAAATGAAAAGATAACAGGCATGCAGAGCTGGTTGATGGATTCCTTTGACATAATGGCAAACTTCCCAAAATTTCTTCCTGAAAGCCACACGGGCACAGCACTACAGTTCTGCTGGGGTTTGAGCCTTCCATAAGTGTGGGGATGACAGGACACACAGGACATTTCCTCAGCTTTGACAGTAGTGGCCCTGAGTTTTGCCTGATTTGATTTGGTTTTGCTTTACCTTTGGGTCTTCATGAACAGTTCTGAGAAAGGTGCAGCCCCAGATCCCCTTGTTCTGGCTTTACCTTTGTGCCAGGTCTTGTCTCATTAGAGCTCTTCTGTTGTTTGCTGCTGGAGTGCTTGTGTGGAAGCTCTCTGCTCTGCTTTTGAGTAAAAAACACTGAGATTTGTTTTCAAAAATCTTTTATCAGAGCCTCTACTCTGCTATTGAACTGTTGATCTGAGTAGTCTTGAAATTTGTTTATTCCTTTTTCTTTGTTCTTAGGTGACACTGCTGTGTTCCTTTACTAAATTTTGTATGAAGTCTGGATGAAAACTTAGTGTGTTTGTGCAGCTACTGAATGTTTTAGGAGGATACAAACCAGCTGGGTTTTTTCTAAATGCTGGTTGCCACATAGCACCACAGAGATGAGAACAGCGAGAGGAAGCTGTCAAGTGATCCCAGGACCTTCCTTCCATCATTTAACACAAAGGGACAACAAATAGTGACAGAGTCAAAGCTGTAGGCAGCAAAGCCTTCCAAAAATAATTGCCAAATCTGCCCACAATGTGTCTGTTAGGGTCATAGTCTTGTAAGTATGTAAGTTAGAGGCATCTTAAAAAGGAATAAGTTATGCATAGGTAGTCAAACACTAAGATTTCATCACAGCTTACCCTGGTTTCTTGTTCAAACCCAGATTTTTTTTTTATTCTTATTCAAACCCAGATTAGCAGTTTCTGTCAATACAATTACAAAATGGGCCTGAGATCTGTCTCAAATACAGCTGTAGACTGTAGCAATTCCCATAACACACAATAAAATAAGTTTTCATGTAATTTGCTGGAACAACGGTTTGAGGAATGCCCTTTTTCCTTTCTGCTAACTTTAGCTATTACAGGTATATGGCATCTAGTCCTTCTGTTGTTTTTTGTATGAACATTTTTCCCCATGAAAAGATGTCTCATTCAGCAAACTATTTGACTTTCCAGTGTTCTTCCTCCTAATTAGCAGTGAGAATAAATGATCTTTATGTTAGGCAAAGCATAATTTCTTTTTCTGAAACAAATGGTGTTACCAAAATAGAACAGAGAAAGCTTGTTGTGATTCCTCTTTTCCTCTGCAATATTTGAATAAATGATACAGTGAAGTTCAAGGCCTTGTGAGAAGTGAGAGGTCATGCCTGATTGAAATACAAGTTCAGCATAACTGTGTGTTAGCTCTCTGCCTGCTTTAATGGGAGGGATGTCAAGGCAGCCTATTTTTTACTCTCATAAAGAAAAGGGTGCCAATATGTCTCAATAAAATGGAATCAAAATCAGCTCAAAGCCCAAGGAGGTTAATAAATCACAATTTTCAGGAAACCTCAGAATTATAAGGAGAATATGGCTCTAATGATAACAAAAGTGTGGCTGATTTATCCAATGATCCAGCAGGTCCTTGATGACCAGGGAATGTCACTGTTTAGCCCCCCATGTCCCTGATGTGGCAGGAAGGGGTCAGGCTGGGGAGCAGCGTGTTCAGAAAAGGGGCAGCTCATGGGTTCCCTTCTTCCACCCTCTGCTGCTCCCTGGGATTCTCCAGAGGAGAATCCCCTGACAGGACAGGCAATTTCACTTGGTTTTGATTTGTACAACGTGTATGAGAACCCTGTCTGTGGGCAGGAAATGTGTTTGCAGGAGTGATGTAAATGATGCATGTGCAAGGTGTCCATGGCAGACACAGCCTGAAGGCCACCATGGGGTGGTGTGAGGGAGCTGGGGGTGCTCAGCCTGGAGAAAAGGAGACTCAGGGGTGACATTTTCACTCTGCACAGCTCCCTGAAAGGTGGTTGGGGTCAGGTGGGATTGGCTCCTTCTCCAGGCAGCACTGACACAACCAGAGCACACAGCCTCAAGGGAAGTACAGGCTGGATATAGAGGTTGGTTAATATAGGCTGGATATTAGGAAGAAGATTTTACACAAAGAGTGATAAAGTTCTGAATGGCTGCCCAGGGAGGTGGTGGAGTCCCGTCCCCATCCCTGGGTGTGTTTAACAAAGCCTGGATGTGGCACTGGGTGCCAGGGTTCACTTGAGGTGTTGGGGCTGGGCTGGACTCGATGATCTTGAAGGTCTCTCCCAACCTGGTCATTCTGTGATTCTGTGAAGGGTTTGTGCTGGCTGATATTATTGTCTGCTTGCCTTGCACTGCTCCTGGGGGCCCCCAGCCCATCAGGCTGTGCTGCACACTCTGCCCAGTGTCTGACACGCTCTGGAGGTGATGCAGAAAGAGAGAAATGAAGGAATCTCATGGGGAGGCAGCAGCAGAGCTGGGGTCTCACTGCCAGCAGGACCATGCCTGCTTCTGCTGCCTGCTCCTGGTGCCAAGGTGAACTCATTCCTTTTGGAAAAGGAGTCAGTGAGGTGTGTGTGTGTAAACAGATGGCAGAGCCTGCTCAGGAAATACGCCTCTACCAATATTGTCCTACAGTGACTGCTTTGATGCTGTGCAGTGTGCTCTGGTCCTGCTAGACTTAGAACTCTCTCTTCTAGCTCATGAGGAATTTTTAAATCCTGTTGGCTGTCTGATTGATTTCTATGGGAAAACTATGATATCAGTGGGAACTTTATCTGGGGAGAGATGAATGCTTGGCTGGATGCTGTCAGGGTAAATTGCAGGTGCTGTATGAAAACCCCACAGCAGATAAAAACATGTCACTCAGCTCCCTCCCCTCCCTGCCCTACTTTATTCTCCCCAGCACACTTAACATGCAAGGACCTCGTGTGCCATCACTGCAGGGGATGTGTGTGCTCAGGACAGGAGACATTTCCATTTCTATTTTCAGGTTGTTTTTCAGGATGAGTGAGTGGATTACAGCTTCTCCTCGTTCTGGTGCATCAATACTTTGCATCAGCCACAGCTTTTGCTTGAAGCTGTGCATTGTTAATCTTACCCAGCTCTGTATTCCCTCTTCCCTCCAAGTGGATTGAGGCATGGAGTGATCAATCATGATGACTAATAAAGGATTGGCTATTAGTAATTTTTAAAGTTCCTATCTTCAGGATCCTTAGCAAGAAAATACTTGCTTTTAAAGAAAACTACATATCTGTAGGGGTATAGCATAAAGCTTTCCTTGTAGTCATAATTTTGATTATTTTAATCTCTGTAGTTTGTAGTGGGACTTCAGAATTTATCAAAAGGATAATTATTGCAGTAAGATTGTAATTTTTGCTGGGTCTGTTGAAATCACTTTAGATTTGGCTAAATCAAGCTGTCACAAATTGTGTATAAATAGGTACCAATACTTTTTCTTAAAAAGGTAATTGCAGTGGTGCCATAATTCTGCATAATATACCTAAGAATATTTACAATTTCAAGTGTAAAATCAAGACTTATAAACTAAAAGGATTTTTAATTTTCAAGCTTTTGGAACTGAACAGTTGTAACTGTGCAGAAGTTGGGATTTTGATGTCGTGCCTTCAGTTATTTCCACTAAAAAGCATTTTTCAATCATGCAAGCTGATTAAGGGTCTGAACTCCCAGTGAAAGGTGTCTCTGGGTAACTCAGTGTCCCTTACAAATCCTGCTGAGCACCTTCTGTGTCTTCAGATCCCCAATAAAGCCTTGATTGGCAGTGATGGGAGCTCCCAGCTGGAGCAATTATCCTGACAAGTTAATATGGACATTGCAAAGGTGGCAGGAAGGAAATTCATGGCACTGTGCGCCTGGAGGGGGACCCTGGGATGTGCTTGGGGTGCAGCCCCCCCTGAACACACCAAATACCTGCCTTCATCAGGATTTGATGGATTCCCCTCCAACTTTTATTACCAAAGGCAGAATCCTGCCTTCCTTTTAACATTTTGAGGTTTAACCACATTTAGCTACATATAGATGTAAAAGGACTACACAAAATGGATGGAGAAAAACAATACAAAGTTTTCATCCATTTTTAACTTGAGCATGAATTTCTGGGATTGTGCTCCTTCCCTCTGAAATCCTGTGCAGTAATTTTAAGCTGTGCAGTGTGAGAGACAGTCTTGCTGTAGCTGCTACTGTAAAACCTAATTTGCTGCATAAAATATGAGAGCTATAGTGAAATATGAGCCTGGAGAGCAACTCTTTTGATCTTGAGTAGTCAAAAGGTTGGCATGTATAATGGTATGAAAATAAATGATGTCAAAACTGTAGGATATAATTTATGGTTTGGGGACTACTTTACTCATGGAAGCAGAAGCTTCTACCACTGCAGAGCGAGTCGTTCAACAAAAGATAATGAATGGAAATTACAAACTTTCATAAACCCCCAGATAGATTGAATTGTGCAATTCATCAGTTTAAACACAACCAGTTGTCTAATTTACTGCTTATATATTATTGAATAGAGCATTTATAATATATCTATGATTGGAACTTTAGCCTTCTTTTTGTATTTCTTTCAATAAGTACTGGGATTTAATTGTCATCCAGTTTGGCAAGGACTTGGACACATAAATTACTCAGTTTACTCAGGTCAAGTGACAAAAGCTTGGGTTGTGTAGGCTTTTCAACAGGTGCTTTTTGAGGGGTCCCAGCACAGCCTGAAGAGGGCCCAGGTGGGTCATGGTGCTCCTAGGAGGGGGATCACAAAACAAGGGCAGAATATTTGTTGTCTGAAGTCTTTATGGCTTTATAACATGCAGGTTCTTACGTGTGCCTCTGGTAGCTCAGACTCTGTTGCCTACACGAGCTTTATACTTGGGATATATTTTTATTATATGTATGGAAAATGGTCCATGGACTAATTCAGTTACCTCCATTTGCTTCATTCAAAGTTGCACAACCTTCCCCAATAAAGCAAGCCTCTATCTCTGCAAACAGTCTTTTAACTGGGCTAGGTGTTTTGGGGGTCTGGTTCTTGGTTTTGTTTTGATTTTTTGTTAGCTTGATTTGGTTTTTTAGATTTTTTTCCTGTTTTTTAAATTTTGTTTGGTTGGTTTTTTTCTTATTTGTTTGTTTTGGTTTTGATTTTTTGGGCTTTTTTGTTTGTGGGGTTGGTGTTTTTTGAGCCTCTATCTTTCCTTTGAGGTCTGCTTTGTGAAACTTCTCTTTCTCCTTCTTTCACCCAAAGGCTGCCCAGTCCCTTTGTTCACAGACAGGGGGGACCCAAGGCTGGCTTTGTGTTGGGTGTCACTGCCCTGTGCAGAGTGAGCTCCTGCAGGGGAATTCTTGTACCCAGAGCTCCCCATGCTGATGTGGCTGTTTGGATTCAACCACCGAGCCCGAAGCTGGAATTCTCCCCCAAGGATCCAAAGATTACATCCCTACCAGCAACCCCCCACCCTGCCCAAACCTGTTGGGACAGGACTCCTAGGAGAATTCTGAATAAAATGAGATTTAATAATGCCAGCTGTGAGCCATCCTGCATGCCTTTTCTGGGGGTGGAGATATAAACACGCACATTTCATGGGCCTGTGTCTCCAGAATGTGTTTCAGTGAAGTGCATCAGGAATTTGATGGTGACAGAAGTGAATATAAGCTTGTCTCACTAAAGGCTTGGTATTGACTTGAAAGTGCACTTTGTTTATTGATTCTGTTTCTTACTTCCCTTCCACATCCTCTTGCTGAATGCTGTGAGTTTTCACTGCCTGTGGGAGAAGCTGGATGTGTTTTGATGGAGGTTTTAAAGTGCTGTATTAATCACACTTCTGTCAGTCCTCAGTTGTGCATTTCAGGAGTATCACACTGTCACAGCTCTAGATGGGCCATATTGATCTTGATGATTAAATCAACTAAAGGAAACTTGATTTCTGAGGGAAAACTTAATATTCTCAAAGCCCAAATGTCTCCTAAATATTTATAGGTGAAGAAAGTTGATCACATATCTTTGTTCTCTGATTATTACAGTGAGCAGCAACACTTAATTCAGATTCTCATCACAGTGATGTGATGTAGTAATAAATAAATTCCTGTGTATGTGTTTTCAGTCATGGGAATATGCAGAGGTAACTTTTTTCTTCTATCTTGGCCAGGCAGGAAGATAAATAGGTAAAAGTGTGTATGTGTTTAAGCAATAAAGTTGGTTTAATGGTTCAGGGGGAAAAATTTCCTGTGGTACACAGAGTAGTGACTTGATTGAACAGGACAGAATCATGCAGTTCAATTAATGTGCAAATATGTGTTCACTGAACTTTCATTCCATTTATCACATGGACATGGAAATAGGGTCATTTTTTATCTCTGTATTATGTATATGACATCTTAGTTTGCTTCTTGCATGCTGCTATGGGGAAAATAGCAATGTGGCACACCAGAGGCAAAAAGAATTGGAGATAAATGCCTCAGCTGTCACAAACATATTTAAGTAGATCTTTGTTTGAAGATAAATCTCTTCCTTCTGCAAGGACTAACATTCAGAAGGCCTTTGCATGCTCTTCCCATTAAAATTGGATGTATTCCTTGGCTGTGTGCTGGGAAAAATCATGGGCACCAATTGTCATGTTTATGAAGTACATGGTTAACAAAAGAAGTGTACTTATAGAAAAACATCAAAAGGAAGTTTTAGCTGAAAGTACATTAATATTCACCGTTAGCTGTTTAAAATAAGGAGCCAGATATTTCAAAGTAACTTTTTTCTGATTCTTACCAAAGTTTTCTTCCATCCTCAGGCCTAGTGAAATTTGTTAGGGGACTGTTCTCATTCCTTTGACTAATTGTTGTAAATCAGGTGAGCAGGAGTACAGGTAGTTATTCAGTTCTTACACTGAAAACCTATACTGGAAATTCTCTTAGTAAAAAGTAGAGTGAATAAACTTCTGCCTTTTATTTTATTTCTATAATTGGTGAAAAAAAACTTGCCTTTTCTCTTGATATGGAGCAAAAATTTACAGCAGCAAGGGCAAAAGATGAAATTTCCTAAGTACAATGTAAATTAGCATGATAAAAATTCCCTTTTTAAGAGCCTGTAAGAATACTGGAAGGTGGTTAAGAATTTCATTGTTCAGTTTCACTGAGAATCCAAAGACAAGACCTTTTGGCTGACATGGGCAGCTGTAAAAATTAAAGAGTAGCTGAATTCCACATGGAATTGTAGTATTTTCAGGCAAGGCTTATAACCTTTAAACAAAGCACAGGCCAGATTCTCTGCCAGGGAAATTGGCACAGCTTCATAAACTTTAATGGAGCTGGACCTTAATGGAACTGTGCCAGGTTTGAGGAGCAGTGAATGTGATCTCAATTTAGGTAGGAGGTGGCAGAAGCTGAGGGAGAGAAAGAGGAGTTTAAATTGTTAATAATCAATCCCCACAGATCACTTTTAAATAGGAAAAGGTCTCAGCCTGGGAACTGCAGTGTCTGGTCAAAACCAGATGTCTTTCTATCAGATATTTAGTTCAACAGCTTTAATTTGTATGCGAAAATGCAGAAATGATTGGATTTCTTATTAATTAAATCTTTACTGCTGTTTAACATTGTGCCCAAGATGAGCAAAAGAAATATTTTGAGAAAAGTTTCTGAATGGAATGTGAGGAGTTTGGAGCAAAGAAACAATAAACTCCAGGGCAGGACAAAGGGAAATGTTTCCATCAGTACAAACTCATTGATGCAGAACTTAGAGAGCATGAGGGGTTTATGTTTAGGGGAAATAATGTGTTTATAAAAATAGATGTTCATAGGTAACATCTATTCACAGATAAAGCAATTGTGAGCCAAGCAACATTTTGGGTTGGGACTTCACCAGGAAGATGTGGAAGGGTGCTGCTGCCCATTCCCATTGTACATTTAAAACCCAATTTTCTAAGCAGCAACACTCACTGCAAAGGTAAATATCCAGAATTATGAGGGGGTGTTTGGAGGCAGTGTGTGTTTGGTTCATTCTTTTGCCTGAAGTACTTAAAATATTTTGCTTTCCCATTCATGTTTAACAGCCACCAAACATGTTTAGGAAACACATGTTCTGTACAAACCCAGGGAGGGTTTGAGGTGATTTAAAACTGCTGTGGTTGCTTGGAGAAATGTTCATTTTGCTGTAGAGAAGGGAAAATCAGCATTGTTCTCCATCTCCTGGTTTGCATTAGCTGGGGAAGGTGAACAGCAGTACCTGCACTGGTGTAGCTGCTTCAGGGGGGGAAAGGAGAGAAGCTGCTGCCCAGAACTGCAGAGGAAATAGAGGAATAAACCTGGGAGAGACCCTGGAGGGCTGGAGGAAAGGTGGAGCTGAGGGGCACTGGGTGAAGCAGAGCCTTTGTCCTCCCCAGTCATGGCAACTTGGAAGAAAGATCAACAAGGCATAGCCAAAATATTTCCTTTTGTTGAATTTTCTCAGAGGTCATAATTAAAACTTGTCTTGTAGGGGAAGCCCCCTTTGCTTAGGGAAGATCTGCATTTTCCACCTCAGGAAATGGCAGGTGACAGAGGCAGCCTGGGGTGTATTGTTGCTTGTTAAGGCACCTTTTTCCCCAGCAGTTCCACATTTCTCTGCCACTAAAACATGATTTCAGTTTCTGTCTGATAAAGAGTTTTCAATTACTTGTAGTGTGGAAGTGGTTTATTCACTTTATAATGAATTATTATATGATGAATTATTTGCTGAACTACTAAAGTGTTCTAACTAAAGGACATTGTCTGTTGGATTGGGAATTTATGATTTTGGCACTAGGCTGAAATCTTCAGAATCATCTTCACAGGGTTTCTATAACAGAGGAACTCCCAGCAGTTGGTTTGAAAATTGCTCTCCTTGCTGTATCTCATTTCCTTCTTCCTTAGTGCCCTTTGTTCCCAAAGGACACAGTGAATGTCCTGAGTAGGATTTGAAGAATTCAGAGTAGATCCAAACCATCTAGAGGAGCTCAAAGAGTTCAATCTTTTAAATTCTATCACATTTTTATGCAGACTTTACATTCTTACACTTCAAACATAACACAAGAATTTCTTTCCTGCTCTGGATTCAGTGAATGTCTTTTGCTGTAACTTCTCTGGGGAGGCAAAGCAGCTCCCAGCTGAACAACTCTTCACATTCAGCAGGACTTCTGAAAACATGAAATTGAAAACAGCATCGTGTTTGAGCTCTAGATGATTTATTCTGACAAATAACACAAGGGCATCTCCAGATAAACACAGATGATTACATGTTGGTAAAGCCACTGATTGTCAGGAGACCAGAATAATGTTCTAGGAAGAAATATCTGTGGTGTTTAATGAATTTTGAAGCATCACTACAAAACCTCTGTTACCAAACTGCATTTTAAATCAATACTGAGAGCGTGCTGAATTGATAAAATCAGTGTTCAAGACCTGAGCTATGTTCATCACTTCAGTTTTTCTTGCATGGACTTGAGAATGCAATTGGATTTTGGTTGTACTTTTCAGAAGAGAAGCCCAGGAGCGGGTTAAGGACTAGACTTGTATAAACAGAAAGCTGAACCAAACAGGCAGAGTAATTTAATCCTGTTTTTGTTAAGCTTTTGATAAATACTTTATTTATTGTAATACAGATCATACACTCCTGGTCAGGACAGTGCTTTAGGAGAGATCCTCCACAAGGAGAGGAGTTAATGGCAGTGAGAAATATTCCTGAATGAGGCTGTAACTATCAGAGATTTTGGTTTATGGCTCTTTACTTCATGCTTTAAAGGCTAAATTAAAGAAGCCATTGAGAGTAGTGAAATGTGTCTTTTCTAATAATTATAAGAGCATTATGGCAGAGAGAATGGGACAGTTTAGAAACCATAGGAGCCATTAATTCAGCTGCCTCTCCCAGAGGTGATGGGTGTTTAATTCCTTATCACCCCCAGCCAGTGTCACCCTGCCACAAGGAGCAGATGCCTTCACCTCAGCCTCGAGGCTGAAAAATTGCATCTCAAATATTTCCAGCCTCTTCCAGTCTCCTGAGCAGGAATGGTGATATGGAAAATTGGAGTGTTTGGTTTATGTCACCCAACACTTAAAACCAAAAACAAACAAACAAACCCGTCCTCAAAACAAAACAAATTAAAAAATCTCTCTTGCCTTGTACAGAATGACGTAAAATGAAGGCATATAATTGCATTTTGATTAAAGTAATTACAAGTAACCTTAATTAGCTCCTGATCCCATGAGTTTAAGGGAATGCTCTATTTAAAATGAACTAATGCAAAAAAAAATGAACTAATGCAAAAAAATTTAATAATTAATAATAAACAAGAATGTTTTTTCCTTCGTGCTTTGCTCATGTTCAAAAGTAAAGAACTCCCAAACATTAAATCAAGTTTAAAATGGCTGGAAGAACACTGGAACCATTAGGAACCTCATTGTCATCATTCTCATAACTGGTTTGAAACATGGCATTTTCATAGATAGGTAACCATTTACTTTCTACATGAGTTGCTGTGATAAGAATTTATTACAGGACCTCAGGGAAATGTTGTTACATCTATTAAAAAAAAGTTACCATTAATTTTGTAGAATTAGAACATCGATTTAATTTGGCCTCCTTTAATTGATGTTAGGCAGCTTGGGAACGGATGTCCTCACTTTGTAAATGCACTTAATCACTTCTTGCTACAAAACCTTGAACATAATTTTTCCAATCAGAGCTGACAGTTGTAGGGTTAAAGCTCAACACTAATAAATTCACAGGGACTAGATACTGTACTACCTGCTCTCCTTCTTCAAAACACTGGCACTGCAAAGCGAGTCTGAATCATTTTAATTAGATAATCTCACTATGCATTCTTTTTCTAAATAAATTTTATTTGCTCCTGTTAGCACAGTAATTCAATTTGCTGGTGTTTGTCTTCTTGGGAAAAAAAATAATTTCCTTGTGAGCTTGTAGGGCTGCACAGTGCAGAACAGAGGGGCTGGGATCTGGTGGCACTTTGGGGGGCATTTCTGAGGGCACAGGGGCTCTAGGAGCCTGTGGACAAAGGCACTGGCAGGGTAAGGGCAGGCAGCTCAAAAAAAACAAATACCAACATGCCCAGGTTAATGGTGGCACTGTCAGGGATTGGCATGGAAAGAATTTCTTTAAAAAATGAGTTTGCTTTTTCTCGTTGTGGTCATTCTCCAACATACTCTATTTTGCTTGGAGAATTAAGGGATTGGTGTGAGAGGTGTTTTAATGGCTTATTTCTGATGTTTTATCAGTGCTGCAGTCTTAGTTTTCCCTGGAGATCATGGCCCAGGTAAGAATGAGCTGTTGCTTGGGGGAAGAAATAAGAATTCCAGAAGTCCTTGTCCTCCAGAATCCCACTTTGCACTGAAGTGATTTCCCTCTCATTATGAGTCTTGTTTACAATTTCCTTGGCACCTGGGAGGAGCAGCTGGATAAGAGGGCAGAAAAGCCTTTGTCTTGGAAAATCTCCTCAAGTAGTCAAAAATCAAGATTTCTTTTGTTTTTTTGGTTTTTTTCCCACCACCAGTAGAGTGGTGAAAAATTTCTGTGCCAGCTTTTCAGGCAATTTTTAGGTTGTCACCTTTTTTTCTATAGGAATAATGAAGAAAAACTCTGGTTATCCATCCTGGATAACCCTCTGCTGCTTCAGCTCTGTTTCTAAACACAATTGTTGGGCTTTTCTCCTCGAGTCTCTGTGGGATTTCCCCTGTGGAAGAAGAAAGCAATCCTTCAAGGCATTGTGACTTTCTATGTGTATTTTGGTAGAGCTTTAGATTCCATAAATTGGGTTATGGCTGATCCCTGCCTCTCCTGAGCTGGCAATGGGAGCTCATCAAAATGCCAAGCTCAATTCTTCCTTCAGTTCTCACAAAAAAACGAGATGGGTAGATTAGAGGAAATTTGTGAAAAGCAAAAACATGTTTAATAATTCAAAATTGGATGAATGAGTAACTAAGCAGACCTTGAAGCTGAGGCCTTTCAAAGACAGAACAACAGAAGCTGACCATGTACATGAGCTGTTCTATGGAGTTCATTTTTCATTTAGGCTTTAGAAACTTTTTCTAATCTAAGGTCAAAATTAGTTGGGTTTTCAGGTCAGTGACTTGAGGCCTACTCTATAAATAAATAGCAGAGAAAGGCTTCTAATTGTACATTTTCTTTTAAAACTGTTTGGTTTTTTAGTCAAATCATATTTTTTCACAAAAAAAAAAGGCAAATTTTGTATTCTCCTGCCTTAAAACAAATTGTTTCAGCTGTATAAATGAGGATAAGCAGCTTTATTCCCTGAGTGATCATAGCGCATCTCAGGTAAATGCATTAGTATGCACTTGTAAATTATGAATGTAAAATACTAAATAGATGAAAGCACTATGAAAACTGTTTTGGCTTACTACATAATTAGGGTGTGTTTTATCTTTACACCATTCAGATTTTCAGTCAAACTTTTGAACTTATTGACCACTGCCAAATTTATCGCTCTTCTTTTCCCCATTTGCTTTTCACACATAACTTGGAATGTTCTCACTTGTCTAGGGCTGCAGATAAGCTCTTCTGATGAGTGAAGGAATGAGGCAGATGATGCTTTAAATGCATAGATATTTTCCTTTCAAAGAGGAGGATTAGGGAAGGACTTTTCATTCAAATCCTGTTGATCCAGAGCAGGCAGTGTGGTGTTGATAACTGATGAGTTGAGGGTGGGTGTTCAGCTTTCTCTGGAATATTCCAACTTTTGAAGGTCTCAGAAGCTGAGAGGTGCAGTGGGGCATAATTCTCTGTGCTATGCACTTGGTTAAAAGCAGCATTTATTTATGATTCCTCATTTAATGGAACTTTTGATGGGATGGAGGAGATTTCCCCTGCACAGGGCACGTCCTTGTGTCACACGTACACAGCTCGTCAGCACTGAACATCAACTTCAAAGAATTTAAGGATTTTAGAGGGGCTGAGGTTTTAGTTAGAGATGAGCTTTATTGGAGTTAATCAAAATAAATGGGTAGGCCTTGATGAAGTTAAGAGTTTGTAGTTAACTAATAATTGATTGCTTGTCAACACAATGTTTGGGTAGCTGGGTTTATAATGAAGAATATAGAAACTGATAAATGGCTTTTAGGAACATAAGACAATTGTGGCCTCCTCTGTTCTGAAACCAATTGAAGGTGGGAATGGGAGTTCTACCAAGGGTTCATTTGTCAGATTTGCATTGGAAAGGTGGAAAGGCCAGAATGAGGAAGACTTCATTTACTTCCTCATTTTGGGACCCCTCCCCATTTCAAGGAACAAACTACACATGCTTAATAACTTTTGAACTAATTACCATATGAAGCAGGGAATGGGATGTGCCAAGGTTATGAATATGCATTTGTATTTTGGGTATTCAGTACTTGTATAGATAAAAGGGCTCTGTAATCACCTGTAAGTTGGGGTGTGGATTTGGGAGCTATCCCACAATAAACACACACTTTCTAACCTTAAACTGTTGCAGAGTCTTTGTCCAGCACAGATTGGATATTGGTACTGGATCAATATCCATATTTTTAATAAATCAGCATCACCCCTTCACACCAGGCACAGTCTGCTTTTTAGCAGTTCCCTAACTAGGCCAGCTCATTTCCAAGATAAATCCAAACTATGAGGTTTGTTTTGATCTGTTTTGCACTCAATGTATTTAAAAGAATAGTCTGTGAGCAGCAGATCATCTGCTGGGCTCTGTCTGGGAATAATCCAGCTCCTACATGGCACTGTGAGAACTAAACCTCTCTTTAAGCCCTGGTGTGTCCATAAACATTAACATTAATTATCTTTTCAGTAATTAACTGATTTTGACACCTCTTGTATCACCTTCCCTGTGCCAGTGAGGGAACACTGTTAATTTTAACACAAATATATTGCTACTTGAAAAGACAGGGAGTTTTTAACACTGGAAAATTGAGATCATTGTTCTGCCATGCTCACCTGAAGTATCTGCTTTTCACAGTGTTTAGAAACAACTTACCCAATTGTGTATTGCTTGGAGCTCTCAAAAATCAGTTTTAAGTGCATTCCTATATTGATCTGATTTTATACAGGACTGTACTGGGATATCATCACTCAACAATCTATCCTGAGGGTTTTATTTAATTGGCTTTGCAAAGTCTGCATTTCTCTGGGCTGACCTTTCTATTTTTATTCTAAATATTTATCTTTGTAGTCAGTAGCCTGCCCTGACCATTTCACTGATGAAACTGAGGACAGCTTGCAGTCCTGTTGTTGACATTTGTATTTAACCTCTGACTTTTCAAGGGAAATTCATTAGTGACTATACAGCTTCCAGTAGTTCATTTTACTTTTCTTAATCATGCAGCAAGGCCACCTCTCCTAGATGCACAGCCAACAGTTAGTGCAGTTTTTAATGAGCTACAACACCTTTGGGGAAGCTCATCTCCAGGGCTGGCTTCAGGCACAAGCAAGCCAGGTAATTTCAAGGGCTGTAAACTGATGAGGGCAGCAAAATCCCAGTTTTAGACAAGCCACAACATTGCTGGTGCTGCCTCCTTGGGCTCCCTCATCCCGCAGTGATGGCAGAGCTCCCTGTCCTCATGGAGAGGCTTGGGCCCTGCAGTGGGCCATGGCTCCTCCAGCCCTGTCCCCTTCTGCTCCTGAGCTGTGTCCTTGAGAGGACAGGAGGCTGCAGGCACAATCCATCCCTCCTGAGGCGGTGCAGGGCTTGCTGGCAGGTGCTGGTCCCTTCCTGCTCAGCTTTCCCAGCTCAGCTGGGCAGATGCTTGTCTTTCACATGGGCAGTCACAGGGAAAGGCACAGGCACCAGGATTGTGATGTTTCCCAGAGACAGACAGCATTCCCCAGCTTTCCTGGGGGAGAAAGATGCTTGATGAAGCCAGTCTGCCAAAGGCGTGAGATAGGATTTGTCTCTGTTGAGGTGAAATTGTGAAATGCATTTCAGTCTGTTCCACAAAAGCCTGATGATTATACTCCTGTTCAAGGCAAAGCTGGGTTCAGGTGTGGGTTCAAGTGGGTTTGTGCCACCCCTGTCCCCTCCTGGGAAGTGTCACAGTTCTTAATCACCCCAGCCCTGATTAACACTGGGACCCCTTTGGCAGGAGCACAGAGCAAAAGCCCCTGGAGGGCTCCAGGTCTGAGCCACGTTCTGCATCCCCTGTGAGGAGCTGCCCCATCCCACCCCACCCTCAGCAGGCAGTGCTGCTGGGGGCCAGCTCAGGTGGGAAATGCCATATTTTTACATCTTTCCCTTTAAACCCCCTGCTCTGGTGCAAACACAGGGCTTGGAGCAGCTCCTAACAGAACTTGCAACTGTAGCTCCTTTTTGGCTCAGAAATCTGGGGCTTGAGGTTTCAATTCCCACTTCTTAGATCCTGGCTATCCCTGTGGAGTCCCTGAAGAGTGATTTTCCTGGAGTTCTTCCCTTAGCTCTCTGAAGGAGAGGGGAAGACAGCTGGGTTCTCTGCTTTAATTAGACTAAGGAAGCTGCTCATAAAAGAGTGGAACAGAGAGCAGGAATCAGCCAGCCTCTTAGTGGAAATGCTGCATGCATAATGCTGGGAGGGAATGGTAGAGTTAAATCTGAATAGTTAAACAAGCCAAAGAGTTGTCAGTTGGTTTTTTCCCCCCCTCTTTGCAAATTTCCCTGGTAACAGCCAGGCAAGTTGGTGATTCAGAACATGGTTCCATTTTTTTGGTCAAAAAATGATAAGAGTCGTAAATATTTCAGAGGAGTCTGTGCTAAATTTCCTCTGCTGTGACTCATAAGGATTTGGATTATTATGATGAAAAACATTTGTAAAGTTATTGTGTTTCTTTTCATCGAGAAAGGTTCACTTGTGAATCCCTGCTAGGACTGTATTTCCCACTGCTTATCTTTTCATTTCTCCAGGGTTTTAAGTGTTAGTCGCCATATCAGGGCACTAAAACAGTGCCTGCTGCTGGGGTGACAGCACGGAAAATGCATGCCAATATTCACATCATGTATGGACTGACAGTGTTAGCATCAGGCAGCTCTTGGCAGAAATACAAATTTCACCACGAAAAGAAAAAAAAAGGAAGTTAAGCAAGTACCTTCTTAATATCTGTATCATTCACAATATAATACAACTTCTGGGTGACTGAGGGCGTGGACATATGTAAAAAATAAAGAAAGGAATTCATTAACCAAATATTAACCCAATTATTTCTTTCTGTCAAGAAATACAAAAGTATTATTTTCAAACTTGTGGGAAAATTCTAGAATGACGTTCTACTACTCATAAAATGGGTACCATACAGAGGAGCAGCAGAACAAGTCCAGGCTGGAGAACTCAGCTTTTTCAGCTGCTGTTTAAAGTATGGTTTGGGGTGGGGGGTAGTGACATAAATTCTGCCTGCTGAGGTATCATTATTGCTGCTGTTAATGAAGAGATGGGACCACTTTTGGACTAAGAATGATTCATTACTCAGAGAAACATCAGTCTCAGAGGGTGTGAGATGTAGGAGAGCAAGCAGCCCATGGCTCGAGAGTGGTCACAAGTTCTTTGTTACAAGGTAATGCAGAATGTTCTAGTTTAATGGACAGCTGCTACAAGGTTTATTTTGCTTTTCAAACCTATCACCTTTACTTAATTCTGCTGCACTGCAGATACTTTTGTCCAATAGGCTTCTGTCACACACACAAATGCTTCTCTTATAACTTCTAAACTCTTTGCTTACTCTATAACCACAGCCCCACACTATAAACCCTTCACCATCTTATCAATGCAGTTTCTTACTTACCTAAGGCATATTTTTACTTACAACCACAGAAACACAAGTTTATGATTTTTCTGCTTAGTATCTGTGTATTTTATTTTTACACCAATCTAAGCTTTGTCTAAGATTGCAGATCAAACCTTCTTGTGTCTGGGGAAGTTTCTGTTTTTCTGATTCCCACACTGAGGGAAGGGCTGTATAAATATGATCCACTGTTATAATAATTATAATCAATAATATTAATGTAATTCATATTATTGATTAGCCTGTTTCTGCTTTGCAGTGCTCTGTGGGGAAGGAACTGGAGGCCTCTTTCTCCTGAGTCACCGAACTCAGGCTCATAACAGAAAATATTTAGATATTTGTGTTTGATATGTTTTGTAAAAGTTCATGAATCTACAAAGGGCAAGAAGTTGAACAGCAAGCAGGCACTTGTGGAAGGAATAGACAAATAAGTATGAGCAACTAAAATATTTCTTTATCTTCTAGTTATATTGCCTCTCATGATGCAAGTGAAGCGAACAAAAAATAAACTGTTGATATTCAAGAATCAGTGTTTTATTCAGTAAATGTTTCAATAATCCACAGCTAGTTAAAATTCAATTTAAAATTCACCACAGAATTTTTGCTTCAGTGTTCTCAATTTTAAAGTTATTTTTAACTACTATAAAAAGCCCAGTGAAATCTTTTGGGAATAATTTAATCCTTAAAGCTTCCCTAAACCCAGAGCCAAGAGAGAAGCACCCTGTGAGCAGGAAGGGGCTGCTTGTGGAGCTCTGCATCCTCAGTACAGACTGCACTTCCACACTGCTCCACCTGAAAATCATGGCCAGGCAATATTGCTGTGTAGAGGGCAGGAAAAAGACTTTTATTGAGATGCTAATAGAATAATTAGTTATAATTTTATATGTATTATAGTAGAATATGTGTCTGTGTGCCTGAAGTTTTTAGCTTTTATATGTTTCAGATGCTGTAGTGCATTGGTGTGTAACTGAACACCAAGGTGTTGTATTTGCTGGGATGAAGGCAGGAATGATGAGTCTGACTCCATGTTCTCAGAAGGCTGATTTATTACTTTATAATACTACAGTAAATTAAAGAATGCTATACTATACTAAAGAATACAGGAAGGATACTTACAGAATGCTAAAAAGATAATAATGAAAACTCCTGACTCTCTCCAGAGTCCTGACACAGCTTGGCCCTGATTGGCCAAAGAGTGAAAACAACTCCCAGCAGAATGCAATGGAACAATCACCTGTGGGTGAACAATCTCCAAACACATTCCACATGAGCACAACACAGGAGAAGCAAATGAGATCAGAATTGTTTTCCTTTGCTCTGAGGCTTCTCAGCTTCCCAGGAGAAAAATCCTGGGTGAAGGGATTTATTCAGAGAATGTCAGTGCCACACCAAGGCATCATGTATATATAAATATAGATCTAAAAATACAATATAATTGTTCTGCCTCACCAAATTCTTCCCTTTGGAGTTCATTGCACCAGCTGAGCTCTTCACAGCACCCCCAGCCCTGATCCCTGGGAGGACACAGAGGGCCAGCCCATCCCTGGGCAATGCTGGGCCAGCTCTGCCAGGGCTTGTTCCTCTCTCCCAACCCACTCTAGGGACACTGGGAGCTCCACAGACCCACCCCTGCAACTCCTGAATGCTCCATGATTCCACAAGTGGGTGTAGAATACCCACTTGCATTTATTACTCAGAGAAGCATCAGTCTAATGTAATGTAATAAAGGTACAAGGGACTTCTTTGGGAAGCATCCCAGCAGAAATGTGCATGGGATATCTGCTTGTGGCTGCAGCTCATCCCAGACCTGCCTTTGCTGTGCAGAGCCTCCCACAAGGTCACTGCTCCCTGCCTCTCCTCACTTGCTCAGTTCATCAGGAATCTGCGCAGAACTGGGTTCCAGTATGAATTCCTTTGCACAGCAAAGAACAAGTCCACTCTGAAAATCTATGAGGTGCCCAGTTTTAATACTAATGAAATATCTTTGGGAAATTCACTTAAATTTTAATTGTTTGCAGGATCACCTGGCAATCTCTATTCTGCATAGGGATATAAATGGAGGCTTAGCAAAAGAAGAGAAGTGTGCACAATAATATAGTTCTGGGTGCAGCAGGTGGACAGATTTTTTTTGCCAGAATAAGAAGAAAAGCTGTTGGATAAAATAGCAGGATGTAGGGTTAAGTGGATATTTTAAAGAAGAGGTCATTCAGACAGAGTGACAAAATGTCCGGAAGTGACTGCCTTCTCCCAGCCTCTTGTCACCAGATTTGCATAGATAATTCTGACAGAGGCCTGGTACTTTCAGAATTCAGATGGTCTTCAGATCAAAGCCAGTAAAGCAACAACTGTTGGGATTTATCAGGGAAAACTACACGAGACAAACAATATTTTTATTTCCTTGACAATGGTTATAAATTTAGGAATTGTTTGAGTTCTGTAATTACTGGATTTCCTTTGCTGTCATGTCAGTTCTGTGGGGAGATGGTAGAGCTGTATCTGCTTTTATTTATTTAATTAAGTAAATATCTGCAGCTGCAAAAACAAATAGGTTTTTATCCAGACTTTTTTCCTTTCAGAAAAGACACTTATAATTGTAAAATATGCAGTACTTGAGTATTTTTCTTCAATTGTGAGCACTTTCCATTCTCTTTTCGAAAGCTCTTCCTGGGGACACTCACGTGTTATAAATAACCTTGAAAAACAAATAAACAATGCATCCTTTTGTTAGGAGTATGTGCATCTTATCCATCTGTCCTCCTCTTGTGTTCCTTCTGTGTTATTATTCTACAAAGTCAAT
This sequence comes from Agelaius phoeniceus, assembly GCF_051311805.1. Lineage (NCBI taxonomy): Eukaryota > Metazoa > Chordata > Aves > Passeriformes > Icteridae > Agelaius > Agelaius phoeniceus. The sequence goes on along the minus strand of NC_135280.1, from coordinate 13,023,451 downwards.
TCTTCCAGAGAATCTATTTGATTCTTTTTTTTTTTCCTTGTAAGAAGCTTACAGGACAAAAAAAAGCAATAGAAATTCACCTCAGTATTGTTCTTGAGGAGGTATTTTCCCTTACTACCTTGAACAAGCAGCTTGTATGAAAAATGAAATAGAAGGAAAACAGAAAACCAACTGCCTTTTATCCCTCTCATTTAATGGAGCTGAGTTCTCCTCAAGAGTGCCTTGGAGTATTTAACCAACTCCTGATGCAGTAATTACAGCTGCTGCCTGGCCTGGTGCTGCAGGTGAGGCTGTGCAGGGGTAATATTAAAAAAAAAAGAAAAAAAAGGTGAATTTCTCCATGTTCAAGGTGCCAGAAGTGAGGGAGGGCAGAGAGAGGAACAGGAGCAGCTTTGAGAGCCACCAGTGTCACACCTTGGTCTGGCCACCTGCCCTTGTCCTCAGGGCAGGTTAAAATGCTAAAGACAATTTAAAAGAGGCAGGAAAGGGAAAGCTGAGGGGTTTTTTTTGGAAAGGCTCCCTGATCAGTGCTGTTCATCAGGGCAGTATTTCACACCTGGCTGGGCTGGCCCCACAGCATCGCTGCTGCTGCTGTCCCGTGGTTGATGATGAGCTCCAGGGTCATGGAGGTGCCTTTGGATCCTCTGCAAACCCTCTGGAATTCTCCTCTCACTCTGCAGCACTGCATAAGGGCACAGATTTCCTGACAGAGCAGGCACTTGATGGGAAAACAGTTGTCTATAAACTAAAGAACTAGTGCCACTGCTGTTAGGCCTGAAAAATGTTGTGGCTTTTGCTTTGTTTTCTGGGTTTATTTTATCAGAAATGTTCTGACAAAATGCTGGTGACTTTTAGAAACTGATATGACTCTCTGGAATAGATAGCAATAAATATTTAAAAGAATTCCATTGTTATTTTGAGGAGAAGGCTGTTATTAGAAAGCCTAGACAACAAGCACTTTTGTAACAAAACATAGCTGGAAAATGTAATATTAAAAATATCTCTGCTTGCTATGCTCTAAAATTCTACTGGTGACAAATTGAGTCTGTTTCCCAATATGTCAGCCCACAGTTACAAAGAATTAGAATAGAACATCAAGTGGGAAGGAAGGCCCCCAAAAGGGAGCCCCAACAGTGACTCTCAATACTGATCCAGCAGAAAGGAGCTGTTCATCCTCATTCTGAGCTGGTATTCACAGGGTATAAAACTGAGGAATTGATTTTGTTTCCTCTCATAAACAGAATCTTGTCCTTTTTATGGAATGTAACTTTACAGTTGCTGAAGAGGTTTCATGAGGGAAAAATTCATTGCTATTTAGTGTCCAATTGCATCCAGCTTTAGAGTCTAATGCCTCCTATTCACATTGCTGAGCAACCATCCTGCATCCTGTGCAGTGCAAAGTTGATTCAGGCAATTTTCCCTATGGATTTGTGCATATGTCACCTTTGGGCAAAAGATGAGCTAATAGAATTGAAATGAATGTAATTGGCAGAAGGTCAACCAGGGAGCTGTGCATGTCTAGAGCTTCCAGAAAAGGCAGAGCTGTTTCATGTTGGCATATGACTTGATTAGTATGCAGGTAAGGTGATTGTGCCTCAACAGAATAATTGGATCATTGAAATATCTGCAAACCCTGGTGTATCTACAAAGCCTGAGCAGTGATTAGATCCTGCCTGTTCATCGCAGCAAGCCTTGAAATTCTTCCCACTGTGAAAAACTAATTTTCTGTGGGAATTTATTAAATAAGAAATCTGCATGCCACTTTACCTTGTAAGCATTACGGGCAGAATACAAAGATTTCCTTTGACTTTGATGTATGCACTTCATGGATGCTTTTGTACCATTGTTTTGTTACTTCTCTGCATTCAGCAGAAATTCCAGTATCTCTTTCTTCCCTGGCTTTCTGGAGAGAGCTGCATCTCCACCCCATGATAAAGCAGCCTTCATTTAAAGCAAAGGCAAGGAGGGGAAAGGTGGGCTGTGAAAAAAAAAAAGAGGCACAATTGGAACATGCCAATACACCTCAGTTGTTGTGTTCTGAAAACAGCCAGAACAAATAGTCACAAGTTGTTCCTTTTCAATCTTCATGTTTCTGTGCTGTAATTGGTTTCTGCTGCACCACTGAACAGATTTTCTTGTGTCATCTGGGTTTTTTTGTTTTAAAACCGAGGAATGCTAGTCTCTGCTAATAAGGAACAACAGGTATTACAGGGTAGGATTCCTGTGCTGCCCAGCAAACTTAAAAATAGAGATAGTGTTGGGGAAGGTGAAACAGGAAAGCCTTATAAATACGATTGCCTGGCAAAAGATTTTGAGAATATGGAAACTATAAGTGAGATTAAAATGAAAGCAAGCTTTGAGATACCTTAGTTAGTGAACAACTGGAAAACAATGGTGTGGCCAGCTGAAGGTGATCCCCTTTTGATGGAACAACACCCTCTGCTTGCAGACAGGCCCAAGGGGCAGAGCAGACCCTACAGCTTGGCAGAAGGGCCCAAAGAGGAGTTTTTAGGGTTTAAAATGTAACCCAGTGTGGTAATGTAATGATTCTTATAGGCTGTATGTAAATGCTATAGGATTTGTATCTTGGACTAGATTGGTTGGTGAGAATTAGAATATTCAACACAGAAGAAGATTTAGGGTATTGTAATGGGAGCCTCACTCTCTCTTTTACTCTTTCATCCCCTCTCTTTTCCTCTCTTTACTCTTCATTGCTCTCTCATCGTCTTTACTATGATCTTGCCTTCTTTCTCTGTACCACTTTCTTTATTTCTTTCTTTAATTCTCTTTATTGCTCCAAGCTGTGCCTGGCAGCTCCCAGCAGGGCCCTGCTCCCAGGCCCTTTGCAATAAACCCCAAATTCCAAGCCCTGGCTTCAGAGATCTCTGATCTCCATCCATCCCAACCCTCCTACCCACCATCACTCCTACAGGAGAGGAATGAACATGAGATTCCTAGAAGATTTGCAGTGTTTATTTCTACCCTACAGAGAAGGGTGGAATAAACATTGCCTCTGAAGGGCAAATAAAAAGGTGCTTTGTGCTGCCAGAATGAACTCCCACCTTGGAGGTGCCTCAGGCCCAACACCTTTCCAGCAGCAGGGTGGAGCTGCAGCTCCTCTTCTCCTCCCAGTGATGGCAGCCAGCTTGCTTGTAGTGGGACAGAATAGCTCAAACATCTTGCCATAACAAAAATGGCAAATGTTATGGCAATTCTTGCCATAACAAAAATCCCAGACTGTTCCATTAACAAAGTCATTCTGCTAGATTTTCCTCCTTTGTGCAAAAAAGACAAAAAAGTATGGTTGTCTTGATGTCTACTCCACTCTGCTTTTGTGGTTTTACGTGCTTGGCTACCCCAGGAGCCAGTCTAGAGTCACAAACAGCATCACTTAAGCTCCAGTGTAGCAGAGCCACTGTGGCAGATAATCACCTAAAAAGAGTAAATCCTCCTGGGTTAAGGAAAAGAGTTGTATGCAGAGCTAAATGAATAATTCATAGGAAATAATTTTTTTTTTTCCACTTGCAGAATGGCTTGAGATTCTCTCAGCTCTGTATTAATTATTCAGATGTTTCTGAGAAATGTTTTCTGTAAACTTTATTGTACAGATTGGAACTTTGAGTTTGATTCTTGCAATGAATGATTTAGAATGCTGCACTGCATGGACTTCCCAGACCTTAATTGGTTGGGTACACAAGCACCTACGTGAATATATTTGGTAAAGATTCAAAACCTGTTTTCAATAGCATCACTGTCTAATGAAACTTAAAAACTTCCTCTTCATGAGCTGTGTTTCTGTAGCAAAACACAACAGCTTTAATTTTTTATGAAAGTGAGCATCCAGCACATGGCTGAAAGTAATTCACTTGGAAACTGAAATGGATCTGTAAATACTTTTTCTGCATAATTTACACAGTTCCACTTGTGTGATACTAATAACTACTTATTAGCCTTGAATTTATACTACTCAGTAGGGGAATATTTCTTTGTTCCTTCTCTTAAAAGTTGTAATTATCTCTCCATTGCTGCCTATCAGTATCCAAGGGCTTTGAGGATGGTACATTAGAACCTCATATATTTGTGTAATGTGGCCCAATCTTGCCATAACAAAAATCCCAGACTGTTCCATTAACAAAGTCATTCTGCTAGATTTTCCTCCTTTGTGCAAAAAAGACAAAAAAAGTATGGTTGTCTTGATATCTTCATATTAGGATGCCAGAGAGTGAGAGAAAAATACATGTATTTCTCACACATTCTGGTGATAGCAATACAAATACACCAGAAAAAAATTCTGATTTATTTTCAGTATTTTTGCTGGCTGCTTTGAGGCCATTTTGAGGAAATGTTTATCAGATCAACATCTCAAGTAGTGCCATGCCACAAACTCACAGAGCTGGCTACTGGAAATGGGTGGGTAAGTTCTTGAAACACATTTTGACACGTATTTAATGACTTAGAGAAGTGGTAGAAATGTATTATTTGTGTCCTTGCTGAGCCCCACTCGGGGAGGTACCTTAAGCTTGCTTTGTCACAGTAATTACAGTTTGCTCACCTTGCTCTCATTGCTTCTCTAATTTCAATCAGATAAAATTAATCAGCAGTTTCCTGTAAAGGCTGTTCTCTGCTGATTCTGCAGGGCCTGAGGTGTCCCACAAATGCTGAGTTCCAAGGAGGGCTGGGATCAGGCCTGGAGAGGCACCAGGCACTGCAAAAGTCCAGTGAAATTCCTGCTCCTTCCTTCTGCCCTCCTGGATCCTGTGCCCCGTTTTTGCCTCTGGCCTGGGATTCCTGGCCTTTATCTCTGATGCAGATTTTTCCCAAATGCTTTTGGGAAAACTCACTGCAGGATGAGCATGGGATTTATTTATCTGACCTGGGATGTCTTCACAGGGCTGCAGGAGGTTTGCTGAGCACAACCTGCCCTGCCTAAATCTGTGCTGGCTCCCCTTAACCACACTGGGTTCTCTCAAAGGCTTTTCAAGGCTTTATTTTTCTCCTTCAGCTGAATTTATTTAAACTTGGAATGTGTGTGGAGTCTACATGGGGATGGCAAATACTCCCACAGCCATTCATTGTGTGAACATGGTGATGTGTGAGCTTCTGCTTGAGGGAATCACAAAAAAAACCCTCTCCAGCCTAGAAAAGGGTGACTGAGGGAATTTATGGCAAAAATCTGCCACACCTGAGTGGAAGTGTGAGCAGAAACAGACCATGAGAATTCATTTTCTCTTCCCTTGCCAGGGGTAGGACACCCCAAAGGAAACTGCTGCTGCTGCAGTGGCTTCAGAACAAAAGGAGCTGCTGATTAACACAGCCTCTAATTAAGCCATGGAATCTCTTCCTGTCAGATGTTACGGTTGATAAGGTTTACCTAGATTAAAGATGAGACTGGACAAATTCATGCAAAGAGAAATCTGTCAAGGTCAGTTAAATGTCAGGACTCTGAAATGTGAGGAAGGCCTGAGGCTGCAAATAACAAGGAATTATCAGTAAATGTTACCCTGCCCTGGCACTGCTGCCCTGTGCCACCAGGCTGTGCAGGCACTGAGTGGGACCTTCCTTAGCACTTCTCTGAGCTCTGACTGAGAGCTGTCTGATCATCTGAACCTGGGAGCATTTCCAGCTGTCTGGGGAGTGATGGAGGTGTGGAATCTGGCTCTTACAAGAACATACATTTAAGATGTTAGCTGGAATTCACTGCTGGCTTCAGTGCTGAGCACTTCTGCATCGTTTGAAGAAATTTGGAATTTGGACACCCTGAGCATTGATTGCAGATAGTTTGAAGTTACTCTAGAAAATGCAAATGACTCCATTTTATCTCTGTCTTGAGTTTAGATTTTGTGATTGGTTGGGTTTTCTTGGACTTAATTAAAAGTTTATTTTTCAGAGCTGTAGATTTTTTTTTTTTTGCTGAACGATTTCCCCTCATCCTCCTCCCAAGGGACTGAATTATCTAGATCAAGGTTGAAGGAAGCATTAATTAAACTTAGCAATAAAATAAAGTCTACAAAGACGGTGTTTTGAATTCCTTGTCGATAAATCTCCTTATATAACTTAAAAAATGTCCTTAAATTTCATCACTAAGTGTAGCATTATAAGGCAGAGCATGTTTGCAGTGTCAGAGTGTGCCTGCCAGGATATCAAAATCTGAAAATAAAGGAGCATAATCATCTTCTTTCTGCTTCCTTGAACTTTCAAGTCAGTGCAGCAATTTAAATATGGGCTTTTTTTTTTTTTTTTTTTCTGGGCTCTTACAAAAACGTGTTACAATTGGTTTTATCTTTATTGTTTAAAAAATTATTATCAGGAGATGGAGGTTGGGGAGTTGGCATCAGATCACCAGAGCTGACCTGGCAGCAGAATTAACATTCTCTCAGAGTGGGGAGAGAGGGAGGGAACAAAAGAGACTCTCCAGTGTAGATAATATATTCAGTTTTACTGGTTTTAAAACCCTGAATCAGAAAGAGAAGTGGTAAACAAAGAAAATAAGCAAAACACCATGTACTGTTCTCTGAAAGTGAAATAGTTGGAATATTTAAATAAACAATCCAGCTTGGGCTCTGCAGTGACATTGGTTAGAACTGGCCATCCTCGAGCTGAGAGAAGATTGCACCAGCTGGGTTTTGTAAGGTATTTTATAAAAGCAGATGATTTTAATGGACAATTCATGAAATTAAGGACTTGCCCAAGCAATTTAGCACAGTATGATGTAGAGCTTCAGCTGTCCTGGCTACCTGGCATTTCTCATTCTCTCTAGCCACTGAACACCAGAGCTCCTAAGTCACCTGCTAAGTCCCAATTCCCTAAAATGGGAAATAATAACAACAACTAGAGCGAATGATCAATGTGCTGTCAGAGCAGCAGCAGCATCTTCCTCAGCTGCAATTCCTTCTTTGCCCCGGTGGTGCAGGAAGGCACTCCCAGAGCTGGGCTGGCCACAAATGTTCCCGAGGGATGAGCCCTGAGCCAGGGCAGGAACCCTCCAGCTCTGCCTTGCTGGGTGGGTGCCAGGGCACACAGGATTCTTCTTGCTGCCAGTGGGCACTGAGTGTGGGGTGGGGCAGTTTGTGACTGACCACAGAAACATTTAGGGTGGGAAAGCCTCTCAAACCGAGTCCAACCAAACCCTGCCTTGTCACCCCTGAGCACTGGTGAGACCAGCACTGCTCACTCTGGCAGGGCAGAGAAATGGGTGAAACTCAGTCATCAAATGTTTTGGTACAACAAATGCATGGTGGCAGTCAGGATTTGCTCTCTGCAAGGCAGAACTGCAGCTGGCTCCAGCAGGGGATGGTGCTGATCCCCAGCACAGAGGGCTTCGTTTGAAGGAAAATAGAAATGTTTGAGTGGTTGTTTTTCTACTCTTTTGCTTGTGGAATAAGGTAGTCTGGTAACTTACTCTGTTTCAGCATTCAAGGTCTATAGAACAATTTTGAAGATTTGGTCCAATCATTTTTTTTTTAATTAAACACTTTAGAAGTTCAGGGAGACTGAATAGCAAGATGGAAAGAGCAGAGGTTTTAAAATGAGCTGACAATTATTCACGGGTCATCCCTTCTCAGATTTCATTTAATCAAAGACCCAATAAAAGAACACATTGTAAGGTGGTTCATTTTTTATAATTTCTTCAACTTTTTAATCTCATTTTTAAAATTATAAGAGTCATTAAGGGACTAATTTTGAGATTCCCTCCAGAGTTTTCTTAATCAGGCAGATTTTATTCTGTCTGTGATAGCCATGCATTCCAAGTCACTGAGGAAAGCAGTTAAACCCTTGTCCAAGTGTACACACCTCTGGCTACACCAGTGTTCAAATTTCATGCTGCAGGACTGAGGTCCATTGGCAAACTGGGGCTACAATGTAATATTTTTACTTTCCCTACATTGGATAAACTGAATATGTTAGGAAATTCTACTCTGAAATCACATAATTCTGTTGGGATGTGGATTGTTTGAAATAATTTCTAGAATGCTGCAATAGATGAGATTTTAATTTTTAGCTGTTTCTCTCTTTGTTCTGAAATGGAAGGGCAAAGCATTCTCTGTCATTCCTTTCAGGGGAAACATTGCCTGGCTGAATAACACAGCAAGCACTGGTTTATATGTCTATACCCACTGGAAAACTGTGGGGTCTGCCCACTTTTGATTTTCAAAGCTTTGTGAATGAGGAAGAAATTCAGGTTATGAATATTGACTGAGCTATCGAGGCTTGAGCTTGCAATTCAGAATGGTGTTGAGAAAATTCCTTGCATTAATGAGGCCAGAATAGGACTTTAGCTGCTCTTTACATCATAATCCTCCCTGCTATTTCATGAAAACTGGCTAGTTAACTTGATTTGGTAGTTTAATATTCTGTATCAAATACTTTCATTTCATCCTTTAACATGATAAATCTCAGTTTTGTAATTTACCAAGAATTACTAACTGATTGTAAAAAAAAAATCATTTAGATAATTAAAAATGCTTATTGTCTGGCAGTTCTGTTATCCTCCCAACATCAGCAAGATTATATAATATCCTGGTGCCACAGGATGCACCAAATTCTGTAAAATAGAATTAAATGGAATCGATTTTATACCCATGAAGGACACCAAGAAGGGGGCCCTGGCTCCTACAGAGTTCAGGAACTTGGTAAAAGAACTTTACACAGCATCAAAGTGCCTTGGTCAGAGCTAAAACCAGAAACCAGAGCCATAATTGTGATTAAATTGCATTCCTGCTGGAGAAGTGGCTCAAGATACACTTGAAAATTCTGTGTAGGTGCTAAATGGCATAACAAATGGAGAGTCCCTGGTCTGACTTTTGCTGAGATATCAGTTGAAATTGTAACTATTCAGCAATGAGCCTTTTCAAGTACTGTACAGTCACATTAAGAGACACACAGTTGCTACAGCTGTGGCAAGTAAAACAACAAATGCCACCAGCATGCGACTTTCTCGTCTTGTTCTAAGTGAAGTTTGAAAATTTTCATGGACAACAGAACCTCAGATTGATCTGACTTTCACTGGGATGGGGAATGTAAAAAAATAAAAGCTGTTCAAACAAGTTTACAGAGTCCTTGTGGCAGCTTCAAAGCAATTCTGAGCTCAAGACTCAAATTCCACATGCAAACATAACACATGCAGGAAAATCATAGTGCATCTGGATGATCTGTCTGTGGTGCACCTGAAGGGATTTCAAAGAGAAGGAAATCAGTTCATTTTTCTGGGTGAGAAACTGGTTTTCAGATTGCTCAGCTCCCCACTGTTTCCCTGAGAGTGATGGAAATCTGCTCAATTTTTGTTGAAACCTCCTTGGAAGCTGCTCAGTATTCCAGAGGGCTTTTTGGGCTGCCTTTAGCCTGGCCAGTTTGTAGAACAGAAGTGGAAATAACCTAAAATAGTTTTGCTCTTTGGACTGTGTTTGCCAATTTATGAATGTCCTCATCAATATTGAGGGTGCCAGACAATGTTGGGAGGTTTGGAGACACAAACTCAGGGGTGACAGGGGGCATTTCCTTCCTTCTTTTCCTTCCTTTCCCTTCTTCCTTTCCTTTTCCTTTTCCCTTCTTCCTTTCCTTCCTTTCCTTCTTCCTTTCCTTCCTTTCCTTCCTTTCCTTCCTTTCCTTCCTTTCCTTCTTCCTTTCCTTCTTCCTTTCCTTCCTTTCCCTTCTTCCTTTCCTTTTCCTTTTCCCTTCTTCCTTTCCTTCTTTTCCTTCCTTTCCTTCCTCCTTTCCTTTTCCTTTTCGTCTTCCTTCCCTTCCTTTTCCCTTCCTTTTCCCTTCCTTTTCCCTTCCTTTTCCCTTCCTTTTTTCCCTTCCTTTTCCCTTCCTTTTCCCTTCCTTTTCCCTTCCTTTTCCCTTCCTTTTCCCTTCCTTTTCCCTTCCTTTTCCCTTCCTTTTCCCTTCCTTTTCCCTTCCTTTTCCCTTCCTTTTCCCTTCCTTTTCCCTTCCTTTTCCCTTCCTTTTCCCTTCCTTTTCCCTTCCTTTTCCCTTCCTTTTCCCTTTTCCCTTCCTTTTCCCTTCCTTTTCCCTTCCTTTTCCCTTCCTTTTCCCTTCCTTTTCCCTTCCCTTCCCTTCCCTTCCCTTCCCTTCCCTTCCCTTCCCTTCCCTTCCCTTCCCTTCCCTTCCCTTCCCTTCCCTTCCCTTCCCTTCCCTTCCCTTCCCTTCCCTTCCCTTCCCTTCCCTTCCCTTCCCTTCCCACCATCAGAGTGCTGAATAAATCAGCCCCACTCTTGTAGGGATGTGTCCCCTGTTGATGGAGTGACAAAATTATCCTTTGTCTCCTAAAAAAGGAAACAAAAAGCCCACAGGTTTCTCTCCTCAATTGGGTAAAAAGGCATCTCATAGGACCTGGGGGACTTCACCTCAAACTTAAGGACAGCCAATGGGACAGAAGCCAAAAAGTCCCACCTGAGCAATTTACTAGAAAAAGAAGAGAACAAAGAAACCAAAAGATTTTGTGAGGTGTTTTACCAGGAGCAAGAGCCTCTTGCACCTGGCTTAGGTTTTCTCTGTGAAGAGTTTTGTTATTTTGCCTTTTATTAAAACTTTTCTGTTTCCAACACTACCATAAAATCCTGCTGATTTTTTGCCTTCTAAGGTAGCTGAGCTATCTCAGGTGTGATATAAATCTCCAAAAGCTATGAGACCTGCCTTGAGGAGACCATATATCACACTGGAGACCATATCTCACACTCTCTCTTGCCACAGTGGTTCCACAGAGATGCTGGAGTGCAGAAGTTTCTGCCTGGGGCCATAACAGGCTCCAGGGTAAATTGAGAGCTGCTCCTTCCCTTGAAACTGCTGGGTCTGGGTCCCCACGTTCTTCACAAACAATTGCATTTAAAACCACCTCTGGCAGATTTTGCTCTCTTCCAGAAATGAGTTTAAAAGAATTTTCAGTTTCTTGGTGTAAGTCTGAGGCAGAGCTGGCAGGGGTGGGGACAGAGCTGTGGTGCTGTGTGTGTCTCACTGTGCTGTGGGTTGGTAAGGGAGGCCCCTTCCCTGCCTTCTCCTCTTGTAGCCTGTGTCCAAACTTTGGGTGAGCACCCAATTCTGGTAGAATTGACTCCATATGGCATTAATTATTAATTTAATTGCTCTAATAATGTCTGGAGTAGGTGACTGCTGATGTGCTGCCTGCACCTTTTCAGCTTTTTTGGGAATACTTGCCCTATGCAGACATTCAAAGCCTGCCTGTTCTTCATCTGGAGCATTCTGCTGTACTTAATGTGGTGCCCAGATTCTCCTCTTGCTCTGGAATCTATGGTGGTCTCTGTTTGGTGGCAGACCCACTCATTTCATTCAACATGTGACAAATTTTATTTTCTTATCAACGTTTCAGGCATAGTTTTGATCTGAAAGCAAACCTGGGGTGTGCTGGTTGGTTCTGTGTGTTAGGGTGCAAAGGCACAGCCAATTAGCCATTCCCTTTACTCTCACAGAGACAGCATTTGGGTCATTTGCTCTGATCCTTTCCTTAATGCTTAATAAATTCTTCAGTGTTACACTTTAATTCATTAACTTCTCTTCTGAAAGGATCGGCTCAGCTTTTTCAGGCCTGTGTGTGAGCATGAAAGAACAGAGTCAAGAAGTTTGATTCTTTCAAGTTACAATCCCAGCTGCCTCCACACTGCTCTGAGGATCGTTATCCTGCTGTGGTTATTTAGGCACTTTATTGCCAGGATTCTTTCCAAGTGTGCAATTGGAAGCTCTGAGCTGTTGGTCTGAGCTGTGCTGGGCTCCTGGGTTATTCTTGGTTGAGAGAATTTCACATCCTCTGTTTGGAGAATGTCCTTGATTGAGCTAATGATGTTCAAATGCTCGTTAAGCACTGAAATTTTAACCTTGTGCCTTTATTGCTTTTTTTCCCCCTTTTTTCTGAGTACATTGTTTTAAGAAAGCTTCAATTTCTGGGACTAAGAGAAGATCTGAGAATAAACATCCAGAGAGGAAGTTGGGTTTTGGAAGTGCTGGGGGGTGTCAGGCAAATCCTTGGTGTTGGTTCTGCCCACAGCAACTGTGTAGGAAAACCTTGGGTTTTCCACATAGGGAAATGCTACAGTGCTCCCTAGGAATAGCTCTCAAAACTATTTGGGTTTAGCAGCTTCTCACCCATTCAGGTTTGTAATTTTGAAATGTTTGTTTGCCTTAGTAAAATGTGCAGAGCAGCTGATTCCAGAAGATAACTCTTCCTTGGGAAGTAACAGGAAAGCAGTGTTGGACCAGGCAAGGGGCTCCTGGAGTAATGAACTCCACAGAGCCAGGCAAGGACATCCCTGGCGTGGTCTCTGATCATCTGAACCAATCTACAGATCTGAAAAATGCATTTTAAACACTCAGGAGTTACTGGCAGTATTGTGTGAGGAAATAATCTTTAATCTTGTTTGATGGAACCTGCAGTGCTCTGTCATTATGATAAAATCCTGCAGGAGGGTAAAACACCATGAGCTGCCTTAATGCCTGCATGTATGGCATAGACACTTGAGCAACATGCAGATATATATTTTTATTTCTATATATGTTTTATTGACCTGTTCTTCCAGCTCGTTAAACACAGCTGTCACTTACTATCAGGAGCAAATGCAATGAAAGTCGTTTGGAGGGGGAGAGGATTGGCTGTGTTAAATTTACCATGTGTTGTTTGCTTTGCTCTGTAAAGAGGAGCTGTTTTATTGCAGACATTTGCCCAAAACCAGCCATCACTAAGTGAAGAGAGAAAGTGATGGAGGGGTGTAATCTGATAGAGCCAGTGGCTGAAAAAACCTTTTTCCAATGTTGCTGGATAATCATGGATATCCTCCTACCAAAAAAAGATCACATTTCCTTTTTGGTAGGAGGATATCCATTATTATCCAGTATATTATATATATATATATAATATTATATTATATTATTATCTATTATATCCAGCATTATTATACAGCATATTATCCATTATTATCACGAGCTATCTTTATTTTTATAGGCATTTTAATTTCCAGGCTACAATGACAGTAACTGGCTGTTAATGTTATTTTTTTTTTGTCCTCTAATTGTTCAGTTGCTTGTAGGGGAAATCGAGATCAAGGTATGTGTTAGGCATCTAACTCTCCTGCACTTTAAAAACATGTTGAGGTTCCTTACTCCATGAAAATTTTCAATCACATTCCTTAAATTACCTAGTCATGAGTCCTTGTGAACCATTGTAGGTGATGACACAAAATGAAATGTGTATCTGACATGTTAAGGGTCTAAAGGGAGTGACCTGACTCTTGTCTCTCTTTGGTGAAGTTATTTAATCTCCCTGCATCAGTTACTTCCAGAAGAACCAGATAAGGTTATTTTTTTTTGTAATGGGAATTTTCATTTTCAAGTCAGTGTTCAGGACATTTTCTGAGGTCATGGATGCATTTTATGCCACCATAAAGCAACTTTCAAAGAGAAGCACCCAAGAAAACTGCAGCAATGGCTGTACCTTCATTTCTTGTTGGAGCTGGGTATTTCATGAGGGCAGGTTTAATGTCCAGGTGCAGGTGGATATCCAAAGGACAATCTGCAGTTGTAACAAATGGGTTTGATGCTGCAAAGGAAGGGAAGGGAAGGCTGTCCCTCTTGGTGCACAAGCAGGACATGAGCGTGTCCTTTGTGAAACTGGGAGCTCAAGGCTGCCCTGCACCTGCACCTCTGCCCCCTTCACGGAGCTCTCTCTGCAGAGCTGGGCCAAAATGGGCATTTTCTTACACTGATAACTTTTCTGACACTAATAACTCCTAGATTCAGAGTGCTGTCACTGACTGGTGTAGTGACCTCTAGAGACAGTGTTGTGTTCAGTGTTGTTAAATGTAACTTTAATCCCAAATTCTTTATATGGAGAAACATGAAAATAATTTTCTATCCTACTTATTTTGAGGTGCCTGTTTCAGGTAGAGCAATGATCTAATATTTGTCATTCCCCAAGATACAGAAATAATAGTTGCTAGTTAAGGAAAAATGGATATTTGCTTTCACTTATTTAAAAAAATCACACAGCAAACCCCAAGTTGTTAGGTAGCTTAATTTCTAGGAAGGACACTTCTCTATGCTCCTAATTCCTGTAAAAGCAGAGAAAGCAAAATGCCAATGCACCTCATTCCCACAGGAGACGTTCTGTCCCTGGGATGGCACAGAGGAGCAGCTGATGGAAGCACTAACGTGTCCCCAGCCCTGTGCTGTGACAGACAAGGTCACTGCAATGGCTCTGGTCACTGGGAAGTTGATACCTGATTCCTCCCCATCCTTGCTCTGTGTGCCTTAATCCACTGACTACAGCACTCAGCGTTTTTTTTTTGGTTTTTTCGAGGGGAAAGGAGGTGAAAACAGCCTGAAGAGATGAATATTTATGTACATATTTCTGTAATTTCAATTCACTCGTTGAATCCAGCTAGTACATACAGCTTCCACCAGTGGGAGGATCCAAATCTGTACAAGTGCAAATACTGCTGGGGGAGAAAGCTTTCTTCACCAAAATAAAAAGGAAAGGAAGCAAACCTTGTGCCTAATGATGATGAATATCACCAAAATGAGTGCATTCAGGGGAAACAAATACTCTTAAATGCTCTGTATATATTAGCCTCATCTTTTTCTTTCATGGTAGAAATGATAAGTGAAGGAAGAAGCTCACTGATGGTGCCTAATGCACAGCTACATGTGTATCTCTATATATAGCCCAGAAACACTGGTAATGCTCTTTCAAAATGATCATTACTTAGCTGGAAGAAATAGGTGGCAAACCCAGCTTGCTTCCATGGCAGAGAGTGCAGACAGCACAAAAGAGAGAAGGTATTTTATCCCAGCTTTCCTGTCATTAGTCATCAATTAATTGCACTTAAACCAATAATCCAAGAGAGAACAGTAATAAATTATTAACATGAAGTGGTTTTCATTAAAGCCACAAATCAAAGCTGGGCTTGGTGGGGCAGGCCCTGACCTCAAAGGCAGGGAGGACACAAGGCAGGACCTGGGCACTGCTGGGACAGCTCCAGCTGCTGGGCCTGGCTTGGCACAGCTGGCAAAGGGCAGCAGTCTTCTTGCAGGAATCCAGCAGGGCTGCAAAGTCTGGTTATCAGAATAAAACTAGAAGCTCTGCTGATTTTATCCTGATGCCCTGAACATTTCTCTCTTTCAATTTTTATTTATTGTCTACTTATTTAGTCTGTCTAATGAACAGCCTCATATGTAACCTCATAATGAAAACATTACAGAGTATTTCATGCTTAGCTGGAGCTGAATTTGTCTCTTTGTTTGACCAAGACACACATTTGTAGGGTTATTAGAAAATAATCCATCCAGTGTATATTTTAAAATAATTGCCTGACATTGATTTTGAAATGATGATATTTATCAGAGAATAACACTAATGATATTATTGATAATGCATGCTCATTAATACAGTTGTTTTTATCACTAGTGACAATTCCTAGGAGCCACAGTTTTGAATTAAGCCTGTGCACCAGCCAGTGTATAAAATCAGCCCAAAAACACAGACGTTGCCTCATAAAGCTTGTGATCTAAATCTAAGATAAGAGATGACAATAGGATGATGTGGCTGGAATCATAACACATCTCCAGTCTCAGTTTTATTAACTGGGAAGGGCATTGCAGCCAAGGTGAATTATAGGGGAAAAATGAGTGAAGGTGATGGGCTTGGTTTTTCTTGTTATTGCAAGTGGGAAAGAAGGTGTGGAATGGTCTCTTGTGGGATCAAGGTCTGGTGGGTGTGACAGTGCTCACACACATCCAAGGGGTTCTTGGACGAGGGAAGAGATGAGAATGTTGACTCCATGTTTCAGAAGGCTTGATTTATTATTTTATGATCTGTATTACATTAAAACTATACTAAAAGAATAGAAGAAAAGGTTTTATCAGAAGGCTGGCTAAGAATAGAATAGAAAGGAATGATAACAAAGGCTTGTGGCTCGGACAGAGTCTGAGCCAGCTGGGCTGTGATTGGCCATTAATTACAAACAACTCTATGAGCCCAATCCCAGATGCACCTGTTGCATTCCACAGCAGCAGGTAACCATTGGTTACATTTTGTTCCTGAGGCCTCTCAGCTTCTCAGGAGGAAAATCCTAAGGAAAGGAATTTTCATAAAAGATGTCTGTGACAGGTGGGTGTGGGTACATGCACTGATGTGGGGATCCTGGCACTGGCTGGATGTCACGGCATCTCTTGAGCCCTCACATCTCCAGGACCATTTCTGGTGGCAGGAACAGCTCATTAAAATCCATTTATTGGCAGCCCCAGCAGGGACCTGTGTGGTGACACAGCTGGGCAGTGGGACTGGAGAACAGCATCACATCCCATAATAACCCATAGCCTTCAGTGCTGCTGTCACCTTTAGTGGAACAGAGAATGTCCCAGAATGTCCCAAAATCCAGGTGGGAGCAATCCTGGCAGGGAGTTCTGCTCAGGAGAGGTGGGGCTCATTAACACAGCAATTTACATAATGAGGTGCTCCCAGCATTGTGCTGCTGGAATGACCATAAAGGAGGGTGATAAACAATTCCATGGCCAGCCCCTGACAGCTCCAGTGCCAGGATGGCTCCAGATGTGGTATTGACACTCTCTGAACAGAGAGACACATAATTCTCTCTCCCAGGACTTTCCCTGGAAAGGCAGTGAGAACCTTAGAGAAAACAATTCTTATCTCTACTTGCTGCTCCTGTTTGGCACATGTGGAATGTGTTATGGAGATTGTTTACCCAAAGTGAGGGTTGTTTGGATTGATTGGACATTTGGGTCAAAGCTGTGTTGTGATTGTTGGAGACAGTCATGGGTTTTTCTTTAGTATCTCTTTAGTATACTCTCGGAATCTCTGCTGGTCAGAGTGACCCCAAAATAGGTAAAAAGTCTCTTTTTCCCAGCCTGGCAGTCAAAGAAGGAGTCAGAGTTCTTCAGCTGTCATTTTCAAGGTTGTTTATTATTTTCTGTTATCTATAACATTCTTTCCCTGGCCTGCTGAGATCCCTTCAGCAGGTCAGACAGCGGCACGCTGACCGCCCTTAGGGGCAGTGTTGTCTCTTATACTAAGAACTACATGTGCATTATTTACAATAATTTCCCAATATTATCACCTATGTTAGACAGTTTGTCTCTCCCCTAAACCAATCCAAAAGTGCCACCATCACCCAGAAGATGGAGGCTAGGAAGAAGGAGAAAGAAGGGCAGAACACACCCAAATTCCTCCATCTTGGGACCCCGAACCTCCATTCTAAAAACCCCAAAATTCTACTTTTCACCCTGTGACAAACTATCATTCTACTTGAACTCTCTTGACTTGTAATTCTTCATATAAAGGTGGTAATTTGCTCCATGGGTTAAAATTAAAGCCACAGGTGCCTTGGGCTCTGTGCCAGGGTCTCTGAGCCCCCTGGCAGGGGCTGGAGCCATGCAGGGCACCCAGAGGGATGTCCTGGGTTCTGGCTATAATATAGTATAATATAGCTTAATGAAGCTCTTGTTCAGCCCTCTGAATCCTGCAGTCAGGACACATCATTCCCTGTGTTGGGGCAGCCCTGAATCCATACCCAGGCGCTCCCTGCCCTCAGGGGCTGCAGTTCCCAGGTACATTGGCTCTGTCTCACCAGGGCTTGTGCTGCTGGGATCCTCCTGGGCAGGCTCCCACTGATGGCAATATTTAACGTTGCAGATATTCCACAATTCTGCATTTTTCCCTATCCTGGCCCTGCAGACAGCCAGCATTCTCAGGGTAGTGGCCACTGCCTTGATCAAACCTGTTAGAAGGGCTGGTGCTGGGAGACAAACATTTAATTGATTTACAGCACAGCAGCAGTGGGAGGAGAGGGGGGGAAACACAGCATATTGGAATTTGAAATACATAAAAACCCTGTTGTGCCAGGATGGTTTGCAATTCCAAGCAGTGAGTTTGTTCTTAGGTTAAAATGGATTTTCTAAAACCAAGGTGAGTCATTCTGGTAATGGTCCTCCTGCAGGAACTGCTCCTGAATGTGAATGGGGAGAGCTGCTGCTCATGAGGCATTCCAGTGCTTAAATGGTTTCCCAAAGCACCACAGTTTTCAAACATTTATGAAGGAAATAAAATACTGAAAATGTGCAAATGCAAAGCATAGTTTTCCAATTAATTTAATATAATCATGCTTTGCATTACACAAGTGGAATAATAATTTCACAAAAATAATTTGTCAGAAAAATAATGGATACAGCAAACATTCTTGTGTTTAGAAGAGTTTATTTAGAACATTCCTAATGCTTTATTGCATTTGCATTGCAAAGTAAGAAAGGTAATATCCTATCAGACATTGAGGCTCTATAGATGTACGTTCATCACTCAGTAAGAAATTAAAGAGAGACCTTAGAGTAGAACAAATGATGGAAAAAAAAAAAAGGAATTTATGTTCATTCCAAATCTGTCTAAACTGATGCATTGTCACAGGCTTTTAATGGGTCCAAAATCCCTGGAGGCTTCCAGACTTCAAGAAACTGAAATGAATCTGATGGAGTGGTTTTCAAATGGATTTGTAAAGGCTTCAGGAGTTTCCTGGTTTTCTTGCATGTTAAGATCCTTGCCAGCTGTTGTGAAGAACTGTTTGTTTTCTGCTCTAGTTTACCCAGTCTGAGACAACATGAATTCAGTACATCAGAAGTTTCTCATTAAACATATTTTGGTTTTGTTGTATCTCCCATTTTTCCTAAGTGGGAAGGTATGAACTTTTCATCATGAAAAATCAACATGACCTTTTGCAAAAATGAGGTGCAAGCGTTTCAGCATTTCGATGTTCTGGCATTTCAGTAAAATACCAAATGAATTTTAACACATAATATATCTTAAAATATGAATAGTAACATGAATCTCTTTCCTTTGCCTGGCTTGAGATTTATTAATATATTTTGAAGTGATCATGAGATTTCACCTTAGTAATAATAATAATAAAAAAAAAACTTGAGCAGGAAAAAATTGGGAAATTTTAGGTAAATTCGTTTTTTGTTTATTCCTTGAAGACTCCTTCGTGGTATATAATACATTATTACTGAAAACAATTTTTTATTTGCTGTTAGCAAGGTATGAAGTAATGGTTCTCCTAATAGAATTTAAAAGGTGTCATTGTCTAAAAATTGGAGGGTTTGGAGCCAATGTGGTGGGCAGGGTCATTCTACATCCTGCTTAATGTGTGATGAAAATTCCATATTTCAGTAGGGAAGGGCCATTGCAGGCAGCCTTTATCCAGCACTGAATAAATCTCTAATCAGCATTATCACAACACCAGGTCAGTTCCCAAAGGATTGTGGCTTAATGGGAGAAACTGTTCCACACAGATTTAACTTCAAAAATGTGACCTGACCCCCCCTGGGGCTGCTGGGGTGGGAAAGGTGAGGCCACACCTGGCTGGGCTGGAGCTGAGGGAGGTAAATTCTGCCAAAATGGGGTTGGAGGGCAAAGGAGCTCACCCACACCAGGCCAACACTTCTGGTACAGTGGTTTCTGGGTAGAACAGCTTGTCTGATAGTTATTGGAATAAACATTGAGTACCCAAAATAATAGGAAGATTTCTTTGTAAAAACTTTTTGTTCTTCACCTGGGCATGATTCAGATTTCCTGCTCACAGCTGAACTCAATTTAAGTGCCCTAAGATGGCTGAGGCATTCAGGATTCTGTTTCTGCCCCACTGAACTCAGCTGCAGTTGAAACTCAGATTAATAAATTAAACAGATTCCTCTTGGTTCCTGTGCTGCTCTTTGGGAGCAGAAATGGTCACTTACACCTCCTGTTCAAAGAACATGCTCTTTGAATTGTAGAGAACCAAGAATAAATTAACAGGAAAACACAGATTCTTTGTCCCCCCAAGCTCTCAGAGCTGTGAGGTGTATGGCATACATCACACAACAATAATACAGGTAGGGGGAAGTTAATATATAAAGAATAACCTTTGATAATGCCTTTGGGTTGGTAGCAATGTCCTAAACTCTAGTGGAGAATTGATAGATCTCAGCATTCCCTGTTCTCCCTGTGCTGTAGGGATTATATATCTTTTAAAATAGAATTTCCACCATTTTAGTCTAGTGGAGTTGTGGAGGACTGAAAATAGCATTTCAGCCCTGCTTGGCTGCTATTCTTCCCAGATGGCTCGGAGCACTTTCCTTCAAAGAAATTCCTGTCACAGAGCTTCCACACACGTCTGAGGCACCAACAGTGCATTCCTGTGTCAGCAAAACACTTCTGACAACTGCAGGCACTGCTTGTGTTTGAGGGCATTCTGAGGAAATAACCTCTGCAGTTAAATGCTTGTAAATTTTCCATTGTGTTGGCTCAGCCCTGCTGCTTTCCCTGCAGGAGCACCTGGGTGGCTTCTGTGAGCTCTGCTGTGACGTGCTGGGTTTGGGTTCCCCTGTGCCCGGTGCGATGCTCTCGTGTCCCTTTGCCTTTTGTATCCCCCAAAGCCTGGCTGGGCTCCTGCAGCAGAGCCAGCAGCCCTGCCTGCCACATCTGTGGCAATTCCACCCAGAGGAGATGTTGCAAGACAGTGAGTCCCCAGTGGGATGTAATAGAATGGAAGCAGATGGCGAGCTGAGGAGAATTTCAGGGGAGGATTACATTTTCCAGTTACTGTCTTTTTGATTTCACTGTTATTGTCTGATGAATTGTGTCAGATTTGATCCTTCAGATTGAAAAGCTGCTCCTCAACGTGCTCCCAAATGTACAGATAAAGTAAATGCCTGCTGCCAATGTACTGTCTTAGAAACTTAATTTTTTAATGCCTATTAGAAGGGCCTCTCATTCTGTCACATGTACAGTGGTTTCTGCCTCCAGCTAAGGATTTTTGTTCTGTCCCAGACTGGGGTGTCAGTGGCCTGCTGGGGTTTGGTACATGCCATACCTGAGCACTCATCATTTACTCCTGGCCAAGGAAAGCAGAAAAGCTTTCTCTGTCCTGTGGCTGCTTTGCAGTCCCTGGTCAGCACCGGGCTCTGCACAGCCCTGCTGGAAAAGCCAGACCCAGAGAGAGGGGAGACACAGAGAGCTCAGAGCCACATGTGAGTCCATCCCTGCTGGGAGGGCAGGGCCAGCTCCTGAAGGGCTGATTCAATGCAACTGCATCAAGATTCCCCTTCTACAGCACCAATTTAACACTTTGATGTGCAACTTAAACAGTCGTGCTTTGAAATGCTTTAAAATGTGTATGAGAAAAAAAAATGTCAAAATGTATTTTCAGCACAAGGATATTCTCTGGGTAGAGTCCAGCTGTTCCTTAAAGCAAGATTGATACTTGAAACACCTCAACAGTAGAAAGTCTTTAATACAAATGATGTGGAATCAGACCTTAAATCTTGGATATCATTAAGCCCCTCTCTAACTATGGGCAAACATTGTTGTGCCTGGCCCTGTAGCAGATGTTGCTAGAGTTAATAGTATTTTTTTGTTTCTTATTGCAAAATGGCCATTATTCTGTGGTGACTACACATGTATAACCAGAAACAGATATTTTCTGTATCATTCCTTCCTATATCCTTATAGCATGTTCAGTCTTACTCCTTTTTCCCCTCAGTTAAATCCTACATGCTGATTTTCATTCCATTATGGGAGACAAGGTTAGAGAAGGATTTTGACTCTTTTGAATTGAATTGAGGTATGAGGAGTGGGTAAATCTAAATGAGGTTGAAATTTATAGTAGATCACAATGACAGCTTTCTGACTGCCTCCTTTTATTTAGTGTTGGCTCATTTACTCAGGCCTAGAGACTCATAAACATTGCAAGTGCATGTGTAAGTGCAATGCACTTCTCTTCTAGGCTCCTTCAGTGTCTTTTGAAAACTGTTATTTCATACTTTGCTTTGATCTCCCTGCTGCACAGATGTTGCAGATAACCAGGACATTTGAGCTTCCTGCTGCTGCTGTTTGAGCCCTGCATTCTGTGCTGGAACATGCTTGGGAAGGGTTCTTTTGCAATATTTTTCATGCAAGAATGGTTTAGAAGGATTGGAACTTTTTGGTAATTCTGAATGTTGGACTTGACTGGCATCCGTTAGTTTCTGGAGCCTAAAGATTGTCTCTTTAGGGTTCACCTCAATAATCTGAGGAATTTTTATCTGTATTTGTAAGAACCTGCCCAAATACCCCCCCAGCTGTATCACCTCTGGAGAGGCTGCTGCAGAGGCAGCTTCACTGCTGATTTCACCCCAAAATGAGGCAAAGACATCAGTTCTGTGTAAAAGGAGGGCACAGGGGCAGTGCTGGTCACACAGCCTGCCTGGGAAGGAATAGGGTGGGGATGGATAGGAAGGACTCATCAACACCTCATTGTAGTTGGCTTTGCAAATCAGGTTCAGTTCCCTAAAATGTGGTTTGTGATAATTCATTTGTGGAGAGTTTTGGAAGGGATTTGAGACAGGACTTCTGAACTATTTTTAGATGTTGTGGTTTATTTTCTTATCTTCTACATAGGCAGGAAGGGTGAATTTGGCTCACGTCTTTACAGCATGGTTCAGAAGGTCACAAGACCCTTAATTACAAGACCTTTTAAGGAGTTATTGACCAGTAAAACACTGCCAACAAGGTTATTTATGTTTTTGACCCAATCCTTAACTACTTTCTCTTATGGACCCATGTTACAGTGTGTGCTTTCTTAGCCAATCATGTTGTGACACACAAACCCACAGTTCTACATTCCAAACTCCTTGGTTACCTCTATAACTACTTTCATTTTTTCTATATCTTAAACTCTAAAACTCTAAACTTTCCTCCACTTAGCTTAATGTAAATCTTTATAGTAAACTTTAAACTATATGTTTAAAATTTATGTTATGTAAAACTAAACTATAAATCCACATTCTCGCTTTTGTCACCTAAGTTTGGAAGCCTCTTCCTGTGGTGGTGTTTGCAGGGGTCCCAGGACAAGGGAAGAGATGAGAACCTTGACTCCATGTTTCAGAAGGCTGATTTATTATTTTATGATATATATTACATTTAAAGAAAATGATATACTAAAAGAATAGAGAAAGGATTTCATCAGAGGGCTAGCAAGGAATAGAAAGGAATGGTAATAAAATCTTGTGACTGCTCAGAGCCTCGACACAGGTGGCTGTCATTGGTCATCAAGTAAAAACAATTTCACATGCTGGACAAACAATTCTCCAAATCACATTCCAGAGCAGCAAAATATGGAGAAGCTGAAGCTCCTCAGCTTCTCAGGAGAAAAGATCCTAATGAAAGGATTTTTCATAGAATATGTCCATGATATCTTCCAAGATCTCAGATCAAATCCTGGGTTTAATTCTAAGCTTTGGCCCAAAGTTCTGAGAGTTCCTTGCATTTGGATTCCAGCAGTTGTTTATGAACAGTTCACAGTTTATTGGCAGCAATCATTGCAAGGACAGGTGTAAAGACATCATTAAATCCTTGTATAAGGGATATCCATTATATCCATCATTATATCCTTGTATAAGGGCAGATATTGTGCAATTCTCAGCATCTTTGGAAGCACATGGAAATCACACCATGAATGTGCACATCATTCCTGAGTGCTCCCAGGAAAAATGCACCTGACACAGGGAATCCTGTCTCACCTGGCTGGACTCAGGGGCACCAAGCTGCACAAACACCATCCTGCATTTCCATGGGCTCTCACTGGAAAAGGGAGGTTCCATGGGCAAAAAAAAAAAGCACAAATGAGAAGAATTACACTTCAACAAGCCCTAGAATTTAACAGCATTTAGATGGGAATGGGTATTTAGTTGAAACTTTGATTTATGACTTTATTAATCCAAGTCAGAACTCTTGCTTCTGTTGCACCTGGTTTGCATTATTCCTATAGGATGGGAATAATGGAAAAAGTACCCTGAGTTTATTCTCCATAAAGGGAATTTGGGGCTGCATCTGGCCATTTCAGGAGTACTTTCAAGCATTTCTATCCCAGCAATCTCCATGCCATGAAAGCCCCACAGGCTGTTAGACAGTTACATGTCTTTTTGTTCCTCTCTAATGAAGCCATAATAAGGCACCAAATCTCTTGGAAATCATTTCTCAAAAATGAAATAGCAAAGCAGTGCTGAGCTGGGCTATTGCAGCCCTGTCAGCACCGTGTGATAAAGTAGCATAAATACAAATTACACCAGCAGCAAGAGTTTTTGGTACACAAAAATAGGAAATATTACTTTTCTGTGCATGTTTTTGGTTTAGCATGACTGCTGAGAGCTCTGGGGATTATCCTACATGAATTTCAGGAATGGAGTAGAGCCCACTGAGCTCCTATCTGCTAGGCCCTGTGAAATTAATGGCAGTAGGAAAAGCAGGAGTTTCATCACTTTTGGAAAATACTGGAGAGTGAAATGAAATTGCTAGTTTTGAAAGAGTGCAGAGGAGTACAAGGATGTCATGATGACTCCTGGTGACCCACTGGGCTGTTGAGACATAAATAATTCTCGAAATAGGGATCAAAGTTATGTTTATGGGGTTTTTTCCCCCAATAAGCAATGTGAAAGTTGCACATCAGGACTGCCCCTGTGTAATTGAGAATTTCTGTCCCACCTGGGTGTGCTCATCCCCTTTCCCACACTGAGCAAGCCCAGAGAGCTGGGCCTGGCTCCTCTGAGCTGCCTGGTGCAACCCCAGGCATGCACCTCACCTCCCCTCTGCCTTTGAAATAGAAGGTTCTTTCAAAATCATCAGGAAAAGATATTGCTCTAAAAGAGCCAAATCATATTTTATCAGCAGGACTCCTCTGAGCACAGGTTTAATGAGTGTGGAAATACAGGATTTAAAGTGACTGCCTTATAATACTGCACATAAATGCTACTTCCACTTGCCCCATGAATGTTATTTCTCATAGAAACTCCTAAATTAAGTAATGCAGACTGGTTGAAATATTTTTCTGTGTTTGCATCTTTGCTTTTCAAGCTTCTGCCTGAACAAATTTGCAAATGATGTACATTTGTTTTTCTTATCCCACTGTACATAAATTGTACAGATAAAATCAATACATTTTATTGTGCTACAATTGGCTGTACAATATAAACCTGAAGACAAACCAGACATAAATATATACTTTTCAGGAAGCTATAAAAGATGTATGGGATTGATCTCTTTAGCACAGAGAAGAATCTGTAACCTAAGTTTGTTCAGACAAAATTTCTCTGAGTTGCAGTTGTGAGAGATGGACATAACACTGATCACATAGTGGATGGATGAATTTGTGGAGCTGTTTAAATTTGGGAAGTTGGTATTTTTTTAATGCTTTTGTTGGTATTTTTCTGTCCTTTCTGTGCCTGTTTTAGTATTCTCCTCTTCCATTTCAAACTTCACAATCGTTTACCTTTATTAACTTTAATTATAAAGCTTTTATGCCCCCATAAAGGGCTTTAGTAGAAAATCAAAGCAGATAGTGTAGGAATCTGATTGTTGAAATGAATGAAAAACACTTTGACAGGACCATCTTAAGCCACATTGTTGAAAGAGGTGAAAATAGGAAAAAAGAAATATCTCAACCCTCAGAAAACCATGGGTTCAAATAGAATTCAGCTGTAGTTATTGTGGGAAAATCTTTGAAATTTATGCACTTTATGAATGCACTGAAAAACTAAAGAAGGTGGTGAAAATCTGTAGCTTGGGGATGAAGTTAAAATAAAACAGCTGATACTGTTCCTCTGCAGGACAGAAACCTTCCCCACACGTGGAAAATGCTGATGTTCCTTGAGGAAAACAAAACAGATTTGTGGATGGGCAGTGAGGCAGTGGAGGTGCTGGGTTGCTGATAAAGGACAGGGGCCAGAGCACCCAGAGATGGAGCAGGGAGAGCCCAGAGCCCCTGTGAGGCTCTGCTGAGCCTGGCAATGGCTCTGCTGAGCAGCAAGAACAGAAATGTGGGGTTTGCCATGGGGAGGATTCCCCAGCTGGCAGCGGGAGGGAGGAGGAGGCAGCACTGATGGGAATTCTTTGGGTGGAATAGAGCATGGAGGAGGTTGAATGTATGGGAGTGGGGTGTGAAAATGATGAATGGCTCCATGGATTTGCTGTTCAGTGCTAAAAACCCCAGGTCTGGCTTAGGTTGGGGAAATGTTAATTGATATGTGACACATTTCCACAAGCATCACTGCTGGGTGCCACTCACAACAAGGATGCTCAGATTCTGCCCCCAGCCTGCAGTGCAGCAAATAAAGGAAAACTGTGCTGGGGTTGAGCCTTTAAAGTAGCACAAACCTGAGGGACAGGTTACAACAAGGGGTAAGGGATTGAAGGGTTTAAGGACAACTGGGAGTGGGCATCAAGAGAAATTAGTTTAATTCTGAAGTCTGAAGTGTTTAAAGAGGCCCCACACATGGAGGGGAAGGAAGGAGAAGGAGAAAAAGGAAAGGAAAGAGGAAAGGAAAGGAAAGAGGAGAGGAGAGGAGAGGAAAAGAAAGGAAAGAGGAAAGGAAAGAGGAGAGGAGAGGGGAAAGGAAAGGAAAGGGGAAAGGAAAGGGGAAGGGAAGGGAAAGGAAAGGAAAGGGGAAAGGAAAGGGGAAAGGAAAGGGGAAAGGAAAGGGGAAAGGAAAGGGGAAAGGAAAGGGGAAAGGAAAGGGGAAAGGAAAGGGGAAAGGAAAGGGGAAAGGAAAGGGGAAAGGAAAGGGGAAAGGAAAGGGGAAAGGAAAGGGGAAAGGAAAGGGGAAAGGAAAGGAGAAGGAAGGAAAGGAAGGAAAGGAAGGAAAGGAAGGAAAGGAAGGAAAGGAAGGAAGGAAGGAAGGAAGGAAGGAAGGAAGGAAGGAAGGAAGGAAGGAAGGAAGGAAGGAAGGAAGGAAGGAAGGAAGGAAGGAAGGAAGGAAGGAAGGAAGGAAGGAAGGAAGGAAGGAAGGAAGGAAGGCATTCCTGTGATTTAGGTGTTGGATACAAGCTGGTGGATTCTATGTCATACTGAAAGAATAAAGATCTTTTGTGGAGTCATGAGGAGACATTTATGTTTAAAGAATCTCTTAACAGACCACCCTGATCTCAGTGACTAATAGACACATTAATAATTATATGAGAAAATGGTGCTTTTTTGTAAGGCTCAATGTATTTCTGTTGTTAACATCTTATTTTTCTTAAAGACGAAAATAGATCCTGCTGCACCTTTTTGACCATGACATTGTGTGTTTTGTTCAATCCTTTAGTATTTTTGAGAACTGTGGAAGTCAGCTTGCCCTTTCAGCTTGTTCTTAATGTTAGTTTTCCATTTCCTACGATTTTACTGGAAAGAGGCAAAAACCCTGAGAAAAGCCTTCAGAAAATGGAACTTTAATTATCAGTATGCAATCCAGATTTAGAGGGCTTCTTTCAGTATGTATTTTTTTTTTTTTACCAAGCTGTGAACCTCAGTTAATTTTAGAAAGTCTGATGAACTAAAATAGATGTCCTCTGCTTGAAAGTCAGATGATTCAGTTGAACCACAGACCCTTGAGCTCTTCAGGGCTGCATGGCTGTGGAGGCTCTGACTTTTAAAACGTGTGTTAATTGTGGAAATGGAAATCAGATCTGTTTGGGAGTCTTTTCCCCCCTCTTGAAATATTTTTCTGCAGTATGGTTTGAGCTTTTATTGGAATTCTGTGAAGGTATTACCTTCATGTTAATAGTTACTGTTTTGGACCACAGATTGAGGAATTTCTGGGGATTCCTTGCCTCCTTTGGCCCATGGTAAGAAATGGGCAGGGCTCTGGGTTTCTCTCACTGACCAAGGAGGTTTTGTCACAAGGAGCAAACAAAAGGAGAACCAGGATTCAGAAAAAAAGAACCTGTCTAGTTTGAAACATCCCCAAGCCATTTCTGCCATGTTTGGGACCTCCAAGGTGTCAGGAATTGGCCTTTCAGAGTGGCTGCCCTGATTTCCAATGCTCCTGCTGCCTGTTTGTCCTGCTGACTAGCACAGGAATTGAATGTTCAGCACATCCTGAAGCCATCCTGGGATTTGGTGATGTTTCTTTGGGCTTGTGCCTGGAGAGTGGCAGCCCCAGTTTGTAATCCAAGCCTGCAAGGAGCTGGGATGAAAGTTCTCACTTTTTGCTCTTCTGTCACTATTCTTATCAGGCAGCCTTTGAAACTTAGAACAATGACTTAGTGAGTTCCCACCAGATTTTGGGGCAGGACAGGGGGAACCATTGAAATTTGGAAGGAAAAAGAAAGGAAAAGTTTTCATTAAAGAAAAATCTGTCTCTGTAAAAGAGAGAGAGAGAGCACACGTGCAAGGCTGAGTGCATGCACACTCCACCACACATACACAGTCTTTTCCAAGCCTTTGTTCATATTTTAATCTGGCTCCAGTTCTCCCAGCAGATTTTTCATTTGGACCCTGCATTTGTGGCATATTTGCAGTCTCAGGCCCTCAGCAAAAGAGCACTTTGGAATCAGATATCTGAAAAGCATCATGACGGGAAAAGATTATTTACAAACACGACTTTAAAATATAGAATGGGATGTTTTATATAGAAAATAAAGTGTCACCACACTGGAGATATTTCAAGAAGCCTCATCTTATCTGTTTTGTTTTTGTAGAAATGATTCAGTGTTTGTGGAAACATCACAAGTACAATGTGGCTTCCACTGAATTCGTATTTTGAGACACTGAATGCAATCCACTGTTCATGGGTAAAGTCAGTCTACCCAGATCAAAATTAGATGAAGTTTCAGATTCCTTTGGTGGAATGTTTTAAGGGACAAGGTTCTGTTAAATAGCAAAGCCTCAGAACACAGAATTTGGGTACATCACTACAGGAGTGTGGGGGAAAACACAGCAGAGCAGCATTCAGATGTGAGCTGGGTTTATTGATGTGCAATCCTTTATTCCCAATATAGCTGGAAACCTGTGGAGTCTGGATATCACACATGCTCCTAAATGCTGCATAAAAATGAGGGGTGCACATGGAATAAGGAGGTTCCTGGGTATTTCAGTATTATGTGTTGTGTTTTGAGCATGCAGTACAGAACAAGCCAAATATTACCCCTTAAACTGCCACAAATTCAAGATAAATATTTCTGTCAAAAATAAGTTTTCCAAGACAGTTTTCACAACATGCAATCATGCTTTTTGGCTGCAGACTGCTAAGTTTTCAAGCACAGGTAGCTCAATCTAAAGTGTGCTCTGTTTCATTTGCTTTGATTTTTTTTTTCATTAAAGTTTTTCCCACAATAAACTACTACAGCTGAATTCTATTTGTGCCCACGGTTTTCTGAGGGTTGAGATATTGTTTTTTTCCTATTTTCACTTCTTTCAACAGTGTGGCTTAATATGGAAGGTAAAACTTTGGTTCCTAAAACATTGTTCACACATGCAGATAAAGACATCACTTCAATTGTCCTCTGAAGCACCTGGCGAGACACTAAAAAAGGAAAAGCTAAACTTTAGAGACAAGCAACTCTAATTTCCTTTTGCTGATCAGAGCATACACAATTCTCGTGCTATAAATTGGTTTTGTGTCACAAATTGTTTCCTGAATTCTGCCTGGTGTTCATTGGTTAAGGACATTTTAGCCCCCAAAAGCTGCAAAAGCACAAAAGCAGCAAGGCTGTGGTTGGCTGAGGAGCAGGGAGCCCAGAGGGGTGAGGGAGGAGGGGATTTTTCACTGGTCCCTGACACACAGCACCTGTGGCTCCTCCTGCTCCCGTGTCTGGGTGCACCTGCCTGGGCTGTGCCTGTACCCAGGCCCTGTTTGGAATCTGCTAACAGCACTCGCTGTAATTACTGTGTATTACTTAATTGAGATTCGTGTAATTATTATTTTAAACTACTTTACATGTCCTGATTTGAATTTTTAATTTGGAAAACAGATATTCAGACCTTCGATCTGATTCCCTTTGGATGGCTGTGCGTGGAGCATACATTTTAATGCTTCAGGTTATTTGTATGCAACAGGGTTTTCCCAATCTACACTCCTGAATCAATGCTAGTATTTATCTGTGCAAAGTTACAGTCAGTCCAGGGTAATATATTTTAATTCATAAAATCCATGTTTAGTCACACAATAAAACTATTTAGATTTGGCATTCTTTAACAAAATATGTACAAAATACATTTTCTTACTAAGTACAAGTGCAAGACAGATTTCTATGGATTTTTACCTTCTATGCATTTTTACATGAATTCCATCAATAAAAACATCTATCTGTACCTGCATACAAATTTTATTACTTGTTCTTTATTGTATTATATTTTATATTATATTTTATTATATTGATATATTTTATATTTTATTTATATATTCATTATTTATTATTTTATTAATTATTTTTATTATTTAATGTTTAGTATTTATTTTATTTATATGATATTTTATATTTTTACTTTATTATATTTTATTAGTTGTTCTTTATTTCGGAGTTGCCTGAAAATGCTATAATGGGGAACACAGGCCATGAATCCCATGAAGCCCTGGGAGCTCTGAGGGGTTTCTGGGATGCAGGAGGTGCTGGAGTTCCTGGGCTGTTGAGTCAGGGATGGAAAGACAGACTCCAGTCTTTCTCCACTCAAATATGTACAAAATACTTTTTCTTACAGAGTACAAGTGCAAGACAGATTTCTATGGATTTTTTACCTTCTATTCATTTTTTCGTGCATTCTGTTAATAAAAACATCTAGCTGTACCTGCATACAAATTTTATTACTTGTTCTTTATTTCAGAAAAATAATTATATCAATTTTAGAAGTCCCTTTGTTGAGATTCCAAGACAGGTGTAAGGATAGGATGGTGGGAAGTGATGAACCAGGCATGACTTAAAGAGAATGGATAAATTTTCTATTTGGCTGCAGCCTCTATGAGCTCATGACAGCTGATCCTACAATATTCATTTTCTGTAAAGGTATGGGGGTTTCACTGGCCTGGGGAGGTGTTTCCTCAGGAATGGTTTCAGTCCTGGTGTTCTGACACATTGGATCTGGTGAGAGTATAATAAAAATTAATATTATTCTAAAGTAGGTCCTGAAACATCACCAGGATCTTATCCAGAGGCACCAATGTATAAAATAATAAGGCAGACACTATTTTAACACAATAATTTGGACAGCCTTGCTTTGTTCAATGTATCTCCAAATGTTTGGTGTGGTATAATTATCTATATTCTGTTACTGAAAGGCTAAGTGTGTCCCATAAAGAGACTCTCAAAAAGATTTTAATTAAGTTAAACTAAAATAAGAACTGAAGTATAGAAAGTGCTCTAAAGAGTCTTTAATATCAAGATAAGCTCATAGCATCTTCCTAAATAGAAGTTAATACAGGCAGGTTAATATTCCTTCGCTGAAGAAAATGAAAACAGAATTGTACATTTGGTTTTAGAGGTCTTGAGTGCTCTGCTCCTTTCAAATCCTGTTTTCTTCCTGTGTTTCTCAGAAGCAGACAGGGAATGAGCCAAGCCTCTGTGCAGCTCTGGCTCTAATGTCTCCCAGCAAACAAAGTTCCCTTATTGCTGAGAACCTCTGCTTCCCTGCCCTTGATGCAGAGAAAATGAGAATATTCCTGCTGGAAGGTGAGCATTGCCCCAGCTCTGCCTGGTGCCACGGGAGCAGCTTGCTCAGAGCAGTGTGAGTGCAGTTTGTGCAACCCAGCCAGGGCAAAGGCACTCACTGTGCCCTGGTGGCATCCAGAGCAGGGGACGCCTGCTGCCATCACCCCCTGGCCACAGGTGCCCCATCAGCAATCCTGGAATGCCCTGCAATGGGAGAAATCATCCTGATGCCTTTTAAACAGCAAAAACCCCAGGAGTTTGCAGTCTGAAAAACTTGGTGAGTGCCTGCAGCCTGCCAGGTGCCAAGCGTGGAGATTCTCGGTTCAGTCAATAAAAGAACAGAGATAATTTCTCCCAGGCTGAGCCTGGGAATCTTAGAGAAAAAAATTAAGACAATTATTATCTCTCTATTATCTCTCTGACTATTCATAGTCACCAATAATGTGAGAGGTTTCTACTTGGAGACCAATCTGGTCCCACTTAGGAAGGGAGGCTATAAAGCTCGCTGCTTCTTGCTGGTAAAGGCTCTTCTTGAGCCCTCTGATCCACCTGAAGGCTGGAGTCTGTCTTTCCATCCCTGACCCAACAGTCCAGGAGCTCCAGCAGCTCCTGCATCCCAGAAACCCCCCAGAGCTTCCAGGGATTCAGCCTCATGCTGGATTCATGTCCTAGGCTCCCCATTATGGTAATTCCAGGCAACCACAACGAGGGGAGAGAATGATGCATCTGACTCCATCTTATCAGAAGGCTAATTAATTACTTTATTGTACTATATAATTCTATAATATATTACACTATATTACATCTAATTACATCTAAACTGAATCTGCCAACTGCACACAACTGTACAGAATCTCGTGACTCTCAGTGACAGTCCTGACACACACACACACACACGCGTGGCCCTGAGAGGGCAAGGAAACAAAACACCATCACTGTGGGTAAAACAATCTCCATACTGCATTCTACTTTTGCACAAACACAGGCACAGCAAATGATAAGAATTGTTTTTCCTTTCTCTGAGGTTCAGAGAATGTGAAACCCAGAAATATTCTTGGGAAGGATTGTGCCTTGCTTTTCCCTGTGAACAGAAATGTGGTGACACCCCAGGCCTGTGTGGCTGTCTTGTGCTCCCCATGCCATTCACAGGGCAGGGTTTACACCCCCAAAATGCAGCACACACGGCTCAGATCCTTTCCTGTGCCCTGCCCAGTGCTCAGCCCCACAGCTCCTTGGCCTTTCGCTTCCCCTTCTCGTGCTGCTGCTCCTGCTGCCTGGACATCTGCTCCCAAAACCCAAGTTCTTCTCTTGCTTTTCCCCTGACCTTGATGAATGGCCTATATCTCAATGCCAAAGCTCACCTTTTTCTGAACAGAGGAAGATTGATGGGGCAGGAGCAGCAGAGGAGCAGGTTCTGTGTCCTGGCAGCCTTGGCTGCTGCTGGGGCTCCCCCCCAGGGACTGGCAGCAGCCTTAATTCCCTGCAGGAATCCAGATCCCACCAAGCTGCTGAGGAACCAAGTGGGATTTTGAGACTCCTACTGCACAGGCTGAATATCTCTTAAAAATAGCAAGCCCAGAGTGCTCTGTTGATTTTCTGTCATGGAATGCTTTGAAGGGCAAATACTCCTTCTTGTTTTGCACAGATGGCATAATTTTGGGGGATGAACTCAGCATTATCAAATACAAGTTCATATGATTTTCTTTGTTTTAAATGTTAAGAAATAAGATGAAAGACCATGAATATTCTTTGTTCAAAACCATTAATTATTCCTACACTGCTCTACTACCATTTAAAAATGCTATTTTCCTTTAACATGTTTTCTATACATTTTTACTAGTAAAATGAATGCAACAATAACCTTTTTGAAAGACTATCTAGTTAAATTAGTTACACTTTTAAATATAATGGGTCCTTAAGGCCAGGTTTGCAAGCCCTGTGTCAAGGTGGCTCACTTAGATCAGGGGACTCGTGCCAGATAACAGCTACAGAAGATCTGAATAGAAAGGTGAAAGCAGTTGTTTATGAAAATTTGTAGTCTAAATTTAGGCAGACAAGGGGAAAAAATCAAGGGTGACTGAAAGAGAATAGATATCTAAGTGATATTGACTTGAACAGGTTCCTAATCATGAAGACATACGATAGATAGAAATGTGCTGGCAGAAGTTAATGGCTTTGAAAAGAAAAGACCAAATGTACAGTAATACCCTTGAAAGTGCTGACTTCATGAGTCAACATTTAAATGGGAGCCTGTCTTCCTGCTAAATAGCTTTCCAACTTCTTTCTTATCATAGGAGTCCTTAATTAAAATAGTTCAAAGGAGCTGGGTCATAAAACTGCATTGGGGTTTTTTTGTACTGAAAAGAATTTCTGCACTCAGCAAGACTTCATCAGTCCTCAAAACTTAGCAGTTGAGTCAATAGAGCTCTGTTCACTCTGGTGAACTGCACGTTGAGAATGCCATAAGCAATTATTTAATCTCTGCAACTGGGGGTTAGTTCAGGACCACAGTGGGCTAATTAAAAAGTGCTTCAGTGTGTCATTGATTTCTTGGTATGACCACAAAGTCCTACTTCACCCTGCCTTGCTTTGAAGCAAGCGATGCTGCCAGCCCAGCTCGCTGCTCTGACGGATGCAGAGGAGCCAAACGTTTCTGTCGTGCTGATGTAAGGGCACAGAGGGAGGGAAGAACCAGGAAAGAGCAGAAAGCAGAGGAGAGATTTAACACACAGGGGAGAACAGGGTCTGTGATACTGGTTTAAAATACCTGTGCTATCTGTGATACTGGTTTAAAATACCTGTGATATTTGTGATGCTGGTTTAAAATACCTGTGCTATCTGTGATGCTGGTTTAAAATACCTGTGCTATCTGTGATGCTGGTTTAAAATACCTGTGCTATCTGTGATGCTGGTTTAAAATACCTGTGCTATCTGTGATACTGGTTTAAAATACCTGTTCCATCAGTCAGGCTCACAGCATTCTGGAGGAAGGTTCTGTTGCAGGAAGGGCTGCACTGCCAGCACCAAGCCCTGGCTCTCTGTGATCTATCTGCTTGTCAAAACATCAACATCACCAATTCATTGCACTGCCTCACCAGTGACCTCCTCTTAGCCCTGCTCTCTGCAGTTTGCAGTTTCATTCATTTGTCATGTTGCAATCCTGTTTCTGGTTTAAATTTCCACTTCTGTTGAAGACATAAGTCCAAGTAGTAGAGTGAAAAATCCCATAACCTCATTCATAACTGTCATGACCTTTAATTCAGAAGCCATGGCTCTGGAATAGCTGTGGTTAATAGTCTTTTTAAGAGGTCTAGTCAGGCTTTGTCTGAAAATTCATGTAGTAATGTTGATTGGAAAATTGGTAAGACTCATGGGGAAAGTGAATTGGAAAATAGAAAGCTCAACATTTTAGTCTTTTTTTTTTAATTATTATTTCAATTCAGCTGCCCTGTTAGCATGCTGCTTGTTCTGATTCTGCTCTGTAGATTTGTGCTTTACTGTAGGCTGGGAAGGCAGTTAGGTGAGTCTGGTGTCATGGGAGGATATTATCAACTCCCAGGCAAGTGTGCATGCAGGAAAACTGAATGCTAGCAACAATGGTGTAAAGCTAATCAGGTGAAATATTTTGGTTTTTAAACATTTATATTTCTGTAAAATCTGTTCTCTGCATGAAGCTGCTGCCCACCTGAATATTCTTGCTCATTTACTATTAAAAGAGTTTCCCTAGGAAAAAAACCCAATTGACAGTTTTTATCCCGCTACCACTACTGAGCAATAAGATGTTCTAGCCTGCAGTAATTTATACTGAGCTGCTGTGAGCCATTGTTGAGGGGGGGCTGTAAAAATCCCCCTCTGATTGTCTCTGCATTTCTGGACTCTTTGCAATCAGGGCAGCAGCTCATGCAGAACACAACCTTCCCTCTGCTTTGGAGTCAGATCTGTGCCTGACTGATTACAAACCCAATTAGCTATCTTCTGGAGGCTAGGATAAACTCCAGATATTCCATCCTGGAGGATTTCACAAAGTTGAGTGCACGAACGACTGAAAAAGTATAAAACTAAATTAAGAGCTCAAGTCCCCTTGTCTCCTCAAAATTCCTGCCTTGGTATTTAGAATTCTATTTACACCCAAACCAGCTCCACTGCTGAAGGAATGGCATCTGTCAAAGTCAATGTGATGTGCCAGTAAACCCCTTATATTTTTGCCTCTTTTCCCACATACCAGGAATTGCTTTGACATGTTGAAACAAATGCCACCAAATCCATTTTCACAAATTTTGGTTGTACTCTGATTCTCAGTATCCTTCTGCTTCTTGCCTTTTCCAAAATAATACCTTAGCTTCATTGCCACATCCACAGTGTTGGAAGATTATCCAACTCCCATAAACTAATTTAAATGAAGCCTCTCCTTGCTCATAGTGAATTCAGGATCTCTCACTTGTGTGTACATTCACTCCCTCCCCAATTACTTTAAAACTCTTGCATAGCTGGGCTCCTCTCAGAGAATCAAAAATGAAGTTAAAAGCTTCAGAGTGCTCTGGTTTGGAGGAAAGCTGTTTCCTCAGAGTCTCACTGGATGCTGGCACTTGCTTCTCGCAGCACAAACATTTGCCTGGTGCAGCTCACGTCTTTCCCAGCTTGCCAGGAAATTGATTTGAGGATTTTGAGAGCTCCTTTCTTGCTCCTGGCTCACCTTGTCAAGCTGCTTAACTCCACAGGAATCTGGAGCCCCTTGGCCCCCAGGAAGGCAGACAAAGCCCTGCCTGCAGCTTTGCCACCTCGCTGGGTAGCACAGCAACCCCTCCAGCTGGCTCCTGCAGAGCTGCCCCAGTCACAGCTGCCCACAGACCCAGCCCTTTCATGGCTCCTCACAGGGCTCTCAAAGGAAAAAAAAAATCTCATTATTTTGTTGCTAAGTCCGTAGTGTTCCAAACTGCACCGACTCTTTGGTCAGAGTTCAGTGCCAACAAACTGTGCAGGGAATATTTTTTCACTCAGATAAATAAAGTTTTGGGAAATATATTACACATTGCTCGTGGTTTTGAAATGTAGTGAGTGCTCTGGGAAGCAGAGCGGGAAGAAGAGAGCAGACAGCCTGTTGCATGTAACAACACCTTCCCTATTCTTGATGAAACAGAAAATACATTTAGAGAGGTTGTTTGGTGGCCATTTTCCCTGTATTTTGTCCCCTTCCAGCTTCCTCTTGAATCCCCCTGGCTGGTGGGGCATCCAGAGGGACAGAAAAGGCCTTGAAGCTGTGTGAGTGCTGCTCAGCACTTTGAAATAAAACATCCCTGTGTTAATACCACAAATCCAAAGCACCACGGGGCTGCTATGGGCAGAATTAACTCAGCCAAGTCAGCAAAGGTTTCCCTGCATCTCCAAGAACTTCCCCCAAGGTGTTGAAAATGTATGATTCATTTTCACTGCCCATTTCATAACTGAGAATACCTGGACCAAGATTAATGTGTTTCTGATTTCCTGCTGTGAACCTCAGCTGAGGTAGGAAGATCATATTTCTGTTCAAATGAGTATTCTTCCTTAAAAACCCCAAACATTTTACTAAGCAATGCATTTTCATACTACTCTTATCTCCTACACCTTCTCTTTCCATGATTTTCCATAGCCCTAAGCAAAGCTATCATCTCTCAGATAATCTCCTTAAATCTAAAAATCCTCCAAGCTGTGCCATCATCATCATCATCATCATGCAGCTTCCCTTATCAATATATTTAAATGTCTGGTGTTGGATGCTTTCCTCTTCAGCCACAGAGAAAACACCAGTGCTGAGTGTCTCGTTAGTGCTGATTAATCACTGTGCAGTTTCAATCATTTTGTGAGGTTGAACCCCAAAATATTCTCCTAAATACAAATGCTGTTTGCAAGGTTGTAGCTCAAAAATAGTTCACAAATTGCATTGTTCAGATTATGCATTTTACCAGCCATGGAAACTTTTGGAATTTATTGTGTGAAGAAGTCATGGGGACATTGTTTTCTAGTGACTGCAGGTTTTCAATGCTTTACTTGATGCATTTGACTGAATTGTTTTAGTGGATGCCCAGCTCTATTTTCAGGTGAAGTGTGCTGGCAGTGAGAGGCAAAGCTGTGGCAGTGGCCAGTATTCAAACCCCTGGATTCTGCCAGATCAGCCAAGTGAATAAGGCAGTTTCTGCTTCTCTCTAGGAAATCATAAACACCATCCTTAGCTGTTGATGTCAGGCTGCTTCAGCAGGGCTGGCTGTGAACTCAGCAAAGTGATTAATGACTCATTAAAAATTAATTCATTTCCCCAAAGAATTTGCAAGGATTCTACTGTGAAATTCTTGCTGTACTCCGTGGGAGCTACACAACTTAATCCCCACGACCTGCACTTTGTGAGTAACCTTTTGGGAAATAAGGAACTGAAGCAGCTGGAGACATGCAGTGTTACATGGCACTGAGGGGCATTGCAGCGCTCCAGAGAGAAATCAGAAACTAAAATGTCATGGAGAGACACAGCCTGGGCTCAGCAAGGGCTGTGCTGGGAGTGCCTGGCTGCAGGGGCTGTGTTCCAGGCACTGGAAACCTTTTGGGTGTCTCCAGGAGGAGCTGAGAGGGGATGTGTGAGCAGGGAATTCACACGTGTGCGGTCAGGCTGTGGGGAGAGATGAGTCTGTTTGGGAAATATGTGCACAGCAGAGGAAAAAGTAAAATCCTGTTGTTGTTGAGGGCAAATGCAGCAGTGAAGGGTGAGGTGTCTTTGACTTCTACACAAGCACCCAGCAGTTCATTGCAAACGTGGGACACAGGCTGGGTGCTGAGCAGGGAAATCCTCCCTGCAGAAATGGAGCACAAGGCAGCTGTCTCCAAGGTGCACTGTCAGATGAGTTCTTCATCCACCTCAGAAAATATAGAATCTTCATTTATTCATTCATTTTCTCATATAGAAATGCATCATTTCAGTAGATTCTCCCCCCTGCCCCTCCTATTCCACAGAAATTATTTTTGATGCACGGGATGACATGCAGAACATTTTTCTGTGTCTTTAAATGCCAATTCCTGACTTTGAACTCAATGAAACAGATATTTATTTACAGGCTTGTCCTGGTAGATGTCCTGGAGTTAATTATGTGATATCTGTCTGAAGTTCTCCCCTGGTTTTCTACAGAAGTACATTTCTTGCTTTGAACCATGCTTGGTATTTACTCAGGTAGCAATTCCACTGCTGTTATAGGAGGGCCCAGGCTCTCTTGCTGTCAGGAAGTAGAAATCTGTGTGATGCTGGAATTATTTATTCCATCTAAATAACCAAAGCAAGATCATTAACCTCATTGCAGCACTGTGACCATGCCCTCTTCTCCACACTCTGCTCTTTTAATCACACCATTGATCATTCATCATCTTTCACACCATATTCCAAAACTTTGTCCTTGCCACAGTCTCTAAATCCTGTACTTCAAAACATGGGCAGTTGTGAGGAAAAGGGGAAATGAGTAGCCTGAGGAATTTTCAGGTTTTTATCTTTATTTTATGCAACAGTTTATGATTTAATTCTTCATATGCTTACACAGGCCATGATCTTCAGGATCTGTATTTTTTCACTGTACACCAGTGAAAAAAAAATTTTTCCACGTATCTTCAGGATCTGTGTTTTTTCACTGTATTTTTTCACTGTACATCACTTCAGGATCTGTATTTTTTCACTGTACATCACTTCAGGATCTGTATTTTTTCACTGTATTTTTTCACTGTACATCACTTCAGGATCTGTGTTTTTTCACTGTATTTTTTCACTGTCCATCACTTCAGGATCTGTGTTTTTTCACTGTATTTTTTCACTGTCCATCACTTCAGGATCTATATTTTTTCACTGTATTTATCTATATTTTTTCACTGTATTTTTTCACTGTCCATCACTTCAGGACCTGTATTTTTTCACTGTATTTTTTCCCTGTCCATCACTTCAGGACCTGTATTTTTTCCTGTACATCAGTTATCACCCAGCATTTGGCAGACTGGGATGGGGTGTTCAGGAGCAGTTCAGCAGTGAGCTGCAGACACACTGCCCCAGTTGCTCCTCCAAGTCTGGCTGGTGTCTCAGGGGAGGGCGAGTCCTGTGCCCCACAAAGCCCAGCAGCTCCTGAGAGTGGCTGTGCTGGGCAGGAGTCAGGCCCTGTGCCAGGGGTTGTTTATGTGCACAGTTTGATTTCAGCAGTAAACACTGCAGGCACTCATTATGCCCAACATTAAGAGTGGGTGACCTCTCGCTCTCCAAAACAGTCAAATACAAATAGTAAATTAAATCAAGCATTAATCAAAACTGTAAAATAGCCTGCTTAAACCCTTCAGAAACAACACACCCACTACCTTCTTCCAAAGCCTTGTCAAACAAATGGTTTTTGTGGTGTATCTGGAAGGTCATCAAGTCCTGGGCTATTTCAGGAGCAGGTTCCAGATGGTCTCCAGCACACTGAATAATGTATGTGTGTGTGGGAGTGGGGAGAGGGGCTCCAAGGAACCATTCCACTGACAGGAGGAAACCCAACCCATGCATTTGGCATTCATCTGTGCCCTGCTAGGTGTTTAAAAACCTCTCGTGTCCTTTGCTTCAAGTGGCAAAAATGACTTGTTTGGAGGATCTTTAGTGACAGTATCAATTTCATATTTCACTCAGCAGCACTCTAGAAAACCTTTAGCTCCTGTTTGGGCTACAATTGTCTCGATGACAAGAGCACTGGTGTTTTATAGGATCTGTTATTTGTAGTGTGACATTCCATAGGCAGTGACCTTTTGTCCTGTAATTCCTGCCCTGCTATACAGGGAGAATCTCAACAGCTCCCTATGCATTGTTATACATAAGATAATGACATGGCATAATGCAAATTCTTAAAACTGCTTTGCCTGAGTGTCATGGGGGTGTCTGTATGATTTGCTTGATGATGAGCTCCACATTCCCAGCAGCCCAGAAACCCCCAGTGGGCTGGGCTTATCCCCACAGGGCAAGGGAGGGATTCTGCCCCTCGTACCTGCTCAGGTGAGACCTCACCTGCAGCCCTGGGCTGCCCAACAGCAGCAGGACCTGGAGCTGCTGGAGAGAGTCCAGAGCAGCCCCAGAGATGCTCCAAGGGCTGGAGCCAGGCTGGAAGAGCTG
The DNA here is from genome assembly GCF_051311805.1 of Agelaius phoeniceus. Taxonomy (NCBI): domain Eukaryota; kingdom Metazoa; phylum Chordata; class Aves; order Passeriformes; family Icteridae; genus Agelaius; species Agelaius phoeniceus. Next base: position 12,982,904 of record NC_135280.1, on the reverse strand, counting down.
GGGGTGCTCACCTGGAGAGGAGAAGGCTCCAGGGACACCTCAGAGCCCCTGCCAGGGCCTGAAGGGGCTCCAGGAGAGCTGGAGAGGGACTGGGGACAAGGCATGGAGGGACAGGACACAGGGAATGGCTCCCACTGCCAGAGGGCAGGGATGGATGGGATATTGGGAATTGGGAATTGTTCCCTGTGAGGGTGGGCAGGCCCTGGCACAGGGTGCCCAGAGCAGCTGGGGCTGCCCCTGCATCCCTGGCAGTGCCCAAGGCCAGGCTGGGCAGGAACCTGGGACAGTGGGAGGTGTCCCTGCCATGGCTGGGGTGGAACAAGGTGAGCTTTGAGGTCCCTTCCAACCCAACCCATTCCATGGATTTTTTTTTTCAAATGCACAGAATAGAAAGGCAGCAAATGCTTTGTGAGCACAGGGTGTCCAACAACCCATGGGCCTCCAACTTGAATGAGTTCCCCCACACTGTGTGCAACAGGGAAAAACACTGACCTGATACTACACCAGGAACAAAATCAGACCACCTGGATCAATTGTGAACCTGGGTCAGAGGTGAAAATGGGATTTATTAACCAGTGGTCCTCTTCAGCATTACAGGTTTAGCCCTGATATTGCATTCTGGCCATGCTAGAATGAAAATTGAAGAATCTTGAGTATAAATAGACCTTTGGTGCCTTCATTTCTGCAAGCAGGAAGATATAGATGGCCCTGTATTGCCATCAATCATGGAATAAAAAATCCCAAACAATACTAAATACTCTATAACAATGCTAAATTTTAATAATGATACTAATTTTGTCACCAAATTTTCTGCTCCTTTTCCCATTGCCATCCATCAAGTTCCCTCCTGGCCACAGCTCAAAATTCATGCTCTTGGTGAAATTCTGCTCATGTGTAGGGAGACCAAGGATATGGAAGAAATTGCACACAGATAAATCAGTGCATCGTTTTTGTCCTAAGGTAATAATATTTCAAAGTACTTTCATTCTGATGGTTTTCAGAATAACTATTTGAAGTGAATTGTTGGCCTTGGACAAATTCCTGGAGGAGATAATGACGTACATGTCACAAAAGAAATCATTGTTATAGGCACAGCTGGTGACAGTGCTCTGTGTCGACAAACAAGTAAGTTGACATAAAGCCTACCATTCAATTACTGGCATAAAGAAATCTCCTCTAAAACAAGATTGAAGACATGGCCTATGGCACCTCAAGTTTGAATAATACAGCAATGGGAAAAAATAGACAATATCAGCAATGAAGGAAGAGAAAAACTTAATTTCTAATCCTCACCGTGTGCAGTTCAGAGGACTAACACAAAAGCTACATTTCCTATACTGTCAGGATTCAAAAATTGAACTTTTATATTTTTTTACATGAATAAAAACATAGTCCCAGTTTCACACCATAGCTGTTAGCTCAAGGTTCTTAAGATTTCCAGGCTCTCCATTTGAGTTCTCTTCTGCAGGTCTGTCACTGTTCATGAGCTCCAAAGTGCATTCATATTGTTCTTCAGCCTCTGCAGGGGAATACACAAACCCACTCTCAGCAGCAAATTGCTCCCAGGAAAGATTGGATCACTAAAGTGGATTGGCTATTGTCAAAATGTCACTCAGAAGACAATAGAAAACCAAAATAAAAGTGATTCTCCAGCAGCTGCTGTCACTGCAGCACACGGGGATGCTCAGGGTTGCCTTTGGCTGGGCACTGTTCTGAGATACACCTTGGGCTGTGTCACTGTCATATTTTCTGAAAAATCCCTTTGCCAGGATTTCTTCTCCTGGGAAGCTGGGAAGCTTCAGCTTCTCCCTGTTTTGCTGCTTTGGAATGTGATTTGGAGCTTGTTTATCCAAACATGTGAATTGTTTTAATTTAATGACCAATCATGGCCCAGCTGTGTCAAGGCTCTGAGGAGTCACGAGTTTGTATTACTCATTCTTGTTAAACCTTCTGATGTGTCCTTTCTCTATAGTTTAGTATAGCTATAATATAATACAATATAATATAATATGTAATAAAATGTAATATAATGTAAAATATATAATATAATATAATATAATATGTAATAAAATGTAATAAAATGTAATATAATGTAAAATATATAATCTAATCTAATCTAATCTAATCTAATATAATATAATATAATATAATATAATAATCAGCCCTTTAAGAACATGGAGTCGGACTCATCTCTTCCCTTGTCCTGGGGATCCTCACAAACCCCACAGGAGTGGCTGAGGAAAACTGGGTGTGAGAACTCTGCAAGTCCACAGCCTTCAAAAATAAATTTAATACAGAATGAAGAAAAGATGAGTTCCCAACTGGTGACTTGCTAGAGGTCATCACATACTGGGGGAATTTATAGGGGTGAATGAGAACTACAGGTATTAATTATATTGCTGCATTAATTAATTACATTATGGGCACAATTAGGGAGCAGGTGCATTTAAAAGGAAACACTATCACAGGATCTTTAATGTTCATACACATCCTGAGGTTTCCCAAGGAGCAGAACATGTACAGGGAGCTCCAAGGGCTTGGAGAAGCAGCAAATGAGGTCATTAGGCTCAGCCTTGGTGATTTCCACCGGGTTTTGCCCCTCCCTCTGGGGACTATTTCCATTTCTGTTTTATGTATGGCTCATCTGTTCCACATACTCCCAGAATCCAAGTTCTGCTGTCAATAAATGAGCAGTAACAACACCCAGTCCATCACAGCTGGAGGTGCAGGTCTTATATTTTTCACATGACTAAACTGTAAAATGTTCTGCATGGTTGTGGTGACTGGGGGTGAACCAAGGCTCCCCAGGCTTTCACCCAGCTGAGCTCAGGGCTGGCCCTGCTTGTCCTCCAGGAGGAAAATCCTGTGGTGCCCATCTTGAAATTACAGCAGCACACACGAGAATTCCTTAGAAATGCAATGTTCAAAACAACAATATTGTTACTGGTGCTAATCCATGGTGGCTGCATGCGCCAGGGTCAGCTTTTATGGATAAATTACCTTTTTCATTGTCAGTTTATTCTCTAAATATTCATGTCAAAGGAGCAAAATCCATGTCAAAGGAGCTGTAAATCTGCATTTCCTAGAATATAAAGTTGTTTTCTGCCTGTGCTTAGGCTGGATTTGCTGCAGGGTTCTGGTGTGGGTCCCTGGCATGAGAAAGTTTTGCAAATTTTTAAATGTTCTCTTTTTACAGAGAAGAGAAATTCATGGTATCATTAGAGATGAACATTTTAATTTAAAAGACATATATTTTATAACAAAAAAACCAAGGGGTCATTGCTTATAGTCAGGTGTTGGTTTCTGTCCAAAGCCAAATGATAAAGTCTGATGTCAGGTAAGCAAAAGCAGCTCTGAGGAATTTTAGAGAAGAACAGCAGGGCCTTGTCCTGTAGCTCTGCTTGCACAGAATGCTCTTCCCTCAGGGTTTCAAGTTTCTGCTGATTTTTAAAATTTTAAATGCTTATATATGAGGAATGAGATAATAAATTTAGGAAAAGAATCTCCATTTGATATTTTTGCTCTTCTTCATATTGAGAAACTTCATAATTTTTTTCTAGTCTTAAGGCTTTATTTTCAAGCACCAGAAATTTTAGACTTCTGAGTCAGGTGTGTGGGCTCAGATATGTCCAAATAATTTCTATTTTTCTGCTTGTCTTGGAAAATTTATGTACTTTCCTGTAGGTGTGAACTTATCTGTGTCCTAAAAGGAATTAAAAGAAATGAGACTACTTCACATGTAAAACATATTTAACAGTCACTTTTACAAAAAAGAAAAAAGGAAGTTATTAAGAAAAGCACAGAGGTGAATGATGGGAATTAAAATCCACCCAAGCTAAGAGACAATGTGGCCTTGTTTGAATTCCATTCTGCTGTTAAATTTTGCTGCATTGAACTTCATAGATTTTAATACATAGTTTTGATTTGGGAACTTTTAAAAGGTACCCTGCATTTGGTTTGTTTCAAATTCCTAACATGGCTCAGCTCGAGGTGGAGAATGTGATTCCTGCACATTGCAAATTGAACAAGAAATTTCTTTTGGAATAAAAAGGAGCTCCAAGATCCTCTGTGAACCCAGAGCCCCTGCCAGGGCTGCTCATGACGCTGCACAGGAGGATTGTGATGGATGAAGTGAGTGCATACCAGATATTGTTTTAGTGCATTAGCCCTGATTTCCTGTTCCAGGTGATTGATTGAGCCCCAGTCAAGGCAGTGTCCACAGCAAATATTAAGCAAACTTACCCAGACACAATCAATCACTCTTATCAAAAAATCACCACATTTGGAGCAAAAAAAAATGCTAAAGCCTTACCTGCTTTGCACTGCCTTTATCCAGGTTTAATTTTATTTCTTAAAGGAATAGGAGAACAGATTGTGTTTGTTGTTTGCTCAGTGTATTTCTCCAGGCTGGGCAGCTGCAAAGTACACAGGTGTCATTTGCTTATATTGCAATGTTTGCTAGTTCAGAGAAATGTGAGCTTCAAAAAGGAATATTTAGAGAATAAACTGACAATGGAAAAGGTAATTTGTCTATAAAAGCTGACCCTGGTGCATCCAGCCATCATGGATTAGCACCAGTAACAATATTGTTGTTTTGAACATTGCATTTCTAAAGCATTCTCTTATGTGCTGCTGTAATTTTGCTTAATTTATTTAACAATTATTTAAGCACATATAAATCTGATTCAAGCATAGTTAAAAGGTTTTTTTATGTAGCACACAGGTCTGATTTCCTTATTTCAAAGGTGCAGAGGATTCTGTTTCTCCAGTGCTGTTGCAGCAGGCTGGCAATAACCTGGACACTCTCAGTGTTCTAAGGGGTCTGAGTGCAAACCCAACACCAAACAGGCAGCACAGGGGAGCTGCAGCTGGGTCTTGGATGTTTACACTCTCAACACACTTGATGGGATCCTGTTTAATACCAGAAAAAAACATTTTTCTTTATTTTTTAAATTTTTTTTACATAGATAGGAATGACAGGACCTGCCAAACTAAAATGGAGAAGGAAAGAAAGCAGTCTTATGTACAGGGGAGAAAGTGAAGTAGAGAAATGTGATTACTAAAGGTTATTTTTCTCCTAAAAGCTAAGAATTACTTATTGAAGAAAAAAAAAAAGGGGGGGGGAAATAGAAAATCAGGATTTAGGAAGTTGGTAGTCAGCTGTAGGGAAAATCTGGATGTAGGCTTGATCTATGGCCCAAGATCCCCCACAGTGCAATTTCAATTTATGGGCTTTCCCCACTGGTTTGTAAGCTAGAAAACAGCATCAGGCACATTTCCCTGAAGGAATTCTCCCCATGAATCACCTCATCATCCCCATGGCCATTGCAAACCACCAGCAATGAGAGAGAAACTGGGTCAGGTCCTGTCAGTTCAGCACCAGCACCAGCTCAGGTTCTGATCCCCTTGGTGCCCCAAGACACCACCAACACCTGGCTTTCAGCTTTTGCCTTTTTCTTCTAAGCTTAGCCATAAAATCACCTCTTGAATCCAGGCTCTGCTTTCCTGGCACTCTTTCTGACACTGCTTTCCTGGGATTGTCCCACTCCCATCCATGCTGTAGCTGAATTCAGATTTCCCCCATGCCATGGCTCAGTGCTGAATCCACTGATGCAGTTTGCTGTCACTAGAGTGACTTTCCAGAGTGTGACATTCCACCAACCTCTCATAATCCTGCTTAGATGGATTTTTACAGCATAAAGAGAGTAAAACAACTTCTTATGGCTCAGACAAGAACACAAATGCTTGTCCTGTTTCTGTCTAAGACAGCATCTGCAGCAGACTTTAATTCCTTCTGAGCATGCAGTGGGAATGGCTTTGCATCAATTTAAACTGCAAACCTGGTCAACTAAAATGCTTTTAATTGTTCATTGGCAGCCATTCAAAACCTCTGCTTGTGGTGAGCAACTGCTTTGGTGTGTGTTAACAACACAGAGATGTGGCACAGACACAGAACAAAACATGGATTTATCATCCCAAACTCCATTTCCAGTGCATGTGAGACCATGCATCAGAGTTGAAATAACAGTCACAGGATAATATTTGTATTATACATTGTAAGAGCCATCCAAGAAGCAAAGAATTTCCCTTTCCTTCATTTCCATTTTCTTCCTTCACCTGTAAAGTGACAGAGGAATGAAGTTTTTGTGTTATACATTGTAAGAGCCATCCAAGAAGCAAAGAATTTCCCTTTTCCTACATTTCCATTTTCTTCCTTCATCTATAAAGTGGCAGAGGAATGAAGTTTGTTGGTTAAGTAGATTATTTTTTTGCACCAGGAGAGTCTTGTATCAAGCCTTTCCCTAGCTAATCATTGAAATTATACATTTTCCCTAAATATTTGTGGTGTGATGAGCTGACCCCAGCTGGCAGTGCTTCTAAAACACTAAAGAGTGTTTCCTAATTTCTTTGTAATTAAGATATTTTAAGAATATAAGGAAATATGCTCTGCTAATTTTCTTTACTTAATAGACTCACCCCCAGTAAGCCATTGGAGACTGCAGAGTCTTTCATGGAAATGTCCTCATCAGCTGAAGATGAAATTAGGTCACCTTGATAACCTGGTTTGGTGAACTGAATGGGTTTGATGTCTGACAGCACCTCCCCTGGAGTTTGTGGGTTAGAAATAGGGAAATAGTACAAGAAAATCTCCAGAAGGGATTTTGTGTCTCGGTGGATGTTTTTCCTTTGAACACAACGATGTTTCATTTTATAATTGAAATGCAGTATGTCTTTGAACTTTCAATAGCCAAGGCTATTAAGTAACAGCATTGCATTTCATTTGTTATATTACATTTTAAGTTCAGTCCATGCATTTTTAATTCTGTTTATGTCTTGAGAGCTTGCCTCTAGTGAAATAAAACCAATCAAGAATCTAGAACAGGAATTAAAATTTAGATCCTAATTCACCACTGCCCCGTGGTTCCTTTGTGTTTACTTGAATAAGTACCAGGGACTAATAGAATAAATGTAAGGACCCTGTGGACAAAAGTGTTATTGTACAGGGTCAGGCAGTGCCCAAGCTCTGCCAGGCCCACCTCAACTCCCTAAATGTGAGAAAGCTGTGCTGCAATGTGGCTGATGGCAGAAGGGAGAGAAAGAATTGCCAAAAGAGATGGTTGCACAGAAAATCTGTGTCTGTGGTACTAAGAAAAAAAGGATTGAGAGAATGGATAGGGAGGGTGTTAAAAATAAATGTATTTAAAATTTATTAAATTATTAAAAATAAATGTTGTAGGTGACAGGAGCTGATGTTTGGGCCACTGGGGGAGGAATCTTGGCCATGTGGCTCTTCAGGAGTTTTATGAGCAGAAATGTGGTGTGGTGGGTTGGGTTTGGCCAGCAGCCAATGGCCCAGCTGGCTGCAGAGCCACCCTGGCACGGGGACAGAGCCCTGCTGGGCTGGCACAGGTGAGCACACCTGGTTGGACAGGGACAGAGCCCTGCTGGGCTGGCACAGGTGAGCACACCTGATGAGCAATGAGGGGACAGAGCCCTGCTGGGCTGGCACAGGTGAGCACACCTGGAGGGATGGGGACAGAGCCCCACTGGGCTGGCACAGGTGAGCACACCTGGTTGGACAGGGACAGAGCCCCTCTGGGCTGGCACAGGTGAGCACACCTGGTTGGACAGGGACAGGGCCCCTCTGGGCTGGCTCAGGTGAGCACACCTGGTTGGACAGGGACAGAGCCCCTCTGGGCTGGCACAGGTGAGCACACCTGGAGGGATGGGAGGGGACAGGGCCCCTCTGGGCTGGCCCAGGTGTGCCCACACTGGGAAGGGCCCTCACTCCCTGCTTGGCTCTGTCGCTCCCAGCCCGTGAGCACGGGCAGGGCTGAGCATCAGCCAGAGCAGAGAACAGAGCAGCAAAGGGCAGGAGGTGCCTGAGCAGGGGGAAAAGAGCCCTGGAGCCCTGGGGGAGGCAGCAGGAGGGGCAGGATGGGCAGGATGGGCTGCAGGCTCCAGGCAGGGCTCCCCTGGCAGCCCCTGGGGATGCTGAGCTGCAGCAGGGAGGAACAAGGGGGAAATGAGCATTGGTGCTGTGCTCATCTGTAACCACAGCTCTCTTTACAGAGAGGCACAATTTCCCAAGAATTTCTTCTGGGAAAGGCAGTGAGAAAACCTCAGAGAAGAAGGGAAAACAATTCTTAGCTCATTTTCTGCTCCTGTGTTTGTGCCCATGTGGAATGTATTCTGGAGATTGTTTACCCAAGGTGATTGCTTGATTGGATTCTGGTGATGGTGTTTGGGATTCACTGACCAGTTGGATCCGTGTGTGTGGGGACTCTCAGGCAGAGAGTCATGGGTTTTCTAGTTAGTTGTTGGGGAAGATGAAACAGGAAAGCCTTATAAATATGATTGCCTGGCAAAAGATTTTGAGAATATGGAAACTATAAGTGAGATTGAAATGAAAGCAGCTTTGAGATCCCTCAGTTACTGAACAACTGGAAAACAATGGCATGGCTGGCTGAAGGTGATCCCCTTCTGATGGAACAACACCCTCTGCTTGCAGACAGCTCCAAGGGTCAGAGCAGACCCTACAGCTTGGCAGAAGGGGCCCAAAGAGGAGTTTTTGGGATTTAAAATGTAACACAGGATGGTAATGTAATGATTCTTATAGGCTGTATGGAAATGCTGTAGGATTTGTATATTGTACTAGATTGGTTGGTGAGAATTAGAATATTCAGCACAGAAGAAGGTTTATTGCATTGGAACAGGAACCTTGCTCTCTTATTCTCTCATCCTCTTTCCCACTCTCTTTACTTTTCCTTGCTGCTCTGGGCTGTGGCTGGCAGCTCCCAGCAGGGCCCTGCATTGGCCCTTTGCAATAAACCCCAAATTCCAAGCCCTGGCTTTAGAGATCTCTGGTCTCCATCCATCCCAACCCTCCTACCCCCATCCCTCCTACAGTTAGTGATAGTTCTTCTTAGTGTAAAGTAATGTAATATAGTTTTAGTATAATATAGTATAAGAAAGTAATTAATTAGCCCTCTGATATCATGGAGTCAGAGGCCAATCATTCCTCCCACCCATTGGAGATGATAACCCTCATACCCATCCCTGCTCCAGGGAACAGGAAGGACAGGAGCCTGAAGTGGAACCTGGGGAAAATATTAAGGGTGGAAGGTGGTTTAACCTTTGTCTGTAACCTTAATCAGAACCTGGGGGGGAAGGTGGTTTAGCTTTTGTCTTTGTTTCCCCCCATTCAAATTGGCAAGAAATGAAATTAGCTTCCCTCAAGTCGAGCCTGTTTGGCCTGTGACAGTAACTGGAGTGTTTTAATCTTGATTTCTGAGCTTTTCCAGCTTATTTTGTCCCCTGTCCTGATGGGGAGGAACAGGGACGCTGGGTGGGCCTCAGGCAGCCAGGCAAGGCCAGCCCATCACACCTGGCAGCTGAGGATGTCTTCTCCTGTGCTTCAGCATGGATCTAGAGGTCTGGTTTCATTGTTCATTCACTGCTGACCTTGCATTGTAATTTTTATTTTTGCTTCATTTAAATCAGACGAAAATAATGTAATCCAAAGGTACGATCAGAGCTCAGCTTTGTTTTGCTGGACAATTTACAGCTAAAACTTTGCAGCCTTTTTTGCATTCAGTTATTTTCTTTGCTAGTAATGGGCTCGGAATTCTGTCAAAATAAGGACTGAAAAAATGATGTCTGATTTAATATTCACCTTTTCAAAGGACAGAGCTTTTCTGAGTACAGGAGAGTTCAGGGCTGAATGTTAAGACTCAGAAATTTAGCAAGTCCCACTGTATTTTTCAACCCTAAGCACTGTTCTACATCCCTGGAATTAGAATAAGGCTGGATCTTTGAGATTCCGTGTCTCTCATTGATCACAGTTTGCCTGAAGTAAGGAGGCATTTTTTCCATTATCAGACTGGTCTGGCCAAATGAAGGTTTTTACTCTAGAAAAGAATTTTTTCTCTTTTCCTGTCAGGTGGGTTCAATTTAAAGTTAATTCTTGTCATTTAATGACAGGATGGTATGTGTGATTGCTATGTGGAAGAGATGAGAGTGTGATAGAGCAAGGCTGTGTCTCAGGAACACTCTCTGAGGAGAGTCTGGACTGTAACACCCTCTGCTATCAGGCTCTGCACTGCATTAGGTGAGTGTCTCTCTCAGAAATACAGTAAGAATACTTTTCTCATGTATTTTTGCTTTCCCATGTCTCTAAGTCTTTTTATCCTGGACTGTGTACAGGAAAGGATGAAAACTATTTCTGTAAGACTTTGATGTGTAGTTTTTATTTCTTCCATCACCCCTGGTGTCCTCCTGCACTCTGGATTCTTTGTTTGTCAGCTGCTGCCTCTGTGAGCAGAGGTGTGGGGACCTTCCCTCAGCTGTTTGCACCCACATGTCCTGCACTCCTCAGGACTTTGTTATTCCAGTCTCTCCCTTCCCCGAGTTCTTGATGTTCTGACATCCAGATGAGTCACCAAATGCATTATTTTTTTTAGGTTGTTAGACTGATTTTATATGTGAGATTCATTTCAGATGCCTGTTCTGAATAGACTTGTCTGCCTTCAGTTTGCCTGAGCCATTGAGCAGAATTCCATTAGGTGTGTCTATGGAATGATTTATCCCCAGCTCAGCTGAGGGAGGGGAATTTGCACCTGGCCAGCTGCAATTGCTGGGACACCCTGGGCCATGCAGCACCTTCCTCTGGGGTCCCAGAGCAAACCCCCTCAGGATGGGCACAGCTGGGCAGGGTGGGGCCTGAGAAACCTTTTATTGAACAGGGAGGGGGCTCAAACCCTTGAGGCTTGAGAACTTTGGCACAAAATGCAAATTATTTGCCCCACCCTTTGTCACCGATGTATTCTCTGAAAAATCCCTTTGCCAGGATTTCTGTCCTGGGAAGCTGAGAAGCCTCAGAGAAAAATGAAAACAATAATTATCTGCTTGCTTCTCCTGTGTTTTGCTGCTTTGGAATGTGGTTTGGACATTGTTTACCAGCTGGTCATTGTTTGATTGATTTCTGCTGTGAATTGTTTTAATTTAATGACCAATTGGGGCCAAGCTGTGTTGGGACTCTGAAAGAGTCAGGAGTTTTCATTATTATCTTCTAACCTTCTGTCTGGATCCTTTCTGTATTCTTTAGTATAGTTTAGTGTAGCATTCTTTAATATAATATAGATCATAAATTAATAAATCAGCCTTCTAAGAATATGGAGTCAGATTCATCATTTCCTCCCTTCGACAGGGGACTCAGAAAATACCACAACCTTTCAAGTTTTTTCCTAAATTTGGTGTTTTTCCTAGAACCAGCTTTCTTCAAACTGGCTGTAAAAATATTATTTCTACATATAGGACCCCATTAGTATACAGCTATATAAACATAGGGCTGTATTAGTATCTAAGTATATTGGGGGATAATTTAAAAGACATTATTTTAACTGTTGTTTTAGGCTTCTTTTCAGAATTACTTTTAAAACTAGTTGTGATTTTATGCTGAGAAATAGAAAAGGGAACATGTTTATAAGCATTTCTAGTATGTATGTGTAACTGCAAGTAAATAAAAACAATGTACTCTAGAAAGGGCTATATTTGGCCAAAGATGTGATAGGACCAGATGGATATTACAGTGATTTTCTTTACTGTCACATTGGGAATGTAGTTCCATTGTACATTTTCATTTCACTCTGCTTCTCGATCAGCTAGCAATGATATAATAGTATTTCTGGATGAAAATAGTCAGCAAAACATTTGTTCCAGTTGTGTTCAGTGGAGCTGTGCACCACTTTAAAACTCCAGCCACAGACAAGGAGAGCCCCAAAGGCAGCAGGAATCTCCAAGCTGTGTGTGCAGGTGAGAGGAGGCTGTGGTTCATGGCTGTCAGGCACATTGGAGTAACACTGATGACATTTTTGTTATTAGAGTAACACAAATGCCATTTCTTCTATTCATTTATTTACCATGCAGCATAATTAGACCTTTAGATCCCAAGTCCAGGCTCTCTGCTTTGCTGTTGCCATGTGAGTGTTATTTCTAGTCAGTACAGAGTGGGCAGGGCAGTTTTCTCTCTTTTGGGGTTTGGTGCTGGTGCTGGCTTTGAGGAAACCACCATGAAAGCCCCTGACCCCTAAAACCCCCAGTGAAAGCAGCACTGGCCTGGTGCCCTGCTGGGGTACAGCCTCAGCACCAGGCTCCTTGCTCCTGCACTCCCCAGAGCTTATTGCTGCCCAAGAAAAAGGAAAAAAAAAAGGAATAATACTACAGAAATGTGGTTTTTATAACCATATTGGTGCCAAAGAAAGAGGGAAAAAAAAAAAAGGAAGAATACTACAGAAATGTGGTTTTTATAACCATATTGGTGCCAAAGAAAGAGGGAAAAAAAAAAAGGAAGAATACTACAGAAATGTGGTTTTTATAACCATATTGGTGCCAAAGAAAGAGGGAAAAAAAAAAGGAAGAATACTACAGAAATGTGGTTTTTATAACCATATTGGTGCCAAAGAAAGAGGAAAAAAAAAGGAAGAATATTACAGAAATGTGGTTTTTGCTCTTACAAATGTTTTTTTTTTTAGATGTGACTGTGCTTCCAGCAAGAAAGCTTGTATGAAAGCACAGTTCAAACCTGGCAAAGTTCAGGCTCTGGCTTCATAGCCAAGGCCTTTCTTTAATCAGTGCTTCAAACCTGTGAGAGGAAAGGAGCCATAAAATCAATTCTAAGTAATCTTGGAAATGAGATAATAGTCCATTAATCTCATCAATATAAGCATGAAATTTTCTGCTGCAGTTCATGGCTACACATTTGTAATAAATTTATCAGTGGGAACAGGAGAGAAGCCATGGGATTACTGCAGGGGTTAGTGCCTCATGCTTCCCCTGCAGCCTTGGTTCAATTTGGCTTTTTAATATATTTTTTTCTCCCAGTGAATATATTTAATTCCTTTGTGTAACAGTGCCAACCAAACCTTGTTGCAGGTTCTGTATTAACTGGGAATTAGTGGTGAATTTCTCGTGTGTGCTCAGGAATCAGTGCTGAGGGTTGGGGTGGCAAGGGCTGGAGAAAGCAGTGACCTGCATGGTGCCACTGCTGCTGGGCAAACTGGAGCTGCTGCCAGTGCCTGTGGTTCCTGTGGCAGCCTTGAGCCCTTGCTGCACTCTAAACCCTGTGTATAGAAACCATAAGATTTTGTGACAACCACAGAAGTTGTTTCTTAAAAAAACAAAACCAAAAAACCAAACAAAAATGAGAAAAACCCCAAAACAAACAAAGAAATAAAACCTCACAAAGCAAGTCTTTCTTTGAGCAGTTCTATTTGTTGGGGTGAAGCTCAAGGGGATGGTTCCTGATCTCACCTCTTGCTCTCTGAACAACCCAGTCTGCCTGGGCTGGCTGCCCACACAAACCCAAGCACCTACAGGGAACGTGAATTTTGGTCTCTCCCATTTCTAGGAACTGTCAAAGGCAGTGCAACTTTCAGAAAAAAACATAATTTTATTTTTTTCCTTCCCTTAGAGGCTTCCCACCCTTTGGAGAATTTGTCTGTGTATAACAAAGGGCAATTGCCTCTACAGAAATGGAATTTGGGTGGCCTTGAGCACTGGGCTTTGCCTTTCCTGGAGGTGGGCAGGCCCTGGCACAGGGTGCCCAGAGCAGCTGGGGCTGCCCCTGCATCCCTGGCAGTGCCCAAGGCCAGGCTGGGCAGGGCTGGGAGCACCTGGGACAGTGGGAGGTGTCCCTGCCATGGCAGGGGTGGCACTGGATTGGATTTGAGGTCCTCTCCTACCCAAACCATTCCATGGTTCCCTCTTGGCTCATTTTCCTATGAGTTTTCCTATTCAATTATTCATTTGAGTTCTATTTTAGAAACTTCCTTGTGGGATCATGGCATGAAGCTGGAGCAATGTGAAGACAGGCTGGAACCATGCTGCAAAGGCTCACTTCATGCTGCACAATTTAGTGCTCCTGAACCCCTGAAACAGAGGGTGCAATTTCTGTGTCAGTGTTGCAGGACAGGTTTTCCTGATTTCTGCTTTTGCTGAGCTGAGCAGCAGCAGATCCCCAGGGCTGAGCACCAGAGGGGGATCTGCCCCTGTGGGCTGTGGTGCTTTCAGGGTTCCCTGGATGAAGGGAGGAATTGATGAATCTGACTCCATGTTCTTAGAAGGCTAATTTATTATTTTATAATACTAAATTATATTAAATAATGCTATGCTATACTAAAGAATACAGAAAGGATACTTAATGCTATAAAGATAATAATGAAAACGGGTGACTCTTTCCAGAGTCCTGACGCAGCTTGGCCCTGATTGGCCAAAGAGTCAAAACTTATATTATTATATGATATATAATATATAATATATTATATATTATATAGAATATAGTATATATTATATATGATATATATAATATATAATATATAATATATAATATATAATACATTATATTTATATAATATTATATTATATTTGATATTATATTTGATATTATATTTTATATTATATTATACTCCTATACTATACTATCCTATACTATTATCCTATACTATACTATCCTATAGAATAGAGAAAGGATACAGACAGAAGGCTACAAAATGATAATGAAAAACTCATGACTGACTCCTCAGAGTCTGACACAGCTGATGGGGATTGGTCATTAAGATAAAACAATTCACATGGAACCAATCAAACATGCACCTGTTGGTAAACAATCTCCAGCCACATTCCAAAGCAGCAAAACACAGGAGAAGCAAATCAGATAATTATTATTTACATTTTTCTCTAAGGCTTCTCACCTTCCCAGGAGAAGAAATCCTGGGCAAAGGGGTTTTTCAGCAAATATGACAATGGGCTCTGCTTTCATTTTTGGTAAACGTCTCCTCAAACAGCTTCCCTCACATGTCTCCATTACCTTTGGATCAGGAGCATTGCAGCACGGGCAAATCCCCCCTGATGCTGCAGAATTTCAGGTTTAATGAAGAGCTGCAGCCTTTCCCTGGGCTGGGAATGAGGGGGCAGCAGCGAGTGCTGCTCCTGGCACACCCGGCCGAGGTGACTCTTCTGTCATTGATTCCTGGGGAGGATTGCTCCAGCTGGATGCCTTCTGCCTGGGCACCAGCAATTAGTCTTGTGTCACTGCCTCGAACAACCACAACACACTGATAGTCTTTAAATGATGGTTTATATGACCTGAGACAAGAGCTAGCCTTATTTTTCTGCTCTATTACTTTCAAAGAATAGTCTCACTGTTATTAACAGGCTGTGGTAAAATAATTGTAAATTCCTTTGAAATTTATAGCGGTTTTGCTCATGAATGCAAACCTTAGCAGAATTGCAAACTATTAGTGAGCAGATGTAAGTATATGTATTTTAATAATATTTTATTAAATACATATGTATGTATTTAATAATATATGTATTTTATATGTATTCTAATAATTTTAATAATACATATTATGTGATATAAGTATATGTATTTTAATAATGTGATAATGGGATCATTTTTAAAATTATTTTAGAAAGTTTACAGCTTGAAGGTTTTACAGAACTGTTCTGGGCTGATTTTTCTGCAGCTGTATAAATATTGGAATATTCGTATAATAAATATAGGAATATTCGTATAATAAATATAGGAATATTTGTATAATAAATATAGGAATATTTGTATAATAAATATAGGAATAATTATATAATAAATATAGGAATATTTATATAATAAATATAGGAATATTTATATAATAAATATAGGAATATTTCTTTAAATAGGAATTCTCTGACAGTGTGATGAAGTTATAAACTGGCTGTGAGGGCACAGCCATGGCTGCAAGAAATTGGGTCTGCCCTGGCAGGTACAACAAGGCAGAATCTTCTCAGATTGGAATCAGAGTTCATGAAGCAAAGATGATGGTGAAAAAAAATATGTTAGGAATGAATTTCAGTTATAATTGGGTACTTTTAGTCTGATTTACAGGTAATGATCAACATTTGAAACTGTTTAATAGTGGTTTTATATATTTGAATGATTCCTAAGTTTGCAGTTGTCAGTTTACAAATGAGTAGTTTAATGCTTTCTAAGAAAACTGTCAAAAATGAAATGCAGAAATTCAATTTTGCATATAACTCCACTTTGGATTTAGGACAGCAAATTCCTCTTGTTCATTGCTGAATCTCTGAAGGGGTTTTATTGTTTCTTCATTTGACCCATTGAATGTGGTTTTCAATCTGCTGCTGTCAAAGGCTATGAAATAACCCCAGAACTGGCTCCATTCAGAGCTGAGCCTGCTGGCCAAGCTGGCAATTTAATTGGTGAAATTTCCCAGCTGGTAATTCACCTGGTTAATTCAAACTAGTTAATTTACCAGCTTGAATTTACCTGGGTGGGACCCTGGTGGGGATTATGGAAAAGTTCTGTGGGTTCCTTGAGCTCCTTCTCTTCCCCAAAGGTCTGTGAGGGCCTTATTAGGCCAAATAATTCACTTTCAATGGTTCATGGGACTTGTGAGCTTTGTTTGGAAAAGTTTATGAGAACAATATTATGGAAATTGTGAGGTTCATGAGATTTCAGTATTTTCCATGGTAGAAATGAACAATATCCACTAAGGATAACAAAAATAATGTAAACACATTATTCATATCAAAGTTTCTCAGGTAAAGCCCAGTCTTCTCCAGCTGTGATCCTTTAGTTGCAAACCTTGGAGTAGTTTGGAAAAAGGGAGCCCAAAGGGGATTTCTGGAGTATGATGTCTGACATGTGGCCTTTCACATCCCCTTTTCATCACCTCATTATCTTCTGACACTTTGCAGGAGGTGAAGAATGCTCCCTAAAAATGCATAAATCATGAGGCCTCTTCAGAACTTCCTGAACTTCCAGGGGTGATGAAAAGGGTGGAGCTTTCACTCTTGGCACACAGTTCATAAGAGGAAGCTTGCTGAAAAGAAGGATGTAAAATAGAGGAAAATACAAGGGAATCAAGCTGCTGCTATGAAATTGAGAGATGAGGAAAGATAAAATAAAGAGAGTTTGACTGCAAGAATTTTATATTTAAGGCATTAAAAGTCAAGAAAAAAAAAAGTCATTAAAAGGGTAAGGAGGGGAGGGATTTTTTCAGTGTTGTGGAAGAATTATGCCTCACTGGAGAATCTGCATAGATTCCTAAATCTAATGGGCAGAGGCTGGTTGTTGTGAAATTCATTTTACTTTGCTGGTGTGTGGGCAAATGTCTCTTTCAATCACAGATTTGCTGTCTTGAGTACAGAACCAGGACACAATATTCTCCAAAACACTTTGGGAGCCATGGTCAGCTCAGAAAGAGGGAAAAGGGACAGGGAGAGCTGTGGAACACAGAGAAATGCAGGGAATGCAAAGTTCCTTGACTGAGTGACAGCAAATGGGAAACTCTGGTGCTAAACCTGGAGAATGCTGCACAAATGCAATTTTCAATGGAGCAGGAATTCACCTGAGCTGGTTTGCACAGTTGACATCAAAAATGTGAATGATATCATTTAATGTTATCAGCCCAAAAGCTTTCCTAGCAGGATTCACTGCTGTGCTGGATTTGCTTTCTGTGGTTCTGGGAGCTGGGGTGGCATCTGTCAGGAGAGGTCATTAGGAAAGATTTTGGTGTCTGTTTGCTCTTCCCCATTCACTTTCCTCAGCCATTTATGCCAAAGTTAGGCTTAGAAGCAGCTTATATAAACCAGGGATCCTCTGCCTTGTATTTTGTGTGCTCTGTGCAATCCCTTTGGCAAAGAGCTCCATCAGGCATGGAGCACTGGGGGACCAGGCCTTGGTCCTGACCATCCCAGCTCTGCCTGAGCATTCCCTCATGAAAGTTTGTGCTGTGATCTCCTGCATGGTGAGGAGGCAGTTCATAGGTCCAGGAAATCTTCCAGGTTTTTGTGTGAGCATGGGAGTCTAAACATAGCTCCTCATATGGCAGTGTTCAGGAGAGTGTGAATGAGAAATTCAGGGGGGAATCTCACCAAAAATTTGTATTTTCTACATCCCAAAGTCAATTTCTCAAATTTGTATTTTCTACATCCCGAATCAATTTCAATTTCTGTGTGTTTTTCATGGTTCCCTGCCTAATGAAATCGATGGTTCTGTTGCTGGGTTTAAAATGAAGCTGACACCAACTCCCCAAATGCTGCTGAAACCAATGGCCCTTGCACAAGGTCTTTGTTCTGTTGGCACCAGGTCCAGAGTGTTACATCTGTTTTATTAACTGAGCTAAATATTTACACCACCGTGTCCCCAGATTCCCCAAATCCCAGGAAATGCAGGTTTCCCATTCCCATTCCATTCAGAACAAAGAAGGGAGCAGAAATCATGTTACTGGCACCTATTTCTCAGCAGCTACCAGTGAAATGCTCTCTACCCATCAAGTTTTGGTTTTATTTGAATAGTGCTGAGGGATTTTAAATGTGTTTGGTGTAAGAATACACCACAAACCCTGGTTTTATATGCTTCTGGAGACTTTTACCTAGGAATCCCTACATTGCCCACCCCCTTCCAGGCCAAGGAAACATAAAAGTTTTGAAATGCTCCTCTCTCGAGAAAATCTTTTTAAAGATAAGTTGTTGGGGTTTTTTTTTGCCAGACATACTCATCCAAACCATTATCTTACTCTGCAATTAGTCCCCCTGCAATCAAATAAAGGGCATGGATTAATGGGAGAAGCACTGGAAATATTTTAAAGGGATTAACGTTAATGGAGAAACAGATTATCTTTCTATCAAATGAGGTTAATAACCAAAATTAGTAGTGGCCCCTCACAGTTAGTCACAACCTTTCAGAGCCTGCTAGAGATTAATCAAGTGAGTTTTTGTATAAAGCCTGTAGAATTCTGAAGTGGTTTAGGCTCCTACCTCTCACTCTGAAAAGGATCAAGCCCTTTGGCTCTTGCTGCTATGCCAGCTTGAAAAACTCATTTCCTCAAGGAATGGCTTGTAACCTGAGGGGTTTTCTGCAGCAGCAGGTGCCCAGTTGAACTCCCACTGAAATTCCTGTTATCACAGGCCCAGCCAGCCTCTACATCTGCCTTGTTCACAGTGTAAAATTACTACAGCATCATTAACACTTTATCTCATAATTAAGTTCATGTAGTAGACTTGAAAAGAGAGTATTTTTTTTATTGACTCTATTCTATAAAACCCCATAATTGCTTAATCCCTTAAAATATTTAAAGCAATTAACATGTGGCCCTTATTTGCAGAAAGGCAATTGGCAAAGGTGGTTTGGAAAGTCATCTCAAGCATCAGCTTGATCTGTGTACTGAGGTGATATTTTCTGTAGCCATTGGCTGGCTGGAAATACCTGTTAGAAGCCCTTTTGCATGTCTCAAAGCACTGAGGGGGTGATGTTGCTGCAGGATGACTGTTGTCAATTTTGGCTCATCATTTCAGCACAATTCTTCCCAAAAAAGCAGTGCCTAAGTAAGGCAGCTACAGCTGGAATAGCCAGGGCTGTATCACTTTTCCTGCTGTTGTGTGTGGGTGTGCTGCCTCTTTTTGTAGGCACAAGTGTCTTAAGGAGTGCTCTTTGTTGTTTGGTTGGTTTTTTCTCATTAAAACCTTTGGCACAGGGATAATTCTCAGGTTACTTCCACACTTGTCTGCATCTGGACAGCCTGGGGGTTACCAGTGGCTACCTGGAGGCTGAATTTTCACAGCAGCAGAAGAGAAAGTTGTGTTGTAATTTATAATTTGTAAACCCATGAATTAGTGCAGTGAATGGGGATAAATGGAGGGCACAGGACATGGTTTTCTGTGCAGCTGCAGGCTGGTCCATGACTACAAATCCTACCTCTGCTTGATTAAGGTCTTAGTGTGAGGGTAGGACCAGCAAATAATAAAAGCCTTCTTTCTGTCACTTTCTTAGAAAAGTTCTTCTAACACATCATGCAAGGGCAAAATATTTAAATTGCCATAAAACCTTGTAAAAATCTGCTTTATTTAAAACTCTAGTTTTGTAGCTGTAGTTGCAGAAATAAACCCAGTGACTATCCATGTAGATTAAATAAACACAGTGACTATCCATGTAGATTAAATAAACCCAGTGACTATCCATGTAGATTAAATAAACCCAGTGGCTATCCATGTAGATTATTTTTTAGTACAGACTCCGGTGAAACATTTGTGGCCTTCAGCCTCCCTTTGTCTCAGCCACCCCTGCAGAGGAGTTGGTGTTCCCCACATCATGGGCTGAAAGCCATCAGCCCCAAAGTGCTGCAGATCAAGGGGCTCTCCCATGTTTTTCCAGTGTTCCAATATTGTATTTGCTGGGAATGTCCCAACAAAGGCAGGAATGATGAGTCTGACTCCATGTTCTCAGAAGGCTGATTTATTATTTTATGATACCGTATTATATTAAAGAATACTGTACTAAAGACTACAGAAAGGATACTTACAGAATGCTAAAAAGATAATAATGAAAACTGGTGACTCTCTCCCGAGTCCTGACACAGCTTGGCCCTGATTGGCCAAAGAGTGAAAACAACTCCCAGCAGAATGCAATGGAACAATCACCTGTGGGTGAACAATCTCCAAACACATTCCACATGAGCACAACACAGGAGAAGCAAATGAGATCAGAATTGTTTTCCTTTTCTCTGAGGCTTCTCAGCTTCCCAGGAGAACAATCCTGGGTGAAGGGATTTTTTCAGAGTTGAATGCCACATTCCAAGGCCAGGTTGGATGGGGCTCTGAGCACCCTGGTCTATGGAAGGTGTCCCTGCCCATGGGATGTGATGGTTTTAAGGTCCCTTCCAACCCAAACCACTCCATGATTCTGTTATTCCCTGTTCTCCTGGGAGACATGGCCAGAGTGCTGCCAAGACAAATCTGGGGATGGCCTTCATGTTTTCTCTCTCATTCAAACTAAAAAACATTTATGGTTCCAAATGACATTAAAAATCCCATTATAATCTAACCCACATTGCAAAAAACCATGAAAACCCCAAAATAAGTAGTGCCATGTCCCCCCTGCCCCCTCTGTGCTTTCTTTCAGGTAAGTCTGACTCTAACATAATCCCCCTGAACAACAGAACACCAACGTTATTCACTTAAGGAAAAGCTATTTTTGGTAACAGTTGTGTAGCCAAAGGTCCCTGTGAGAAGTTTTTCTGCAATAAGGAACAGAAAAACCTCAAAAGTGGTATTTCTAGGGAATGTATTATTAGAAAGAACTGATATTTGAGGAGCTTTAGTTTATTAAAAATGTGCAAGGACTCCTCTGTGCCTAGTTCCATGCACAGCTTAGTGAAAGGTTAGAAAATTAGCTCCTGTGTGCTGCTTATACAGCTGGATGGATGGAGGGGACTTTACATTTCACAACTTCTTGTTTCTGACAAGTTCCAGTGAATTATTTATGTGGCCACTTATCCTGCAGAGATGGAGCTGAGGGAACAAACTGAGTTCACAAATGCTACCAGGAAGCCTTCAGGTGATAAGATGAAAATGGATCTTGGTCGCTGCTGATCTCAAACCTGGACTCCAATTTTTCTGGCCTGCAGATGAAGGGTTGTGTGGCTTACATTTTTCATCTCTAACTCGTGAATTTGTGCAGTTTATGAACAATTCATGAAGTTCTATTTATCTTCAGCAATTGCCTTATGAATCAAGGGTTTAACTGGAATAAGATAATCCAGGAAATAGTAAATTTCAATTCATTTTTATGAATCTAATATATATGCCACATATGAGTGCAGAGATGTGAATACATTAGTGATAAAAATACTAGAAATGAATTACCTATTTCTGTAACTGTAGTTTAACTCCAGAAGTCAGAGATTTTGGCAGATCTGATTTTTGCAGCTCTTGGATTTTCTGGGAGTTTCTACCCTTAAAAGTGAGTGAATACACCTCTGCAGGTTTTTTCCTCTCTCTTATTTCTAATGGGCCACTTGCCAGCTGGATTCTTTATCTCCATCAATATGGATTCACAAATAAAAGGTTTGGAAAACATTTCATTATTTTCAGGGACTTTCTTTTTCTTTGCTAACCAGTAGCTTCCCTGGTATTTGTTGTGGATGACCCTGTTTTAAATCCTTTCTCTGCTGCAAAAATAGAATCATGTGTGATGTTAGGCAAGTGGTTCTCAATTATGTTGGTCCACACTCCAGGGTTTGGGATCTTCAGTTCTGGACTAATTCCAAATGCTGTTAGGCTAAGGGGGAGATAAAAATTCCAAAATCCAGTAGCTAATGAACTACAGAGACTTGTTAGAAACTTGGTCCAGGGGATTGAGAATCAAATCGTCTTCACTAATGGTTTTTCCCAAATTCTGTCTTCCAGTATTTCAATTAACAGTGCAAAAAGGAATTTTAAATTTTGTATAATGTAAATGCAGATGTCAGTCAATGAGTTCCTCAAATTTAGGGTGAAAAGTCCGAGGTTATGATGCAAATGTTGGTTCATTCTGAGGGTGTCACAAGTGCCAGTGCGATCAGACATCTCTAGAAAGAGGAAATTGCAAAGCCTGCAGGTATGGAAAAAGTCCATCCAAACCTGTACAAATGATTCTCCATGAGATATTTTATTAATTGTGGCATGGTCAAAAAAAGGTTCCACTTGGAGAAACCATAAAAATTGGCAATTGTTCAGTTGCTCTGAATCCTGCTGTGGCAATGTAAGAATTAAAGACATTTCTCAGCACCAAACAGACCCTGAATGTCTTCTGGAATTGCTAAACTGGACTCTCCAGCTCCTACAGGAACCATCACTGAGCAGATGACTCCTCCCTCTGCTCCCTCAAGGTTCCCATATTTATGACAAGAGCTGCAAAGCCCCTTGTGCAGCACCTGCAATATTTATATATATAAAATAATATTTATTTCCTTTAAAAGACACAGCTGCTCCAAGAGCTGCATGCTCCCTGCTGGCCACCATGGAATTGCTCAGGCTCTGAGCTCACAGCTGAGGGTCTGGTAGCTCTTTTTCAAGGAAACCCAGGATTGTTGTCCTGCACAGGAAAGGGAACTGGTGGAGAGCTGGAGAGCAAGGGGAAAGGGCTGGTGGCATCCTCAGGAGGCAGCTGGAGATTTCACTGCGTTAAAATCTTCCAATCCTGCCCTGGTTATTTCAGTAGCAGCCGTCCCAGGCACAAAGGAGAAAAGTCTGATGTCATTGCTTCCAACAATTCCTTTCAACACTTCCAGAGCTCTGCCTGCATGGAAATGGAAGTGAAAACAGCAAGGTATTAATATCACTGCTGTTAATGAAGAGATGGGCCTAATTTTGAGACAAGAAGGATTTATTGCTCACACAGACATCAGTCTCAGAGGCTGTGAGATCTGTGACACAAGCAGCCAGCCACAGCTCAGAGTGCTCACAAGTTCTGTCTTACAAGGCAATATTGAACTTTCTAACCCAAAGGACAGATGCCACAAAGTTTATTTTGCTTTTCTAACCTATCACCTTTGCTTAATTTTACTGCACTGTGGAGACTTTCATCCAATAGGCTTCTGTCTCACATGCACACAGATGCCTGTTTTAACTTCTAAATTCTCAGCTTACTCCACACAACCACATCCCCTCACCAATTTATAAACCCCTCACCAATTTATCAATGCAGTTTCTCCCTTACCTGAGGCATGTTCTTGCTGAAAACTTTCTTATAGAAACACAAAATTATGATTTACCTACTTAACATGTGCGCATTTCATTTTTACATCAATCCAAGCTTCTCCCAAGGCAGCAGATCAAACCCTTCAGTGTTGGTGGAAGTTTCTGTTTTTCCAGTTCCCAGATCAAGGGAAGCAGAGAAGCTGATCCTGCTGAATGTGTGGAGCCCTCCCTCCACGTGGGACAGCCAGAAGGAGCTCCCAGAGCTGCAGCAAGGCTTTCCCAGCAGAAAGGTCACCTGGAGCAGCCTGCCCTTTGTGGCACAGAGAAAGCAATGAGCCATCAGCCCTATCTGAACAGCCTTCAGTCCCAAGGCACTCCCAAAATAACCCGGAGATAAAGGAGATGGATAAAAATCAGGAGGTGCCAGGGAGCAGGGCATGCAGTTGCTTCTTCAAGATGTTTCTTTGAGAGAAATTGTACATATGCTCTAAGTCAAAGGCAGGGGAGAGGAAAATTACAGCTCCCTGGAGAAAGGGAAGAGATTAACGTTTTATCACAGGCAAATAAGTGGGAAACTCTTGAATTTATAGATATGTAGATACAAGCACATGAAGATATTGCTATTAGGGCATTAAAAATAGAAGTATTATCTTTCTACTCCAAGATTCTACTAAATTGCTATGAATTTCTAATTAAGTAATGTCAAATCACTGTGACAATGGAGTTCATTTCATTAAGTATGGTTGAAATCTGAAACTTAAGTGTAATAATAACTTAAAAGTATGGGCCAAATATCCCAAAATTGTTCTCCTGAGTAGAACTATATGGGCAAAAAAGGCAGCAACTCTTTGTTCTGTCATGGAGACAAAAGCATTAAACTATTCAGAGTGTTTGATACACAAAGCCCAAGCAAATGACAAATTCAATCTAACCATTAATCTAACCCCACACATACACACACAGTGTCCTTATCCACTCCATAAAAACTGTGCTCAGGACACTATAAATTGCCAAGAATTAAAAAGAATTTAAGAAATCTGAAGTTCAACTAAACCTCCATACCATCAGCACAGCAATGTACAGACTGGTACATATTTTTCTTTTTTTTTTTTTTTTCCTATGTTCCTTGTGTGCCGAAGGTGATTTGTTCATTTCCTTATGTTTGTGTGTCCTTTTTGCCATGAATTTCAAGAATCCAGAGAGCATCTTTCCCCAGATCATTTAAGGCTGCTCTTCCTGCCAGTGTCCAAGGGGTTGGCTGTCAAGGCATTATTAATATCAAGGTTTGTAGCAATTCAGATTTTTTCTGCAGATTTTTCTGAAGAAAATTCATGGGTTGTTTGTGGCCCTGAAATTTGTGACACATCCACCACCACCACAGATACTTTCCCTGAAGCTCACAAATTTTACTGCCAATGGTTTCTGTGTTCCCTTCCCACAGGTAATGGCCTGAGCAGCCTCCCCCAGCAGGAATAAATCACAGTGCATGTGGATGTGCTGGAGAAATTCTTTGCTGCAAATACCATATGAATTTTTAAAGCATTAAATATATATGTACTATTTATATCTTCCTTACAGGAGATATCTATTTATATCTTCCCCCAGAAGCTTTATATTTGAAGACTTTAAATAAATTTTTTACCCCTTTTGTCTTGATTTTTTTTTTCTTTTGATACAGCATCTACAGCACTGGCTTAGGCTGCTGTTCAGAACAATTATTTTCTCCAGTAAATCCTCTTTCACCTCCAATTCTTCTCGCACATACTACAGATCTGTGCTCTTGAGATCTCTTGGTTAGAACAACCTCACACCAGTTCCCAAATTTGGAAATAAATACAGAAAATATTTCACTATAAAGGGAAAAAGGTTTCCAAATTTAAGAAAACATGAAATAGGCTTTTATTCAGAAGAGAAATTTTAAAAAAGATTTTAAGAATTAATCTCTGACCAGGAATGTCTTCAAAATATTATGTTTCACTGGAGTTATTTGCTACTTGTCCTTTATTTTTTTCTCTTGCCACGGATAATTTACATTAAATTAGAAAATGTCTCCTTCTGAAGCAACTTTTGAAGTGCACGACTTGATAATTATACTTAAGTTTGTGTATTTTCTTTGTATTTCCTACAGAAATGACTGAGAATTGTGGCTGTACACAATTATAACTTTGGGGTGGAATCCCCAAGATTATTTTTATCCAATGTTTTCATGGTCTGTTCATTCCAAAGATGAATAAATAGCACGATGCCTTTCTGAAGGTGGCTCCTGTGGGACAGATGCACAGACACATTTGGATTCACAGTCTTTAGGAAAGGGAATTTTGTAATGCTGGAGCTCTGGAACAGAAAACAGGAAAACATTTGGGAGCTGGTCCCTGCTCTGCCTCGTGAGGCTGGTGCTGCCTTCTCCCTCTGCTCCTTTCTTCTCATCCAAAGTTATTTCTTCCAGCAGAACTTTAACCCCAGCTGGAGCCTCTGTATCACCCACACAGCAAAGTTGGGAGAAGGAAGGAGCTCTTTTAAGAAAGATCTGACTTGCAGTTCAGGGATCTTTCATGTGAGGGGAACAAAGGGAAGACAGATGTGAAAAACAAGCCCAGGGAACCTTTTTGACAGGGCTGGTACAAAAGGAGAGGATGGAGGTGTTGAGACTCCAAAAGACAAACTCTCATGCAGTCACTTAGCACACACCTGATTCTCTAATCAAGCACAGATCAAAGCAACCAACACCTGCACCTGATTTAGTTTTAATCCTGTGAGTAGTTCTCAACACTCCAGTGAGTCTTCACTACTCAACAGGAATGCTCCAGAGCCTAAAGAAAACTTTTTATTATGTCTAGTTTGTGAGATTTTTGTTCTTTCATGAAGGATTTTGGTTTAGCTCATTTGTGTGAGCTCTGGCTGCTTATTATTTTAAAATATTTTGAATTATTTTACATTAAAATAGTTTTAATAGTTTAAAATAATTTCAAATAATAAGAAGTTTAAAATAATAATAAGTTTAAAATAATTTCAAATAATTTTAATAGTTTTAAGTTCTTCATTCTAGAGACTGTCAGCTTTGTCCAGACAGGTGAGTGGATGAAGAAAGACTACAGGTCAGGTTTGGAAAGAAATTGAGATACATAAAAATCTTTGCATTGGTGCTGCCTTGAAAGTTGCATATTTGGAGAAGAGAGAGGAATTCTGGGCTGGTTCACGTGGGAAGAAGGCCCTGGATGACCTTTCCTTTCTTGCTGTGTTTGATAACCCTGGGGCTTCATGGTCACTGAGTGTAGGGGCAGGAGAGTCTGACTGCCCTGAGTCACTCAGTGCTCACCTCTGTGTGAGCCAGCATTCAGCCTGAATCACCCAATGGCAACAAATTCAGCAGGAGGAAAGTTTGCCTCATGCTACATCAGCATATAGCATCAAAGGGTAGATGCTTTTTCATGGGTATTTCTTTTTCAGGTTTTTTTTATTAGTTCAGTCTTTAAAAACTGCTGCCAAAGCAGGAGGTATTGGGCAAACCTATCGATGCAGTCAGTCATATGTCATCAAAATATTGAAAATTATTTTATTAGAGGGCCTAAATATACAAATTAAGGAAGAGCTGATGAAATGCCTCATTTCTACTCACTAACCTTCTACCAGTATCGCTTTCTCATAGAGGGATTAATGATTATGGCTTTAAGTATCTTGAACTGCAAAATAATCAGTTACCAACAGTAAAATAATCTCTTAGTGATTTAGAGAACTTCAGTGTAATGTTTTGACCTCCAATTTACATTTCTTGGACATAGGACTCCCATTGCCTTCTCTGTGTTGATTTTGGAGTGAATTGGAAGGCTGAAAAAAATGAAGGAAGCCCATAGGATTTAAAATCCATCCAAGGATCTTTATATGAACTTCATAGGGATCAGACTACAGAGTGGGACATAGATATTGAGAGAATCTGTTGGGATAACTTGATAATTTGAGTTTTGATCCTGAAAATGAATCTTTGAGTGACTTTGTATCTCTCGGTAATCTGACAGATTTTAATGAGGCAGAGTCAAATTTTCCAGCCATTAAACACTGCTTCATGTTTGCTGAGGAATGATAAATTCTGAAGTCACTGTCTGAAATGATCCAGCTACATAAACTGGTGTGCCTGGTAGAGGAACCTTCCCGAGCAGTTCTGCCGAGTTCCGTGTTTAGGGGATCCAGGATCACACCTTGGGCCTTAAAATAGCAGCAGAAATAGGCCAAGCCCCAAATCTGTCAGGAGAGGCAGAGGGATACAGATATGTGCTTTTGATATGTGCTTCTGTACATGATCCATGTGGGAACTGCAGTTCAGCTTATGAAGACTTGGCTGTGCTTATTTTCTGCACGGGTGAAAAAGTTTATAGGGAGATTATTCATATAAAGTTTTTCTTTAAGGGACCACACGCCTATGATTTAAAGCTTGCCTCCTCGTTATCACCTGATTAACAGCTTTGCATTTCCATCTCGATGCTGGAAACAAGTCCCTACTCCTACCCCACAGGAGGCAGCACATCTGTCTGATCCTCACACTCCCCGTCTGTAATTGATACCAGTTACATGTTGGACTAAGTCCCAGGGGCATTAATTTATTGTAGCTGAAGGTCGAGCAGCACAAAAACGTTTGATCACTACAGACCCAATACTTAGGGGTATTGAGAAGGACAAGGCGGTGCTCTGACAGCTCTTGATGTTTATTTTCCTCCCCAAACTTTCTCGTCAATAGCTGCTATCAGCCTCATTGAGCAGTAATCCATGCCTTTAGGAACGCCGCGATGCTCTCCTCTTTAGGTGAGCATTACAATTCTTGCAAGATTTGGCTTCCTTTGGGCACGAGGGAGGAAGCAAGGCAGAGATGGCTGGGGATCGCCAAGGGCATCGTTTTCATCAGCAATTTCTCCGGTGCCGCTTTGGTGTGTGCGCGTTCGCTGCCCGCTCGGGACGAGCCCTGGGCATGCAAAGTTGCGGCCGCGCCGCCGGTGCTGCCCCGGCAAGGTTCGGGATCCCGGCCGTGGGCATCTCCCGTGCCCGGAGCCGTGCCCGGAGCCGTGCCCGGTGCCGTGCCCGGAGCCGTGCCCGGAGCCGTGCCCGGTGCGGGCGGGCCCCGCTCGGCCCCGCGGGTTCCCGGGCGCCGCCGCGCGGCCGCCGGTGCCGGGCGGGGCCGCCTCCGGAGCCGGGAGCCCCCGCTCCCCCCGGCCGCACCGCGTCCCGCATCCCGCCCCCGCCGCCTCCCCCGGAGCGGCGCTGGGGCTCCCCCGCCGCTCTCCCCCTCCCCGCCCCAGCCCGCCCCGCCGGGCTTGAAGGTCACCTCCGCCCGCCGCCGAGCCACTTTCCGCGCCGGCTGGCGAGCGGCAGCGCCTCCGCCCCGGGAAGCTCCGTGTCCGGCCGGTGCGGGGCTCCCGCCGGCCGCGCCCGGGCGGAGCGGAGCGGAGCCGCCTCTCGCCCCCTGCTCTCCCCCCACCGCCGCGGCGGGGCCGCCCCCGGGGTCTCGCCGCCGCCCGCCGAGGTCGCGGGCGGGCCGGGCGGGGGCCCCGCTGCCGGAGCGCGGCGAGCCCGGGGGGAGCCGGGCGGCGGCGGGGGGCGCGGCATGCGGCGGTGAGCGAGAGAGCGAGGGCGGCGGCGCTGCCCGCGGGAAGGGGCTGCGGCGGCGGCGGGAGCCGCGTCCCGCTGCCACCTGCCTGCCGGGGCCGCCCGCCCTGCGCGGGGGAAGAGCCGCGACCCTGCGCCTCCGCTCGCCTCTTTATGGTGAGTTTGGGCCGCGGGGGGCAGCGGGGCGCGGAGCATCCCGCAGGTGCGCGGAGCATCGGGGCGCGGAGCATCCCGGCAGGTGCGCGGAGCATCCCCGCAGGTGCGCGGAGCATCGGGGCGCGGAGCATCCCGGCAGGTGCGCGGAGCTGCGGCCGCCCCGCTCCTGCCCGCGGCCGGGAAGTTCCCGGGGCAGCCCGGGCGGAGGGAGGGAGAGGAGGGGAGGGATGCGCACCCGCGGCCGGGGGGGCTCTCGCGGAGCTCCGGCGCTGGAGCTGAAGGATGCCCGCGGGTTTGGGCACCGCGCCGGCTCCGCTGTCGCCTGCGAAGCGCCGCGGGGACAAGGGCGGCACGGGAGGTGGCTCCCAAAGGCAGGGAACGGCGAGGAACATGGGCAGTCGGGGCTCTGCCGAGTTGCTCGTTCAAAGAGTGCAGATATTTAACTGCCGGGAAACTACCTGCCTGTAAGTCCTCGGTATTTGCTGATGTTATTGGCGATCCATCAGACCGTTTTTCTCCTGCATGCCTCTGTCAGGGAAGGAAAGTATCGGTGTTAACAGCTGTTCGGTGCAGGTGCAGTGACACTGTGCCCGTGTAAGTGCCCAGGCAGCTCCTTTGGGACGCCGCTCTCAGCAGGGGCAGGGCTGTGCCCTGGGAGAGGGGTTTGGGATGTGACAGTGGCACGCGTCCTGTGCTTCCAAAATCTGGGATGTGGCTGTTGGACATGGAGCTGCCAACTTAACACGGTTCGCGCAGATGGTGAAACGAATGTGGTCTGAAGTTTGACTGGAGTGATTCACATCAGCGAAGTGTGAAAGATCTTGTCCAAATCCGCAGCTTTTGTTTATCTACTCTGTGAATTGCAAATGTGGTGTAGTATGTTACATTCTGAAGTAAGTTTAGCGTTGACTGTTTTTAAATAAAATTCAGCTTATTTAAGGCGAGATGGAGCATAAAACACAGCAGACGGTGCTGGTGGTGTCCCAAGAATGTCAACTACCTCGTTTCACTTCTCTAGAGTCGATGATGCTAAAGAGAGGAAAGATACTGTGTGTTTCATTTGTCATTGGGAAGTGTGAAACAGTTGTATGCATGGGCTGTAAAAGTAGAAGCAAGGTTTTGTCACTCTGTGGTGGAGATTGATGATGGTGGATGAGTTGCAGTCTAAAACAGAGCTAGCCCTCACAATCAAATAATTAAGTTTTAGAAATCAGTCATAGCTGCTCGAGGAGGTATACGTGGGGAAGAAGTGGGGCTGTGTGCATTTTCAGTATGTATGTCAATAGATCATTTAGTTTTCAGGAAAGTGGTTGATATCACGTGCTGCAGTTATCAGGATTGTAGTAGTAATTTAGAGCAGATATTTGATTTTTATTTACTTTTACTGGAACGTTTTACATTACTGGGCTTTGAGGAAGCTATTTTTATGTAGGAATTCTGATTATAGTCGAGATCTACTTGCTGTCTTATGCAGACTTTAAAGGCTTAGCTCCCCAAGTCTCATTTACAGTTTATTCTTCTGGTAAATACATTAGACAAAGGATCCAGCATTTGCTGAAATGAAATCTGTATTTCTAATGTCAAGACTATATTTCTTTTTTCTATTAGTACTTAGCAGAGCATCAGTAATGGAGCTGACAAATGCAATGACTAAAATTCTCAGTATGTTGATGATTTTTATAGTTCTTGTAATTGAAGTACTTGGTGTCCTTGACGTGATGAGGGTGCTGCTCTGGCTCTCATGAAAGGCTGCCCTTTACTGACAGAAATACTGCCAGGAGTCAGGTGTGGAGGAGCAGAGCGGGGTGGTGAGCTCCTGTGCACAGTGTGCTCCATTTCCAGCCCAGGATGCACATGCAGGGCTGCCAGGTGCAATTCCCAGCCCTGAGACTCATTCCAGAGATCCTGCACGCTGCATGCACGATCCCTTCTGGCTGCTGCTGCTGCAGCACGGGAGGGGAGCGTTATGTCCTGAGGCCATGGCTGCCAGCCTGGTGGCTTTGAAGCGTCTCCTTGCTCCCTGCTCAAAGCCCCCTTGAAGCTGAACATGAACAGCAAGGCCAGGAGGGACTCAGGCACTCCTGTCAGTGTCTGTGCTCCTGCCCAAGGCAGGATCAGCCATACCTGTATCATCTCTGATGGCATCCTTCGTGTGCTTTTTGTATTCCCATTCTCCTCTTACTTTTCTTCCTGCTTTTGCTGTCTTTTCCATGAGTTTTATTTCTTCTTGGTAATGCTCTTACCTATTATTTCCCAAAGAATCTTATCTTGTTCCCTGCAAACTCTTCCTCTGGTATGGCAGTCAGGCTCTTTCAGTATTTTTTCCTCATTGCTTTGTGGGAGATCTACTGCTTCTTTGCCAGCCCTGTATAATGTGCTGGATTTACCAGGTTTCTGCCTAGTTTTTAGGAGGAATGTAATGGAAATAGTGCCCTTGCTCTCTCTTTGTGCAGACAGGTAAGCTTTGTTCAGGACCAAATAGCTGTTCAGTATCTGCTGGCACTGGGGGAGGTTGAGCTGCTTGGAAATTGAGGAGAGACCAATGGCTGAGTTAAAAAATCCACCATTGTTAG
Organism: Agelaius phoeniceus; assembly: GCF_051311805.1. NCBI lineage: Eukaryota > Metazoa > Chordata > Aves > Passeriformes > Icteridae > Agelaius > Agelaius phoeniceus. The sequence continues at coordinate 12,951,063 of NC_135280.1, read as the reverse complement.
TTTTTCACCTTGTAGTTTGAACTGGCATGATCTGATTTTTAAATCTACCTAGAGGCATTCATTATATACCATAAAGGGTAGAGCTCCTAAGTGCTGGCCACAGGAAGAAATATTATTTACAGCTATTGAAGGTATGGCTGCCTTAAGCACATCGTTGACTGAAAGGTGTACTCGTCTGCAAAAGATGAATCTGATATAATTAAGAATAACATATCATAGTACAGCCTGGGAGAATATCTAGTGGCTGAAAAATGTGTTTGTTTTATGCATGTCAGAACTCCCTCTACTTAATTCTTGGATCTTGACTCCTTCCCATTTCATGTGGGAGATGGGGATCCTCTTGTCTCCCACAGCCTTGTAAAAGTAAAGTGTGGACAAAACTGAAGAGTCAGGGAGCAGGAAAACAGACAGGGCTTACAAGAGTGGCAATCAGAACATTTATTAGGGGTTCTGACTGTTTCTGGTCTTGATAGGGTGAAATCACAAACATCTGTAGCAGAACTTCTGATGACTCCATTGAGCCAAATTGGAGCTGTACTGTTTGCTGAGGGCAGAAAGCTCCTCTCTCTCTGAGGCTCTTCTCCCAGGTCATTAATGAGGAGCCTTTTTTAACTTTTTCTTTGTTTTGAGTTCTTTGCATAGTTGCACTTTCTTATGAGTAGTTTTGTCCTTTTATTTAAGTAATAGAATTTTCCAGTGCCCATGATTGTTTTGTAGTACAAGTCCTCGTTCTGGGGTGTATAATGCCATCTCTCACAGTTTATGTTCTGCATTCTTGCAGAAGTTATCAGTAGATTGTGATGGTATCACCTATACTGAATGTCAGCTTTAAAGATTAAAAGCTGCTTATGAAGCTCTCAGTATTTATTACACTTTCCCTTCATAACTATTATTTTGCTAAAATTTACTGTGCCAGAAATGACAACTTCTTGCAAATTAGATAATTTTATTTGTGTCCTTCAAGTTGATGCAATAAAAATTGTATTCAAACTGAAAGGAGCTGGAAAATCCCTTTTGGGATGCTGCAGTTTGTGTAATTCTGTAGAGCAGGAAGGGGTGGTTGTGTTGGATTCACAGGATGGGTCACAGGTGGCCAGCAGGCAGCATCAAGGGCAAAAAATAGGCTGAAATACCATTTTCTGCAAAGTAGGTGTAGTTTTACATCTCTATTCTTCTGCTCAAAATGTTGTGCTTTGCAGAGATCCAGAAGGAAGAATATTTAGGGAATATTCCAAAATCCAAGGTATTTTGTGAGGTATTGGTTTGGCTGGTTTCAAGGGGAAAGCAGCTGTTTGGCATTTTGTAAGATGTATCTTTCAGAAGTTGGTTAAGTGTCTCTAACATAAAACTGAAGCTCTGTGGCAGTTTTCTCCAAGCCAGCTAAAAACTCCTGAACATTTTGCGACTTTGGATGCAGCTCCAGAATGCCGTGTTTCCAACCACCAGCTCCTGTGCTCATGGCTGAAAGGAGCACAGAAAATGGGAATTTACCCTGAAGATGCCTCAGCCCTTGCCTCTGCCTCTCAGTGCCCTAAAATCCAGATAGCTCCCAGGAGTGGGAAGTGCTGTGGCACAAAGGGGGAGCTGCAGGCAGCCAGGGGGGCTGTGCAGAAGCAGCAGAGCACAGTTGGTGTGAGCAAGGTGAGATCCATTAAAATAATTGCTGGGCTTCAGCTGGGCAGGTGTGGGGGAGCCTGGATACAGCAGGGTGAGCTGAAAGCTTGGCTGTGTCAAAGGGCAAACATGCAGAGCTGAATCACTTGAAGATAAACAGCACAGGGCTGGCTGCAGGGCCAGGTGCAGCTGCCTGGGACAAACACTACAAAAACTCAGATTTTCTGTTGGCAACACACTTGGCTTCAGCCCTCCGGTGCACAACCCCTGGTCAGGAGAGTTTAGGATACAGCAAGGAGAGGTCACAGTGCTAAAAAAGGGAATTTCAATGATACAGCCTAGAATACATCCCAAGCAATTGCTGCTTTAGGCTCCTCAGTGCTAAAGCAATGGTAGTGAGAGCTGGAGCTGCACAGAATCACACCCACAGAATATTCTGGGTTGGAAGGGACCCACAAGGATCAAATCCAACCCTTAAGGGAATGGCCTGAGTGGGGAGTTAGTGCCTCTCAGCTTTCTGTGTGTTTTGGACTTTTATTTGAGTCTGTTGCAGTGATAGCTGGGATCCAAACTTTACCTTTGGGCATTTATTCATCACTGTTCCACTGCATTTTCTTCTAGAATCAAATAAAGTATGAATGTGTGCTGACCAGTTTTCTTGATGAGGACACCCATAACATCTTGCTCTCCTGGCTGCTGTTTCCATAAGTTTTGTAAGGGTTTTATTGTCTCTGAGTTCAGTCTCTGTAGTAGTTGTGAGCAAACATATGATCAGAGCAGGAAGAAGCTGGCCTGAAAATATTTTTTTTCTCTTGAGAAATTCAGGGAAACTCAAACTCGATGTAGAAATTTCCAACTCTATAAAAGTGTGTTGTTTTGAAGGTGTGAGTGTGTGAAAATGTGGGTAGGAAATTTAGGAGGCCGTTTAAACAAGGAAGTGGCACCATTTCATATTCAAGTACTCATTAATAGTACTTTTACTATTAACAGTACTTTATAGTACTCTTTGTAGTTGGAGCAGCTGTAGAGAAGGTGGAAGGAGCTCTGTGTACAGGTGGAAGGGTGCTTGTGTTGGACAGTTGCACTCCTGCTAAAAGAGAAAAGTTTTGCTGTGTTTTAATCAGCCCCACGTTCACATGAGCTCAAACACTGAATCCACGTGTGCTGCCCTGCTGGGAGAGCCCAGGGAGGGGCAGCTGCTGTCCCTGGGCTTGGCTCACCCTGTAATCTGTCCTTGGGGTGTTCTATGGCTTTTTTCTCTTTGCTGCAGCTTGCACATGAGGGACACATGTAGAAAACAGTTACACATGTAATGCTGTTGTCTCACAAAACTGACAGTCTGCTGTGCACCTCAAACACATCCAGAGCCCTGGGTTTCAGAATAAAACATTGTGTAATTGTCTTGTTGTCTTAAAAAAACATATCTTTTCTATGTCTGTTTGATGATTGATGGCAGTCATCTCTCACTAAAGTGGTTTGGCTGGTGAATCAGCATCACTGCTGCTCTGGAGGGCCAGTTCTTGAGTTTCTGGTTTTGTCTTTTAAATATATTTTGTTAAATAGGCCCTTAGGTGTCTGAGTTTTTCCACATATTGTAGAGGATTGGTAATTTAGGGTTTGAGGAGAGAGAAATTAGACAAAGTTGAATGGCACTGATCCAGGAAAAAGGCTTGGTAGTCTCTGTCAGAGCCAATATTCTATCTTTGTCTGCCCTGTTCATTCAATATTTTCGTAGTTAGCATTCATTCCTAAATTAAGGATTATGCAATATTATGGAGATATTTTGTTGAGCAAATGATTTTTGACTGTCAATAAAGAACCTGTAAACAGTGCCTGTATGAAATTGTAGAATACAGTATTAAACCCTGCTTTCAGAATAATCTTTTTGTCTTCCAATGGATGTAATTCTGTAACATTCCCTTTGATTCAGCACAGCCTGTGTGGTTTCTAACCATAGAGCAGAGCTTTTCTCTGGGAAGAGACATTGAAGCATCAGCTTCAAGTCATGCTGCTGGGTGGCTCTCTCTGATCAGCATCTCAGGAAATAATGTGAAATACTCTCTCCTGTTACAATGAATCTCTACAGTGCAGCTCCAGGATTAAGAAAAAAAAAATAAAATAGTGTCACTCCACTGCAGGCAGTGCACTGTGTCTGTAAGTAGTTACCTAAATGTCCTTTCCTGCAGCATGGAAGATAAGCTGCCTAAAATGTCATCTACCACATGGTGATCCCCATTTTGAGCTGCAACAATAAAAATGCTAAGGAAGTCCCAGAGTGCAGCTTGAATTGAGCCACACAGAGTGACCCAGCAGGAAGATGAATGGATCTAGATATCCTCCTGATCTTTCTGTGATATTAGACCCTTTTCCCACTCCTTAATTTAGGACACTCTCCAAATGGCTCCCTCCCTTCCTGGTGCCCTGCCCTGGTTGCCATCGTGATGCTGTGCTGGCCTGCAGCTGCCCCACAGGGCACCCAGCAGCTTTGCTCTGCCCATTACCAGGGCAGGGCTCCTCCAAATCCCCAAATTTGCCCTATTGCATCTTTCACACACTTGCTTCCCTGTGAATGTCCTCAGCTTCAAACCGCATTAATTCATTCTTATTGTTTTCCAGTCCCTGGGAGTTTTTCATGTGCATTTTTGTTTTGTTATTTCTATTTTACAGCGTTGCTTTCACTTTGTTTCGGTGCTGAATCTTTGGCTGTAGCTGGTTATTAGGGATCCTATGGCCCTAAAGCCCAGTTTTCAGGTGGGGCAGGGTGGGATTTACCTGTGCCCTGCCCTGGTTGCCATCGTGATGCTGTGCTGGCCTGCAGCTGCCCCACAGGGCACCCAGCAGCTTTGCTCTGCCCATTACCAGGGCAGGGCTCCTCCAAATCCCCAAACTGGCCCTATTGCATCTTTCACACACTTGCTTCCCTGTGAATGTCCTCAGCTTCAAACCACATTAATTCATTCTTATTGTTTTCCAGTCCCTGATATTACCTGGGAGTTTTTCATGTGTGTTTTTGTCTCGTTATTTCTATTTTACAGTGTTGCTTTCACTTTGTTTCAGTGCTGAATCTTTGGCTGTAGCTGGTTATTTGGGATCCTATGGCCCTAAAGCCCAGTTTTCAGGTGGGGCAGGGTGGGATTTACCTGTGCCCTGGTGCATGGAGCTCTCTGGGGTACAGGGCACAGCCAGATCCTCCTGCACAAGCTTTATTCTAAAATCCCATCTTCCTTGATGCTGAAGCTATCTTTTACTCCTCCCAGATAAAAAGCTCCAAATCAGTCAGTTTTGGTGCAGATGTGATCTTCCATCCTCACTCTGGGGGCTGCCATCTCCAGGGAGGCACCTGATCAGTCACCCCTTCTCTGGACACATTGCTCCAAGCTGGCAGAATGGTGCAGTCAAGGAGTTTGGCCCCTTCAAGCACTGTGGGCACTGTTTTGTTTCCAGCAACTGCCATTTCTCTGCAGGAGGGTTTCTAATCAACTTGTGATGATAACACTCCTTACATGTTTGCCTTTGAATGTTTTTAGCCAGAGATTTTCCCCTTCCTGTTGTTTCAGTGCTCCTGGTAGTGTTCCTGCTTTGGAATGGACTCAAACTGCAGCTTCAGTGCAGCCAGAGAGCTGCCTTCTTTAAAATGTGTGTGTGTGGAAGGACCTGAGTGGATTTTAGAAAGGACTCAAGTGTTTGAAATCTCATTATGTACAAACTTGGCTTAGGTGGGAACCTGTCACCCTGATTTTTTAAGATTTTCTAAGCCTTCTGATGTTGACATTCTTGTAATGAACTTTCTCATGCACTTTCTATAAATAACTGATTGTTCTGCATTCTTTTATGGAGGAGGAGAAATTTGATGGACTGTTGGTTTGTCCAGTGTCATTGGAGAGGTGGCACTGTCACCCTCCAATCCACTGGCACTTTTGGAAATCTATAAATGTTGGAGAGTCAGAATTAAACTTCTCTTTTTTTGCCTTGGTAAATCCAGTGTCCACATCTTTCTGTTTCATGTCCTAGAGTGACAGGAACTTTATTGTGTTCTAAATATGAGGTGCTTTTCTGCTCTAATGAATCCAGAGTGAGTCACAATGAAGTTTTGGTGCTGTGGTGTACAGGGGTCTGCAGGACCCTGGGGATGTGAAGGACACTGAGGTCACAATCCTATCTCAGATAAAAACCCTGTCTGGAATGAAAAGAAGTAATCCAAAACCATTTTCAAACTCAAGCAATCAAAGTGATCAAATGTAGGAAAATACAACAGCACAGTAAATACATGTAGGTAAAAATGAAATCTCTCCAAGTTCATGGCTCCCAGCAGCTCTGTTCCAATCAGCACCATTACCTGGGCTGGAGCTGCAAATTTGTTTTCCAGTGGTGCCCATGGAGCTGTGCTGGCCCTGCCAGGGTCTGTCACCAGCTCAGCTCGTGGCTGATTGGCATGGGCTGACAGCCTGGGGGCTGCTGTGGCCTTGTTATCAACTCTTGTGCTTTGGGGGCAGTTGTGTTGATGAATCAAACAATAACTCTTCATATCAGTGCTCCTTTATCCACATGCCTTAAACATGCAATTTTTAATTCATATATCTGGTAGTCACTATGATGGTTTGCTGTGTTGCAGCTTTACAAGCAGGAAAATTAAAGGGAAATTAGGAAGTTTCCCTTGATATTAGAAGTAACCTAGATTTCTCTGTCCATATTTGGGGTGTTACAAAGCAGTAGACTAAAATATGAATCCAAATTTCTAATGTGAGTATTTCTAGCAGATAGGCAATTTTAAAACTGTAAAAATTGTTTCCCCAATGAAGCCACTAAATATTTTGTCACTGACTGTGTAAGAAGCAAAAAGATTGGACACTAGTTTCTATGTCAAAAAAAATATTTATTGAAGTTTTCTCAGGGTGAAGCTATCTTAATCAAGAGTTCTTAAGGTAAAAATTAGCTTGAATAAAGTTTTCTCTAGTCTTTGGAATAGTTCTCAAATGAACTATTCCTGGTACATGACCATACTGTTCACAAGGAAGTAATAAATGCAAGTGAGGTAGAAATGGAGAGTGAGAAAGGTGATTAACTCTTCCTGCCTGCAGATTTCAGACTTTTGGTTGCCAAAATCAAACTGGAGTCATCGTGTGTGCCCTGCTCTGAGAGATTCACCCTTGGCCAATGAAGGAATGCTCTATATTGGTTGCACAAGTGGATGCATCTTTATTAGCTGAGGGAATTTTAGGTGGTGAATTGGCTGCTTTGTTGCTGCCCCAGTGTTTGAATCACAGCTGTCCCATCAGCAGATCTCAGTGTTGTTTTAAGAAGCTCATCCTCAGCCAGTGTTTCCACAGGCCAGAGCAAATGACTCCTGAGCTATGTTGTATTAACACCTCATGCATTTGCTGCTTAAAATGCCACATGGTTGGATCTGGTTCTTCTTCTTTGAAGGTCCCCAAAGTGAGCCCTAAAAGCTCTACAGACCTGCTCTGATGGAAATCAGCAGGAAATGAGATTGATCATAACGGGGAGGAGGAGCACTTGTGATGTCCTTGTGTCGTGTCCCATTTGTGCTTCTCCTCTTACCTCCCTCATCAGTTTTGCCTGTCCACACCAGGGCAGCTCACAGTGGAGCCTGCACCTTTGAGGGTCATTTGGAAGCCTCTGAATTGATAAGAGGAAAGCTGATCTCTTTTTAATTGTTATTACTATTTTTTAATTCTGGTATTTGTGCAATGGCTTTGGCAGTAGCATGTGCTGGGCTGAGTGGGGCAAACAGGGGTCCTGTGGTCAAAACTGCCTGTGGGGATCTCCTAAAGATGTATTTTTCCTCTCTTTCTGCTGGAAGGCTGCCTCTTGTCATCTGTGAATTTGAAGACTCTGGAATCACCTTTTAAAGAGTAAGGAGACTTCGAGGGCAATAACATACTCCCCTTTCTTTTATTTTTTTTTTTCCCTCAGCATTTTCTCTGCTGATGTTTAATATATAAGAAGTTTAAATAATTTAATAAACTGTCTCAAATGAGGAAATTGAAAGGGAATTCCAGATGAATGCTGTAACACAGTGCTGTAGCTGCTTGGCACTGGGGTGTGGGGGGTCCTCCCACAATGGGAGGGCGATGCACCCAGGAGAGCACACGAGTGCATACAGCAGGAAGGTGCTCAAATAATGAATTCAAAAGGTGAATTTGTGGTTTTCATTTACCTTTTCACAACTCTGAAATGAGTCTAGCTAATGAGCTGATAAAAGGAATTGACCTTGCAGCTGATAGTTGATGTGGAAATACAGAGATATTGAGGAAGGTGTTTATGATCTGCACTCAGCACAGCTTGGCAACTGTTATTATTTGATGATTTGCATCATTGTTTCCAATACCAAATTTATGCCTCAGTAACTAAATGCAACACATCTGAGTTGCTGACACTGTGAATTATGATTTTGAATTCTTTCTATTTTGTGTTTAAATTGTCATCCATAACTTTGTGTTACAGCACACACAAGGGAGGAAATGCTAAGCTAGGATTCCTGCAGCAAGCATTAAATGAATTTATCACACCCTTTTCAAATGATAAATTTAGAAGTGCATGAAGATTTACAGAATATTCCCTATTCACAAGCCTTGCAGGTTAGAGCTGCTTTAGGAGCTCTGTATTAGCTGGGATGTCTGACTTTTGCAGGCTGGAGGTTTGGGAGCTGTTCAGTCTTTGGGACTCTGCTGTGGTTATCAAAATGCCTGTGTTGATTGTGGTGAATGATAAGAGATAATTGATCTTCTCTGCTGTGTTTGGGTATCACCCTGGATAGGTGTGCTAGGTGATTTCTGTGTTATCTTTATGTGTCTCCTTTGGCCACAGTGCTGCTACAAATAAAATAAAATATGGTCTTTTAATTGGCTGGTCATTCCTGGGAAACAATACTTGCCATCATGAGCCTGGCCTGAGTGACAGCTCCAGCTACAGTTTTGGATAGTAAATTGGAAATACTGGTCTTTTGTTGGAAAGAAATGAGGGAAATAATTATTTGAATGTACATTTTGTGCCCTATCACTGGGTGTTTTCATACAAATTAGGCAAAAGTAATTTCCTGTGATCCTTTAGAAGTCAAAGATGGAAGAGGAGTATATTTGTGTGAATTGCTTAACCACAGAATGTCACACACACTTCAACATTTGCAAGTACAGAATACTTGGTTTAATTTGTATATTCAGAGATAGACAATGTTAATTTGTTATGCAGCCCATTAGAGAGGGGAAAACCTGCTGAGGACATAAAATCCTAATCTTGAGAGAAATGCATTTGGAGAAGCCAGCAGATGTCAGTATGTTCTTGTCATACAGCTCTTTTGTTTTACACAATAATTTCCCTGGGATGAAATATTAGAGAAATAGTAAATGATGTAACACCATGGCAATACAGGCCTGTTTAGTTTAAATACTTTCCTGAAAAGGGATTTATTTCTGGGCCAAGGCTGGCACGACCTCCATGTACACCCCAGCTTTCCCTGTGTGTAACTCCTCCTCAGACTGTGTACAGTGAAATTCTTTGCCAAATGAGGATGTCATTGATGGTATTGCACCTTAGCTTCTAATTGAGATTTTTGTTTCCTGTGTATGCTTCCCTCCTGTATTGTGAGGCATTTTGAGGATGCTGGCACACTCCCTCCTGTTTGCCCAGCCAGGGTGTGTGTTTGAACTCTGATGTGTCTAATCAAATCTGTCTCTCTCATTTGGAGATTATTTTGCCACTGTTTATACACGGTAATAAAAACCAGATGAGCTGTTCCTTGTCTTCCTAGCATTTCAAAAATCAATAGCATGATGACATTGTGGAGAAGACTCTCCCTTCCCTGAGAGTGCAAACTGCTGGCCCAGAGCGTGCAGGCTGCAGGATTCCTCGTCTGGGAGGCATGGCTGACCATGCTGACCCCAGTTTTCAATCAGGGGCTGTGGCAGGGTGCCAGGCTGCCCTGGGCAGGGCTGGGCAGATGGAGCTTTGCTCAGGTGTGCAGGAACAGATGGAGCTGTGGCCATGAGCAGCAGGCACAGCCAGGGAACCCCGGCCTGAGCCAGCTCTGTGGGCAGCACAGGGACCCCCCTGAGACCCCCTGACCGTGGCTCCTGTGTCCCAGGCTCTGCCAGCACTGTCCTCACCCAGGGATGGACGTGCCACAGCTCCACAGGCACACCTGGGTCCCTGCTGCCATCAGCTCCAGCCCCACTCTGGTCATTGTGGCCCTTGGCCAGCCCAGTTCCCCCAGTGCTGATCTGCAGCACCTGGTGTGCTCCCCAGGAGCCCTGTCTGAAAAGGCTCTTGCCTCTTCTTCAGGAGCTGATGTCAATTTGTTCTTCGGGGCTGTGTTGGGGTTTTTTTCTCTTCATGAATGGAGCAGGAGTGCTGGGAGATGTTCCTTGGGTGGTATCACTACCATTACATGGTGTCTCAACAGACAACAGCAAGAAGGAAGATCCCAACTTTCTGAAAATCTTCTTACCTTTACTATTTCCCACCCTATGTTCTTCTTTTTTTGTATATTCATAGTTATAAAATAGTGTAGCTTCACTTCAGGGTTTTAAATTACATTTCCAAGGAGAAATTTTCTTCATCAATTTGTTCTTCTGGTGTGTGTGTTGGGGAGTTTTTCTCTTCATGAATGGAACAGGAGTGCTGGGAGATATTCCCTGAGCTTTTTGTGGCATCACCACCATTACATAATGTCTCAGCAGACAACAGAAAGATGGAAGACCCCAACTTTCTGAAAATCTTCTTACCTTTACTATTCCCCACGCTATGTTCTTCTTCTTTTTTTTGTATATTCACAGTTATAAAATAGTGCAGCTTCACTTCAGGGTTTTTAATTACATTTCCAAGGAGAAATTTACTTTACATTTTCTCTTTCTTCAACTCTCTCTTCAAGCTCTGTCATCTTCCAGCATTTGTTTACGTGCCAGACCTATTCTTTGTGTCTCACTCCTTGCTTCTCCTCACCTCACACGGTTGGAGTGATTTTCAGATCATGCAAATGAGAATCAAGGCAGGCAAGGCAGCTATAAAAAGCTTTCTCTGGAGTACAAACCCCCCCAAAGCCTTGCTGAGCTTGTAGGCTGGGAGGAAGCCATTTGATTTTCCAAGATTGGTTTTGGTGCATCTGCCCTTAATGCAGTTTCCACAGCTGATGACAAACACTCCAAAATCCTTTGGCCCAGGTGGGGCCCTGGGCTCTCCCCCAAGCCCCTCCAGCCACCAAATCTCTGGGAGAGAGGCTGGGAGCAGCCTCTGCTCAGGAATTCCCAGGGATTTTTGGCAGAGATGTTGTTCCAGGTTGGGCAGCGGCAGTGGGAGCTGCTGCTGCCCCTGGAATGGGAAATTCCACTCTGGCTCTGAGTCCTGCTCCATTCCCAGCCCTCTAAAGGCAGCATTGTCCTGTCCAGTCACATTGCAACAGATGTTAAAAATGTTTGATTTCGTTTTTAAATTAAGGGTGGACTTTTGTTAAGGAAGCTGAACTAACAGGCAGCATAGTGCTGGAGAAAATTCTCCTTTTTTTTTTTTTTCTTTTTGTTTATTTGGGGTTTTTTGCCTGCTCTGTTAGGCTGAAGGATTTCTGCAACATTCCCTGTGCTCCTCAGCAGAATGGCTCCACTGGTTTTGGGGCAAGTAGGGAAATGTCTTTAGCTGACTGGGGTGCTTCATCCTGGGCACAGCTCTGAGGTGTATTCAGTGTAGCTGCAAATAAGTCACTCTTTTAAATGTGAGATTTCAATAGTTAAACACCTGCAGGGATGTCTGTGAGCAGCTGCTGATTAAAAATAAAAAAATGCAGCACATGACACAGTTTTCTCCTACTTGAGGTATTGTGGTGGGAAATAAAGGATGATTTCTCACATAGCTGTTTTCAAAGCCTGATTTTTTCAGCATTTAGGCAGCGCCATTAAGTGTTTTAGCTCTGTTTGTTAGACATTTCACTGTGTTCACTAAATTTCTCTCACTGGATTAATTTTTGAGCCTCAATCCTCATTTAGAAAAAAGAAAAAAAAGGGGCTGGGGGGGAGTTTTATTTCCCAGAGGTGAAAGATGCTGTTTGAAGGCCAATGCACACAAGGAGCCTGTGCCCATGGAGGGCTTCCCTTGGAGAGAAAATCAATCAGGACCAAGCTGGGCCTGAGGAGCACAGATGGTGCTCAAGGGCAGGGACCTCGTGGAGCAGTTGGAAATAAATCTGGTGCTGGGGATGGTGCTTGTTCCTGTCAGAAAAGCACACCCAGCTTATGTCATCCCTCTCAGGTATTCCCTGGGGCAGCACCCAGGGGTACCCTGTGCAAAGGGTGATTCAATAATCAATATTCAGAGGCTGGTTGGTTCAGTAATCAATATTTAGAGGCTGGTTGGTTCTGTAATCAATATTCAGAGGCTGGATGGTTCAATAATCAATATTCAGAGGCTGGATGGTTCAATAATCAATATTCAGAGGCTGGTTGGGTCAATAATCAATATTCAGAGGCTGGTTGGTTCTATAATCAATATTCAGAGGCTGGTTGGTTCTATAATCAATATTCAGAGGCTGGATGGTTCTATAATCAATATTCAGAGGGTAGTTGGTTCAATAATCAATATTCAGAGGCTGGTTGGTTCAGTAATCAATATTCAGAGGGTAGTTGGTTCAGTAATCAATATTCAGAGGCTGGTTGGGTCAATAATCAATATTCAGAGGCTGGGTGGTTCCATAATCAATATTCAGAGGCTGGTTGGCTCCATAATCAATATTCAGAGGCTGGGTGGTTCCATAATCAATATTCAGAGGCTGGTTGGCTCCATAATCAATATTCAGAGGCTGGGTGGTTCCATAATCAATATTCAGAGGCTGGTTGGCTCCATAATCAATATTTAGAGGCTGGGTGGGTCAATAATCAATATTCAGAGGCTGGATGTTTCAATAATCAATTTTCAGAGGCTGGTTGGCTCCATAATCAATATTTAGAGGCTGGATGGTTCCATAATCAATATTCAGAGGCTGCAGGACCCCCTCAGTTCCCAAATATAAAGATATTCTCTCTGAGACACTCATTTTGCCCAATTTGATAGGCATATTGGTGTTTTCTAAGTATATAAAAAATACAGAGGTATTTTTAGCTGCTGTTGGTATTAGAATGATTTATTCTTAATGCCAGGGAAAGAAGGGTGAGAGCAAAGGCTCTTGAATATTTTAAGAACACAATTTTGATCTATTGGATGGAAGTTAGGAGGATTATATGGCTTTCTTATTCAGAATATGGCTCATCAGGGTGGAGGCTCTCCCAGGAATCACAAGAAATGCATAATTCTGTGCAGAATATCAGGGGACTGATAAAGGAACTTGCTTAATTAAAACAAATTGCAGTGAAGTTCTCTGGACTGCATTATGGGGTTGCATGTCCTGCCTGTGGGGAAAGGCAGAGGAATGATCTGGCTCTTTTGTTTCAGCTGTAGGTGGTATTTACCTGGTTTTATCTTGCAGGAAGGTAGAAAAATGATAAAGAAAGGCCTCATGAAATGAAGCCTGTTCTCCTAGGCTCAGTCCCTGGCATTGTCAGCTTACCCTTTTGCAGGTTCCCATGTGAAAGCAATCCTGGTGTGATTAAATATAATTTACACAACATAAACCCAGAATCCAAAGAATTTTTTTATAAAATGTCAAATTATTTCTTTCTCAGCATATGAAGTGCATATCTTAACAAATGAATAAGTAAATAAATAAAAAGAAACCCTTCCCTTTTAGAGCAACCTCTAGGATCTGGAACAAGATTTGTAATGTTCTTTGTGGTAATGGACCAAAAAACAGCCATGAACTTTCTTTAGGGAACATTTAAAAAATACTATTTATTTTTAATTTATTTACTTATTTATTAATATATGCACTTTGTATGTTGAGAAGGAAATAATTTGACATTTTGTAATAAATTCTTTGGATTCTGGGGTTATGTTGTGTAAATTATATTTCTACAAACTGAATACAAGCCTAAATTTGAATCATCAGTTTTCTTGCCTATGAAACTGATACCCATTTACTGCTCCTTTCATGGTGACTTTCAGCTGAAGCTCTGAAGGGGTGAGCAGCAATTTGTTTCCCCTGTCTGTAGCTGAAGTTTCCTTGAAAAGTTTCATTAACACACTATCATGGTTTAAAAATAGAAACTCAAGAGAATTACTCCAACTCGAGTAATAGAATGCATCGAGAAGCTTTTCATTTTATATTATAATTATTCCAAAGCACTTCAACCGAGCCACTTCTCCATTATGAGAAGAATTCTACACCATTTGGTATCCAAAATTGCATTTCTCAGAAATTCTATGCCTGTGTGTAGATAACTTGCAGTGCTCCTATTGTCCTTGTTTCTTCTCTGCTGTGGAATTAAATCCCAGTGTTTAGAAAGCTCCTAACTGAGTTTTGTTGCTCTCTGTGTGCACAGAAGAGCAGAATGCAGCGGCTGGAAGCTGCAGTGCCTGTGGATTGGAGAGCACAACTTTGTTTTTTTGATTTCTTGCTCCAGTAGCTACTCATGGGGTGCTCTTCAAGCCCTCCTTCTGTCAGAATTCTACTCAGGAAAAGTTCATTTCTCTCTTTTTTCCCTTCCCTCCAGTCCCCCAAAAGAAGAAATCATATTTATAGTAGGCTGGCAGCTGGACACTTATTCACTGGTTAGATATACACTATGTGTATAGTAACTTCACCTAAACATTGTTGGTGTTTTAAATACTAAATAAATGAACAAATAACCTTACTGCTGTGCTAATTCCGTGACACCTGTCAGTATCTCTGGAACTCTCAGTCAATGCTTAAACTGAATGGAAACTCAGCTTTGAAAATACAATTTGCCTGCTGGCTTGGCACTTACAAATGTCTACTATTTATTTTGGGCAGCAAATTGTTAGTCGTCTTCTGGGCACGTCTTTTGCTTGTTTGGGCACAGTTCTGTGAGGGTTTTTTTTGGTTGTTTGGGTTTTTAATGTGTGTGTGTACATACAATGTAGACTGAACAGGATCAGAGACTGGCAGGGGCAGAAAGGGAGCTCTGGATGTGGCAGGGACACCCAGGGCTGGCCAGGGACACCCAGGGCTGGCCAGGGACACCCAGAGCTGGCCAGGGACACCCAGGGCTGGCCAGGGACACCCAGAGCTGGCCAGGGACCCCCAGGGCTGGCCAGGGACACCCAGGGCTGGCTGCCCAGATTCCTTTTGGGTGCCTCCAGGGTGGAGCCATCCCAGCTGGAACATCCCCAGGGCTCAGCACCCTCCAGGTGTTCTGGGGGAACCTCCTGGCTCTGCTCCTGTCACAGCACCCCTGGGAGCAGCCCTGTCCTGCTTTTACCCCCCTTTCAGATATTTGCACACATTGATGGGGCTCCCCTGGCCTTCTCCAGGCTGAGCAGCCCCAGCTCTCTCAGCCTTTCCTCACCTGAGGGATGTTCCAGAACCCTCAGCAGCCCTTTGGTGGCTCTGTCCTTGTTTGCCCTGTCCTGGGGATGTCAGAACTGGGCACAGCATCCAGGGGTGGCCTCACCTGGGCTGGCTGGGAGTTGAGGAGGATGTTCTCCTGCTGGCAGAGCTGTTTCTGCAGCCCAGGATGCTCTGGCCCTTGTTTGCAGCATTTTGGGAATGCTGCTGGCTGTTCAGCCTGGCTGCAGCACCCCAGAACCTTTCCAGCCCCTGGGATCCTGGCATTGATTGGTGCCTGGGGCTGTTCCTCCCAGCTGTGGGACTTTGCCAGCCCATCTCACCCTCCTGCTGGGGCTGGCAGCAGGAGCCTGTTGCCATCTTATTGCAAAAGTCCTGCACCTTCGGGGTGATTTCTCATGGGCAATCCCTCACAGCACTGCCTCCTTCACAGTACAGCCAACAAACTCCATTTCTCCTCACAGCACAACCAACAAACTCCAACTCTCTCCTCACCCAGCTTAACCCACTCTCCTATAACTGGACACAGCTGTGGCCTGGTAAGGGCAGGCCTGTTCCTAACCTTTGGTGATTGGTACAGCTGCAGCTCCTCAGGTGTGACACTACCTTCTGCACCATCTTTATTTTCTGACATTCTATCCCTGCAGAGGAGCCCTGGGTATCAGCCTGTCCTGTGTCACAGCAGTGACCCTGTGCCCCCCCATGACATCAGTGGTGGAGGTGGATTTCCTTGTTTAACTGGGCTGAGCCCAGGGCTGACCCCTGTCACTGGGAACTGAGGCACAGACTCAGCCACAGCTCCCTGGGGCTCTGAAGCTCACGGCCACCCCAGCAGTTGGCACTTGGCTTTTTCATCTCCTCTCCACACCCATCCCTTCAGCCTCAGCCTGGCTGCAGCTTTGGCAGGGAGCTCAGCAGCGTTCCCTGGTTTCCTTCTGCACCTTTGTGACACACTCAGGTGGGCAGGTGCAGCAAAGCCATCGCTGCAAAGTCACACAGATTTTTCCTGGAGCAGCAGTCCTTGTGCATTAGCTGCTTATCCAGATGGCTGAGGACATGGTGGGGCACAATTAATGGGTGCTGGGGAATCCACCTCCATGTGGGACAGGCAGCAAGGCTGGCAGGCAGTCAGAGAGCCCTGAGAAAGGTTGTGGCTGAAGGACACCACTGTTGGGAGCACAGATGAAGATACATTCCTGAACTCAAGGAGGAAACACAGAGGGAGCATTACTGCATGGAATGATTAGATGACTGACTAATGAGCCTTGAGGGGCAAGGAAATTGGCTACAAAAGCAATTAAATAAGCACCTGACATTCCAGTGTACTCTGTATAAACACTGAACTTTTCCCATGTTTAGTTGGCAAAGCAAAGCAAGTGCTGTTTAAGCATAGAAGGAAAATTGCTGGAGGAAGAAAAAAATCTTTAAAAAAGTCTTTGTTAAACAGATTGTTCTTCTGAAAGTGTGTAAGTAAGTGCTTTTCTCTGTCAGAAGGTGTGATAACACATTGCAAAGCTAGCACTGTTAATCACTGTCCACAGTTTTCATTAGTTATTCTAGATATTCAAGCCAGTATTAAACTCCATGTTCTGCATTAATCTGTCTACTATTAGATACCACTAGGTAATAATAGCTATTTTTTTTCCCTTTAGGGACAAAACTTCTGCATAATAATCCATATATAAGTGACAGAGGGGTCATTTTGCATAAAATCTTGTAGGGGGATAGAATATAAGAAAATAAAGACAGTGGAGAAGGGAATCTCACCCCTAAGGAGCTGCAGCTGGGCCAATGATCAAAGATCAGGAGCAGGCCTGACTTTAACAGGCCCCAGCTGTAAGCAATGAGCAGAAGATGCTAAAAAAGAGTGGGGTGGGTGGGTGAGAAGGGAACTGGAGTCAGTGGCTGCTTTGGGAGAGGAAAGAGTCAGTGCTGTGAGGAGCTGCCCATGAGAAACACCAGGAAGGTGTGGAACTATTGTGATAAGGAGCCAGCAGCATGGAACCCCTGCAATGGGATGATAACAAAATCTGATGAACCAACGTAGGGTAGCTGTTTGTGTGACATAAAAGGGCAACTGTGAAATGCACCTGGGCAGGTGCTGGTCAGCTTGGAGTGCAGTCAGCCCAGTCAGGGACCTTTCACAAATGGATGCTGACAACAAAAGCAGTTAAATGAGATTTTTCATTTTGGCAGATGGGGGTTTTGAGGTGTTTTGACTGCGGTGTGAGAGGGCTCTGGCTGAGATGGAAGGAAGGTTTTTCCTTCAGGCTCAGGTGGTGACACTGTTTTGTGCCAATTCTCATCACACAGAGCTGTGCTCACCTCGTGTGTGAAGGCAGGGAGCTTCACACCTTCTACAGGCAGAGGGGAATTCACCCACAGGATGGGACAGATGTGAGTATTGTGCTCAGGTGTCTCCTTCCAGGGAACTTTCAAATTACTTGGTCAAGTATTTCACTTGATGCCCCATCCTGTAGAAATAACAAGTTTGGGATTCTCTTGTCAGGCAATTCAAGGTCAGCAGGAGATTTCAAACACAGTCCCAGTAAACCAAACATGAACTGTTCATTTTTGAATATTTTAATATTCAACTGAATATTTTAAGAGCAAGCCAGATTCTCTGGTAATGTTGCTGCTCTTCAGCCAGGTGCTCAGTAAGTCTCTGCCAACCCTTTCTGTGTGGAGGTGCTGGCAGTGTCACTTTTTTTTGTTCTTCCTGGTAAATGTGTGCAGCTAAAGGAAGAAAGTGGTAATTTTCAAGTGTCAATTTGAGTTGTAAGTATGTGTGACAAGGAGCTGTGCTGGGAGATTGAAGCAAGTGGTTTCTCTCCTTTGTAACCAACTGGAAGTAAAGAAATCAGGTGGGATTTTTTTTTTTTCTGTAAGAGGAGTTAGAATCACTTTTTAGAAGTATTGAATAATGTTATAGTTGCTGCCAGAAAATCATGCTTTGTCTTTTAAGACAGTCTAAAATTAATCATGTATTTGTTTCTTAATTGCCTCATTAAAGTCAGGTTCAAAAGTCCTCCTGTACTTGGAAGTCACAGTATGCCCTGCTGAACCCCATCAATGTTGTGTATGCCCTGGTTTCTTCAGAGGATAAGAATTCTAGATTTCTGAGCTGAAAGAGCTTTATTATGAAGTGACATGGCTGGCTTTAGAGACAGAGGTGGAATTGGTACATCTGAAATTAATGAATAATATATAAGGACTGATACCAGTCTTGCTTCATGAGTTGGCCTTACTATTTAGCCTCAAGCAGAAGCAAGAAACACACACACACACAAAAAGAAGGGTTGTTAAGGTAGAAAGTTAAATATTTAATGCCAGTGTCTGCTGTATATTTTCCTTTTGTGTATTCATGGAAATATATTTTGGAACTGGAGGCAACTGTTATTTAAAATACAGTAGTGGCAGAAGGGGCACATTTGATTGAGGCATCAAAGTGCTAGACTTGGTAAAAGGTACAAGAGAAAGTTCCTGGATTAGCCTTGAAATTTTCACTGCCATCTTCCCTTTTCTTTGGGGTATTCTGGGTCTCATTTTGGCTTTCATTTGGGATTTGTGTGTACCAGCTCTCCCTTTCTTTGCTGTTTTAATGAGGTGGATGAGCAGGCAGCAGTAAGAGCTGGTTGTTTTCCCAGTAGCAGTTGTGTCTTTCGAGCCCTCCACAATGCATCCTGTCAGTGACAACACTCAAAATGTAACACACATCCTTGTGTGCTGCCTTCTGTCATAAAAAAAGGGGGTTTTGAGCCTTCTGGGTCCAAAAATAGCACTGGAATTTCAGTATCCTGGGCTAACCAGGAGCTGGATGTTACACAAAGGAAGGTGCTGGGAGCTGAATGGATTTTTGGCTGAAAACATCAGAAATTGTTAGAAAAATATAAACTTGGGAATTTTCTTCTCTTGCCCTGGAGGGTGTAGTTGAAGCATTAGGGTATGCTGAGATTTTTATGATCTGATTTGTTGACAATGAGCAAAGGTAAACCCCTGCCCACCTGTTTGCAGCTGCACAAGTTGCAGTGAATTTGTCCTTGGTCGTTGTGTAGAAAGGTAGATGTTGTTTTCAAGGCTTTTGGTATTCAGCTGAAACAAGAATTACAGACAGGTTCTGATGTTTTGCTCCTCAAAAAAGAAATCATTGTAGAATGTGTTAGTTTTCTCATTGGAAGACCTGTTTTTAAATCAGTGTGGATGTTTGTATCTGTGCTTGCTCTCCAAGTTGCAGGAAGGGCTTAGTGAGCTTCCATGGGCTTGGACTTCTGGCCTGGGTCACAGGAGCCTGCTTTTCTGTCAGATACAGGCAACACTTTGTCTCTTCTTCAGATCTAGATTAAATTTTGTGTTAGGCTTTCCTTGTAAAACCTTTTAATGTGGAAAAAGCTGTTCTCAGTGGCTGGAAGGAGGAGGAATG
The DNA here is from genome assembly GCF_051311805.1 of Agelaius phoeniceus. Taxonomy (NCBI): domain Eukaryota; kingdom Metazoa; phylum Chordata; class Aves; order Passeriformes; family Icteridae; genus Agelaius; species Agelaius phoeniceus. The sequence goes on along the minus strand of NC_135280.1, from coordinate 12,931,627 downwards.
TCGTGGTTTATAGCTGTGTCTTGTTTTGGACTCAAATCAGAAATCCACAGCCAATTCTGCAGGTGTTTTACATGAGAGGCAGCTCCAACACACACATGTGTGTGATTACACAGATATGTCCACACTTACTTTATTTCACTCTTATTCAGAGCTTAAAACTCCCCTGTAACCTTGAGTGCTGCCAAATGCAGTTGAATAATTGCTTCTCCAAAACTCTGATTTGAGTAAGAAGAAAATTGTAGCCCCAGATTTTGGAAGGAGAACTTCTATGGGAAGTTAAAATGATGCAGGACTTGTTCCACTAGGGGGATAGAATATAAGAAAATAAAGACAGTGTAGAAAGTGTTGTCACCCCTAAGGAGCTGCAGCTGGGCCAATTATCAAAGATCAGGAGCAGGCCTGACTTTAGCAGGCCCCAGCTGTAAGCAATGAGCAGAAGATGCTATAAAAGAGTGGGGGTGGCTGGGTGAGAAGGGAACTGGGGTCAGTGGCTGCTTTGTGAGGAGGAAAGAGTCAGTGCTGTGAGGAGCTGCCCATGAGAAACACCAGGGAGGTAGGGAACTATTGTGATAAGGAGCCAGCAGCATGGAACCCCTGCAGTGGGATGATATCACGTTCCCTGGGGCTGAACAGGCAGCTCCAGTGCTGCTGGGAGGCTGGGCAAGCACAGTCCCTGTAGAGCACAGACCCTGTAAAGCTCACCAAATCCAGGGTTATTCCACTGAGTTTTTGGATCACTGTCACCAGTAAGAAGAGCTGGTTTAGGTTGTTGTTACTTGAGATAGAGCTGGCAGGCATGGTGGGCAAGAGTGGTAAAAGAAAGAAATGTGCAGCTTGGGGAAGACAGTTTTTAAATGAATTTGACTATTTTTCTGATTGCTGGTTGGTTGAGGTTTTGAAGAAACACAATCTGTTGACCATCTAGAACAGAATGATAAATTAGTAGTGCAAAAAGAATCTTTCAGGTCACATAGCACTTAGGATGCAATTTGGTCAGCTTTAAAAATAGAAGCTCTCCTTAGAAGTGTATGAAATATCCTGCAACTTCAGTTATTTTCCCTATTGACCTAACCTGGTGCATGTGCAGTACATTATAAAGCATTAAAATGCAATTATTGCCAGCATTAACCTGGCAGTGTTGCTGATTCTGAGGCTGAGGAGGACAGGAGGTGAGGCAGCCAGCTCAGCTGCTCCTCAGGGACCCTTCCTGGCCCTGGTTTTGGTGGCCAGGTCCTGGCAGGGGTGTGGGCTGGCCCTGCTGCAGTGTGTGCACACAGAACAGGGGCAGGGCATTGTGCCAGGGGCAGGGTGAGCACAGGACTTGCCAGAGCTCTGCTTGCCCTGCAGGGCTTGGCCAGGGCAGGTGGGGCAGCCTCTGCTCCTGCAGGGTGGGATTGGCTCCAGGTGTGCTCCCCACTGCAGGTGTGAGGAGCTGGGGCAGCGCTGGGCAGGCACAGGTGGGATTCTGGAGCTGGATTTCCATGCCAATGGTGCTGCTGGGGCAGTGCTGTGCAGGCACAGATGTGATTCTGGAGCTGGATTTCCATTCAGTTGAGGTGATATTGTGTGGGCACAGGTGTCATTCTGGAGCTGCTTTGCCATGCCAGTGGTGCTGGGCAGGCACATAGGTGATTCTGGAGCTGGATTTCCATGCCAGTGCTGCTGGGTGGTCACAGGTGGGATTCTGGAGCTGGATTTCCATGCCAGTAGTGCTGTGCAGGCACAGAGGGGATTCTGGAGCAGGATTTCAGTGCCAGTGCTGCTGGGCAGGCACAAATGTCATTCTGGAGCTGGATTTCCATGCAGTTGGGGTGGTGTTGTGAGGGCACAGAGGTGATTCTGGAGCAGGATTTCAGTGCCAGTGCTGCTGGGCAGGCACAGGGGTGATTCTGGAGCAGCATTTCCATGCAGTTGGGGTGGTGTTGTGTGGGCACAGAGGTGATTCTAGAGCTGCTTTGCCATGCCAGTGCTGCTGGGCAGGCACAGAGGTGATTCTGGAGCTGGATTTCCGTGCCAGTGCTGCTGGGCAGGCACAGATGTGATTCTGGAGTTGGATTTCCATTCAGTTGAGGTGATGTTGTGTGGGCACTGGTGTCATTCTGGAGCTGCTTTGCCATGCCAGTGCTGCTGGGCAGTCACAGAGGTGGTTCTGGAGCAGGATTTCCATGCAGTTGGGGTGGTGTTGTGAGGGCACAGATGTTATTCTGGAGCAGGATTTCCATGCCAGTGCTGCTGGGCAGGCACAGAGGTGATTCTGGAGCAGCATTTCCATGCAGTTGGGGTGGTGTTGTGAGGGCACAGAGGTGGTTCTGGAGCAGGGTTTCAGTGCCAGTGCTGCTGTACAGCTCTGGAGAAGTGCCCTGGAGCAGCAGCAGGACACCAGCTCGTGTTCACACGTGGAGTTGCTCTTGCCCCAGTGCTGTGTCTGGGCAGTGCCAGCTTGTGCCTGCAGAGCTGGGAGGCTGCTCCAGGCAGGGTCTGGTGCTTCCCTCAGATCTGCTCTGGCTGCCCAGGCTAAGGCAGGGAGAGCCGGGCACAGTGTGAGTGTGGCTGGATCCCCCTGCATTTCCCATTTCTCCATCCTGCTCTCGGAGCTCAGCAGGGCACGGCACGGGGAGCAGCCTGGCACAGGTGCCTTGGCATTTTTTTGGCTGTTTATTTTTGATTTCAAGCCTTCAGCCAGGAATCCTAGCAGATTGCAAGCGTGCTGCCACGGAGTTTACAAATCTTGGTGCAGTATTTTCAAAACAAAACAGAATGTGCATGGAGGATCTGCTCTTAATTTGGATACAGATGAAGTGCAGCTGAGCTATTTTATCAGGTTGTGTTTCATGTGTTGATGTTATAGAGTTGATGTATAAATTGATATTGTAACCTTTCTAGGGTTTTTGTGATTCCTGCAGCAAAAAAAAAAAAATAACCAGCTCCTCTCCACCAGCTCAGTTACAGTGGAATGTGTCAGAAAGTAAATGAGATTACAAAGTGTTGGGGGCTATGTTCTGATGCTGTTTGTTTTGGTTTAATACATAATTTATGCACAAGTTGACTGGTGTAGATTAACATGGGATGAATTGCCTTGTATAGAGTAGATTGGTTTGGATTAATTATCTAACAAACAGTAGAGAAATCAAAGTAAAGTGATGTGTGTGTTAATGTTTTAATGCCAATAATGTACTTTGAAAGAGCCAAAGGAAGCCCCTGTAATTAGAAAATTGGGAAATATGCACTTAAATCTCTCGTACCAAATTTTCCTATTATAATTGTTTCAAGTACTCTTGTAAAGGAGTCAATCTTATAAACTATCAGGAGATTTGAAGTTTTATTTTTTCTTTTGAAATATATATTTACAGGAGAGAGGTCACATTAATAAAGTTAAAGGTGTAATTTATCACAAAACCAGATAATTTTCTATAGAATAGAAGACTTGTGTCCTGCAACTACAACAGTGGAGAGCAAATACCTTCAAATATTTGAAGGAAAATCAGTCATGAGGTGACATAAATGTGTAGTAGGAGGGGTATGGGGGATTCTTAGCCTCAGAACCAGGTCTCCTAGTAAAGTGCTTTTTTCTTTTGTGGTGTTTTTTGCTCACATTTGCTTTGAAGTAGTTTCTGTAGTTAAAGTATATCAAAATTAAAATGCATCAGCACCATATGGCAGTTGGCTCATTGCCTAAATAATGTATGTTCCATAAGTTCACTTAAGGACTGCTTTTCTCTGCTTGGAAAAAAATATTGTTTTGATATTGAAAAGACTTCCCTGAGATCAGAATAATTTGATGGGTAGAATAAAAAAGACTTTGTTCTGCATTTGGTATAAAATCATAGTGATTTCCACTTGTGTTTACTGATGAAGGGCAGTTTAATTCTGGGGGGTGGTTGATTCTTTGAATTTCTGGTATAAAGAGTTGTGTGTTATACATATTCCCCACAGTATTTATTGCTTTAATGGTAAAAGCTGTGTGCTGGAGCTCCACAAAACACAGGTTTAGCTGGGAGATTTACTCTGAACAATAGGTATTGAGAAGAGGCACATTTTGTTTTAAAGCACATAAAATGACTGGGGAGAGTAGAACTGTAAAACTAGAACTCTATTCTACTTTCATTTTTATTTTTTCCCTTCCAATCTCTGGTTGGAGTTCTGCTGGCTGAGGATCCAGGTGCCTTCTCTTCTGGAAATATTTAGGGTTAATAATTCTGCTTCTTATGCTGCTGTCTGTAGTGAAAACTGTGCTCTAAAATACCTGTTTGTTTCCTTTTCCAGAAAATCTTCAATTTATTGTAAATACACAATTATCTTAGGTGGAACTTCTCTTCATTTTTTCCCTGCTGCTGCCTTAGTTAGAGTGAGAGCTGAGTTGTTCCAGTGATCCCAGTTTTTCATGCAGCTCTTGGAGAAAAACCATAAAGGTTTAGGTCCCTGAGCTGTGATATGGGCTTTAGGTGTCATAGTCTTAGGCTGCCAGGTTTGACTTTGAAAATAAGGACTATCTTCATTTTCTTTTGGTTCCTAAAATTGCCAGCCTTTGCAGCCGGGCAAGTTGCCATGGTTTTGGTGTGTGTGTGTGTGAATTTCCATGTTTTTACCATATGATAACAGAACAGGTTGGGTTGGAAAGGATTTTTCAAGGTCATCCAGACCAATCCAAACCCTAATGATTTTATTTCTGTGCCCAGTTCAGAACCAAAACCTGTGTGGCTTTTTAAGTAAATCTAAAGGTGGGGTTGGGGTGGCATTTTCTGTGCACACAACATAACTCAGTTACTGGTTTGCTCAGAAACGTTGACCTCTAGGAATGTTTTGGAGGTTTAGGGTTTTATTTTTCCCCCCTACATCTGGCTCAAACACACAGATATGATATTTGCACTCCTTGTTCCTCTTGCAGCCAAATGGTTTGAATGTTGAGTGGGTGGCAGATGGACATCCTGTGCCCACCTTCAGCCAAGGCAGGGCCTTTGTGCCTCTCAGCTGGGCTTGCAGGAGTGCAGGGGGCTGTGAATGGCGCTGTGCAAGCACGGGGTGCTCGTGCCTGGCTCCTGTTCCCAGGCTGGAGCAGGGAATGGGATCCTGAGGAGGAGCAAGGCTGCACCCAGCCCTCAGGAATTACTGCCATTGATAAGCTGGAGGTGAGGAGGGGGGAAGACACAGCAAAGCTGTGTGCTCTTAATTGATTCATGGTTTGCCACGTTTCATAATTCCTTTTTGACTCAGTCATCTGTAGCAGTTGTGTAAATTACTTTTAATGATGCAGTACTGCTGAGGAATCTTGGTTTTACTTTGCAGTGTGTCATTATTAGCTCTTAGGAAAAAAACCAAACCCTGTGTTGTTTGGTCTGTATAAAGCACATGTAAGGAAAGGAGAGTGAATTCAAATCAGAAGGGAAAAGGAAATTTAAACCTTTGCCACAGATGTTTTCTTTGGAAAGGAAATTCAAATTGTCGCTTTGCAAAGTGAACTAAATGGAACATCTGTGACTTCTTGTTTTCATTCTTCAAGACTTGAGTCTCTTTGGTTTCTATCAGTCTTAGAGATGCAGATTCATCCTGATCTTGCTTCCACTGCCTGTTAACTTTGGTTGGACAAAGCCTTTTATGAGAAGAAAGCTGAGAAAATGAATTGAGAAAATCATTGCTGTGTCAGCCTGCTTGAAAAAGCTGCTGGATGGTTCAGGCTGGGCAGAGGTTTGTGTGCAAGTTCAGATGTCAGTGAGAGGCTGCAATGCACAGGCAACCTGCCTGTTGGGTTTTTTATAAGCAGGGAAAAGTAAGGAATTGCAAAGAAAAGCTCTGATATTTTAGTAGTTTTTTGGTATTCTTTACTGGCAGCGCACAATAAATGAACCTTGATTAGCTCTGCTTACTCAGGTTTGTATTAAAGATTCTCAGAGCTGCAGCCCACAGGAAAGAGCTTATAGTGATTTAATCTGGCCTCTATTTTGATTCTATTATTTTGAAATAATTTGAGCTTTCCAGGATAACTTGTTTAGCTCTTGAACAATTCCAGCACCTCTGTCAGGTTTCTGTGATGAGAAGCTGGGCTGTGGTCTCACTCTCCTGTTTTTTCTCCTCTCCACTTTAGTACTTGATTCTTGTTTTTAAAAGTTTGTTGCTTGTATTTTATCAGTGCTTATGTCAAGGAAACTAGATTTTAGATTTCAAGAATCAAGAAGAGCTGGATGGAAAAACTCAAATGCAAGTGTTGTAGTGGCATGGATGGAGAGACTGAAATTGTAGCCAGAATGTCTTGCATCCAAAAATGCAAATAAATGTTTTTTAACTGGGTGTACAGGTTGTAAAAATGACTGATTAATCTGTGAATGCCAAACTGTAAAACAAAGGAGAAAGAAAATCTGGGAAAATACTCAGATTCTGCAAGGGAAATGTTGGATTGTTTTCTAATGAAGACAGGTGATTTTCTTCCTTTTTTTCCCACTTTTACCATTAAATTTCTAAAGTGTACGTTTATATCTTGAAACCCTCCTGCGCAGATATTTTGGTGTTTTGGCTATTTTTGATGGGAGACCAGCAGTGTCTCAAGCCCTGCTGTAAAGAAGTGTTTGTGCCAGGATAAGGGGCTGTGAAGAGGAAAGTGCCAGGACAGACAGCAGAGCTCCAGCTCTTCTCCTCTGGCCTGATGAATTCTCTTTAATTAGGTAAGAAACTGAGTCCAGGCAGGTCCATTGCCACTTCTGACTCGGTGCTGATGCCAGACCCTGTCAGTGTGGAGAGGAGGAGCCAAGGTGACAGCAGGATGCTGAGAAAATGAAACCTGGGGCCCAGCATAGCAGAGGGAGGGCTCTGCTCCCTCTCTGCCTGTGCTCTGCCTCTACTGAGAGAGGGAAAACTCCAGGAGTCCCTGAATTCTCGCTTTAATAGTGACAGTCACAACGCTATTGACCCCAAGGCAATGTTCCCAACTCCCCTCCCTGTGAGGGAGGAGCTGCAGAGTTTTGGGAGCTCTGTCCCTGTGCAGCAGCAGCATTTTGGGGGGGATGTGCTCTATCAGTGCCAGGTTTGGCTGTGTGACCTGGAATTTCCACCCGGGGCTGTCCAGGCAGGGCCATTGCTAATTCTGACTCGATGCTGATGCCAGACCCTGTCAGTGTGAGGAGAAGGAGCAAAGGTGACAGCAGGATGCTGAGAAAATGAGACCTGGAGCCCAGGATTTCCTGCAGGAGGGAGGGCTCTGCTCAGTTTCTGCCTGTGCTGAGAGAGGAATAACTCCAGGAGTCCCTAAATTGTCACTTTATAATGACAAAGTGTGTTTGCCATGCTGTTGAACCCAAGGCAATGTTCCCAACTCCCCTCCCTGGTGAGGAGGAGCTGCAGAGTTTTGGGAGCTCTGCCCCTGAGCAGCAGCAGCAGCATTTTGGGGGGGATGTGCTCCATCAGTGCCAGGTTTGGCTGTGTGACCTGGAATTTCCACCCAGGGATCCCACCCGAGGCTGTCCAGGCAGGGCTATTGCTATTTCTGACTCACTTTGGGGGGGATGTGCTCCATCAGTGCCAGGTTTGGCTGTGTCACCTGGAATTTCCACCCGGGGCTGTCCAGGCAGGGCCTTTGCTATTTCTGACTCACTTTGGGGGGGATGTGCTCCATCAGTGCCAGGTTTGGCTGTGTCAGCTCCAGTTTGCATCCAGGGATCCCTCCCAGGGCAGGAGCTGGAGCTGCTGAGGTTTGTGGCTGCTGCCTGGTGCCATCAGCCCCTGGCAGGATTTGTTTCCTGGTTCCATCTTGCTGCTTTTCCTCACAATGCTGTCCCTTCCTTGTTTCTTGTCTTTGGGCAGTTCAGGGCTGTGCAGTGACCATGAGGATATTGAATTTAAACCTTGCTAATCGCAGTGTTTGTTGTCCATATGGTTCTGGTTTGTACAGTCAGTTTTGGTTTTTTCAGTGTCAGTTCCTAGATTTTCCTATTAGTTCTAATGTGGAAGAATTGTAATATTGCATTTTAGAGCAAACCATGAAACCTCTCTCTGATATTCAGCTTTTGTTATTCAGTCTTTTCTCCTTGACTTAGATTTGAAGGTCTTTTTTTTCATATTATTTCTGCTACAGAAAAAAAAGCATTTCTGACTTTTTACAAAAAACTTGCAATATTCATTCAGAGAGCATTTTCATTTTAAAGCATTTTATTTATGCTGCACGTTTACTTACATATTTTATTTGAAGCACTTAAAACTATTTTGAACCTAAAAAGCCCTATCTATCTACAACTAAACCAGCAAAACAATTTTACTGTATCTAAAATATTGCCTTTATTTTACTTTCTCTGACCTGTGCTATCCAGGCATTCAGTATCTGACAGGAGTGGCTGTGTATGCCACATACCTGTATTTTTTTAATGTAGTTAACTAATTTTTGGTTAAGTTTTTGTGTCCTCTTAGTTTTACTGCAGGGATTGAGGTGAGGAATTCCGATCTTCTAAAAAAGATAAATCCATCAGGTGGCTGCAAAGTGCTCTTGGGGTATGACAGTGATGCTAAGCCAGAATCTGGACCTGCTTTTTAAAGTTTTATTTTTTCTAATATGGAGACTAAATTTTTTTGGTTTTTTTTCATAATATCAGTGTGGAGCAGTCAGTCAAAGGAGAGACAGGTGCATCTCATGCCTGATGTTTATTTGGAGGCCATAACATTAGGCAGCTTTGAGTAGAATTAGTTTTTGTTGGGGAAGATGAAACAGGAAAGCCTTATAAATATGATTGCCTTGCAAAAGATTTTGAGAATATGGAAACTATAAGCGAGATTGAGGTATCTCAAAGCTTGCTTTCATTTCAGTCACTGAACAACAGGAAAACAATGGCATGGCCAGCTGAAGGTGATCCCCTTGTGATGGAACAACACCTCTGCTTGCAGACAGGCCCAAGGGTCAGAGCAGACCCTACAGCTTGGCAGAAGGGGCCCAAAGAGGAGTTTATAGGGTTTAAGATGTAACACAGTGTGGTAATGTAATGATTCTTATAGGTTGTATGTAAATGCTATAGGATTTGTATCTTGTACTAGATTGGTTGGTGAGAATTCGAATATTCAAAACAGAAGATTTATTGTATTGAAATGGGAACCTTGCTCGCTCTCTTTACCACGCTCTTGCCTTCTCTCTCTTTACCTCTCTCCCTCTTTGGGGCTGCTCTGGGCTGTGGCTGCAGTTCCCAGCAGGGCCCTGCACTTGGCCCTTTGCAATGAACCACAAATTGCAAGCCCTGGCTTCAGAGATCTCTGTCTCTGTCCATCCCGACCCTTCTACCCCCTGATGCTCCTACAAGTTTTTCCTTCTGGCACTTGGTCTTTTAAAACGTTTATCAGGCAGCAGAGAAATCCCAGAGACTGTTTTTACTTCTTGCTCAGGAACACAGTACAGGCTATTTCAGTCCCCTTTAGCACTAAATATGGACATGTAAATTCAGTGTTCTCCTGTAATGTATTCCATGTGAAGAACATAAGGTCCTGGTTTGGGTTGTGGTAGGGCAGTGATGCCTGATTTTAGCTTTTATGTTTTCATATATTTGTAATCCTGCAGTTTTTAGTGTATAACTCCAAGCTCCACACTCAGTGTGAGCTGCTGCTTCCCCATTTTGGGCAGACACAACAATTCCTCTCCAGGCCTGGCAGTCAAGGACACCTCACTGCCTCAGGCCTGAGAGATTAAACAAAAGGGAGCTGGGGGGAGCAAACCTGGGGTAAATGACTTCATTACCCGAGGCTGTAATTGGCAGATTAACCCCCAATGTGCAAATGGACCAAACTTATAAAAGTGTGGAAATCTGTGACCCTTCATTCATTTTGGGTGTAGCCCCATGGGAGCTTCATCTGCCCTAAATGTACCTGAAGGCCCCTCAATAAATAGAACTGCTTTTCATTCCCTTAATGTTGTCTGGCCTCTGTTTTTAGGCAGTCCCCACAAGGCATAGGCAGGAAGGAGTTGCTGGCAGCTGGGTCAGAATTTGGGTGTGCTCGTGCTGGGAGCTGCTGTGGAAAGTGGAATTTGTCCTCACTCTAATGCTTGTCCCCCTCCCCTGTCAGGACAATGGGCATTGTCAGGGCACAGCAGGGCACTTTGCATGCCCACAGCAGCACCGTGGACCAACTGCCTTCATCTCCCCTTGCTATTGATCCATCAGCTTTCCTGTGAGCACTAAATTCATCCTTAAAAAATAATTAGCTCCAGTGGCTTGGCAGAATTCCAAGCAGGCAATTAGATTCTGCCTGCTTAAAAATGCCCCCTGTAGCTGCAATTGGCTAACTTACAGTGACAGATGACTGTGTGTGTTGTGATACGGGTTCTGTGTGGCTTTTTATCAGTGGGAAATCTCCTGTAATGCTGCAAATCCTGCCCTGCAAGAACCCACTGACCAGCAAGGCTCATTACCCTGACAAAGGAAAGGAGCCATGGAAAATGTTTCCCCAATGTTTTGAAAGCACAAAAAGAGGAAGATTTGCATGTTTCTTGCATGTTTTGAAATGTTGAAGGCATTTCCTGTAATGTGCCCTCAGGTCTCTGTGCACAGCTACATGGAATAAAAGCAAACCTGAGCCTGGCTTGTTTTGTAGAACTCAGTGTTAATTATGGACTCAGGACTGACATTGGAAATGGTTGAGAGAACAGAGGGAAGATTTTGTTTGTTAACTCTGGGACTTTGGGTTCAATTTGTTTAATGGACGAAAGAATAGATTTGAGATGAAATATATATTAGCTTGTGTTTCCCTTTGCAAGGGTAGTAAATAATTAAAAACCTGGGTTTTTTTGTTGATTTTTTTTTTCTTGCTGTTTTGACAGAGGAAATACAACTTGAAGTGTCTAAATAACTTCTATCTGGTACTAAATGGTTTGAAAAGGCCAGGAGAAAATGGTGATGTTTAGATATTTGGTGGAGCACTATATGATTAAAATAATCCCAAAGGAAGGGGAGGTGAACCTCCCATCTCCTTCCACAGCTGAAGAGCAAAGCTGCATTTTGATCAAGAAAAATCATCTGAACGCACATGCCTGACAGATTTTCCTGACTATTTAAATTTTGTTTGTATTGGTGAAAGGGGTAGAAGGGAATTTTTGCATTTCATGGGCTTTTTTTGTTTCCGCTTTTTTCACCATTGGTGTGCTCAAAAGGGCACACATGCTCTAGGCACTGAGCCCTTGCAATTCCATACTGTCAGTGGAGTATTTCAGGAGAAGAGCATAGAAATAAAAGTGTTTGCAGCCAGTGCAAGGGATTTCTGCCCTTCTGTTTTGTGTCCTGGCAAAGGAGAAACAGCCCCGTTTTTAGGAGTTCCCTTTGCAGTGTGAAACTGTGGCATCTCTGCCAGGACATGCAGAGTTAGCAACGCTTGCAAATTGAAATCTGAAGAATTAATTCTGGTCTTTCCAGCTCAGGAGTTGGAGAATTAAAAGTCAGTTCTTTCCTAATCATGAAATTGATGTAAAATTTAATAAATACTTCTTTTTAAGAGGAGTTTATTCTTATTCCTTCTAGATGCAGAGTTTTTGGGAGATAATTGTAGAATTTTTAGGCAGTTATTGTTTCATATCTGTGTCTCTGCTGTCTGAAATACAAAGGATCAACATTGCAGTTAAATTACAGAGGCTTGGACAATTTCACCCATTGTGAAGAGCATAAAATAAATAATCTTATCAATCTTGCTAATTATGACAGGAGTGTTCTGCTGAACAAGGGACAGAAATTTGCTTTTGAAGAGTTTCATTTAATCTTCTAGCATTCTAAGTGTGGTCAAGGTTGTTGGTTGTATAACCTCTTAGAAAAAAAAGAAATTGAGAATGATTTTAGGAATAACACAGGAGCTCAGATGGTTAATGCACGTTTGGGGACTCATTGCCTTTTCTTTTGCAGTTGTGTTTAGTTCTGTCTGTAACCAGTCAAAGCTGTCTGGAAATTGGGGAGACAATTTCTCTATAACCCAGCATCAATTTTTAAATGGACTTTTACTTGGGACATGAGTAGAAGAGCTGTTCTTCATGTCTGGTGTGGCTCTGCAGTGCAAATTCCCCTGGACTTTGAAGAAGCAAACACTCAGGTGTTTCATCACCCTCTGCCAAGTTTCCTCTGCTGCAGGATTCATGTGTGTTAAACTAAATGTGTGCTGTTTGTTCTCTTCAGCATCCTGAGTTCTCTGTGCTGCCCATTTTCACCCAGGGACTGCAGCATTCTGGAGGAGCCCTTAGGTTGCCCTCAAGGTGTTTTTCTTGGAATTATTTAGAGCCTTTGTAGCCCTTTCTGGCTGAAGGAGTGGCTGCACTGTGGGCCACGATTCAGAGTGGAATTGGGTGGAGTTGGTGTTTCCTGTGGGTAAGGACAGCCACAAACCCCCCTGCAGGGCTGGAATGTTGATGAAGCCATAATTGATGCTGCAGTTACCTGCTGGAATTGTGACAGATGAGTAATGCCATGGTTGACTCTCACAATTAAGTGCAAATATCATGTGTATGTGTTCAGAGAACTTTTATAGATTTATAGTTGTGTTTTACCCCCTGGTGTTGTTAGCAGGGGCCAGCCTGGGTTTGGGACATTTGGGAGGGTCAGATTGTCACTATGGCCACATCTGACCTCCAATCAGGATTTAAGGGAGTAAACTCCTCCACTGGACAGTGGAGAAGGGGTCAATGGACAAAACTTTGGGAGTAAATAAAGGGTTAAAAGGTGAAACCTCCATTGTGTGGGTGAGCACATGGTAGGAAAATCCTCTGCTCCTGGTGCTGTAATATTTTCTCTATTCAGTCTTCTCTTGTGATTCTTGATCAAGTTTTATTAAGCCTTTTAAAGTTTTTGGAAGTGAGTGGCATTTCCCACCAAATCAAACCCTAATGCACCCATCAGGCTTGGCATCAGTCTGTTTCCCAAAGCTGAGCTTGGGACATGAGAAGCCAAACAGTTGCAGAACTCTGAGTATCTTCAAGCATCCCTTGCTTTCCTTCTTGTCTTTATGGCAATGCTGGGAGAAATCCAGGTCTCTCACTTCCCATCATTGCCCAGGGGGCTGTGCCTCAGTGCATTTTGTCCAGCTGGCTGTCCATAGGTCAATGATTTCTTCACTGAAAGGTTCAGTTACAGTTTTCCAAGGCTGAGTTTGTGATCCAGGCTCTGGAGGGCCTGTGGGATCCATAGCTCTGCCTCTTCAAGTGGTTCCTGTTCCTTCTTCAGTTGTGTTCCTGGGCATGAGAGCTGGCTTGGAGGAGTCTGGAGAGGGGCACCACAAAAAAGTACAGATGGAAAGAGGCTGAGAACTTGAGTGTCAAGGATCACTTGCTTTCTGTGTGCTAGGGATAGATCCACCCCTGTCTCTCAGAGACAGAAGAGGGGGTTTTAGAGCCCACAGATGAGTCACTGTGGCTGTGCCCTATCTGTGGTCTCTGCTATTTCAATGCTGCTTCTCCCTTCTGGGGTAGCTCAGAAACATTGCTTTTAGCAGTGATGGATGGCAGTGGGCTGTGCTTATCTTGTCATTTATTCCTCCTCTGTGCACAGCCTTGGAGCAGCTGAGCATTCCAAACACCACTGTTGCCATTCTGATATGGCCAGACTGGTCACAGCTCCTCTGGTATCTATTTGGGCTGTGTTGTTCTGGGGAAGCAAAGCTTTCATTGCTTAAGTCCTTGTCAAGGCTGAGTTTGGATCAGTGAAATATTGACTGCCCACTGTTACAAAACCTGTGCACTGGGAATTCGCTTTTAGAGATGGAAATGGCATTTTTAGGGTGGAAGAGGCATTCCAGAGCCGGGGCCTGTGCAGGAAACATTTGCTTCTGCTGAGCCTACAGTTAGGAAGTCACTTTATCTTCACATTCACCTTCTCTGAATAAATCCCTTTGCCCAGGATTTGTCTCCTGGGAAGCTGAGAAGCCTCAGAGAAAAGGAAAACCATTCTGGTCTCATTTGCTTCTCCTGTGCTGTGCTCATGTGGAATGTGTTTGGAGATTGTTTACCCACAGGTGATTGTTCCATTGCATTCTGCTGGGAGTTGTTTTCACTCTTTGGCCAATCAGGGCCAAGCTGTGTCAGGACTCTGGAGAGAGTCAGGAGTTTTCATTATTATCTTTTTAGCATTCTGTAAGTATCCTTGCTCTATTCTTTAGTATAGTTTAGTATAGTGTTCTTTAATATAATATAGTATCATAAAGTAATAAATCAGCCTTCTGAGAACATGGAGTCTGATCATTCCTTAATCTGGGGGGAACACAAATACATAATACATTAATTGCACAAGACATGTTGAAAACTTGGGAGGCCATTGAGATGTGCAAATTGGTGATTGATTTTTAATTGGATGATGACAAAGTAACTAACAGTAAATGCTAACTAAGAATGCAAACCTCTGGCAAGACACTCAGCCATAGAGATCACATTCCTGCTGGGTTTTGTGTTTTAAAGCACAACTCAAGTCCTCCTCAGTCACCTGTTTGGTGTTCTTTTCACTCTGTAGATCCACAGTGAAAGAAGCAAAGTTCCCACTGGTGCAGAACTAGAGAGAGTAAGGAGCAGCTGGAGGCTAAGACGTTTTAGGTAAATCCTTCTGGAGAAATCACAGGAGTCTCTTACATAATGGAAACATCCTATAATTTTTCCTGTTCCTTTCTCCCTTGTTGCCACACATTTCTGTTGCCAGGGAAACGGATCATGAATTGTTCATAGTAAGTGACCTTGTCATTGCTTTTATACACGCCATGAGTTATTGTGCACAGGATATTTATAGATTAATAGAGGTGATTGTGACTGCCTGAAGACAAGCAGGTTTTGTTTCATTTAATTTTGTTTTTCCTATAGAATAGGAGGCTAAAAACCCTAAGAGAGGGAAATGTTAGCATTTGTTTGCAGAATCAATCTTTCCATTATTCAGATGGGGCAAACAGGGCCAATAAGTCAGAAGGCAGCAGCATGAAGAGTGGTCAGCTCAGCCTCCTGCAAGCAGTCATTTTATTTGATGTTCTTCTGGGCTGGACTTGGCTATATTCACATTTACTTTTGTGTTTGATATTTTTCACAGGTGCCAGAATTCTTTTAAGCTCTGCAAAAAACATGCTTTGTGCACAGTTTTTAAATAACAAACCAAACAAACTAAAAAAAATAAACAACAAAACTTTTGTCAACCATTCTAAATGGTAAAAGCTGTTGCTTATTCTCCTTGTCCTGACATTCTGTACAGAAGTTAATTAAAATAAAGCTCTATGAACAATTTAAGTATTCATAATGAAGAGATAAATGAATCATGCTAGTTCAAATAGAAAAATAATGCAAAGCTTGTCTTGAGATCCACAGAAGGCTTCCTAGTCTTTTTATGCATTCAAGAAGAAAAAAAGGATTTTATTACATAATCACCCCTACAATCCTCTTCAAGGCTGTGTTTTGTAATTATTATTTTAATCTCAGAAGAGGTGTGGTGAGGTCTGGATTTCACATGGAAGTTGTACTGGCAAGGCTGCAGCTGCTGTTTGCCCTGTGGCTTTCATGGTGCATTGGGGCTGTGCCTGCTGCACCCACCAAACCCTCCCTCCCGGAGGGCCCAGGGCTGCCCCAGCTGGGGCACACAGAGGGGACAGGGCTGGGTGATGGAGCCACCCAGGCACCTTTACAGCAAGGCTGTGCTGCTGGGACAGAGCTGCTCCGGTGAGGAATTTGGGCAGTCCATGCCTACAGCCCAGGTGAGTGGCACCACCTGCAGCTGAAGGTGTTTGGGTTCACTCCTCAGGCAGAGCAGGTGGATCTCAGAAAGCCCCATGTGTGATGCTTGCTGTAGGATTTACCCCACAGGACAGGGAGGTGTTGTATTTGCAGGGATCCCCATGGCAGGGGGAATGATGAGTCTGACTCCATGTTCTCAGAAGGCTGATTTATTACTTTATGATACCATATTATATTAAAGAATACTATACTATACTAAAGAATATAGCAAGGATACTTACAGAATGCTAGAAAGATCATAATGAAAACTGGTGACTCTCTCCAGAGTCCTGACACAGCTTGGCCCTGATTGGCCAAAGAGTGAAAACAACTCCCAGCAGAATGCAATGGAACAATCACCTGTGGGTGAACAATCTCCAAACACATTGCACATGAGCACAACACAGGAGAAGCAAATGAGATCAGAATTGTTTCCTTTTCTCTGAGGCCTCTCAGCTTCCCAGGAGAAAAATCCTGGGCAAAGGGATTTTTTCAGAGAATGTCAATGCCCAAGGGAGGCTTTCAAAGAGCTGCTAGAAACTGTTCTGTTTCTGATGTAGGGATGGACACAAAGGGGATTCATGCACTGGGAGATGGTTTATGCACAGTTTGGCATCCCCTGGTAGCAGTGGGTCATGCAAGTGCTGCAATGCTCCTGCTGGACCTTGGGCCAGCTGGGTGGCTGAGAGCTCAGCAGAACAGGAACCTCATCTGATCCAGCTGCAGGTGCTCCTTGTGCTGGACACACAGATCCCCAGCTGAGCAGCACCTGGCATCCTGCTGCAGAGCCACTTCACACCGTGCAAAAATTCCCAATATCTCAGCAATTAATGAGGAGGCTTTTGTTGTAAGTGAACAGTGTGACTGTGAGGGGCTTTGCAGCAAAAGAAACAGGATTATTTCCAGTTAGCAGCCAGCTGGAATTTCATGATCAGCTGATATCTTTGAAACATCTGCCATGCCTCTGGAATTACCTGTTGTTTAATGAGTGGCTGTATTTTATGCAAAGCACCTGGAGTTAACTTGTGATGAGTGGTGATGCAGGGCTGAGTCCACCAGTGGAAGGGCTCTCACTCTGTTTTACATAATTCAGGGAACCAATGAGCAAAAATAGAGAGGAGGTTTCCCTGTGGATGTTTTGTGCTAAACATAAGTGCTCAGTTGGACTGAATGGCAGAGAGGACAGCACTGAGCTGTGGGAGGTGTCCCTTGGACAGGGCACTCTCACAGGAGGGAGAAGCAGTCTCCTCTCTTCCCACACCACCCACTCCCTGTGGTCTTTCCCTAGAGGAATAAATCACAAAGACTCCATTTTCTTCATGGTGGAAAAGGCCCTTCTTTACTCACATAACTTGTTTTTGTACAGTTCTATAGACCTGTGTGTCACTCCAATTGGGCAGGAGCTTTCTTGCCAATTACTTTATTGGTCATTAGCAAGTCTGTATTGATTGGTCACTCAAACATCAGAGTGTACTTGCAGGAAAAGTTTTTTGTGAGAGATGATTTTCATTTTTCTATCTAGCAGTGTAAAAACAGTTTATACAGGTGCTGGTTGTTTTTCACCCAGGAATGGATGGTTGTGTTAATGAACTGCTCACACCAGGATTGCTTTCTTATGGGAACTTGCAAAGTGCCAGCTTGATAATGCCAGCCACTGATTTTAGGAGAGCAGGCTTGGTTTTATGAGGCCTTTCTTTATTTTATTTTTTTTTCCAATTTTATTTTTTTACTGCAACATTTCCCCCAGTCACAGGAGTGACTCCTGTAGTGTAGATCCTTCTGGAGAAATCCCAGGAGTCACATCCATCTCACTTACACACAGTCAGCCTGAGCTGGCCCTGAGTCAGAGTGGACAGAGAACACTGAGTGTGTAATTCCTCTTAACTTGCCATGCAGCATCCAAATTTACTGCAATGCTTGTATTTAGTGTATTAAACACTCAAGTTTGGGGTGTCCCCAATTCACTGCTGCCTGAGTGTTGGGTCCATGATGCAGATGAGCTCAGCTGCCATCAGCTAAATAAGCATTAGATCATTTGGGGAGAATGATCTCAAAGAAGGTGCTTTAGAGGAACTTAAAGGCTTTTAGATTTCTTGCTTTATAAAGGTTAAGTAGTATCAGATCAGCAGGTTTTCTTTTAATTTTATTTTTATTTTGTCCTTATGCTAACCTGGAAACAACACTTACTTGCTCCCCATTTTTCTTATCTGAGGAATAAAAGAAATTCTCCAGATAGTTCCATTTTCTTTTTTGTTATCCTAAGGGTTGCAGCTCACTCTTTGAATTAATTTTCCTTGTCTGGTATGCTTGCTTGTCCTGGATGAACTTTGGGAAAGAAGGAAGTAAACATTCTTTTGCCATCTAGTGGAGTAAGTCATCTTGTTGATATTTGAGTGTCTTAAATGGGGTTTAAGTATATGGTATTGACACTCTTCTGTAAATGGTTTTGAGAAAACCATTTATTATCCATTTGCTTGAGGGATTTGCTTGAACTGCAGTGCTTGGGAGCAGTGTGTTAACTGTGATAATGTGCACAATAGATGTGCATTTATGGGCAGTGCAATGCAAGCACCCACAGGGCAGCAGTTGTGGGGAAAACATTCCTTTTTCCCCATTAACAGGTTTTTCTGGGTCCATGGGGTGTTTTAACAGGCAGTGCTAAGGGGACAATGAGCAGCCTGCACACTGGAGGGAGCCTGCCATGCATTTCTCAGTGCTTAGTCCAGAACTGAAATATAGATAAATATAGATAATTCCACAGTCACCTTTTGGTTCACCTGGCGATGGCTGCAGGAAATCCAACATCCAGGAAATACAACATCTGAGCATCCAGCTCAGCAGTGGGTGCTTCAGGGAGGGGAATGAAGCTCAGGAGCACCTGCAGCTCCTTGTGGGAGCCAGGCAGTGACACCAAGGTGTCACAGTCCCTGTGTGAGTGACTGGGCAGCCCAGGGCTGGGGAGTGCCTGGAGTTTCCTTGCTCACTGCTAGGAGTCAGCAGCTCAGGGAGGTGGGCAGCTCTGCACATTGCTCTGCTTTATTGGTGGGTTTGGCTCAGGGCCTTTGCTTTCCCACCCCTCTCACTCTCCATTTGCTGTTCAGCAGCCATCCCATCCCATGGATTCCCAGCTGAGGGGCTCCAGGGCAGCTGTGCTCTGTGACTGCCATCTGTGCGTGGGACTGGGATGCAGGTGCAACTTCTTTTGCAAATCCATACGTTCCTTTCAGGGAAATAAATGCTTTTTTTATATTTGTGGGAAAGGGAGCAACAGGAAATGAGGGAAAAAAAACCCAAAAAAACAAACCAAATCTCAGAAGGAGATATTGGAAACTATTTTCTGTATTTTTTCCTGCCTCTTTTAGATGGGCTAGGGTTAGAAATGAGGGGAAAAAAAACCCCAAAAAAACAAACCAAAACTCAGAAGGAGATATTTGAAAATATTTTCTGTATTTTTTCCTGCCTCTTTTAGATGGGCTGGGGTTAGTCAGAGGGGCTGACAGATGTGAAACAGTGAGTGCATTTCAGGTATGCTCTGTGCAGCCCCAGGCTGCTGCCCACACAAAGGTGCAAGTTTGTTCCTGTGCCCATCTGCAGATCCAGGGCTGAGATCTGAGATCCCAGTGCTGCTTCCTCAGGCTGGGCTTGGGAGTGACTGATGCCATTCCAAGAACCCAAACTCATGTGTCACTGTCATATTTTCTGAAAAATCCCTTTGCCAGGATTTCTTCACCTGGGAGGATTAGAAGCCCCAGAGAAAAATATAAATAAAAATTGTCTGATTTGCTTCTCCTGTGTTTTGCCGCTTTGGAATGTGACTGGAGATTGTTTACCAACCAAGGTGCATGTTTGATTGGTTTCATGTGAATTGTTTTTATCTAATGACCAATCACAGCCAGCTGTGTCAGACTCTGAGGAGTCAGTCCCGAGTTTTCATCATCATTCTTGTTATGCCTTCTGTCTGTATCCTTTCTCTATTCTTTAGTGTAGTTTTAGTATAGCATTCTTTAATGTTATAAAATAATAAATTAGCCTTCTAAGAAGATGGTGTCAGATTCCTTCCTTCCTCCTCCATCTGGGGACCCAGCAAATCCCACACTCACAGGCACAAACTCCTGTGCTTGATGCAGGAGCTCAGAACTGACCCAGAAGCTGAAAGTCCAAAGGGGTTTGAAGATTTTCTGTTGGATTTGGGCTTTGAGGACAGCATGCAGCAACTTCTTAAAGACACTTCAAATGTCTGCTCTAGTAAAGCCTCAAAGTTGGGTTATTAACCCCACAGGATTTTAGAAATCATAAAAGGGTTATTCAGCTGAAAATTACATCCAGCTCTTTTAAAATACATAATGGGGGTTTGGAAGTGCTCCATACACATCAATTGCATGCAGAACCTGGAGCCACTTTCTTCACAGGCCAGGCTGCTTCACCCAGTGCATTTATTTTTGACAGGTTTATTTGTTTGAAATTGAACAGCAGTTAGAGCAATTAGATCAATAAAAATTAATGCCTTTATGGGAAATACCTGTTTGGCATTTGGGAAGAAATAAAGGACTCCTTCTGTTCTACATCAGGTTTGGACAGACATCTGTGTACTGTGGAAAATGAGCCTTTTTATGTGAAAAGGAGTTTTGTTAATTGATTGAGGATCTTTTAAATAAGCTATAGGAACTTAAAATTATGAGTGAACTCCTACATTTGTATTGCACACACAATATTCACTGTGCTGTAGTGGTTAGAGGAGTGCAGAGCCTGTCTGGGAGTGTACATTTACATGCTCCAATATATTGTATTAAAATAGAGGTGTCATCTGTAATGTTGTTAGAATTGTTGGTAGTCAAGCTGTGACATGTGATTGTCACTCTACAACACAAACCTATATGGGGTTTTCTGTGTTGATAAATTATTCCATATGCTCTGCCTCAATATATTTTATGTGAGTAATATTTGTAAGAAAAACATTGAGGTGGCCTCCAATATCAGGTCACAATTGGGAATTTTATTCTCTGAGATATTCTGGGAGACATTTTGGAATATATGTTAATGTTGCTTTAGGAGATATTACTGTGCTTTAATTCTTAGACTTTTTCTTCCATTTCAATCTCTATTTGTCATTTTTATACACTTGTCTTCAGGTCATGAATTGTTTACAACTCTTTCTGTCTTGTTTTATCCAGCAATTCCCAATCCTTTCTGTTCAGATTGTTAGGGCTGTGTCTGAAGTTCAAAATCTCAAAGTGTAATTTGATTTTTTGATACCCCACCTTTAACCCTTGTAGTTCTGAAGACATTGTGCTTTTTATTCAGGATGTGAAGATACCAGTAGCCCTCTGGATTCCCTGTTGAACCATCTCTTCTTTAACTCTGGAGTTCTTTTAAGTATCTTCTAATTTCCATAAGTCTCCAGCATAATACAGTGAGCCTGGACTTGAAGACAGTCAACAAATACAAATACAATATCCAAAATGTATATTTTTATCTGTGTTTGCTGAAGAGGAACTGGACGTTTTGTGTGATCAGATAAATGGTCATTTTTCAGGGAAATATGTAAAAATAGAGAACACTGTGCATATACACTGGATCTTATGGATGAGTTGGGTAGAAAATGTTTTCCTAAATATTCAATATTCTGCCTAGGAGGTTTTAAATACAGAGGGAGTGTTGGATGGAAAACAGAAGCTGAGGATGGTGCTGACTCCACTTTTCCATTAGAGTGAATGAGTTTTTGTGGCTGAGACAGAGATCCTCAGCACCAGCTCAAGCCAGGCCATCATCCCCTGTCCTGCTGCTCAGGAGTGGAGCCTTTGGTCAGGGTGGGAGAGCCTGAGGCAGCTCTGAGCTCCTGGGGTGCCTCTGTGGGTGTGTGTGAAAGCACCACCTTGATGTTCTAATGCCACGGGCATTCCCTGTGCACTCTGCACTGACAATTGCCCCAGGTGTGTCCCAAGGTCTCTGGATAGCTCCTGTTTTTCCCTGGGCTTGTTCCCCTCTGCCTGTTCTGCTGTCCTGGGGGATGTGCAGGTGTGGCAGCAGCTCTCTGGCCACAGAGAGCAAGGCACAGCTGTGAGAAGATCAGAGAAAAGAATGATAAACAATTCTTTGCGTTGTGATAGATGAGTAATGTGATTGACTCTCACAATTAACAGACAAATATCATGTTTATAGGTTAAGGAAAGTTTTATAGATTTATAGTTACCTTGTACCCCCTCACATGGTTATCAAGGGACATCTGGGAGGGCTGGCTTGTTACTATGGAACTCCAACCAGGATTTGAGGAGGAGATCTCCACCACTGGACAGCAAAGAAGGGGTTGATGGACAGGACTTTGGGAGGGGTTAAAAGGGGTTAAAAAGGGAAAACCTCCACTGTAGGGGGGAGAGAGCACATGGGGGGAAAATCCTTTGCTCATGGTGCCATAACCTTTTCTCTCTCTTCAGTCTTCTGTTGCATTTTTGATAAGGTTTAATAAACCTTCCTAAACTATGAGAAGTGAGTAACCATTCCTCACAATTTGCTGCACCTGTTGTGAACATGTGCAATGTGTTATGGAGATTTGTTTACCCAAGGGTGGTTTCTTAACTGGCCAATGGTGATGGTGTTTGGATTCAAGGACCAGTTGGGTCTGCCTGTATTGTGACTGTCTGTGAGGGTGATGGGTTTCTTAATAAGAACAGTAAAATCAAGTGCTTGATCAGCCTCCTGAGAAGCATGGAGTCAGTGCTCATTGTTACCTGGCCAGGGCTGCTGTGCTGTGGCATGCAGGGGCTGTAGGAGCACCTCTGCAGGCTGTGTGCCCTCTGTGCAGAGCCATGCTGGGCATCCTGGAGCCCTTCACCTGCCCTGCCTGCCTGCCCAGTGCCAGTGCTGGGTTTGGAAACAGAAAGCACTGCTGGACCTGCAGCTGCCTCTGAAAAAGGAGTTTATTGTCTGACAAGCTCTGATCAGCCACGCCTGGCTCTCCTTTGGCCAGGGTTGCCTGTTTGCTGTGTGGCATTCTCTGGATGCTAATACCCAAAATGTTTACAGCTAATCAGGGCATTGCTAACTGCAATCAAACTCTGTTTCCTAAACTGGCTAAATTATTTTCTGACACTGTAGCTATTAAGAGAGTTATGACCTTTCTCACTCTGACACTGGAGTATCTCAGTTCTCTTCCAGTCATTTGTTGCTATGATAAACTCTGAAGTGAGTATTGGGAATCTCCTGTACAGGCAGACACTCTGGCTCATGTTCATTTAAATTCTAACTCCAGACTTATAAATAAGAGATGAGGCTCAGGAGTCTCTCTGAAATACCCAATATGTGTTAACCTGCCAGGCCATTGGCTGACACTGCTGTTCCCCACTGATAAAGGCATACAAGTGGTGTGTAAGAATGAAACTCCACTCTTAAAAACAATCATTTAACTGTAGGACCTTCAGCTAGTTACAGTGTGGTGGTGAGTGAGGGGCTGGCAGTGTGGAGGCTGGCACAGCTCTGCTGTGCCATGATAGCACCCTTCCTTCCCCTTGAGCTGTGGTGAGAGCAGAGCAGAGCACACACACTGCTCTCCTTGCCTTTGCTCTGCTGCATGGTGCATTACATCCTGCTGGATTTAGGATTCAATGACTCATGGCAGAGCAGAAAGGAGTGGAATTGCTGATTTCTATAGGCTGATGACAAGGGGATGCAGATGAGGGGTGCAGCTCGTGGGTACCAGCGCTGCTGTGCCAGGGGGTCCCCATGGATGCTGGGCACTGCTGCTGAGCTCCTGGCTGGCTCTGAAAGCTGCTGAGTGCATTTGGGGTTTGCAGAAGGTTCTGTTTATAATTGACCAGGTTTTTTCAGCCATGTTTCTGTTTAACCAAAGGTATTGCCTCGACCTAGGAGCCTCTTTTCACCTTAACTTCCATCAAAACAAGAAAACACAGGTGCCCTGGTATTCAGGCATCTAAAATCCATGGTGATTTTTTTTTAGACTGTAGTAAGTGTTACAGTATTACTTAGGACATTTAAGATAGAGTTCAATAAATAATAAAAAACTTAATTTAGACTTTCAAAATTTTCTTGGTAGTGTGTCCCAAAGAATCTTTATGATTACTTCATACCAACTACTAATGCCCCTTTCTGCATATTGATCAGACAAGGGTTTTTCTGTGGCTTGGGGTGGTTTTTTTGTTTGTTTCTTTTTGTTGTTGTTGATTTAGTTTGGTTTGAGTTGTTTGGTTTTTTACTGCTTTCTCACAGCAAGACCCAATTTTAGTCCTCTTTTGATGATTTTAGTTTCTGCAGGTTCAGGCACTTATAGGGGATCCAAGGGAGCTTTCAGGTATCTCTGTTCTTTATTCCTTTGGGGTCAGTCAGGCCCTGATCTCACAAGTACACCTGTAGTTTATTTTTATGTGCATGAGTAGTCTCAGTTCAGTTCAAATGTGTTTGCAGGATGAGGGTCTGTGATTTTCTATAAACACTGCCTCTGATAATGCTCTTTTTAGAATTAAGCTCATGATTATCAATTTGATGACAATGGCTAAATTTCCATGTGATGTGTATCTGTGAATGGGGAAGTCTTCAAATAATGTAAGGAATCCTTCTGAGTTATATTTTTTAACCAGCCACATCAATATCTGTAATAAATCCCTTCATTTTACTTGACTCAAAAGCGATGGTAAAAAGTTTTGGCTTTTTTCACTCTTTCTCCCTTCCACTGAGGAAAAGAAGAGCCTATTTTTCTAATATTTGAAACTTGTTGGCTTTTAAAAATTAGCTTGAAATACCTCCAGGATCATTACTTGGCCGACTTCAAGGCAGCTCCCAAAATACAGTAATGCTTTTGAAAGTCAAATTAAAGGTTTGTTTCATTTAAGTTGTATGGCTGGATAAGATTAAACAAAGTGCCCTACTTGCACACAGCAATCTATGTGGAATGGTTTTTTGATCGTCTTCATGCATATCTAAAATACACCTCCAATTTCTTTTCAGGATCTGGGCTTATTCAGCTTTTACCATAATGGTTCATTAGCCTCCTAGGCTTTTTCTTAAGAGTTGCAGTCAATTTCCCAGCTTTGCTGTTTTACATTAAATTGCTTCGATTTCCTAAATATAGAAAGGGAAGAGAGCAAGCAGGAATCGTGGCAAGAGGGGTTATTCAGTGCAGATACATCATTTCTGCTTCACAGAATACTTCCAATATTGCAAAGTTTTTGCCCCTGGCTGCAACTGTGCTAAATTTATCAAGTATTCTCAATTCTTAGAGGGTGATTTAAGTATATGCTGCTGATATTGCTTCTTCTTGGTGCTTGTTATTTTGAGATCAATGGGACTTAACATGTGGAGAGAGGCAGGAAAAGGGTGAAACCTTCATCTCTGTGCAGCATTCTGCAGTGTCCCACTGTAAATCTCTTTGAAAAGCCAGTGGTTACTCATCCAAACACTTCCCCTGAGTGTCACTGAAATGACAAATCTCTGTAGTATCTATCTCTGGGACATGCTTGCTGGGCCCTGGGGCAGTGTGCTGTGCCTTGCTGTGGCAGACACAGATGGTTTGAATCTCTCTGAACTGTGTGTGTAACTGCGTGGAGACTTTTTTGTGCTTACCTTCCCTCCTCAGGAAATTCAGGAGAGGCACTGCAGCCTCCTGAGCAAAGCTTTTCTCCTCAGTTGCAGGGGGATGAATTCTGCCCTTTCTCCAGCCATTGCATGGTCTGTTCCCAATCGATGATCAAGTTATCTGTGATTTATGCTGTAGCTCAGAGGCAGATCAGCCGGATCTGGAGGTGTTTTGTGGACTTGTGGGACTGGGGGATGAAGGAAGGGGCTGGCTTAGGGTGGTGCTGGAGCTGTGGGAAGGGCTCTGTCCCTTCCCCTCCTGTCAGCTTTTTGAGCAGGAGTGACGAGGCAGGGGCAGCAGCACCATCAGCAGGTACAGCTGCTCCCAGAGCCCCCAGTGCTGGGCAGACACTGGCATTTCCTCCTGTGCCTTTCAGTGCACAGGGTTTTCCCCATAAATAACATTTTCCCTGCTATGTGCTCTGTTCAGCACAACCTTCAGCCTATCCAGCAGCTCAGCTCCCACTCAGCCCCTGTTCACTCAGCTGGGATGGAGAAGAGAATTGAAAGAGCAGAAGCAAGGAACAGTGAGCTGAACAAAGCTGAAGAGCAGGACAGAAAACCCCCAAGAGGTGCTGCAGCACATGCCCAGCAGCTGCTGCCCAGGCAGTGCCCCAGGGATGCCCCAGCCCCTTTTCCCTGGGTTTTCCTGCCCAGCTTGGCACCTCCTGGCCTGGGATATCCTCGTGCTCAGGTCCTGGCTCTGTTCCCTCCCTCTGTGTTCTCCCTGCCACGGACAAAGGGAATTCCAGCCAGCCAGGCTCAGTGCAGCAATTAGGAAATGGTTCTAAAGAGGTTCAGTCCTTTTTTTTTTAATGTTTAATTTGCTCTTTGAGTCCAGTTTTGCCACTGTGATTCCAGATGTTTGTGAGCTTGGTAACTTTGTCAGAAGTTTTGGAAGCTCTTGCAGAGTGGAAGAAGCTCAGGGACCCACTGATGTTAGCACAGCAGAGCACAGCCCAGCCAGGTTCATTTTTCCAGAAACTGCTCCTTTCAGATCTTACAATCTCCCAGTTTACATGGGGTGATGCATTCCCTCAACCAAATCTGTCCATAAACCCAATGTAAATGTACAAGGAAATTGCTGACCTCTTAATTAACCACTTCCATAAAATCTGCTATTAACCCTGCTCCAGAGAGTTTTAATACCTTTTGTACCATTACACTGAAAGGCAATTGAATGAATACATGGCTTATTTCTCCTGATATTTAATCTTTTAACACTTTCTTGGCAAGTATCTTTGTGGACTCAGAAGCAGCTCCAGGCTGTGGGACCTCCTGCATTTTGCAGTACCCTGTGAACTCCACCCTGGAGAGATACAGGGCATTATGTATTTCCTGACAGGAGTAAGATCTGGGCCATAAATATGATTTTCCATATGGGAAAGACCAAATATTGGCTGCACAATAGTAGAAATTGTAGGGGGTGAAGGGGGTAACTTCTTTTGAAGGGTCATGGATGTTCTGTGTGTTTCATGTTCTGCAGTGTTGTCCTGCCAAATTATTCCATGGCAGCACAAAATCCTTTCCTGCATTTCATGCCATGAAACACTGGCTGCTGCCATTGAGATGAATTTCTTTTATGCAGCTGAATTTCTTTTATGCAGCTCAAGGTTTTGCCATGCTGGAGGAGTCTCTTTAATTAATGGCAGCCTGCTGCATTTCATTGTTTCTGCCTCAGACTGGTAAGAAATGGAGTTGAGTTTTAACCCATCCTGCTGTTACTTTCTGTATTGTTTTCTAAAGTTGTTTGTCCTGCAATTATAGTTCTCATTCCTCAGTGGCCAAGTAAGAGTGCAAAATCTCTCAGTGCACATGAGAATTACTAAAGGAGATTTTTGCCCTCTGGAAATGTGATGGTGAGCATCCCTCCTTGCAGGAGAAGATGATTGTATCAGTTTGTGCCCAGAAATTCTTGTTTTGAGAAGCCAAACAGTCTCCTCAGTGCACAGTGAAAAGCAAATATCTCTGTGGGCAAGTAAGCTGGGAGGATTGTGGAGGTCTGAAAGGTGATTGCTACCTCGTTGTCTTCTTTTTCCCATTCATGTATTGTTAGAAAAGCATTCACAGAACCAAATGTAAGTGCTGGAAAACAATTTCTTTTATTTTTGAGCATTTGATCTATACATGTTTTAAATTTATGTTGTTGGAGAAGTCGGTTTTCAGAGTTATGAACCAGAAAGATGAAGAGGATGACAACTGGCAAGAGTGAATAAGAAACAAAAGATTGTGCTGCTGTTGAAATGAAGCAATCATTTTTATGGAAAGTTTCTGCACAACAGAAAATTGAGATGAATGAACACAAAATCTTTTGCATTAATGATTTACTTTCTAGTCTGTACATATTAGTCAGCTTTTAATTACAGTTAAATAGTTTTTAATCTTTCTTTATGATAGCTCTACAGTACATTCAGAGAGGAACACTGAAGCATGTGAAGGATTTAAGTTTTGTAATTTGTGCTTTCTAGTTGAGCAGAAATAGATGTATTCTCTGCCCATTTGGTTTCCTGCAGAAAGATATGGAAATATCTACATTTTGGGGCAGAAGAGGTAAAATATAGGAAGGACTGAAGCTGTAGCAGTGATTTGCAGAGGCTTTTAGGGATGTTTATTTTGTCAAGTGATGTTTATTTTGTCAAGTGATAATGAACTGGTAAATATTTAGGTTACAAAACAGTCAGAACCTCTATTTGAGCTGCTGTAAGCTATTTTAAAATAGAGTGATCAGTGAATACTGAACTATATTCTTTGATATTCACAGATATTCTTTGGCTTTAGCCTCTTGAATGGATAAATGTGTTGATAAATGGCCAGTCCTTATTCTCTGACATTTTTGATATATTTGTGAAGTTGCCTTGGCAGTTCACTGCCAAATATGATTTTTATTAAAAAAAAAAAAAAAAAAAAAAACAAAAAAACAAAACAAAAAAACCCATAAATTTCCTCATTTGCTACAGAATTGCATTTTAAATTTTTTTTAAGTGTCACAGTCATCATCACTTTACTTGTAATTAGCACTTTGTTTTTTCCTGGTTTAGGGGCAGCATGCTTTGAAGGCACAGTTAAAACGTTCCCTTTTGCAAAAGCTCCCAGCAGCTTTCCCAGTGAGCCTGCAGTGCTGGGCAAGTAGGAAATGTGGAGCAGAGCTCTCCCAGCCTCGGCAGGCAAGAGGGGCTTTTGTTGTTCTGGGGGTTTTGTTCTGGAGGTGCTGGGCCTGGTGAGACTTGAAAGCAGAGAGAGAAGGTGAACCTGCAGCTCCTCAGATCTGTCTCCTGTATCCTGGAAGGCAGCATGGGGTAAGTGCAGGCTCTTTTGTAAATGTTTTCTTTTGAGCGTGTACCCAGCAGGGGACAGAAGGTGACACAGGCTGCTGGCAGAGCAGAGGTCACGTCTCTGTAATGAAGGGGAAAGGAACAGAGGGTGAGAATGAGCCAAAAATAACTGAATTCATTGTTACTCAGAACACAGAACGTGGAGGAAAACCTGTCTGCTTTAAGGAAGCTTATTCTGTAGAAAATTTGATGCTTTCCAAGCAATTGATAGGAAGGATATAAAAATACGGCATCAGATGCTTCATTGAAAATTCCTGTGGAATCTTTTTGGAGGAAGGAAGTTTGACAGTGCACTGAGAGCAAACTCAATGTGGTGATACTGTTGAACTGCCACAGAGAAACTATATCTGTGCTCGAGAGTTTTGATTATTTAGAACTGTAGGAAAGCTTTGTTAATTGGTTTTACCTCAGATTTTCAGTGGTAGCTCAGTTTCTGTCAGGCTCATTAGAGCCAGGTGAGGCTCCTCAGGCTGATGGGTTGGAAATGCCTGTGTGGGCTTTGGAGCTGATCTCCTCAGCTGTGGCCAGAGCAATCATTAAAGATTCTCACTGGGCTGGGGCACACTGAAATACCTGGATGCTCTCATCTTGTAGCTGAGTGAGGCTTTTTGCAGCATTTCTCCTGGGGCTGGCATTTTGGAGTTACAGGAACAATGGGGGATGAGGAGGACAGTGCCTTGCAGGATTCACCAGGAGGTTTGTGGAGGAGGATGGCAGGAGCACAGAGTGGACCTCGAGGATGTGAAATGCTTTGCTGCAGCCCCAAGAGCCACAGGACTCAGTGAGGCTGTAGGAACCTGCAGCTGAACAAGGATACTGACCATGAGAACCTGCAGCTGAGAGCATCCTGACCCCACAGCAGTGCCCAGACCCAAGGTGTGCTCAGAGCTGGGCAGAATCCTGAGATCACTGGGGGTTTTCAATGTGGCCTTCAGGTTCAAACCTTTCCAGTGAGTGCTGTTGGAAAGTCTGTGAGATTGTTTGTGCAGTGTTCACCCAGCTCTGTGGTTTTGGAGCACTGTGAGCCTGTGTCTGCTTCCCAGATGATGGAAAAGTTGCTTGCAGTGCCTGTGGTGGCAGACTTTTGGAAGTATGATGTCACACCCAATGTGATTTTAAAAATAGACCTGTCTCTCCTGCTGCCTTGTTTTGTGCAGTTTGTATCCTGTCCTTTAAAAGGCTACAATGAATAATTTACAAGGCAATAAACCTTCAAGTTTATTTTAGTTTCACAAAGTGATTTCTTGAAAGGACTTATTTGCATAATGCATTTTTGGTTGTTTTAAGATAAAACCACAATGAAACAAGAAATAGAACTATCACAGCAAAACAGAGCAAGAGGCTTTTGAGTTGGGAGTGCAGCTATTTGCAGGAAGTCTATGCTGGGATACAACATCAAAATTACTTGAGCTTGGGAGAGTTTAAATGACTTTCTCATCTCCAAGATGGATTTGCAATGTAAATGTGTGAGATCCATATGAAAGGCAGTAGATATGGAGGAGGAAGCACAGCGTTTACTTGCCCTAGTGTGTCCTTTCTTGCAGGTATAAGAAGTTCTCAAAAATTAGCCAGAAGTGCTGTGGGATCACGAGCCTGCAGTGCATGACAATTGTACATAATCTTGTGAGAAATAAAATCACTGCCTCGTTTTCTCAGCAGCTCTAAATTGCTGTGCAAAATTGAGCTGTTATGTTAAATGGGTAAGAAACCCTTCTTGCCTGCTATGGCTTGGTGCCAGCATCCAGCGTGCCTTGGGGTGGCTCCTACTTGAGTTATCTCTGAGTTCTCATGGTAGATGGAGGTAGTGAATAATAGCAATAATAACAATAATAGCAGTGAGCAGAATAAGACTTTCCCCCTGATTTTTAGGGAGTAGATAAATCCCAAGGATTCAATGGTAGCACAGCCCAAAATTAGCATTTCAGCAGTTAAGACATGTTCTGGCTGCAGACTTGGGGATCTTGACAGCATTGTAGCAAAAGTGGTGTAAATTGGAGAGATACTGAGAGCTGTTGAGCTTAAATTGATGTGATTATTCAGGCTCTGGGAAACTGAAGTAGTTCAGAACTTGTTTGTGGTGGAGGGAAGAGAGTAAACTGGGCTGTTTCTGGAGCATTTGTACTTGCACAGCTTTTGAAGACCAAATATTTGAAGTCCACACTGAAAATCTCCCTGGAAATAAGCAAGTTATTTTTATTATCTGATCAGCAAGTTGTATGAGAAAATTTAATTTTTAAATCATAAATTTGGAGCGTGTGTTGCTTGCACTGCATAGATTCTTAGCCAGAAATGGGTTAAATTTGGGAAGAACTCCCCCAAACAAACCTGTCCTGTTTTGCAGTGTTTTGTCCCATGACACTTGTCCCCCTGATGCTCCTTGTTTAGTGGCCATCAGGATGTCACAGGCTTTGGAGACAGCCTGTGCTACCACAGGAGGGTTGAAAGTCAGTGAAGGTGGAATGCACAGGGCAGCCAAACCACCATGGTCACTACCATCTCCCCCCTTGTGTGTTCTTTCATGTTCTCTATCTCCCTTTGCTATGCTTTTACCTGATATTTTGGCTATTTATATTTATTTTAGGGTGTTGGTGTGTACAGACCTGTTAGGACTCCACTGTGCAGCCTAGGGAAGACAGAGATTAGAAAATGAGCAGAAAATTCTGCATTACAGTATGGTCATCATTGAGGCCAGTGCTTTGTTTCTCTGCTTGGAAAGTGTTAAAATATTTTCTTTGACTGATAATAGCATTATAGCAACACTTTGTCAGCTTTTAGCATCTCAAAGTAAGTCTTATATAAAAGCCAGAAGTTGACACAACGAGGCTGTATAAGGAATAAAAAAAAAAAAAGTTGTCAAATACCTCATTCATTTAAATAACTGTCTGAAATAATATACATAGCATGTTAATGGTACATAATATCAGGAATATCATAAATATATGCCTGAAAAATCTGTTTTGCTTGGGTGAGAAAAGAAAAAGTTCATCATTCTGCATTCAGGTGGCAGAAAATTGCTTATCTGGGCAGGGCAGTGCAGTTGGGTTTCTATTTTGGTCCCTTCAGAAGCAGAGTGCAGTAGTCCAGGGAGCAGATTATGCTGTTAATCACTGAAAGCACTTGAGCAGCACCAAATAAACTGTGCCCATGGAACTGCCAGGAGAGCTGGGGCTGGCAATCTCCTGCTCTCAGTCATTGTGATGGGAAAGAAAGGATTGTCAGGTGACCTCTGGTTTTGGAGGCCCAGGCTCCATCCCCCAGTTTGGGGATGGTTCTGGTGTATTCCAAGCAGGACTTGCTCAGCTCTGCTCTGCTCCTGTGCGAGCTCCCAGTTTGGTACTGGTGTTACTGGTGTGGGGCCAGCAGGGTCAGGCTGGGCTGGGCTGCCAGGGCTCTGCTTCCCTGGAAGGGAAGGACCCCAGCCCTGCACTGCTGGGATTTGTGGGGTTTTGGGCACAGGGAAAGCCCCCAGCACTTCAGCTGCTGGATTTGTGGGGTTTTGGGCACAGGGAAAGCCCCCAGTCCTTCAACTGCTGGATTTGTGGGGTTTTGGGCACAGGGAAAGCCCCCAGTCCTGCAGCTGCTGGATTTATGGGGTTGTGCACACAGGGAAAGCCTCCAGCCCTGCACTGCTGGGATTGTGCACATAAAGGGACCCCCAGCCCTGCACTGCTGGGATTGTGCACATAAAGAGACCCCCCAGCCCTGCACTGCTGGGTTTGTGGGGTTTTGGGCACAGGGAATACCCCCAGTCCTTCAACTGCTGGATTTGTGGGGTTTTGGGTACACAGGGAAAGCCCCAGCCCTGCACTGCTGGAAGGGAAGGGAAAAAAACCAGAAAAATATAGAAAAAAATAGAAAAAGCCCCTATGTCTAAGAAGAGATGACTGACATGATCTTATCCAACTCTTGATGTTTGATCCCGCTGTTGCCCTGGTACTGAAATCCCAGGAAGAACAGGATTTGCGGGGTTTTGGGCACACAGGGAAAGCCCCCAGTCCTGGAGCTGCTGGATTTGTGGGGTTTTGGGCACAGGGAATACCCCCAGTCCTTCAACTGCTGGATTTGTGGGGTTTTGGGCACACAGGGAAAGCCCCAGCACTGCACTGTTGGATTTATGGGATGGGGCACATGAAGAGAACCCCCAGCCCTGCACTGCTGGAAGGGAAGGGGAAAAAACCAGAAAAATATAGAAAAAAATAGAAAAAGCCCCTATGTCTAAGAAGAGATGACTGAAACGATCTTATCCAACTCTTGATGTTTAATCCCACTGTTGCCCTGGTACTGAAATCCCAGGAAGAACAGGATTTTTGGGGTTTTGGGCACAGGTGAAGCCCCCAGCCCTACAGCTGATGGAGTTGTGGGGTTTTGGGCACACAGGGAAAGCCCCCAGCCCTACAGCTGATGGAGTTGTGGGGTTGGGCAATGTTTCCCACCCAGCTCTGGGGGCTCACTTGCAGTTCAGTGCAGGGGTGTAGATAAAAACGGTTGAACAGAAAACTGCTTGGTCTAGGGGAACAACAAATTAAAGCCTGCTGGACTTTGCCATCTTTTTGTGCACATGGACAGCTTAAAGGCCACTTTGTAGTTCTCATTGTTGTGAAAGTTCTCTTAATTCATCTGGGGCATATGGCAAGTTATAATTGTTGCATATGAAATGGAGGACATGCAGGGATGAACTTTATTCCAAACTCTTCATTCCCAAGTAAGTCTATGCCCCAACAAGTAGGAAAGAGTTGTGTTTTTCAATTCATGAGATAATCAAAATTTATTAAATGTCAATTGAGTGAGTGTTGGATAAATGGCTGTGTAAAAAGAGCAATAATTTATCTGTGCTTTGGAAGGGAATGGGTAGGAGAAGGCAATAAAACACCCCTGAAATTCACCTGTAGTGAATATTCATCATTATAAACTAAAACTTGAATATTGGCTTTATGATGCTATGGTGATTATAGAGTTTTTGGAGCCACAGGATTTGTGCCCAGGTAACCAACTTTTTGGCTGTTGTTCAACATATTAAAAACCTGTCTGAATTTCAGTGTACAAAGGGTCCCTGGCACCTTTGTTTTAACTTGGCAATTTCATATCTTTTGTTCATGGTTAACTAAATTCTCATTTGAGATCTGTAAGCATTTAACTGGAATTGATCATATCTTCAGCTGAGATTCTATTTTACTCAAGCATTCAGATGAAAAGGTAATGGATTTAATATTTTTACTGGACAGGGCATAAAGCTATTTACATCACTGAGTGTTTCTCATTTTATCTTCCTTTCCTCACACAATAATGAATTAATGAATATCAGACAAGTGTGTTATTGCATAGTGCAGGATCAATTTTCATTCCAAAGTGTTGCTTTTCCTGCAGCTGCAGGGGATCAGTTCTGGTGGGACACTTGGTTTGGGATGTTCTGTGTGGTGTGCTTGAGAACTCAGGTGTGATCAGCACCACCTGAGGGAGGAGTCCTTTTATTTGAAGTTATTTCCTTAGAACATGGGAGGCCTTGGGAAAACAAAAACCTTGTTCACTGTAGTAATTTCAGAAATTCAACTATTCTTAACTAATGAGGTAAAAGCAGCTGATTTTGCAAGTCAGCAGCAGCATCAATTCATCAGTGAGAACTTGCTGGGAATTCCTGTTATTAATAATTCATCCTTTAGGTTGCTGGTGTTGCACAGCCAGAGTTGTTTAATCAGTTGTGCCTGTGCTGGCAGTGGGAAGATCAGGAGCTGCCACTCTGCCAGTGATTTCCTGGGATTTCAGTACCAGGGCAACAGTGGGATCAAACATCACAAGTTGGATAAGATCATTTCAGTCATCTCTTCTTAGATATATGGGCTTTCTCTTTTTTTTCTTCTTTTTTTTTCCTTTCCTTTCCTTTTCTCTTTCCTTCTCTCTTTTCCTTTTTTTTCTTTTTTCCTTTATTTGCTTTTTGTGCTTTATCATTATTCTTGCTGTTATAAGGAGATCCTAAGAAAACCTGTGTGCCTATTTGGAGGGGTTTGCCACAGATGTGGTTGGTGTTCCCAGCTCTATCCATGTCTTGCCCTGCTCCTATCAGCAGCTTTTTATACAGCTTGTAAGAACAACTCAAAATTGATTTATTTTCCTGCGTTTTATTTATGCTTCTCTGTTGCCTTAGCAATAGAAACACTCTTGTTTTACCCAAGTTTCTCCTTCCTGCATTCTTTCAAGTGTAGAATTTCCCAAATCTTGCTCTGCCTGAACTTACAAGATACTGAATTTCAGTGCACTTCCAGATTTCCACAGTTTCTTTATAACTTTGTTCAGCTGGTTCTGTATATTGAGAAATGAGAGCCATTATTATTTGCAAGTCATTTTGAGTGTTCTTTCTCTATTTTTTGTGAGCAACTTCTAGACCAGACTGTCTGTATGGGTTGAAATGTTTTTCACATATTTACTGACTGTCCTGTCCTACTGCCAATAATGTTTAGATGTTAACACATTGTTTGTTATTATTATTTATAAAAGAACATTTTAAACATTTGGTTTCTTCAAAGTTGTTTTTACACAGAATATTCTGAATATACACTGTAAAGAATAACACAAAGTTATTCTTTACACTTTACTCTTTTGCTGAGTAGCCCCTGATGTTGAATTTGTACTGAGAGCTCACTAAATTGACTTGAGGAAATCTCATGAAATTCAACACCTGCCTATAAAAGGTATCTCTGGATTGAGTGTCATCTGTCTTTTCTCTCTAATGTTAAAACATTTCTAGGGCTGCTTTTTGCTTTGGGGTAGGATCTGATAAAATAAATTGCTGTCTGCTATGTGCAAGTCACCCATGTAATGGTTAATTTAATATTTTTGTCTATTTGGTCATGAATTAACTTGTCAGAGAAAAAGGAAAACAAACTATGTTGGGTTCTTATCAAGTAAGGGAAAATACTTTGTATTTTTTTAATAGAATGACTGTGACAAAGTTCTCATCTGTGTCCTGCAGACTGCAAAGCCTGCAAGCTTCAGCAGCGCAAGGAGCTGTTCAGGAGTAGCAGGCTGAGGATGTTTCCTTTGCCTCCATCCCCAAGAAAGGACATCTCTAAATTCACTTATTGTGATAAATGCTTTGGAGTATTTAGTTCATGTATCTTACATTTTCTTTGTGAATCTTGAGGGCAGGGAAACCATTCCCTTCCTTGCAGAGACTGTGTTTTCCCCATTACTCCCCACTTGTTTTAGTTTTCAGAGCTGCTGCTTTGGTTTCAGACCTGAAGAGAATGTTGTGTTGGCCATTTTTGTTTTTTTCTCTGTGTTTACTAGTGAGTTTAAAACTGCCAATTACCTACATGTAAATCTGGCTCAGTCCACATGCTCTGTAAGTATTTAATTCCTTAAATCCTATATATGCAGGCAAATACATTGTTTCACTCAGTAATGATGCAGGATTTAAAATGAAAATCCTTGTGGGGTTCTGTGATGTATTTCTATAATGAGAAAGTTATAAAAACCATAAAGGTTTGATACCAAATGTCTACTTTAGATCCTACAAGAGTAGGATTTGCTCAGAGCATTGCCCAAAATGCATCATATTACCAGTAAAATCATGATATAAATATGCTGCTAATTCTAAAATGGGGGGAAAAAAATATAAACAAACACCCAAAACTCAACCAAAACCACAAGGAAAATAAAAATTCTGAGCTCCTTACTAGCAAGTGGAAATAATGAGGAGCAACCTTCTGATGAAGTTCCCTCTGTAGCTCCTCTGGCTGCCAGCAGCACACATGGATTTGTTTCCATGGTTTTCTGGGGAAGTTGCTTGTCTTGCTGAACAATCTGCTTTGATGCAGAAACTCGGGGCTGTTTTCTGCT
The DNA here is from genome assembly GCF_051311805.1 of Agelaius phoeniceus. Lineage (NCBI taxonomy): Eukaryota > Metazoa > Chordata > Aves > Passeriformes > Icteridae > Agelaius > Agelaius phoeniceus. The sequence continues at coordinate 12,895,213 of NC_135280.1, read as the reverse complement.
GAGTAAGGCTGGGCTGTCATTGAAGATGCTCAGAAAGATTGTTCATAAAACAACTGGGTCCTGTCGAAGTAGAAAAGGCTATAGTGACTGTATAAATGGAGTTTCTTGATGACACAACTAGTATTTATAAATTAACTTTTATCAAGGTATTTTTAGGGATGAATGATAAATTAATCTTTCATAGATTGTCTGCTAATACTTTTGCAACAAAATTCCCTTTTCTGTTCCACTGAAGCAGTTACTACCCTATCCCAGCTTCTGCCAGAGAAACAATTTTTGCTGCTTTTCAGTAAATTAGACATGTCCACATTTTAAAAATACTCTTCTAAATAGGTGTAAAGGACAATCTTTCCAGTAATTTTTTTATGTAATCAGTTCCTTGAGTTTTACAGGCAAGGAAGACGTATGTAGAAAGTTTTACAGACTTATGTAGAAAGTTTTACAGTTTTGTAGAAGCAGAGTTTTACAGACTTATGTAGAAAGTTTTATTTGACATTTGATGGTGCAATAGCCATGTCAGTGTCTTATGGAATCAGATAATTCTCGTTGTGAGCCGCTGCAGTTCCTGAGGTCTCTGATCTGCGCAGGCATCAGTGTGGGAGAGCAAAAAGGGGTTGGGTTTTTCATGTACATTAATTTCTCTGCCAAATCTGATCATTGTGTGTCCCTCAGCAGAGCGATGTTTGCAGTGTGTGGGGAGCAGGGGAAGGGGAGAGGTTCTCCCATCAGGTGGAAAGGGAGAGTTTGTGTCTTCAGCAGGTCAGAAACCCCTGGATATCCAGGGCACCCAGCTGGAACCAGCATCTGGAGCTCTCTCTGTTGGCTTCGGGGTAAAATCTGTGCCCTAGCAGTGCAGGCATTTCTGGAGTGTTTGACCTGCTCAAATTTGTGCAGGAAAGAGAGCTCAGAAAGGAAATAAATGGTTCCTGAAATACCCAGGGCACTGGGAGGGAACTGGGGATGCTGAATTTTGTGTTTTGGAGACTCTGTGACCTTTTGTCTTTAGCAGACTGTTGGAGTTGCTTTCCTTCCTCTTCATTAATTGGCATTATCTGTTCACACTCATTAATGCTATCTTCATTTTTGTTTTGCTCAATTTGGAAGCAGTAAAAACCTGCAAACTGTTTTTTTCTAAGCCTCTAGTAAGTCAGAATTTGAAACAAAGCACTGTTGTTTTCTACTCAAATCAGTTGTTTTGGGCTTCAGTTTTTAATTTATTTACACATACAGGTTTACAAAATAGCAAACAGGGCTTCAAGGCAAATAGAGGGTTTCCTGTTTCCAGTAGCATATTAGTGTATTTTTATATGAAAATGGCTTTTGTGTCTAGCACAGTGTGAAACAGACTTGCAAACATTGTCTTAGGGGACAGTTCAGGACATATAAAAATATCCATAAACATCTTTTAAAACTGCCAAGATGAATCATTCTGGTATCTCTTGTAGGTTGTCAAATATTCTCTATGATCAAACATGTTTTATTCATCCCTCAGTATCCTGAACTATCAGATTATAAATTCCAATTATAAATTCCAAAAGTTCTGAGTGTGTAAAGAAATCCATGATGTTAAGAGGGGGGACAATTCATTTTGATGAGCACAAGAGTGGTGCCATTAAAAAAAGAAACCCAGTAAAAATAAAGAAAATATGTAGAGTCTCTTAATTAGAAGAGCTGCAGATATTCTTCAATGTAAAAAAGGGGAGAGGAGAAATAATTTTTTAATGTTTATAGTAATTTTCTAACACTTTTATGCTCTTGTCCTTGAATTGGCACAAAGTTCTGCAATCAATATGGTTTGGATATTTGAAAACAAACAAAAAATGTGAAAAACCAGATTCTATTTCAGCTTTATAGAATAATCATTCTTAATCATTTGCTTAGCAAAACAATTTATTAAGCAATGAAGGATAACGAACCATAAAGTTTTAATTTGCCTTTTTTAATTGAGTTGTTAATTAGGACCCCTCCGCAGTTGGCAACTCCCAACTTGCTTTTTGTTGCTTCTGTATCCAAGACAATTTAAGAAACCTAATCTGTCTTAGTTATTCCAAAAAGACACTTCCATGAATCAAATCTATAGGTGATTATGTTCTAACTGTGCTGAGGCTTCTGTGAGTGCATATTAATTATGTCAGTGGTTAATGATCAGGCAAGAAATATGGGAATGCCAGCCGTGATTGTTTAGCAGAAAGAGGAGAAATATCCTGTGCTCTCTGAAATTTTTAGTCCTTCCACCTCATTTAGGGTAGCAATTTAATGATCACATTATCCTGTGGGAGCACTGGGCTTAGCCTGGCATTTTTGATGTAGGAGCACTGTTGAGATCTTGTTATCCATCATAATAAACACTGAAGCATCTATTTCATCTAGCTGCAAATGCTGCTTCTGAGTTTTGTTTTATTTCTATTTTAAATTGTAAATTTTACCCCTAATTAAGAATTTAAGCAAAGAGCTCTCAACACCTCTCCTGAGCTTCAGGAAGCCAAGAACAGTTTATTGGATCATGCAAGCTCTTTGGCTGAATGGAAATGCCAAGAGAAAGATAAAATATACTTGAATCACCTGTAAAATGTCTGGGATTGATTGTAGTATTCCCCTTGACTGCTCTCAAAGAGACTTTATCCACTAAGAAACAAATTTGGGTTTCTACTCACTGTATTTTGGGTGCCTGTCCTGTCTTTCAGTTTCCTAGGGAAATTTCTGGTGCACAGGAGGTTGTCCTAACTCAGTTATTTAAAAAGGTACAGATTAATTTATTTTAAAAGTATCCAGCAGCAATTTGCAGCATCTGAGATACATTTAGGTGCCTTGTGGTCTACTCAGAATAACCATGTGCTTAAGGAGCCATGAAAAAAAGCACAAAGGTGTTTCTGTAAAGGGCAGCATGGCCTGGAATGAGTGAAATTGAAACAGTCACAGATGTAGAGTACAGGGAAGCAGTAGCTGGTGGCTCTTGTCCTAAGGGAACATCTGAGCTGGAATTTTTATGCATTATATTTTTATTTTCTTTACCCAAAGCCAGTTCTTCATGGGAAAAGCACAGAGGAGGGATGGTAGGAAGGAATTACCTGCAGGTCCTCAGCCTCTCAAGACCTTTTACCCATATCCAAACTTCCAAAAAAGCAGCAGCAGCAGCTGATTAATTTACAACATCAGGTTCTGGTGCCTCAGGGAACACATGCCAAGCATGAGTTGATAAGACAGGCTGGTGAATTATGACAGACACGCTGATTTATGCAGCAGATCTCCACTTTTTTCCAATTGCAGGCATGCCTTCCTATCACTTAGATGCCAGTCACTTTAGATGGGCCTGGGGCAGGAGGATGTAGGGTTTAAATTGTAAAATTATCCAGTTCAGAACTCTCTGGGGTGTCTTGGTTCACTTACATAGACACAGGCAATGTAGACAAGACACTCTGACACTGTGTGAATATTTTGTGCTCTTAACAGCTTCAGTAGCTGGCCATGGCAGTGGTTTTGCTGTCACTTGATTTTATGCAAAAAATAGCCTGAAATCCCTCTCAGTTTAAATGGTGCTGGCTGCTCAGTGCTGCATTTTTAGATAACTAATATGGAAAAACGTGTGCTGAGAACATGCTGACTCACTGATTATTTAAATCCTGGAAACAAATGAGAGAAAATGCTAGGAAATAAATTTACTTCCCTCATTTTAATAGAAAGAGAAACTTAGACCTTGACATGTTTCCATTTGCAAGGTGGAATAGTCTTAAAATTCATAGAAATGTATTGCTGCTATTAGTGAGTGATCAGAGCATTAACTGAGTTCCTGAGATGCTTTGTTATCAAGAGATTCATTTTCTGCTCAGTGAGCTTTACCTCCTTACTTTAGCATGCCCCAGCTATTTGCATTTCCTTGATAAATTTGAATACTCAGAGCCCAACCTCTCTCTTCCCCCCCCTCCCCAGAGAAATCTCTACACAGCTTTAATAAGCAACAAATTGCCTCAAAATGTTGTTATTCCATAAAAAACCACTGCAAGGGTGGTTCCTGTGGCCAGTGCAAAGCTGGGAAGGGGTGGCTGGGAAGCAGAGAGAGGATGGGGATTTTTCCCACTAGGTTCTGTGTGCTCCCTGCCCTGTGTCCTCTGGCCAGATGTGACAGCCCTGAGTAGGGAATGGGAGGTTGGGTGTTACAAATAGGTTAGAAACTGTTGTAAAATAGTTGATAGATAGGTAAGCATGTACTGTTAGTTTGGTTATTATATTATAAAAGGGGTTAAAAGGGTGGTTATAGGAACTACGGTACTCAAGGTACCATAACACACCTCAGTAAAGTGCACCACCCCCCCAGGTGAAAAAGCTGATAAAAACCAGAGCAGGCTCCCAGTGCTGAAGTGATTTCAGCATTTATTATGAAAAGAAAGGCCCAAAGCAAGGGGGCCTGGGCTGAGCAGGAGCGTTCCCTCAAGGATGGAGCAGTGCTGGGGCTGCTCAGCAGAGATGGTCCAGGTGGAGTGGCACAACTTCAGTGGGTCAGAAGTCCCTTTTTATCCTGTTTTTTTGCCCCTTTGGATTGGTTTCTGTTTGGATCCTTCATTTGCATGAAGGTTGAAGGAGTTTGATTGGCCCATGACAGTTCTGTCCAGGCTGGCTCCTTTTGCTTGGGGGTGCTGCACTTTACTGAGGTGTAATTTCTTATAACTTCCCTTTTAACCCCTTTTACCATAACCAAACTAACAGTACATGTTAAAAAACGAGAGCAGGCTCTCAGTACTAAAGTTATTTCAGCATTTATTATAAAAAGAAAGGCCCAAAGCAAGGGGGCCTGGGCTGAGCAGAAGCGTTCCCGTTGGGGATGGAGCAGCGCTGGGGCTGCTCAGCAGAGATGGCCCCATGGATAGAGCAGCACACATTCCCTGGGTCAGAAGCCCCTTTTTATCCTGTTTTTGTCCCTTTGGATTGGTTTCTGTTTGGATCCTTCATTTGCATGAAGGTTTAAGGGGCTTGATTGGCCCATGACAGTTCTGTCCTGGCTGGCTCGTGGTGCACTTCACTGAGGGGTGTTAGGGTACCTTGAGTGCTGTATTACCTATAACTACCCTTTTAACCCCTTTTACAATACAATAACCAAACTAACAGTACATGCTTAATAATCTATCAACCATTTTACAACAGTTTGTAACCTATTTTTAACATTGGGGTGACAGGAGAGGAGAGAGGATGAGCCAGCAGCCCCAGTGGGGGTCTGTACCAGAGCTGGGCACAGGGTGAGGAGAATTGAGATGCTCTGAGCAGAGAGAATGCAGCACAAACCCCTGTCCCCAGTGCTCACAGCAGCTCTGGGCTGTTCCCTGCTCTCCCTGCTGTGTCTGTCACTGTTGAGTTCAGTGTTCAGCACAGCAGGGTTCAGGTGGGAGGATGATGAACCTGCAATCCACAGAGCAAACACAGGCGTGTTCTCCCAGGCACCCTTGGGGATTTGTTGGTATGGACACGTCTGCAGTGACACCTCAGGCCACTCGAATGGGATAATTGTAGGTAGCTGGCCCAGCCTTCCTTCTGCAAGAGTTCTCAGGTCCTTAAAGCTCACACTTCAAAAGCCTTAGGTGGGTTTAGGGGTAGGAATATTCTCTGCACTGAATTGGAGGCAGTCAGCACAGGAGCTCTGGAGTCAATACTAATGAAGTGTGTGTTACAGGAGCCACTAGGAAGTTTCTTTAGTAGTCATAAATCTGTTACAAGATGTGATTTATCAATGCAGAATTTGATTAAAACCTTCCCATTTCTTTAACCACAAAGGAAGTATTCACAGTACTGAGGCAATGTGAATCAAATCTCCTTCCTAGCTTCTCAGGGATGCTTTTCCTTACTACTGCTGCTGCTTCCCTTTTGTGGAAGGGAATTTGGTTTGGCTTTTTGTTGCAGAAGTGTAATGGACTATCCTGGGTTAGTGCCTGCACCTGCCATGAGCAGGGAGGTAGGCAGGCTGTAGAGCTCTTCCCCAAGAATCTTTTAGCAGCAAGGAGCCCAGGAAGACTATTAAAAGCATAATGAAAACCTCATTCGGTTTCCTGTCAGTTTTCAGAGCTGTAAGTGGCTCTAATTTGCACAAGATTGGAACAGCATTGAGGAATTACAGTAACTAGGCGAAACACTCACTGGGTTTGCAATTTTCTGATAGCATCCCTTGTAATTTCTTGTAATGCATTTGTAGCTAAGTACAATGACAAATGTCAAGGCTCATTGTGTGAGTTTTCTGCACATCAGCGCCGGGCTGGGAGGTGGAATGTCAGCTGCTGTCTTGGGAAAAGCTCCTGGGACTGCTGCATGCTTCCCATCCCCAGCTGGGCTACAGACACGATCCTGGGCTGCAGCAGGGGGAGGAGTGCAGAAAATAATTGCTTGCCAGATATTTTTTATTGCTTTCAGATTTATTTTTTTTTTATTTTTGTAGAAATTCCACCAATGAAAAGGAAGCCTGGGAGGCCTATTAAGCATGTAGTTTGATATCAACACATGAACCCTGGCTCTCCATTAGGTGTTTCCCACAAAAACCCACAGGGAGTTGGTGGTTATGAGTCAAAGCAAACTCATGTGGACTTTTCTGCCTGCCTAGAGTTATTTTGATGAACAGTGGGCTGCAATAAAACCTCCCAGTACTGTGGTATCAAATGCTGGTCTGCATTTGAGAGAAATGCAAATGAGTGATTCAGTGAAAATACAACCCAAATATGGTTCATTAAAGGCTCAAAAAAGTGATTACACACAGTGCAGTTTATCTGGAGTAAATAAAAACTACTCTGGCTGTTGATCTCTGTTACTCCCCTGCAGCACACCGTGCCTCTTGCATGAAGCTGAGAATGTTAATGTGGCTATGAACCAAGATTTATGAACATGGATAATTGCTTGAAGCTGATTTTTCTCTGTTCTTGCAGTTGTGTTACTTGGATGGAAGCAACTATATTGATTTTAGTAGCTGGAAAAGAAAAAGGAAAAAATCATTTCCACTCTGTTCTGTAAGCCTGTAATAACTTCAGTGATGTGCTTAAAGACTGGTCAGAGAGAGAAGTCTTAATTAAAGCAATGTTTAGCACATTCCATTTGATTTTTGTTAGCTAGCACTTGTTCTGAATGACGAGTAAATATTTGCAGAAGGTGTTTTTTTCAGATGTGTCAAAGTAGCAACAATATTCAGAGATCCTGAGAAACCCTGAACTTGCCCTCCCCTTGTTGTGCTCTGTTCTCCACTGGGCCAGTTTCATCCTGAATAATTCCATTTTTTGCACCATTTCTAATGTGCCACTGCAGGAGTTACAGGAATGCTCTTTATGTATTTCACTTTTCTCACTCATGTTGTCTCCCAATTTTTTAGTCCTCTCCCATAAGAACTACAGAAAGATGAGTAGGCTCCAGTTTGTAATTAATAAGTTTAATAGATTAGTTTTGATTTTGATAGGCAGATGAGTTGCCTGTGTGTGACAGAATTCGTGTATGATGTGTGGCACAGTTGGTTGCTGTGTGTACATAGTTTATATGTGATTTATTAACTCTGACAGACTAATTTCACTTGTTTAATAGAAAAGCAAGAGGTATTGTAATTTTCTCAGTTAAAGACTGACTAGTAAAAATTACAGAAAATGCTGGTTTTGTACTTAAAATAAATTAGGTATTATTCATCATTGTGAAAAAAAAAAAAACCTCTGAAGAAAATAAAAAATGGAGTTTTTTGGTGACATTTAGAAATGTGTCAGATCTTTCTGCTCAAGGAAGTCCTTTACTTGATAGTGATTCTTCTTCAAACTGTTTATTTAAAATGTAGACCCATTGTAATTCTGGTCAGAATTTATTTCTGAGCTCTACAGGTGAGAATTGACATAGTATGGAGGGTTGGAATGTCTGGTTCCTGTTAGACTTCTTCAGACAACTACAGAGCACTAATTTGGAAGTTAATGAGAAAAGGGTTTCATTTTCAGCTTGCTGTAAAATTCTGCCATTTACAAATTTGCAGTCATGAGGTGTTGAGATTTTGGTGGTTTGGTTGTTTTTTTATGAGAAGAACTGGAAGGATTTTTTTTCTCATGCCTCTTTTCAAGGCAAGCTCTGTTTTGGATTCTTTTTCTCGTGAGCAAAATGCTTCTCTAACAATGGTCTCATTTTTCTGTACAAGAGAATGAATTTATCTTCTGAACTAGACAGGTGGCAACTAATTGCATTTCAAATTTTCATTCCCTTTAAAACTACTTCAAGTATTTTAAAAATTGGCAATATGTTGCATCATGCAAATAGGAACTCAGGCATAACACATTATTGTTTTTAGAGTTAAAAGCATGGTGAAGGAAGGAGCATGGAGCAAGTTTAAAAATCTCATTTTTTGCAAGGCATGCTGAAGCATGGGGTGAGCTGAGAAATGTTCATTTTAACTGCAGTTGTTCTCTTTTAACCTCTGAAGCACATTGGGATAGATCTTCATCAGTCAGGGGCCTGCAGAGCTGGGCCTATTTTTTCAGTACAAGGACAAAGCAGAAGGTGTGTGCTAAGGTAGTTATTATAGCTAAAAATAACCCTAGGGATTTTTAATTTTCTAGTAATATTAAAAAAAAAAATGAAGCTGTCATCAAGTTGCAGAAAGGAAAACAGAAATTGGAACAAAGCCTTTTATGATGCCATCATATACAGATCTCACTAGCTAGCAAAATTAGTATCTTCTTCAGATGATTCTTGGTAAAACAATGCTCATCTCAATCAGGTTTGATGTCAGCAGGGCATGTGTGTGTCTTGAGTGACATTTGCAATGAGTAGATTTTAAATTGAAAATTAAAATGCCAGAGAATTACTGGTTCTTCATTTGAAGCACACTCAATGTGGAGGTGTAATTAAAGGAATAAATGTAATTATGGGGTAAGGCAGTGCTCCAGAGGATCAGCTGCAGGTTCAGGAGTCACTGGATGGAGGGTGGATTTCAGGATTATTCTGTGCTGTTGCCACCAGTGCCTGGGGCTGTACAAAGAGGACACACCTGTGGCCATGCTCTGTGCATGCTGACAGTGCCTGTGCCTCAGAGCTGGGATTTCTGCCCTGCTTTGGCAGATAATTTGGGCAAGAGCCACAGCCCTGCCCCTGGAGGGCTCTGTGCCCACTGAGGAAGGGGCACAGCAGCAGCTGAGCCACCCCCAATCCCTGCCTGTGGGTTCTGCTATAGGGGAACCTGAGCAGCCCCAATCCCTGCCTGTGGGCTCTGCTAAAGGAGACCCAGAGCAGCCCCAATCCCTGCCTGTGGGTTCTGCTAAAACAGACCCAGAGCAGCCCCAATCCCTGCCTGTGGGCTCTGCTAAAGGAGACCCAGAGCAGCCCCAATCCCTGCCTGTGGGTTCTGCTATAGGAGACCCAGAGCAGCCCCAATCCCTGCCTGTGGGTTCTGCTACAAGAGAACCAGAGCAGCCCCAATCCCTGCCTGTGGGCTCTGCTAAAACAGACCCAGAGCAGCCCCAATCCCTGCCTGTGGGCTCTGCTAAAACAGACCCAGAGCAGCCCCAATCCCTGCCTGTGGGTTCTGCTATAGGAGACCCAGAGCAGCCCCAATCCCTGCCTGTGGGTTCTGCTACAAGAGAACCAGAGCAGCCCCAATCCCTGCCTGTGGGCTCTGCTAAAACAGACCCAGAGCAGCCCCAATCCCTGCCTGTGGGCTCTGCTAAAGGAGACCCAGAGCAGCCCCAATCCCTGCCTGTGGGTTCTGCTATAGGAGACCCAGAGCAGCCCCAATCCCTGCCTGTGGGTTCTGCTGAAACAGACCCAGAGCAGCCCCAATCCCTGCCTGTGGGTTCTGATCAGCCCCAATCCCTGCCTGTGGGTTCTGCTACAACAGACCCAGAGCAGCCCCAATCCCTGCCTGTGGGTTCTGCTATAGGAGAACCAGAGCAGCCCCAATCCCTGCCTGTGGGTTCTGTCAGAGGGGAACCAGAGCAGCTCCAATCCCTGCCTGTGGGTTCTGCTGAAACAGAACCAGAGCAGCCCCAATCCCTGCCTGTGGGTTCTGTCAGAGGGGAACCAGAGCAGCCCCAATCCCTGCCTGTGGGTTCTGCTGAAACAGAACCAGAGCAGCCCCAATCCCTGCCTGTGGGCTCTGCTAAAACAGACCCAGAGCAGCCCCAATCCCTGCCTGTGGGCTCTGCTAAAACAGACCCAGAGCAGCCCCAATCCCTGCCTGTGGGCTCTGCTAAAGGAGACCCAGAGCAGCCCCAATCCCTGCCTGTGGGCTCTGCTAAAACAGACCCAGAGCAGCCCCAATCCCTGCCTGTGGGCTCTGCTAAAACAGACCCAGAGCAGCCCCAATCCCTGCCTGTGGGCTCTGCTAAAGGAGACCCAGAGCAGCCCCAATCCCTGCCTGTGGGTTCTGCTATAGGGGAACCAGAGCAGCCCCAATCCCTGCCTGTGGGCTCTGCTGAAACAAAACCAGAGCAGCCCCAATCCCTGCCTGTGGGTTCTGCTAAAGGAGACCCAGAGCAGCCCCAATCCCTGCCTGTGGGCTCTGCTGAAACAAAACCAGAGCAGCCCCAATCCCTGCCTGTGGGTTCTGCTGAAACAGACCCAGAGCAGCTCCAATCCCTGCCTGTGGGCTCTGCTAAAACAGAACCAGAGCAGCCCCAATCCCTGCCTGTGGGCTCTGCTATAGGAGACCCAGAGCAGCCCCAATCCCTGCCTGTGGGTTCTGCTGAAACAGAACCAGAGCAGCCCCAATCCCTGCCTGTGGGCTCTGCTAAAACAGACCCAGAGCAGCCCCAATCCCTGCCTGTGCGTTCTGCTAAAGGAGACCCAGAGCAGCCCCAATCCCTGCCTGTGGGTTCTGCTACAAGAGAACCAGAGCAGCCCCAATCCCTTCCTGAGGGTTCTGCTAAAGGAGACCCAGAGCAGCCCCAATCCCTGCCTGTGGGTGCTTTTTGCACCAATGTTTGGCCAATCCCAAAATATATTCAAAAAGCTAAATCAAGCACATTTATGGGATCATGCCCAAATAATCTCTGGGTTCTGGTGGGAGCAGTGGGCTCCTCGCCTTCCCAAGGCATCTTCTGAGCCTCAAGAATGAGAGATCCTTGGATCTATGTGCATGACCTATTGTGTCAAATGTAATTATACAGGGAAGGATGGATCTTGAGTTAAGAATATTACTCCTTTTCACAGTGTATTTAAAAATCAGACCTCATGGTGCAGCTAGACTGTGCATTCTGAAAGTCTGCTCAGAGAAAGTCAGACAAACTTTCCCAGGCCTTACTCTAGCAAGTTTTGGACAGTTCAGAGAAAGAATTAAAACCATCCTTAATCTTTGCAGCTGTGTTGTGAATGTGTTGTTTTCTTGTATGATATTTACAGGAAGGGTGTTGTTCCTAATTAGCCAATGGTGTGAGGGATGATGATTAAGGACCAGTCAGGTCCAGCTGTATCACAGTTGTCTATAAAAGAATGGGTGGGGTCTGATAAATGTGCATTTGCCTTCTAAGCACCTAGGAGTTTGTCCCTTCATTTAATACAAGAGTGACACTATCCTTCTATAATTCAGTCTGCATTCAGTATTTCCATTCAATCCCCTCCTTTCCATTCCAGATGCTGGCTGTGCTGGCCCAGGGCTGATTGTGCATCTCCCGCTGCTCTGGAGCAGCAGCAGCAGCAGGGCTGGGCTGTGTGTGAGCTGTGCCAGGGTGAGGAGCAGGGCACGGGGGTGCCAGAGGGCAGCCTGGTGATGGATGGTGCCACCCAGCACAGGGGCTGGCACGGGGCAGCCCTGCTGGGGATGACAAAGTGTCTCCTTGGCTCAGGTCAGAGCTGCTCTGCCCCTCAAAGCCAGCTCCAGCCTTTGCCTGGCACTGGAGCCTTTGTTTGTCTGCACTGAACCGTGCCTGAGCTGACCTTACTGCAAGCAACCAAGCCAGACATGAAATGGCATTTTCCTGCTTCCAGGAGGGTTTTATCTCATCTCACACATTCCTTGGGGCTCCTCCTTTCAGCGGCTGAAAAAGCACAGTGCCAGCTGTAACTCCACATGGTATGGTAGAGTTGAAAAAATGTTTTTTAAAAAAATAAATTGATGCAGTTTCATAGAGTTTGGTAATGTAATCAGTTTTTAGTGACTTTTTTCCCTTGCTCAGTGATTCACATGCCATGAAATTATTTGATTTGACCACTGCAAGGGTCACCAGGTTGAATTTCTAAAGGACCCCAGATACCTCTTCAGCAGAATCAGCTCACTTCAGATTGGCTGCTGGCCATAACTTTAGTATGTAAATTGGTTAAATGGACCTCTGGATGCTTTGATTGTATATGAATTTAGAAAGTTAATAAAACAGAAACAAATATTTAGTTGAGGCAAGGAGCCATTCTTCAAGATGATGTTACTCGAGGTTCATGTCTTATCAGTGTCATCAATCTGGGGGTAGTGCTTGCAGAAATTAAGCATTTGAGGTTTCTGTGGCCTGCATTGTTCCATTTGGCATGCTCACTGCCTCTGGCAATGTGAGGCTGGCATGGTGCAGTCCTCAGGGTGGGCACAAGCCCTGGTCAGAGAGGGAGGGAGGCTGGTCCAGCTTCTGTGTGATTGCTGCTGTGCAATGTGCTGCAGAGCCCTGGCACTGCCACTGCAGCTGCTCAGGTCAATTGGCATATTTGGTCTAATTAATCAGGATTTTAAAGGTTTTTTTTAAGGACTTTTAAAGAACTGTAGGGTATGTGTGTAGATTTTCTGCTCTTCCCTTTTATTTCTGGCTACAGCTGCTGTTTGCAACCACCAAGATACTGGGTAAAGTGCAGAGTTTTGTACCTCACCCTTCCTGTGAGTCCTGCAGTTGAACAGGGACTGAAATATTTGGTTTGAGATTTCAGGAGCTGGGTGGAAATCTATTGAGCAAAACGAGTGAGAAGCTTTAATTTAGTGTACTGAATATCAGCCCACTAATGAACTACTGTTGTGAGATATGTATAGCCATTACTTTGGTGTCCAAATTATTCTCACTTTCAAACCTTATTTAAATTCTTAATGACCTTTATTAGATGGAGGAGAAAAAATTCCACCCGGAAGCCTTCAGCCTCCAAAACTGATAGAACACCCTAATAAAATCATGTGCCATCCTAAAAGAGAGAATTATGCTGTAGTATAATAGTGTCTAAGCTAATGGAATAAATTAATATAGTTTTGATAATTGATTTGTAGGAATAATAATCTGAAAGCTGATTTTTAATTTTGATTTTTTTTAGTGGCTCTGTGTAATTGTCTTCATTAGAATGTTCCTAGAGAAATAGGAAGTGGGCGCTGGAATTTCCAGAGGAGTGTTTGCTCCATGTGCTCTTAAACATCCATAATTAACCAGAACATATTTTTACTAGAGAAAATATGGGAACAGGGAACATCTCCTTTGGAGTATCTACTAAAAACAGTGCATAGATTCTCTGCATAGTTCTCCACTCAGGTAGGTTGGAACCTGCCATTTAAAGAAAACAGAGCCTTTCTTAGAAACTTAGAGGAGGAATGCTGGTTTTAAGAAATTGAGAAGTAAAGTATATTTTATTTCTCATAATGCATGCATTCTTTTATCTTAGCATCTTGCTCAGCTCTCTGCTGACTCCTGAGGTTTTAATGCTGCCCTCTGATATTTACTGGCACCTTTTCCATCCAGCCAAGTCCCCTGTGACTGATGCACTTGAGGTTCCTCAATTGCCCAACGCTCAAAGCATTTGAAATACACAAAAACATGAAGTTAATTTCAAATCAGAGATGTGATACAGGAGTGTAAGATCTCTCCTCCTTGGCAGAAGGAGATTCTGTGTGGGTTGTGAGGTCTCTAGGATGAGGTGAGAGACGTGAATTTGAATTTATGTTTTCAGAAGGCTGATTTATTATTTTATGATATTATATTAAAAGAAATGATATACTAAAACTATACTAAAGAAAGAGAAAGGAGACATCTGAAGGTTAGAAAGAATGAATAATAAGAAAATAATAAAAAATAAAAATAAAGAATGATTAATAAAAACTCATGATTATTAGAGTCCCGACACAGCTGGACTGGGATTGATTATTAAGTAAAAACAATTCACATGGAATTGATCAAACATGCACCTGTTGGTAAGCAACATTCCCAAGCAATCAGATAATTATTGTTTACATTTCTTTTCTGAGGCTTCTCAGGAGAAAAATCCCGACAAAAGAATTTTTTGGAAAATATCTCAGTGACAATTCTGATCAGAGGAAAAGCTGCAGCTTCCCCAGCTGAGGAATTTTGAGTCTTTCTGGACTGAATCTCCATCCTTTGTGCTGTAGGTGGGATCCTTTGTGCTGCTGCCTCCACCCTCCTGCTTTGCCTTTTCCAGTGGGATCAGTCAACATTTTCTGGAGGTTGTGGAGCAGGGTGGTTCCTGTGCAGTTGTGCTGTGTCACCAGATGTTGGGGAGTTTGAAGGTCACACCAGGGCACACATCACACCTGACCAAAGGGCTGGGCAAGGAGGGCTAACAGGCTCAAGGTAAAACTGCAACTAATGACAACTGGAGGTTTTAAGTGTTTGGGATTTTCTTTATCTTGAACCTCTTGGGTCTTCATGTAAAAGCAGCCCAGAGCTGACTTAGCCCCTGATTATCCTGCAGCAAACAAGGAGAAAGTGAAAAGATTCATTAGGTCATCAATAACAGTAACATCTCCTCTGTTCTTCAGGGAAAAAAAGTCTCTAAAGTGCCTCTTGTCTTCATTTCCTCCTGTTTTTCTCTGTATCTATGTGCCTTAAAATGTTACTCAGACAGAGAAGGCTTTAACTGTAAATTCTGGGTGAGGTTTCAGTGCCCATGGGGCAGCACAGACACAGCTGAGGGGTTGCAGTGCTGGTGCAGCTGCACCCCAGGGAGATGCATTTGGTGCAGAGCAGCTGAGCTGCAGGGCGTGGCTGGGGGCACCTATGGATGCTGAAGGTCACAGGATGCTTGGGGAAGGTGCTGGGGTCTGGATTTCAGGGTTCAGTTCCTGTGGATGAAGCACAGTTTGGGAAGGTGCTGGGGTCTGGATTTCAGGGTTCAGTTCCTGTGGATGGGTCACAGGATGCTTTGGGAAGGTGCTGGGGTCTGGATTTCAGGGTTCAGTTCCTGTGGATGGGTCACAGGATGCTTTGGGAGGATGCTGGGGCCTGGATTTCAGGGTTCAGTTCCTGTGGATGAAGGAGGTCACAACACACTGTGGGAAGATGGTGGGGTGTGGATTCTGGGGTTCAGTTCCTGTGGATGAAGGTCACAGCACAGTTTGGGAAGGTGCTGGGGCCTGGATTTCAGGGTTCAGCTCTTGTGTATGAAGGTCACAACACACTGTGGGAAAGGTGCTGGGGTGTGGATCTCAGGGTTCAGTTCCTGTGGATGAAGCACACTGTGGGAAAGGTGCTGGGGCCTGGATTTGAGGGTTCAGTTTCAGTGGATGAAGGTCACAGCATAGTTTGGGAAGGTGCTGGGGCCTGGATTTGAGGGTTCAGTTCCTGTGAATGAAGCACCCTGTGGGAAGGTGCTGGGATGTGGATTTGAGGGTTCAGTTCCTGTGGATGAAGCACACTTTGGGAAAGGTGCTGGGGCCTGGATTTGAGGGTTCAGTTCCTGTGGATGAAGCACACTTTGGGAAGGTGCTGGGATGTGGATCTCAGGGTTCAGTTCCTGTGGATGAAGCAGACTTTGGGAAGGTGCTGGGGCCTGGATTTGAGGGTTCAGTTCCTGTGGATGAAGCACCCTGTGGGAACATGCTGGGGTGTGGATCTCAGGGTTCAGTTACTGTGGATGAAGCAGACTTTGGGAAGGTGCTGGGGTGTGGATCTCAGGGTGCAGTTCCTGTGGATGAAGCAGACTTTGGGAAGGTGCTGGGGTGTGGATCTCAGGGTGCAGTTCCTGTGGATGAAGCACCCTGTGGGAAGGTGCTGGGATGTGGATCTCAGGGTTCAGTTCCTGTGGATGAAGCACACTTTGGGAAGGTGCTGGGATGTGGATCTCAGGGTGCAGTTCCTGTGGATGAAGCAGACTTTGGGAAGGTGCTGGGGTGTGGATCTCAGGGTGCAGTTCCTGTGGATGAAGCACCCTGTGGGAAGGTGCTGGGATGTGGATCTCAGGGTTCAGTTCCTGTGGATGAAGCACAGTTTGGGAAGGTGCTGGGATGTGGATCTCAGGCCCCAGCAGTGCTCCCAGTGCTCCCAGTGCCAGGAGCTCTGCTCCTGCTGTGTCATGGGGACAGCAGTGCTGTTTCCCTGCTGGGGCACTGCTCAAACCCTGCCCACCCTGCTGAGCTGCAGCTTTGGGCTTGCACAGCCCCACTGCTCTGGGGAATCTGGCAGGAATCCCCTCTGCCCAGCCTGGGGCCATGAGCACACAGCTTCAGAGTCTGCGCTGAGCTCCAGGTGAATTTTCTGTCAGCTCTTGGACTTCATGCACAGCAATGAAGTTGAGTTTATGGAGTTATTTGGTGGATTAAATATAGCAATTAAATAGGAAAAATAGAACAGGTTGTTGTTGTTGTTTTGTGTGGGGTTTTGTTGTTGTTTTTGATTTTTCCCCCTGTGCTGGGCTCGGGGTGTGCAGACCCTGCTCATTGGAACAGCAACTGCGCTCTCTGCTGGGGCTGGGCTGTACCTGCCTGTCCTCCGGGGCCGATTTTGAGGAAAAATCTGCTCAAAGAGGAATTGGGGTTTCAGGGCATTAAGTAATTCAATCTAGTTAATTTTAAAATTGAAAAATAATGATATAGTAATTTATAGTATTAATATATCTTAAAAATATATTGAAGGGGTCTTCAATATATTTCACAATAGTTGTTTTTCTTGTGCCTTTAACTGGCAATTTGAATGTTATGGAGAAGGGGGAAAGTCATTAAATATGTTTTCTATACCACACATCAAGGGTGAATTACAGCCTATCTACTTTTTTCTTTCTTGTTCTTTTGAAAGGGGCAGAAGTGAGGTTCCTAAGGCTTAACTGATTTTCCTTAATGTGTATAAGATCAATGTTATTTATATATATATATAAAATATTTCTTTTCTGTATAAAAGCACTGTCTTTATTACTGTTTTAAACTAGGTCTGTTCGAAGATTTTCTGTTATTTGGGAATATGTTTTTATTTTTACTCCCTCTTTTATTTTTATTCCCTCCTGCCAGTATCCTTGGTGAGATGTACTCAGAGGAATTAGCATTAACAGTTTGTTTGCCTTCTCAGTGTCAATGAGCTACTCTTCAATTACATTTCAGTAATTCAAATCAACATTCAGAATTGATTGTGGATGTTGTAACCACACAGGCTGATGTATTAAGACAGAATTGAACTCAGAATCAGCTTTGTGAATTTGAATGTTATGTAAATCCTATGCCATCCTTAGATGTCTTATGTACCTCAAATATAATTTATCATTATTAATTAGGACTTGTGCTGGGAGTGGTGGGGCTGTAAAGCAGGCTGGAAACCCAGGTAGGGCTCAAATTTTACAATACTAAATGATATATAAGATGATACAGTACTAAATGATATATAAAATGATAAAGTACTAAATGATAAAATGATAGTGTATAAATGATATATAAAATGGCAGTGTACTAAGTGATCTATGCTGTGCTTCTGAAGTGAGCTGCTCTTAAAGGAGATTTGGCATTCCCTGAGAGCTGTTCCCTGGTGTGGGGCTCCCCTGCAGGTTCCCCCTCTGGCCCTGCTGGGCTTTTGGCTCTGTCCCAGGCATTCCCAGGCCCTGCCAGCCTGGCTGAGGCTCAGGGTGCCCAGGGTGATGCCCAGGACAGGCTGTGCCCAGCCTGGAGCATCCCCTGCTCACCCAGAGCCCCCAGTGCTGCACCCGGGCACTGACACTTGGTAACCATGAACACTAAAACCAGACACTAGATTGGGGCTTTTTTCAATTCTTGTTCCTCTAGAACCTCCAAAACCCATCATTCTTTGGGTTCTCTTTGGTTATTTCCATAAGCAGGGGCCAACAATCAGTGTGAGGGGCTGGGGCAGCCTCACAGGCTGGGCTGGGGAGTGGGGCCTGCAGTGAGCAGAGCTTTGGGGGAGCCCTGCTGGGTGTCACTGGGCTTTGGGGGAGCCCTGCTAGGTGTCACTGGGCTTTGGGGGAGCCCTGCTGGGTGTCACTGGGCTTTGGGGGAGCCCTGCTGGGTGTCACTGGGCTTTGGGGAGCCCTGCTGGCTCTCACTGGGCTTTGGGGCTCTCACTGGGCTTTGGGGAGCCCTGCTGGCTGTCACTGGGCTTTGGGGAGCCCTGCTGGCTGTCACTGAGCTTTGGGGGAGCCCTGCTGGGTGTCACTGGGCTTTGGGGAGCCCTGCTGGCTGTCACTGGGCTTTGGGGCTCTCACTGGGCTTTGGGGAGCCCTGCTGGGTGTCACTGGGCTTTGGGGGAGCCCTGCTGGGTGTCACTGGGCTTTGGGGAGCCCTGCTGGGTGTCACTGGGCTTTGGGGAGCCCTGCTGGCTGTCACTGGGCTTTGGGGCTCTCACTGGGCTTTGGGGAGCCCTGCTGGGTGTCACTGGGCTTTGGGGAGCCCTGCTGGGTGTCACTGGGCTTTGGGGAGCCCTGCTGGGTGTCACTGGGCTTTGGGGAGCCCTGCTGGCTGTCACTGGGCTTTGGGGCTCTCACTGGGCTTTGGGGAGCCCTGCTGGATCTCCCTGGGCTTTGGGGAGCCCTGCTGGGTGTCACTGGGCTTTGGGGGGAGCATTGTGGATCTCTCTGTGCTTTGGGGCTCTCCCTGTGCTTTGGGGAACACTTGTGGATCTCACAGTGCTTTAGGGTAGCCCTGCTGGTTCTCAAGGTATTTTAGGGAGCCCTGCTGGCTCTCACTGTGCTTTGGGGCTCTCACTGAGCTTTGGGGAGCCCTGCTGGATCTCCCTGTGCTTTGGGGAGCCCTGCTGGATCTCCCTGTGCTTTGGGGAGCCCAGCTTGATTTCACTATGCTTTGGGGCTCTCACTGAGCTTTGGGGAGCCCTGCTGGCTCTCAATGTCCTTTGAGGCATCTCTGCTGGATCTCAAGGTGTTTTGGGGAGCCCTGCTGGCTCTGACTGAGCTTTGGGGCTCTCACTGTGCTTTGGGGAGCCCTTGGGATCTCACTGTGGGCTGCACCCCCAGGGCACTCCCATCTCCCAGTGATGCAGAGAGCTCCAGTGAATGCCCAGTGCAGTGAGTGTGTGCATGTCCCCACTCTTCCATTTGCTTGAGAATGACAGGCCAACTTCATAAACTCAGCTGGTAATCACAGTTTAATTCTTACAGGTACTCAGTGCTGCTGTGTTTTATCACTGAAGTTATTTTTATGAGAAATCCATACCTATTCTCCTTTTGTGGTTTAATCTGGGGGAGCTCTCCCTCCCTGCTCCAGCTGTCAGTACTGCAGACTCAGCCAGGGAGCTGAAAATCCTTTTATTCCTCACTGGCAATAAAAGTTCAACACATCAAATTATCTCCCCATTTATTACTGTGCCACCTCATCAAAAGGCTACTGCAGGAAAATTTGTGAGAAATGATATATCCTGCAGATAAAGCTGAGCCAAGGCATAGCCAAGGGGCTCTTAAAATAAAAAATGTTACTCAAATGGGCCTGTTCTGTACTGTTTTGTCCTAATCTTCACCTTCCCCACCAAACTGTCTTCCATTTTCTTTTCCCCTCTGCTGTTCTGTCACTTTTTTCTTTGATTCCCTCTTTATCCCTCTCTTACTCCAGAACAGGCACCAAAAGTAGTTCCCCAGTTTGATCAGACTTGAAAAACGAACCTTCCATATCTTGCTTTCTTGATGCTGATCTGTTTGGTGTTTTTAAGAAGGCCCTTTACTAAAGCAGGCGGGGAAGCTGAGGCTGCTGCCTTGCCCTGGGCTGTAAATCAGGGGCTGTGCAGCGAGGAGGGGCTGATTGCAGAGCTCTGGGGCTCCTGGGCACACACTGGGCTTTGCAGTCTCTGGTTTTTCATCTGGTTTTTCTGGCCAGTGCTGAAGCACCCACGCAGTGCTGGACTGGGCTGCGTTTGTGCTCCTGTGCAAGCCAGAGGCCAGGAGCTGCAGGAGTGCATAGCAGTGAAAGAAAAAGGGTTTTTAACTGGCTCTGGTGCTTTTCTGGGCTTCTCTTGCTACCTGAGAAAACAATTGTTAAATCAGAGTGTTTATTTCAAGTTTGGATCCCACTGACCTGGATTTCTGTGCTTGTGCTGGTGTGTGCAGGCTGTGAAGCACTGACTTGTGTAACAGATTGAATCGATGCTGGATGAAATTTCACCACTGAAAAATGGAAGAATCCAGGCCACTTGGAGCTTAATAATGGCTGCTGCTCTGACACTGATCTGCCTGCAGTGACCTTTTGCAGTATGGTTCAGGTGATAAGGAGCTTCAAGTTATTTTTGTTTCCCCTAGAAAATGTTTGAGAGAAGCATTTAGGAGATAAACTTGCTCCTGAGTTTGTTCTGAAAACCACTGTCCTCTAGATGTGTTCCTGTTTGTCTGCAAAAAAAAGGCAAAACAAAAAATTCAAATGTAATTCTACTCTTTGAGAGCCCAAAAAACTTCCTCATGTGTTTGATAACAGGACAGGAACAGCATCATGAAGTGTATCAATAGCATTTTACAATGCAGATGAGTTCCTTATGTCTCAGGGAAGAGCACAAATCAACACATAAAGTGAGCTGTTGGCTTTTCTTGTTGCGTGGCACATCATGAATTGTGTTGTTTCAACACTTGTGCTGTATTTATTTCTTTTAATTAACATCTGTCATGTTGCTTGGTTTGGCAGTATCAGCTCAAGGGATGAGAGCAGCTCCTGACATTGTGTGTCTGAAGGGGAATATGAGGAAATGGTGGAAATTGCAGCATTTGGGGCTGCCACAGCTTGGGGCACACACTGTCAGTGCTGAGAGTTCTGAAATCAAAATAAAAGTGGGAATGGACCTTGTTAGATCCTACCTCACCATCAGAGGAGACATCTCCTTGCAATTAACCATTGATGATTTTTCTACTCACAGGCACTGAGTCAGAATTGCAGAGCTTCTCTATTTAACTGCACCCCTATTCCATTCATGCAAATGGCTATAATTAATGGAGTCCATCAATAGCCCATTTATTACAATAAATTCCATTTTGTACTGAGGCAGTAGGGATTTATATAAGGTCATATGAAAATTATTTTCCTTGGCCTTACAGTTAGGTAGAATGGATGAAGTCCTTGGTGAGGATGGTTTCATACCACTGAAAGCAGGATGCTCAAAATGTCTCTTATTTCACATCTGCTGTTGCCAGTGGGGCTTTCAGGTTCATTCCTTTGGATTTTGTTATATGAAATAGGAGGAAGCCTGTTCTAAAGTCCAGGCACTCTTGACCAGCTATTGAAATGTGTTATAAAATACTTTTAAGAGGTTTGCAAAGTTGCCCATATTTTAGAGTAAGCCAGCTTTATGGTTCTGAGATGAAATTACCTGGGCGGTCAAGTGCTATAGACTTCACTCGTCCCAAACCCACTGATTTTCACCTTTCTGCTTCTGTATTAAGGGTAGCCTAGGCTGAAAAGTGAATCAGAATTTGTTTTACAGCAGAAACTATAAACCAATATATATTGTTTTATATATTGTTAAGGTATATATTGGCTATACAGAACTATAAGAATATAAAAGAATTGATATAAGAATTGAGCAATTCCTTTACCTTACTCATCTGTTTGCACAGGTTCATGGTCATGAGCAGCTCCATGACCTCTTCCATGTGTATTGTTAAGGTGATTTTATAGAGGAAAGAGAAAACAAGGAGGTTTTCAGAGTAACAGTCCTGTCATGTACTGAAAGCCATGACCTGTTTCATAACGTGTTAATTAACAAGGAATAAGTATGAAACAATGCCCATTTAATGGAAAGGACAATTTAAACTTTAACAGTTTAGCAAAGTAATAATGAGTGAGAAACAAAGTACAGTATTTCACATGCTGTACCTTGCTCCACATCCAGCTGGCCTATCAATTATAACCTGGGCTCTACAGATGGTGCAATATATCAGAATTAAGTCAGTCACTTAGTTTGTTCCCAATTAAGTGCTAATACTCCCAGTGGAGGATATTACCCTGAGTTTCAGTTAAATGTCTGTCTCTAATGTCCCTTTATGGTCTTATTGTGGCTCTTTAAAGAGATGCCCTGTCATGTGGGCCAGAACTGTTCCTGCCTTGCTCTTCCAAGCACTGCCTGCATTGCACTCCTTGCTGTTATTAGGAAGTGCCAGAGAGGATTTGGTATTTCATGGGGCTGGGAGGAGAGGTGTCATGCACAATAATCGTGGATAAATACATTCCCACTGCAGTGTGTGTGACTTTGCCCCTTATATGTGTACTTACTGTTGCAAAAATTGAATGTTTCAGCAAGAAACAAGCATTGCAGTGTCCAGCCTCTTGTTGTGTGGCTTGGAATCCTAATGACCTCATCTCCAGAGGCTTGCAGGCGTTTCAGGGCTTGCTTTTCTCTGGCCAGGTGACTGGAGCTTGTGTTCTCCTTGCTCCATCTATCCTCCTTAACGTGGTGCTACAAGCCATTGCAGGGCTGCCACCAGCAGATTGATATCCAATTCCATGCACTTCTTTACTCTTTCTGGGTGTTAGTCTCAGCCCAGTTAATGGCTCATTAATTTTCTGACACCTTTGCTGCCCTGTATCTACATGTCAAGCTGGTGCTGGATTTGGTCCTTTGATCTAATGGAGTTGCTGTCTCCCCCTGTTAGTCTTTAAGGTGACCCTTCCCTGGGAGGAAATCCTTTGACAGAATTTGTTGTCTGAACTGACTCCAGAGATTCCAGGCAATTACATGAGCTCCTGAATATCTTTATTTAGAAGTTTAAAAGACATGTTCTTCCAGTGCTGCTTAAATTACCCTTGTGGATTTGCTGGCATGCTCTGGGAAATCTCTATTGTGGCGTGTTCAGAGAGTTCAGCAGTGCCTGAGTTATGCAGAGAAGTAAAAAATAGTTCCCAGATCCAGAGGGTCTGTGCTGAGGGGTTTCTTAGCAGTCTGCTTCATCATTTATATCACAATGACCTGGAAAATTTCCTTCATCTACTCATTGTCAAAAGCATCTCTTTGGTATTTTTACAGCCACTCAATGAAAGTTTGGTAACTTAGATTTACTGAATATTGTTTAAGTGTAGCTAATTTGCTACTTAATAAGCAGAAAAGCGATAATGTCCAAAATATGTATTTTTGTGGATGTGAAATATGAAATACCGTTTGGGAAAGAAAGCTTGTTTGTAACAAGGGGAAATGATAATTTAGTTCTAGTCCCAGTATTAGACAGTGACAGATCATTCTGTACTAAGAGGTAAATTTGATAATGGCTCAGAATGTATACAGATTCAGATGGATCATAATTCCAGGTGTGCTGGACAACTGCAGCTTCACTTTTCAGCAGAATTTGGACTGTTCTGTAACAGTTTGATTTCTGTGAGGGGGTGGGGTTTTGGTTAGGTGTGGTTTATTTTTTTCTTTTTATTTGGCCACTTAACATTTCACAAACAGTCTGTGACATAAAACCAGATGCATTTGTTTTATTTGCATCAAGATGAACAGCCTCATTCTGAGTTTTCTTATTAAATAGCTTTAAAATAAAACCAAATTATTATGTCCTGCATATGTATAACAATTTTTTTATCTGACATCTGTTTTACTTTGCTTGAATTTTGTATAGTGTTGGTCTTTTTGGTTTTTTTATTTCCCCCTTCCCTTAAAAAATGAGTAGTGTTATGGTCAAGAGTCAAACCACAGTGGATTCCTATTATCTTTTTCATAATTGTGTTCTGAAAGATTTGCTGCATGTCTTTCCAGTGTGTAGTAAGTGAAGTTGCTTCTGACCTGAAGTTTGGAAAATGAGCTCATAGTTTCCTCACTAAATACAACTAGATTTTTCAGTTTTTGTTATAATTCATGGCATAAAACCAGTAAAAAATATTATTTGAATCTTTAGTTGAAACATAAAGCAGTTGCAAGATTGCAAATGGAAAATTGCATGGAACATTTGTTCCATATTCCAATGTTCCAATGCATGGAACATTTTAGACATTAGAATTTCACTTCTTGAGTGAATTCACATTTTTAGAAACAAAGTTCTGGAGTTAGACCAGGGGTTAAATTTCACAGATTTTTAAATTAACAGATTTACACGTTGTAAATCTAGTCAAATATTTAGATTATGCTAGCTTCTTATTGTCTATTTTTGCTTTTTATTGAGTCCTCGGGTAGAAATGTGTAGAAGTTTGGAGTTTTGATGGAGGGAAGTACTTTATTAGAAAGCTAATTATGATGCCAGGGTTGTCCTATCATGGAAAAAGCAGAAGGCAATGATGAGCTTTGTGTAAGGAACATAATAGTCATTATGTGCCAAGGTGCAAGTCATGTACCTCCTAAGCTGCTGTCTCCAACCTTTCATTGTAAGCAAAATGTGTTTTTGTGAATGGTATGGAAAAGACACTGGTGGAATGCTGATAAATAACTTAGCAGTGTCTTGGTTTTATTTGTTTCTGTAGGACATTGCTCAAATAGCTGTGCAAAGGAATGACTTGACAGAGAAAAGGGGCAAACAAACTGCTGATAACTGCTTGCTGCTTCATACCTAAAATATCAGCAGAGATAATAATTTAAATAAGTGCAATCAGTGCAAATAGAAATAGAGAAATAAAAATAATAGCTGGAAAATAATTGCTCATATGGCTTTATACTTCAAATATTTTCCACCTTGCATAATTATTAATGGGATCTGGTAGAGCTGACCTTGGATTTCCATGCTGTGCTGCTGAAGGAGCAGATGGAGCCCAGGCTGGGTGTCCCAGGGTTGGAAGTGGCACCAGGCAGGCATGTTCAGAGAGCTGACCCCAGCCTTGTTTCAGTGCAGAGCAACACCTGGAGACAGGAGATGCTGAGGGAGGAGTGTGAATGTGGCTCGTTTTCAGCTCCCTTAATGTCACTACAGAAACCTCCCTCTCTCCTAAGAGTTGCCTGTAAATCCTGCTCACATCCACCTGGGCATTTCCATTTTGTTACTTCTCTTGTCCCAGTCAGACTTTTAGCATTGCCAGGGGAGTGTACAATATTTGTTTCAATAGAGCCTTTGGTTTTGTGTTCTAGCAGCAGAGCATTCCTTCAGCAGTGCCACCTTGGGCACTCAGAGTGTGCTACATGCTGGTGGCTACAGCTGCAATTTTCTAAGAGCACTGGGAAAATTCCCTTTCACTGTCTTTGTCATTACATTATATCTCATGTTTAATTGCTTGGAATGGGGCAGTAGAGTGAACAGGACAAGTGTTTGTGTAGGCTGTGGGGAAGGAGCAGCAAACATCCAAGGGACATGGAGGGTCCCTTTGCAAACCCCAGGGCCTGCAGAGGATTTGTGGGAGTCTGCAGTTGCCCCCTATTTCTGTGGAGATAATTCAATTTACAGATCCTCTCCTTCTGTGGAGTTTTGGGGCACAAACCAGTGTGGGCAGCCTGAGGGGACTGGGCTGGGTTCTGAGCACAACCCTCTGCAGATGAGTAATTCTGCAGTCAAAGAAAGGGCAATCAGATGGATCTGGTACAGCAACTGAGGAAGAAGATTGGAGTCCAGCTTCCCTGAAAGACAATTGAAATTGAGGGGCAAGAACAGGGGAAAAATGTATTGGTAACTTTATTTTTAATTTTAGTAGTAACTTGCAATGAAGCACTAAAAGGAACATGGGGGATATGATAACTGAAATATAATTTATGTGCATTGACTGTACTTTATTACTCTATGTTTCTTCTGCTAAAATTCCATTTATTAATCCTTTGCAAGTAGATGTGAGGTAACTCAGTAACTTTGAAACTCGTGATGATTTAACAATTGTAAATCATGTGACTTTCTAGACTCTTTCCCCTTTATTAATGCTGTGGAAATGGAGGAAGTCTTGAGCAGTTGTAGATACTTTAAACATGGATATCTGTAAGCTACAATTTGGAAAAGTAGTTACTTGTGTGTTGATGATATTGTAGTGCAAAAAGGTAATAGCTTAAACATAAAATAGTTACAGGAAATTAAACTTTTGAAGAATTTAGCTTTATGCAGCTCAAGGCTCAATTAAAATGATATAAAATGTAAATATACAAGTCTTAGCAATATACGTGGAAAATTTAAATTCTTAAGTTTGAGGTATATTCTACAGTTATTAGTAAAAGTTTGTAGATAATAATAATTGGGAATAGTAAGTTAGAAGGACCTGTAAAATGGCTGTGAGGTAGGTTTTAGAAATTTTTTTTTAATATTTTCTAAAACCTGGAAACCAGAAGGACTAAAATAAGGAAACCTTTACT
The DNA here is from genome assembly GCF_051311805.1 of Agelaius phoeniceus. Classification (NCBI taxonomy): domain Eukaryota; kingdom Metazoa; phylum Chordata; class Aves; order Passeriformes; family Icteridae; genus Agelaius; species Agelaius phoeniceus. The sequence continues at coordinate 12,868,934 of NC_135280.1, read as the reverse complement.
CTCAAAATGCAGCTTGAATGATTATACCTAATGGATTATAATTGCAAACTGTGATCTGTTGCATTTATTTATTTGAAAATTATGGGCAAAAAAAGGGGAAGTACTGCAAAAGCTTTGCTGCTGCGGGTCCTCAGCAGAGGCTAAGCTGTGCAAGGAGATGAGATTATTTGTGAAAAACCTCCCTGTTCCAAGCCTTTTCTGCAGCATGAGGATCTCAGATTCTCTCGCTGGTCACAGTGACCCTGAGATATTTTACAAAGTCTCTTTTCCCAGCTCGGCAGTTGAAGGAGGAGTCAGAGCTCTTCAGTTCTCATTCTCAAGGTTGTTTATTGTTCCTTGTCTATACAATTCCTGCTCCTGTCCAGCCGAGGTCTGCTCAGCAGGACAGAGGCACTCTGCCTGCCCCAGGGCAGTGTTGGCTTTTTATACTAAAAACTACCTGTACAATATGTATAATTACTTGGCAATTCCTATCACCTATGTTAGACAGGGAGCTTCTACTCTAAACCAATCTAAAAGTGCCACCATCACAGCAGAAGATGGAGGCCAAGAAGAAGAACAAGGAGAAAGGCTGGACATGCCCAGATTCCTCCATCTTGCCCCCTGAACCCCATTCTAGAAACCCCAAAAATCTATTTTTCATCCTGTGATCAATTCACTATCATTCTACTTAAGCTTTCATGGCTTGTAATTCTTCATACAAGGTTGGTGATTGTTTTTTCCAAGGGCTAAATCAAAGGCACAGGGGTCTTGGGCTCTGTGCCAGGGTCTCTGAGCCCCCAGGGTAGGGGCTTGAGCCCTCCAGGGCAGGCAGAGGAATTTCCTGGGTTCCAGTATGAGGGGAGGGCAGTGAATCATTCTGTGCCCATGTGGGGATGCCTTTGCCATGCAGACTTTGCTGGGAGTGTGTGCAGTGCCATGGATGGGGTTGGGGCTCATCCATCTCCCCATGAACGGCGCGATAACCGCACACGTCGGGGGCTGCTAACCCCTGACTGATGGCTGCTGTGCACATTCAGGGTGTGTTTCCTCCTCCCAGGGAGCTCTGATAGGATTAGAAATGTCCTTCACAGCCACTGCATTGTCCTTTAGCCACCCACCCTCCCCAGCCCGGCCTGCTCATTACAGTGGAGCCATGGAAGATGTTCTTATGTCACAGACATCTTTTATGGAAAATCCTTTCCTTAGGATTTTTTTCTCCTGAGAAGCTGAGAGGCCTCAAAACCAAAATGTAACCAATGGTTATCTGCTGCTGTGGAATGCAACAGGTGCATCTGGGATTGGCCCATGTTGGTTGTTTCTAATTAATGGCCAATCACAGTCAGCTGGCTCAGACAGAGAGTCCGAGACACAAACCTTTGTTATCATTCCTTCTTTTTCTATTCTTAGCCAGCCTTCTGATGAAATCCTTTCTTCTATTCTTTTAGTATAGTTTTAATGTAATATATATCATAAAATAATAAATCAAGCCTTCTGAAACATGGAGTCAGATCCTCATCTCTTCCCTCAACCCGAGACCCCTGTGAACACCGTCACATTCTTATCCAGGGGGCTGGAGGGAGAGGAGCTGCCTGACCATGAACCCAATAAGAAGGGTCTGTCAGTGCTTATTTTCAGCAAATTTGCAACAGGTGAACTGTGGCTGAAGCAATACCTGGGTAGTGTTCTTTATTCCAAACATATTTTATTATTAGACAAGCAAGAGAAACCTCAGAAAGAATTTTCAGTGGTTCTGGGACATAGGAAATGATGGAAGTTGGTTTGAGGTGAGCATTCTATTGTACTTTGAAGGATTTTCTTTCCCCTCCCTCCCCTGCTGTGTGCAGGAATGCCCCCAGTGTGAGCCCTTTGGTGTGTGCTGCATCAACAGGAGAGAAAATGGATGAGGATTTTTCACACTGTGAATTCTGTGAGCTGTAATTATCCTCATTCTCGGCTAATGAAGATATTTAACAACTAAGAGTCACAGTTTTCCTTAATTTTCACCCTTGCTCTTGAGTGAGGAGCACATAGGTGTTGCTGTTAGTAGCAGTATTACTCCTCAAGATCTTCCTTAGAGGAGATCCTCATGGTGCTGTGCACCGTTAAAATCTCATCTCCACGTGCTCCCATCATCCTGGCATTAACACTTAAATAAGGATTCTTTTGTAGGGCCTAAGGAAGGCCAAACTATTGCTCTTGCTCTTTTTGGGTCCTCTTGGAGCTGTGTCTGGAACATGATGTCCCATTGGGCATCAAAAACCCCAAACCCCAGAGCCTGGAGGGGTTTGGCTGGAGGCTGGAGCAGGTGGTGTCCCAGCAGAGATGTTGGGCACTGCTGTCAAACACTCCCCAAGAGGCTGGAGAGGAGGCAGGGGACACAGGGTAAGGAATAAAAAGCATTGGTTGCAGGCAGCACTGGGGAAATTCCCCTTGGAAATGGGAGAGAGCAATAGGAGGAGGGAAGATCTCTTCACAGTGATTCCAGACACACTGGGGGCTTTGCACACCTGAAGGCACTGAAAGTGTGACCAGACAGGACATGAGAAAACCGAGCTCATTGTCCAAGCAGGGCCAGTTTGAGCAAGAGCTGCACTTGGAGCTCATTGACCTCCAGAGGCCTGTCCTCCTGGCCCCAATTATTCTGCAGCTCTGTTTGTCCTACAAGGGTTTGCAAATACACACATGGACCTGTGTATTTATTTTAGTGGGGAGGCTGAGCTGCTGAGCCCATTTTGCTACCTGAAAGTTGTAGAAAAAGCAGTAAAAGTGATAGTGTTGCAAGTAGGGTGAGTCATTTTTATTATACAAGTATTTACCCTGGTTATTTCCATCCCATTCAGAGTGAAGCTCTAAACTGACTGTGTTTCAGTGGCAGCTGGTTGTTTACTTTTCAATTTGTGATGCATTTTTAATGGTTTGACAAAATAAAACGAAGTATTTGAGTATGAGGCATATTTGATAAGCAGAATTAATAACCTGAAATAAGTTCTTTTAAGTAGGGTCATATTAAAAATGTAGCCCTCATAGTGATTGCTCCTTCCAAGATGAATCACAGCCTTTTATTTTTATTCATCTTCTACTCAAACACTTCTGTGGGCAGCAGCTGCTAAGCTTCTTCATTCCACCATGTTTTCCATGGTGTTTTTACTTTTCAGACCCTTTGGGAAGAAACAGTGCCTGGGTACCTTTTGGCAAACCCATGGCTGTGTATTTACTGCTGTGAGATGGAGAAAGATACTTTTGCAATGATAATTTCCATGATGGAGATGTTTATGCCCTCAGTTACAGTTCATTCTCTATGTGCTCTCCAGAGTTATTAAATTAAATTGTCTTTCAGCTGTTGGACAGAGGCAAACCCCCTAAACCTCTTTCTATATTAATCTAGTCTTTTATTAAAACATAATGCTTAGGATTTTTTCTTCAGCCTGAATTTAAAGAGAGGCTGAGAGGAGACAGAGGAGCTTGAGTTGATCAGTCAGGGGATGATGTGGGGTGTGTGAAAGCCCAGGCTGAGGAGCAGATTTGGGTTCTTCTGCCACTAGAAGGACTCTTCACAAGGTCTGTTCTCTCATCCTTGGGGCTGGATTTGACCTTTTTTGTGTGCTAACAAATTCCTCTGCTGTTTGGCCGTGTCAGGGATTGCTCTTTTCTTTTCTCTCAAAATGTTGTTTCTACTTGCTTTGAGAGGGAAGGAAAAATAAGCAACCCAACACTATTTGCATTCCTAAAACTCACAGTCCCCTGCTGAAGCCATCAACACCTCCTGAAATTCCAAATGGAAAAGCATTGCCTCTTTTTCATGTTTGCAATGAAACGAGGATTATAGTAATAGTATAAGTATTAGACTGCACAAATTATACAATGAATGTAAAACAAAACTAGATTTGCTGAGGCAAAAAGGGATTTAAACAGCTGCTTGAAGTGAGAACAGATGATCCTGGGAAATCACTAGGAAATAGCATATAGTACTAATCATGGCAGTGTTATTTTTTTCACTTTCCTGACATGCTAGCATGTTGTTTGCAGTATTTTTTCATAAAAAATAGAATTTATTCAAGCAATTTACCCTTAATGTCTGTAGTACAAATAGTTTCTATTGTGCTTATATATCATATTAACAGTATTTGATTTGTGCTTTCTTTACAAATTGGAACCATCGATTTTTCTGTGGTTCTCATTTTGCACTTAGGCTGGTGCTTTCAGTTCCCATTTTAGGTGCTGGGCTTTGAAAAAGCTGATTTCTCATAAATTTATTCTCTTTTATAAGAGGGCCTAGGTACCATATCCTTTTTAGGAATTGCTTGGCTCTCTTTTGGAGCCAATTAATGTCTTAAAAGTTTCAGCTTGCTCCAAAAGAGCACTAAGTGTTCTTCCCTTTGCACAGAACACAAACCTTCCATTTTTGACCTCAGGTGCCATTCACTCTGGGTTCGACTGGTTTAATTCTCTTCTTTCTTGATTCCACCTTGTCCCAGTGATGGTGACCAAAAGTCTCTGGAGATGATCACCAAAAGTCTCTGGAGATGATCATCAAAAGTTTCCAAGCAGCTGCTGCTTGAAGGGAACCTCTGTGTGTGTAGAATCTTGATTCTCCTAAGTTCTTTTATTTAACTTCCCCATTTTAATTTATCCACTAGAAATGTATTTGAATGTGTTCATTAATTCCTGCTTCAGTGTTTTCCAGGTGCCTTGGGACTGTTCATGTCAGTCCAGCCACCCACCCCTTTTCCTCATTTCCCTGACTCACACACAGCCTCTAGATTTATTTCCTGATGTTCCTAGAATGTGATAGGGTTTTAAAGGTTTTTGAAATTATTAAAAATGCTGGTTAAGACTTTGATCTCCATATAGAATGTTTGAAGTCTTGGTGAGCATAGAGGGACTCTAGGTATACACTGCCTTGATTTTATTTAGTTTCATTTTCTTGTTGATAGAGGTAGCCATCTAAAAATACAATGAAATCAATAAAAAATAAAAATTAGGCCTTTTAAATTTTTTTTTTTAATATAAGGACAGTTCTTTGGCTGCAAAGATGTAGACATCCTCAGCTAGAACTGCATGTGGGTGTTTTGCATCTTTCTTTATGTGCATGGAATTGAATTTACTGTATCGTTCAGATATTTGTGTTCTTACTGGGAGCAAATAAATTTTGAGCAGCAAAAGACTGTTTAAAAAAACTTCATAGCTTTGTGAAGATACCTTCCAACATTTTAGAAAGGAAATATTGAAAGCTGCTGATAGCTGAATACCTGGGTGGGTGTGTGGTTTGCACCAAGGAGGTGTCTCCATGATTCAGTTTAGTTTAATTAATTTATTTATTAGAAATATTTATTTATAAACATTTATGTATTTATAATTATTAAAATGTATAAATATTTAATTTTATTTATTTTCTGTATTATAAAGAGGGAGGACCTTGGGTTTGGTGTGCTGGAAAAGTTAAATCTGATAAATCTGAGTTAGATCTGCTTTCTGAGTCTCTTGGGATGAAAGCTCTTGGGGAAGAGATCCCTTGATGTGTTTTAAATCTATTGATTTGCAGGAGAAAGGGACAATTTAAACTCGAAGTCACCAAGTGAACTTCCCATTAAGTTGGGGAGCCTGTGGTCACAGCTCATTGGATCTTTATGAAGTAGAAAATGTGATGCAGAACACACTGGCATTCTCTTAGAGGAAATCATGCATTTAACCATGGAGCAAAATACTGTAGCCAATTACATGAACATACACCTATTTTACACGTGGCTGATCTTCTGAGCAAAAAGTCTGAACAATGTGCATGCTATCTTCTTTTAGGGGGCTATTTACTTTGAAGTCAGTGATATGGGATCAAGTTTAGAGAAGAAAATGATGAATTTATGATTTCTATCAACGTTTTCTAAATGGAAAGCAGCTTTGCATAGGAATGTGGGAGTGGTCTTCAGCTGGCATCAGCAAAGACTGATTATAACCCTGCTATGTGTTAATGTGCCCTGTTGTAGCCTATGTAGGAATGCTCACATCTGAAAGTGCATCTAGAAAAGAAAGAAAAATGTTCAGTATTGAAATCAACTTCTTAAAACTGTTTTTAAAATGACTTTGACTTCATTAGAGGATATTAAAGTAAGTGCTGATTTATAACTGAGATTTTTTCTACTTTTGAGTATGAGGCTATGTAAAAATCTTTACTTTCAAAACATCTGTTCTTAAATGTAACAGGGTGAACTTTCTAGTAGCATTAGATATTTGCAGTGGAACATCTTGTTTAATGTTGCTGAGACTTGTGAATTGATCTCTTTTATATATATGTGTATATAATGGATGTACTCCCATGGACATTTAGAAAATGCCTTTCTGCAGTTTAGTCACAGCAGTAGCTTCCTCACTGTCAGGAAGTTAAGTAGCACATTGAAAGCTGATAGAAAAGTTGAGACCTAAACTTTTACAATAAAATATCATGGGTGTATTTGAAAATGTGTAAATTCCTGATTTATTTGCCATTCCTTATGCCTCTGTCCAGGCTCTGGGCACTTTGAATGGCAGAAATTATTTTCTTTTCCACATCTTTTTGCCTTTACACTAAAACTGGGAGGAAGGAAAATGCTTACAGTGTAATTTGAATAACACAAACTCTTTTCAGCAGTACTTCTGACTAATTCCATTGCTGAAAATAAATGAGGAGCAGAGACATTATAAGCTGTATCATGATGGGTTGTTGTGTCTATTGGCACACATTGTGCCTATTGGTATATGAAGATTAATGTGTTGCATGCCAGCATGTCCTTCCCTATGCAAAATATTCTGAGAGTGCTGAGGGGATTGGGGCAGGAATTATGCAGAGAACAGCAAAGCTAAGTGGAAGTAAATTAAGCATCCCCATCTGGCTTTATTTCCTTGCAAATGGCCCCAGCTCTGGGTTCCAAAGGCAGTGAGTGTTGATTCCAGCTCTGATTTACAGGGCAGGTTGCTGAAGCTCTGCTGGGTGCTCCCTTAGTCACGATTTCTCCTGCAGGATTTCTGGGTGCTGAGGATGTGTGCACTGAGGGAATGACAGAACGTTGCACTGAAAGTACCCAGGATATTCTTAAAATGTGACATCAGCCTGGGAGTGCTGCCTCTGATTTCAGTGGATGCACACACTTCCCTTTTTCCTGCCACCTCACCAACACTGTGGCTCATAAGAAAGCAGCTGCAGAGACTTCAAATCCCATATTCCAAAATGTCAGGGTAAGGATTAGTCCAGCTAGCAGCTCTCTCACAAGGTTTGCTATAAATACTTGCATCAAGAGTGCTGGAATTACACTTTCTTATGATGGTTGGTATTAAGTGAAAGTTTGATATTGATGGATGTGACTAGGCAGTCTCAAAGGATAGAAATAAAGATTGTATTGGTTACAATACCCTCACTCTGTGTTCAGCTTTAGAAGTATAAGGGCAAGTAGTCAATAGTAGAAGTAGCCTAGAAAATACAAATTCACATCCATTTCATTTCAAGAGACAGATGGTATAAATCTATTTAGATTCCATTCAGGTTTTATTACAGAAAGGTGCAAAGATCCAGCATTCTCCACAGTCTTGTCATGTGTACTTAGCTGGGTGTCAAGGATTTTAGATTTCAATCTAATCTCTCTTAGCAGCATCCCTGGTTTCCTCAGGCAGATCCCTTGATTGCAGTGTCACAATTCTGTGCCTGTGGCAGAGGAATCAGTGCCACTTCACCTCCCTGGTCTGGGCTATCTCAAATCCCTGATGTGCTGTGCTGCCACTGGGACTGTGATCCTGTTAGAGCCTCTCAGGGCTTGATAAAATACAAATGCCAATAATCTTGATAAAAGGGTGTGTGGGGCATGCCACTAGGTTTAAGTGGATTTTTACTGATCAGATTGTACTAAGAATTGTTGTCATGGATAGTGTAAATTAACAATTAATAAATACAGGGTGATACCAAGGAAGAATAATGCAGGAAAAAGATTTTTTGCAGGACAAAAAAAAAACAATAGCAAGTCTTGTATGAAAGCTACATAGAACAGAAATGAAAGAAAGTGCAGCCAGTTGTGCTCTATGAAATCTGTGTGTGGATTGCTGGGTTCCTTTCATACCATGCTGAGGGCAAGGTAGAAATTCTTGTTTCTGGCCTGCTGTAGCCTGTTCACCCCAAAGTGGGTGGAAAAGATGAAAATTGATTCTCCACAGTCTCTGTTTTACATCTTCATGATTTTTTCTCCTGCTTTGGGCTGCAGACTGACTCCTTTTTCTTCTTTTTTTTTTTTATTGCCTGCAAAATGTGAAACAGGTTTGTTTAGAAAGACAGACACAGTTCTCTTGTGTTTCTTGCTTCTGCTCTGGGTGGCTGGGCTCTGAGCTTGGATGACGAAGCAATTGTGACTGAGGTCTTTGCATCCTTCTGTCCTTCCTTCCTAGAAAGCTGAACAATATGACCTTTTCCTTGAGCTTTATGTGTGACTTAAATGCCATTGGTAAAGATCTGGAAAACTTGGGGCTAAACTTTAAAAGCAGTTTTGTATCCAAACTCCTTCTTTACGATGAATAAATTTTTTTTGGATACGGAATGTGTTGAAGGATGCTTAATAAAGGAACGAAATAACAGCCTCCAGCTAAACTCAGCTTTCTGAGCAAGAAAGTAGAACCTTATTCCAAAAATAGGGAGCAACTATTGCTCAACAAAGTGAGTGGTGCCCACATAGACTGAGCAGTGCAAAGGCTCCAGCTGGGAGGTTCGGAGCTGAGGAGCCTCTGGTGCTGAAAGGTGCTTATCCCATCTCCTGAGAGGTAGGTCTGCATGTGCATTCCTGAAACAGAGCAGCTCCAGCCAGGATTCCAGGTGAAAAACTGCCCTGACAGGAGTCAAACATTTTGGTTCCAGCCAGAGGGAGTAATTAGACTCGTTTGCATATTGAACAGCAGCCAGGGAGTCCTGATCGTTCTGAGAAAAGTGCTCCAATTTCCTAAGCTTAGTATAGAAAAAATAAATAATTTTTTGTTTGTTTGGGTGGAGGAGTGGTGTTTTCTGGTGGGTGGTTTGTTTTTTATAGCTTTTAATTTCTTTTTTCTGAAATGCTGAAATACTGTTCATGTATCATGAAGTTGCTATCATTGCAGAACTCGATATCATTCAGTTGTGATTCCATAGCACTTTTGCTGCTGATGGAATAGTGCTTGGATTCTTACTTTCCATACCTTCAAAACCTTCAGAGACCCTGTTTTATGCATATTCATTTACAGGAAATGGTAGTGCTAAAGTTTCGTAGTAAAATCCATCTTCAGCACAGTTGTTTATCAGATCTATGCATTCATTAGTAAAGAGTCCCTGCTGTTGTTGGCTCCAGTACAACTTAATTAATTACTATTTGAAATATGGACGTGGTAAATGATCCAACTTAGTGAAACAGGAGAGCAGCTGTTACCTTGTTTTATGTTTGAAGTCACTGGCTTTTCTCCTTATTTGTGTGTGTCATCCCCTTTTTCATCTTCTGACAATAATTCCATAAATTTTGGACTCAGATTCATCTGTAAACCCTGCCCCCTGTTTTGTTTTCCCACTGTGTCATCTTGTTCTCCTCTGTACTCCCCATTTTATCATCTCATGTTGCACCATCCATTTCTGTCTCTCCCTCTTTTCTCTGCCATAGATGTTCAGAATTCTGGTCTCCCTTTTCTTTCTGGTTCCTTTCTTCAGCCATTCTGCATTCCTGAGAGCCAAGTAAGTTGTTTCCTGCTCTGCTGGAGGAACTGCTGCTTTTGCCACTTTTCCTCAAGATCTATCTCCTGGTGACATATGCCTAAATGCTTTCTCAAAACAACCTTATGGAATTCATTAGAAGTTTTTCCTAATTGTTTCCATTTCCCCTTGAGCTGGTCTGTTACTGAACTCTATTCATTTCTGCTCCTCTGTCTACTTCCTTTTCTTATTTTTAGTTATTAATTTTTTAAGTAATAACTAATTTTAAGTAATAAATTTTTTTATATTTTTATTTTTTCTATATTTTTATATTTATATTTCTTATTCTTTTTTTTATTCTATTGTTTATTCTATCTTCCTTTTCTTATTTTTATTTTCTTTTTGCTGTCTGGAAGAGACCCTGAGAGCTGCTGTTTGCTGACACCTCAGCTGGCTGCAGGGTTCCCTGTCAGCATTTCTGTGCAGTGCAGGGCTGGAGAGAGGGAAGGGGCACATTTCAGCCCTGAAATAATCAGTTCCATCTGATCCATCAGTTATATCAGATAATCAGTTCCATCCTCTCTGGCTTTTCATGGATATCCTGGCACTGCAGGCTGTATTCTCTCACTTGATTTCTTTTCTGCTGAGGATTTTTTTGGGGAGTTTTCTCAGGGAAGCTCTCTGGGTTTGTTAAGCCCTGCTCTGGGCAGGGGGGATGGACTGGGATCTCCAGAGGCCCCTTTCAACCTCAGCCCTTCCTGAGATGCTCTGAGGGAGGAGAGGAACAGGAATGGAGAGCAAAGGAATGGGTGCAGTGAGCACTGGGTGTTCATGGAAGGAAACAGCACACAGAGCTAACAAATGCCCCAGCAGAAGCTGTTTAACCTGCTGGTCTCAGCACTGGAGATGGAAATCCCAATTGCAAAGTTTCAGAGAAGCTGAAACAGCCAGGGGATAAATCATATTTGACTTTATTCTGAAATAAAGGCAAACAATGAGTAGCATTCTAACTCATTTATTTGTTCTGTGAGCTGTGTGCTGGAGCATTTGAAATGTGCTCTGGCAATATAGTTTGAGTTCTTTTAATAGCAAGGCTAAAATGAAAGAATATATGCAGAAATGTGAGCACAATTTGAGTCTTGGCTGTAGCTCTTAGGTATCAAGGTCCAGTGTTTTATTTGTTCCAAAAAGGTTTCATTATTTCAGAACTGAATAGTTAGGGAGGATCTAGGAGTATTTATAGTAGGTAGAGCTACAGAGACCCCTAGAAATTGTCTTCAGTGTTTATGCTTTTAGAAATATGGGATGAAAAAATTTTATGTTCTCTACTTTAGAGACAGCAAACAGGAGTGTTTAATGAGGGAAAAAAAAAAGTTTGTATGAAATAATTGAAACAAAGGAGAGCATGAGGTAGGGAAAATACTGCAAACAACATAAATGTAGGACTTGCTTTTTAAGGAGTGTGATTTTCCTAGACTCCCATTATAGAATCAGACATATCAGACATGTACTTTAAAAAGCATCCAAGTCTCCAAGCTATTTCCTTTTTGAAATGAGATGTTGGATTACAAAAAAAAAGAAAAAAAAAAGGCTTTATTTTCTTCATAGAAGTAGATGGAAGTCTCTTTATTTCATTTATATTTGATTCTCATTATCCTGGGACGCAGAGGAAGGGCTGTGTGAAAAGGAGTAGGAGAAAGAATAAAGACAGATTTTTTTCATTGTCCAAAAAGTGGGGTTTTTTTCCCTATCCATAGGAACTAAGAAAGCCCTTGTGCTTAGAGGAATGAATAATGATTTATCACTCTTGAAACATATGGAACTGAGGAAGTTCATGGAAAGGTTGTGTGTTGGGTTCAGTTTGCTGAATGGGAAGATGTCTCAAGGAATGATATCAATCTCTGGTTTTTTCCTGCAGCTATTTGAGGTTAGCTATTTAAAGGAATTCTATGAAGTTTTAAAAAGGCAAAGTATATCATGTGTTATTAACATGTATTGCTCATTATTATGCCTTACACTGTCTCCCTACTAATTGCTGTCCTAATAAGGTTTTTTTATGCCTTCCTGCTGCCCCTTCAATCTCTTCCTTTATTTTATCACTTTACTACTAAAAGCACCAGATTCAAAACTATGCATGCCTGGGCTATAAATGTTTATCAACTCTAAGCATTCCCCATGGAGCAGTACCCATTCCCCAGTCTCTTCTGTGTTTGTTTTGTGTGTGGGATTTTTGGGTTTTTGGTGGTTTTTTGTTTGTTTGTTTGGTTGGGGTTTTTTGTTTGTTTTTTAATTTTTTTTCTTTTTTGTTTGGTTGGGGTTTTTGGGTTTTTTGTAGGGTTTTTTTGTTTCTTTGGGTTTTTTTGCTTTGTTTTTGTTTTCTCTTTTGTTGTTGTTGTTCTTTTTGAATTTTGTGGGGTTTTTTTTTCCACAGACTTTATTTCTTCTGTTTTGTGCGCTGTTTCCAGAGATTGTTTATTTCTTGTGTTTTGAGCATGATGTGAGAGGCTCCCAGCTCCACACCCATGGATGAGGTGCCACAGGTGCCTGAGCCACCTGAGGGCTGGGCAGAGCTTTTTTCCCTTCCAGTGACTTAAAAGCCTCTCAGCAGTATCCAGTATAATCGATATTCTATACATAAAATTCTCCAGGTGCTGAGGGCAGACTAAAAGAGCTGCAGGGTCTTTCCTAAGCCCTTTAGTGCAGGTTGGAATAATCTTGGTCAGCAGAGTGGCAGAGGATGGGGAGGGGTCACAGCTGAGCATCCTCAGCTCCTGCAGAACTGGGGTGAATCCCATCAGCCCTGGTGAAGGTGTTTGTTTATTTCCTTTCAGAGAAATCTCCCTCAAGGTGTTTTGTGAGTGAAGGATTGTCCTGATTCATGGTGTGATAAACAAATACAGCTCAGGAGGCGCTGGATGCCAGAGAGCAGAGTGTTCACCCCCAGGATTGCTTTCATTTGCCTCCTGTACTGATGACATGACAGTTTGAATCTCATTTGGAGTGAAATGTGAGTTCTACCTGCAGTTCAGGTAATGAGGGAGTAACCCCAGATTTTCAGTGCCTGTTGGGATCTGCTTGGTGCAGGTTTTTGCAGTTCTGCTGTTTCCAAGGGCTTTGTTCCAGTCTGGCAGAGGCAGCTGAAGCCATGGTTTTGTCACAGGGCTCTAGGATAAAGCACAAGGGTTTTTGGGGTTCTGGCTGTTCTGGCTGAGGCTCCTGGAGCTCTTGGGCAGAGATGACCACTCTGATCCCCAAGCCCTCAGCACGGTGTGTTTCCATTACTGTTTCCACAAATCCACATTCCCTGCCAGTCAAAATGAGCAAGAATTCTCCTGTTGGAAAGGAGCACCAAGGTGATGTCAGGATCCATTGTTCACTATCCACAAATCTGTTCCCACATGGAAAACCAGGGGAATCATGAGCAGAGATGACACAGCTGTGGCAGTTCTGTATTTGTGATCAGTGTTTGGAGTGTTTGCAGATGAAGTGAGGAATGCAGGCAGTGCCTTATCCATGGCTGTGATTATCAGCAGGGTAACAAAGCACAGTGGAGGTGGTAAATGATCATTATCTGCTACAGGGCAGGTGGTGGGATGGGTGATAAATCAAAACAGTGTTTGTGTATGACTAAAAAGTGAGAAAAACCTGTTCTTATGGGGTACCCCAGTGATCCCTGGGCAGGGTGCTCAGCTTTGAAGGCTCACAGGCTCCCCAGGGCTAAGAAAGAGTTATCTCCATGTTTTCCTATGAATTCTGATTTTCCTTTAGCAAACCACTGTTGTGATGTTGAATATTTCCTAAAGAGAAGGCCCAAACCTGTACAGTTGATGGAAACCCTTTCATGTGTCTGTTGCCAATCACTTGAGAACAGGTAAAACTGCACAGGGCTTGTAAAGAATGCAAACATGGCTTTGGGAGACTGGCACAAACATTTCTGAAAGCCTTGGCTCGTTCTAACACAGCACTTGAAGCTTTTCTTTTGCTTAAGATGGGAAAAAATGTGGTTTTAAACACAATTTTCATGGTCTGTATTATGATTTTTTTTCTGTCTTTATTCACTTGAAGACTTACAAAAAGCCCAGAGAACACAATTTGCATTCTTGTTGTGGTCTCAGCTGAGAAGTTAAACATTATTTCAGCTCAATTCCCCCCTGTCCAGGAGCCAGTCTCTCTGGTCAGAGTGGAGATTTTCCACTGTGTCAATGGGCATTACTTTTATGGATGGAAGGAGGTTTGGGGTTGAGAATTACAGAGCCTTTGTTGAAAACAAATGTTCCACGGCTGACTAATGGGGGGAAAAAAGTGGGAGTGGAAGAATATTCCAATATAAATTCATGATGCAAAGTGAAATTTAGTGATCTGGGTACTTGTGGCTACAGCAGGGAGATTTCTTCTGCCTGGGATATTTATGGAGTGCCTCTGCATTTATTTTGCAAAGCCTTGGCCATGGCATGTGGCATCATGGACATAACCAAACCACTCAGACTAGGATGCAATTAAACAGAAAGTGATGATAGGAAAAGTTTGGGGATTTCCAAAGGGGTCTAACAAAGATGTTACATGTGCTGTGATGAACCTGGTTCCTTTCAGTGAACTCACATTTCAAGAGTTTCAATTTTTTTTTAATAAAGCGCTTTAAAATCTCTATAATAGGAAAAGGCTTCAAAGAGGAAAGATTAAAAAAGAAAAGTAAATAAAAAGGAAATAATATAATTAAGGTTTGACCCTGTAAATTGCTAACCTTCAAAGCTAATGCTGGAGAAGCACACTATTATTAGCAATAAAAAGAATTTGCTTTGCCCTTTTAAAATTACCATAAACCGATTGACTGAAATGGAATGATGTTAATATTTAAGAAGTAGGACACTAGATTCTATTATCTCAGAAACTCTGTCACCTGGTACACTCTGTAGTCCTGTTATCTAATTATTGTCCTTAAATTGCATTAGTGTGCCAGCAATTTGTCTGCTGTTGGAAAAGTAATTGACATTTGAGTTACTGCTTCATATTTGGGAGACTCACTAGGTGGTTCCAAAGAGCCCTCTTCTGTCAAAGCAGATTAGCTTAATTTTACCTAAAAGAAAAGGGAAAGTCTGCATTTTTGAGTGTGCCATTTACACAGTGCTCTTGTAATTTGGTATTAAAATTCAGGTTATGTATCACAGCTGATTGCCAAGAAAGAAGAGGATGAGGAGGGGGAAGCGGGAAATTAATAAATGAGGTTTTTTTAGCCTTCAAATTCACTTTAGTGCAGTCTGGTCCTTCAAGGAGGAGTCTGCTGGTGGGAAGGGGCAAAGCAAATGCTGCCATGTGTCCAGGGAATGTTTGTTTGATCCCTGGGCTCTGATCTCCAGGGCTTTGCTCACTCCCTGGCACCCACAGCACCTGTCCCAAGCCTTTGGAAGGGATGGGATGCTCCACTTCACCTGCAGAATCCTGACTTTCTGCAGGAATTTCAGTTTCCTCTTAGTGCTTGGAGGAAGAGCACACCCAAAGTCCTTTTTATACAATTTTTTGATGAAAATTTAAGGGATAGTTGTAATTCCTTGTAGCCTGGGAAGGGAGGAGCAGCCTCTGTCCCACCTTGTATGAATGTGAGTGTCCACAAAGGTTTGGTTTCATGACTCTGCAACCCAAAGCTTGAAACTTTCCAGACAAATGTAATTTGGGATCTAAAGTTGATTAGAGATGCATGATTACAAAATGTGCATAATAGTTTATGTGACAACTGGAATTAAATTTAAAATATATTTGGAATTAACATGAGGAATGTAGCTGTCTGGTAGTGGTGATAATTTTGCTAATATAATTTGTTTAGAGATTTTCTGTTCATGTTTAAAAACAAGACAATCTTAAATCTCTTCAAAATATTTATTTCTTCTTGCAGGGCTGTTGCATAAACCAAAGTGCATTGCCTGAACTTATAAGATTGTGTCAGTGCAATCCAAGTGAAGCATTTAGGAATGTTGGCTCAAACTGGAACCCTCACCTGGATTTCTCTTGACAATAACTCTAAAAAGAGATTTAAAGCACTGGTTACACATCTCTAGAAATCCCTCTTGATATGTCTCTAAAATATTTCATTTTTCACTGATGGGAATCAGGATTTTCTCTCTGCTCTTGATGGTTTACATAAATAATTGTGGTTTTTCAATCATTATTATGAAATTGTTAAGGCCTTTTGCAGACCATGTAAATTGGTGGACTGTTTTTCAGAAAACATACTTTATCTCTTTCATCTCAAAAAGTACCAAAAATTAGAAAAAAGGGTAGAAAAATGTAAGCTTGATTAAATCATCAAAGTATCAAAAGGCTGCTGCAATCCTTTGTGATAATTCAATTCTTCATTTAAAAAGTAGATTTCAAATCCAAACATTTTGCCCAAAAAGTATTTGAAAAGAAAGCAAACTTTGAAAAAAACACTCGAGTTCATTTTGCAGGCAAAGTGGTGAGGGAGCAGAAGTTTGTAGAGTGAGAAAGGCAACATCTATTGCAAAGAAATCCTGCAAGTGAAGTGTTCCAGGAGAGCAGCTGATGCCTGTGCCCTGTGCTCCCTGTGATTCTGTGCTGCTGCTGCAGCTGGAGTGGCTGCAGAGCACGGCCTGCCCAGCTCTGCACGGTTTCATCTTTTTCTGAAATGCCCCTGGTGTTATGGCTGCCCAGAAAATTAATGGGGTATTGATAATGATTGGCATTTCTGTATTGGGAAGAATGGGGCACTCTGCACCTGATCAGAGAGAAGCTGGCTCTGCTCTCCAGGCTGAGGGTTGGACCTGGGGAGGACAGGTGAGGTGACACCTGGGGTGACACTGGCAGAGCCCCCTGAGCCAAATGCGAGCATTATTTCAGTTTAAAATTCTAATGGTGCCAGTAATGAGGCAACTTTACCATTAAAGCAGGGAAAGAAAAATAACCTTTCCTCCCTGAAGAAGGATGTGCTGCAAAGGTCAGAGCTGCTCGTGGAGGCAGCCAGGGGCCTGCTGGCAGTAATGGGAATGCAAAGTTCTTGAAATTCACTGAAAGTGGAAGTTTTCAGCAGGACAAAGGACACTGCAGAAGGAACTGTAATTTCCTAGATTTAGGATTCTTCCTTAGTTAGGTAAGGCCAGGCTTTTCGAGAGCTCAGAATTTCATATTCTCAACCTACACAGCAGCTGCTAGATGTTGAAAATAGCTCAGCTCCTCACAGTTCCTGCTCTGCCAGGCACCGAGCTCCCAGCAGAGTCTGGCTCTCCTTTGGGTGCCAAAATGAGAGCTGAACTCTCATGAAAACCTGACTCTCATGAAAATCTGTGAGTACACTGATTTCTTGGGGAAAAAAGGAATAAAATAAAGAAATCCATCAACTGGATATGAAAATTAGTTATAGCAGTATATTTATTTCATAGTAATTAACTTCTTGGAATGATTGTCATAGTACTCTGATAACCATGAGTCTTGTTCTCTGAGTAGTTGGTAAAGGTACATATATTAAAAATAAAAGGTGACCTGTCTAATTATTTCTAAGTATCTCTCATTAATGTCCCTCTTCTTTACATTCTGTGGTGCCTTTATTTTTAAGGCACATAGAGCAATGATCATAAGGACTTTCCCTCTAAAGTTTAATTCAGACAGGGACAACTGCATGTAGAATGTATATTTAATGCAAATATGATGCCAACAATAGATGCAAACAATTCTAGTCTAGAGAAATGCTTCTTGCAAGTCTGTTGTCTCCTGTGCCTTCTAAATGGAAAAAAATGAATTTCAGTAGATGAGAAGAGGGAAATTTGCTCTACCATTGCCTAGAGGGAAACTGAAAGGAAGGGAACTGCTAGAAGAAGTCGTGTCTTCACAATGTTAACATAATTCAAATATAAAATGTTACACCACTGGTTTTTTTCTGGAGTGGAGCTGGTTTCCAGTGAATCTATGTTTAACAACATGGATAACTGGGTAACACCAGAAAGGGGAAGCAGTTGTTGGATCTAGAGAGATCTCTGAAATGTGCTTCTCACATATGTAAGAATGCTGCCTTACAATATGGATGTAACTTTTCCTGCTTTCCAAACATAGTCTCTGCAGCACTTTTGTCAACTTTTCTGTGCCATCATTCCCTTAGAGATAATGGTTTCCAGCAACCTGTGTGGTACAAAGGGAGAAAATAAGACTTGCCATGAATGTTGGATTTTACAATTCCCAGGCTGTAATTCTGTACTTTGTCTGACAACCACCAACACACATTTCAGCGTGGAATGAATGCTCCTCTGTCCTTCCTGCAATAAATGTATCTGTGCACACATCCTGGCACACCTATCTGTGGGTGCTGCAGGATATATGCAATAAATGTATCTGTGCACACATCCTGCACACCTATCTGTGGGTGCTGTAGGATATATCCAATAAATGTATCTGTGCACACATCCTGCACACCTATCTGTGGGTGCTTTAGGATATATGCAATAAATGTATCTGTGCACACATCCTGCACACCTATCTGTGGGTGCTGTAGGATATATGCAATAAATGTATCTGTGCACACATCCTGCACACCTATCTGTGGGTGCTGTAGGATATATGCAATAAATGTATCTGTGCACACACATCCTGCACACCTATCTGTGGGTGCTGTAGGATATATGCAATAAATGTATCTGTGCACACACATCCTGCACACCTATCTGTGGATCCTGCAGGATATATGCAATAAATGTATCTGTGCACACATCCTGCACACCTATCTGTGGGTGCTGTAGGATATATGCAATAAATGTATCTGTGCACACATCCTGCACACCTATCTGTGGATCCTGCAGGATATATGCAGTAAATGTATCTGTGCACACATCCTGCACACCTATCTGTGGATCCTGCAGGATATATGCAATAAATGTATCTGTGCACACATCCTGCACACCTATCTGTGGATCCTGCAGGATATATGCAGTAAATGTATCTGTGCACACATCCTGCACACCTATCTGTGGGTGCTGCAGGATACATGCAATAAATGTATCTGTGCACACATCCTGCACACCTATCTGTGGATCCTGCAGGATACATGCAGTAAATGTATCTGTGCACACATCCTGCACACCTATCTGTGGATCCTGCAGGATATATGCAATAAATGTATCTGTGCACACATCCTGCACACCTGTCTGTGGATCCTGCAGGATATATGCAATAAATGTATCTGTGCACACATCCTGCACACCTATCTGTGGATCCTGCAGGATATATGCAGTAAATGTATCTGTGCACAGATCCTGGCACACCTATCTGTGGGTGCTGCAGGATATATGCAATAAATGTATCTGTGCACACATCCTGCACACCTATCTGTGGGTGCTGTAGGATATATGCAATAAATGTATCTGTGCACACATCCTGCACACCTATCTGTGGGTGCTGTAGAGGTACCCACACATCACTTATTGGAGGTATGAAACACTTCCTGGAAGGAGGAGAAAGCTCTGTACCCAGGCAGCAACAGAGACAGCAGGAGCAGCACCACTGTGCTCCCAAACAACATCATCAAGGCTGAGAACAAGCTCACTACCCACAAGAAAACAACTATTTTTCTTTTTTTTCCCCCTTTTTGTAGCATCTTAATGCAAGCAAAAATGCCAGGAAATCAAGTTGTGCAGCAGATATAAAAGCCAAGGCATTAATTTATTGTCAGCTTGTCGGTCCAGCTGCTGTTTTTAGCATTATTCCTTTAATGTAAATCTTATGTCACTGGATGTGTGCTGTGTTCTGTGTGTTGGGTTGTCAGCAAGAAAAGAGAGAATGCAATCCAGCATGACTTCTTCTTTCTCCTCTTCTGAAACCCTCTTTGGGTGTGTTGTGGTTCTCTCCCTGTGAATCTGAATGCATTGCAGAAAGCAGAGCTGTGGTTTCCCTGCACTTACCCAGGAGTGAGCCTTGCATTAACTTGGCTCTCCTGATGCCTTTTTGGGGTACCTAAAAACAGAGGCCAGACAAAATTAGGGGAATAAAAAGCAGTTCTATTTATTGAGGGGCCTTCAGGTACATTTAGGGCAGATGAAGCTCCTCAGGGCTGCACCGAAAAAATGGATGATGAGTCATGGATTTTCACACTTTTATAAGTTTGGTCCATTTGCACATTGGGGGTTAATCTGCCAATTACAGCCTCGGGTAATGAAGTCATTTACCCCAGGTTTGCTCCCCCCAGCTCCCTTTTGTTTCCATCTCTCAGGCCTGAGGCTGTGAGGTGTCCTTGACTGCCAGGCCTGGAGAGGAATTGTTGTGTCTGCCCAAAATGGGGAAGCAGCAGCTCACACTGAGTGTGGAGCTTGGAGTTACACACTAAAAACTGCAGGATTACAAATACATGAAAAATAGAAAAGCTGAAATACTGAGGTATCACTCTGAAAGGAAGGATCCCATTGTCCTGGTGCAGTGGCAGAACCATGTTTGCTCCCAGGTTTCTCTCCTTTGGTCCCACAAACAAACCAAATGATTACTAATCAGTGTGTTTTCCTTTTCATCATTTTTACAATTAGAATATTTTCCTCAATATGTTAAAAAAAATTACAGTATTTTCATCCATCTTCCTTTTATTTTTAATTTAAGAATCCATCCCTAGTCCCACAAGCAGCTCCTGCAGGGTGGCACCCCCAGGCCAGGGCAGTTGGCAGCTCTGGCTCTGAGCCCCTCTGCTCTGCAGCCACCAGAGCTCCTGCAAACCCTGCTGGGGGAACCAAGGCAAGGAAAAGGGAGAGCCTGGAACCTCCTCTGCTCTGCTCTGCTGAGCTGAGCCCAAGGCTGACCTCAACATCTTGTCTAGTTGAAGCTACAGAGCAAATTTCCCGTGACATTATCTACAGAGGAATTTAGAAAATATGTAACTTCCTTTCTTTTTTATTCCCCAACTATTTTTAAAAGCAGTAGTGGCATCTTTTTTTTTTTTTTTTTTTTTTGCCTTTTACACAGACTTACTCATGCAAAATGAATATTTTTTAGGATAAGTGCCAGAAGGCGAAAATTGTTATCTTTGAATTGAGCTGTTTTAAAGAAAGTCACCTTGAAAATGTATTTATTTATGAAACTTTTATGTCTGTAGGCTTGCGTGAGTGGACATCTAAATGTAGCACAGAGCTGCTAGCACAGGACTGCTGTTGCTGAGCAGCACCTATAAAACTATAGGCACTTCTATTCAACTGAGTTGACAGTCAATAAAATGTGAAAAGGAATATGTGGTCTGCCAGAATTCAAATTTACAAATAAAATGTCAAATCTGGATTTTCAGGACAAGCGGAGTAGCTTAACTTGAAAACTAAAGTCAGAAACACTGAATTTTTATGGAATAAATCTGCAGACATTAAATGTCTGAAGTGTGGGCACAGTGGTGGTTTCTGAGTGCTCAGAGATCCTAGGAGGCTTTAATGGTTGAAACAGGAGAATGATTTTTCTTCTGAAATATCAGGATGCAAGTTTCTGGTGCTGTTCACAGTCTTACCCAAAATCATCATTTTTATGTCTCTGAAGAAAAAATTGAAACACAATAGGATGAAAATTAAAAGTAATTATTTCAAAAATGTTTTTTAATATGTTTTAATTTTTTTGGTAAGTGCTAAGGGACCTTGGTAAATGTGTTTTCCTCCTTATCCTGTTTCTGTTTGTCATTATATTTTTGAAAGAATTTGCCTGTCAGCCATATTGGCTTTACATAATTGATCCATCCAAGAGCTGAATTGTCTGTGGGTCAAATGTGAGTTAAAATGTAATTTTTTAGGTTTTGTTTTTTTTTTTAATATGACATTTTTCAAGGGCTATTCTTGCCTGGCACTCGGCAAGCAGAAGGATCTGTGGTGCAGGATCCTTGTCACTGTGCTGTGCCCTGGAAATGGGGCACTGTGTCATTTGGTGTGGTGACAGAGAGAGAGAGAATCAGGAGAAGAGAAAACTGAGAATTTTGGAATGCAGGCAGGGAAAAAAAAAAAAAAAAAAGAAAAATCAGAATCTTCAGCATTTCCATGTGTAGGCTGCCAGTCCTGATGCTTTTGGGGAAAATGTTTGTTCCCTGCTCTCTCTTCCCCTGTTGCCATAATAAATTAATCCTGGTCTGGGCAGTTAAGGAGGCTCCTCTCAGAGCTATGGTTGTGCTCATGGAATAACAGAATTTGTGATAAGCACAAAAAAATGAAAGAAAATCCTTGTCTTGGCTTAGAAAGGACAGGGTTGTGTGGGGCTGGCAGTGGGAGGGAAGAACACACCCTTTCTGATTAGTTCTGTACTCTCAGGAGTGAAATCATAAAGACACTTCAGTCTTAGACCTGACATAAGGGTTTGTTACTTTTTAATGTGGCAATTCCCCTGCCTTGCAGCCTCAGCCCTCTGCTCTCTCTGAGTCTCTGTTCCTTTGCCAGCAATGCTCCCTGGCCCATCCTCTCACTGGATTAGATACCAATGCATGTCTTGGTGATTTCTGCCAGTGATTGCTGGATTCAGGCTGCTGGATGCTCTCTTTGCTTTGGCATTTTAAGGGAAACTAGCAGAGAGCCTCCTGGGGGCTCCAGGGTAGGATAATCCTTGCTTTGCCTCTCTTGGGGGTCAATCTGTGTTTGCTTTTCATGGGGTTTCTCCAGCTGGGCACTTGACAGCCTTTAGTGAACTGAGCCCCCAACTTTGGTGCCAGGGAGGGAGGAGCTGCTGTGCCTGGAATGAAAGCACACAGACACCAATGAAAGCACACAGACACCAATGAAAGCACACAGACACCAATAAGAGCACACAGACACCAATAAGAGCACACAGACACCAATGAGAGCACACAAACACCAGTAAGAGCACATAAACACCAATAGAAGCACACAGACACCAATAAGAGCACACAGACACCAATAAGAGCACACAGACACCAATAAGAGCACACAGACACCAATGAAAGCACACAGACACCAATAAGAGCACACAGACACCAGTAAGAGCACACAGACACCAATAAGAGCACACAGACACCAATGAAAGCACACAGACACCAATAAGAGCACACAGACACCAGTAAGAGCACACAGACACCAGTAAGAGCACACAGACACCAATAAGAGCACACAGACACCAATAAGAGCACACAGACACCAATAAGAGCACACAGACACCAGTAAGAGCACACAGACACCAATAAGAGCACACAGATACCAATGAAAGCACACAGACACCAATAAGAGCACACAGACACCAATGAAAGCACACAGACACCAGTAAGAGCACACAAACACCAGTAAGAGCACACAGACACCAGTAAGAGCACACAGACACCAATAAGAGCACACAAACACCAGTAAGAGCACACAGACACCAATGAAAGCACACAAACACTGAGGGATGTGCCCAGGGTTTCTTCACAGTGTAATAGTGAGTGTCCCACATTGCTGGATCTAATCTAGGGGTTTTTGCTTTAAGTGATACTCACTTGTGAATCCTCCTTCAAAACTATTCAAAACCTTCCAGGTTCAGGTTTCAGGTAAAGGCTCTGAACAATGCAAGTTCCCTTCCTACCCTGCAGTGCTCCCAGGCCAGGAATGGGAAATGGAAAGGGCACAGCAGCTCTGGGGAGTTGATTCCTGCCTAAAGTCATACACAGCAAAAGGATGAAGTATTAACCACTTCTTAAAATAGTTCCCTTAATTTCATTTTTTCCTGGATATTTCCCCACTCTTTGTTTGACTGATAGTTCAAAGGGGGCTTTTTGTTTTGCTTGTATTTCAGAAGCTCTGTTTCAGTGACATGTTTAATGGGAATGGCTTATTTGGAAGTTAATTTGAATTATGGCTTAATAGGATAAAGAGCATGTTTAACAATTTATAAATATTAAAATTGGAACTGTGCATTTGGCCTGCCTGCTGTGCTGGGGAGGGGATGCACACACAGGATTTTTGTGACTACTGCTCAAATGCTGGAGGATGCTTTTATATTCCTGTGGCTTCTCTGAGGTCTGTAAACAAAATCCATATGATAGAAACAATGTTGGTTTTGCAATAACCTTCAAAGTTCTGGTTTTTTCTTTTTATTTATTGCTCAGTCATGATTATCAAACCAACAAGAACATGTTTCCCCATAGTTGTATAAAATAACCATATATGTCATACTGTTGTTTAATGACAGATACTTTAAAGAATTATTCTTTTTTCAAGAAGGAAAGTAATTTTTAGGTCTTTAGAGACTGAAACAGAGAAACTTGGATTTTTTAGAGAAGCAGGAAGCTGAGAAGAGAGCTAATGGCAGAAAATAGCTGGCTTTCTATGTGTGCTGGGCTAAGAGATTGAGAAGTTCTGAACTCCAGGGATGGCTGAGATGTGGCAATAGGAACAGTAGGTGTTCATGCTTGGTACCTGCAGGGTCTGAGAAGAAATGTGATGTAGCCAAAGTTCATAGTTAAAAGTGCTGGGATAAGATTTTAACTCCAGAGCCTCTTTTGGGAGCTTTCTCTGAAAATGTTCTGATTCCTGCAGCAGCAATAAGAAAGTTAACAGTCTAGTTAGATGCTTGAGAAGGTGGTAGAAGACTTCAAATATAGATTTTACTGAAACAAAAATAAACTATTTTCATTACACTTCTGTCTTTTTATATTCAAAGAAGAATCCAGGCCTTGATTGCTTCATCAGTTTGACTCAGAGAGATTACAGTCCCCTAATTGTGCCAGGGCTCCAATGGCTCTGCTCATTCCCAAAGAATTTCAAAGGGAAATTCTAGATGGTGGTCAAATAGAATATGTGGAAATCATCTTTAGGAGAGAGATGGATAAAAGAAGCAGCTAAGTACTGAATATGGAAATGAAGTCCATCTCTGTTCACCAGGGAAAGGCTCCAGCCTGTAACTGTGGGAATTCAAAGCTTCAGCAAAAGAAGGCAGAGCTGCAATATGTTCTGAGTGAGGGCTGAAATTCAAAGCTTACACAGTGAGCAAGCAACTCCCCCTCCCAAAAACGCTGAGAAAATCTCATTCTGCTCCCACTAGATTGAGACTGGAAATAATGCAGTTCATCTCATCAGTGCCATTTCGTTACCTTCAGCCCTGTGTTCCCTATCCCTGGCTAATAAAGCTGTTCTTTTGTATTCTTTTTTTCATTAAAGAATTTACTGAGGACCAAAGTGGTCATTTCACATGGACAGCAGAATAATTTCAAACACTAAGAAGAAAAATTGCACACAATTTTTTGCTCATTTCTCCAGGAACTGGAAATGCTGTGTGGATTGTTTCCAGCTCTGCCCCAGGGGGGGCTGGGACACACCACGGAGGCACTTGCTGGATTGAAAAGGCTTATTTGTGGAATTACAGCTGAGATATGAAAAATGGCTCTGTGAAGAGCTGGTGGCTATTGCAGGGTTATAAAAGAAATTCCTGGTTTCCTTTGAAGGATGGCTCAGGTGTGAGTGGAGGGCTCAGCCTGCTGTTCTCAGAGGATGCAGGAGCCCTGGTGCCTGGCATCATCCCTGGCAGGTATATATACATATATATATATATAAAAGAAATTCCTGGTTTCCTTTGAAGGATGGCTCAGGTGTGAGTGGAGGGCTCAGCCTGCTGTTCTCCAAGGATGCAGGAGCCCTGGTGCCTGGCATCATCCCTGGCAGGGAGCAGGGAGCAGAGGAGGAGTGATGGGAGTGATGCATGGCTGTGTTTGTGCTTCCACAGCCCCTCTGAAAGCCTTGCTGGGGTACCTGGGAGGGAGATCCAGCTGGGTGTGATAGTGGAGCCCTGGAAAATGTTAGAAATAGTCTTTGAAAATATTGGGGTTTGTGTTTTCTCAGATCACTGCACCTGAGTAAGCAGTATGATAAATGATATAATTGTTAGATGTGGTGATTGTTTAGTAATTAAATATAATTATTATATAACCATCAGAAGAATCGTGAGAAACTATGTTGGAAATTTAAAGGGGGCTATGTTTAGCTGAAATCTGTGTATACAATAGAACAATATAAATTTGATAATTATCATGAAAGTTATATAACAATAGAGTATAAAACACGTTCACCTCGAATGTATGGTCGGAATCAGATTTGAGTGGAAACCACCCCGATTCCAAGAGCTCTTGAATGAAAAGCACCGCATATAATCACTTATGTGATTATGTGTTTGTGAACACTAACAGTTGTGGATGGTCCTTGGCACCAGGGAAAGGAAGTTTTGCTGGGTTTGGGAGCAAGAAGTGTCCTTAAGGTGAAGGGCATTAATCTTTTCCTGTAAATAAAAAAAATAAAAATGCACTTTGTTAATTGAATGTGAGGGGGAAATAGCATAAAAAGAGAAAAATAAAATATCATATACTTTATTTTTGATAATGCTTAGTGCCAAAAATTTTTTTTTGCAGTAGTGGCTTATATTTCCATGCTCTGTCATTCCAAACACATGGGATATTTGAAAATTGCTATATTAAAAGCTTTTAGCCATGCAGAAGTGGAGGGTTTTAACATGTGATTTCAGTTTCCATACCCTTGTGTCAATTCCATTCACACACTTATCTTATGTATATCAATTACACATTCTCAGACTGTAATTAAAAGTTTGTGAAGGGTCATACTGGGCCATACATAAACCACCATGGTAAGAAATCCTGAGCGAAATGTAGCAGAGGGGATGTGGTTTGTGTGTGTTCATCAAGCCCTGCAGCTCCAGACCCAGGCTCATGTGCCTAAATGTGCATTTAACTGGGGTAAATACAGAATCCTCTGGCCACTGCCTGTATTTTGACAGGCTGCAGCATTGCCTGATGCAGCAGCTTCCCAGCGTAGGGGGGTAGAATATAAGAAAATAAAGACAGTGTAGAAAGGAATCTCACCCCTAAGGAGCTGCAGCTGGGCCAATTATCAATAATTAGGAGCAGGCCTGACTTTAACAGGCCACAGGTGTAAGCAATGAGAAGAAGATGCTATAAAAGAGTGGGGTGGGTGGGTGAGAAGGGAACTGGAGTCAGTGGCTGCTGTGTGAAGAGGAAAGAGTCAGTGCTGTGAGGAGCTGCCCACGAGAAACACCAAGGTATGGAACTATTGTGATAAGGAGACAGCAGCATGGAACCCCTGCAGGAGGATGGCAATGTCCCAGTGCTTTAATTTTCTTTTGTCCAACTCCACCAAATGATTTTCTATCCTTATTTACTCCATTCTTGCTTTTTGCAGCAGTTGAGGAAAATCATTGAAACCTGTTCCTGGGTCCTTGGTGGGAGTGCTGTGCTTGGGCTGATCAGGGCCCATTCACTGAATTAATTCTGTCTCAGTGGGACAGAAACACGTGGGAAGCCTTTATGTGCCTTTCTCTGCTCCCAAATCCTCCAGGCAGATCATTTGCCCTCCTTAATGATAACCACAGAAAGGATAAAGGGGGACTGGGCACTGCTGCTGCCCTGGGAGACTCTCTGCAAGGTGTGGCTGCAGGGTGTGGTGATGGAACAGCATCCATCCCAAAAATACCAGGATTCTGGTGTTAGGGAGGATTCTGCTGTGTCCCCAAATCCCTTGAGGCTCAGTGGTACCATTGGGTGCATCTTTGCTGGAAGAAGGTTGCAGTGCAAGTCAAGGTTTTTATCCCTTGCAGAGTGGAAGCCTGTGAGATTTGCATAACTGGGGATGTTTCTCATACAAATATTATGACTGTTCATCAAGATAACTTACATAAAAACTCTTAGGGAGGTAATTTTAAGGAAAATGAAAATAAAATGGCCAAAGGATAACAGTCTTTAATGAACCTTTGGCTTTATGAATTGCTTTCAGTGTTTTAGTAGACTGGGAGATGTTCAAGGGGAAAAAAAAAATTCCTCGTTGCCATTTTTTATCCCAGGTGCTTTTTGCTTCTGGTCCTTGTATAGTTTAAATAAAATGGATTTGTTTACAAAATAATACAAGGTTGTTTCATAAGTTTTAGCAACTGTACTAAATTTAGGAGGTTGGAGAGGAAATTATGATGTTTTCTGCTTATATAATGTGACTTTATTCTCTTTCTTCCCCCCTCTCCAGTTTGAGTTAAAAAGTGACCTGTAAGGTGACTTATCTGCATGTGATTTGTCTTCTTTCAGTGACCCAAACCTGACCATTTATTATTGTTTCAATCATAATTTTGGTCCACTTGAGATCAGTTGTTAATATAACACTGCACTGTTTGCTCAGGTACTCTTTAAGTGCAGAACTGAAGCTTCTTCCCCTGACTCCTGAGATACCTTGGCTGATATTTTTCTGTAGCTCTTCCCTTACCACATTCTCTTATTATCTCCTCTTCCTGATCACTACCTCACTGAAGCATTATTATACTAAAAATATCTATTTTTAATATATTACCAGGCAAACTTTTCAAGCTTCTTCAGAGCTTTAAAAACCTTGTGCCTTTGAACTACTTCTGCCACAGTAGTTTTAATGAAGCTACACAGAGCAGGGACCACGATTCCTTTAAACATCAGCATTTCTTGACAGAATGGAAAGATGAATAGATGAAATCCCTTGGAGGCCATGGAACTTTTTCCATTAATTGTAATGATTTTGGATAGAAAGCCCAGAAAGAGAAGAAATAAGTGTAACAATCTATATAATTGGATGTAGAAAGGGATGCTAGTAGGGGTTCTGTGAGAAATTCTTTCTCTCAGGAGCAGAGGGGCTGTGATGGATGCCTGATCCCTGGGCAAGCAGCACGGTGCAGCTGCAGACTGCAAGTGCAGCTTTTCAGAATATTATTACAAAATAAAATTTGTGTTGATGAAAGCCCTTTGAAATCCTGTTGCATTGTACCAGAGAAGAAGTATAGCCAAACTTTTTTTGTTGTTCCTGCATGTATCAGTATATTAATTGGCATGATCTAGCAACAGGAAAAACAAAGCTTTTTATGAGGAAATAATACTGGAATTTTCAGGTAATGCTTCTGTATTTGGTCTTTGATAAATCCCATTGAATATTTTTGCATTACTGATGGGTTGATATACTTATGGAATAGACAAAAACCTCTTTTTCTTCATCTATGAATAACTTGCATAATTAGGAAAATAAAATGGATATTTGAGTTTGGCTGTCCACATCAGAGAGAGGGCACTATTAACTTGGGTGTGGAGTAACCCTGCAAGGCTTGTTAATGAGACACCAAGAGCTGTCTCCTGCCCAGGTCTCCAGGGAGGTTTACAGGGTTTTGATGAATTGAAATCAGTGTTGGTAACATGATATAAACTCATGCCATAAACCCAGGAGCTGACAGCAATTTGCTGCAATTTGTGTGTGTTTTATCTTGTCTGTTTTGTGTGTCAGGGTGTTTTCTTACTGACCTTCCAGAGATGATAAAAACAAAGGGGATAAGCACAAACTGTGGCCTTTCTGGAATTTTCATCTCTTTTGGCCAGTGGTTCAGTTCATTACATGTCACTATCACAGGATTATTCTGTCCCTTTTGATACCAGGCAAAGAAAAAATGTAAAATGGATCAGCCAGAGCCATTGAAGCAGGTCTGTAGTCTTTGGCCGGTGGTGCTGAAAGATAAAGTGCTGTGTTTACAATTCCAATTTAAAAAGTTTATTGAAGTTACAGAGGAATTGCATTGGTTTGAGTGAAAACTGAGACTCGTACTTAGGACAAAAAACCACAGACCTACAACACTGCTGGGAATGACATTCTGAAACTTCTGGGCAATATTTTAAATAGGAATCACCTTCTTGCACAGTTTACCCCAGGGCCTCCCTGATAGTACACGAGACTAGAAACTACTTGAATTTGAGACAAAATATAATTTGTAATTCCTGTGCATAACACAAGGCCTCACCATCAGGAGCTGTTTCTGGAGATACTTGTACATGCAAACTGAGGTTGTGATTAATAGATGGTTCCAGGCTGTTTCAGTGTAACAGTGACTGTGCTATAAACAGGACTGGGAAAAAATGATTACCTTTAATAGGGTAGCAGCTGTAAGGGTGCCTTTATATTAAGTGACTTAATGAATACTGATCTTGAAGCAATAAATCAAAATGCAAACAATCTAGTCTAATCAAGTAAGCAGAATATTTCAGATACCTAAATTATATTAAATGAGCACTTCAATCAAGGTCCGTACCTGCACGTGTTTAATCTGGTTACTGTTTGTGTAACATCACTTTCAGGATATATACATTTAACACACACTTGTTTCTTCTTTTTTTTTTTTCTTGGTTTTGGATTTGGGTTTTTTTTGTTTGTTTGACATGAAGAAATTGCTTGCAGAATAATTATTAACTCCTCATAAATCCTGTCCTTCTACTGAAGGATTTTATTCTAAAGAGTGATCAATGAGGCCCTTCTGAAAGGTGTTGCAGCAGTTTCTTCAGGTAGGTGTAGCTCTGTCAAAATATCTGCAAATATTTACAAATTTATTTGGTGGAAATATGTGTGAGCACACAGCGTGTGTGTGTGTGTGCCAGGCCTGTGCACACCCAGGGCATGACAGGAGCTCCTAACAGGGCAGAAATCAACACTGGCAGTGCCATCATCTGCTGGCAAACCAATATCTGTGCTCACCCTGGAAATACACCCCATGGGAATGAAAAGGAAATGACATTTTGTCTGCTGAGGTTCTGATTCTGGAGTCCCTTGCAGGATTCTGGGTGTGTCTGTCACAGTTCCAGTGCAGGTCCTGGCCCTACAGACATCCCTGTGCAAGTAAAAAGGGAGAGTTTCTGAAAAGAATTTGCAATGCAAAGTCAGGAGTCTGTTTGAAGGTGCTGCTCTCACCTTGTTTAGTAAATATTTGTCCACCTTGGCTTTTAGTTTATTTACTGACCAAATTCCACACCTGCAAGCCAGAGGGAGACAATGGTCCAGAGGGGCACTTGCAGGGTGCAGTTACACCATGCAGCTGCACTGGCCTTGCAGAGCAGGCAGGGTGGAGGAACAGTGAGTGAGAAATCCAGACCAGCTTCTGGGTTAGGCAAGCACAGATCTTAAACCTGAGCTCCTGACAAGTACCTGCTGAGGTCTTGGCTGGCTGGGTTTGCTGAAACACCTTTGTATTGGTCCAAAAGTAAAAATAAATGTCATTAACTAAAATTGGTACAATCTTCGTGGCCGTGGTTGTCCCTGAACACAACATTTCACGGGACACCCTCGTGGAGATGTGTGGATATATGTCAGGGGTTGGCATTCAGTGTGTTTAGTTAAAAAACACCTTGAAGGAAACAGTGGCTCTGCACTGGACTGATGTTCCTGTGAATGCAGCCCTACAGATATTAAGCAACAGAAAGCATAAGAGAACTCCAAGGTTTCTGCTTTGTTTTGAAACAGAATTGCTCCTGGGTGTTTTCCTGTTGTTCCAGTGCCAAGGCACCAGCACAAATCCTGTCAGAGTTCAAGCAGCATCTGGGTGATGCTCTGAGTCATGGGAGGTTGTTTGAGGAAGATCTGCAAGGAGCAGGGTCTTGGATCAGTGGATCTTTGGATCACAGTGATCTTTGTGTGGGTCCCTTTTTTATTCAGTTCTCTGATTCTAGTTAAACTGTTTACACCAAGGGTTCAGGCTGTGGTTTACATCATTCTTTGTATTAAAAACTGATAGATAATTTTGTTCTGGGAGCAGAGCTGATCTTCTACTCTGCAATTCTGGTTAACCCAAACTGGAGGCCAGTATAGAAAATCCATTAAAATTGCCCCAGCTTTTTAGCTTTCATTTGTATGAAATAAAAGATGCAACTGCCAGTCACAACTTGCAGTACTGTAAACTCTGAGAGTCCCTTTCATGTCACTTCTGAGTGTTGCTTACTTCCACTTGAAAAGAGAACAAAAGCTGTTTTACTGCTTTTAAAGGGATGTTTCTGCAGAGCCCAGAGCCAGCCCCAAGCAGTCAGGAGTGCAGGGAGCTGTTCCTGTGGAGCCTCTCAGTGTCTGGGCAGTGATGTTGATGCTCCTGCAGCTGACAGGGAGCTTTTATGGCCAATCTGGGGAGGTGCAAAAGGCCAGGGGCTGCAAACTGCCATTAGAAGTGCCTCTGTTCCATAAAAGCTGCACATCCTTTGTGCTCTCATGATGGAATTCCCCCTAACAGACAACACAGGCCAAAAGTTAAGAATGTTGCCATAGGAGAGAATGTAGGTTAAAGTGCCTTTTTATTTGATAATCCTTTTATTCTCTCCAAATTAAAGTCCATCTTAAAAAAACCAATAGTTCACTTAGTGGAGTTATTCCATTTGTGGGTTTTGTGATCAGAAGTCACACGTGGCTTGCCAGCCTGATCTCTCAAGGTGTTTCAGCACAGTTATCTGTTTATTTGAGTAATGCATCCTAAATCTCATCCCTTGGAAAGTGTGGCACAAATGTTGGCTGCTTTGCTGCTGCTCCCAGTGCAAGGACTGGCATGATAATTGTGCAAATAATCCTGAGAAGGGACAACTTCTTCATGTCTAGGGCCTGGGGGTCATTTTCAGTTTTATCCTAAAAGAGAGGCAAAGTCCAGGCATGGGCAGCAATCCCACCAATAAAAAAAATGCAGCTGTTCTGTGAACTCCTCTGCATTTCAAAACCTTGTGGTAAATCAATGTTAAATGAACATGGTAAAGTTGGGAGCTGCATTTTGTTGGTGTCTGTCCTGGCTGGGGCTGTTGTGCACCCACAGAGCTCTGTCTCAGTCCTGTGCTCTGCAGCTGAGATAAATGAACATCACTAATTGCTTTCAGTAAGATGGGATTTTTGGTAGTGACTTGTCCAAAAGATACATTTGATTCTGAATTGTGGGGATTTTTTAACCTGATGATGTGTAGAGTGCCCTTTTTTCCAACTCTCTCAAAGGATGGCTGAGGGGAACAAGGTTTGTCAAATTTGTTGCATTGCTATTACTTGATGGACCAAGTTATTGAATGGGATTGTAAAGATGGAGTTTGGTTTTTTTAAATTTTATTTTATGCTTTTATATTTTCTACTAGCTGCATTGAAAATGGTTGTTTCTGCTGAATTTTAATATTTGAAATTTAAACAACCCTGTCCCTTCTCAAGTAACGTCTTGGTGAGAGCAGGGAGAGAAGGTCTCAGGGGAGCAGTTTGTGGTCCCTTAATGGTAAATGCTTGCACTCAGGTTGGAACCATATTTAAAACGTTCCTTTTCCTCAAGCCTGATTCAGAGCATCTGGACAGGAGGAGGAAGGATGTGTCTCTCAGAGCAAAAATCACCTGCTGAATTAACAAAGTTTCTATTTGGTTTTATTCATTTATATTTTTTTAGCCATTCTTTCATTGTTTTAAAAAATCTGCATTGAACTGACAGCAAATGGAAAACCACATCCTAGTAGCATGATGGGAACAGATGCTGAACTTCAAAACCTTTGAATGCATGGATTCCCAAGTGAGCCAGGAATTTTCTCCTGAATACCAGAGGAAACTCTGCATTCTCTGTGTGGAGTTTCCATTTGTTCTGTCAGAGTCTGCCCAATGCACTGGGGGTGAGAGGAGGCTGTGTGCCTGGGAGGATATGGATATGCTTTAATAAATTAAACACATCTGTTTTTCTGCCATTATAAACCCAATACTTTTTTATTGATTCATGCAAACCTCAGAGATGCTTTTCCTCTGAAGGAAAGAGAACGTAATGAAAATACATAATTTGGCAGTAAGAATGTTTTCTGCTCTCCCCTCTCTGTTTTTTTCCCTTATCTAGCAGTTTTAGCAAGTGTGAAGTTGTGGCACTGATTAGCCTGGCAGCAAAAAGGGTAATGGTTTCTTTCTGCATGTGTGAGAAGGTGGCAAATAATGCAAACAGAAAAGCAGCTTGAAGCAATTAGGTGAGTTAGTCTGGAATAAAGGGCTGCAAGTTCACCTCCAGCAAGACACAATTTCTGGAACAAGTTACAGATTGAAGACAGGCCCCAGGAGATTTCACTTCCATTATTGTTCACCTGTGCATCCAAGGAGCTCATAACAATTCTATTTCTGGAAGGGAATCTCACTTCACTACTATATCAATATACATGGTACCTTGATAGAAATAACATTCTATGCATCACATGTTAAATAATTTATCTATTTTAAGTAAAACTGTTTATCTGGGAACTCAGCAGGTTTGCAGATTGGTGTCACAAGGCACTGAAGAAATAGCATCAAGCAACTCACTTCATTCTAATAGTAATTTTATTTTTAACTTGGCACAGATGAATAAGGGGAACTGAAAATGCTAACATATCCCTTTCCTCTCCCATTTTCTCTTGAACCATACATGAAATTGAAAAAATCACATTTTCTACACATGTGTACCTTTTAAAATGGTAACAGCTGAAACTAGAATGAGAATGTGAACAGTGACTAGTTACAGATTTCTTAGGCAGAGTTTCAGAAGCACAGTCATTTGTTTAGGCTGAATTGTAATTGCTCATCTTATAATGAAAGACCTTTTTTCCTCCTCTCCAGCCATATTTATTCATTTTGAGGCTATTCCAAAGTGGTTTGTTCTGGCAGTTTGGTGGGGGTTGTTCTATCCATGTACCTTTTCTAATATTTTCTAAGCCACTGTTTCATGTGCTCTGTGGTAGGTATTGGGAAAACCACTGGGTCCTTACAAATTAAAATTGTACTTGGTTGCAAGAGCAGTGCCCTTGAGGAAAAGGCTGCACTGAGATCTGACAAGACCTTCTTAAAACACCAGAAAATTCTGCTGAGTGGTGTCCTTCCATGAGTTTTTGATGACAGGAATTGTTTTTTATTTTCTTAGGCACCAAAGCTGATCAATTACATTCAGAGGAAATCCAGACTTTGTTCTTTCTAGAGTTTATGTGCTATGGAGGTTTGTGATTTCTCCTCTCCATTCGTGACTCTGAGCACGAGGACTGTCAGATTTTACTGTGCTTCAAAGGAAGCATTCCCCAACAATAACCAGGGCTGGCTTTAACCCCAGCAAGGGCAGATGGTTTTTACCTCCTGGATGAGATGGGGGTGAAGGTGAGAAGCTTGATTAACCCCATCATTTGGGTTATGGAGGTGTTGGTATCCTGTTAATCCTTGTATTACAGAGAACAGCTGCCTAGGGGATAAATAGGAAATCAGGGTGCAACTTGAAGCCAAAATATAGAAATTATATATAATTATATAATATGTATATATTCTCATAATTATATTATATATATAGTTATATATAATGTATATAAAATTCAGTATTTTATAATATAAATAGAAAAAAGAAATTCTGTAATATAAATAGGAAAAATAGGAAATCAGGGTGGAATTTGAAGCCAAAATATAGACATTATATATAATTATATAATATGTATATATTCTCATAATTATATTATATATCTAATTATATATAATGTATATAAAATCCAGTATTTTATAATATAAATAGAAAAAAGAAATTCCGTAATATAAATTGGAAATCAGGGTGGAACTTGAAGCCAAAATATAGAAATTATATATAATTATATAAAATATATATATATTCTCATAATTATATTATATATATAATTATATATAATGTATATAAAACCCAGTATTTTATAATATAAATAGAAAAAAGAAATTTTGTAATGTAAATAGGAAAAATAGGAAATCAGGGTGGAACTTGAAGCCAAAATATAGAAATTATATATAATTATATATTTTTATATATAATTTATGTATGGAATCTATAAAATATATATTTTATAGATATAAATATATATAATATAGATAATATATATTAATTATATTTTTATATATAATTATATATTATATATATAAAAAGTATATTTTATATACTGACCTCATAGTTGCAAACCCAAACACACAGACAGGATCTGTGAAAACAAAGGGGAAAGGGGCACTGGTTTGATTTGCTTTGCTGTCAGGACTCTAAATACAGCAGAAGTCTGACCTAAAACCAACCTGACTACAGCAAAAGTGGCTGCAGGTTGTGCCTCACCTCTTCCCCACCTGTGGGATCTTTGTTGGAGCAGGAAAAGGAAAAAGGCTCTCAGCTGTGCCACACGCTTCATTTATCTGCAGGGGCCAAAACCCTCCCATGGGGCCAGCCAGCAGCAGTGCAGGCAGAGAGGAACTCCAAAATCAACAGCACACAGCACCTCAATGAGCCAGTGATCCATCCTGGTGAGTTTAATTCACATTTAGGACAAGTTCATCTAATTCAGTGTATGCATTTCTGATGTCACGCCACATTCGTGACTTTGTTGCAGCTTGAAATGTAAATTAAGATGCCACATGTAACCTTGTAACTATTTGTGTTTCTTACTGGTTTGAAATAATTTGCTGTGGCATTTGGATGTATGGAAATAAAGTCTTTTAAATGCCATCAAGTGATACACTGATGAAATACTGTTTAATGGTAGTTGTAAGTGATTTGGTGTTGATGTTTAGGGATGTATTTGTGGATGTAGGTAGATTATAAAATAGTTCATCACAACAGGAGTTTAAGGGAGAATAGGTATTCTTGATATCTACTATTTTTATAGTTAATTTACCTCTTCTTTACCACTTCCATACAATTAAAATGAATGGAATCCCTCACTCAGCATGTCCTGGGATCAGGGCATGGGACCCTTGAAGAGCTGCAAGGGGATTTGTGTGCAGGCTGCTGAGCTTCCCTCCCTTTGGAGCCTTCTCTCCTTCCAGCGCAGAGGGAAACATTTCCCGAGGTGAAATTGGGCTGTTCCTCTCTGAGAGGGTCCTGCTGGTGCAGGGCTGGGTGCTGGATTTGGGGTGACAGCAGTGCTGCTCACACCCCGTGTCACACTCGAGCTGGAGCTGAGCAGGGCTTGCCCTGAGCCAGGGGCTCACAGCCCCTCACGCTGCCCTGCACTGAGGAGAGGGGGCACAGCTGACCCAGCCATCCCAGGGGATGTTCCAGAGCACTGGGAATCGTGCTCAGCTGGGAGGGAAAAGCTCAGGAACTGGCTGGCACTGCTCAGTTAGTGGGGAGTCAATATTTTCTTTTTAATTCTTTTTTTTTTTGTTTTTCGTCACAATTTCTTATTCTCTTTCAGTTATTAAATTGTTCTGATCCCAATTAATGATTTTTCCTGCTTTTACCCTTCCTATTCTCTCCCCCACCCCCTCCACTTTAAAACCTTTAAAATCTTAATTTGGGTGACTTCTTTTGGCTGTGCTTTGTCCTCCACTGTAGCCATGATCTTTTCTGCAAAATCCTTTCCTTAGGATTTTTCCTCCTGAGAAGCTGAGAGGCCTCAGGAACAAAATGTGAACAGTGGTTATCTGCTGCTGTGGAATGCAACAGGTGCATCTGGGATTGGGCTCATGTGGTTGTTTCTAATTAATGGCCAATCACAGCCCAGCTGGCTCAGACTGTCTGGGTCAGTCACAAGCTTTTGTTATTCGTTCTTTATTTTCTATTCTTAGCCAGCCTTCTGATGAAATCCTTTCTTCTATTCTTTTACTACAGTTTTAATATTATATATAACAGAAAATAGTACATCAAGCCTTCTGAATCATAGACTCAGATCCTCATCTCTTCCTGGGACTCTTCCACTACAAATAGAATTTTACCTATGACGTCTCTTTGAGAGGAGGGGTCTTCAAAGCTGATAAAAGTTTGAAGTTAGATACCAATTACAATTTTTTTGTAACTTCCCTAGCATAATCTGGTCACATTTGGAATGTTTCTGTATAGGCTGGGTTATATTTCCATAAGTGAAGCACAAAAAATATTTCTATTTGTAGTAGCCAGGCTGGGGGTTAATGTTTGGCTGTCACCACAGCAGGCTCAGGGACCCAAAATTCCAGCATTTCCTTGATCCAGTGGCCAGCTCCTGTATTTCCTTTCAGTTTTAAGGCTGTGCTCCTCAGTCCTCTCGGGATACCACAGCCAAGCCAGGGTGGCACTGACAGCCATGGGGATCCTCACTGGAGTAAAGAAATCAATTGAGAGGAGCAGAAACCCAAAGCCAGAACCACAAACCTGCCCCAGCTTTGGAAAACTGACTCTGCTCACAGGGGTTTCTAATTTAGTCCATGGCAAGCTGCATTAATATGCTGCATAATTCTCAGATAAAGGTAAGCCAAATTTGGCTTTCCATTTCTCACAGCAAAAAAAGACACTTGATAATTTAAAAATATCACATCATTTATTATGGTGAAATCAAGCATTAAATACAGTGGTGAACAGATAAAATAACTGTCTTGAGAATTAATGGAAAGTCAGGTAGGACAGGGATCAGAATATTCAAATTACTTCCAAATGTGTTCTGTTTATAGTTGGGTTTATGACATAATGCAATTTAAATCATCTGCAAATTCTTTATCTGTTTTTGATGCCAAAGCTATCACAGATCTCTCCTGACCCTCCCCTGGTATAAGTCTGTGATTTTGCTACAGAAACCTTGATAGAAATCAGTATAAATATATGTTATTCTATATGTGTGCATTTGTGTTAAATACCTGATTTAAATTTTATCATCTTCTATTGTAAGAATTTATTTATTTTTCCTTCTGGTTCTGTACATTTTGAAGACAAATTTATTTTCAAGATACACAGACATAGATCCCCTCCCTCCACCCCCAAATTAAACTGAACCCATCAGTTCTTACAACACCAGTCCATGCAAATAATTTGGGCCTGGATTATTTGAGGGTAGTAGGATTACGATGGTGAAAAATTTTCTGCTTCCCTTTTTATACTTGAAAAGGTTATTCCTGCTGATTTTTACAGCCTAGATGATCCATTCTTCATCTTCTTTCATTATCACTTAACATTGTTTGCAGATTTTTGTCTCTGTTGCTGTTACTGATAAGGAATTTCTTTAGACTGGGTTGTGTTTGCATCAGCAGAATCTGTGAAATTCATTATATACACAGCTAAAAAGAAAATGGAAAATACACACTTATATTGGTTCCAGGAACTATAAATTTATTTGAGCTGTAACATTATTTCAAAGTGATTTCTTGTCTAAGATAAGATTATTTTAAAAGCACGTTCTTTCCTTAAAATAGTTGAAAATTGTATTTTCAGTAATATATTACTATGACAGCAAAAAAAAAAAAATCTGAACCTGATGAAGAGGAAGGAAGGAGCAGGGTAATTTAGAACTGAAATTATTCTGGAGCTGATCTTTAAATATTTCCAGGGAAGGAGCTTGCAGTGGGATTGGAAGCTGCAATGCTTCAGGCAGCTGTAGAATTGATTTCTCTGAAGTGACAATGCCACTGGATTCCAGCTCCTCACTTTGGAATCAAGTGTGTAATTGTGTTTTCTAGAACTTTCCCCTCAATGGTGAGGATCAGAAACAGTGGTGTGCACTTCTGAATAGTTGATAGATCAAGCTTTTCAGCGTGTTTTATTTAAAATAGTGCCCTACAGTGCCTTGCATTCTGCGTGCTGCAGAGCCTGGTGCACGTGTGTCGAACTGAATTCAGATTTTCCACTTACTCTGGGACAGAGGTGAATTCTGTTCACAGCTGTTGCTGCCTCCCCTCACATCTTGTTCCCCCTTTTTGATGGAAAGGCTTCCTTAGCTCGTGATTTTCATTCATCCTCTGGATCCTGAGCACATGACCGAGTGCCTTTCTGAGGAGCACAGTGGTGAAAGCCAAGTTCTTTCACCAGCAGTTGGTTTGGAATTTTGTTAATGCCATCAAACTTCTCAGGCACAAATTATTCACTTCTGTGCTGAATAATGAGCTCAGCTGAGCTAAACGAGTTCCTTGTAGAGCTCCCATTAGCAGTGAAATTGTGCTCAGATGAGCCCATTCAGAGCCATTCCAGGCACAGGTTATGGTCTCACACGTTAAAATCAAGTGCTAAGATCTCCTCTTGGACTGAGGGATAGGATTTGTTTGAGAACCAAATGATTTTAACAGGATGCTGTCTTGCTAATTGGTTTTTTGGTGTTCTGGGGATGTCTTTGCCTGATTTACTGTAGCATCAACCAGTTCAGCTTTTCACCTGCTGGGTTTGTGGAGAGGACTTGGCCAGAGGGCAGGAGGGATCATTTTGGGAAGGGTTGAAGTTTGTGGTTGGTTTTTGCTGGTCCACAGGCACAGCTTGTGGGGTTTTCCTGGGGTCTCTGAGTCTTGGGGGCCTTTCCTGCAGGGAGAAGGGGGCACCTGGCTCAGAGCTGTGGCACTACCACACAAAATGAACCACACACACACACTGAGGTGTCCAAGGCAAAAATGGTACCTTTATTTTTGGACTTGGATGTTTATAGAGTTCTAAAAGTGACCATGGATTGGACAATGAAATTGTTACTGTCAGGAAAATTAATCCACAAACACCAGAGGTTTATGTCCAACATGGAGACAGAGGAGTCCTTTTTGGCTATATTGGAATAAAGGCAGAGGCCATGGGGCATTCCCCTGGGATCTCTCAGATTTTTGGAGGACACAGCCTCCTTTTTATCCCAATTTCCCAGCCACATTTCCCTTCTCTCTTTCCCCATTGGCTGAGGTACTTGAAAGGTTCAGACTTCCCAGAACACCTGATCCCAAAGATTTCCCTCTAATGTTTAACCCTCACTTTTAATTTTTAATTCTTTTGGAATTTAGGGGTTTTTCTTCCCCATTGTTTCTTTCATCTTTCAGTGTCTAATTTAATTTATCAGGAAAGCTACAGTTTGTTTGTAAAAGCAAGTCTCTTTTTCTATTCATCAATCAGTGCAATCCTTTCCATTGCTTCTTTTATCTCCCAGTGCTGGTTTTATCCACCAGCAGACCCACAGCTTGTTTGTAAAGACAAATCCATCATTCCTCTCACTACCTCTCCAACCACACTGGTCAAACCAGCAGTCTATCAATTCCCTCTTCTTCTAGAAAGGAATGCAAAACAATTATTCTTTACATGAAAGCTCCATGACAAACATGTAAACATCAGAAGGTTGAGAAGAGCTTTAGAAGAACAGGGGGACACAGAGCAGCACTGGGAGTGCCTCCCTGAGCAAGGGGTGAGGGTCTGGGGGGTCTCTGTGGTCAGGATGACCCTGAGATGTGTCAGAAATTCTCTTTTTCCCAGCCCAGGAACTGAAGAAGAACTCAGGATTCTTCTGTTCTGGTTTTCAAGGCTGTTTATTATTTTCTGTTATCTGTAACCTTCTTCCCCTGGCCTGCTGAGGTCTGTCCAGCAGGTCAGTCCATGGCACATTGCCCACTCTCAGGGTGGTGTTGTCTTTTTGTACTAAAAACTACCTGTACTTGATTTACAATAACTTCCCAATACCTATCACCTATGTTAGACAGTGTGTTCCTCCTCTAAACCAATCCAAAAGTGCCACCATCACCCAGAAGATGGAGGCTAGGAAGGAGAAAGAAGGACAGGGCATGCCCAAATTCCTCCATCTTGGGACCCCAAACCTCCATTCTAAAAACCCCACAATTCTGCTTTTCACCCTATGACAAATGAACTATCATTCATGGCTTGTAAATGCTCATCTAAGGTTGGTAATTGTTTCCATGGGTTAAAATCAAAGGCTCAGGGCTCTTGGGCTCTGTGCCAGGGTCTCTGAGCCCCCTGGCAGGGGCTGGAGCCATGCAGGGCACCCAGAGCAATGCCCTGGGTTCCAACAGCTCCTGGTGAATAAGGAGTGAAATATCCTGAGGTTCTTCCTCCAGGAAGGTAGGGAGGTCTGTATTAACCCAAAATATCTAAGAAATGTCTAATAATGTCTCAATTTTTGTTAGTTTACAGTACTAGCAGCTGAGTTTAGCTGTTAGCAGTGGTGTGTTTTGGGCCGTGGCCATTGGCCCTCAGGTCCTGTGTGTGTCCTGTTGGTCACTGTCCCCGAGGCCATGGGCAGACACAGCCTGGGTGTTGTTTCCATGGGTTAAAATCAAAGGCACAGGGCTCTTGGGCTCTGTGCCAGGGTCTCTGAGCCCCCTGGCAGGGGCTGGAGCCATCCAGGGCACCCAGAGGGATGTCCTGGGCTCTGACAGGAGGGAAAGCTCATCCTGTGTGCCCCTTGGCCCAGCTGCAGGCAGCAGTGAGTGAGCCCCTCGTGCCCAGGGCTGTGTGTGCAGCTGGGCAGAGGCAGCAGAGGTGGCCCTGGTGGCAGCAGAGGATGGATGTGCCATCAAGGGGATTTGCTGACAGCACCTGGCGCCCTCCCCAGCCCAGTGCATGCATCTGTCACCTTCCCAGGGAATGAGGCCATAATTTACACTGGGAGCAGCGCTGGGAAGGTGATGGCAGGAGGAAGGTGCCATTCAGCACAAAAGCTGACAAAATCTGATTGTTAAGTACCAGTCAGTGCATTCAGCTTCATCTCCCTCTAAAGAGCGAGGAGGGAGAGAAATACCCTGTATTACACGGAGACATGTTACAGGAGACAAATGCCAAGTGAATCCTTTATAAAACTGCTGTGCTTTAGAGCATTTTGCAGTCAACAGCCTGTCTTTTGTCTGCCCTTCCTTGTGACAGCTGCAGTGTGCCACAGACCTTAAATCAACAAAAAGCACTGGAATATCCTGCTCAGGCTGCTTGGCAAGGAGCTGCTGTTCAGGTTTCCCTTCTTTAAAGAGCCTGGCTCCCCCAGCCCATCTTCTGCCTTTTCTTGACTGTTCTGAGACTTTGCACTTTTGTTGGCAAATTTCCTGTCAATTCAGGAAAATGGCACCGTGGTTAAGAAATGAATGTAATTCTGATACAGATGTTGTGTAGCTGAAAATATGGGCAAAGGTGGTAGTGGAAGGAATGTGGTGTTGTGAGGGTCCCCAGGATGAGGTGGGAGATGAGAATCTGACTCCAAGTTCTCAGAAGGCTGATTTATTATGATATTATATTAAAGAATGGTAAAACTATACTAAGGAAATAGAAAGGATGCGTCAGGAGGCTTGAAAAGAATAACCATGAAAACTCATGACTGACTCCTCAGAGTTCAACACAGCTGATGGTGATTGGTCATTAATTAAAAACAATTCACATGGAACCAATCAAACATGCCCCTGTTGGTAAACAATGTCCAGACCACATTCCAAAGCAATCAGATCATTATTGTTCTCATTCCTCTCTGAGGCTTCTCAGCTTCCCAGGAGACAATCTTGGGCAAAGAGGATTTTTCAGAAAATAAGAAAGAAGAATTGAACTCCTGATTATCAGGTAGAGAAATAACAATCAGATCTGGTGAGCTGTGATTTGTGTAGTGAAGGCAGCACAGGGAATGTGGCATAGAAGAGTTTGCTGGAATTCCTTGTGCCCTTAGGTGGAGAGTTGTGTTTAGAAGGTGTGAAACACTTTGAAATGCAGGCAGAGCCTGGGCCCAGAGTTGGTTCTGCTGATGGTGAGAGCAGGCAGGGACTCACAAAGGGATTATGGATGGTTCTTGAGGAGAAGATTGTTTATGTAGAAGCTTTTCCTCCTGGCACTCTGTGCTGGAGATGAAGGACTGAGCAAAAAGGCCTGGTCAGAAACACAAGCAAAACCTTCTGAACTGAGCTGAACTATTTTTTTTTTTGGTCATTCAAACCAATCTAAGAATCATTAAAACCAAGGTTCTCAAATAAGTCCCACTCTAGAACTGGAGGGATTTTTAAAGCATGGCAGTTTGCAGTGAGCTGGAACAACTGTTAATTACTCCATCAGAATGTAAAAAAGGAATCATTTTTTCTGTCAGTTTACACCATGCAGTTTCCATTAGGTTCAAAACATACCTGGTCAAATGTGGGGGTGGGATTAGGAGCTTGAATACAGTATGTAGGCTATCACCCTTTTTAGTTTACCTAGAAACAAAGGTTGAAATTAAGATTTACTCTACCCTTGTCCACCAGGTTGAAATAATTAACCTGAATGCCTTAAACATAAGGATTTTCTCGTTTGCTTCCTAATTTCTTGTAAAGACTCCATTAATACTTAAATTTCTCCAGTCTCTAGTGGGC
The DNA here is from genome assembly GCF_051311805.1 of Agelaius phoeniceus. Taxonomy (NCBI): domain Eukaryota; kingdom Metazoa; phylum Chordata; class Aves; order Passeriformes; family Icteridae; genus Agelaius; species Agelaius phoeniceus. The sequence goes on along the minus strand of NC_135280.1, from coordinate 12,825,563 downwards.
TCTGTTAATAGCCTTACACAGTGGCAGGGAAAATCATGGGTGCAGTGTTGGGAAGTGGATTAAAGTCAAATGTTCCACTAGCTGCTCTTTGTTAAAATAATTGACATGTCCATTTGTTATGTAAGAAACCTTCATTTGTTTGCCTTTCCTATAAAACTTTTCTCCTCTTTTTGTTCCTTTGGAATTGCCTTAAATGATTGGAGTCAGACAGGCAAAATTTTCCCATTATCAAATCTTTTTTTTTTATATATATTTTTTATATTTTGGAAACAAGAAGAGAAATGATTTCCTTGACAGCTTTTCCACAAACTAGAGCAGTGTGTGCTTTCTTCCTCCACATCCTGCCCCCACTCTGAATGGCAGTGTTCATATTTCAGCCTCTAATGGGAAACTCCTTTTTTTGTGTGCTTTGACACCCTTGTGTCATTCAGGGAATTTTTATGCAGGTGAGATGAGAAAAAAGAAAACAACTTTCAATTATCTAGTGGTGCTTTATGTTTAAGTTCCCATTATGGATCTAATTGTGGTCTATTTGCTGCTTCATGTTCTGGTGAATTGGCATTGGGGTCACAAACCACATTGGCTTTTTCATCCTAAGCAACATCAGGAAACATAAACCTGAAGCCTCAAGTGATATTTTTCACTCAGAAAAAAAGCAGTGATTTTGTTCATGTGTTTTTCAATCAACAGCAAGCAAATCAAATCTCCATGCTGGCTAAGAATGCTTAGCACAATTGCAGTACAGTGCCAATTGCTGAAAAAGTCAAATTACTTTTAAAAACATTATTTAAACAAACACTTCAGAGATGCATTAATAGTTCTGCAATGACTCAAATCATGTTGTAGATATTTATTACACATACTCTGCATACCAGTTCCTATTTCTGCCGTGCACCTGTTTTTATGGACATTTTTGCCTTGGGGTTATACCCTGGAAGCCCCAGGAAGAGGGGCAGGTGAGGAGGGAAGAGTTACATCCAGTCCATAGTGCTGACTTCTGTTAGTACAGTCAGAACAGATAATAATGGCAAAAAAGCTCAGCTAATCTCAGTTCTCAGAACATTTACTGCTTTTTTTGTTTTTTTTTTTTTTTTTCCAGCTGGTTTTGTGTTCTGTGCACTCTGTAGAGTGTTGCATCCTACTTGTTTTTGGTTTTTTTTCTCAGTTGGTTAAGTTTTATGTCTCTGCAAGAAAATGCAGTTGTATTGAGCAATTGAGAAGAAAGCTCCAGAGAGGTCTTAATGTATGGAATTTGTCATTGTTATTTCAATCTGTGAGCAGAAAATAGACTTTGTTTTGAAATTCAGTTTTTATCTCTGTCTTCTTCACTACCCAGCAGAATGTTGGTGGTTGTGGGGATGGGGAAAAGGAGGAGGAGCCCTTCTGTGTGCAGGGATTTCTTGGGGCTGCAAAAGCAGAGAGGAGAGGGCAGAAATGCTGAATATTCCAGCGTTGCTGCAATGGCATGTCCCTGTTTCACATCAAATACCTCAGCAATCCCCTTGATTTTATTATTTATAATAATTATGATATATAATTATTACAACTATTTGTATTGCAGCCAGGGTTAGAATTAAGCACAGCTTAATTCTCAGTTTGGGCACTAAGGCTCTGAATGTGTTTATTTCCTTGGGATGTATTTTCATACTTGCCTGGTTCACTTTTATATGTTATTGTTTATAGTGTAATTTCTGGACTGCAAACCTGCATTGTGCTTTTTAAAATTCCTTTTCACAAGTTCAGAAATAAAACTCTGTGGAAAAAAAAAAGCTGTGAAATGAGGCAGGCCAAGCTTTACAAATTGCAGAGTAATCCCAGACTGCTGTTTTACTACAATTTCCAAGTTATCTCTGCCTGGAGTAAGAACAAAACTCTTTAATATAGGGCTGCTCTCAAGTTTTATTAAACCAGTTGCTTAGTGTGAAATTAATTTGCTCAGGAAGGAATATAAATCAGCTGGGGTGAAAGAAAATTGATTTTTACACCACCTTGCACTTGTTGCACTCTTAGTAGTATGAGCTTCATTAGGCCCTTGGAGTGTTTATAGGTGTTATAAAATGTTCAACACTTGATGGATTGAGGTGCTTGAAGGGGTTTCAGGCATTAGAGGATTATATTGAGATTCCATTGCTCTCAGAATGGAATTTGGCACACTGGGAAGGGAAATGTGTGTGCTCTGTGTTGTCATTTTAGCCACAAATAGAAACTTTTGTCTGACACTACAGGACTGATGGATGCAGTGAGAAACTCCAAGACTTGGAAACAAGGCTGTAGCATCAAAGGTAAAATTGGTGTAAATAGTTTCAGAAATATAATGGGAGTCACAAAAGGAATTTGGAATTATGCAGGAATTTATAAATGCTCCAAATGGGCATTTTCCATCTGTTTCCCAGCTGTCAGTCCAAGTTCCCAGACATGTGATACTTGAGGTGTTTCTCCCTTGCAGAGAATGCATGATTCTATTACTGTTATATTACACATGCTGACATGCCAGAGTGTTTTGCCATGAAATAAGAGAACAAGGTAGAAAATACAGAAATACAGAGAAATCCAATCTTGAGGGCTATAAAACAGTTCACTTTTACATTGTAGGTCTTACAAATTTAGCAGTGTCGTTTATTACTGTGTTTTCAGAGCTTTTTGGGAATGCAGCAGGTTTTACCTATGATGGCAGTAATTTTCCTTCAGACTGTGCAGTAGATGTGTGCTCTCCTAAAGCCAGGTGATGTATGGAATAAATGGAATAATGCCTGTGTTAGGTCTGTGGGCTTTGAGCTTTTGCCTCATGTGCAGCAGCTGGAATCAGCAGCCTGGACAGAGGCTTTTTGAATCCAGTCTAACTCTTGATGAGGTGCAAATAGAAATAATATCTTAGATTTTATAGCTGGCAAACAGCTTGGGGCACTTGGTGGCTGCTCTGGGGGCTGTGGCTGCTCTCCAGCAGTGCATTGCTGGGCTGAGTTCTGTTAAGGGATGTTAAGTTTGGAAAACATGCCCAGAATGCTTCCATGTAGTGCAGATCCTCACTCACCGTGTTCTTGGAGCTGTGTTTGAGCCAGCTGGGAATTGCTGCTGCTGTGCTGGGGCAGCTCAGAAATGTTTTCCCTCCCTGCACACCTGGAGCAGCAGCCAGCACTGCTCATGCTCACTGGTCTCCTGCCAGTGGGGCAGGGACAGATGCCACTCTAATTGATAGTCAAAATTAATATCCTTCATGAATGGAGAGGATTGAGGAAGGGCAGAATGGACAAGTTAATTTTCCCTCTGTTTCCAGAGATGGATTTTTTCTTGCTGTGTCCCCATCCCTGTTTACCTTGAGAGGTTTTGTGAGTGTGGAGAGCAGACAAGCACAGCTCCTGGAGGACATCAGTGTGCAGTGCAGAAATGAAGTTTATTTCAGCAATACAAGCTGTGGGTTGATTCTTTATCCTTCTGACCAAAGATGGGTATTTAATTCATGAGTAAAGTTTTTAAACTCTTCACTATTAGCAAATCAGAAATGCTGTAATCAATCTTTCTTCATATTGGTGGATTCATTTCAAAATTGTGAAAGCATGATACATAATTTACAGTGCCTTGGACAGAGGTTTTCTCTGAATTCTTATTTGAAAATTCAGGGTATGCTTTAGCTGTTGTTTTCTTATGCTTTTATGTACCTTTAGTCACCTCTGAGGTTTGTAACTGGGGTGCTGCTGTTTTTCTGATGCTTGAATAACAGCACATCATCTCTGGTTTGCTTCAGCATGCCAAGGAAAACAGGCAAAGATGAAGCAGGTTACTTCCACCATTCAAAGGGTATTTTGATTCCAAGGAAGTACAAGCAGTGCGTTCTTTTTGCAATAAAAATGCTGGCTTGATTTGAAAAAATGTTTCCTACTAAGAAACAGCTAATTCCATTGATAGCACATTAGCAGAATATGTAACTCGAGTAAAGATGCAACAATAAATCAAATAAATCAATTACATAAATTGGAGCATCTTTGGAAAGTAGGACAAGTTAGCTGAGTGTGTTATTTATTTAATACCAACTTAATATCACAAAAGCAAACAGTAAGGCAGGTAAAGTACATCAAAATATTAATTATATGGATCCATGCAATAACTTATAAGAAATGCTTACTTACTTCTCCTCTTCAAGGGAATTGCTGATAGAAGTTAAAGCATAACATCTTGAATTATTGACAAGTATCTGAATTATGATGGGTAGATCTAAATGATACCCAGGAGAGCTTTGATATTTAAACAGGACAAAGACATTTTACCTGTTCTCTCTGACTTGTGGCTCTGAGACTTGAATCATTCCTTCCTGCCCAGATTTTCGAGCTACCAACTATGAAGGTATATTTTTGAGCAAAGAAAATAACCTTGTTTTGGTTTAGTAGGCTAGATCTTAATCACGATTTAAAATGTTTAATATTGCTTTTCATTCCAAAAGCATTTCCAAAATGTTTTATAGGGTAAGATTAGGGGAAAACCCCCAAAGTATTGCTATGATTCCTCTAGACAAACTGTTTGCTGACAGCAGTGAGTTTCTGATGCTTTTGAAGTGATTGCCTTCTGTAACAAGATCCTGAGTCATTTTTAATTTGACTTGGAATAAAATTCCATTGGAGCAAACAGTTATCTCCCAGTCCTTCTAACAATTTCTCTTAACACCTGCGAAGATCAAGACACCTTTCAGTGCAGCCAGGCCAGGATTTGGTTACTGCCCAGAAGATTGGGTGACTCAGGCTGGGATTTGCAGCTTTTGGTAAACGTGGCAGCTTTTTGAATCCAGTCTAACTCTTGATGAGGTGCAAATAGAAATGATAACTTCGATATTATAGCTGGCAAACAGCTTGGGGCACTTGGTGGCTGCTCTGGAGGCTGTGGCTGCTCTCCAGCCCCCAGTGCCCAGGTCAGGGTCAGCCCCAGGGATTGAGCTCTTGGATGGAGAAGCCAAAGAGCAGCAGAGCTGCTTTCAGGAGGATAAATGAGCTTGGAGAGGATTCCTCTCCCCTGAGTTGCCAGCAGTGGGGAGTGCACTGAGCCAGAGGCAGTTTTGGCAGGAAGGATTGCACACACCCCCATGGGGAGGGCAGCTCTGAGGAACATCCAGGTTCAGTGTTGTTTCAACAACTTCATCCTCAGTTTGAGCTCAGGTTACAGCACTTCCATATCTGCACTCTCTAAAGAGAAATGCTGATCTGTTGCTTAGCATTGGAAATGATCTTTTTCTAAGGCTCTGTTAAGAATCCATGAAGAAAAATATTTTTATGGGAATAGAGGAGCTCTTGCTTCATTTCTCTATTAAGTCTGAGGCGTGAATGCTGATTGTGAGTGGAATCCCTGAGAAATGTATCTTTGGTCAAGAAGAGAGTAAGGATGAACAGCACTTTATGCCATACTAATCATATTTGTATCATCTGGAGATTCAGCTGCTTATTCCCTCTGTAGATTGAAACTACTTCCATTTTCATGGTATAAGCCAGACTCCACTGTGCCTCAATCCTCTGTATCTTGTGTCCTATGGCATTCACATTCTCTGAAAAATTCCCTTTGCCTGGGATTTTTCTCTTGGGAAGCTGAGAAGCCTCAGAGGAAAGGAAAACAATTCTGATCTCATTTGCTTCTCCTGTGCTGTGCTCATGTGGAATGTGTTTGGAGATTGTTCACCCACAGGTGATTGTTCCATTGCATTCTGCTGGGAGTTGTTTTCACTCTTTGGCCAATCAGGGCCAAGCTGTGTCAGGACTCTGGAAAGGGCCAGGAGTTTTCATTATTATCTTTTTAGCACTCAGTAAGGATCCTTTCTGTATTCTTTAGTATAGTTTAGTAGAATATTCTTGAATATAATATGTCATTATCATATTTTCTGGAAAATCCCTTTGCCAGGATTCATCTCCTGGGAAGCTGAGAAGCCTCAGAGAAAAGGAAAACAATATAATCTCATTTGCTTCTCCTGTGTTTTGCTGCTTTGGAATGTGCTTTGGAGATTGTTTATCCAACTGGTCATTGTTTGATTGGTTTCATGTGAATTGTTTTAACAATGACCAATCACTGTCCAGCTGTGTCAGGACTCTGGAGAGAGTCACAAGTTTTCATTATTATATAATAAATTAGCCTTCTAAGAACATGGAGTCAGATTAATCTTTCCTCCCCATGACAGGGGACCCTGAAAATACAACAATGATACAGTATGAAAAAATAAGAAATTAGCTTTGTGAGAACAAGGAGTCAGATTGATCATTCCTTCCTGCCATGGGGCACCCCACAAATACAATAGTGTCCCACAAAACCTTTGATCCTGGGGGATGTGGGCACAGGGATGGAGCCAGAATTCCCCACGGGCAGGTCCAGCAGGCAGGAGGAGCTTGGTGCAGGGCTGGAGTTCAGGGTTTATCCCTTGGTTTCTGATGAAGCAAATACAGCTTGGCTCCTTGTTGTAGTGCTGACTGTCCTGGTGCTCATGAAATGTAAATGGAATTGAAGGGCAGGAGTGAATGTTCAAATTTGGGATTGTTTTGGAAGGCAGATCTGCAGGAAAGCTTGCAGGGAGAATGATCCTGTGTTAATAGAGGGAGTTCTGTGAGGGTGCAATATGAGGAATCCCTGAACAAAGTGAGACTTGTCATGTTCAAAGTATTGTGAGGAGTAGGGAAAGAAATGGAATAATTTAAATATGAAAGGCAATGAAATGTAATGAATCAAGGTATGACTAACAAGGTGATTTGGTGAGATGGAGCTAAGCTGGATGCAATGTGGTTTTAAAAGAAAAAGGTAGATTTAGTAACAGAAGTGTAGACATCTGAAGCAAAATACAAAACAAGCAAAAGTGTCTAAGGGGAGCTAATGTTTAATAACAGTATTTTCAGTGTAAAAACTATCAGGAATTTAATTATAATTTTGTTCATTTTACACCACTTCCCACATCTAAAACATTTGCATAACAAACAAACAACAACAAAAAAAACCCACCCCAGCAGCAAGTTGCCAAGTTGTTGTAACATAAAATGAACATTATATAGAAAACTAAAGTAAAAAAGGGCTATGACTTTACAGTGCCACGGTAAAATAAAGAATTAATATATTACTGTACAAAGGACTAAGCAGTGTTGGATAAAATATGAACTAAAACATGACTAGGACTGAGGGGTAGAATAAAGTTTAAAACAGCACCTAGAAATTTGTTCCTTGGTGACCCAACATGGGACTAGTGAGACCACTGTTAGGTACCATGTTCTGGTGACATATTTCAAGGTTTTAAATATTTCCAGTGATTTTGGCTTCACAGCTGACATGCTAAATACAAGGCATAAATTGCTGGAAGTGTGGGCAAATTCTTAAATGGTTTAAAGTAGTGTATTTCTGGCTGAAAGGATTTGGCCCTGCAAAAATGAAACTGCATAGGTTATTTGATGTATTCCTGTGTCTGATGAGCAAGAGAAGGACTGGGGACACAGTGTTCTGATATTGAAATAAAATATTTATTTTGGTACTTCTTTACCAATATCTAAATTTAGACTAAAATTGTGTTTTCTCCTTCCATTGTTTCCCTCGCTAAATGGCAAGTACTGTTGTTTCTTTTATAAGAGGAAAATTCCTGATTCCTTTTAAGATTAAAAAAGAAAAAATATTCAAAGTGAGCTCTGCACTGAGAATTTGTATGCGGAGCCTGTCAGACTGTGAATCTTTATTATTACTGAGCTTTATCCTTGAGTACATAGCTTGCAATCCAGTGTGAATATTAAGTGTCAGGCTCAGTTGCTCTGTGAGGGATTTGCAGGGGCTGGCAGGCTCCTGTCCCAGCCTCTCAGCCCTGTCCCAGTGATGGGTGGCTTCATTCCCCAGGTGTCCCTTGGCTGGGCTGCAGCTCCTGGTGCTGGGAGGGATGCAGGGGGTTCCACTGCAGGCTGGGATCCTGCTGGGGTGCTGGGGAAGGGCATGGAGGAAGGAAAAAATGCGTGGAACTGGTCACTCAGAAATGTGTGATGTTTGAAAATCTGGTTCTTTTCCTGCTGGAAGAACTGTAGTTAAAAAAAAAAAAAACAACAACTCACTATTGTATTTGCAGGGAATGCCCCAGCAAAGGCAGGAATGATGCATCTGACTCCATGTTCTCAGAAGGCTGATTTATTACTTTATGATATATTAACATTATACTATATTATACTAAAGAATATTATACTCCACTAAAGAATACAGAAAGGATACTTATTAAATGTTAAAAAGCAAGAAAGGTAACTTACAGAATGCTAAAAAGATAATAATGAAAACTCCTGACTCTCTCCAGAGTCCTGACACAGCTTGGCCCTGATTGGCCAAAGAGTGAAAACAACTCCCAGCAGAATGCAATGAAACAATCACCTGTGGGTGAACAATCTCCAAACACATTCCACATGAGCACAACACAGGAGAAGCAAATGAGATCAGAATTGTTTTCCTTTTCTCTGAGGCTTCTCAGCTTCCCAGGAGAAAAATCCTGGGCAAGGGGAATTTTTCAGAGAATGTAAATGCCACAAACTCACCTTTTTTGTTTATCCACAAATAACCAATTTGGCCCTAAGAGTCTCCCACTGATGTCTATGGGTTGGATCATTTATACTTTTTGGTCCTTTTTTCTCCCATGGCAAGTCATGTTACTCTTAGGGAAAATCTGCTGCTTGACACAGCTGAGCTTCCTCCTTTGTTCCTTCTGATCAGAGGAGAGAACTTCAACTCCATTGTGGTGTCTGCATGGACTTCTCCCTACTTGTGACTTTACATTTTGTAATCATTGTCAAATTGTACCCAGCTGGGAACAACAACAATAAATAATTCTTTCAGCCCAAGGCTCTCCTGTGTTGTACGAAACAAACACTGACTTGTCTTTTGAAATCAGTTGTAGTCATTTTATGTAGCAGGAATAAATCTCCAAACATGCCAGGCTTGGATTATTTTATTTTTGTCTTTTTTTAGAGTCAAATCATTTTTCTGCATAACCAGTAAGAACCCTTTTGATAAAAGTGCAATAGCCCCTGTGCCAAGGGTGCAGTAACCTCTCCCCCTGTGCTGGGTGCCATGGGCTGGGGATGCCCCCAGCATGGTTTGTGATATCTGGGGGAGGGCTGGACCCCTGCAAGCCCTGATGGCCTTAGAAAAGTCCATTTTCCTGGAGATTGGTGTTTGTCAGCTGATCCATCCCACCCCCTCTCTGTCTCCAGCATGTGAATTGATGGTTTTATTTTGTGTGGTGATAGAAATGTCTTTGGATCAGAACATTTGGTGTGTCTACCCAAATGGCATTTTTTTCCTTTGCTTTGTCCACAAGAGACATGCTCCAGTCTGTGGAATGTGATGGACCCTCTACCTGTTATTTTTCTGTTAGGACTCAGAGATGTAGCCTAGAGTTGTTCTGTTTCTCTAAGAATAATTATGTCATAAATCACAAAGTGTTGGATAAACCTGTGGGCTTTGGTTTGTTTTAATTTTTCTTATTCTAGTCCTTGATTTCAAATGTTATTAACATCTACATTTCTTAAGCAATGTCAAAATTTCTGTTAAAAATAATAACACATAGGTAAGCTTACCATTGTTCTCTCTACATGGGCTATTTCTCTCCAAACTGCATTGCTTATAGAGCTGTGATTTATTTCCTGACCTGTGATAGATGAGAGAACCACTAGTTTAAAAATGCAGAATGCAAAGCCTGTGTTCTGGAAGTGTCATGTTCCTGCTTCCCAGTGCTTGTCAGGGCTGACATCTCACCACTGGAATTGGTGGGAGGACTTCTCTAGTGGCAGATGAGGGCAGTTAAGCCTTTTTCAGATGATTTTGTTATTTCTGCACCTCCTTTGAGCCTGTTGCTCCCTGGAATGAGTGGTCTCAGTCTGGCAGACACAGCTGAGTGTGTGTTGCCACGGCTAACGTGGGAGCAGCACTGCTGCTCTTGGTGGGATTTTCTACCTGCTCATGGGGCAGAAGAGTCTGTGCTGCAGCAAAGTGGGGAGAAACCAACAAAAACATGAGTAGAAAAGCTCTGAGACCCATAAGAGTCACAATGGCAATAGGAATGGGGAAGCTCTGTGCCCTGGCTCTGCCCCTTCCCTGCAGTGGCAGAGGAGCTGAGGCTCTGCCTCTGAGCTGTCTCTGCAGCCAAAATTCTGAAAGGTCTTTTTGTAGGAGACCCACATTCCTTTCAGCTTCATGATATGTGTGCTGCTGTACTCAATCCTACAGGTTTTATGCTGAGTAAATATGTAAACATCCACAGGGCCTCAGTCACAGGAGTAACCCTTTTGAACTCAGGGGCTTTACCTTCTCTTTTAGGTCTTTATTTAAACCTTCTGGCAGTTTCAGTCAGGTAGGGGGATATACATGGTAAATGATGGTTTTATCTCAGGTAGGATATGGAAATAGAAGCAAGGATAGCTTGAGGTTATCACAGTCTAGTTCTGTGCAGCAGCCCTGCTGCCCTTTAGGGCTCAGAGGGGCACAAGGGATTGCTTACACAGCTTGTACAATAATTTAAAAGTAATATTTTAACAGATCTGTGCCATTTTTCCTCTGTGCCACCATGCAGCTGTGAAGGCAGTGGTGGTCACAGACTCCACTGCACAGACCTTGCAGTTGATGTGTTGAAGTTCTTCTCTGTTGCCAGTCTTTTGTTGCACAGAATATGCACTGAGGGGCAGAGCCCTACAAAGGAAGCACCTGGAGAGCTGTGCCAGAGGTTCAGGGCAGAGCTGAGACTGAGTCTGTTCTCACCTTTGCAGTGTCTGCCCTCACGTACAGATACAAACAATGCAGAATAGAGCATCAACCAGCAACCACAGTGCAAAGCTCTAACATTTGCATTTAATATTTCAAATCAGTTCTTATGCCAAGAGAAGCTATTCAATTTTAAGTGCTATTTGGACAAATCCCTTCTCATATTCACCAAATTTCAGTGTTTATCCTCCTATCACAAAGAAGACTTCCATGATACCTTTGTTCAAAAATATGCTCTGCATCCCTTGGATTCCAAATGTGCTGTGTGCCATTTTCATTTTGAGACCAAAACAATGACTTAATTTTGAAAGATCAGAGACTGAGACTTCATAGAAAGTTTTTTTTCAGAGGATTTTACAGTATTCTTCATTTTGGAGTGAATATTTGCTTCTAGCAATATCTGCAAGTGTCTTGTTAATATTCTTCATGCAGTACCCCATGTGCATTCCTGCACCTGTACTTGGTTGTGCTTTTTCCCTTCCACTCAAAGCTCCATTTCTGACATTGTATTGGTGTTTTTTCTCCTCCTTGAGTTTCTTCTGTGCCCTCTTCACAGGGCACAGCCTGTGCTTGGTGCTTTGTCCATCCAGGTTCTGTGCCCCAGGGCACCTTGATCCCATCCTGCTCCTGTCACACAGAGCATGCCCTGGGACATGGGGCCACCTCTCCATCCCTCCTGGGAGGAAAAGGGAACCTGTGGGGTCTGAACATGCATCCAGCACATCCCTGGTGGCTGTGGCTGCCCTGAGGGCCAGGTCTGAGCCCTGTGGCTCCCAGTGCAGTGTCCCAGGGCTGGGGCAGCACAGCCCAGCTGGGTCTGGAGAGAAGAGCCAGCTCCTGAGACAGGAGCTCCACCTGATGCCTCAGGTTTGAGCTTTTCTATGTTTTACATTCTGTGCTGCTTTAGTGTGTGGGTCTGGACTTCACATGAGGGGATGCTGAGCTCTGTGCACAGAGCAGGGAGACAAAACAATTCCTGCTCCAGCTGGGACCAAGGACAAATGATCCAAATCTCAGCCCCAGAGCACAAACACCGTGGGCTGGAGAGAGAAAAACAAGGATGGGACTGCAGGGGCTAAAGCTGGAATGGGACAATGAACTGCAAGATGCAAATGGAGCAGAACTGATCCCAGGGAGAGACCCCATGGCCTGTCACCCATTTTGTGACCATTTTGGTTCACCTTGGGTGCAGCCCTGGCTGGGCTCTTGTGCTGCCCAAGGTGGATCCATGGAGGAGATGCTTTGAATAAATCCCTGCTTTATTCTTTAGCTCTGTCCAGCCTCATTCTAGGGCAGCCTTCACAAGGCATCCACTGACAGCCCCAGGGTCCACCTGGGGGCTCCAGGAGCAGCAGCCCCCTGGGATGGAGGGGGACAAGGGGACCCTTGAGGTCTGGAGTCCCCACAGGAGCCCAAAGGCTGGAGAGGAGGGGCACTGTAGTCAGAGTGCCATGTCTGAGGTTAGCCAGGCTACAGGTGGAAACCCCATGGCACAGCTGAGGCCAGGGCCCAGAGCCTGAGGAATAATAATTTTTTTCCATTGTGATAGGAAATGCTGTAGTGTAAAGTATTCATTGTAATGATTGAATTAAAAAAAAAATAGCCATACTAAGGTGATGCTTAAGATTCAGGATTAAATTTAATGGTAATGAAGTGCAGCTAGAAATGCTCAGTAAATGGTTTCAGTCCTCTTTTCTAAGGCTAATCAAGGCAGTGAGCTGCTCTGTGTTGAGTATCCTGGCATAAATATCAAATGTGGTTTATCATATTCCAGTTGCATTTCGTTTTTTCTCCTTTTCCCTTTTTTTAACCTGATGTTCTGAGGATTTCCTTTTAGTGCCTACAAACATCTCCTTTTGACAGACAGTGCAAATTAAAAGATATGGCTGGGCAAAGGGAACTGGAACCCAAATATGCCCCCTGGGTTTTCATTTACAGTTAGAAGCTACAGACACAATTACTGCTGACAGAAATGCAGAAGCCAGTGGCAGAGTGCATGTGGCAGTAGAGTTGTGCCAGGCAGTAATTGGGAAGATTATTTTTAATCAGAGCATATCCTACAGCCCAAACATTAGAAATCTCTTGTAAGGCTGACAGGAAATTAAACTGAGACCAAACAAAAAAAACCTCAAAATAGAAGTAATATGGTTAGAAGTCTAATGATGGCAGAACTCACTGCTTGTTGTATTTGGTTGTTATCTGAAGGGAATGGCTTTTAACTTGCAGCAAGAGATATCATTGTTTAATTGCATTTTTAGAACAGAATTAAAAAGTATCAGATTAGATCAATTTAGACGTAGGCTTTTGATAAAGGTCTGAAGCAGTAGATGTTAAGTCAGACTTAGTAATTGTATATATGTGTTTGTAGTGATTTTTATTATTGCTTTAGGTAATTTTATTTTCTTTAATATAATCCTTAACAAAACCACTTCTACTGGAAAATAACATCATGTCTGGAATACTCTGGAATGCTTGGCTCTGGTGATACTTTTGAAGCCTGGATGGGCTGGGGCTCTGTCTCAGTGGCCCTGCAGAACAACCTCAGCTTGTTGGGGCTGCCTGAGCTGCTGCCCTGAGGGAGAAGCCCTGGGAGTGTCTCAGTACTGGCACTTTCACCTGGAAACACTTCTTCATTTTTAAGTGAATCTTAATAGATCATCATCTGTGCCAAACTTCTCCCTACACACTCAGCTGGGCTTCCTCCAGCTGCCTGTGCAGTTTCCCTGGTCCCTGAGAGCAGGTGTGGTATTTTCTGGGGCAGGAATGAATCCAACTCCATGTTCTCAGAAGGCTCATTTATTATTTTATGATATTATATTATATTAAAGAATACTATACTAAATTCTACTAAAGAATAGAGAAAGGATACAGACAGAAGGCTACGAAGAATGATAATGAAAACCCATGACTCCTTCCAGAGTCTGACACAGCTGGACAGTCATTGGTCATTAAGTTGAAACAATTCACATGAAACCAATCAAACAATGACCAGCTGGATAAACAATCCCCAAATCCAAAGCAGCAAAACACAGGAGAAGCAAATGAGATTAGAATTGCTTTCCTTTTTCTCTGAGGCTTCTCAGCTTCCCAGGACAAGCATCCTGGGCAAGGGGATTTATTCAGAGAATGTGACAGTGACAAGCAGGAGCACTGTGGTCAGGTTCTGCTGCTCTCGGTGTGCCTGTCACGTGCAGATGTTGTAACACCAGCTGCAAGCAAAGCTTGGCTGATTGGGAGTTTATTTCTCAGTCATAGGAGTGCAAAACTTGCCTGTTTTGTGTTTTGCCACAATTGATGGCACTTGTGGAAAAGGAAATTTAGCACTGGCCATGTGCAGGTGGTGTTTCTCCACAGGATTGCTTGTAGCTGCGTGGGCAGCTCTCAATGGCATTTTGTGTCAGTGTGAAGAATAAGGTGTAATGCCCAATTTCAGAGACAGCCAGGTTACCCTGGGGCCTGTAAATGGGATTTTATCACAATTTCAGTGGAGTTTTTTTTAACACAAAACTACTGGCATTTTCCAGCTCCTTCCAGCATTTCCTTCTACTGAAAGTTGCTTCATAAAATCTTGTGAATATACCTGAAATCCTGCTTGTTGTTTAGGTATTGCCAGAGTAGCTGGGTAACAAATTCAATGTGCTTGCTAAGGCAGATAATTTCAGCCCAGGGATCTGTACACACCCTGGACATTGTGACCTGCAGTGGTGGAATGTCCCCAGTGCTGTGGGGTTTGCCCTGAGCTGACTGGTGCTGCCAGGGGGCTGCAGTGCCCAGCAGGGCTGGGTGTTCCCTTGGGTGGGCAGAAATCTGTGCAGAGGGACAGTTTCTAAGAGTGCCACTCTTGCTTTTGCCCAAGATCACATAAATGAGAGGAAACCTGCGTGTTCAGCTCAGGAATTGGTTGTTGGGAGGGTTTGGGCAGGCAGGCAGTGCCATTGCTGCTGGGAGCACCAGTATGAACTTGGCTCCCAACTCCTGAGATGCTCCCCTAGTGATGGTCCCAGCCCCAAGGAGACAGAAATTCAAATTTTTGCTGCTCCTGCTTGTCACCTTCCCAAACTCTGAAGTTCTTTCATCAGGGTGTGTGATCATTGCAATCTGCCTGACATGTTTATAGAGCATGGGCCTTTCTGCTACTGGTGGTTCTTGCTCCCATTTTTCCTCAGTTTCATTAGAAAGAAATTCCACTGATTTTTTTTTTTAATTTTTATTTATTTATTTATTTTTATTTAAAGTGAAACCACATATAAGGGGCAGGATATTTTGTGGAAAAAGATGCCCAATATACTTACTATTAGGAATTTTACTGAAGTGGATAAAAAGTATATTAAATTTACTGACAGATTGATTTGGTTATACTCTGACCTAAGTGTGTATTATCTTTGGAGACTCAAAATATGGACAAAAATTCTATTTCCAGGAGTGTTTGTATCAAAGAATCCATAATGCCCTTTGCACGTGGAAATGAAAAATGCACATAGGGAGAATCTGTTAGGTAAAACATGGCTGAGCTTACTGTACCTACTAAAATTCAGTGAATAATTCAGTAAAATGTTGCATGTCACAGCTGCTCATTAATAAGAATGGCATGGAGTAGAGTGTTACCCTATTGGAATTCCCAAATATGTGCTTGTACAATATATTCTGAATGCCCCCCTTTTGGTTATGCATTTTATCACAACTTTTCTTTTGCAAAAATGCTGCACAATTTTCAATTGAAGGATACACAAAAAACAAATTACAGTGGTGTGTTCCTATTGAAACAGAAACCTGTGCCGGGGAAAATTTACAGTTAGAGCTTAATAATGTCTATTTTAGTAGGAAAATTTGCAATGAAAACATAGATTTTTTGTTTCAAATGCATTGCAAGCTGTCTGAACGCATTAACTGTCCATGGAATGTGTAATAAATAACAAAATCACACTTGTGAATCGATAACCAGATTTTGCAGTTTGGCTTTGTACTCCAATAAAAAAATTCTTCTGACCCACCAGTGTGTGCAGTGCCAGCCCAAGCAGTGCATTAGCAATTGAATTTCTTGTTGGGTCTTTCTGTGAGGGCAGAGCACAGGCAGGAGCTGCCCTGAATCCCTCATTCTCACTAAGAACCTGATTTTCTCTCCCCAGGAAACTCCCCAGAAGCCCCATGCAAGTGGTGCCTATTGTTTCCATGAGCAGAGCCTCCTCTCAGTAAGTCCCTGGGTTCTTTTCCTTGCCTGTTGATTTTCCCAGATCTCTCCTGTGCTCTCACCATGAATGCAGAAATCCCTGGGCCTCCCCAGCCTGCTGCATGGCCAGGCTAACAGAGCACAAGGAAAGGCTCTGGGGGCTTTTATTCTTCACAGAGCAGTGGCATCCTTAGGAAAGAATCTTGCCTGGTTCTGGCTGGAGGTTCAAGTGATTTTCTCTTGTGTTTCCCTTGTGCTTGTTTGGGTTGTGTCACTGTCGTGTTTGTGGCACCTTTGGCTGATTACTTTGTGCACAGATTACTCACAGACACTTTGTGCCCTCAGAACAGCAATGGATCATTTATTCATCATGCTGTCCTTTAGAAAATGCTCTCTATAAAGTTGGAATAGGGAGTATCATGAATGAAGCTCCAAAATTTATAGGACATGTGAGAAAAGTATTTGTGCTAATTAATTTTTTGCCTTTTCCCTTTCTGAGAAGAGGTTTTCAAATCCAAACCACTTGTTGCTCATTCATTCTTGGAATTTATTCTTTAAAAAAGTTTTTCTTTGTAGCACATACATAAAACCAATAATGATTAAGCACTTTTTATTCAGGATATAGCTTTCCATACTTATAGTAAACACAGAAGTGTCAGACAAAACTGTGTAATTTGTGGTAGATGTGTATTTTATATTTAAACAGTTTTTATAATCCTCTGCTTAAAATAAACCCCAGTTCTCAGATATTTTGTATTAGATGATGAGCATGGCTTTTTCTGTATTAGGCTGAATATGTTTTTGCTTTATATGCATTTATAATTACACTCTTCTTCATTCTTTGTTGCACATGGGTATTGACAAAATAATAGAGTATGTTCACTTTTTTGTTCCACTGTATTAACGTGAGAAGCTGAGCTCTGCTCCAACACACAAAGTTTCATGTCACTGAAAAAATTAGACACACAGTCCTTGCTAGAAAAAAGAAGAGTTTTGCATTTATTCTCCTACACTGAACACTATCTTCCTCCTAATGTCTTTGAAATAAGGTTTCATTATTTCAAAAAGACTGCCTGGCTTACTGGATGAAAAAAAAGCCTGTTCATCTTGAGGATAGATTTAAATCAATTCTGTAGTGCTCAGCATGCTTGTTGCTTTTAGCTTTTCCTCTGTCACGAACAGTATTTTCTAGCACAGAATAACCTTACAGCCCTTAGCAGAATTTGATGCAATTGACAGCTTTTGTTAGAAAAATTCTGGTGAAAATTGTACGCAGGAGGTTGGGGTTTCCAGCCCAGGGGAGACAGCAGTCCCTGAGATAATCACAGCATGTTTTGAGGAAGCTCACATTAATTTGGCTGTGAACACAGTGCCTCAGTAGCTATAAATTTAGTTTCCAGGAAAAGATATTCGTTTTTCCCTCAACAAGCTAAAGCAGAGGTTTGGGGAGCTGCAGTAAGAAAAAAGAAGAAAATGCTCATTTGGAACCTGAGGAAGGTTTAACGCTCCCAAACCTCCACGTGCATCATTTGCTGCTGATTTTCCTGGTGCCCATAAGGCAGCAGCAGGACTCTCCATCAGCTGAGGGGTCCCTGTGTCAGCAGGCTCAGCCCCAGCCCCGGGTGTTGCCTGGAAACAGCTCTGGATGGGAGCTGCTCCTGGCAGCTCCATCTGCCTGGGCGGGATGCCCTCCTCACCCCCGGGACATGGGGCACAGCCACCACACTGCTGGAATGCTCTGTTCCCTCCCAAAAAAAAGCATTTCAAACCACAAATTCCAGCCCAGCACACAGGTGTTAAGGGTTGGAATTGTATGTGTTGGAATGAATATCTGCTCCTTGTCAAAATCTCTTGTAATAATGGAATTTTGTATTCAGGTCCTTGGTTGAATTTCAGTTCAATTCCTGGCTATAGTTGCTTTGCAGTGTTTTCCTGTTTCATTTTGATAGAGAAATATGTTGAGGTAAGTCTAGTTTTAACTAGAGAGATCCTGGATTTTCAAATTCAGTTTCACAGCCTATGGATTTGGGTGTTTGACCTTCTATTAATGGTGCAGTGATGCCTCCAGTGCTCCAGCAAAGCTGCAGTGCATTGAGCAAACCAGTAAACAAAGCAATAGAAGACAGAAAACCATTGAAAATAAACATGACAGGCAGAGGAGATAGAATTGTTCCGATTATACAGTGGGAAATCAGGGACAAATAGTGACTGGCAGGGGGTCTGGAGCAGGAATGGAAATGTAAAACCCAGATAAAGCAGAGTCTCCACTCATTCCCCGGTGTGGAGAGGTTTTCCCATTGCCTGGAGGCATCCCTGAGGTGGGGATGCTGCAGAGGGCAGTGCTGGGAGCAGCGCCCTG
The DNA here is from genome assembly GCF_051311805.1 of Agelaius phoeniceus. Lineage (NCBI taxonomy): Eukaryota > Metazoa > Chordata > Aves > Passeriformes > Icteridae > Agelaius > Agelaius phoeniceus. The sequence continues at coordinate 12,807,309 of NC_135280.1, read as the reverse complement.
CCCTGGCTGTGCTGCCCCAGCCCAAGGTGGAACCCAGGAGCTGGGGTTGAGCTGGGAGTGCTGCCAGGGCAGGGCTGGATGCTTGGGTTGGGCTGCATTTCTGAGCTCATTCTACAGATGAATTGCTGTGCCTTGCCCTCCCCTGCACCCCTCCCTAGCCTGAAACTGCAATCCTTTGGCAAACAAGACATTTCTCTTTAGTGTTGCACTGGAGCTCTCTGGAAAAAGATAAGAAATCAGAAGTGTTGCAGAGTTTGGCAGGAAGTTTCTACAATTCTTGCCCATTCTGTTGTTTTTTTTTCTTACTCTTCAGGTTGTGCATGCAGCAACAGCTGTTCCATAATTTGATAAACATACTGTAATTAAGTGATCTTGTTTATTAGTAACACCTTTCCCTGACTTGGAGATTTTAAAGTAGCAGAGAAAGGATGAGCCAGGGTTGCTGCTTCTTGTTAATTTGACAGCTTCATCCTTTGGAAGCTCTGCCGTGGTTATCCGTGTTTTAAACCCTGCTGGATGTAAATATATTTATTCTAAAAGGCTTTTGCTCTCCAGTCTTACCTTGCAGAGCAATCTGGCAGTGATGCAGAGGCACCTACAGGAAGGGCTTATAAAGGCAGTGAAAGAAAGGCATTTAAACCCCTTTTCTCTAATTTTAGTGAGCTGTGTTTTCCTTGGAATTGTAAACACGCGGAACAAAATAGAAGAGAAAGAGCTGTAATTGCATTGAGAATATTATAGGGCATTATGAGTCCTTTTTTCCCCCTCATTAAACACATCTTGAAAAATTGTTAAAAGAATAAATCTATTTTCCAAAACATCATAGCATGCCATGGAGCAGTCTGAGGAGTTTAGTGTGATCTAGGGATTTCTACCTGAGAGATGTGAAAAAAAATAATTGTGAAAGAGACCTATTATAAAATACCACAATTCTCTTAGAAAGAAACCAATATTATAACTTTATTCTAAAAAATATAGAAGAAAAAAAAATTAATGATGGTATTCTTTTTTATTCCTCTCTCTCTATTCTGATGCAGTCTGAATGAGAGTATTAGTCTAGAGAGTTGAATATTTTTTAAATTGCAGCACTTTGAATTACTGATATGTGCAAATTACAGTAAAAAAGGGATGAAGAATGGTAGTTAGACAACGTAAATGATGCAGTAAGTTCTGCTCCATTACTTTATCCCAGCTAGGATGGGGAACTGTTTAGTTGTTAGGATCTGCTCCACTGTCCTATTATTCATTGTTGTTTTGCAATATCTTCAAATATCTTCAACAGTTATTGTAGGAATTCATTAAGGACCGGGAGCAGCGAGGCATTTACCCACTCCTAATGATGAGCAGCAGAATATTCTCATGGATGTTTTTGCTTCAGAAAAAGCTTAACTAGGGTAGCTGAGCCTGACCTCTGCTGGATTTATCTTCTTTTTTTTTTCCTAGTGCTGCTGTGAGGTAATTCAGTGTTAGGTGGCTGATTTGTAATATTGCTTTTCCATTAGTTAGAAATGTTTCACTAGATATGTGCTTTCCTGTTTAGGCAGCTAAATATACTTCTTTTGTTTAATTTGGTGGGCTTGGGATTTTTAAAATCTGCATGTTCCAAGGTTTCATTTACCACAGGGGAAGAAAATGTTGTGGGTTTTTTTTTCCTTGCTGTCATTAATGTGAAGTTTTTATGAGTAAAATCACCATTTTTTTGGACGAAGGAGCAGTTATGCGGGAGCAGGTTTATAGGAGTCACTGTTAAACCACTGCTATAATTTCTCATTTCCTGAATGGTAAAAGGGCTACAAACCAGAGTATCAGTGGTCTGCCTGTGATTTACAGGTGATTCTGCTGCTCAGCTCACTGAAACCATGAGCTTCCTACAGAAATAAAGGAGCTGTCCTTGTTTAGATTGTGCTTTATCACTGCTGCAGGTGATTTCTGTATTTATTTGGGCAGCTACAGTTACTCTCTCAAAGCAGATTCAGGAGCATAAGGCTCACTGAAATTGAATAGGACATGTTGAAAACATGAAGCAGACTCCTAACACGGGGTTATTTTGAAATATCACCGTAGATTATCACAAATTACAACTCTGTAACTAAAATTAGCATTGTAAATTCCCTTGGCTGTATAGAAATGTACATGTAAAGAAATATTGTAGCAATTTCCTAATTTCTCCTTCTTCTCTTTTAACAATTCAGTCCCTGTTTCTTTCTGATGGGTTCTTCTGTGCACTTTCTAAATTCTCAATCTTTCCAAGTGGTGTTTGGAGTTAACCAAGTAAAAGCCTTAGGGGTTAAATACAGCCTGGCCTGGGCCTGTGAATTTACTGTTCATGGTTTTTCTGACATCACTGAGATTCCTCCTTCACGAACATCACAAAGACATTTTCTTACTCAGGCTTTCTGAAAATGTCCACATGCATGTAAACACCCAAAATACTTGCACTGGCAATTGTTTGCACTCTGGATGTTCTCCAGATTGCAGCATTAAGGGGGTTTTGATCAAGTTCATTTCCACAGCTCCGTGGCATTTAAGAGCTATCAAGCCCCAATATTCCTGTGAGATTAGTATGTGCTATTATCTCTTTATTACAGAAGCAGAAGCCAGAAAATTGAGCAGCCTGAGTGATGTGCCAGGAGAAGGGCTACAGCAGAGCTAGGATTTGAATTCATGTTTCTCAAATCCCAAATCATTGCCTATGTTCTTGGGCCATCTTTCCTCTGCTCTGCCTTTAATCCAGGAACTTTTATTCTTAATGATTTTTTCATTTAACAGTGAAAAAGACCTTAGAATTTCATGCTCCTTCCTGTCTCATAAAATTTGAAAATTTTCCCTAAGAAAATCCTGCTGTTATTAAATGTGCATGGAAAGTGTGTGATATGCCAAGTGCTATCAGCACAGGGCAGAGCTAATTGAAATGTGACATTCCTGGTGATGATCTGGGTCATGCCAAGGCTGTCCCCTACCTTTAATGAAGATATACAATTGATCCCCTTTTCTTTGAAGAGCTTACAGACTTCTGAAAGGTTTTTTTTGGTTATGCAGGGTGGAGGTGCAGCCATAGCAAGTACTTGGGCAGTTCAGTACAGCAAGTTTTAAAGCTGGCCAGGCTGCTCTACATTTTGGGGTATGCTGCTGGAAAAAACCACTGAGTGAGGTCCCTCAGGGTCAGGTTGGGCACTCAGGGTCACTGTGAGGTCCCTCAGTGCTGTGGTCAGTGGGGAATGCCTGTCCCTGCACACAGAGCACTCAGAGCCCATCTGGTGCCCTGTAATTGTCTCTTTATCCTTGTCTGAGGTCCTGCTGAGCATCCCTGGGCACAGCCTGGTCCTCTGCCAGTGGGGGAATGTCTCTGCTGCTCATGGAAATGAACAGCAGCATTGGATTGCAGAATTTAGAGATGGGGAGGATTTCATTTCCTTTTTGTCCCACCATTGCATTTGAGGTTAGGTACTGAGCTGACAGGTCTGTGCTGTAGTGTAGTTCCTGTGTAGCACAGGCACAACCAATCAACCACAGCCTTTGTGGGAATTTTTATTTCTCCTGGAAGATGTGTTAAAAATCATATAACTGATAATAGGTCTTTAAAGTTTGGATATGGGGTGGCAGTTGGAAAATGCATCTCCAGGAAGGAAGGACAGCTCTGGGGACTAAGAAAGATCTGTTGATATAAAATGAAAAGTTTATCCTCATGCTGCATCATTTGAGAAACTTAAATAGGTGAAACAACACGAGTTTGGCAAAGTAGATTTGTATCTGGCAGCATTTACTTTTCCTTCAGGAATGTTTGATATCAGAAACTGAGATGTACCTCCCAGACCTGCTTCTGACTGTGGGCCTTCCCAGGAGCTCACTGCACTGTGGAGCGTTCTAGAATTACCACTGGAGTCCAACAGGGTGGGATTTCTCACCAAGGAGTTAAGCTTTATCTTTGACAGTATTAAAATATGTTTACTCCTGTTAATGCATGAAGGAGAGCAGTTTGTGACCTACCAAAACCCACTGCACACTAATCAGGGCAAGTTTGGGCAGGGGGGTCAAAGAGCAGAGCTCCTGGCTGTGTGTGCAGAGTGAGTGGGCTGGTGTTCACAGGGGTCCCAGGACGAGGGGAGAGATGAGAATCCTGACTCCATGGTTCAGAAGGCTGATTTATTATTTTATGATCTCTATTATATTAAAAGAAAATTATATATTAAGACTATACTAAAAGAATAGAAGAAAGGATTTCATCAGAAGGCTTGAAGGGAAAGGAATGGAATGATAACAAAAGCTCGTGACTCTCACACAGTCCAAGACAGCTGGACTGTGATTGGCCATTAATTAGAAACATCAACATGGACCAATCACAGATGCACCTGTTGCATTCCACAGCAGCAGATAATTATGGTTTTTCTTTTCCTCTGAGGCTTCTCAGCTTCTCAGGAGAAAAAATCATAGCAAAAGGATTTTTCATAAAGTATGTCTGTGACAGAGGGAGGGCTGTGTGCCCTCCTGAATTCCTAAATCCTTGTGCAGCCCCAGCTCACTGGTTGAGGAGGGAGAGTGAGGAAAAAGAGCAAAAAAAAAATGAAATAAAGACAATCCTGATACTGTGCAACCATTGCTCAGCCACAGCCTGGCAATAGCAATAACACCTTATCAGCACTGCTTTAGTCACAAATCCAAAACACAGCCCCACATGGGCTGTATCTGCATTTCTGTGATGAAAATTAACCCTGCCCCACCTATAACACTCCTGGTTTTCTTCACTGGGAAGTTTCTGCTTTCCTCATCTGTGCCCCCGAGGAACTTTGATGAGCAGACCTAGGAAAGAGAAGAGAAGCCCTGGCAGAGTGGTTTTGTTTGTTGGAGAGTTTGTTGTTGTGGTGGTTTTTCCCCTCATCTTGAAGGATAGTTTACACAGCTAAATGACACAGTTATAAAATATATATATATATTGGCCTACACTGAGAAAAAAATTGATCTGAAATCCTTCACAAATTATGTTTTTATCAAGACCAAGATGTTGTGTGCTATTGATTTTTAGATCCACACAGCCTACAAGTAATAGAAATCGCAGAGACAAAATAATTTAAGATGGTTTTCTGTCTTTTGTGTAAGCCAGGTTAGGATATTGAAGAACAAATCAATTTCTTTGCCACTTAGATTCCTTGAAACCCAAAAGAAAATTTCAGCCTGAGTTATGGTTCCCAAATATTTGTATTTTCTGGTTCCAAGTTTTTTCCTGTAGGCAACAGGACTTGTTTTGTCTGACAAGCTTTTTTGCACTTTGCTCACTAGTAGTGCAACAGGGAGCAGTAAAGAGAAGCATACAGGAAACAGGAGCACTATGGATGAAACCTAGCAGCAAAAAAATGTGAAATGGAATTATGCAAAAATCTCATGTAAATAGCAAAATCTGCAGGGGATTCAGTCCAAAGTAGGGGGGGAATGGTGAAGTGGCAGAAGCCCCATCTCTGGGCCTGGGCCCCACTCCCCTGTGTGCTCTGATCACACTCGGAGGGGATCAGTTCTGCTCAAGTGTTGGATAATCTGACAGTGGGAGCTGGATGGATCAGGGCAGAATCAGCTCCATGGAGGTTTCTTTGTCATTCAGGGCAGGAATTCTGAATACTTGAATCATTGGGCTTGAAATAACACTCACCTGGAGAAATAAAACAATGACAATAAACCCACTAAAACTAATGAAAGCAGATAGTACACAAGTGATTTTATGGCAGCTCAAACAAGTTCCTGTGACTGACTCAGGAATGTTTATTTAAGGAATGTGTTCAGGAGGATATTTAGATTTAAAAGCTACAGGTATGCTCAGAACAGCACACTCTGTGTTTGATAAATTGTGGACAAAAAAAATACTTGTTTAGACCTGATGTTTAACTACCACAGGAAACCTGCATTTGCATAACTTGATGAATAACATGAGAGTTGGGTTTTCTTCAGCTTTGTTGGGTACCAGAGGGAGAGAGCAGGAACATTCTGCAGAGAGTACTTTTAAAGCAGCTCTGAAGCTCACTTGTTGAAGTGCTGAAAATATTTTGTGCCAGCTGATGTGCAGTTAAATGGAATAGTCTGATCCTCAGTAGGTTCAGGGGTATTTGTATCACCATCTAATTTTCCCTGAAAGACACTTTGATGTAATAGGAGACAACTTTTTCATGATTCATAATCTTAAAGAAAATGGCCCATATTTAAATTGACTGTGGCTCTGTCTCCAGATGTCAATAAATTATTTCTTCCAGAACACTGGTCCCAAATGCAGATCCTTGTAAACATCCCCCTCACTACTGCTCCTTCCTGGTATCCAAACTCTGCCTCTGTGGTTTCTTGGGAGATGTTTTTAGTGTTCAAAGTGGGGAAATTATCCCAAGCACTGTTTTGCCTGCACCCTCTGGAGATTTCATCACTCTGTCCCAGGCATACTCCTCTTCCTCTTTTCTGTTCCATCCCACTTCTCCCCCTTGTGGGATGTTTCTCAGATCTGGGAATGAAGTCCTGCCTGGATTCATGCTGCATTCCAGGGGGGGATTTTATCCCTTCCTTTATGGCCTCTCTGGGTTCAATGCTGAAGGAACAGAGAGGAGAAAAACAGCAGAATTCTTCAATTGCTAATAGTGCAGGATGGGAAGAATAAAAGCCCTAAAATGCATGGAAAGGCCACCTGAGAATATTCTAACCTGAAAATAAGCCCAATTCCAAAATTCCAAGGGCTAATGCTCTGTGCAGCAAAGCTGGGAAGGTTCTCATACAAAGGTCTGTTCTTTAGGGAGGGGGATTATCTGCTTAAATTGCAATATCAGTGGAACCACTGCAGGAGGCTTGGGCTGGAAGGCAAAACCCACTTGGTGACCCAGTTATTCAAGGAATCTCATGGAATGGAATGAAGATCTCCCAGCCCTGTGTGTGGCAGATGCAGTCACTGCTGATAAAAGGACACATGGTGCAGATTGCAGATCCAGGTTATGCTGAGGAAAGAGGAGAGGGATTCACTGGGAGGGCAAGGAGGGCAGGGGGAAATGCAGCCTGAGACAGAGGAGAGGAGCAGCCTTAGACACACTTGGGTAGTGGGGACTGGAAATTAGGATCTGTATCTCAGCACAGAGAGAAGTGATGGGGAGATTTTAGGGGCACATCCATAAACCAGGAGGCTGAAGTGCAATGAATCCACTGGGTCTGCCAGAATTCCACTGGAATTAATAATTTTTCATTAATTTGTGAATTTTTTATTGATTTTTGATTTTTTAATTGATTTTTTTTTATTTTTTTCCAAAAATCGATTTTTTACAGTGAAGGGGCTTGATAGAGGGAAGTGCATGGGAATCTACAGTGTTCAGTTTGTAAAAGGGACAAAATAATGTCCCATATTTCTGTTGAGACAGGATTGTTCCAAGCAGGCAGAACTAAAACTGACAGGCAAAGTGTAGAAAGCTGAAGGATTAAGTGCCAGAATAAAATTCACTTGGAGAATTTCATAATAGATGGAAATCTTTCCTTGATGAGGGCGTGCGTGACTTATTATTGCTCAGAAGGGTTTTTTTGGAAACATCAGATGGAGTTCTCAGCAGCATTAGTTCCATGCTTGACAGCTGTCAGAAAAAGCAAATTGAATATTTAGCAACTTTGAGAGAAGGCACTGAACACAGAAAATGCAGCCCTGTTTCTGCTGGAGCTGGTTTCACACGTGCTGCTGCACACAAATTTTGGTTCCCCAGTGTCTCCCTGAGGTGTGGTCCAGGGAAGGTGGAATGAATGATCAGAGGGGAGGAGGAGCTGCTGTGCAGGGGAGACAGGGAATGCATGGTGCAGCCTTTCCCTTGGGAAGGGAGTGACAGAGGAGTGAAATGGAGAAAGGGTAGATTGGAATTATGACTGATATCGATTTGAATATTGATGTTCTAGTGATGTGACTCATGAGGCAGGGATTATGGAGTCAATGACTGATGAAAAGCATGGCTCTTTTTGTGCTGTTCAACAGCTTTTCCACTGGTTCAGATGCAAAAAATAAATGTGAGTTAAGAATAATTGTCTAAGTTCATGTATGGTATTTTCTTACACAACAAAATGCAGGATATCCCTCTTGGCAGATTACAGTGGGAACACTGGTGCTTGTATTCTTTCATGAACATCTAAAGGTGATTGTTGTAGGACAGGGGATTTAACTGACACAATCCACTTAAACCAGCTCCTCTGATGTGTGGCATTAGAAATGTATTCATGGATCTGGTGTCTGGCTCTTGGTTATGGCTTTTTGTGTATAGAAATTGGGTATCTAGAAATACATAATGGGAAATTTAAAGACAGGAATCAGCATTTGTGTTATTCACTGGCTTTAAAAAATGTGTTTGTTGAATTATGATGAAAGAATACTATTTAAATCTTTTAAAGTGGCAGTACTTTTCTTGAAAGCCATTTTCTCTTGAATTGATTCCGATCACATAATTTTAGATTCCAAAATGTTTTATTGATCTGTTTAGGGAGAAAATCTGTGCCTTGGCTTTCAGGTGAACCTCCTCATCTCAGTGTTCTGTGATGTGGGATGCAGTTTCACTCAGCTTTGATACTTAGCTACCCAATCCTCCTTTTTTTTTTTTTTTTTGATTAATGGTAGAAGAAACTCCATATTTTATAGTGAGCAATACCAATGATGCTGCAAGCCAGCTGCTTTCCCAGGAGTGCTGGTGGGAAGGGAAATGCTTTCAAACCAAGTGTGTTCCTTTGCTGGCAGTGCCCCCAGGAACAAGCCTGGGAGGTTTTGGAGATCCCCTTCTGTGTTCCTGCAGCCTCTGAGGATAGTTTCATCATTTCAGTTATAAGTCCATGGTTTTTTTTATTGGAAAAACCAATAAAACACATGATAGTCAGACAACCCTTCCAGTTATTTGAATGTGGGTTTTTAATGATCTTACAATGTGTTGTCTTGGCCAAAGATCAAGGAGTGGTCAGTTTGGTGTCTGTGTGGGGATGGGATTTTCTTTTTCATCTCCTGCCTTAATCAACCTTTTGTGTCTTCTTCTGCCCAGAGTAGTTGTGACCTGGAGTGGACTGACACTGTTTTGTGGATATAATGAATATAATTATATCATCAATAATAAATACCATTAATATAAGAATATGGTACAGGCCACAGTATTTATTTCCTGCTTTTTTCCAGCATTCCTAACTTCAGCTGAACACAGAGAAGGCAGTTTATCATTCATTTTTGGAGAAAATTTGGGTGTTTATACAATGGAGAAACACTGGAGAAAAACTCCATTTACATAAGAATTCAGGAGCAAATGAAACAAAGCTAACTGCATCCTCATTATTCTATTTGAATGCAGCCAACTCTGCCATTTGGTGGAAGGCCTTATTAATGACTCCTAAATGAGCAGACTTGGGATGGTGATATTATCTGTGATGCATTATTGAATCAACAGAAATAAACCTGCTGTCATTAGCCTAATTATTTAGATATGCTGGAAGATAATGACTATTTTAAGTGCAAATAAGCTGCAGTTAGCAAGCAACTAACCAAATAAATAAGTGAGGTGGGATAGCGAGGGAGTGACTCACGGGAGCAGGGAGGGAAAGGGGAGAAATGCGAGGAATTATTGGAGAAAAACACTCAGGATGCCAGTTCTCAGTGTGCCAGGGAGGGCAGTGCTGCTCCTTGGGAGGGAGGGATGGAGGATGGATGAGGGATGGAGGGATGGATGGAGGGATGGATGGAGGGATGGATGGAGGGATGGATGGAGGGATGGATGGAGGGATGGATGAGGGAGGGAGGGATGGAGGGATGGGTGGAGGAGGGATGGATGGGGATGGATGAAAGGATAGATGATGGATGGGGATGGATGGATGGATAGACGGACACATGGATGGATGAGGGATGGATGGATGAGTGGAGGGAGGTAGGGATGGATGGATGAGGGAGGGATGAGGGATGGACATGGATGTGGGGTGGAGGGGTAGAGGGCTGGATGGAGGATGGATGGATGAGAGATGGACATGGATGGAAGGATGGGTGGAGGATGGAGGGATTGAGGGATGGATGGACACAGGGATGGATGAGGGATGGATGGATGAGTGGAGGGAGGTAGGGAGGGATGGATGGATGGATGGATTTAGATGGAGGAGGATGAGGGCTGGATGGAGGATGGATGGATGAAGGAGGGATGGATGGATGAGTGGAGGGAGGTAGGGATGGATGGATGACGGATGGATGTGGATGGAGGGGTTGAGGGCTGGATGGAGGATGGATGGATGAGGGATGGACATGGATGGAGGGATGGATAGATAATATATAAACAGAGGTGATATTGGATGGATGAATGGATAGATAAGGAATATTGATCTAGATAAGGAATATTTATCTATTAGATAGATGTAGATAGATAGAAAGAAAAACAGGGGTGACTATGGATGGATGGGTGGATGGGTAGATAGATAGCTGTGATATTTTACCTGGATTTTAGTTTTTCTTTTTTCATTTTAACTCTCCTGCTTTGCCAGAACATCTGTCTGAAGTGAACTCTGAGCCTGTGCTGGATGAGCTCTGCCAGGGGCTCTTGGTGCAGCTGTGAGTGCTGAAATTGCCCACAGATGGGCTGGCTGGGCTCAGCAGCACCAGCTCACTGGGGTTGGGCTGCTCTGCTGCCCTTCAGTGGAAAATCAGTGCCCACGAGCTAAAAATAACTCTTCTTCTTGTTATGAGTTAGTGGGGGAAGAAAAAAAAAAGAGAGAGAAGGAAACTAAATTAACTTCCTGAAAAATACTTGTCAAATGTAGTTGAATAGCAGCTAATTTGAATGTCAAGTTTTCTCATTAATACCTTGATTAAAATAATTTCCTTTTTATAGCCAAAATACTTGCATAAATGTAGAAAATATAATAATGTAGAAGTTATATTTGAAACCTTTTTTCTGAGGTTAGATGTGTTTGTAATTAAGTCTGTCTGCCAGAAGAAAATAAGGGTTACAGGCATCTCCTCATATTTGTGTGCAGGAATTTGTCTTCATGCATAATTTTTCCCTAATTAGCTGTTAAGAAAAGGAAAAAACAGTTGGTTTGTGTGTTGTTTTGGGTTATTGTTGAGGTTTTTCCTCAATATCAATGTAAAGCTAGTGAAAAGAGTTCTCTCTGATTGCAGGAAGCCTGTACTGTCTAAAAGAAGAGGAAATTTTAGAATTAAATTTTCTCTTAGTGCCTGTGACTTCACAGTTTGCCAATAAATTCCCTTTTCTATTTCATTATGGACTGTGGGACTTTTGATATCTGCAAGTTTTTATGCAATTTCATCCTGGTTCTATTTTAAGTGACTGCAGCCTGGAAGATCCTCTGAGCAAGGGGTAAAGGGGAGTCCTTTGCTCTGAGTGTTCAAAAAGAGACAAAATGCCCCAGAAGCCAAAGCTTCCTGCAGTTTGACTGAAGGTTTCTCCTCAGTGACACAACTCTCATGTTAAAAACCATCTCCTGTGTTTACCACCCATCAGAATTCATCCTCTATTATATTTAGAGCACAAGATTTACGTAGTGTGAGTACATTTACTTTCCCATGCTTCTTGTTGGGATATTGTGGAAACCCAGGGCACAGGGAATATTTCCCTGTCTGCTTTGGGGTGTCCTGGCCACCAGGGGAGCACTGACTTTGACTTTTATTCATGGAGAAAGTTTCTTTGACTTCAAGATTGACTAGAATCCACAAAAGTGTGCAATAGATTATAGAGAGTTGTGTAGGTGTATCACTTGGTGAGAAATTTAGGTTTTGGGATTTTTAGTATGTTGTGCATGGAAGCAAGATGGAGGGCACAGGGTGTTGTCCTGGGTTTCTTCTTTATGCTTCTTCTTCCTTCCTCTTCATGAGTTTAGGTAGCATTCTGTAATGAGACAAAAAAGTTCGCACTACAAGCTTCAAAAGATCAATTATTAGTTTAAAAGGGAAAATAATCCAGGTGTCAGTTCTTAATTGGATAGTTTAGTCTTAAAAGACCTTGGAACAGGAGATTGTTGGCCATTTTGTGCCTTCTAATGGAAAGCTGCCCTACTCACAGTAGTGAGACTGTTTCACTGATAAGAAATAACAAACACTTGAGTCCAGACATGAAATACCATTTTAAGCAGCTTCAATCCAGACCTAGAGAAACCAATAGCTTATTAACTAAGGATTTTTTAAGCTGAATTTTCTGCTCTTTCTGAAATTCACTTGCAAAGTCCTATCAGCCATTTTCCTATGCCAAGTGCTAAATGTGTTTCAAGCAGAAAAGCGCTGTGCTCTCCACCTTTCACTGCTAAGAGGTGCTCACAGGCTACAGTTTTTGTTTGCTTTTAATGTATCAGTTGTTGAGCCAGGAGAGAGTTTCTGTTGTAGTGACATCAGGGAAGAATTAAAGTGCCAATAATATCAGGAGTTTCTCAGGTCTAGTGTTAACAATTCAATGGTGTTAAACATACTGAGATAGATGTGGTGATTTGTAGTGCATTTCTCATTTCAGTGGCTTTGCATTGCTCATGCTTTGGCATAAAAGGTCAATTAAATGGTATTTCAGTTGAGAGAGTTGCATGTGTCTTGACACCAAAGTAGTTTCCTTTCTGGAAAAGTTTAACCTACAACAAAATTGTAATGCTCAAAATATACAAAAGAGAAAGCCCTGCACAGAGTCCTTATGAAACCATTCTGAAGTTGATGAATGTTTCATGGAGTTTATTTACAATATGTATAATAGGACTTTGCATAATTCAAAAGCATGCTATTTGATCTTGCAGCATTTATTGAACTAAGAGTTTTTATAAAATGCATAAACAAATATATCAAACCAATGGTGGAAGTACTCCAGGGTAAAGTATATCAGCTGTCTGAGAACTCTCTCTAAAGTGCTACTCGAGACTCTCAGTGTGCAAATGCCCTGTACACAATGAGCCTTTAAAACACATTTTCATATTTAAAATGATTCCTCTATCCTTTAGAACAAAAAATATTTGGTTTTTTTTTGAGTCATAATGATTCAGTAGGGCATAAATAGGCACCATATGAAGATTTATGCAGGTCCTCAGTAAATCCTGGTTCTTGGGGGGTTTATTCTTGCAGATCTACAGTTTGAAGACTCAGTCTTGTGGGAGTCACCCACACTTCCCCTGCATGGGGCTGTGGGATGTCAGCAGACACATTCCAGAAAGAGCCTTCATTCAGACAGAGACACCCTGACTTTCCCTGGGGTTTTCAGTACTTTTGTGATATCATTTTCTTGATATCATTTTCTTATCCTTGGTCCTGGAGTGCCAGGTTCTGTTAGGGATGTTATTCATGTGGAGGGAGCCTGCAATAAACCCAGCTGCAAAGGCACTGGGCTAAGCTTGTGATAACTGAAACGTGTCTGGAGACAGATTTTTCCTTCCTAGGTTTTTCCTTTTTTTCTTTTTTTTAAATTTCAGATTTTTCTTTGTTTAGTTAATGACATGTAATCATTGCAGCAGCCTGTGGAACGAGCACTGTAACATCTGCATGTTATTCACAAGCCATTGCTGCTGTGTCTAGAAGAGGAAAACATCTCCCACTGCCTTCTCCCACCTGCCAGTCTGGACTGAGACTGACAGGACAGAAAGCAACCTTAGAAAAACTGATCATTGATAATGGGAAATTAGATTCAAACTTGGATTAATTTGCCAATCTCAGCTCTTTGGCTGCTGCTGCTTTTAAAAGTTTGGAGATCTGATTTCTGTGGGGGGTTTTCTTTGGCTGCCAAGTTTTCCCAAATGTCACAGGTCTGGTTCACATCCCATCCAATCTCCTTGGCTCATCCAGTGTTTTTGTCAGGGAATATCTCTGTGGTGCTGTGGGCATGAAGTAAGCAAAACCAAAAAGAAAAATGTGTTGTTTTTGTCATTTGGAAGATATTTAAGAATTCCTTTGCCTGGAAGAGGAACAGCAGCATTAACCATTAGTCAGTTTTCTTCTTGCTTTGTAAAATTCTGTAATATGACATCTCCAAGTATCATCATTCTGTGATGAAATGGGGACAGTGACAAATTATTTTCATTCTGTAACCTCCAAGCCTGTATTTTGTTGTTTATTAACCCTTAAAGGCCTCTGATTCAGCAGCAGTAGGGAGGCTTGCATGTAAAAACAGAAGAGGGGCCCCAGCACAGATCCCAAATTCTCCAGTGGTACAGTCAGAGACCTCCCTCTGTGCCTGTCCAGTGCTCCAGGGAGGGTTTGAGAAACCCTCACTCACAGGGTTTGCAAGGAAGGATAGGATTGCAATGTAAACTTTGGTTGTGTTACTAGAATCATAATTTATAAAAATTATAGAATCACAGACGTGTTTGGGTTAGAAGAGACTGTGGTAGTGTTCACAGGGGTCTTAGGATGAGGGAAGAGATGAAAATGTTGACTCCATGTTTCAGAAGGCTGATTTATTATTTTATGGTATGTATTATAGTAAAACTATACTAAAAGAATAGAAGAAAGGATTTCATCAGAAGGCTGGCTAAGAATAGAATAGGAAGGAATGATAACAAAGGCTTGTGACTGACCGAGAAAGTCTGGACAGCTGGGCTGTGATTGGCCATTAATTAGAAACAACCACATGAGCCCAATCCCAGATGCACCTGTTGCATTCCACAGAAGCAGATAACCATTGGTTACATTTTGTTCCTGAGGCCTCTCAGCTTCTCAGGAGAAAAAAATCCTAAGGAAAGGATTTTTCATAAAATATCATGGCTACAGATGAGACTATAAGAGCTCCCACCCCTGCCATGGCAGGGACACCTCCCACTGTCCCAGGCTGCTCCAAGCCCTGTCTGACCTGGCCTTGGACCCTTCCAGGGATCCAGGGGCAGCCACAGCTGCTCTGGGCACCCTGTGCCAGGGCCTGCCCATCCTCACAGTGTGGGATGGTGTCTTCTGTAAAACTAATAAGAAAATGCAGCTGAGGATGGTGGGCTTAAGGAGGGACCACAAATATAGTGAAAAATATCAGTGATTGTTGGGGAAGATGAAACAGGAAAGCCTTATAAATATGATTGTCTGGCAAAAGATTTTGAGAATATGGAAACTATAAGTGAGATTGAAATGAAAGCAAGCTTTGAGATCCCTCAGTTACTGAACAACTGGAAAACAATGGCATGGCCAGCTGAAGGTGATCCCCTTTTGATGGAACAACACCCTCTGCTTGCAGACAGGCCCAAGGGTCAGAGCAGACCCTGCCAGCTTGGCAGAAGGGACCCAAAGAGGAGTTTTTAGGGTTTAAAATGTAACCCAGTGTGGTAATGTAATGATTCTTATAGGCTGTATGGAAATGCTATAGGATTTGTATCTTGGACTAGATTGGTTAGTGAGAATTAGAATATTCAGCACAGAAGATTTATTGTATTGGAATGGGAAATTCGTGCTCTTACTCTCTTACTCTCTCACCCTCCCATCCTCTCTCCCCCTCTCTTCTCTCAGTCCTGCTCTGAGCTGTGGCTGCAGCTCCCAGCAGGGCCCTGCCCCCAGGCCCTTTGCAATGAACCCCAAGTTCCTGACCTGGCTGCAGAGATTTCCCTGACCATCCTACCCCTCATGCTCCTGCAAGTGACATTACTGAGAAAGGAGAAGCAAACCTGTCTATTAGCATGTGAAAGGAGCCAGCCATGTGCCTTGCTGGCAGAGGGGCTGAGTGGTGCTGGGCCCTGCTCTCTGCTCAGCACCGGGGAGGCCACGCTGGGGTTTTGGGGCCCCCCTGGCCTCCCCAGGACAAGGCTGCTGTGGCTCTGCTCAGCCTGGCAGGCTCGGGGGATGCTGCTCAGTGTCCCTGGGCTGCCAGGGCCTTCAGCAGTGCCTGGTGACAGAGCAGGGCACGAGGTGCACTGGGGCTGCCCCTGCTCAGGAGGCATTGCCCACTGTGGGTTTGGCTGGGCAGTGAGGCCTGGCTTCCTCCTGGGCACCTTCTGGGCTCCTGGGGCTGTGCCAAAGCTGGCTGGACACTGTCCTGGGCAGCTCTGGGTGTCCCTGCTCTGTGTCCAGAGCTCCTGGCCGTCCTCAGCAGCCTCAGGGTTAATTATGCAACAGTGCCAGTGTTAGAGGCTCATGGAACTTCTTCAGACCTCAGCCTCTTCCTACAGCATCATTAAACACTTGAGCAGAGATGCAGGAAGAGAATATTACTTTACAGGGAGTAGTGATTGACATAATTAAATTAGCTAAGAGTCATGCCCTTTCAGTTATATCGGCCACTGCCCAGTGTGATCTCCAAGCATTTCAGGCTCCTTCATGTTGATACATGGAGATAACATCTGTGCCACAACAGTTAGGGAATTTTGTCTTTTCCTCGTGTGAAGGATGAACTTGGAATTTAAATGAACAGAAAATATCCTAAACCAGACAACAAATGCACAGCAACCTCCTAACAGCAAACATCACTTAGTGCCAGGGAGAGGCTTTCTCTGTTGGATATCTTAAAAAAATAAATAAATTAGCCCTACTCTGTCAAGGACAGCAGAAATAAAATTTGAAACCTGTATTGGAGCGATGGAATGGAGCAGTAAAATCTCAAGGTGCCCTTATTTAAACACTTGTCTAAAGACAAGGTTTGGGATTCTCTTAGAAATTTGCATTGTCAGCTGAATGCATTGAAAAGATAACATTCCCATGCAGAGCTGAGCAGGGCATGGAGTATTTTAAAACAGAATAACCTTATCTAAAAAACCCAACCAACCTCAAACAAAAAATCCCCACAACCCAAAACAATGTGATCACTGTAGCCCAGTGTACCCACACTGATTTGTTCTTTGCTTTTCCTTCTTTCTACCTACACTCCTTGGCAGTAACACTTCTCCAAAAAAGAATTTTCACTCTGCTGCTTTCCTTGCTGTGCTAATCACCTGTATCTGAAAATACATCTTCAAAATTGTTTTACTCTGACAGGTCAGCAGATAAAAGCTGGATACCAGGGGGTAAATGCACTCACTAATAGACTTTCTTTCTGTAACCTAAGCAATATTCCAGAAAAAAAACTTGGGTCATCATTGGTGTTAGGTTTGAAAATATCACTGGAAAATGAAGTCCTGTACTTTGTTGCTGGAGATGAGGTTTTATTTTTTTTTTTTTTCTTAGGTTCTGGTTTTCCTGTCTCTCAGTTAATTTATGTGATAATTACCACCACAGCTGACTGACCAAAATCTTTAATGATAAACCTCTAGGAGCCCAGGCCCCATGGTGGGAGTGAGCTATTAGTGCCTCTACGTGTGAGACACACAGAGTGCTTTGCCTTCCAGATTTCCCTCCAGCACAGAGCCAGAGCCACTCAGTGCAAATTGCAGTGTCACAAAGCACTGCCTGCTCCTCCATGCCAGCTCTGCTGGGCTTCTGTGCCAGGGGTAGCATTTCCATCCTGCTGATCCCACAGTTTCTGCAGTACAGAAACTTAGGGTTTGTGAAGGGGCTTTCTACAGGTTTATATGTCTTCATTCTGCTTTCAGGTTTTTTTACACATTAGTATAAAAACACATGCTGCAAGTATTTCTCAGCTCTGTAGGCGCCAGTCTAATCTTACACTTCAGTTTGTAAGACAATTGCAGTGTCACAAAGCACTGCCTGCTCCTCCATGCCAGCTCTGCTGGGGTTCTGTGCCTGGGGTAGCATTTCCATCCTATCCCAGTTTCTGCAGTACCACATCCCCGTTTGGGAGGGCAGAGCTTTGCAAGCAGAGGCTGCTCTGCTGCAGGACCCTCTCAGAACTGGCTGGGCAGTGCCAGCTCTGGAAGGTGCTGAGCTATGCTGATGTGCACAAAAGGCAGGGTTGGCAGTATTTCCATCTTTTTCACACTTGATGGCTTATGGTCCAACAGTGCTGTGCTATATATTATCTGTAAAAAGTGATTTCCCAGGTTGAACTTAAGAATTGCTGAATTATTGATGCATTTTAAGCATGCATTAATGGCTTGGATGTGAATTTCTATATTTAACATAACCACCAGTAATCTGGGCCTGCTTAGGAAAGAGTGTGGTCAATTATTTTTCCCATTATCTAATGTTTGCTTCAGTAAAAACATGATTTATAGTCATCTGATTTATTGAAATATGAGGGTTTTTTGGCAACTTTAGTATTGTAGAACAGAATGTGTTTATTAATTGCCATGACCTAAGGATGCCTTGAATCAAAATGTTGTCCTTGCTAAGAGCTGAATGCCTACAGACCAACAAAACCCCTCAAACAGATCTTTGAAGTTATGGAGCCATTTCAGAGCAGTAATATCACAGCTTCAACAAAAACCACTCTTCACTCTGGAGCCTGGATCTAAAACATCCAGAATCTCCCACTATGTTCTGCTGGAGCCTAAATAGCACACTTGGTAATAAAATCCTGGAGTAGGCATGAATATAATAATTGTTTTAGCTGTTGGCTGGATCAGGCAGCTTCTCTGACTGGAGATGAATTGGATTTTGTAGAGTTAGTTTTGTTTGCAAAAAAAGACCAAACAAATGTGGTGTGGTGAGCTGGGCAACTGTGGGACCAACATTTAATAGGAGAGGAGAGCACTGGCAAGGGCAGCCCTGCTGCCTGGGTAATTCTCTTTATCCAAGACACTGCCTTGGGGTCTCACACAGCTTTAGGCAAGTCAGGAAAGAGCTGCTGCAACCTCCTTCCCACTCAGAGGCCTTTTCTGCTTAAAAAAAAAATAAAAAATGACCTTGAAATCTCAATTTTACACAGCCAGTCAGGGGCTAGGAAATTGATTGGCAATGCTGATATCAACTTAAGTTTGCTTTTAAAATCAACAATCTATTTCCAGCAGCCAGAGCATGCTAGATGGGCAAGGTTTCAAAAGCAGAGTGCCAGAAGGATTCTCATGGCCAGGCCAGCAGGGAAAGGTTTCTTTGAGGCACTTCATGAGACAAGTGGCTTCTCTGGCATCAGAGCTTGTCCTGGTGCCAGAAGCCTTCCTGTGACAACAAGGCATGAAATTCCCCTCCAGCCTGGCATCCAGCTGGATTTGCTCAGTGTGGCAGGGACAGCCAGTTAAATAATACAAAAAGTGATTTTCAACAAGTTTAACCCACCTTACCTAGTTGAGATCCTCTAGGACCACTCTGATACCCTTTACTGCTTTTTAGTGATGGGTTTTTTTCCCCTTGTGTAAAAAAATAGCACTTTACTCTTAATGAAACACTGTTCTGTCACTGAGGATGGGATGTTGGCTTGTGGAACCAGACTCCAGTGTGTAAAGCTAAGGGCCAGATGAGCCATTTTAACATTCCCTGGAGAACTACTGCTCTGAATGTAGGCTGCAGGTAATAAAAGTTGGTGTGTGTTATTTTGGACAGAAGAAGAGGGGAAAATCCCTTTGATTTCTTTTATTCTTGGAGCAGTGTTATAGGAGTGCTCAGTCTGTTCTTTAGGGATGCTCCATACAGTGTTGGTACTTCCTAGCTGATTTCTGGTTTTAAAAAAACTTAAAAACCAAAATTAGCAAAACCAGCTCCACCAGCTCCACCCTAACAGACCCATCCACTACAACTACCAACCTCACAGGCCTTGAGAATAAATCCTCTACTACATTTTTAAACCAGAAAATGAATTTTACAGTTGCAGCACTTGTATTAAGCTGCAAAATGTGATCCCCACCTCACATTGCCTGCCTTCTGTACAAATGAAGTGGCATTTGAAGGAAAAGATGTCATTTGGTACCTTAGGAAAACATGGTGGTAAGGAGTTGTTTCTGGTACATTCTTCATGTTCTCACTGGGGTTGGAAACTTTTAATAGTCCTTGTGAGAAAGGCATCAAAGCCTGAAGGATGAAACAATAAAAGAGGGAGAGAATAAGCTCGATATTGTTAGAGCTGACTTTTTCTTGAGGCTGTTTTCACACTTCCTCAGGCAATAAGATTTTTTAAAAAAAGTAGTCTCTAACATGAAGCCCACTTCTGGAGTCTGATAAGATAAAGCTAGACAGGCCAAGAAATCTTTATTTCTCTGCAAAGTTATTGCTTCATGTCTCATGTCCACAGATTAAAGAAGAAATTGATCTTGTTTTCAGACAAAGAATTTTCACAGTGCTGATTGTCAAGCATGGGTTAATTTTCCAACTTCTTTTTCCTCCTCAATGAGTGGAGTGGTTTTGTTAAGGGGCTTTTTACAGGTTTATATGAAAATATGTCTTCATTCTGCTTTGAAGTTTTTTACACATTAGTATAAAAACACATACTGCAAGTATTTCTCAGCTGTGTAGGCACCAATCTAATCTTACCACTTCAGTGTCCAAGATAATGTATTTCCTCTTTCATCATTGGATTTAGACTTACTCTTTAAAAATAAAAAGGGAAAAAGGAGATAGGAGACAAGAATTTGCTAAGCTGAAAGAACATGAAATATTTTTTTTTCTTCCTTGTCTTCCTAAACATACTCTGACAGGAGAGATGCCAGGAAAAAGTGCAGAAATACCTGTGTAATGACCTTTGCTATTAAAATTAACGTGTGCCTTCTGCACCTGTTCAGAAATGCTTTAACATTCTTCTGCCTGACTTCAGAAACACTGGGTAATTAAACAGTACTTTCAGTGAAGGTCAACTCTGAATTAGTAGTTCATTAAATTATTTGTCATGCTGAATGTTACTCCTGGTCACCAGCAGTAGTGATTTCAAACAAAGAGCAGAGGAATGTCATTTTTTTTGCTCTCATTGCAGGGGAAATTGCTGTCTGAGCTGTTAGGTCACCCAGCAGGGAAGAGCCCTCATGCCCAGCACAGAAAATCCTTGTTTGCAGAGGGATTGCTTGAGGTGCCATGCTCAGAAACATCTCAGGGGTGTGCTGCCTGCTTTTGTTTCAGAATATGCATGTAAGAGCTGAATTGTCCTCTTCAGGCCCTGGAAAATCAGTTTGTGTTGGCAAGGATTTCTCTTGTAGTGTCACACATTTTACAGCAGCTACAAGGAGGACCTGTGCCTTTTTATTGTAATTTTACATGGTGGTAAAAGTTTGAGATGGAACAAATTATGACTTAGACACCCCCAGATTTAAAGCACCTGCTGAAAGAAGCCCAATTATGAAATGGATAATTAAACCTGACTGTAAATACTGCACTGTGTCCTGGGATGGGAAGCACTTGGCATCAGATTTTCTCACAGGTGGGAGGCAGCAGTGCATTTCTGTGCAGTTCTGCTCTGGCTGTTCTCTCTTGCATTTCCAGCACTGCTCTTCAGCAGTTTTTCCCCATAAGGATGGGGATTGGAGCCTGATGTTCCTCCTAGGGCCTGTAGCATCCACAGCTAGGTGCAGACACCATGTACAATCTGTTTTCTGTCCTTTTTGCACATGGTTTTAGTTCCTTTAGTACATGAGTAGGGCTGATGTTGCTATAGGACACGAAATAAAATGATGTGGACATGCAGCTCTCCGAGGCAAAAAAGAGGGAAGTTTAATTTCTGACTCCAACATTTAGAGATTTCCAAAAGTCACAGTGGATTGGAGGGTGACAGTGCCACCTCTCCAATGACACTGGACAAACCAATAATCTATCAAATGTCTCCTCCTCCATAAAAGAATGCAAACCAATAAGTTATTTACAGAAAGTGTATGAGAAAGTTCACTACAAGAATGTCAACATCAGAAGGCTTAGAAAATCTTAAAAAACCAGGCTGACAGGCTTCCATTTAACATCAGTGGGAATTTAGGATTATAATCTGTACTGCTGCACCCTCAGGCTGATCAGAAACTCCGGCAGGTGCCAGAACATCACCTGGTGGGTCTGAGTCCATGGCAGCAGACCCAGAGTGTTGTGTTGTTTTTTATTTGCCATCTTTATTGTTTGATTTGTGGTTTGGTAGTCCTTTTGGGCTTTTTCTCCCCCTGTTGTAGAGTGGCACAGACCTGTCTTTGTTATTTAATTGAGCCAGGTGTTGCTTTATCTGTTTGTTTCTTAGCTATTTCCCTGCCAAGTTTCAAAGCCCTTTCTCCCATATCCAGTTGTTAACCCCTCCTGTCCCAAGCAGTTTTCCTCCCTTGTATTCTCTGCCTTGTGTTCCACCCCCAGTCCTCCTGATTAGCTGAACGTTGTGTCCTCCCTCGAGACCCGTCCCCCTTTATAAGCTGGTGTTTGGAGCGTGTCCCAGCGGTCTGTCTGTCCCTGTGTCCCTCTGTCCATGGTGCTGCCTCTGGAGCTGCCCTTGCAGGGACACAGGCAGGGGACCAGGGTGTCCCCACTCCCATCAGGTGTGCCTGGATTAAAACTGAGCCACAAACAGCTGGGAGACCTCTGCAGTATTTATCAGGCTGTAGCTATAATGAAACTCTGCTGTTGGTAATTGCTAGGAGATTAAACCTTTCCAAAGACACACTGGGTGCATACTAATGTCCTGCTCTCCAGAGGAGGGCACCTCAGGAGAGCTGGGCAGGGAAGGAGGAGGAAAACCTTTCAGTGCTCAGGGGCTGTGATACCAGGGAAAACCTCATTATTTGTTCAAGGCACCAGCACAGGATTTTTGTGGGCCAGATCAATCTACAGATGCTCTGTGAAGGAGAATTATTCCAGGACAGTGCATGTGAAACCCTTCAGGTCTGAACTTTGGTCTGCTGTTGAGGGATCTGGGTTGGCATTATTTGTTGAGCACTTTTTGCTGTGGTATTTACAGAGGGAAGCAAGAAACCTCTGCACTAAGGAGATGCTGGGGCTGTTGCATTCTTGCCATCATTCCCAAAGCTGCTCCTGAGCACTTTGGTTCTCTGTGGATGTCAGCAGAGGTTCCCCCTGCACCTTCAGCAGGAAGGACAGGGATTTTGCATTGTCCTGGCTCTGCCCCTGTGGTTGCAGGGGTTTCTGCCACCACTCCTTGTCCCCCTATTGTTTCCTGTTGCTCAGAGTCAGTCCCAGGCTCAGGAGGGGACTGGTGGGATGCAGGAGCTTCAGCAGGTGTGACACCTCCCCAGGCTGCCTTCAAATGCCTGCCTGGAAAATACATTAAACAGGGCAGAACAAACAAAGTGTGCCTTTTATAGGCAATTCAATCTCTTTCCAAAATGACAATTTGGGAGAGGAGCCTTGTGTTACCAGGCCACAGAACAGTGAGGTCAGTGGGGACAGGAGGGAAAGGGTTTCCACCAGAGCCCAGGGAGGGCTCTGAGGCTGTGGGGGACTCTTGGGTCAGGGAACTCTGCCACAGCCAGCAGAATTCTTTGGGAAGATTGGTACTACCAGACTTCCAGGGCCAGACTGCAGCCCAAACTGCAGTGGGATGGAGGCTCCCAGTGCACTCAGAGTGTCCTGGCTGTGCTGCCTGTGCTGGGTGGGAATGTGCAGTGGCACCTGAGGGGTGGCAGCTGAGGTGTTCTGAGAACGTCACCCACAGGGAGGCTGCTGTGGGTGACAGCCCAGTAACTGCAACATGTTCCTCTGTGCAAGAAGAATATCAGGGAGAGATCAAGTGCTGACCCTTCTTCAATGCCCAGTGCTAATGTGTAGATGGCAGCATAGTCCAAACCCCAGGTGTCCCTGAATATTGTATATTTATTGTTTATATGTAATACACAGAATAGACAAGATCAAGTGCTGACCCTTCTTCAATGCCCAGTGCTAATGCGTAGATGGCAGCATAGTCCAAATCCCAGGTGTCCCTAAATATTTTATATTTATTGTTTATATGTAATACACAGAATGGACAAGAAAATAAGTAAAGAATGCCACATAGTTGAATGGGAAGGCCAATAGAGGGATGATACAAATTAGAAACTCCATTCTGTCTGGTTTCTTGAATAAGAATGGTTACATTTTATTAATGTATATTCAGGCAGAGCTATAGCCACACACTAAATCAATTGCTTTTGAACATAGTATTAGAACAAAGTAGAAAAGGGTATTTTAGATGGAAACTTCAAAAAAAATCTTTGCAAGGTTCAAAAGAAGAGCCTTGAAAATGAAGAGATATTAAATTTTCTGTGGACTTTGTGAATTTATGTCCATTAGAAACTCCCAAACTCTAAATGACTTCTAAATTATATATCCTCTTAGGGTAAAAAAAATAATCCAAGTTTTCATTTATATATATTAAAATTACAGCTGAGATCCATGATTTTATTGTAGTGCCTCAATCCCATTAACATTGAGAGAAGTTAGATATTTAGATATCTTTGTGGAGAAATCCTACAAAATGAGGTTTTTAATGGACAATTTAATGAAAGTGCTGCTGTGTGTGCAACAGATGACCAAAAAAAAAAGGCAGGCAAAACCCTGGAAAAAATGGAGCAAAGAGGGATAGAAAACAGTTCAGAAGATTTATTATGTTATGGAATCAATTTAGGAAGGGGAAATACTGGATGAGGAGGACGCTCAGTATTTGTGGTGTTTGTGCAGCCTCTGTCTCTGGGGTTAACTCCAGCAGGCTGTGCTGTCCTGGCCATCAGCCCTGCTGGGCCTGGCCTTGCCCTGAGCTGGGATTTCACAGCTGCCACTCCATCCCTCTGTGCTGCTTGGTGGCTTCAAGGAAAAGGAGAGCAGGCAGCAGCCTGTGGGTGTCAGGTAACATCTGTTACCTAAAAAATCACCCTGCCCAGCCCTGAGAAAAATATAATTGATATTTTCTTGTATTTGTGGAGTTCCCAGATGAAGGAAGGAATGAGGAATCTGACTCCATGTTCTCAGAAGGCTGATTTATTACTTTATGATACTATATTATATTAAAGGATACTATATTATATTAAATAGTACTATACTAAATTATACCAAAGAATACAGAAAGGATACTTAGAGAAGGCTAAAAAGATAATAATGAAAACTGGTGACTCTCTCCAGAGTCCTGACACAGCTTGGCCCTGATTGGCCAAAGAGTGAAAACAACTCCCAGCAGAATGCAATGGAACAATCACCTGTGGGTAAACAATCTCCAAACACATTCCACATGAGCACAACACAGGAGAAGCAAATGAGATCAGAATTGTTTTCCTTTTCTCTGAGGCTCCTCAGCTTCCCAGGAGAAAAATCCTGGGTAAGGGGATTTATTAGAAAATATGATGGTGACAATATACTTCATTATATTTTATAAAATGGCCCTATTATATGTGTTATATAAAAATGCAAGCAAAGGTTTTTCTGAAATATGTTTAATGAAAATGAGGAATTTACTGACTCTGACAGGAGCCAATATATTCCTGGAAGAAATGTTGTAATAGAGAATTTAATCGTCCACTTCTGGGTTTTGTGTTGGTTGTCTGCAAGCCCCCACTGGCAGGGAAGCACTGCTGGGATTTCCTGAGCAGCACTGATGCTCCCCATGTCTTGGACACAGTTTTTGCTTCAGGCCCCTGGGAATGCTCTGGGAGCAGCTCTGTGCTGTGGAGGGAGAATGAGAAAACTTTGCTGCCAATAAGAGTTGTTTGCAAGGCCAGGATGAGTCAACACAGGAAAGTACACTTGCTTGTGTGGTGTTCTTTATGCTTCTGACTGTATTTCTACATTCCCTGAAAAAGGTTCCTTGAAGAAATTTAGGGATTGCCTGTGAAGAAGAAAATTTTTGCTGTCAATTTTTCAGGAAATCCTCTCATGATTAATCTCCGTTGATACTTGAAATTTCTGTTCCCAGACAGATTTTCCCTGTGCTAAAGAAATGATTCTGTAGGAAAGAACAGAATGTCTGAAGAAGACAGCAAACACACACCTAAAATGGTAATTTAGTTATGATGGCTTTGTGCTGTGCTTACATCTGTGTTTCCAAGGGCTGATTTGATTATGGAGCAGTTTCTTCTTAGAATAAACCAGCATGTTTAGGAAGGCATTGACTCATGGCAGAGCTAAAACTGACAACAGTTAAATGTAACTCCTTCCATTAACAATAATGGAATTCATGTTGTATCATTATCATGGTTGGAAAGCCTGTCAAGAAAGGAAAAAAAAAAAAAGCACTGCACAGCTTTGATTTATATGGTTTTTATGTCGAGAGCATGTGTTGGTGATCCCAGCTGGACTATAAAGGGCACTGGCATTCCATTGCCAAGATTTAGGTGCCATTTAAAAGTACAAAATCAGCTTTGGAGGCAAGGGTTGAAGTTAAATCTTGACAACACACAGAAAATAAAAAGTGTATAATGAGAAGAAAGAAAAGATATTAGGGAGAGGTCAGGAAAAAAATTTCTTTAGCATCAGAAACCCTTTGAATAAAAAGGGGCACAATAAAATATAAGTCCAAGGGGGTAGTTGATGTCAGGCAGTGGGAGAATGTCTGGTGAAGTTTTAGGCTGCACACTGAAAATTCCCCAGCTGAGCTGGTGAGAGCACGGTGCTGATGTCACCAAGGCCATGGATGTGAGCTGTGTCTGGGTGATGCACTGAGAGCTGGGCTCAGAAATCCCTGTGGGTCCCTTCCAGCCTGGAATATCCTGTGGAGCCCCTCTCAGCAGTGGCCCTGCTGCCTGGGCAGGAATGCAGTGGCTGCAGCTGAGCCTGTGGTGGCTGATGCAAAGAAAAGTGAGTGGAGAACTTGGGAGCGAAGGAGGATTGCATGGCCTGGGCTGTGAGCTGGGGAAAAGTGTGGGCTTGGGCTGAGAACAGAAAAATACTTTATTTACAACAAATGGGGTCATTCCCAATGGAAAGATGAAAAGAGACCTATTTTCTTGAGCTCCTCCTGAGATGAGTCCAGGCTACAGGATACTATGGTTCCAATCTTGACTTTGAATTGGACCCAAGAACAGTAATAAAACCAAAATTGTTCAAATCATTTAAGAAGAAAAATCCCTTCTGTGCTCATGCTCCCTATTTAAATTTCCTTAAAACAGCATTTCCCTCTTCTACCTGTGCTGCTGAGTTTTTAATACATCTATTTAAATGCAAATTTTGACTTTTGGTCTGTAATCACAAAAATGTTTGACACATAAATTTTTATCAGCAATGTAATTTTATAGAGGAGCAGTAATGGAGTGGTAGGCCACAAATAGCAGGGTGATGCATTGCTCACCCTGTTCAGTGTGGGGAAGTGCCTGCTCCAGTGTCAGATTGTTTCCTCAATGCTCAACTTACTGAGATGCATGTGGTGCTCTAGAGAACTTTTTAACTGTACTTGGAGTGTTTGCTTGTGTACCAAAAGCTCCCTGAGGACAATCATTTCTTTGTGTGCCCTGAATTGCTGCCATGGCAGTGCTGACAGCTGTATCTTCAAGAAGGGAAGGGTTTTTCCCAGCCCAGCATTTTTCTCCTCTTTTCAGTGGGTTTATTGCTTGGGTAGGGGAATGTTTTACCAGCGTGCTGCCAAAGCCAGTGCTGGTTGCTCTTTGCTGGCTGCTGAGGGTGTGGTTTGTATTTCATCTTTCCCCACTCCCATCAGACAGTCTGGCCCTCCCCAGTCCCTGTCCAGGGTGCTGGTGGCCACCTGTGGGAAATGGAAAAATAGAAACTCCCACTGAAAGGTTTGAACTGCAGCCCTGGGAGAAGCTTGGATTGGTGTAAAAATAAGATACACAGATATTGAGTAGAAAAATCATAAACTTGTGTTTCTATGGTTGGAAGTGAGATTATGCCCTAAGTAAGTGAGAAACTGCATTGATAAAATGGTGAAGGGTTTATAGGGTAGGGGTGTGGTTGTGTAGAGTAAGCTGAGAGTTTAGAATTTAGGATAGAAGCATCTGTGTGCATGTGAGACAGAAGCCTGTTGGACAAAAGTATCCACAATGCAGCAAAATTAATTAAAGGTGATGGGTCAGAAAAGCAAAATAAACCTTGTGGCATGTATCCATTGGGTTAGAAAGTTCTGTATTGCCTTGTAACAAAGAACTTGTGGCCACTCTGAGCTATGGCTGGCTGCTTGTGTCACAGATCTCACTGAGACTGATGTTTGTGTGAGCAATAAATCCTTCTTAGCCTGATGATGGTGCCATCCCTCCATTAACAGCAGTGATCATCACAGCCAGCAGCCCTGGTGTCCCTGCCAGGGCCACATCTGCTGAGCAGGGCCACAGCTGCAGCAGTGACAGAGCCCAGCTGCAGCAGGCAGGGCCTGTTTGGCAGAGCTGTCTGTCCTGCTGTCTGTCTGCTGGGCTGAGCAGCCACAGCAGCACCAGGATACTATGTGGTGATACTATGTCATGACCAGGAGTGCCTTTGGTCAGGGCTTGGCACAGCTGGGGTGGCCCTGCAGCCATGGGTGCTGCTGTGCTTGGGCAAGCCACACATTCTGCCCCGTGAATCTCAGAATATCCTGAGCTGGCAGGGACCCTCAGGATCATCCAGTCCCACCCCTGGCCCTGCACAGACCCCCCAACACTCCCACCCTGTGCCTGGGCATTGTCCAAGCTCTCCTGGAGCTCCGGCAGCCTCGGGGCTGTGCCCATTCCCTGGGGAGCCTGGGCAGTGCCAGCACCCTCTGGGGATGAACCTTTCCCAAAATCCAGCCTGAGCTGCCCTGGCCCAGCTCCAGCCATTCCCTGTCCCTGTCCCAGGGTGCAGAGATTGGAGCTGCCCCTTCACTGCCCCTCATGAGGATGTTGGAGACCACAGTGAGGTCCCCTCAGGCTCCTCCAGGCTGAACAGACCCAGTGCCCCCAGCTGCTGCTCTCCAGCCCTTCCCCATCCTCGTGGCCTCCTCTGGAAGCTCTCCAATGGCTTCCTGTGTTTTCTGTCCTGGTGCCCCAAGCTGCACCCAGAGCTCGAGGCGAGGCAGAGTTAAGAAATGCTGTTTTCATGTTGGTATTGGCTGCTCAGACACAGGGTAGAGCAGAGAATGGTGCCAGGCATGAAAGGAGTGTTAATCCCACTCTTGACTTCTCAGGGATCAATAATATCTGAACATTAATTCATTTGAAAGAAACACTATACCCATACAGGGAGCCAAGTCTGTGCCTCCCTGTGATAGCAGGCTTATATTTACTTAATTCTAGTATTACCTGAAGGTAGGTGGCTGCTTTCATTTTACTTATTGTTCAAAATAATTCTTATATTATGGCAAAGATCAATACAAAATGCCAGATATCTTATTGTACTTACAGAAGATCACACACCTTAGGTTCTGCACATTCTGCACTTTATATTCCCTAGATGCCCTGGCATTAATTGCATACTTCAGATTGCAAATGACAGAGGATCTGAAGGGCACTGTGCTACATTTTCATTCTCATCATCTCTGTTTTCTGAATTTAGACAGGTTACAAAGTATTACTGAGGATTTGAGCAGTGTTGAAGCCATTTAAATATAGCAGTAACATATCAAGTGTATCAAACAGTTCCTCACTGTTTGGCAAAGGACAAGAAATTTGGAGAGGAGGAAAATCTTGAACCAAAAGCTGTTTGACTGCATTGAGAGTCTGGAGAAATGATTTCTTACACTCTTCACTCAGTGGGTTCATTGCTGACTTTCCTGCTCACTCAAGTGTCCTGGGGCCTGTTTCATTGCCACTCCTCTCTCCTGACTGCCTTTGCTTTGCTCTGCTAAAATCTGTTTATTCACTGCTGCTGAGGCTGGAGTGGCCTGGATCATTAGCTACCTGTTCAAGGTTAACTTTTTATGCTGAAATGGCTTTTTGTGAAACACCTTTTAAGATTTTGAAAATACTTGGCATTGTCTTACCTAAAAGCCTGAGATTTGAGTGCAGCCATCATCATATTTTTAGTGAAATTGAGATTTTGCTCTCTTTCCTCCTCTCTCTCAGTGTTGTAAAAACACTCACATTATTTTTAGTCCATTTCTGCTTTATTCATGTGCAAGAACAACAAATGTCCTGAGTATATCTGTGAAGTGCTTTACTTTCCAAGTGCTTATGTAATTTGCTGGACACTAATGTTTAAATGTTTGCATATTGAAAAAAACCCAAGTATTTGTGTATTCAGAAATACCACACTAGTGGTTTCCACTCCTCATTCTGATCAACCTTTTTTCTCTTAAGCACTAAGCAAATTTCATAGTGTAGTCATGCAATTTTTATAATAATTTTGACACTGGAAATTAATTGTAGGCTTGATCAAGATACTTGTTCAATGACACAGCCACACAGACCAGATTTCCTATAGAAGGTTGTGATCAGTGTCAGCCAGTTTCTCTTTATTTGTGCTGGCCCTTTTTTAGTTTTTAACATGCTATGGCCTCAGATTTTGGATATTGTCTTCATCAGTCTGGATCTTGAGAATTTGTGTCCTCAAGTCATCAAAGCACAGGAATCTTGGTCTGCCAGCTCAGAGCAGCATCTGGAGCTGCAGGTGCAGCACCAGGAGAATCCCCTGCACCTCCTCAGGTCCAGGAGGATTTCCAGATCATGAAATGGTTCCCACGAGCCACTCCAGGACACCAGCTTTAATACAATTAACCTTCTTGACCCTCCTCGTCGTGTTTTGCCTTTTAAATTACCTGATTTTCCAGCCTAACATGTAGTAAACCCTTCATTAGTCATTTTGGTCATGGTGTGTTTGTAGAGGGGATGGAAGTGGAGGAAACAGGCTCACAGCAGCTACAGCCAAACCAGGGGTATAGCCCAGATGAAATTCAGGAAAAGAGAAATCCTAAGGGGAAGAGAGAGCTATTTTTATTAGCAGTTTGTCTCTTTATGGTGACCTGTGTTGGGCAAGGGGAATCCTGTTATTGCCAGGCACTGAAGGAAGCTCTCTGTGCTGGTCTTAGACTGCAGAGAAAGCAGGGTAGAAATGGAATGTGAAAAGGGAGCTTGCAGGTGACAGCTTCAAGCTGTAATACAGTGTTTCAGCCCCATTTTAAGGTGTTTAATATATATTTGATGTCATGCCTTTTTTGAAAAGCTTGTCAATGTTTTATTTAGGAGGGAAAACTACAGGAAAATAGATGGTTAATGGTGAAACTTCCATCCCTGCTGTAGGAGAGGAGACAGAACATATCAAATACCAGGTTCTGGAGGCAGATTTGTGGGGCTCAGTCCTGTGCCAAGCTATTGTTGAAGCTGGATTGCTTGCAGGTAAATAAAGCACTGACTGTTTGAGCCAGTGCCCAGGTGGAATTCCTTAGGATGGAATTAGCAGTGGCCAGAGGGATGGGGCAGTGAACTCTTGGTGTCCTCACAGGGCTCAAAGCTCCTCCTGGTTGGTGTCAGGGCTGAAAAGTGTGTGAGCTCCACAATGGCACAGCCTGTGACTGAGCACTGGTGCTTTGGGATTCGTGTGGATCAAGGCTCTCACATGAAATATTGGTGCTGTCAGTTCCTGCATGGGGGAGGCTTCTGTACTGTTGGGATGCTGAACTGCAAATAAAGGAGCAAGAGGATAAAAAGATTAGAAATAGGTGTGTTTCTTCCTCTTTCAAAGCCCTCACAAAGCATTGCTGGAATTATCCTTGTTG
Source organism: Agelaius phoeniceus (assembly GCF_051311805.1). Taxonomy (NCBI): domain Eukaryota; kingdom Metazoa; phylum Chordata; class Aves; order Passeriformes; family Icteridae; genus Agelaius; species Agelaius phoeniceus. Next base: position 12,776,092 of record NC_135280.1, on the reverse strand, counting down.
GCAAAGCTGAGTTATTTTTATAGTTATTGCACTTGTGCACCTCTCAACTGGGCTTAGCAGAAGTTCACTAGGTAGAAGTAAAGTTGTGCTTGCTAGGCAAACCAAAATCCAAAATACCAGCAGGTCTGAATGCAAACCCAACATTTTTTAAGAGAAAAATCTGAGAAATAAAGCATCCACTTTTACTTTAGTGTTAGGACTCTTATAGCTATAAATCCAAATTCACTGCCATTACTCATCTCTCTAAGGTGTTGATTTTATAGAAGTGATGCTAGGGAAACAACCCACCCAAAAGTGAATTAAAATCTAAATCTTAAGTTATCACACAAATGTTTGCTATTTATACTGTCCATCTGTCTATGGTGCCTGACAGATAATCAATATACTTTTACTAAAAAAAAATAAATCCTGTTGCTCTGGAGAAACACAGCACTGAGCTCAGCCAGAAGTTCCTGTAATTCCTCCGAGCAAAGCTGCATTTGCAGAGTGGGCTGAGAAATAAGGGCAGATGAATATTTCCTAATAACTGAATAGTCAAATAGTGGCATTGAAAGCTAGAACAAAACATCTGTGTCCTAAACTCTGTGCTCTTGAGCAAGGCTGCTTGGGGCTGCAAGGAGTGGGCAGTGCTGCCTGCTCTCAGTTGCACTAACACTGATTTATTTGTGTTTTTTGCGTGGGGGAAATGTTTGCATTTTGCTGCTGAGGTTTGGAAGAAATTCAGTTTTTCTTGCTTGGTGATCAGCAAGCTGTTGTGTGGAGCTCAGTTATTATGGCTCCAGTTTTTCCCTCCTCGTGGGCCTTTCTGTTGAAATTTGGGACTTTTCAGGGGGCTGGTTTCAGTGGGAGGTTGGTGCTGTCTTTTGGTGGAAAGAATGCCTAAACTCCAGCTTCTGCAGATGACTCATGTATCACAGCTAATCAGAGTCACAGTGCTTCTTCATACATCTGATTATCTATGTTTGTGGCAGGCTTATTTTCATTAGGGAAACAAACTCTAAAGCTATAATAATCCAGTGAAATGTTATGTACAATTGTATAGATGTGAGCTGAATTTTTTACTTCGTATCAAAGAGGAATGGTCACTGTAATGAAACAAATTCTATTTGTATTTCTGCAAGTCCATTAACAACTAAATGTGTAAAACAAAACATTTTTTCTCATTTATTCTTCAGGTTTTGCAGAATGCTGGTTTTTTGTCTGTTTTTCAGCTCATAATAAACTTCTGTGGTAGAATCTTCCAGCTGAATCTGGAAGGGTTTTGCAGGTCTTTGAAGTACCAGCCTTTATCTAGTTTGGGATGTGTGGCTCTTCTTAGTAAGTTAATAGAATCTACCTCCTGACACATTACAGGGGAAAATGTTAAATAAATTCCTTGTTATTGCATTAAATCTCAGGGGGGGAAAATGGCCAGTTTGGAAATAAAATTCTTATTATTGAGTGGCTTTTCAGGGTTTTGAGGGTTCAGCCAAAACAAAATTGAAATAGTTATAATGGAAAAAACCTGCAGCACACAAGTTCTATTTAGCCTTATTTAGTTCTCCTACTGAGGCATTTTTAATCTTTTCAAGGGTGAGTTTGAGAGTTAATTGTTGATTTTGTCAGTTTTATAAGCACACCAACATAATGAATTTTTGACGTGCTGAAAGAACAATGAGCAAGTTCAGAATTTTGAATTTTCAGGAGTGTGGTTTGTCTGCTTTTGGCATTATTTGGTTTAGAGCAAAGAGCAGCCCACCCTCAGGACTCTGCTGCTGTCTGCAGAACCACCAGCGCTGTGACAGCAGTGCCTGCATAGTGTCTGCATCTATTTATTCACATTAATAGTGAATAAAAGTGTTGGATGGACCTAAAAGCAGAGGGGAAGGAGGTGCTTTTGACTGGTGGTGTGGAATAAGTCCTGTTGATTTTGGTTGTTTGGCTGTAATTGGCTGTAATTACAATTGTAATTGTAATTTCAATTTTCCCACATGGTGCAGCAGCAGAGCCCACGGAGGCACCCAGAAGTTACCTGCAAGTAGCTGGGTTTGCAGACAGAGACCTTTTATCCCTGCCATTTGTCACTGGCTGTGCCAGGTGTGTCTGGGGGCTCTGCTGCAGGTGTCTCTGGTCTGCAGCTCCTGGCAAATTGATCCTTTGTGCCCCTGGAGCTGCCCCCAGCAGGCTGCAGAGGCAAACCATGGGCAGCAGCCTCTGCTTTTTATTCTTATCGTACTGGCACACAGAATATGCCCAAAAATACCTCGTGCAAAACAAAAAAAGGTGCCTAGAATATTTAGTGATTGATTTTGCAATTAGAAATTTGCTGGTCATTGTCCTGCCCCAGGATAGATTTCAGGGTAGTGATTGAAGCCAGAACAGAAGAGACAACGTCTTTTAAAGTCATTCTGTCAAATCACTTAAATTAGTTTAAAGGGCAGTTCATCCAATTTCAGAAAATACCGCTTGTGTCTTTTCCCAGTGCTCCTGGATTTTGAAAAGTTATTGCTGATGTCTCAAGGAAAGGATTCCAAGCGCTGTGAGAGAGCAAGCAGCTCCCTGCACAAACACACAGCGCCGGTTCTGCATGAGAAGCAGCGCTGAACTTCCTAGGAAGAGTATTTTGAGCAGGTCCAGTTGATAAGCACTCCAGAATCAATATTTCATGTTATTCTACTATACAAATATAACACTGATAGCGGCAGCACTACAAGAGCCTGGAAACAAGTCAATGTCACAGGCAGTTGGCATTCAGGCTGCATGTCCAGCAGGCAGCTCCTGCAGCTCTGGCTGTGCTTTGGGCAGGGCACCGTGTGATGGAGTGGCAGCACCAGCCATGCTCACTGCACCTCTGGGTAAGTCTTCCTCACCTTCTGCCCCCTTTACTGGAGCCACACTGGGAAATTTCTATAGAAAGGCAGATGCTGAGTTTTTCCTCTTTTTCTTAGACTGAATCACTGTGTTGAAAGGATTGATTTTAATGCCCTGACATCAAAATTTTGTTACTGATCTTGAAATAGACCAAGCGCAAATATTTTGCTCAGGGAATTAACTCTGGTTTTGAATCAGATAATTCTCTCACAATAAAAACTCTGGGAATGCTCTGTAAGGAAGATGAGTGCTCTTTGGCATTTATATTTTTTAGTTCGAGGATGTAGCAATGGGAAGACAGAATAATGAATTGCCAGGGAGGCAGGGAAGTTAGAGGAATATAACTGGTGCTTATGCCCATTATTGTTGCAGGTTTTTGACATTTAAAGTGGTTTGCAACCCTTCTCTTATCAGAGCTAATGCCAGACAATCAGTCACCCTGGCACAGCAGTTCTGTGCCTCACTGTTAGTAATGCTGCTGATAATTGATGTGCAGCAGCAGAATTTATAAATGAAATTAGCTCCCCAAAGTTTAAGTATGACTGTGATTGAAGCAGTAATGATAGAGTTCATGCAAGTACGTTTGCCATTTATCTGAATGTATCATTACTGACAGTGCTTTTCCCTTAACATTTTGTTATCCTTATTCATGTCATTGTTACAATGTCCTCTCAGATACCTGCAAATTAAACTGACTTGTACTCAATGCTGATCCTTCCTGCCCACCCCTGCACCTCCTCCTCTGGAATTAATTTGTGCAACATTTGATTTTTAAGATCTTTGGGAGCATCTATAATGTAGTCAGAGGAAAGTGCTGTTCAAATAATTGGGGAACAGCTTTGGCTTTCTTGTCAGTGAAAGCTTTTCCATCCTTTATTTGTCAGGAAGACACAATATTAGTGTTTTAATTCAAAATTCAAAAAGTGGTTTTAGCTACAAATGAAAGTGAGGAGACACAGAATTTTTAGCAACCCAGCAATGTTTCAGACTTTGGACTCAAAATCAAGAGAGCCCTACATCACCATGGATTTGATAATATCTTGAGCTAATCCTGGAGACTCTTTTTTAAAAACTCTTATGAAAAATTACTGAAGGAGACACAATTTTGGTGAAGATTCCATGGTAATCTGAAAATAAAGCGATTAAACATAAGTTGAGTCAAATAGATTCTGATTTTTAAAAATCATGTATCTGTTTTCTGTATCTTCAAAACTAGAACTTGATTATCTTATTTTGTGATGGTTTTCTCTTGTTCCAGTTATTTTTGCAAGTAGAGATTTTAAAGGGCTATAGGATAGAAGGTTTTTGGTATTAGTGAATATCAAAGAATTTGTTAGACAAAGTTTCATCATCTCCATTCTGCACAGTAAAACCCCAGAAATTCTGTGCAAAGAGGTGAGTTTGGAATAGATCAAATTACCTTGATTTACTTTAAGGATAGATAACTAAAAATGGTTTGCTCTTTTTTTGTTTGGTTGGGTTTATTTGGGTTATTGTTTGCTTTGTTGGTTTTTTTTGTGGGTTTTTTTTTTTTTTTGTTTTTTTTTGTTTTACTAGACCAACTTCTCTAATAAACTTTACTCAGATCTAAAAAGGAAAAGGTTATATTTGTGTGTTTCCCATCACTGGAGTAATTTTTCTGAAATTTCAGTAAAGATGGGGGAAAAATCCAGCAATTTAAATCAGACAATATGTATAAATTCATTGAAATGCCTGTTTTTAGAAATCCATCCAACCCTCAGCACTGACTTAATTTTAGTTCTCAGAACTGTTTTGCTTTAATCCCTTTCCAGCCACGAATTAAACTGAAGAAAATATTTACAGTGCATCTACTGCATACCAAGGGAATGGCCCACACTTCCTGGCCTGGCTGGTAGCTTTTGTGGTTTTACCTCATGAGGAGGTTGAAATAAATGAACACAAATGTGATTTCAGAAGGTTATGCCTGGTTTCAGGGGTGCTCATTTCTGTCTCTGCAGCAAAAGAACTGGAGGGCCTCCAGTTTATTCTCTTTTTTAGTATAGGAGATGTCATCTTTGAGCATATTCAGCAAATTCAGTGTCATAAGGAGACAACAGGATCAAGCAGGATCTCTCTTGCTTAAAACATTGTACAATATTCTACATACACATATGTGGTTCTGCCTTTTTGGTCATGTTTGAATATTGGGACCCAAAGGAACTAAAAAAGTTGTAGCTTCTCAGATTTTAGATCTTTGCCTGTTCAGTATTTTGGGGGGATTTTCACCTGAGTTTCTTGCAGGAAGACAGTAGTGTTGGGTCTCCTGGACACCTTTATTTTGAAGTGTTCCCTTTAACAATACATAATTTGTGACATCAGGTTTTGGTTGCTTCATTGAATGCAGTTTATTCTTCCAGTGGTTTATATTTAATTAATAATGAACTAATTGATACACCAGACAAGTTCAAGGACACAACCTCCCCAAGGTTTCACCAGCCATCTAATTTATATGAATTTCCTCTAAGTCATGACAGTGATGCTTTAATCCATTAAAACCCACATGGAAATTCAGGGACAGAACACATTTCTTAATTTCTGAGCGGTGAAGTGTAAAACTTTCAAATACCAGTGTGCGGCATTCACATTCTCTGAAAAATCCCTTCACCCAGGATTGTTCTCCTGGGAAGCTGAGAAGCCTCAGAGAAAAGGGAAACAATTCTGATCTCATTTGCTTCTCCTGTGTTGTGCTCACATGTGGAATGTGTTTGGAGATTGTTCACCCACAGGTGATTGTTCCATTGCATTCTGCTGGGAGTTGTTTTCACTCTTTGGCCAATCAGGGCCAAGCTGTGTCAGGACTCTGGAGAGAGTCAGGAGTTTTCATTACTATATTTTTAGCATTCTGTAAGTATCCTTTCAGTATTCTTTAATATAGTATAGTTTCATAAAATAATAAATTAGCCTTCTGAGGACATGGAGTCAGAGTCATCATTCCTCCCTGCCACAGGGATCCCTGCAAACACAATTCCAGTCTTGAACTGTGCCAGCCTGTGCCTGGTGTGGGCATGGGCAGTGTGGCACCAGCTCAGTGCTCTCCTGGCTGGTGCCAAAATGCTCAGGAGGGCTCAGCTCCCCCTGCTCAGGGCTCTCAGAGCTGTGAGGACACAGCCTCTGCTGGAAGCTCTTGAAGGAGTGAAGCAGTGACTTGTTTTAGCTGTTTAATTCTTGGTGGGGATTAGGCATTCATCATTTCCCTCTCTAGAGATAGACTCCATTTAGAGTAAGGGAAGGAGGGGTTTTGGAGGCTGACTCGGAGTAGCAGAGATCAAAGTGAGGTGAGGCATTGTTCTGATTTTTAAAGATTTTCTATGTTTCAGCTTTTTGATGTTTACATTCTTGTAACAAACTTTCTCACACACTTTATGTAAATAACTTATTGTTTTGCATTCTTTTATGCAAGAAGTTTAATAGATTATGAGTTTGTCCAGTGTCATTGGAGAGGTGGCACTGTCACCCTCCAATCCACTGTCCCTTTTGGAAATCTATAAATACTCAAGTCAGAAAACAAAAGATCTCTTTTTTACCTTGGAAAGAGCAGTGAGACTGTTGTGTGTTGTTTTGTGTCCTACAGTGACAGTGAGGATTGTTAAAGAGCTGTTTCTGTGCTCCCCTGTAACTGTGCTGAGCTCTCTACAGGGCTGTACCCACTCTCTGCCACTCTCAGGTGCTTTCTGTGAACTTCTCAGAAGGCCAAAGTCTTGCCCTCCTCTTGACTTTGGGCAGGATCTGTGCCTCCTTGTCATCCTCATTTTTTAAGTTTTTCTAAGCCTTCTGATGTTGACATTCTTGTAATGAACTTTCTCACACGCTTTCTGTAAATAACTGATTGTTCTGCATTCTTTTATGGAAGAGGAGAAATTTGATGGACTGTTGGTTTGTGCAGTGTCATTGGAGAGGTGGCACTGTCACCCTCCAATCCACTGGCACTTTTGGAAATCTATAAATGTTGGAGTCAGAAAATAAATTTCCCTTTTTTTACCTTGAGGGCAGCAGTGTGTGTGTTGTGTTCTGTCATGTCCTACAGTCACATCCCCTCTTGATACAGGTCTGGAGGGGGGAGTTGAGCTGAAGGACACCACTCAAGCAATGTCCAGGAGCAGAGTGAGACAAGTCCATCCCTGCCACAGCTGGCAGCCAAGGGGGATGCTGAAAAGAAGGGGCACTTCTGAAATGCCAGCAAACCTGGGATTGAGCTTTGTGGTTTGCTTTTAAAGACAGTCTTTATTAACTCAGTCCCTAAACTGGTTACCATAATGGTAACAGCAGTAGTTGTCCCTGCTTGTAGCAGGAAGGACTTTTCATAAAAGTTAATCTTCCCTGAGCAAACAAATTTTAATCTGTGGGTTCCATCATCTTCTGCTTTTTAATAGTATTGCTCTTTTAATATCACTTCTTTTCTAACAAGATCATACCCTGCTCCCTTAGGCCATGTTAAAAAGGTCAGTCACTGAGTGGTATTTTAATTCAAATAAAGAGTGAAAGACAGAGTGTTTTTGCTAGAATACTAAAAGATCACCTATTTAAATCTTCCTTTTAATGTCTGTTTAACTATCTTTCTTTGAGGCTTTTTCTATGACCTTCAACATAATTTAAACTTAATTTTTAATTCATTATTCATGCCATTAAATACTGAAACCCATTTCTTGCTGCAGTTTATTTCTCTATTAAATGCATGTGTTCTCTTGGTTTTGTTTGGTTCTGTAAAGAATTCTGATGTACTGGCATTTTAAAATACAGTAGAGAAGAATGCTTATTTTGAGAGGTAAAAAACCTCAATGTGTAAACGTTGTATTACATCAACAACATTATTTAAAGGTAAAATAAGGGGGTGGGGGAAATACTGGTTGAACCTGGGGCCTCTTACCTTGATAAATTCAGTGTAAATGCCACTGTCCTGTGTGGGCTGGGGATGGGCTGCCCTGAGTGTCCCCAATCTCTGGAGTGCTTCAGCTGCACACAGCAATAACCATGGCAGCTGCACTGACACCCTGCTGACACCTGCTCTACATCATTGTTTTGGCTTCCCCATTTTTTTCTCACTTGGTAATTGAGTTTCATGGCTTGGTGCAGGAGATGGAATGAACTGCAGATAGTTATGTTATTATAGATTAGCCATAGTGATACTGGGGTTTGTAGAGACCTGATATGCTGCAGGAAAGCACCCAGAACTAATATCACCGAATAAAGGAAATAAATTAAGCCCTTAAAATGATGTATTTTCATTGCCAGGGAGCAGTTTTTTCCACCCCTCCTAAAGCTGATACCACCAATGGGCTGGTATCTCATTTGCTGTAGCCAGGTAGGAGCTGCACCCTTGCACACAGTGTGAAGATACACAGATTCTCATCACTGCTGAACACATGCACAGTTATTTTTTTGTTGTCTGTCAGCATTCAGGTACTTTAGTAATATAAACTGCTTCTGTATCTTCCTTCACTTGATTCAATGGCCTGAAGCGTGGCACATTCACAAGCAGTTGGGTAAATAAGGGAAAAATCCAGTGTTCTGTTACTGTTGCTTCCCAGAGTTTTTGTCTGGCAGTCATTAGCAGTACAAGTTTATTGGAGAAACTTTTGAAGAGAGTACAATGCACTGTTAAGGAAAAAAAAGTGCCAAAAATCCAAGGTTAAGTTGCAAGAGTGAAGTAGCAGAGCTATAATATTTTATAATGTTCCTCTGGGGTTTTTAAAGCAGGGGAGAGAGAGAAAACATTTCCCAAAAGCACAAAGTTTCCTTAAATTTGGCACAGCTCTGTAGGTGGCAGGAGCACTGATGGCACTGGGGGACTGTCAGCACTGTCACAGTGACCTGAGGACCTGCTGGGTGCCCCTGCAGCTCCTGAGCCAGGGCTGGCATGTCCCATGCAGGTCCCTGATCTGTGTGTGACATGTCCCTGTGGCTCTGGATGGCCATGCAGGAGCCAGGGAGAAATTTATGTATGAATATATATATGAATGTGAAATAAATATATGAAATATATGCAGAGATCCACTGTAGCTCTAGATGGCCATGCAGGTCCCACAGTCAGGGGTGACACTGTGGCTCTGGGTTGCCATTCAGTCCCTGCTCCGTGGGTGACACTGTGGCCCTGGGTTGCCATGCATGTCCCTGTTCCATGGGTGACACTGTGGCCCTGGGTTGCTGTGCAGTCCCTGTGTGACACTGTGGCCCTGGGTTGCCATGCAGCCCCTGTTCCATGGGTGACACTGTGGCTCTGGGTTGCCATGCAGGTCCCTGTGTGACACTGTGGCCCTGGGCTGCCATGCAGTCCCTGTTCCATGGGTGACACTGTGGCCCTGGGTTGCCATGCAGTCCCTGTGTGACACTGTGGCTCTGGGTTGCCATGCAGTCCCTGCTCTGTGTGACACTGTGGCTCTGGGTTACCATTCAGTCCCTGCTCTGTGTGACACTGTGGCCCTGCATTGCCATGCAGTCCCTGTGTGACACTGTGGCCCTGGGTTGCCATGCCGTCCCTGTGTGACACTGTGGCCCTGGGTTGCCATGCAGTCCCTGCTCTGTGTGTGACACTGTGGCTCTGGGTTACCATTCAGTCCCTGCTCTGTGTGTGACACTGTGGCCCTGGGTTACCATTCAGTCCCTGCTCTGTGTGACACTGTGGCCCTGCATTGCCATGCCGTCCCTGCTCCCTGTGGCTCTGTGGTGCCACACCAGGCCCTGCTGAGCCAGCAGAGTGTGCCATCCCTGCCTTTTCCTTGTCCCCATCCTGGAGCACACCCAAGGCCGTGCCCTATCAGACCAGGACAGCTCCCAGAGGAGGGCAGGGCACGGCCCTGCCTGTGCTGCTTGAGAAGAGAATTCCAGCCCCTCACTGAGCTGCTGTCTGTCTGTCTGTCTGTCTGTCTGTCCCCAAGCAGCGCTCCCAGCCAGCCCAGCGGGCATTCCCAGCGTGTCCCAGCAATCCTGGGGTGCCAGCACTCCCTCCCCAGGGACCCTCAGCTGGTGTCCCCTTTGCTGAGCCACCCCAGCACAGCCCTGCCATCCCCAGGCTGCCAGGGCAGATTGATGGGCTCCACAGCTGTCCTCAGTTAATGGAATCCATATATTCTGTCACCCTGCAGGACCTCCCTGGGAAATTACCTCCCCTTTCCTTGCTCTTGGAGAAGAGTTATTGTATGAGAGCCAAGCTGGGATTAGCTGCTTTTATCCACAAGACAGATCTACATATATCTTCATTTTTTTCCTTCTTTTTAATTTTTTTTTATTTTATCCTCTTCTTCCTTTTCCCCCTCTCCTTTAAACATCTTGAAGTAATTTGTGACAAGGTTAAATTTCTGTACTGCTTGTTGAAACACCACATTAGGGGCACAATTTGAACAGCATTAGTGAAATACCAGCTCTCTACTGGTATATATTTCTGCATTCTCAATTCTGTTTTGAAAAAATACAATAATGGATAGGATAATCTGCTAATTCTATCTTATAGCAGATGGAATGTGTGTCCTGGACCATATGGCTGCTGGTTTGGGCTCTTTGGGATATCCTGTTGCTTTTACCATTTATGTTGTTGCTTTGGAACTTGCTGGTGTGATGTTGAAGCACATACATACAATTCTTCACAAGTTCTTAGCTAAAACCACTCTAATCGTGAAATACAGCTAGATCTAGGGCTGCCTGAGTTTTGTGTAAAGCTTTATATGAAATATATGCAGAGATCCACTTTATTGGGTGTGTAGACAGGAGATAAAAAAGAGCCTTCTTATGTATATTTTGAGTTTATTTTAGTGTCATCAGTGCAAAAATAATTCTGTTAATTTTGCTAAATGATACTCTGCATGTGCTTTTCTCAGTTTACACAAAAGTAGTATTTGTGGAAAGCTTAAGATAAAAATTATCTTTCAATTTGTCAGAGAAATGAGTCTCCTGTTTCCATTCCAAAAAGCCAAGATGGATAATCTGGAACTTGTGAAGGGGCCCATATTAAATTAATTCTTCACAAATTTTTTGTGTATTGATGAGCTGAGGCTTATTAAAAAAACGTGATTATGTTAAGATAGCATTGCTGTCTTTGTGAGATGCAGAAGTTTGTTTGATAAATGATCTCTCTTGGGATTCTCAGCAGAGAATTTCAGAGCTGGAGTGATTTTACAGCCCATTGCTGGTGCTCTGATTTGTGTTATTGTCCTTGACAGGGGAGCAGTGCTGGGGCACAGCCATGACCTTTATGTAAAGCAGTTCCTGTCACCTGTGTGGGTTTGCAGCAGAGCAAGGCTCCTCTGCTGCCAATCCTTGCTATACATGCTGCTGAAAAAGAGAGTTTGGTGATTTGTTTGTCTTTCTTTAGTTACAGCCAAAGCTCAGGAGTGAGCTCAGCTCCAGCCCACAGTGCAGCCAGCCCAGGGGGTGCAGGGGGACCCCAAACTTCACCATGTGCTCCCACACCTCACTGTGTGACCCCAAACTTCACCATGTGCCCCCAAACCCCACTGTGTGACCCCAAACCTCCCTTTGTGACCCCAAACCTCACCGTATGACCCCAAACTTCAGCATGTGCTTCCAGACCTCACTGTGTGCCCCCAAACCCCACTGGGTGACCTCAGACCTCACCGTGTGCCCCCAAACTTCACCATGTGCCCCCAAACCTCACTGTGTGCCCCCAAACTTCAGCATGTGCTCCCAGACCTCACTGTGTGCCCCCAAACCCCACTGTGTGACCCCGAACCTCCCCTTGTGACCCCAAACCTCACTGTGTGCCCCCAAACTTCACCATGTGCTCCCAGACCTCACTGTGTGCCCCCAAACCTCACTGTGTGTTCCCAAACCTCACCATATAACCCTAAACCTCCCCTTGTGACCCTAAACCTCTCTGTGTGCCCCAAACCCCACTGTGTGCCCCCAAACCTGTGTGCCCCCAAACCTGTGTGCTCCCAAACCTCTCTGTGTGCCCCTAAACCTCCCCTTGTGCTCCCAAACCTCTCTGTGTGCCCCAAACCCCACTGTGTGCCCCAAACCTCCCCTTGTGCCCCCAAACCTCACTGTGTGCCCCAAACCTCCCCTTGTGATCCCAAACCTCACCATGTTACCCCAAACCCCACTGTGTGCCCCAAACCTGTGTGCCCCAAGCCTCCCCTTGTGCCCCCAGGCCCTGCTGGGGCAGTCTGGGGTTGGCTGCTGGGCTCAGCTTTGTGGGGCCTCCTGCAGCACTGGGTGCTCCAAGGCAAGGCACAGAAAGGGGAATTGATGAGAGTGATTATTCCAGCTCTTTATCCATCTCCTGGACGAGGAACCCACACTGGGGCTCCTCCTGAGCCCACACTGATGAGTTCCAAATACCACCTCTCCATGGTATTCAACAGGTTCCTTTTTCCTTGATTAATTAATAGAGCCTCTTTGCTGTGGCTTTTCCTCAAATTGAGTCTTTTCTCATCCTTGTGAGAGGCTTTGCTATGATACACTCAAACCAGTCAGGGGTGCAGAATTTTTCTGAATAATAAAATTCCTGCTTTAGTCTAGATTAATTTTAATTTTTATTGTGGTAATGCTGTTTGAAAAGAAGAGTCTTTTGAGTGACTTCTGTCAGATTTAAAATCAGTAATTTAAACAAAAGCAAAACACCTTTTAAAAAGATAAATCCACTTAGAATCTGTTATGAATAAGAAGCTTGACTGGGCCAATATTCAAGCAGCAATCAATTTATTAATTAATATGGTAAATATGAGCAATACAGAGCTGGGCACAGTGGGGAAAGTTTTCCCTCCAACTGCACACCCATAGTTGAGTCTTACAGGTATTTATAGGGGCACTCATCAGCTTTCTCAGCAGTTTCTATTCCCAATTTTTACTCATCAGCAGTTTCTATTTCTAATTTTTTGTCACAATTCTCTACACTATTGTGGTTTAGTTTCTCTCAGGGTGTATCCCAAAAGGAGCATCCCCAGATGGTGCTGGTTTCTGAAAGAAGGAAGATGAATCCCAGCTGGTGCAGTCCAGCTCCCCAGATGTGGGTTCACCTTTTAATTGTAAATCTCATAACAGGGATGTCCAGCTTCCCTTGGTCAGAACCATAAATCCTTGAGCTGAGTTCATCTTCCTTTCTCGAGCTGCTTTGCTCTGTTTTGTTAAGGTGTGAGATAAACATGTTTCCTTTATATATATTCCAAAGCTATAGTTTCAAGGATACAAGCACTATTCTAAAATTATACCTCAAAAGGTTATTATTGCAGAGCTCTTTAGGATTAACTACAAGCAAAGAGCAACATCCTTAATGTTTTAATGCTAATGCTCCTAAATCAACTAAGGTTAACTGCAAACAAAAGACAGGTTCAAAGGCCTTCTTCCATGCTTTACTTTCCTCAGTTATTATTAGAATTCACAACTGTCCCATTGTTGATCTCCACACATATGGCAATCACAAACACACACATTGCCTGTATGTACCTGACACCAAGCACAGCTTTGGATTTCACAAATCCCTTTAGAAGTGTGTGGTACACTGCACACAGAACCCTTAGGCCCCTCAGCTTCAGCATTTGCCCAACATGAACAAATTTTTTCCAGCATGAGCCTGTCTTTAACTGAGATGGAAAGTCAGTATCACTCTTTGTGTCTCTAAATGCTTTATTAAAAGTGTATATTTCATGTGAGCCTTTGCACCTACAGAGACTTTTCTTCCCTAGATGAATTGAAACGGTCCACACATGGATATGGAAGCTATTATTTTCCCAGCAGGATGTTAAACTGCTCATCAACTCTTGCAGAGCCAAAACACTTAGGAAAAGCATGCAGGTGAAGGAGCTGCAGCTCTAATAACCACGTGTCAGCACTTCACCCCCAGCCAGGAAATCTTTCCCCTCTTAAAGAAGCTTTGCTCCCAAGACCAGGACACTTTATGCTGCAGAGAACTGTTTTACTGGGGGCTGGAAATCATCAAAAAAGGCTCCACTTTTTTTGCTGAGGCAGAAACAGATCCTGCCTGTATCACAAACCAGCTCTCCAGGTAGGATCTGGCTGCTGCTGCTGCTTGCTGGCTTTATTTTGCAGGGTGTTGCCAGTTAACACCACCCCTGCACCCTCCCTCTCTGACTCAGACCCCATTAGTGTGATTGGAAAGGCAGAAAGAGGAAATCAGGTCTGTCAATATGGAAATACATTTCTCAGTGCTGAGGAGAATTTGCTAAACTGGATAACCCACTTGTGCCAGGAGTTATCCATAACTGTAGATTACACTGAGCAAACATGATCATTCATATTTCTTCTTTCTGTTCTTATGTGTTTTTTTTTTTTTGTGGTTTGTTTGTTTTTTCTCAACTGTATAAACATGTAACAATGCCTATTATGAAAACTACAATGATTTTAAACTAATAGGATTGAAGAGAAAAGTGGATTAGAGTAACCCTAAAGAAATGGCACTGAGTGTTTGGCCAGGGACTTTTCATGGGGACACCTACTGATAGGACAAAAGGGACTGGCCTTAAACTGAAGGAGGTTTAGACTGGAAATTGGGCAGGAATTGTTCCCTGTGAGGGTGGGCAGGCCCTGGCACAGGTGCCCAGAGCAGCTGGGGCTGCCCCTGGATCCCTGGCAGTGCCCAAGGCCAGGCTGGGCAGGGCTTGGAGCAGCCTGGGACAGTGGGAGGTGTCCCTGCCATGGCAGGGGTGGAGCAAGATGAGTTATAAGGTCCCTTTTGACCCAAGCCATTAGATGGTTCCAGAAATATATTGCATTTAGCACTTCTATTATATGATATTTTCACAGCCTGCTAAGCTGAGCTGTGGAAATCCACGTTAGCCTTTGCACCTTTGCTGTGGGTTGTGCTCATCCCTTTTTGCTGACCAGGATTTTCTCCACCTTGCTGTTTGTTCCTCTGTTTGCAGTAATGGTTGTCAAGTGATTTGCCCTCCTCCCAGCTGACTGTGCTGCTTTCAGCTCCCATGGACAGTGCATGTTTCCCTTGCACTTCTCCCTGCATTCCATGGTAGCTGTCACCTTTCTAATTTCATTTCTATTCACAGGGGTACCCACAAAAATGAAAAATGTCCATAAACCCCCTCTTCTCCAGATTATAAAGCTGTAAGTTAGGCTGTCTAGGGCAAGATTTCTCTTACATGTGACTTATTTCGGACTTAAATGCTTGCAATAACTTTTATTTTTTCAGTGTCTAAATCTATCCTCTTCTGAACATATTTGACTAGATATGCCAAGTTCTATGTTTTTCTGGGAATACAAGATGCCCTATGCTATTAATCTTTTCACAGCAATGATTGACTCAAATGGTTTGTGGGAAAAGGAAGAAAAACATATTTAGTAAAGATCTCTGGTAGAGTTAATTTGTCTCCCCGTGGCTCTGAGACGTGCAATTCAGATTTCTGCATGCTGTGGACACCCTTGTCAATGTATTGATGAAGACCTGTGGGAATACAGCAGTTTTAAACAATATTTTAAAGCAGAAATTCCAGAGTACTTCATATGGATGGTCTTTTTATTCTCAGCAACTGTAAAATACAGCAAAACTGAAGAATATTTTATTTATGTTTTTAAACAACAGATGAATTTTCAGGTTGCTTATTAAAATGGGAAATAGTAAATGATGAAAGGTTTTCTTTAATGGAAAGTAAAAATGCCATGACATCACCAGAATATATTGGAGACCAGGAAGCAGAGCAGCCCTTGCCCAGAATGCTGATGAGCTGTGCTGCTCAGCTTTTCTCCTGCAGGAAGGAAGAATGTATTTTCTCTTTCTGTTGGATGTTGTTATATATTTATACACAAAAGTGGATAATGCAAAAGAAGTTATTTCATCAGTAACGTCCAAGAACTGCACACCAGGCTGGGAGCAGCTGAAATTTGTTCATTAAAAGTTCATGGTCTGTTGACCTTTTCTGGTTCAAGCCTTGTATTGAGTCCACTCCTTATCTCTGCTGTGCATGGCAGATTGTTTAGCATATTTCTGTGTGGAGAGTGACTTTGAGTGCCACAAGGACCTCACTCGGCACTTGCAGGCATAAGCAGAATGTGTTTGAAAATGTTGCTGTGCTCTCTAGTGGATAATTTAGTTATAAGTGCCTAAGAAATTAGTATCAACAACAGTTACCAATTTATATTTCACTTAACAGAAAGACCTTCAGCAGAAGGGCTCTGCTCAAGAGCAGGGCTGTGTCTGCAGGGAACACTCACAGGTTTTATTGCACACATTTCATTTCTGATACATTTAGGGACAGACCACATTCTGTAGAAGCTTTTTTTTAAGACTGATTTTCAATGAGCAGGCAGCAAGAGGGCTTTATTTGCCAGCCTGTCTCAGATGATGGGAGATGAGCTTACTCCACACCTTGTTCTTGCCAAGGACCCTCGCTGGCCCCTCGGGCACCCAGCTGCCAGGGTTTGAGGCACACCTGACCCCTCAGATTCTGGGATTCCAGAACAAGGAGCAGTGTTTGCCTTCTCCTGACCTGGGATGGTGCTGCTGGTGCTGAGACTCTTTCCTGGACCACTCCCTGAGCTTGCATTTGGCCTTCCTATCCCCATTCTTATTTCCTTTAGTCTGTTCAAATCTTTGCACTCTGTTTTGTGCTCTTCACTCTTCAGGCAATTATTTTCCAACCTTATTCTTTCCAGGACAACCACCATGTCTGGTGGCATCCTGCAGAGTTCTCAGATAGTTCAGTGGTGATTTACACTGTCACAATTCCAATTGTCCTCTCCTTCCCTTGGCCTGTCAGTCATTCTGCATTGGAGGCCTGCCATTTCTGCTTATCTGAGTCATTTCCAGCTGCATTAAATTTATTGAGCTTATTATTGTTTGAAGATTTATATACTAGAATTGGCAGAAATAAAAATGTCCTTCCTGGGAAAACTTGATTTCTGGTGTTCTACATGGCAGATTGGCCTCTTTGATAGGGCCCAGAACTGTGTATGAAGATGCCTGGAATGGTGAATCATTGTTCTAATGACCAAATAATTGGAGCAGCAGATTTGAATCAAATGACATCCTGTCCCATTTCACAAGAATAATAATTTGGTTTGATTTTTCATTGAACCTCTGTTGTCAAGTTCAGCACTGGAAAGCTGTGCAAACTTTTCCTCATGTTTCAATGGATGTTTTCACAGAATTCCCAACATCTGCTTGCAGTTGCAGCTGTCTGCATTTCTGCCTCTGTGTGCAGGTGCATGGGGAGTAGTTCAGTTGTTACTGAGTTGTGCCCAGGCAAGTGATTTCATATCTCCTTGGATGTGGTAAAAATGATCCCATTTTGTGTAATTTTATTGCTCTTTCTCAGTAGTATATGGTATAAGATTCATCCAAAGAATTAAATCTTGCTGTATTCTCAACAGCTCTCCAAGTCTGGATTTGGAGTAGATTTAGCCTCTTTTCAAAGTCTTAATGGAAATATGTTTCCCTTCATCCACATGCCAGCCTCTCACTGTTCCAGGTGATTCAGTTGTGACTGTTCAGGTACCTTTTTTCAGTCTTCTGTTTGCAAATATGCAAACAAATGAAATAAGAAATAGGAGCGAGAATCTAGGAACAAGCTTTCCTTTTGGTGGTGTTTTTCTCCTCCTCGGTTTTGGCATTTAGATAAGATTTAATTTAGTTTCAGGTTTCATGCCAGATTTCAAGGTAATGATGAGTTTTAATTTTACATTTGTTGTTCCATGCTCTCATAATAACAGTATGAATTCTACAATTTCAATAAATGCTGCATAACTCCACAGGTTAGAAAACGCAGTTTATTTGCTTGGGGGGATGTGTAGTTATAAAAACATAAACAAATATGGAATATTTTATACTCTTGAAATATTGGTAAGTTCTAAGGATGTAAATGGAGCAACCATTAGAAAATCTTGGAAGGGCTGTGTTGGGAAATCTGCAGAGTAGGTGTGACACTTGGAAGGCATTTGTGTCATCAGGAGCAGCTGAAGTCACTGTGTGAAGCTGGCATGAAATAATAAAACTGCCAGAGCAGAGGTGAGGCGATGCTCACTCACTTCTCTAGGTGTGGAAATTAATAAAAATAAGAGAATCTTTAAGTGGTGTTCCAAAAATCATCCTACTCTGAGTTCAATTAGTGAAATCACCCAAACCCCACAGCTCTTAGAATAATACAAAAAGGCTTAATGATGTGGGAGAATTCACAAGAATGCAGGAAATTTTCTTTTCTGTTGTAAATTAAACTTTACTCTTCCCATTTTATTAAAAGTTGATGGCACTTTATTGTCAGAGCTTTCCAGCCTCTTGTAAATAACTGATCTCAACAACTTCTCTACAAAATATTCCTGACCATTGTACCTGGCACTGTAATTCAAAAAACATCTCTGGTGCTTTTCTATTTTCCAAATAATCACAATCAGGTTGTGCTGTGCTTGCTTGTCTGTTAAGGATATTAAATATATGTGATTAAAAAACCATATATATAAATATAAATATAAATATATATATAAATAAATATATATATATATATATATATATATATAATGTTTATTCAGTGCAGCAAACATTCAGGTGAGCATCACTGGGGCTTGGGGGTAATTTGGATCACTTGATTCTCTTGGTCCTCTTTCTCATTGATGGAATAATGGTGAACTGTATTTCTTTTAAAAGTCTCAGCAAATGTATTAGTTTGGGAACATTTCTATGCATAGAAATATAAAAATATAGATATATCACAAATATATATTTCTAAAATTATAACCTCCTAAATCTTTTTGTTCCTTTTTTTTAACTTTCCACTAGCATGAGACATGACATACTGAAGCTTTGAGTAATATTTTATTGCAATGCAGTAAAAAGTTGACTTGCAGTTTTATTATTACTGTAATTTTAATTCAAAATTCTGTATCTACAAATTAATTTATTTTCAGTTAAGTCAATGTGGAATATGTTGCCCTGACTCATGTCCTGAATTTTCACTCTTTCCCTTATGTGCTGTTCAGAGTGTGGATGCCATTTTGTTTCCCAGGTAAAATTAACACTTAGTAATGTTTTACAGCCTTTTGGTTTGTCTTCTGAATGGGTGCATTCAGAGTTTTCCTAAAGAGAAGAGAGGGCAGCAAAGGCTGTGAAAATCTGTGAACCTCTAGGAGTGGTGGCATTTGGTGGGAGCATTAATTCTGAAATCAGGAGGGGAAACCCACTGATACTGGGATGGAATAGTCGTGCTGACTTTTTGTGTGCTTTCAAAAAGATGCCTGATCTCTCTGGAGAAGCATGTTCAGTGGAAATTGGTGCCTGGAGGAGAGATGTGGGCACAATATTATGGTGAAAGTGGAATTCCCCGTTGGCTCGTTTGGAATCTGGAGTTTCCTTTAGTGCCAGCTCTACTCCGTGTGCTGCGTTGTGTCTATTCCAGCATCAGGCTGAAGAGCTCTCAGTGCGCAAAAAATGAACTTTTATTTTCTGCCACTGAGAGTGGGCAGCAGGGCTCATGGCCCAGTTTGTCCCTGGAAACCTGAGTTTGCATTTCTGCCGCAGCCACACTCTGTGTGCCCCAGCATCGGTGCTGGGAGGGCGCTGGCAGCTGGCACCGAGCTCCAGCTGCTGCCACAGCACATCTGCCCAGCCTCGTTCCATGTGGGCCAGCTCCCTGTCCAGGAGAGTGTCAGCCCTCAAAATATCTGCCTGTTTTCCCATCCTGTCTGCATTTTAAGAAGTTCATGCTGATATAGATTCCTCAGGGTCGTATAGTAGAAACAGGCGGGGAATGATTGGCATCTGACTCCAGTGACTCAGAATGCTGAACAATGGCTTCATTAAACTATACTATATTACATCAGTACTATACTAAATTATATACTAAAGAGATACTAAAGGAAAACCCATGATTGTCTGTGGAAACCCAGAGCACTGGGAATATTTCCCTGTCTGCTCTTGGGTGCCCTGACCCCCAGGGGAGCACTGACTTTGACCCTCATTCATGGAGAAAGTTTCCTAAACTCCAGAACAGACCAGAATCCACTAAGGTGTGAAGTAGATTGTAGAGAATAGTGTAGGTGTATCACTTAGGTGGGAAATTGAGGTTTTGGGATTTTTAGTATATTGTGGATGGAAGCAAGATGGAGGGCACAAGGTGTCATCCTGGGTTTCTTCTTCCTTCCTCTTCATGGGTTTGGGTGGCATTTTGTAATTGGGCAGAAAAATCCCCACTGGGGGCTCTTTGGGATCAGTTATTGAGTTAAAAGGGAAAATAATCCAGGTGTCAGCTCTTAATTGGATAGTTTAGTCTTAAAAGACCTTGTCACAAGAGATTGTTGGCCATTTTGTGCCTTCTAATGAAAAGCTGCCCAACTCACAGTAGTGAGACTGTTTTACTCATAAGAAATAACAAACACCTGAACACAAATTACTGTCTCAAGTGCCTTCAATCCAGACCCAGAAAAACCAAGGAGTGGTACCACCACAACTGTCTCCAGACAGCCAGGACAGAGCTTTGGCCCAATTGGCCAATTAATACAAACAACCATCACCAGAATCCAATTACCAAATCTCTTCGGGTAAACAATCTTCCTAACACATTCCACATGTGCAAAAGCAACAGGAGCAGAGAATAGAGATAAGAATTGTTTTCCCTTTCTCTGAGGTTCCTTGCTGAGATTCCCAGGAAATATCCTTGGGAAGTTGTGTCTGCCTGCTCTCTCTGAAGAGAGCCTTGGCTACAGCAGCCACATTTCTGGTGCCCAGTTTCCAAGTTCTGTCTCGATGGAATTGCTGCAGATAACCAGGTATGAGTGCCAAAAAAATCACCTTATAATCATAGAAATGTATTTTATCCATACTTCAGGTATTCCTGAGTTTCTGTGTGCCCTATCCCTTGGAGCCACCAAAATGTCCAGTACACCCTGGCACAGGGAGTTATGAAGCAGCAGAGTACACAGTGTCCTCTTCTTTTTCCTGGTTTTAGATCCTGAAATTTGTTTCTCACCCTATGATCTGATGCCAGGCAGAAAGGGGCTGTCCATCTGAGTTTTGCATCACCCTCTGGTGAGGGACAGTGTGGCATGTGTTTTGAGATTCTTGCCATTGATACAGAGCAATGAGAAGGGAAATATCTGATGAACTTGTTTTCCTTGCCTCTCATGAACAATGTATGACAGCTTTGAGAAATCGTGTTCAAAGGAGTCATTATGGTGCCATTTGAATTAGTGAAATAAAAGTAAAGACTTGTTATTTTCTAACAGCTTATTTTCCCAGTGGTTGTCCAATAATAACCACCACTTCAGTCACAGGGTCAGGGAGTTCACATGTCATTAGCACACTCTGAAAGCTGTAATGCCTTTTTGATTTATTTATTTTTTGATTTATTCATTTTCTTGCTGTACAGTTTGGGGTGGAACCCT
Organism: Agelaius phoeniceus; assembly: GCF_051311805.1. Lineage (NCBI taxonomy): Eukaryota > Metazoa > Chordata > Aves > Passeriformes > Icteridae > Agelaius > Agelaius phoeniceus. Next base: position 12,754,933 of record NC_135280.1, on the reverse strand, counting down.
TGCAGTCCTGAAGCAGGGAATGCCAGAGTGCTTTGCCAGTCCACTGTGCATCCAACAAGGAGAATTCTTTGAGGAATGGTTTAGATGATGTTGTTCCTATTGTGATTATTGGAATTATCCCACAAGTTTTGTGCTTTTTGATGGGTACAAATTAGTCCTGTGATGGGTAAGCCTTGGAAATGGGTAATTCTGAGTTACATAAAAATTTTTGATATTTTACTTACCAAGATCTGCTGTTGCTTTGTGATCAGTTGTGCTTTGGGAGCATTAAAGCGTTGGAATGAGAACTCTGCTTACTAAACCGTAACAAAAAATTTGTTCCACTTTGAGATTACTTTTTTTAAAATAAAAACCCAAATGAAAAGTGCTCAGAGTATTTACACTTCAAGTGACCTCAGCTCAATTCACCGTTGTTCAGCAGGAGGAAAAAAAATCTCCAAGTTCTGATGTTCTAATTTATCTTTAAAAAGATTCCACAAGACAAATAAAACCACTTATATTCATTTTTCTCCCTCGCCTGCTTCCATTACTCTGTAGTGAACAAGACATAAAGGTGATCTGAGCCTGAGAGTTTAACCAGAAATAAAATACAAGAATGTATCCTGGCCCTCACACTTGGGTTGTATTTTCCTTTAGAAAATTCTTTCATGTGCTTGTGGGATATCAGAGATAATGATGTGTTGAGTAGGGGCAATGAAACGAGACTCTCAGTCAATAAATTTGCTCAAAATGCAAGCAAGTGAAATAATCTATTGTCTGGTGGAACTGTTCTATGCAGGTACATAGTTCAAATCATTTCAAAGCTTAGGCTCCAACAGAAATTGTTGGGTTGGAGTATAGCACACCAGAAATTAAATGTCATTTATGTCTCTGTGCAGGAATTTAGGACAGGGAGAAGAATTGAATTGAAAATTTTATTCTCAATCTTATCCTAAATTTACTTTATCTTATCCTATTAATGCTGAATTCATAACCATTCTTGTAGAAGATTTCTATTTAGAACCAAAAGTAACCAAAAAGCATTTTTAGCAGCAGAATGAACTTCCATGAGAATTTTTAAACCTGGTAATGCTTTTTGTTAATAGTTCAAAAGAGAAGATAATTTTTTCCATTGTTTGTTTCCCATTATATATTGGACTGTCTGCTGTAATACCCGTGTTGATGTAGTCAGTGTAGTCCAACAGGCCTGGGTTAGTTCAGTTAAAAACTCATGGCAAATGTTGACTCTTGGGAATGATGTCTTTCTCAAAGAAGACTTAAATAACTCACTTTTTTTTTGTATCTATTTTAATGTACCCCTACATTTACAATATTAGGAGTAGCAAGAATTGATTCCCTTCATAGTGGCATTTGCTTAAAGTTTTTGAGTCAGGACCAGAAACCTTCTGCTGCCTTAGTGGTTTCTCCATTTTCTAGACTCTTTTCCTGCTGTTTTGCATGCAAATCCTGTGCTGTCTGCAAGCTGGGCCATGGATGGGTTTTATACACAGGTCATTAAAGAACTTGCCTGTGCATCTCCAGATTTATTAAGTGACTTGGAGTGCCACTCTATCAAGCCATTGTATCCAATTAGTATTTCTCGCCCTTACAGAAGGATTTCTTGAAAAATATTTGCAGTTTATGAAATTATGTCTGCAATTATATAGGCTTTTGGGTAATAACAAGTATATTTTCATTTTTCAGTACATTTTATTATGCTTTGTTATGAACTGTTTACAGCAGTTCTCGCTGGCAGGGGAGAGGAGAGAGGGAGGGCAAATGGAGCTGAGCGTGGAGTAAAACCAAGGGAAATCTCATATTAAAGATTCACCAATGAATCTTTACAGAGTTTATGCAAATCTAGTGGGTATTTTGTGAAAGTGTTAATGAGTGTCACATCCTGATTACTGCAGATTTCCCCTTGCATTTCCAACCATACCAAATCCAATTGAAACTGCTAAAATTAACACCATGAGTTCACAACATTTTGTCAGAAAAACGTGTGAAATTTGTTTTTAAAATATCGTGCACTCATTATTCTTGGAAACATCTTACATGGATGTTGATATAAACTATCCTGTGTGCATTCCTTGGTGGATGACAAACTTAGCGCTGGTCTCCCTAAATCCTTCTAAAGCACTGTCTATTTCTGAGCTGTGTTTTGCATCTCACTGTAAAGCAAACCCTATAATTAACTGCCCTGGCACTGAGGATCCCGTGGGAATGTGCTTGTTTACCAACAGCTACCAGGAGCAGCCCTTTTTGCCAAGCACATGAATCACAGAATGGGTTGGGTTGGAAGGGACCTCAAAGCCCATCCAGTGCCACCCCTGCCATGGCAGGGACACCTCCCACTGGCCCAGGTTCCTGCCCAGCCTGGCCCTGGGCACTGCCAGGGATCCAGGGGCAGCCCCAGCTGCTCTGGGCACCTGTGCCAGGGCATCCCACAGTCAGTCAAGGATTTCCTCCTGAAGGACATGCTGGTCCTTTTGTTGAGTGTGAACTGGGGCCTGTGATGTGTGAGGTGGCTTCAGACTCATTGATTTAGTTAATCTCAAAAATTGAAAGGTCAAAAATTAAATTTGAAAAAGATCATTTTGTTCCTCTTTATTTAAGAGTTATTGTCAGGGTTTGAGCACTCCAGCCAGCTCGCTGCCCTGCTTCCCCATTCCCTTTCCTTTTTCTGCAGGGGCCATCTCTCCTCTGAACCTCCCTCTAAGCTTTTGCTGGGTTTGAATTTTGAGACAATTTCACGTCCCTTTTGCACTCTTTTGACTCAGCCTGGCAAACATATTATCCTGTCTTTACAAGCAGGCCAAAAAAGCTCTTACAAGTCATGAGAACAACTGAAATGCAGGAACATTTGGGGGGAAGGAGATTTTCCTACCACAACTCCAGGACCCCACTGGTGGGATGGATCAGGATGTGGCACCAGGCAGTTGGGCATGGATCTTTTATTTCTCTGCCAGCCTGTTAATATAACCAGAGTGCTGTGTTTGGATCACAATGAGATCACAATGAGCCTGTTTATTTCCACATACGTAGTGCCATCGTTCATTTGCACATTAAAGGGAACTTCACTCCAAGAAGACAAATTTGAGGCTGCAAAAGCTCTGTGATTATTGTAATGCTAATCTGTATTCAATCCCATGTATGTGTCACATCTTGAATACTTAAAAAATAATTAATTAGTCAACTGTGTTGTGCCACAGATGAGCAGGAGCAAGGGGCTGCTTGCATCCACAAGCTGTGACATTCTCTGTGCCAGCAGGACTTGAAAGGAGAGAAAGTCCCCAAGAACTGAGCTGGAGGTGGTCTCAACCTCTGCCTTCTACCTGATAGTGCAGAAATTGTGGCATCTGTGTTGTATTAGGTGATGAAAATATGTTTGAATTATCTCAAATAACAATCCCTGTGCTGCTTTATATCCTGTATTTATGAAGATATTTAAATCTTTGCATTCATTTTAGGAAGAAGTAAACATCATGCCTCTAAAGCCAGTGACAAAAGTCTCATTGGTGTGTTCTGCAATCTGGAGAGCAACTGCAAAGGAAAATAGGTGGAGTAAAAATAAATACAGCTGCAAAATAAAGATTTGTTGTTAAATAAGGACAAAAGATAGGCAGTTATCCATTTTCTCAGCAGAATTCTACCTCCATCCATCTCACAGAGCTGCACAGGAGTATTTCTTTGCCTATTTTCTGGGCCAAAAATCTAGAAATCTCTGAACTCTGCCATTCTCTTTTCTTTGCTCAGATCACTGTGGGTAGGAGCAGGCACGTGTCAGACTCGCTCACGGGGGCTGAGCTCACTCTGCTTTACTGAGGGGGCAAAGGCAGAGGGAAAAGTCTCAATTCTGACTCCTCTGGGACTGTGTGCTTCTAGGGATGGCTGGGGAGCCTTGGTGCTCCCTCAGTGCCTTCCAGCTCTGCTTCTGGGGCTGGGCAATGGTGTATATTGAATTTATTTGATGTTCTGAGCTGCACTCAGGGCCCTGCTCTGTGCCAGAGGCTGCACTTCATCGTTTGGAGGGGTTACCTTGCAGCATTTGACCTCCAAGGGGAAGCATTTCCAGGTTTTTTAGGTATTTTCCATTGTGTTTTGACATTTCCCCACCCTGGTGTGGTGAGCACTGTCACATCTGTGTTTTCCTGGTCATGGGGCTCTGTAGACAAATTAACCTTTTGCGGTTTTATTGAGGAAACAATTTGCATTAACACTGTGGGAAGGAAAAAAGGATTGCGGACTTGGAAGACATTCTGAATTCACAGCATAGTAAAAAGTTGTGTTTTCTAATTACTAAATTAAAAAATGTAATTTGTTTGGGAAAAACACCTAAATGCAGATCCAGATTACCTCTAAAGGACATATAGAGTGAGATATTAAAGTCCATATTGCAGCCTTAACTAGTAATCCTTGTTCCTGTGGCAATGCTGCCTGCTTTAGGAATGCAAATTCCTGTGACTGCTTTAGCATTTCAACAGGGCTGTGAATATGTATAAGCACAGAAGGAATTATTTTGCTTCAAGACTTTTCAGAGACCTGTTTCTTCTTCATGTTGGTAGATGTGTTGTTACCTTATGTTTCACATTAAACTTTGCAACAAGCTCAAAAAAAAGTCAACAGTTTTGGAAGTGAATGTTGCTGGTAAATGGAGCCTTCCTTACACTTGTCAAAAATACAGATTTTTTTTTCTTTGATTTGATGCTTCTTCAGAAACTTTGCTTTATTTTAGGGCTTTGGATAAGTAACTCTTTTTTGAACTTGACCTAAGCAGCAGTGGCTATGCAAAAAATCCCTATCCTGTGGAATGTGCATTTTTGCTCTTTACAGGGGGGTAAGTACAGGCATGACTGGTTATTTTTACAGCAGTTTTCACAGCATTTCTGCAGGAAACTTTTTTTTTGTGGCAATGTTTCAAGTAACATTTATTAGAGCAGTACTACTTGCATCAAAACTATGTTCCTCTACTATTTTATTGGTAGTGTTTGATTTCTTGTTTCTGAATGAAATTAGGCATGACTTTTTGGACAAAATATAGAAAATATAATTTCCATTTAATATGCTACAAACTTTTGCATTTAGCATTGCAGTAAGAGTGTGAAAGTACCTTTGGACACTTGCAATGTTTAAGTTAATTCATTTGTAAACTGCTATAATTGCATGAATGGCAGAAACAGAACTAGAACCTTCAATAGAGATTGTGACATGAGTAGCAAGTATACAAGAGGCAGCCCCAGCTCCTAATGCAAAACAGAGCAATGCAGATTGGTATAATCACATTTACAAATTTGTTATGGAGGCTGCTTGTGAGCAATTGGCTAAAGAACAGCACTGACATTTCAAATATACAGAAAAATGATTTCTGAAGACACCTAGTATTTTGTGTCACTGCCTTTTTGGAACATCTCTTACTTGGGTCCAATGCTAAACCCAATTATTTTTGTGTACTTTTGTTATTAGTTTCACTGTGCTCTTAGCAGTGCTGTGGATGCTTGCAGGATCCAACCCCTGGGGAACATTTTAAAATTCTGCTTGGTAGAGAAAAAACCTTTTGTTTTCTGATTGTATTTGTTTTGATAGTTCAGGTTTAAAATCCTTATCTTTAGATCCTCTCCAGAGGACACTGTTTAGCTTGAGTTAACACCATGCATTCTCAGATGTAGATTTCCTTGAGCTCTGTTGGGTTTGTGGCATCTGATGGATGCTGGATTTTTTAACACATTGGTTGTCTGGCTCAAAGTTGCACATGGAAACCACAAAGCCTTTTGAAATAAAACTGCAGCACATTTGTGATAAATCACAGGATGCTTTTCCATCTGAATATGCTTCATTAGCCTCCCTTGTGTGGTGCTGCTCATTAGGTGGCTGTAGGAAGAACCCACTCCAGCAGGAATCCATCAGGCATGGAGAGCCCCCGTGTGTTGGACATGGACCTGCATTCAGCACTGAACCACACTGAACTGTGGTGAAAGCACTGTACAAACTGGGCAGGTGCAGAATAACCTTCTGCTTGAGATGTACTTGTGAATTTGGCCAGTATTCACTTGCCTTCAGTGGTTATGTTGGTTTTTAATAGTTCCCACAGTGCAGAAACTTAGTTCAGGAAATTATGGCTAAATCAGTTACCCACTGAAGGCTTTGAGCTGGAAGCTTTCTAGGATGACACGTGCACCTTTGCATCAGTTTAAAAAAATAACTCCAGCTGCACCATTCACTGAAAGGCACATATTTTACAGTTAGCTGCTGTGGCCTGCTTCTCTGTGATTTTCTTTATCAATTGGAAAATTCAGAAGGAAAACACTCCCTTTTTTGAGGAGATAAAGATGTAAGGGATGACAAACAACTAAATTCATTTAGAACTTTTGGTGTGCCATGAGACATAATGTGATGGTGCTCATCTGTAGTATTCAATGAGTACATTGAAAACACTTACTTGAAGATAAGTAAAAAAGATAGAAATCTGGAATTACTGAAACCTCAACAGCTGCTGTCATCACAGCAATAGTTCAAATATCCAAGGTTTTTCCCTGCAAGTGTGATAGGAAGGGCAGAGGTTCAGGAGGTGCCTTGCCCATGGCAGGAATTGTGTGGGTGAGAGGGTCATGGTGAGGGTCCCCAGCAGCTGAACCACAGCCAGGCCCTGCTGTGGTTCCCACTCAGCTTTTGCTCATCCCACAGGGCTCTTAACTCGGGGTCAGGCTGTGGCTCAGTGGGTCTGGCTCCCCCACAGCTGCTGGAGAATCCCTGCTGTCAACAAGGGCATCCCAGCTGAGCTTCTGCATCACCTGTGGTGACTCAAGGACAGCCCTGGCATCACTGGGCCATGAGAGATGTCAAACATTTCATCTCCAGCTCAGCTGAGAGGTGGAAGAACCACCTTAGAGATGTCAAACATTTCATTTCCAGCTCAGCTGAGGGGTGGAAGAACCACCACTAGAGAATTCAGACATTTCATCTCCAGTTCAACTGTGAGGTGGAAGAACCACCTTAGAGATGTCAGACATTTCAATTCCAGTTCAACTGTGAGGTGGAAGAACCACCTTAGAGATTTCAGACATTTCCTCTCCAGTTCAGCTGGGAGGTGGAAGCACCAGGGTTGCCCACCCCTGAGAGAGAGTGCTGAAAAGGAATGTGCAATGTGCATGGATTTTTATTCAAGGTTACTATTTCTATAGACTGAAATAGAAATTTGCAATGATCTTTTTTAAGTTGGACATAGGAATTCTGACCGTTATTTTGATTTTGATTGTTGTCACAACCCTGTGAGTGCTGCAGCTCTTTCTGCAGCAGTGTGTGCTTTGCCAGTTCTTCCCCCTGCCCCCCTTATTTTTTTGCTAATGAGAAAATTAGTTGGTTCAAACTCTCTTTCATTACTTGAATGAAGCATGGGGATCTCTGAAGAGCAGCAGTGAGTACCCCATGCAGCATGTGCCAGAACTGCAGCTCCTCTGATGGAAGGCCCATACGTGCTGCAGAGGCTCAAAACAACAGGCCAGAGGTAATGGAGATGTTTTCTGACTGCTTTGACTCTGAATGGCCTTGCCCTGGACAGCCTGGTTGTGTGAATTAGCAGTGCTAATTGCTGCTGGTGGCATTTTTAATGGATCTGACCATAATTCTAGGAATATATGGTAAAAATCAGATTTCAGTAACAGAACTAATAAGCCAACATACAGCATTTTGTTGATTGTAAGTGGTAGAAGATGGTATTTTAGTAATCCCTGTATTTTCCTTCGCCCATGTTTTGACACACAGGGTGATTTAATTGGAATTTCTAACATTTCAGTGCTTTAATGTTCTGAAACATATTAGCTCTGCCTTAGCAGTTAGTGTTTATTCAATCTCAGAGCACTGTAGGCTCATTAATCCTTCGAGCCCTCCTGAGAAGTCAGAGATGGGAGACACTGGAAGTTGTATTATTCTAATTTTACAAGTGGGAAAACTGAAGTGATGAATAATGTGGTCAAGGCCACGCAGTGAGGCAGTGTGAGCTCTGAGATGTTCTGGCTATTAAACCAGTGGTCAGGCCAACCCTTGCTACATTCTCTTTTCAAATTATACACTTCATTGTGATTAAGGTGCCTTAATGGTCCCATAGTCTGTCTAGGTAGAAAGTTTAATAAGTTGAACATGGCTACAATAAAAACTTCCAAACAAGGAAAACACTATGAAATTACAGCCTGAATTTAATATTATTTTCTATATGTTAAGTTTTCACAGCACGTAATTAAGCCTTGTCTCTCCTATTCTGACAGAAAGTATTTGTATTTACAAAAAGGAAATGATTGATATCAAGTTATTTTCCAAGAGATGAAATTGTTCTCGATTTTCATTGCAGAATAATGATAAACATTGAAAGATGTTTAATAAACTTTTTGGGGTTTTTTTGAGAAATAGTGAATATGTGGTATGAAAATTCATTTTACAGAATTAGAAAAGTCCTCTGAGCAGCCTCTTGAGAATTTTTCAATAGAGCACAAGTGGTTGTTTGCAGATTGTAACTTCAGTTGCATAAATAGATGTACTTTGAAATAGCAGCTTATTTGGTAGGGCATAAGGAGTGCTTTTGTGTAGTGAAAGGGATCAGTTTTTAATGTTTATCTGAAACTTTTTTTTTCTTCTCCTCAAATGGGTTAATTGCTGCCATCTCTTGTGCAAGATTTTCAGGTTTTCTTTCTGTTCCAGCCAGTCTTTATCTTAAAAATGACATAGTCTGCAATATTATTCTAAAAGGACTTCAGAATTTAGCAAGAGATTTACCATCATTTAATCCAACCGTTAACCATTTCGTATATACAAGATTGATCCCAGCAGTGAACCCCTGCAAACTTTAGCACCACGTCCAATATTTTAACAAGCAGCTAATATTCAGCCCATCCATTAAGCCATCACTCCATAAATGAATTATTGAGCGCAATCTCCTCTCCCGTGCCCACCTTCCTTTCCCACAAGGCTGTGGTTTTTAGCGAAGCCGGCGTGGAGCCGCTCTTATCTCCAAATAAAACCGACCGGCTCCGCCGAGCGCCGGCACTGCCGAGCCGGGCAGGGAGGGCAGAGGCAGCCGAGGGCTCTCGCAGCATCGCGGCGGCATCAGGAGCGCAGCAGCGCATGGAAACTGCTCCGTCCCGTCCCCCGGCACGGCCGGCGGCAGCGCGGCTGTAGCGGAGCCATCGCAGCGCTGCCCGGGCAGGACGCGGCCGTGCCCGCCGCATGCTGCAGGGCCGCCCGCTGCCCCCGGCTCCTCCCGCATCGCCGCCGACCATGAAACCCTGGCAGCTGCTCGCAGGCGTGGGAGATGCCCTGCAGGTAAGGCAGCGGCAGCTCGGAGCGAGCTCGGCCGGAGAAGGGAGGGAGGGAGAGAGGGAGGGAGGGATGGATCCATCCTGTGCCCGCGCCGGGAGCGCCCCGAGCCCGGCTGTGCCCGCCGGGAGGGGCCGGGGACACGCGGAATGCGGGCTGCCCCACCTGAGGGGACAGGTGAGGGGGATCCGGCCAGGTGTGGGGTGCGGGGACATCGGCCAGGTGAGGGGTGAGGGGGATCCGGCCAGGTGAGGGGCGAGGGGGATCCGGCCAGGTGTGGGGTGCCGGGGTGTCGGTCAGGTGAGGGGTGAGGGGACATCGGCCAGGTGAGGGGGATCTGGCCAGGTGAAGGGTGAGGGGGATGCCGGCCAGGTGTGGGGTGCGGAGCTGTCGGCCAGGTGAGGAGGATCTGGCCAGGTGAAGGTGAGGATGATGCCGGCCAGGTGAGGAGGATGTCAGTCAGGTGAGGGGCGCGGAGCTGCCGGCCAGGTGAAGGAGTGCAGGGATGTCGATCGGGTGAGAAGATGCGGTGATGCCGACAGGCTGAAGAGATTGCGGGCTGCGGGCCAGGTAAGGGGATGCGGGGATTTGTTGCTGCCGGCCGGGTGAAGGGATGCAGGATGCCGGCCGGGTGAGGGGGATGCCGTCCAGGTGAGGGGATGCAGGATGCCGGCCAGGTAAGGGGATGCCGGCCAGGTGAGGGGATGTATGATGCCGGCCAGGTGAGGGGGATGCAGGATGCCGGCCGGCTGAAGGGACGCGGGATGCCGGCCAGGTGAGGGGGATGCAGGATGCCGGCCGGGTAAAGGGATGCTGGCCAGGTGAGGGGGATGCAGGATACCGGCCGGCTGAAGGGATGCCGGCCCGCTGAAGGGACGCGGGATGCCGTCGCGGCTGGGCTGCGTGCCGGCCCGGGGCCGAGGGATGCTCGGGGCTGAGCCGGGTGTGTGCCGGACAAACTCCGCGCGTTCCTCTGGCTGCGAGCGCTCCTCGGCGAGATGCCGACAGAAAACAACGTGCGGGAGGGATTATCCATCCTCCCTCCGTGTTTGGCTGAAGTTTATGTGAACTTCATCTTCAGAAAGCTGCTTGGCTTTCTGTGGATGGAATATGTATTAGCATTTATATGAACGAGAGCAAGGGTGTCATTAGAAAGGGGTTTGTCAGGTGGATTATTGCCTGGTGATTGCTATTGCAGGTTACAGGATTCCTGACCAACCTGCATGCCTGTTTAACTTCAAGGTCCCTGTGTGTCACCAGCATAATATACTGATCTTAGAAAACACAATTTATGAGTATTTGGAGGTTTTATTACTGTACTTGTTAAAATGCATGGGATATAACAGCAGCAGAATTTTGTTAATAAATACAATTTAAACACACAGGTAATTTTGGCTAATAATCCATTTATATGTGTTTGCATTGAAAAAAAAGCAGGAACAGGGTATAAAAGACTAGGATTTAAAAATGCCTATCGGTTTCCAGCTGGATATAATTGCAAAGTAATTTAAATACTTTGAATGACTAGAGCAATATTTTTGCTTTAAAAAACCCACACACTTCAAAGTGTGCAAAAAAATGTTGAGGGGAGTGGGGAAGGTGGATTTCTCTAGCTTTTAAAAAAAAAGACTCTCGTGCAGACTCCTAATAGGGAGATAATATTTTTGAAAGGCTTGCTGTCACATGGAGGAGACTGGCACAGCCCAGAAGTGGAATGCTGGGCTCTGCAGTTCAGGCACTGTAAAATCACTTTGCTTCCAGGGCTGTACATTAAATTCCACCTCAAGTGCTTGATTTTGATGGATACTGAGTAATTAAGTAAGATCCAAACCAGCCTTTGTATTTGTCATTTCTGTAGGGATAAGGAATTTGGTCATAATACAGAAGTAATTAGGATTTATGTAAATGTTACATAGAAAGTTTGCATTTTTTCTTATGAAATATTTAGAAAAATCAGTTTACATGCAGTACATTGATTCCATGTGTATTTCTAAAATGAAGCAACAGATGGGTATAAAGTTTGAATTTCTTGATATTCTGACCATACCTTATAGCTTTTTTCTTAGATATTTAATGTTCTTGATGCTGATCTGTTTCTTGAACATGCAAGTAAGGTGGAAGAGTGAGCAAAACTCCCACTCAATGAACAGTGTTCCCTGTCTACAGCAGGAGCAGTAGTGCTGTGGAGAATTTTTAGTTCTTCAGATTTGAATCATTTAATGAAAAGGAAAAAGTGAACTTTGAGGTTTTGTCCTTTACAGGGGTTTTCCTGTGAGTGCCTGGGGAGTGTTTGTCTATCATCAGCTTTGCTTCCTTTAAACCCATGGATCTAGGAGGGGTTTGATTCTCCCTTGGGAGCTCTCCTTGCCGAAGCAGTGCATTTTTTGGCATTTTTTGGCATTTTTTTGGCATTTTTTTGGCATTTTTTGGCATTTTTTGGCATTTTTTGGTCTTGGAGATGCTGTGGGCACACAGTAGCTCCCATGGCATTGCCTGCTCTGGAAGCTGCGGGTAGGCAGTTCCATTTAATCAGTGTCTCCACATCCAGCACCCTGGCACCTCGAGGAGTTCATTGCACAGTTCATTGCACCCCTTTCCAGGCACAGTTTTGGGAAATTTGAGCTTTGTGTTCTTGCCTGGTCCCACTTAAATAAATATTTGAAATCAGAATAACTTAACAATGGGCAGATGAAGCAACTTCAAGGTGTTGCCTTCGGTCTTTCCAACTTCAAACCACTTACTTCAGTAGCATCATTGCCATGGATTTGTTCCCATTTATTCTTTTTGTGGTAGAAGTTTCATGTAGGATCTCAGCTTTGCTCATACACCAGAAAACTTTTCCAGGAAAAAGTAATAAATTAATAGTTCAAGCGATCAACTTGGTGGCATTTGAAATGCTAGAAAAGGTCTAGAGTAATGTTCTTGAGAATAATATTGGAAGTTTGGGCTTTTCCTTTTGTAAGGAAAATATTGCTATTCAATTTTTAATTCATTTGATTAAGATAAATATGTTACAAGTGGTAACTGAAGAAGCATCACCCTAAAGAGGAGAAGGGAGAAAAATGTGGTCAACTCATGCTTGTAAGTTATTGTGGTGGTAATTGTGAAAAAGTAAACTGGGGAAAAAATACATAGGGAATTTTAACTGTAGAAAATATCTTGTCTGAAGTTTACTTCATATTTTAATTTAAGCAAACAATGTGTATTTATTAACTCCTTAGTAAAAATAAAGCTACTAAATTCAAGCTTTCAGTTGACTTCAGTGATAAGGATTTTGGAGTTTTTGTTGGAAGGATTGTGCCACAGGATTGTACCTTCCCAGGGTTTGGAGATGGGAACAAAGGCTTCAGAGGACATTGATTATTTCAGAAATTTTTCAGTCTTTTGGGGGCTTTATTTCAAGATTGGGACATAATTTATGGCATCTCCTCGGAGCTAAGCATAACTTTTGACATGTGTTAACTTTATTTGAGGATAAAGTTTTAAAAGTATTACTGTGCCATAAATAGTTCTATGTCCAACCTAGGTGGCATCAGCTTAGGTGGAAATTAGCAGAGCTATCTGCCTTTCATTTCTGTTCTCTTGGAATGTGTTCCAAGGAAAGGGAATGTGCTCTCCTGGGCTGTGCTGAGGGCAGATCAGGAATTCAGGAGTTCACTGATCTCCAGCTGCTGGCTGTGCCCAGGGGTGCCTTTGGAGCACAACAAGGGCCATAAATCCACTGTCAGCAGATGGAAGGGAAACACAGCCTGTCCTTTCAAAGGGTGCATCACAAATGTGCTTTATTTAAAATCCGAGTCCTGTGGGACTGCATTTGGGTGAGATAGCAGACAGTGGAAAGAAATAAATGTGTCACTGCCAAAACTCTGTTCTGGTGGCATTTCCTTCTAAATGTATCATGTCAGCCGTGGAGCTCTCTGTCTGTAGGAATAAGTCTTTTCCATTTCATTTTATTTTTATTCTCTTTGGAAGGTACCCAGTGGGGACGTTAAGGAACGTGGCACGGTCACTGTCTTCAGGGGCTTTGTGCATCACTACTTCTACCTTAGCTGAACTTCAGTTTGGACAGTGTGGGAACGTGTTTGCTTTGTGGGAGTGGAGTTGAGAGCAAGCATTTCTTCTTTTTGCTTGTCCTCACCCTGCCTGTTGCTCTTTTCATTTCTCTTACCCCCCCTGCTAAATTGCAGAGGCTGGGATTCCCTTCATTGTCTTTGAAAAGGAACACAGTGTGGCTTCCTTCACCAGGTTGCAATCAGAGACTTTTGTGGGTTTTGTTTTTGTTCTGTAGTTAATTACAGATTTCATGCACAGCAATGAGGCTTCTGCAGAGAGAAATTTCACTGATGGTCAGGAATATTTCAAAAATTGCTTTCGTCTCACAGGAGTGGAGGCACGCAAACTTTTTCTATTAAAATGGAGAAACTGCTGGAGTCAGCAGGAACATCCAGATTCAGCAAAACTAGGTTATGAATCCGAGCAATTAAACATGACAAAGAGCCCAGTTTTACTGCCTGGACTTAATATCCTTCCAGTATTTTTATTTGAGACATAAAAACTTCAAAATGTTCCTTTGTGTCAGGTGTTGACAAAAACAAGGTACACCTCCATACCCCACAACATCTTGAAAATCCTCTTGTTTTACTTTTGCACCCACAGTTTTTATTTAAGTAGTTTTATTCTCAGGAGAAGGAAAAGCTGTTCTCTTCCTTTGTTTTGGATACCTGGAGTTTGGCAGCTACTCATTAATTACCTGCATTTTGGTAGAGATAATTAAAAACTGGTTAAATATTTAGAAATTATTGAAAGAAGCTTTTTTTAATCAATATTCAATATGTATGAAATATGGGGTTTTGCTAAGGATGATTAGCAATCCCATTAACATTTTCACATGGAACACCAGAGGATCTGTTTTGTTGTAGTGTTTTTTGGGTTTTTTTTTTCTGTTTTTATGTATTCGATGTTCAGAAACTGTAAGCAGGTTTCCTCTCTGGTAGCTACTGCAAGTTTAGCTGGCAAGAGGAGGGGAGGGACATAAGGAGATGTAAATCATGGCACTGATGACTGATGGCCCAAGCTGAACTTGATCAAAACTTCAGCAAAGATTTTCTGTTCACTGCTCCTATGGTGGAGATTGATGTGAAATCCTGAGAACAACCTCCCACACCTTGTACATGTGAATTATTCTGCTGGTGCTGTGCTGCTCCCTGGACAGGTGTTTATGTCTTTTTTACCTTAAATGTTTTCCTTGTTAAGGCTGACCTTTCTGATTCCGTGACTAACAGGAATCCAGCAATGATGTTTGATCGTTTGTTCCTGATAAATGAGTTGTAGCTTACATCAGGACTTGTTTCTGACTGCTAATTAACCTGACTCTAATGGTTGCTTTAACTGTGAAAACCTCCTACAGCCGAGTGAGAGGCACACGTGGCACTGAGAGCTTGCACCATCACCAGGTGCTCTGAACAAAGCCAGCATCCCTTGGGAATTTCAGCTGTGCCTTTGCAGAAGTGAAGCAAGTCCTCTGAGAACCCAGCATTTAGATCAGGCCCTGCTGGGGCAGGCTGGCTCCCTCCTGGGCTGTTTCATGTGAGTTTTATGAGTTTCATGTTTCCATGTCAGCATGAGGTGTCCCCTTTGTCCAGCTGCTCTGCCTTGGGGCCAGGCCATGTCCTTGGGGCTGCACTCCTGGGGACAGCAGGAGTGTCCTGCTGCCTTCCCAGGCCCATCCCAATGTGTGATAGCAGCAGGCTGTGTGCACAAGGGCAGGAGATGCATTTTACAGAAGAACAGATCTGCTCTCACCTGTGCTTGCAGGGAGGGTTTGGTATTTGGCTGTGACACAGAGAAATCTCAAACCGTTTGTTTGTTTTTCCTTGGAATATTTTGCAGGAGCAATGGAAATGAAAATCATCTCATGCTTTCATTTGAGTGCTTCAGCCATTTTCCAACAAGTGTTTATTGATGAGGTCTGGATGATGAACAGTGGTGGGGTGTCCAGGTTTTCCACCTTGCTGGTTAAGCCAGCACCACTTGAGGCTGTAATCCTGCACTAATCCCCACAGTTACCAGGGGAAAAGCAGGGTACCACTGCTGTGCCAGGGAGCAAAATCATCCCAGAAGCAGATCTCATTTCAAATGGCATTTCATTCCAGGCTTTCCCAGTGAGGCTTTCCCAGTGCCAGCAGAATCAAAAATCCAATCATGGCAGACTGAACTTTGTACCAACAGAGAGGCTGTGGGAAGCAACTTAATTTCATTTTGACTTTCACATTTGAAAGTTTGAGCCTTTTTTCTTATCCTTGCTCATTCTTTGAGACACAACAGGAAGAAAGGATTTACTAAGGGGAAATATTAAGAATTGGCATTGGGTATTTTACTGCATTTTCTTTACTTCCAATTATATTTTCAAGATGTCACAGTCTCTTAAACAAGTTTCTGTGGTTTTATGAGTACTGGTAAATCAAATTGAGCACAGTCATGTGATAGCTTAGCAGAAGTTCTGTTTGCCCAATTTTAATCTCGAGAGCAGAAGGTTTTAGCAGCTGCCTGTGGTAGCTGTGGCTCACTAATTGCACCCCTTCTGAATGCAGGGAAATGAGGGTGGTCTTTAGAACTGGAACCCAGGGTCAGGGGGAGCTCAGCTGTGAAAAGTGTTCCAGCCTGGGGGTTACCAGTGACATGAGGCTTTAAAAGGAGGATCCAGGGGGGTGCTGATATCCTTGGCAGCAGCCACTGATGCCCTGTGCAGGCTGCCCTAGAACAGAGGCTGGACAGAGCTAAAGAATAAAGCAGGGATTGATTCAAAGCATCTCCTCCATGGATCCACCTTGGGCAGCACAAGAGCCCAGCCAGGGCTGCACCCAAGGTGAACCAAAATGGTCACAAAATGGGTGACAGGCCATGGGGTCTCTCACTTTGATCAGTTCTGGTCCATTTGCATCTTGCAGTTCATTGTCCCATCCCAGCTTTAGCCCTTGCAGTCCCATCCTTGTTTTTCTCTCTCCAGCCCACGGGGTTTGTGCTCTGGGGCTGAGATTTGGGTCATTTGTCCTTGGTGCCCAGCTGGAGCAGGAATTGTTTTGTCTCCCTGCTCTGTGCACAGAGCTCACCATCCCCTAATGTGAAACTCAGACCCACACACTAAAGCAGCACAGAATGTGAAACAGAAAAGCTCAAACCTGAGGCATCACTGCAGGAACTGAGCTCCTGTGCAATGCTGTGTGTCCTGTAGGAGGAGAAACTGCTCTGGTCAGGTCCTGCTCTAAGCAAAAATATCAAACTTTTAAAAAGAGTAAGTGCAAAGAGCAAACATCAGCAATGCTCCATGGATGTCATGAGCTCTTCCTGCAGCAGCCATGAGCTACTGGGCAATGAAAAATAAAGCTCAGGCCTGTTTGTATGTTGGCATTTCTTCTAATTAATAGAAGCATGATGCCTGTATGTGAGTGCTTCACTAATCAATGATTGCATTCCAGGCTGGGCAGGGCACTCTGCAGAGGGGAGGCAGCGTGGCAGTTCTGCTTTCATTCATTTTTGCCCACATGTAACTGAGCAAGCACAGAACAAAACTCCATCCTGTGTTACAGTGAGGCATTTATGTGAAAAAATCCTTTTATCCCAGCTTGCAAGAAAATTATAAAAATGTATAATTTTTTTCCCATGTACTATATATTATTTTTTTTCATTTTAAAGGCTCTGTCCTAAATATTGGTGTGGATTTTTAAGAACAGTGATGCAGAGGACACTCTTCCACGCCATGGAGTCCAGCCCTGCTCCCTGCAAGGAGTCAAGTGTCATTGATTATTGACATCCTGTTCATCTTTCAAGCTGTCAAAAAGGGAAGGTCCCTTCCCTCCTCAGACTACCTGTTCCAGTACTAAGAAGTCATTACTGTCTTGAAAAATATTTTTTTGCTAGACAAATATAAATTTCCCATGCTGCAGATGACCTCAGTGTTTTATCTTCTCAGGGAACCTGAAGAAAAAAAGATTTCTCTGCTCCCTGTGCGAGTCTTTTATGACAGAAGCTCTGATTCAGACCTGAGGTTTCTGTCCCAGGCATTTTAATTTCTATATTTTGCTTCAACCTTTCCTAGTTATCATTTAGATTAGAAATCTTTATTTTGCATCTAAGACATTATTTTAGAACATTTTTAATTTAAATAAAAACATTGCTTTCAAGTAGTTTACCTTGGAAGACAGATATTGGCCATGATTTATAATCAGGATTATAAAATTATTATTGTAAGATCTCAGGCATTTGAGTCTGTAGCTCTCACAGCTGACTTGAGATCTCTAAGCTGCCTGTTGGGCTTTTTTGCAACAGAGGTTATGAGCTTTTTTTATTTTGCCAAAGTCTGCTGGAAAGTTTTATTACTCTCTCAAATTTATTGAAGTGTGGATATGTGTGTGTGATCAACTGTCTCATAAAAAGATAAAAGTTATAAACTTCTGCTGATACATTCAAGACTTGATTAGCTCTGCCTGCTCTTGGTTCACATCCTTTCTCTGGATGAATTTCTCTGAATTATTGCTCTGTGCATTTATCCTGTCAGTTTAACCTCATGGGACAAGTGCAGGGTGGAGGAAGGGCTGTGAGGGGATGCTCGAGGCTCTGCCTGCCCATCCAGGGAGGGGAATCCAGGGGGGTCTGAAGGGGTCTGTCCTTGGATCAGCTCCTTCTGTCCATCCTGTGCCACCCAGGGCCCTGTGTTATCCCCCAGCAGCTGAGGGCAGGGGCTCACTCCAGCCCTGCAGAGCTGAGGGTGAAGCACAGCTGGGACAAAACGGAAAAAGCCTCCGGAGCTCTGAAACACATCTATGGAAAATGATGCAAATCTATTCCATAAATTTGTAGTAAACCTTTTTTCTTTTTTGGTAATTAGCAGCTAAATGACTAATATCATAAAATAATGGGGTGTGAGTCAGTGGCTGGTGCACAGCTTGACTTTGGCTGTGGTGTAGAACAAGAGGGGTGGAGGTTACAAACTCCAATCCTGCACGGAGTGTGTGACTCGGGCAGATCATCTGTGCCTTCTCAGGAGGGAGCTGCCTTGGGCTCTCCTCATTCCCTTCAGGTTTAGCACCACTGGAGGAGCCAAGGGCATTGTGCCCATTAAGATAACAGAAGACAAAGATGGATGAAGGAGCTGAGATTCTTATGGGGAATTATCTTTAGGAATGGCATGCAGGATGTATACATTTATTCCCCCAAAGCTTTGTGTCTGTGAAGCACAAGGACTGCAAAATTCTAACTGGATCCAGGCAGGTTTTTACATTTCACTGAATGTAGGGAGGAGAGTAAGGTAGCTACTAATCCTTTTTAGTTATTTTAACAAATTTCCAAATTTTACCCATGTTTTGAGAAAACTGGAAACATGGAAGAAAAGAATCAGCACTGCAACTTTGGCATGTTTCATTTTGGCATAGTAAAAGGAATTGTCCTTTTTTTTTCCCCAATGAGAAATTTCCTTTTCATTTTCCTGAATGTTGTAGAAAGTGCCTGGGTCCAACTTGAGTTAGTAACAGATGTTTCATTTGATCTTTCAATCCTGCAGACACAAAACTGCATTTCTGCTTAAAGAAACAAATTCTGACACGTAATTGGATGTAACAGCATTGACATGTTCTTCTCCTCCATGGCTGCAGTGAGTAGGTTGGGAAGCTGTGGGCTTAAATTAGACAAAGGAAGGTTTAGATTGGGCATTAGAAAGGCTTCCTGATGGTAAGAATACTTAATATTTAATCAGATGAGTTAGGAAGATTATGGGATTTCTGTTACTTGAGGCTTTTAGGAAAGGTTTAGGAAGCAATGCCAGAGAAATGCAGCTGTACATGTAAACATGTTCTAGAGAATTGATTTATAGCTGACAGAACTCAGTTCTCAGGGCTGTGTTTTTCTAAGATAGAAAATCTTTCTCAAATACCAAGGTTAATTCCCATTTAGAGGCAAATCTCTCGTGTTCTTACCAAAAGGGTTTTTAACCCACGTTCAGAGCCTGACCCGCTGCTGCTGCCACACTCCATGAGGTGAGGCACTGAACCAACACCAGAGCTGTTTCCTAGGAGCAGAGTTTGGAAAACACTGGAGTTTGCAAAGTTTCTGATGAAACCCTGGATCTTCACTGAGGAACAGTGCAGGGAGGGGTGTGCAGCTCTTCAAGCCCTGCTCCCCTCTGGGTGTCCCTTCTGTCACACTGTGCTGGCTGGGCACACTCAGCTGGAGATGGACCCTGAGCTCTGAGCAACTCCTTGGTCTGTAGTTCTGGGAATCCTGGTCTGTATTTATGGGAGCTCTGAGCAATCCTCTCAATAAGAGACAAGGCAGGTATCATAGAATTGATGTCTTTGGAGATGGGTTCTGTATAACCTCTTGTATCTATAGTACACACCCCAGCTCCCCTTGTTCCTGTAATATTGCCTTTAGCATAAAAAATACAGACTTTTGGGTTATAGTTTTGCTTTGTTAATAGAAAGCAATTTTTTCATCTGAGGACTGTGCAGACTTTCACATCTATTAATAACATAACATTAAAGGGGTTTTTTAATAAAAAGCTGATTACACAGAACATATTAGAACTCAACAACAGTTGAGACTTTTTTTTTTTTTACTATTTGAGATGTGTAAGAGTGCCTTGGAGCCAGAGAGGCTCTGCTGTGCTATTTTCTATGTAGTATTCTACACATTCTATATAGGAGCCAGCAACCTCTTGTCAAAAACCCCTCCAGCTGAGGAAATAACAGAATTAAATGGATGTGCTCTTAACCAGTTGTTATTGTCTTGGGAATTCCAGTTTACCAACTGCAACTGAAGTTGCTTGATTCAGTGTAAGCACTGTGAGGAGGTAAAGCATGCAGGACACCCTCTTTTCACCATGTTTTGTGTTTTGGGGTTTTTTTATCTAGTTACTAGAGCCAACAACATGTTTGGCACAGGATAGAATATTGTGTTTCAGAGAACTGATTCAAATCTTGAAGACAGTGCTCCATCAGTTGCTGTGCTTAGACAGAGAAGGAACAGGCAACCAGGTCCCAGAGCCCTCCCCACTCCTTTGGTACAGAACAAGCCCCTGATGTAATTTTTAAAATTAACTTTCAACTTCTTCTGTATAAACAAATAGTAAAACATCATATTCTGCTTAGAAATTATATTATTTTGAATGAAACAATGCTACTATTAATCAAGTTCAAAGAAAACTGTGGTTTTAGAATACTCTCTGACAAATAGCAAACTGACATGGAGGCACTAAGTAGCTTTCTGTAATATCTGTATTAAAAGAATAGCTGCCAAGATGGTTATTACTTACAGGCATCTCAAACTTCAACAGGTTGATAAAGAATTTAATATTTTCATATGCTTCAGTGTAAAGCCATCTGTCACAGTGACAGAACAAAGTGCTGGGAACAAGAACAAACGTATGTTCATGGAGGTTCTCCATGGAATGTTAGCAGGGAAGACACAAGATGCACAGCAGGATCTTGTAACAAGTGGGCAAGGGATTTGAAACAGCACGGCCATCATCTTCAATATTTACAATTACTGTTTCTTTTCTAATTTCTTTTTGTGTGGAAGTGCTAAAAAAATAAAAGTCTGTCAATACAGATGGTGAGGGAGACAGATATACCAAGGAAAATAGCATTTGCATCCACCTTTTGTAGTTTTTCATGTTCCTGCTCTCGTTTCCTACAGCTTTAAGCTCCTGTCTGGGTACATCAGTGTATACATTAGACCTCAGGCAGTGTTTCATACATCTGCTGGGCTTTTTAGTGCAAATTAAACAGCCTCAAACACACACAGGAGCTGAACTTTGCTAGTGCCTTCTCCCCATCCCCCGTTTGGGAAGGATTTTTATTTGAGGCTGCACAGAATGAATCACATTGCAGTGTTTGAAGCCAGAAGGTGACATAGTGTGACTTTTAACCTGCCATACCCCAAATGTGGGACACAGTGTGGGCTAGTAAGAGATACAAAGGGATTATGAGGGGAAAAATGGGACTGAGACATAAAAAAGTGTTCAAGAAAAGTTACTTTGAATCTTTTGTCAGTGGTATTGCAACAAGAAAGATCCAGTTCTAAAAAATCTATATGGTTGGATTTTTAGTTATAAGGTATAAAGGATATATTTTACAGTGATCCTGTTATTTTCAGGCCTCCATTCTCTCTCCAGGTTTGGGTGGCTGAGAGCAAGGATTGAATTTGATTGTGCCTTAGCTGCACTGGGAATTTTCTAGGAAGCGTATTTTTATATTTAAAATGATAGCTGCAAAGGAGATGTGTGCTGAAGGGTGAGGGAGCAGCTCATGGCACAATTCCCTCCCTCATTCAGCCCGAAATGCTGCTCTGTGACACAGCTCCGTGGGCCAATTCCCCACTTTGAACTGGAGCATTCCCTGGCCATGTGGGGATGGGCAGCAGGGCTCATTTCCCCTTTGAGGAATAGTTGAAGTTTCGCTCTCATAATCCGTTTTCTTCACCAGATTCATAAACACAACATGGGTGAATTTTCATCAGCCTTCGGAAACTGAAGCCAGTGGGATGTAGAGCTGGGATTGCACAATCCCCTCCTGGGGATGACAAACCACGGGAGGATCCTGGTGTTGGATCCTGCTTGTGCCATTCCGTGCTGGCTGCACGGAACCTGCACGTCCTTCCATGCTTTGGGCAGTCTGGAAGTTGGGATTGATTGCACTGGGACATCGTTCAGCCTTGTGAAGGTGTCCCGTGGTCGCCTTAAAGGAGCAAAGTGTCTGAGCTTTTATTGGAGTCCCGATAAATATGCAAATTCCCAATTTTTACTCGGCAACACTGACATCGTGTGGCAAAGAGGAAAACCCCAGCCCTGCTTCAGTACCGAGCAGGGAGTAGTTAAATAAAAAACCCTCCTCAATTTTAATAAAACACTCAAAAAGAAGAGTCTCCAAGACCTTCAGTGTTAGCCTCTAAATGAAGACAAAGAACCAAGGAGAGAGAAATGCAGTGCCTTGCTCAGACTTGAGTTATTTCATATCTATTTTACTTTGGGCTGAGCAGGCTCTGGGAGCAGCTTTACCTTGGTTTTGATGTTGAAGGGATGAGTTTGATCCTCAAGGCAACAGGTTTCAGTCATCAGGGTATGATGCAGTTCCCCTTTGAGCACCCCTTGTGTTTCCTCAGGTATCTGGGTTTGTCAACACATCTTTGGCAGTGAGTCTTGCAATTATGTACATCTACAGTGTTTAAAAAAGATTCTGACAGGTAGAATTTGTGGGAGGGGAGGTATCCTACTGCTTTTCCATTAATTTTCATTGCATTTTCCCATGTCCTTTTTTCTGAGAACTGAATTTTCCAGTTCTCTGTGCCACCTGCTGGTATTTATTTTGAGTCTTCTTTTTATTTCCTTTAAAAACCAAGAAGCCTTAGTGTTATTTCTCTGGGCTTTGTATAAGAATCTTGGGATTTTTAACCAGTTTGATCTTCTGTCATTACCATGGATGTTCTCTTGGACCCTCTTCCACAATTTGCATTCTAATTTTCATTCTGACTGAACCAGGTGTGTTGTTACTGCAAATTACAGGGAAAGTTCCTGGTAGGGTGTCACATGCCAGTGATTGTAGTGCTCTGCCAAGGGGTCCTGACTTGTTGTAAATAAGGTTTACAAATTATGAAGTTGCTGCTGAGACTTTCTCTTACTGACAAAAAGGAGAAAAAATTGCAGTATTTTTTTGTGCTGGCAGTTTCTTTGTCAAAATTCAGTCTCTTTCCCATTGTATTTCTCCCAGAATATGAATTTTAATAACACATTTGTAGCTGTTTTAATTTTCCATATATTTATACGCTACCTGCATGGCAAAAATTTCTGAAGCTATTTTTTAATATGAATAAATTGGCTTTTCTTACTCAGTAGACTATTCCCCCTTATTTGACTTGTATTTTGATGAACAATGGAAATTGGTGATATGATTGTGTGCTAACACTGCCCAGCATCAAATGCTGTCAAAATTATTGTCTAATGAATTCTACCATGCCATTAATTAAGATTGATATTAGCAAAATGAGCTTAGGGATTTGTTACATTTCCTGATACTGATTCTCCAGCAGTTACAGAACTACAAGGAGAATGCTGAATATAGAGTTTCCTCTAATAGGAAAAAAACATAGAAACAATAAAATATGAGAAACATGCACGGTTTTAACAGATTATATCAATAATCTGGGTGGGATTTGCTTCTCTTTGTGGAAGTCCACAGTGTCCTGAGAGCAAGGGTTGAGGCAAGGCAGCTCAGTAATTAAATTGGGGTTCTTCCTGTCCACATCTCAGTGCACCCTCTCTCAAACCCTTTGCAAGTCCTGCAGCATCTTTGCAGCCAGTCCTGTTTGCACCCTCTGCTGCTTGTTCTTTCTGAGCAAACACCCAGCATCCCCTTCATTGGATTTCATGTCAGTGCTATTTTCCAGCTGTCAAAAACATATTGCTTTGTTGAGAGATGAAATTTTCCTCCTAGAAAAGCCTGGTTTTTTTTGGCAGGTAGCTTGTCCTGTGCTGCAGTTTCTGTGTTGGTGATGAACCTTGCCCACAGGCCCCCAGATTGCACAGCAGAGCCTGCTGGGGGTGGTTTTCCCCCATTAATTATGGCTGTAGCTGCTGGTTTGTGGCACTGGGCACAGCTGATGTGTCTCATTTGTTTGAGGATGTCTCTCAGGGAGGATCAGGCAGAGGATGGGCCGGTCCAGGTGCAGTTCCCAGGCTGAGCTATGAGATGGAGCTGCAGCAGCTTGGGCATGGACAGGAGGAAAAACTGAGGTACCTGCTGGGAAAAGGGGAGAGGGAAGGCAAGAACAAATAACTGCAGGTGCTCTGGGGGCGGCAGGGGGGATTTGTGTGCTCACAAGTGCTTCCTCACACATCTGCACAAACACAAATACCTCTGTTCTTTAAAAACCTGCCTGTTGCTGCAGCTCCCCTTTTGTCTGATCCTCATTGAAGGAAGGTTGGGAATCACAGCTCTCCAAGGGCTGGGTTGAGGATAAGCACCTTAGAAATGGAGAGGAACTTAAAAGGATAGGGCTGTGCCATAAATGGAGATTCCTTGCCCTTCTGTTCCCTCTTTCTTTGGAGTCTTGCTGATGGCACTGAATTTCAAATGGAAGAAGAGAAATAAGTTGAAAATTTCCCCCCTCCCTAAAGGAGGAAATGCCAAGTGCAGAGCCACTGATTAAAAACATATCTCTGAGGAGCCTAACAGGAGCTAATCCTTAGGATATATTTAACTGTCTAATCCCTTTCTCTGGGAAGTGCATCAAGAGGTAAAACTTCCTTCTCTTCTCCATAGGTTACCTCGTTCTTCACAGAGCCCTTCCTGCACTTAGCCCAACTTAGCCCTTTCTTTTGTCTGCCTTTGACAGCTGATGAACAGTTAGCCTTCATTAAGAACACCATTGCTGTGCTTAAAAAGTACTTATTGCCAAGAATAAGCCACAAATTTCAAAGTTTATTTACCGTGGGGGCTCTAGTTAAATAGTTTCTCTCTCTCTGCTTGCACCTCTGCACATAGCAAGAGCCCTCCTGGCTGGAAGGGATAATAGAGGGATTATTTTCTCCCCTTAAGCAAAATGATGAGTTCCTGAAGTAATTGGCTGCAGTGCAAATTATAACTGCTCCTTTTGTCGTGACAGGACTATAATTATTTTGTGTCACTGGTCACCCCTCTGACAGCTTTCTGTTCTCAGTGCTACCAAATGGAAGTAAAAGGAGAAAAAAAAGAGAAGCATCTTTGTTCTTTAGCTGGTGGCAAGGCTTTTGGTGTTTATGTGTTGTGTTCTCCACTGTGTGGAGAAAATAAGTTGGTGATTATTGGAATTATTTTTACAGCGCAGAATAATTTGCAGTTGAGTGAAAACAGGAAAGCTACTTGAAATATTAAAAAGCATTCCTTGTGGCCTAGGTTTTCTAATATGCAGCTTCTGTGAGATGTTTTAAAGTGTCACTTCAAGTCTGCATTATGTATCTGCATAACTAATGTGGCAAAGAAGAAAATAGAAAGGAAAGTTGTTTTAAGTGAGGAAGTTAGGCAGCTAAACCTTGATTGAGTTGTACTCAGACCTTGGGGAGGGGGCAAGGGAGAAGGGCATTGGGATATAATAGATACAGGTAAAGAACTGTTCTGGTGCAGTTGTTGGTGTTTTTCATCAGCATCTCCCACGTGGACCATGATTCCAGTACACACTCTTGTAATCTCCTGCAGTGGCAATGATTCAGCTTGAAAATCAATAGGGCATGAGGTGTTTCAAGTTCTCATTATTGTAATGTGTCAACATCACTTTAGTGACCCCAGAGCCCTATGCTGGCTGATTTGTTCTCTGATTTATTGTGCAATCTTGTAGGCAAACTATAATTTCACTTGTGACCAGAAACTCTGCTTTTATGGTTTGTGTCCCAGTCTGCAGCCATTAGGATGCTCAGAGATAATCAATACTTGTGTTTGCTGCTGAAGGTTGAATGAAGTTGTCAAGCAGTTAAATTACAAAGAATACAAACAAAAGAACATTGTTATGGCTGAGCAGGCCAGGAAATGTTTTTATTTAAATTTTCATTC
Organism: Agelaius phoeniceus; assembly: GCF_051311805.1. Taxonomy (NCBI): domain Eukaryota; kingdom Metazoa; phylum Chordata; class Aves; order Passeriformes; family Icteridae; genus Agelaius; species Agelaius phoeniceus. Next base: position 12,729,080 of record NC_135280.1, on the reverse strand, counting down.
CCTATCAACTCACAAATGCTTTTACTGCTTAGCATTGTCATAATTTATATTCCCCTCTATGCCTACCAGTTTCAGATCTTGAATTTAGTGGTTGTGGAGATTTACTCTATCACTTTCTCTTTAGGTTATCTGTGTTCCTTTCTGATCCTGTTATCTCCTCTGTATCTCTCCAAATCTAATAACATCATGAACAGGAAACAAATTATTTTAATTGTTCCAACTCAGCTTATTGTGCCTTTAATACATCGAGGCAAAGCAGCACTGTTCATTCTGCAGTGCTTCTCTTCCAGTAAAGCTAATTTTGATGTTTGCTTACCTGATCAAAGTGCTGCAAATGATAGCAGCACGGTCTGCATCAGTTTATCCTGGGCAATATCATAGCAGTTAATGTATTTAGAATATCTTCCATAAAACTGAGGTGGCTTTGCACAGTCCAGAGCTCTTTGGACTTGTATCCCTCACATATCCCACTGCATTGGAGGAGGCAACATCTGTATTTTTGATTTTTCTTGAAAAGCTGGTGACTAGACAGTGTTTTTCCAGTGCACATAATAGATTCAATATTTTCCTCCTTCAGAAGTGCTTATTCCAGTAAAGCTTTCACCTTAACCATGAGAGCTCTCAGCTCACCTGATGAGAAAACTTCCAGCAACATGTGAAGGTATGGGAGCCTTAGGTGGAATAAATCAGAATTTGTGCAGTTTTTAAAAATTATATGAAGCAATTAGATCCATATTAATCACCAAATCTAATACAAATAGGAGAATATTCAGAACTGGAAATGAAATGGAAAAAAAAAACCCTAATGTTTCAGATTCAAGATCAGAGATGTTCTAATTTTTGTAGTTGTTTAATAGGAATTTTGTAGTTAGATTATGGAATGTTTATTATGGTATTGGGGAGATTAGAAAGTTAAAATTATCAAGAATATTTCGGTTTTGTCCTCTTTTTTCTCAAGCCCTCATTTGAATTATAGTCTCTGAAACTCATTTTTTCTTCGGCTGTGTCTGTGTAATCTGAGGGCACACAACTAAAATGGGGGACACTTTTTAACAGCCTCCATGTAAAACCATCAAAATGTAGGTATGTAAAACCATTAAAATGTAGGTATGTAAAACCATTAAAATGTAGGTATGTAAAACCATTAAAATGTAGGTATGTAAAACCATTGAAATGTAGGTATGTAAAACCATTGAAATGTAGGTATGTAAAACCATTGAAATGTAGGCATCACTATTGGCCAGAAGCCTTTTAATATCCAGTCCCTCCAAGGACAGGCTGGTGTCATTAATGAACAAGGGCATGCACAAATTCCCCTGTGCATTTGTCAGATGCTGAAATCCAGGAGTGTTTGGCTGCTGTAGGAAATGGTGCACAGGTTTCAGGTGCTCCTCAAAGTGGGTATTAGCAGCCCTGGCTCACTGTGGAAAGAGGGTTTTTAATAGGAAAATGCCCCATAATCATTTACTAAGCTGATCTATTTAAAGACCTTTATGTGAAATTGAAATAATTGTCATGGGGTTGCTATGGCTTTAAAAAGTTAACATCTCTGGCCTTATATATCACAAAAAAAGATGTGGGTCTTTTCTGCAAGACAGTTTGACCTATATAAGAGAATAATCTGGCATAATGCAGAGCAGGGAGAAGAGGGGGAAGATGGGCTGGAGCAAACCTTTCAAGTGTTGCACAGGCCATGAAAATCTGGGGAGCTGCTGGAAGGTAGATAACCTGTGCAAATTAATTTGTCTCCTGTACATGCCATGATGTATAATTCAATTTATATTGCCAGTGTCCCACATTCTGAAGGCCAGGACTGGTTACAAGTTTCTTGTCTAAGCCTCCCCTGTATCCCTTGAAGTGCTTATTTAAAAACAAAATGCCATAAATACATGGAAAACCTGCAAGAAAGTTCTATTCATTATTTCTTGGAAAGCTTCCTCATCCTCAGAATAGTTTTTGAAGTTTGCAGAAAAACCCTTTGTAGTTTGAACATTTTTTCCCCCTTTTGCTAAATACCCATTGCACTATCACCCAGAGATTTCTAAGGTACAAAATATCAGAAATTTGGGTCTTTTAGCTTGCTCTGGATGCTTTGGGGAATTAGAGACATCTCTTGCATTATAACCCCTGTGTGACAAAATTAGAGGATTTTTCCCATCACTATTTGCCATTTCAGCTGTATGCACACTGCTGTTGTACTTGGCATCCTGTTAACCATTTCTGGTGCAAGAGGCATGATTATTCCATATTCCATATTCCATCACAAAGCAGACCTCATCTTGGTTTGAGTCATGCATTTAAATAAAAGGTACAGCCTGGTCCAGCAAAATTCTGGCCATTTTCTTTAATATATTTCCTTTGATCTGGAAGGGGGATCACCTCACTGGGATGAGATTGAGTTGTAGATATTTCCATTGGGTTTTGATGGCAGCTGATCAGAAAACTTCTGCTGGGATCTCCTCACACTCTGCTGTCATCAGGTGTGGAAAATGGAGACTGGTGCTGGGCCCAGGAGTGCTCTCATTATTGCCTCTGAGCTCTCCAAGCACAGTGTTGAGGAGCATTGTAGGGAAAAAAAAAGCACTTTTTAATGTTTGTTTTGAGGTTTTTTTAAAGCTTTGAGCGCTACTGTAATTCCAGCTGGGTTTATTGTTTTCAGTGTGCATTATTGAATTCCTGCTGGTGCTGCCACCGCAGGGAGCTGCAGCAATCCCTGCATCCTGCTCAGCTGCCTTTGGGGGGCTGTGAGGCTCAGTGCTCTCCAAGCCCTTTGCAAAAGCGCCTTCTTAAAAGGATATTGTGTGTGTGTGTAAAGCACTGCTGTACTGGCTGAAACCTGGACAAACCAGAACCCTCCGTGGCTGGAGAAAATCACTGAGTGCTGCATCAGCTGCTTCACCAAATCAAAGATGCTGTGCTCAACCCTGAGAAAAGAGAACTCCCACGGTGAGAGACAGCTTGCTACAGTGGCATTCAGCCCAAGGTCACACACAGCCTCAGCCACGGCGGGGAAAAAAGCCAAATGAAGCTTTTTTAGCAGTGCAAATATGTTGAGAAATATCATGAAGGGTGTGAAGATGCTGGAAAGGGAAACAGTAAAGCCCGTGTAGCAGAGCAGTTGTGTGGGCAGAGTTACAGGGACGGGCATGGGGAGATGAAGTCACTTCACATTTTGGGTATCACTAAAATACTTTCCTTACGTGATCCTGCTTCGTGTGTGGCTTTGTGGCATCTCACTCTAGTGGCTCTTACCCAAACAGATTTTATACATATACATAAATTGCTGTGAAATAAATGGGAATGGGAAGGTCATTCCCTGTCACAGCACTGATTTGATGATGGGAGGGGTTTGCTTTTTTCTTGGGACGAGCAATATTTGGAATTTTGGACAAAGTTTACATGTATGTTTCTTAAATAAGGATCACCAACCTTTATAACTCAAATACCTTATGTATGTACCAATTATATTGATTTTGTGTTTGTTCTTTAATGGTACACTTAATGCAATTTCAGATTGTAAATGGTGTTTCCTTTGCCTATTACTGAGGAAATTTTTTGCATCTGCAAAAAACAAATGGATTGAGATAATTTTTCATTCTCATTGGATACCAAAGCCTGAAAGAAATATTGATGGTTTTAACTTTAATATAATTTAAATTATATTTTATAATATTCTTCTGTGATATTAAGAAGTAAATATCATTGATCTGTTTTCAGCACTAAGTAATGTTGATCAGAGCATGGTAAAATTGCTACTTTTTATTGTATACAATATTGGTAAATCAGTAATTAAACTAATTGGAACTGTTGGTTCATTTTAGGGAGCTCTGAATTATACCATCTGTCTTGTAGGGGATGGATGGAGATGCCCAGATAATACCCCAGGCCCAGGGTGAGCTCTGCAGAAAGCAGAATTTCCCTTAGAAGGGAAATTCCTGTGGAGAATTGATCCTTGGGTACTGCTTGTTGAGATGGTTTTTTATGCCCACTCTGGAGCTCCCAAACTCTCCAGTTTAGAGCATGCTGGAGTAAATTAACGAGGTGATGTTCAGGTGGGTGCTGCTCTCCTCTCTGTGCCATTACCATTCATGCTGAAATTGTGCTTTGTGGGCAGTACCTGCTCGCTGGAATGGGATCTGGAAGCATTACAAATTGCAGCAGTGAGCCATATGTTTTGGGGAGGGAATTGAAATTTTCCTTTTTGACGGATTCCCTTGACACCGGGATCCCACTGTCATGCAGCTTTTCCTGGGAAGGATTTTCCAGGGCGCTGCAGAGAGGGCTGGTGCCCAGGCTGGGCTCTCAGAAAGCTGCCAGAGGAGGAGGAGGAGGAGGAGGAGGGCAGTGGCCTGGAGGGCTGTGTCTGTCCCAGGAGAGAGGGGGAGCCTGGCAGTGCTGCAGGGCCACACTGAGCGGGGCTGGGGCTTCTCTTGCCCATCCCACGTGCTCACAGCAGCTGCTAACTTAAACCTGGGTTTCACATTTGGAATGTTGTGCCATAACAAAATGTCCTTCTCTTCCTTCTTTGCTGGCCAGAGATCTACAGCGGAGCCAGAGCTGTCTCTGAGATCAAACATAGACATTTTAAATTCTTGTTAGATGCTAATTCCTGTTTGTCTGTTGTTACTTCCTTTAATTACATTGTATGCTTTCCTATTGACTGAGCTCTACATTAACTGTTCCTACTCCTGCATTTCTTCATTTTCCCTCATGCACTTGACATCAGCTCCTTCTTTCTGTTCCTCTCATTGTTCCAGTCACCTCCTGCAGTTAATAGAATTAAATTCTAATACTAACATTCAATTTGCAATTTTGACTTGAAACATCACCTGCTCTGCATGAAGGAGTAGTTCCTGGGATAAAGTTTGAATGTAGTATATTTTCCACAGAATTCAGAGATTTGAAATCTCCTGCACTTGAGAGGTGCTTTCCATCCCCAGGAGTGCTTCTGTTGTAAGGGTTTCACTCTGGGATGTCCATATGCTCTTTTTTCCACAGTGCTTACACTTCTCAGGGTGCAAGAAACTGAACAAGACAATTTAAAAAGAAAGCCTTGGAAAACAAATCCAGTAAGTGACATGGTTCCACAGCTGTGACATTTGTGAGAGTGTTGAACAAACACGTCAGCCACTTGCAGGAAATATCCTGGCAGACCTGAGGCACCCACTGGAAACAAGGAGAGGATTCAGAGGCACAATCTGGGTCAAACAAAAAGCAATGCAGCTATGGGGGAAGGACTCTGTGTTTTACATCCTTTCCTCTCTGGCACCAGGTATGGGGGGAGTCGTCTCTTCTCTCAAAATTCCCAGGCAATTATATTTTGAAAGGAATTGAACATAATGTGCAGGTGCTTAAATATTTGACACGGCACTTCCCATTCTGCCTCAGCAGGTACTTATTGTTCTTTTGGCACTGCTCTGATGAGCATGTGATGCCTCTAAAATACTCTGATAAGCAGGAATCCTGGCTGTAAAACGTTCCTGGTGTTGGGGTGTCATTTCTGACTCACTGGTTTGATGCACAGAAACATATGGATGGTTACAGGGGTGGACTGAAAAAATACAAATGCCAGGGTGACACTTTGGCCAGGACTGGCATCACAGAGAAGAGGAAGGCAAAAGCTGATACACATTTTTAATTACAAATGCATTGATAGTATTAATCACTGTTGAAAAAGCAGTTTATTTCAGGGGGTGCATGCATTAACAGCTCTGGTATTAGATGTAAAAACACACGGATCTGGAACCAGCCAGGTCCCAGCTAAACATTTGTGCCTTCCTTTCCCAGACCTGCAAAGCTTCCCTGCCAGTTCTGCATGACAGATCAATGGGGCAGGTTAAATGCAGGAATAAATAATTAGCAACTTTTTCATAAGCCTGAAGTATTTGGATGGCTGCTAGAAATGAAACCGAGATGTCCTGGATTATTTGGTCACTTCAAGGCTCGATTAGGAGCTCTGAGTGTCTTCCAAAGCTGTGTGTTTAATTTCTGATGGAAGCCTGAGGATGGATATAGAGGTTACTGGGTAAGAGAGCATTATCCGAAAGATCAGGGTCCTAAAGTTAGACTGAAAATTCAGAGTTCTTTCCCAATCTGGATGACTTGCCCATGGACTTTCCACCATTATGACTGATTATATTAATATCTAATCTCTTTTTGATTATACTAATATATAAACTCTTTTCCCAGGTAATTTCTAATCTAGGTGCTCCAGCCTTTCAGGATTGAACAAGCATTGACACTGTAAGATGTTACTTCCACCTATTCCAAATCCTTCCCAAAAGGTCTAGAAAGGTGCTTTGCAACTTTGAACTCCTTTTATTTTGCAGACAACTAAGAGGAAAAACAGGAACAATCTTTTTGAGGCAAGAAGAAGTGATGTGGTTTTGGTGTTGTTTGGGTTTTGATTTTTGTTTGGTTTGTTTTTTTTCTCTAAACAAGAATTTTGCATTTCATTAAGGTGAATTATATAGTAAAGATGAATTATGCAGCACAGAGGTCTGTAATTAACTTTATCACTTTATCTGTTTCTGATCTAGCAGGTCTTCAGGAGGAAACATGATTTAATTCACATTCCTATTATCTCTTTCTCCCCTTAAAAGAAAAGAAAAAATAAAGACCTATTTTCTCAGTCTTCAGAAATGTGAAGACAATGTTATTGTGCTGCTCTGTTCTACCCTGTTTCTTTCAATTCCTATTTAATAAGACACAGGACATCTCTCATAAATTCTGTACCATCAGTGTGATGTTGCTTTGATGATACATTGCATGTTAAGTTGGGATTGTCATGAAAGGATAGTGAAGGCTCAGGAGAGATTTTTTAATTTTTTCTATTTTTTCCCATAAATGTTCTGCATCTCTTGCTGTGAAAATCTATGGAGAGCTCTTGGTGTGAAGTTTGAACGTGGGGTGTTCTGCCCTCTGGGCCTTGTGCAGCTGCTGCCCCCTGCTCCTCACCTGGAATTAGCTCTCAGTGCCCTCCCTACACCAAAGAGCTCCTTATTTTGGCAGCCCCCTCTGGAGGGGCACGGGTGAATCTCAACAAAAGATCCATTTCTGGAGCAGAGCAGGCCTGGACAGTTGTCCTGACCCTTTTTCTGTGCTGCTGCACTAAGGGGGGGATGTTCCCCACGGGATCCCCCCTGGAGCTGGCAGAGGTTTGGAAGCTCATTTCCAACCTCTGGCATTTGAAGTTGCTCTCTCTTCATTTCTCTGCAGGTATTTATGGATACCCTGGCATTCTGGTGGCTGTCCACCTGAAATACAATACATTTACTCTGTGTGTGCTTTTCTTTCCATGGATTAATGATGATCTCAACTGCAAGAATTACCCTGGGCATGAAATGTAATTTAGACACCTCAAACCTAATTTGGTGCAATACCAAATTCCATGGATTTTAAAGTTTATATATATATATATATATATATATATATATATTAATACTTAAATACATAGGTAACCTATATTTTATATAGGATCCTATATTGTATAATGCATTTATTACCCCCTAAAAACTCATTCAAAGTTGTATTGTTCATCTCTAGTATAACTCTTGCTGTGTCTTCTTGCCCATCTTGTTATTTCTGTGCTTTTCATCTCTTTTCTTTATAGACCATGCTCCTTCCTCATGAGCAAATTTATCTCTTTTTCTTCCTTTTTATATGCTAGTTCTTTCTTTAAGTTGCTATCTTCTTGCAGTGTAGTACAGCATAATCAAGCCAGCAAACTTTGTCCTTTTTGAAGCAGGGGTATTTGAACATTTGAAAACCCACAAAAGAAAGGCAGATCAGTGGTTCTGGCATTCTTCAAAATTGCTCTTTCATTTGAGAGGAATAGAGAAGCTCTGGGTGGGCAAACTGAAAGTTGTGGTGTGTGTTTAATGAGGCTGTGGAGGGAGGCAGGAGATGGACTGGCAGTGATTCAATGTGGTGAATGCAGATGTGTCCACTTAAAGGAGAAAAATGTGCTTGAAGAAAAATCTTATATTTGACAATCAGGCCACAGTTGGAATGTGTCCAGGGCTTCTCAGGAAGCCCAGAGGTCTGGGATCTGCTCCCTGGAGATGAAGTTCCAGCAGATTTCCAGATGAAATTCACACCTTGGCCAGGTGAGTTGCATAAACCTGAGTGTGCCCACTTGTAGCTGCAGCTCTCTTCATAGAGAGGCACAACTTCCCAAGGATATTTCCTGGGAATCTCAGCAAGGAACCTCAGAGAAAGAGAAAACAATTCTTATCTCTATTCTCTGCTCCTGTTGCTTTTGCATATATGGAATGTCTTAGGAAGATTGTTTACCTGAAGGGATTTGGTAATTGGATTATGCTGAGGATTGTTTTGATTCCTTGGGCAATTGGGTCAAAGCTGTGTCCTGGCTGTCAGGAGACAGTCATGAGTTTTCTTTAGTATGTAATATAGTATAGTATAGTGTGTATATATATATATATATATATATATATACACACACATATAGCATATACACTATATGTATAGTATATATACACTATATGTGTATATATACTATATATATTTATATATAGTATTTATACTATATATATACATATATAGTATTTATACTATATATGTACTATATATATACATATATATATAGTATATACACTATATATATAGTGTGTATATATATATACTATACTATAGTATCTCTTTAATATAGTATAGGATAATGTAATATAGTATAGTATATATATACACATATATACATAAATATAGTATATACACTGTATATATACACTATGTATATATATACATATATATATAGTGAATATATCTATATAAACTATATACTATAGTATCTCTTTAATATAGTACAGGATAATGTAATATAATATAGTTTATTAGAGCAATTGTTCAGCATTCTGAATCAATGGAGTCAGATGCCAATCATTTCCTTTGTTGGGGGTGCCCTGTTCTTCTATACCTGCTGAAGTTTGGGAATTCAGACTCATTTCCTGCAGCTCCCTGACTGCTCTGGGCACGGAGCAGTCTGCTCTTTTCCCTGCTGGGATTCAGGGATGTCATCAGAGTCGCCTGGCAGCATCTCTGGTGTTCAAAACGAGAGCAGGCTCCTAGTGCTAAAGTGAATTCAGCATTTATTATGAAAAGAAAGGCCCAAAGCAAGGGGGCCCGGGCTGGGCGCTGGGGCTGCTCAGCAGGGATGGCCCCATGGAGCAGCACACATTCAGTGGGTCAGAAGCCCCTTTTTATCCTGTTTTTCGTCCCTTTGGATTGGTTTCTGTTTGGATCCTTCATTTGCATGAAGGTTTAAGGGGCTTGATTTGCCCATGACAGTTCTGTCCAGGCTGGCTCATGGTGCACTTCACTGAGGGGTGTTAGGGTACCTTGAGTGCTGTATTACCTATAACTACCCTTTTAACCCCTTTTACAATATAAATAGGGGGGTAGAATATAAGAAAATAAAGACAGTGTAAAAAGTAATCTCACCCCTAAGGAGCTGCAGCTGGGCCAATTATCAAAGATCAGGAGCAGGCCTGACTTTAACAGGCCACAGGTGTAAGCAATGAGAAGAAGATGCTATAAAAGAGTGGGGTGGGTGGGTGAGAAGGGAACTGGAGTCAGTGGCTGCTTTGGGAAGAGGAAAGAGTCAGTGCTGTGAGGAGTTGCCCAAGAGAGACCGCCAAGAAGGTATGGAACTATTGTGATAAGGAGACAACAGTATGGAACCCCTGTGATAAACTGACAACATAACAGTACATGCTTAATGATCTCTCACCTATTTTACAACAGTTTCTAAGTTATTTTTAACACCTGGCATGGCTAGCAGGAGATGCTGACCCCGAATCCAAACCCACGCATGGCATCCCATAGTGCAGTTAACTGGGCTGCATTGGGATTCGCTTAAGATCTGAAGTGAATATATTCATCAGTTCCACACTGCAGCTTTTGCTTAAGTCTGGCTCCTTCTCGAGGCTCTTTAGCATGTGTAATGGGGTTGTTTTTTCCTAGGAAAGCTCTCCCTATCCCGTGTAATGGGCTGCATTCCTCATTCTAATTGTGCAGCCCGTGCGCTCCCGGCAGCGGTGGGGAATGGTTCTCTGCACAAGGCATTCCTGCCTCGGGGAGCTCCCCTGCCTTTCTTCACTGGGAATCATTACCAGGGGTACTTTGGGGGATTTATAATGCCTGGAGCACCTCCCAGCACAGCTTTATGGCTCCTAATAGCTGTTACCTCTCCTTACAAAGTGCATCTCTCCCCCGACACGCTTCTGCCCCGGGGCAATTAGTTAACAAAGTAGTCGTTAGCTATTGATAATGATCAATTTGTCAGGGATTATTGCACAATAATGCCATATTCTCTATTAATTAGATAGGCCCATGTTAATTGTAGGTTCTCTTAAAAGCACTTCCTTGGATGATCAAGAGGGCTTGCCATAAGACAAACTGAGCTTTGCAAAAGTAGAGTAAATTTTATGAGGAATTGAGATATATATTTACTATAATGATACTTTTAGAGATGTTCACGATTTGGCAGGTTTATAATTTTCAGATGTAACTGCTCGTAAGGGAAAGAAATTAATCCAGTCACGGTTTTTCCAGAAAGCAGGGTCCTTACTGGTCCTGTCTGATACCCTTTCCTAGAATAAGGGAAAGAAGCAGAGTGCACACACAGACATAAAATTGTATATACCTCAAAACTGCCCATATCTGGGGTAAGAAGGCTTCTGTGTACATGTTCATGAAAAAATCTCTTTTTGGTTCTTTTTTTTTTTTTGGCCAGTTTATGATGCATCACAGAATGGATGTAAAATCTCTTCAGAGAGATGTGTATAGTTGTTGATGATTAAGAACTGAACTTGTTATATCAATATTTTTTTTTGTTTGATGATAAAACTTCATTTATGTTTCTCATCTATTGCTTAGCTTCAAGTGTCCAATACCAATTTCTGTCTTCTGAAGATGTGACTCAGCATGTGGCACTCTCATCACATCCTGTTGGAATATGATCATGGAAATCATGACCTTAAAAATACTAAATGAATAAAACCCCAAGAAAATCCCTGCACCTTGGTTAGGTGGAGAGGGCTGGGATTCCCTGTGCCTACATGAAATTCTTCTTGGGCTCTGTTCAGTTTTAGCATTAATATGTTAGAATCTGCAGAGTTTTAGGCTGTTTCCAGCAGTGTTTGCCATCAAGTAAAATATGGGGTTGAGTGGATATTTTATTGTAAGTGTGAAAAATTATTTCAATGTAACATTGCAGTTGAGTTTGCCACTTGATGAACTTAAGCAGGAACTCTTGCAGCCCGTTTCAGAGTGGAATTCATTCTTCCAGCAGCAAACAGAAGGTGAGAGAGGTGAGGAAAAGCTATCCCATTAACATTTTAACGAGGTCAAGCCCCTGATGCCCCCATGGAGGGATGGGATCCTGGCGTGTTTTAATGCCAGCATGGTGGGGAATCCAGTGAGGATGACAAGCCTGAGCAGCAGCTGGGATCTCCTGGGCAGGTGGCCCTGGGACAGCAGGGCTGGGCTGGGGCTCCCTCCGTCCTTGCTGAGTTCTTTTAATCCTCCTGGAGAGGGGGACAAGGAGGGGTGGACGTGGGCACAGTTCTGAGATCTGACTGCACCATGGTGATAAAGCAAACCCGAAATTCATCCTCATCTCAAAGCTGGAACTTCAGTTCCACAGATCCTGCCATTTATTCCTGCATTTCATGCTGCTGCTTCTAAATTTCAGGTCAGAAAGTGAGAAAAAAAGGGGGGATTGTATTGGATTGCTGTGGAGAAAACCTTAAGGTGCTGTGAGGTTTAAGTATAAAACATGGATTCTTTATAGCTCCCTGTCTTTGTCAGAATGTTTTCCATTGTGTTTGTGTCTTGTCAATGCCTGAAGTATTGATTTCCTGCCAGTGGGAACTGGATTCCCAGCGAGCCTTTTTGTCCTTGTCTTCAGCACCCTTTGGTAAAGTCACTCAGGACTGCTTGTTTAGTTTGGTTTTACAAACCATAAAATAGTGTTTTATGTGTGACTTCCTCATTGTAAATGTAGCAGCTTTCCCTCTTTTTTCACTCTGATACTAAGGTTTTAAAGTGGCAATTTTAGGAAAAAAGGCTATGTAAACACAAGGTGAACTGATATACCAGAGAATTGTTAAGATGGGTTTCCTCTGGTGCTTTTTCCACAGTGTTGGCTCATGAACTTATTTCAAGGCACAGATTGGAAAAAGTCATGTAGTGCTCACCTGCTGCACTATTAAAAGTGATTTCTATTTAAGCACGAGCAGTTACCAGGTTATGTGTAGTGGTCAAGGAAAAACACTTAAAAATAGAGTGTAATCGTTTGATTACACACTTGTTTTAAATAATTATTGTTTTAGTGCATTTGAGAAATACAGATGGCAATAATAATAATTCTCCCTAATAATAATAATAATTCTCCCTTTCTTGATTTGAAACGCCTGTGTCATGTTTGAGGATATGTATTAAGCAAGACTTTTGCTGGTTAAATGATGTGGGAACTTGCTCATGTTTGCAGATCACTGGTAGTTGGCTTGGTGTAATTAGGAGCAGGTTTCAGGTCATGATCTAGTGAGGTTTTTGTGTTGATTCCTTTGCTGTATTTCAGCATAGATGCATTACACAGTAGTCTTGTCTGTACCCTGAGTGCCTTACCCTGTCAGTGTGACACCTCTGACACCTGGCTGTGCCTCACTCCACTGCTGGCATCCTTTCCAGCCTGACCCTCAGTGAACTCTGAGCTTGGATCCATCATCACCCAGCTCTGCTTTTCTGGAGACAGTGGGGCTGTGAAACCTCTGTGTGTTCATTGTTGTGTTTTGGACTTTTGGTGGGTGATCCTCACTCAGCACTCAGGTGTGCCCCGTGATTTGTCACAGAACATGGGGCTGGGGCCAGAGGTGGCCCTGCAGCAGCTTGGCCTTCCCTTAGGAGCCTTCCTGCCCCTTTTGCATCTGTGGTGCAGAACAGCTGATGGTAATCACTATAAACATTAATTATGAGCTGATAGACAAGGGTATAATCAAAGCAGGGATTAATTATGACAGCGATCCAACATCCAGATCTTTAAACCAGCTGATAAATCTCTGCCTTTGATTAATATCAGGGAAATATAATAGGAAAACTTCATTGCCAAGGGCTCTAATTGTCCAGTTCTGTGCTCAGTAAGTGTTAAAATGCAATAGCTGGACAAAGAAATGAGACAAACAAAAGTCTGCACTGAATTAATGCTCCAGCAAAATGTTTGAGTAACATATGTCTTAACCTGGCTAGAGTCCTAAAGTAGGAGTAAGAGACTTTAATTGGATGATTGATGAGTGCTTCGGGAGAGGGCTGTGGATGCACAGTGACTGCGAGGTGACAGGAGCTGTCTGAGAGGGGACAGGAGCTCGGGAGGAGCGGCAGGGAAGGCCACCTGCCCTGGAGGCAGCACAAGCAGCCCTGGCTCGCTGGGGTTGTTTCTACCAGGAAGGTTTAAGAGCTTTGTGCTTGGCTGTCTCACAAAAAATTATGCAAAATATCCAGCTGCTTCCTGCAGTGCTCAGGAGCTATAAAACGCTGGGATTTTTGCTAGTAAACAACAGAAAATGATTTGCTCTGAAGCAGTACAAGCCTTACACTGGTGATTGGTGACTGGTGCTGACACTGAACTTCCCAGGGCACTTTGTGATAATTAGAAGCATCTACAGTGTTAAGCATTTTTGTTGGGTGATTCTTGGCCAAGTGGGTGCCAGTTTTCCTGTGAGAAAGGTCCCTTATGCATGTGTGACTGCAAATTTCAGTTTAGACATCACTGCTACATCTTCTGAGGTTCTGATATGAGATAACGAGCATGGCCAAATCCTGGTTCAGTTCTCCTTGAGTGTTTGTGAAGTAGAATTTTGTCTGTGATACTCTAGGAATTGGGTTCCATTATCATAATCATCTATTTTTCCAGCTGTGGTGGGGTAGCTTTTTTGCTCTCACATAGGCAGAGGATGTTCTTTCAATAAACCATTGCAAGATTATTTTGAATATTACTTTCTATTTCCAGTAAGGTATTGACAGCCAAGCCTTTCTTTAGGTGCTATTTAAATTTTTATATCCCAACATTTCTGTGCCCATCAAGCCCTCTTTAGACATTGCTGCAGTTTTCTCCTTTGCCAGCCTTAGTGGCACTTCTTGCCCCCAAGCAGAAAATAAATACTGTGCTTTTCAAAACATTTTCTGTCTGCACCCTGTGGCAGGTCATTGAGTATTGGCTGTGAAATGGTCTGAGGTGAATTTACAGAATCTAGGTTAAATAATCATTATTATGTCCCAGTTTCAATTGTGTCCCAGATATGAACATTATGCTATGTAGTCAATTCAGATAAATTAATAGTGAATCTGTTTCACATCTGATTATTAGTTTCTCCTGACATGATACTTGATTAAATTTTTTAAATCTTCTATAATTTGAAGTATTTCTGAATTTGTTTTTAGATTTTTCTCTCTTGTTTTTTTTAATGGCTATTGGCAAGAAAAAGGTGAAAATGTCACTTTGCATGGAGAAGATGTAATTCTGAATAAGTTTTGAGTAATGTGAAATATTTTTGCATTCATGGCAGTACAGTACCTTAGTAAGTAGAATTTGGAAATTGGAAATGTTGCTTGCTGGGTCAAAAATTGCATTTCAAAAGCACCTGGATACCAAAGCAATGTGTTTCCCACAATGGTCATCATTGCTGTTCTCAGTGAAGGCTGAGGAGCCAGGCTCCCATTCAGCAGGGACTGTCTGAGTGTCAGAGTGTGCCTGTTCCATTTGCAGGAGTCTCAGCAGCCTGCAGAAATAATAATGCTGTGCCAAAGAAAAGCACCCCTGCCCTGGCAAACAGGACTTCAATCCCAGTCATTGTCTGTGTGTCAGGTGTAATGCATTGGGTTAGGATAACCTGAACCAATACTTCTGTTTTAATGAGACAGGTGGGTAGAAATTTCCCAAAAAGGTATTTAAGGTTATAAATGTGCTTGGGATGGCTGTGGTGTTGAATATTTGTAGTGTAGTGTATCACAATTAGATAAAGCAACAATAACCTGAGAAACTGGGGCTGTGGTGAAGGGGAGAGGTGAAAAGAAGCAGAGGAGCTGTATGAGGTTCTCAAGTGTTTGTGTCCTGAACAAGAAGTGCAAGTGTGAATCCTGGAAGCTGCTGAGGGCACAGGTGGCTGTAGAAGACTCTAACCCTGTGCTTCCCCAAACAGGTGGAAGGACAGCCCTGCTTAAGTGACATAAATCTTTGTGCTGTGCATAACCAGAGCTCAGGAAGCACAGAGCCTCCAGCTTTGTGGAAGAGTTTCAATGTATTTGAATATTTGTATTTCTGCTTCAATGTATTTGATATGCTAGTGACAGTAAAGGTGTATCATAATCAGTGGGTGATGTCCTAATGAAATGAATTGCAGATACATTTGTGAGCAAATGTCAAACAGCCTGTTAACATCAGCTTTGCTGCAGAAGAGGGGCACCAATCAGTGCAGTGTTTTGGAAAGAACCAATATGTTTGGAATAGTGGAACTATAAAAGAAAAAGTAGTTTGAATGCACTGAACAAAAGAAGTCCTTTCCCAACATCTTGGTGTTGATCTTTTTGTCTTTGCTGTAGTAAATAGCATTTACTTGGCCTGTTAGCTTATTATCTTGTTATTAGGAAAAGTACTTCATGTACAGGTTTAATTTTAACCCAAACATAACTGACATCCAAACCTGATATAAGGATGAATCACACAAATGACAGTGTTTTCTTACAAAGTAGGGATTTTTTGTAAATTTTACTTCTCATGGAAAATACAAATTCAGGTGCATTGTACTGCAGAGAGTTTGGTGTGGGGGAATCTGCACTGAAAGCACTCTGAGTCCTTCCACTTCAACAGTCATTAAATAAAAGACAAGAAGATGATGGAATCCAAGGAAGGCACTGAGGTGACAGTGACCTGCTTTGCTAAATCACAATAACTGCTTTAGGATCTGACACTGCAGGAGCTAACCTTGAAAGTGCTGAAAACCTCAAATTTGTGACATTAGCAGAGCAGAAATGAAAAAGCTATGAATCACTGTTAGAACAAGCTTGTGTATTATTTCATAGTGATAAATTTAAAAGTGTCTCCAGCAATCTGCATGTGAAACCCTGGGCACTAATAAACAGCCACAAATTTGAGCACTGCTTGCAGAATGCCCAGAGGAGGAAGATACCTCAGGGTCAACATGTGTGGTGCTGAGACTTCTGGCTTTGTTATTTTTTCCCATTGGTCTTGGGCAGGACCTTTTCAGATGTGCTCACTGGTACCTGATGCGTTCATGACAGCCTCATTTTCCCTCCTACTGATTCTCATTGTCTAAATTGCCAGTTGAGAAATGATTTCATGTCTTTCTGGTCAGAACAATATTGGGCCTAAACTAAGCTGCAGGTTGTGAGATGTAGTTTCATTGATGGGAAGGAACCATGGTCTATTAACACAAAATGGAGCTTTCATCTGGATCTGTAACCTCCACCTAAAACTGCTAAAACTGAATTTTTTTGTTAGGGTTTCCGACCTCATTTGCTGTGTCTATGTTGGCTGAAGGTGTGGAGGAAAGGGGAAAATACAACTTTTGGCTTTATAAGTACCTTACTCTACATCTTTTTCTTTCTTTGTGGTAAGTAATAGTGACAATCTAAACATCAACAAAAAGCAAACAAGCAGCACCCACCTCCCCAAATTAGAGCCAGTGGCAGAGTTGAGATTTCTCTGCTGCCTTATTGTGTGTACCTGAAAGATGCACTTTCCTCAGAGAGTTTTGGACTAGAGGAGGAGGAAATTAATTCTATTTGCCTCATTGTTTCCTTCCTGGACAAACAGGAATGAAAATCCCCCAGGTGGGACACCCAAAATTTTGAAGCTCTGATAGAGACAGATGTGAGCCATGACCAGGACGTGGCACCCAAGGATGAGCCTGGGCAGGGCTGCAGCAGTGATCATTAATTAGAATCATTATTAATGACCTAATCATCATTAATGAATGTGCAAAGGCTGCACTCAGGCTGGTTGTAGTGAGGTGACTGAAATCCATCCCACAGCTTAGCATTTCCTGCTGTTATTTGATGGGATTGTCTTCTCCTTGGATAATAGTGTGGGGAATATGGGGATTGACTGAATGTGGCAGAAAGTTGTCTTAATTTTTGTAGCTCACACCTCTAATTCTGTGATGAAAGAAGTGATTGTGTTGTTTGTGAGGAATACTTCTGGAGTTCTGTCTGGCACAGCAGAGTTTTCATAGGTGGCAGTAGCAATAGCTGTTGGTCTAATGGGCAGTCATTATCAGGAGGAATTAAGTTGTTCTTTGCAGTAAAATTATCCAAGGGGAAATTGCAGTACCAAAGCTGTTGCTTGGAGTTATTTGCCTTTCCACTGATTGGGTTTCATTACATTCTTTCATGATGCTGAACTTGAAATTTCTTTGCTGATTTGTTTGCACTAATAGCCAGCTCTGCTGCTGATGTTGTGTTACATTCTTCTGGGGACATGACCCTCGACGCTTTTGGAAGTTTCTTTATCTCAGTTTCCCACAAATTTTTATAAGTGTCTCTTAAGCCATTTTATATCTATTTATCAAAATATTTATATATTTATCAAAATATTTATATATTTCAAAATATTTATATATTTCAAAATATTTTTATATATTTGACATATATCAATATTTTATTAATATTTATATATTTTTATCAAAATATTGCGTGGTACTGCAGCAGTTTTGTTTGAGTCATGTTTTAGGCCCTCTGCTCTCCCTGCACAGCCTGCATGGTACATTCCAGTTATATCAATTCTTATCTTCTCTCTGCTTCCTTTCCCTCAAATCTGTCCACCCCTTATTTGTTTCATCTGTTATTTATGTTTCATCCTACTGTATATTTCCCTTTGCAGCAAAATTATCATTTTGTCTGAAGGCTTTATGATGGTGTCTGCAGTGCATTCCCTGTAGAGATTCTTCAGTATCAAATTCTTCACTTTGCTTTTTACCTTTTAGGCAGACAATAACAATCAAAAATCCATCTGGGAAAGTTGGGAATCAACTCATGATGGATCTGATTCCTAATGGATACCACAATGAGGTACATCTGTGCTTTATGCCATCCATCCTTCCTGGATGCTGAAAAGCAGAGAACACATGGATCTCTTGGTTTTTACAGCATTTCTCTGTGGAAGTGAATGTTCAGGCCATTTTGGAGACTTCACAGAAGACAAATGACAATTCAAATCCTTTGAAACTCTTTTCCAGGGTTGTATCCAGTCCAGGGCACACCCCAGCAGTTATTCCAGATGTTCTTAGGCCAGGAGTGCTTGCTGATGCCTTTGGAAAGCAGCAGGGCTGTAAAAGGGGCTGTGTTCAATGTGGCACTCCTAAATTAGGTTGTATGCCAATATTCCCTTCAGAAACACAGGCTGGTGTAGAGAACTGTTCTCCTTCAGGAGAAACAAGGTGTGGTGTGTCCTGAGCTGCAGAGAAATCCCTGTCCTTGAGGGGCTCTCACTGCTCCTGACCTTGGGGTTTATTTTTCAGTTGTGCTCAGAGCACCAGGCTGGCAAATGAATTGGTGTGGTGAAATTATAGAAGAGAGGATGTGAAAAGCAACTTAGCATGGACACTGGCTTGGTGATTAGTTTAGCTCATCAAGGTGCTTATATTTGGTGGGGTAAGTGCCAGTTGCTTTGAGCTCTGTAGTGATTCAATGGTGTTTTAGGCCAGTATGTGGAACAACTGAAAACTGAGCCCTGTTGGGTCATACCTAAAAATATGTTGGGTCATGGATGTGCTCCTATCCACACAATGTTTGTTGAAAAAGACTGCAGCCACTACTTAGAACGAGTAGCTACCAAAAGGGGAGCTACCTCTGCTGCAGTAAATGTAAAATTCTACAACAGGGGGTACAGCAAAGCCCAGGGCTCAGAGCTGTGACCCGGGGGATCCTGGCTGGGGGGGCAGCAGGGGGAGGCCAGGGGCTCCCCGAACAACATGGGGAGAAACTTGGTTCAGGCTGAAGGCTGCCCCTGCTGTGAGCAGGGCGTGGAGCCCTCAGGTGTTCCCTCCCAGCTCAGTACAAACATGAATTCCCCAGGCAGCTGTGGAGCCCTCAGGTGTTCCCTCCCAGCTCAGTACAAACAGGAATTCCCCAGGCAGCTGCATAGTGCAATGTGCTGTGGCATTCCCCAGGCAGCTGCATAGTGCAATGTGCTGTGGCATTCCCCAGGCAGCTGCATAGTGCAAGGTGCTGTGGCATTCCAGCCTGGCTGGCTGCACAGACACCAAATGCTGTCCTTCCTTCGGATCATCCACTCCTGAAGGGCTGCTCTTTCTCTTTTTTGGTTTTTTTCCTTTTTTTTTTGGTAACTTGTTTAACAGGTTTTCTATTCCTTCTCAGCTGTTCCAATGTATTTAAGGAGAATCAAATCCCTTCAGTCAATTTTAATTCCATATTGTATTTAGAATAAGTACTATAAGATTCAATTGTCTTCAATGACAATATTTGTTTTGTTAGACCTTCAAGTAATTTTCGGGTTTTTTTTTTTCTTTCTCCTCTTTTTTTTGGTAGTAGTCAGCTTTAGGAAATGTTTCCTTGTATATTTAGAGAATGACCTTCAGTACTGATAACATTTTGTTGTAGTGCACTTTTTTTTTGTGCACTGTTTAAATAATAAATTGTAAATCAACACAGTTAAATGAGATATGACTGCACAGATTTCTGTATAAATTGGGAAACTTCACCACCTGCTCTGCAAGGACAACCTTTACCAATTGTTGCTATTTTTCTGCTTCAGAAAACCTTTCCAGAGGAATTCCAAATCTCTCACGTCCCAGATCATTAAGCTATGTGAGCAAATAGTCCTTGTACTGCAGAGTGCTTGAGTAGCACAAGGATGTTCTTCTTTTTTGTGCTAACTTTTTCTAAGCCACTACTTTGAAAATGTTTGGAGGAACAAAATACCAGAGAAATTCTAGGCAGAACAATTTGTGGTTCAAAACACCTAGAAAACAGTTTAAAAAAAAGTACTGTTCTTCTTTTTTGTATCCATAGCATGTTAGTTTTATATGTAATTCATACAGTATTAATATTAAATAACTTCAGATATTTATTAAGTTTGAAAAGCAGTTTAATTTTTTTTCTTAAGAAGTGTGAGAACTTTTTTTTTTAATTTAGATTTGGCTAAAATTATCTGTCATATGCAGATGATTATGCAATATCTGCCAGCATCCTACCCTAAGACAGTTTTACCAGATGGTCAAGCGTGTTTCATGTGGCACTTGTTTAAATGCAACTATATCTAATTTTTCCTGTAATTATTAACATCATCTTGCATCTAAGGACTTGATCTGCATTAAATTAACTACTTCTAGACTATTTATGCCACATTTTGTAGTTAAAAGATGGTATTTCAACTCTTATACTTGGCAGCACAAGTATTTTGCTTTAATATCTAAGGGATCTATATTATCATGTCAAAATTTATAGTAGAAATAATAAATATTTTATCCAGTGCTGATTATGCTGTTTATAAAGAAAAAAAGGCATGTTATTTAATTTATGTGAGATTTATTAAACTGATTCTGAGTATTGAAGCAGCAATTGGAGGTACATGTGACAAATACAAACAAAGTCTCTTAAAGATGCATTTGCTTGAATAAAACCCGAAATTAGGGCTGCAGGCAGGCTTGCATTCACATCAGTGATGGAAGATGATAATCAAACAAGATCTTCACTGGCAGATGGACAATTCCATAGTTGTATGACATGATTATTGTTCCACATGTACAGTGGGTACTGTGCTCTTACCCCTGGTCCTTTTCTCTTGAAATTTTGGGTTGCTGCAGTTTCCCTGGGATCATCCTTCAGAATATTCTGGGGTTTGAGCTGATTCTTCTCTTGTGCCCTTCTACAGCCATCCTGCTTAAAGGTTAAACAATGATCTCTGCAGGAAAAACTAGTTTAGCATGTAGATAAACCCCAGTCCCATGGGTGGCTGAACCCCAGTCCCATGGCTGACATGGTTAAGTCAGCCATGTGGTGCCCAACATGCAATTTGGGCTTTTAATGTTGATTTCTGAGCTTCAGGCTGCAATTTTGCCATGAGTACCATAGTTGGCAGTTTCTCATTTTTTATTGGGCATAAAAAGTAATAATATGGGGCTGTTATTAGCTACAGAATAAAGCACTGTTAGCACTCACTTTTTATGTTAAATCCAAGTACTGCATTGATTTTGCAGTAGGAAGACATGCAAGTCAGAAATGCAGTAAACAATGAGCCATCAACAAAGCATTGGCTCTGGCTGTGAAAGAGAATTGCAGAGTTCCAGTCAGAAATAACAGAAGGAAGGACATAAAAGAAAACAGTAGAGAGAGAAAACAGGAATAAATGTAAGTAAAATAATATTGAAAACACATTCAGTCACTGAGAGGATTTTTAGTGCATTCACTGCTTGCTATGGGGCATCATCCTGTGTATTTCAGTACCAGGTTTTTTGAGAGCAGGAGCTGGAAAGCTTGGCCTGTATTTTTAGGATGCTTCCAAGAAAAGCAGTAAATACACCCCTGAGTCTGCTTGTACCTGGAGTTAATGGCCATAATCGACAGCAGCTGCAGTCTGACACCCTGCTGGGCACAAAAGGAGCTGACCCTTTAACCAGCAGCACTAAAGCACAAAGCTCATGTAGCAGCAAGGGGAGGAAAGTTGAAATTGTCAGGGAGATGAAGTGCAGCCCAACCTGTCCATGTAGCACTGGGTCAGGCAGAATGAAATTCAACATCACTTGCAGGGAGCTGTGTCTCAGAGTTTGCTGTTTAGTGGCACTAAATTCATATTAAAACATAAAATTGAAGTGACAGGAAAAAAAACGTTTTCAGCATGGTTCTTGTGGACAACAGGGCTTGTGAAAGATGTTTTAGCTGTGTAATTTATTCCTGGATAATTGTCATTGGGGGAAAAATGGTTTAGGAACGTTTTCCACCCATGGGGGGAAAATGATTTAGCCCAGGTTTAAACATAGATATTAGTGATTCTATTTATTACTTTAAGAAGAAAAAGTAATGCTCTCGTGAGCTATTAGTTATGGAATCTGTTATGTGTTATTTTATATGGGGGTGAGGCTGCCCAGTTGTCCAGGCCCAGACTCTCAGGACACGGGAGGAGGGAGAGGTTTCATGGCTTTCACCTGGTGAGCTGCCCACAGCTTGCTTTTGTGGGATTCCCTCTTGCCTTGGAGACACAGCTTGTGCAGTAAAACCCTTGCTATCAAATGCATTTTTGAGGCTGAAGGAGAAGTTTTTCTTTTATTCAGGCAAGGTGTTCTTTTGTGCTTGGCATCTGTCTTTACATTTTTCTTTTTGAACTACATTACAGTACACAATTGTGCAGCCTGGTGCCTGCTTACTAAAACCCCTTTATTTTCCAGGGTTTCCCCAAATTCTCTGTAATTTTGCAGTTGTTTTTAATGACCATAACATTCTACACTTATAATATCTAAACAAAAACACTAGGATGGGCTATCAGCAAATCCTGGAAGGACTGTAATGTATCAGGATTGATCCAGGAGTAATTTTCATCCACCTGGGGATGAGTTAGGATGTTGTGTGGGCAGGAATAACCTGAGGAATGGGTGCACACTGCATCTCTCCTGGCAAGAGGTGTCAGTTTGGGATCACTGCTCCCCAGTGGCTCACAGTTGCTTTTATTTCCTTAATAAAGCTCCATATTAAATTAAATTGAATCCTTTAAGGTTGCAGGTATTTCAAAAGACTGTGTGTACTGTGCTACAGATGCTGGTTGTAAATCAAAATACTGATGGGCAGTGGTAATAATGATGGAATATTCCATCCTCTCTTTGTTGGTTTTTCGAATTATTTTAGGAATTGAGAACTGATTTGTGGTTGGAGCTTTTACCCATCCCATCTCCAGCACCAGGAGCTGGTGTGGTGGTGAGCAGGGGTAAAGATGAGCTGTGCTTTTCAGGGTGGCACAAACAAGCACTGAGGATGCTGTTTGCTCAATAGATGCCCTTGCTGGTGGTTGTGGCTCTCTGTGCTAAAGGACACGCAGGTGCTGTGATGACACCAGGGATGTTCCTGCTGCTGAGCAGGAAAGGGACAGCACTGAGTGTTGGAGTCAGGTTGTTCCTGACCTAGGGAAATGATTGGAGCTCTCCCAGCAGCTCCCACTCCAGGAAATGGAGAGCCAGAAGTTCCTGCTGGACTGGAAGAGGCTGAAGGCAGTTAACTGGAGTGTTTGAGTGGATTGCCAGGCACCTCTTTGCCTGCATAGCAGAGATGGTCATTAATGGCAGATAACCATTACTGAGATCGTGTATTCAAGAGAAAATAATGAGCTGGTTTTCAATAATTCAAGTATTTCTCTTTTCCAGCCATTGCTTTTCTTCCACCTTTTGTGTACACAGGCTTTTCCTCTTTAACCCATCTGATCTTTTACTTGGAAGAACTGCAATAAATGGAGGTGTTCATCCTTTCTTCTGACAGACAATTGTGTGGAACTCGAGGCTCTGCACTGATTCCAAGGAATTGGTGTCATTTGTTGTGGACACACTCTATGAATCTGTAGCCTCTCTTGTTTTTTTGTAGTATGTAACCCATTTTTATTTTTCCTTCCTTCCCCCCACTCAGCCCTCTGGTTTTGGTTTTTTTTTCCTCTGTTTTCTTCCCTTTTCTTTTTGACTTGTTTTCCTTCTCCCCTCTCCCTTTTTGCTTTCCAGCTTCAGTTATTTCAGAACATGTTGTTATGGATCCCTTT
Organism: Agelaius phoeniceus; assembly: GCF_051311805.1. NCBI lineage: Eukaryota > Metazoa > Chordata > Aves > Passeriformes > Icteridae > Agelaius > Agelaius phoeniceus. The sequence goes on along the minus strand of NC_135280.1, from coordinate 12,705,295 downwards.
TATTCTCATGTCAGCATTTCAATCCTCATCAAAGATCCCATCAGCTAAAACCAGATTCTGTACTCACACATAAACCCCCACCCAAATTCTCTGATGTTGTTATGAAGGGCTCAGACACATTTTTCCTTCAGGGAAGAAGGAGAGAAGTGGGAAGGGGAGGAGGGGTTGCTGCTGGAGAGTCTCTTAATTTCATCCATTTTAAACCTGATATTTTGTCTACATTGCCACTGCCACCCAACTTCTGGGCTCTTTCAGCCAGTTCTTTTCTTCTTTCAGCACTTGGCTATCCACCTGCACAGAGTTTCCTGCTCTGTCAAGAATTAAATAGTTTACTCCCTCAATTCCACTGCAGTGGAATTTATTTTTTTCCCCCCTTGCTTTTGCTTCTGTTGCAGCTTTCATGCCATTGCTTCATCCTTAAGTGGTGCTTTATGTCAGATGAGGGACAGATACTTTTCTGAAAAATGAGGGCCCCCTCAGTCATGAAGAAGTCCTGAGCTCATTACTCTGTGCAAGGAAAGCTCAACAAAAGCTGGGATGAGAAAGAGCTGCTCGATGGCAGAAACAAAACATAACTTCCAGTGGATTTGTCTTGGAGTAAAAGTAATGGATGGCCTCTCTTGAGCAGGTAACCTATCGATTACAGCACAGCCAGAGCACTCTCAAATCCCTACCAGCCTTTCCCTCTAATGGATATTAATGTCTCCAGCTTTTCTCATGTTGCTCTGGAGAAATATTTAAGGGTTACAGCCAATGTAAAAAGAACTGCTCAACAGTTCTGGTATCTTCTGACTTTAAGAGCCACTTAATCAACTTTGTAGTTGTCTAAGGATACTGATTAATTTGCATTCATGTTATGTAATTTAAAGATAAAATGATTCATGTTTCATCTCTTAAAAAAAATCTGCAGAGGCTTCCTTCTACTGTCTGAAGAGAGATTACATAAAGAAATGTGCTACTGAGTGCATTTATCAACTAGAAAAAGGCTCTCCTTTTATCTGAGTAGCTTTTCTAAGTGTTTCTGTTTCCTTTTCCCACTGTGTTTTATATAAATTCGTGAACATCAGGAATATAATTTCTGACATATCACTGGGGACAGATCTGGAGGGATGAACACTGTTGCCCTTGCACATCAGTGGAAGGCTGGGGATGTTGAGCCTTTACCAAGGCAGCTGTTCCCAAAATCTTCAATCATTGTTGAATAAGCTAACAAATAGGAATTGTTGCAAACAGAGCAGGTATCTCATCTCTGCATTGTTCAGTTTGATTTCTCTTGTGTATCTACTGCAGGGTAGGTTTTCAGTTACTACAGAGTGATAAATATTGATTAATGTACACATTTCCTATAAACATACACATGTAAGTATATATATATGTATATAAAAGGTGATATCATAAATAGGTATAAAAGAAACCTGTTGGAGTACATGTCAGCTTCTTATATTACCAAAGTTAAGTGAAAAAGGTTAAATGTTCTCTGCACCTGATTATCTGTTGTTAAAAATGAAAAAGATTTAATTACTCAGGGTTTTATATTCATGTTTAATAGACAATCTTTCACCTGAGTACAATTTTACACTCAGGACAGAGCTCTGTCTCAGTTTGCATTGCTTCTGCTGGTAGACTTAGTTGATCAAGAAGATTTTTTGGATAAAACCCTCTGGTTTCCTCCCAAATAATGCTTTCTTTTGGTAGTTTTGTTTTCTTTTTTTAAATTATTTTTTGGCCCTCAGAGTTCCAGCCCCCTCTCTGTCCCCTTTTACTTCTTTTTTTACTTCTTCCCTGCCTACTTGTGCTCCTCCAGAAAACTTCTCTGTGCCAGGTCTTGGCACAGCTCGTGTCTCTGCAGAGCTTCTCAGGGAGTTTTGTTTTCCAGCTTCTGAACAATGATCAAAGCTGTCAGTTCTATTTCATCCATGTGCAATTTCTTCCTTACTCTCACAATTCTTTTATCTTTGTTTCAACTACCAGCAGCTCCAAAAGTCAGATTCCCTCTATGAATATGCATAAAAGTTGTGTTTGGCTGCTCCCTTGTAGCAGGATTGTTCTCCATCCACCTTTCAAGCCCTGCAGAAGTTGGGAAGTCAGGGGAGGTTTGAAGTTGTTCTGTCCAGAGGCTGAGGGGTCCTGCATCCCTCTGCAGTACAGGGATGTCTGTGGCTGGCTCAAGAGTTTTCTTTACCTTCTTCCATTCTTGAAACTGCTCCTCAGGGATTGCCCCCCCTCAGTGCCTCCACAGCAGCTTGGAGTCAGGGAATTCCTCAAGTTTTGTGTCTCTGTGCTTTCTTTTTATCTCTGCTTTGGTTGTAAAGTTATGCTTTTTAATCTTGTTTAGCTATCTGGGTCTTTTAAAACCATTTTCATGTCATTCTCTCCACCACACAGAAAAAGTCCAGTTTTAGTATTTCTCAATTAGATCATTTTTGGCTGGTTTTTGAATTCTACTGAAATGGAGGTTTAATTAGTTGGATACAGTGCCAAAATTTATGTGATTTTTCAGCAACTTGTTTTTATTTATAAAATAAGTAGTTGTAACTTCAATCAATTTGATTCCATAATATTGAAAGCTAATCAGCTCTGTTGTGTGTTGAGTGTGCATGGAAAGAATTTCATTGCTTGATGCTTTGTCTGCAACTGTAAAGCCAGAGGCCAAATATTTGGAAAAAAAAGCTTTCTAAAACCAGGTTACTTCATTAACTCACAGCTAGTGTGCAGGGCTTTGATTAGAGTTAAACCTCACAGGATGCTGTGGGTTGGAAGGGACCTTTAGGGTCTTGTTCCACCCCTGCCATGTCAGGGACACCTCCCACTGCCCCAGGTTCCTGTCCAGCCTGGCCTTGGGCACTGCCAGGGATCCAGGGGCAGCCCCAGCTGCTCTGGGCACCCTGTGCCAGGGCCTGCCCACCCTGCCAGGGAACAATTCCTAATTCCCAATATCCCATCCAGCCCTGCCCTCTGGCAGTGGGAGCCATTCCCTGTGCCCTGTCACACCATGCCCTTGTGTGAGAGAGCCTCTCTGCAGGCACTGGGAAGCTGCTTTAGGTTCTCCCCACAGCTCTGTGATAATTTGGACGTTGTGGTTGTGCCAGAGCCATGCCTGGGTGTGTGACCATCCCCACGTGGGGGTTGGAATGCCTGGCTCAGAAGGGGAAGGGCAGTGAGGGCTTGCTTAGGCTGGCTCAGTGACACACTGTGTGCTGAACCTATGGATAAAGATTCCAATTCTTTCCCATTAATGCCCTGTCCGTTGTCATTACAGGACGCCTTGAGCTTGCTCACATAGTGCGTTGAGGTTTGGTGAGTGACGCTTCTTTTCTCAGAATATTGCTCCCATCCTTGCCTGCTGAATGCAATCCACAAGCTGGGGGTGTCAGTCTGGAGAAAAGGAAAAAAAAAAGTGTCTGAGCAGCAACATTTGTCTCCTTGATGTTTAAAAAAAGGCACTCGGGGTAGTGGCTCTCGGTTCAGTTCTCACTTTTATCCTGCACTTAAACTTCTGATTAAGGTCATGCAGGACACCTTGTCATCTTTGCACCACTTAGCTTGACTTTTATCTGATGCTGAAGAACTTGCTAAGTTGTCTTTGAAGAATAATGTTCTGGGGAAAATGGATCTAAATGGATATATTGGGTAAAATAAATTCACCTGCAGGCCTGTGAAAAAGCACTGTAAATCTTGCCATGACCCTGTTCACTAAGGAGGTTTGTTGATAGCATTATATTAAATCAGGAGCAGCAGAGGAAGCTATAGAGATATTCAGCAGTAACTGAAGAGGGAGAATTGCACGGCCTGTGGGATTACAGAATATGGAATTTTGTACTTCCAGGTCATTACTTTGAATTCAAATACACTCCTGGTAGTAATAAAAATCTGTTACCAGATGACAGCTCTCCAGTTTCATGTATGAAAGGAGCTGAGGTTTTCTCTCTCTCCACCTGGTAATGGGCAGATGCCTGCTACAGACAGAGTGTCACAAGTGACACCATCAGCTGCTTCTATTGACACCTCAGGGGTGGGCAGCAGATAAATATCTCATTGCACAGTCACCTCTTTGACCTTAGATTAGATTCTTCTCTGGTGTTCAGCAGGGAGCTGTGTGCAGGGAAAAGTTTCAGGGATAATATATCTTCCTCCTTTATATAGCATTGTTCAACAATGAACAGGAGGTAAAAATTGAGGGCAATTTCCAAATTATTGCTCATAAATTAAAGACTGTGTGTTATTCCTTATTTCATGTGGCACCAAACAGGGTTTCAACAAGGGAGGCATCTGAAAGGAGGTGTAATTAATAAGTATTTTGGCATAGGCTAGCATTACTCTTTCTCCCTTATTCTCTGGGGCTTACCATTGTTGACACCACTGAATAAGAAAGCTAATTTATTCTGGATGTGTAGGTGTTACAGAGTATAGCTGCTTTTGAAGGGAAGATGTGGTGTATTTAACATGTCTGATTTAAAGACAGTCGTCCTTTGGTGCTTGCAGAAGAAAATTCTGTGGCAAGTCCCTGTGACTGCTGTGTGACTCACAAAGTGGCAAGTCCTACAGGAGCTCCCAAAAGTGGCTTTTCTCTCCTGAAACCAAATCATGTCTCTCATGCCTTCCCTGGGGTTTGTTTTGCTCTCAGTGTGAGGAGTTTGATGTGAAGCTCTTGTTTAGCACAGGAATAAATGCAAAAAGCAGCCACCTGATGATTGCTGAGGTAGAGGCTACTGAGAGAATCCTCATCTGTCTTGAGACACCTGTGATTGCTGATAACCCAGCTACCATGGGAAAGGACAATGGGGATTGACACAAGATCCTGTGCACATGGGGATGTGTCACAGACATATCTTCTGAAAAGTCCTTTTGCCAGGATCCTTTCTCCTGAGAAGCTGGGAAGCTTCAGCTTCTCCATGTTTTGCTGCTCTGGAATGTGATTTGGAGAATTGTTTACCCAGCATGTGAAACTGTTTTTATTTGATGACCAATGACAGCCACCTGTGTCGAGGCTGTGAGCAGTCACAAGATTTTATCATTTTTTCCATTCCTTTCCTTGCTAGCCTTATGATGAAATCCTTTCTTATCTTCTTTAGTACAGTCTTAATATATAATTTTCTTTTAATATCATATATATCATAAAATAATAATCAGCCTTCTGAAACACGGAGTCAAGGTTCTCATCTCTTCCCTCATCCTGGGACCCTCAAACACCACCACAGGGATGTGTAGGCAGAGGAGGAGGAGCAGGAGCAGCTCCTGGTGGTGCCAGGAGGGCTGCAGGTACAGACATGGCTGTGCCAGCCCATGGGGCAGCACCTGCAGCCAGCTCTTGGCCTGCTTGGAGGTGCTCTCCAGCCCCCTGCCCATGGCTCACCATCAAGCACAGAGAGGGCAGGTGTCCTTTCAGGCCCAACAAACTGCTCTTAGCGGTTGGAAATAATTCAGATACTCTTTGTAAAGTGACAGATTGCACTGGGTACGTACCCTGCCTTTTGCTGGAGGCATTGCCAGTACAGGGGATTTGAGGATGTAAGAGAAGCCTATAGAAAGTCCCCTGCAATTATCTAGGGGTTCAAGAGAAACAATATTACTTTCCTTTGCTCATGATCTTGATGTTCACCTTAAATTCAAGTGTATTATACTTTTTTCTGGATCAGATCTTAAGTAGGCTTCAGAGAAGTAACTTCTGCCACTCTCACAGTATAACCTGTTATGTGCAGCATCTTTGATAAAAGTAATAATTTGTAAACAATGATGAAAATTAATTTATGAGCTCAACATAGGGTGTTTATTGCCCTGATGGCACTAAGGTTAGGCAAAATGTTCAGTACTATGTGGTTTTTTGTTTTCTGTTTGGAGTTTTTGGTATTATTATGAGAAGATTTAAAGAGCAATGCTGATAGATTTTTTAGCATTGGAACCAACGGGAGCCAATAAAATCAGACTTGGCATGGAACAGCAATCTTAATGCTGATGGACATGGCAAACATGCCCAGCTCCACTTGGGGACAGTGGACACAGATGGCAGAACGGATTTTACCATGTGCTGTATGTCTTATTAATTGCTGTGCCCATTACTGGGAACTCCAGAGCCTTCCCCTTTGTTCCACTGCTGTGGGCAGTTTGTCTGGTGTATGTTTGCTGCAAACTATCAGTAAACTAAACAGATTTCTCTCTTTATTTTGTGGATATCGTGGCTTCTCTTTTCTCTATCTCTCTCTTTTCTCTCTCTCTCTTTCTTTCTCTCTCTCTCTTTCTTTCTCTCTCTCTTTTCTTTCTCTCTCTCTTTTCTCTCTCTCTCTCTTTTCTCTCTCTCTCTCTTTCTCTCTCTCTCTCCTTTCTCTCTCTCTCTCTCTCCTTTCTCTCTCTCTCTCTCTCTCCTTTCTCTCTCTCTCTCTCCTTTCTCTCTCTCTCTCTCCTTTCTCTCTCTCTCTCTCCTTTCTCTCTCTCTCTCTCCTTTCTCTCTCTCTCTCTCCTTTCTCTCCCCCTGGACTTGTGCAAGGGACTTGTTTTGGGCAAGAAGATCAAATCCCACCCATTTCAGAGGTGGTTTAGCATTAGACAATATTTGGAGTGACATTCTAAAAACGGGTGAAGTGCATGTGAGATTCCTTAGCAACGTTTGTACCCATGGAATATGGGCAATTTTACCTTTGAGTCCACTCTTTCAGGTTTGTAAAGATGTGGATGACCGGAGATTGTGTGTGATGTGATTCCTTGGGGTGAGCTGCTGCAAAAGCATCAAAATCATTGTGTGGAAAAGCAGATGGACAGACCTCACTGAAATCCCCAAACTGTAAATCTGGAGGGACTCTGCCCCTGCTGCTGCCTGGTGTGAGCCAGACAAAGAAAGCCTTGAGACTGAGTGAAGCATAAAGAATTCTGGGTAAAGTGAGGATATTAAACCAAGAAATGACATGAAACAAAAAGCACAAATTTGATAAATTTTTAATGAATTTTTAAATTTGATAGCAACAAATAATGTGTTGATTGCTATTTTTTTCTGGTCTGACAGCATTATAAGCAGCCAGTGGGTAGCAGTAGGTCCCCTCTGGAGAGCAGTGTGAGTTAAATGTTTCCTCACTCCTGGGCTTGTCCTAACTAGCTGTGCCCTGTTCTGGGGAAGCTGATTGAGTTGTTATTGCCACTCAACAGCATTGCCCCTTACATCTCCAACTGAACCAGAGTCAGGTTTGCTGTGGTGGCAAAAGTGACTTGTAATCAAACCCTCTCTCTGCTGGGACTTAGCTGAACAGTGCTTATGGTTGGAGGCTTGAAATTTAAGTGGGCTGACTCTGGGGGCTTCCAAGCAGTCAGAGAAGTCCTGGAACTGTGACAATTAAATGAGGACATGAAATCTTCTACAAACCCATAAAACCTTGGTGAGCCATGTCCATGGCACAGAACCCCTGGCAGCCAGGCAGGCTGTGCTGGCCCCACAGCAGCTCAGAGGAGGGAGGATGTACAGCACATTTCACCTTCAGCTCACACAGTGCACCTGCCCTGCTGCCTGCTCTGGCTGCTGGCTTCCACTCGTGCATCCAGCATTGGCCAAAGTCGTGTTTTTAACAATTCCAAGCATATCTGTTAAATCTATGGTGCAGCTGGAACTGCAGCTTGGAAAATGACCTTCTTACAAGGCAATTACTGTAAAATGTTGTTCCTTGCAAGCACAACATAAACACACTAATTGCTAAAAGTTTCGTTTCTATTAAATAGCTGTTCTTCAATTATTTAAGAGTTTCAATAAAAAAAAAATAGCAAAAAACCCCCCAAATATTACCAAAATAGCTTTATCTCACATCTTTGTTACCAACACTTTGCATTTCACTTTTCATGCCAGCTTTCACAACATCAGAGTGTGGTACAATTATGAATTTTTAAAAAATGCATCATAATTTTTGACACATTTCTCCCCCCACATTCTTTTCTGTTAGAGGGTGGCACAGGTTTAAATCTCAACAATGATAAGATTTGGACAAGCTAATCAATAGCCCATTCTTTTTTTGCATGCTTTTTATATTCATAGAATCACCAAGGTTGAAAAATACCTCCAAGATCTCAGAGTCCAACCTGTGCCCACTGCCCACCTTTTGTTTCACAGACTTCACATTATTTGGCTGTGTGTTGGTTTGTTCCTATTTGTGTACAAAGTTCTTTTGTGTTGTTTAGTATTTTTTTAAAGAATCCTTGCGGCTGAAGTAGTTGTAAACCAGAGTTAGAACTATTCTTTTCCTCATTTACAAATTGGCCAGAAGATATGTGGTGGTTAGCTAAATCCTGACTTGGATTATTCCATTTTATACAGGCTTTTATTGCAACAGCAATACACATTTTGTTCTTTAATCCCTGGAGAATTGTATGTGTTGTACCAGGTTATAAGGTTTAAATTCCCAGGACTTAAAGTAATGTGATGAATATTAAGGTAATAAATTACAGGCAACCAGAATATTCATAAATTGAGGGGTAGGGGGAGAAGTTAATTCAGAAAAGCAGTTGAGTTTTGCAAAAACATGGTTTTTGCTGGATACTCCAGGAGAGTCTGCTATGGAAACTGGTCTAGCTGTGGTCAAATCAGGGTTTGAGTCATGTCCCACTGAGATTAGAAGAAAAAAAAAATTGATATCTGTTTTGTTACTGCTTATTATTTTCATTTGGAGTAATTTCAGAGGAAATATTAATTTCTTACCAAATGTTATTCCAGAGGTGCAGAAAGACTATGTTGTTTCTTCAGCCACAGAGAGCAGATTTGAATTCCTGGCCTTAACAGGTGCTTCAGAAGATTCCCATGTCTCAAGTATGTTTCTCAATCTATTTTGAATGTAAATCTACAGTTGCTCTCTGTAGAGAGGGATCTGCTGCACATGCTGATGTGAGCTGGGGCTGTTTCACTGAAAATGAAATACAGGAGAATTCTATTTCTCATAGAGGATGTTACCACAGCAGAAGTCGAACTGAAATATGTGAGATATTTATAAGATGTCTTCAATCCACCCGTGCTTGTTTAAGGATGATTTGATGAAACAAGGTAAACCCTTCCATTCCTCATTTTCATCTCTCGCCTTTTGATAATTTATTTAACCACAAAGCATTTAAAGATTCATATTTGCATTTATTTCAGTTTTAAAATCAGAAGAGTAGCATTGGAGGAGTTCAGGTTGTGAGTATCAGGGTTATAAACAGGCAGTGGTTTCATTTTAGCACCTTCACATGTGGCCTCTCTATGCACATTCTAGCAAGAGAAAATCAAACCCAACATGCAAGAGACAACATTTAACTCCAGTTCTGGGCTGTTTATTTGATGTATCACATGGCTTTTAAGGCTGTACCAGCAAGTGTGGGAAAGGCATCAGTCCTGCAAGTTTCAAAAGTAATCCCATCTTGATAAGGAGTTTCTTTTTCCTGCAAATGGAGCTGTTATTTCAGCGATTCCTTTTTTCTATAGTGCTGTCTGCGGGCTTTAGAAATTCTCACTTGCCTCTCAAAGACTTATTTTGCTTGGCCCTCAGTGCAGCACGTTATTATTTTCTGAATGATATAGATAGAATTCTGTCAAAGCTCTTCATTGTCTCAATTTGAGAGCTGGTGGATTTGCTGGGCCAGGGAGCTTCTCTCACCTGGCAGTGGGTGGGTGTGACAGGGTCCAAGAAATCAGTAATAACTGCACAGTGGGGTTGGATTGAAGGACATCTAATACTGCTTACAATGGGTCATCAGCTCTTGGGAAATCAGTACCAGTGGGACTAATAGAAATCAGAATACCTGAGCAGAGCTTCTCCTCCAGCCCAACACACTTGCAAGGGTTAAATTCCCCATGGTGGCACTGGGTCAGGCAGTGGAGGGACGTGGCTGATGGCACAGGGCATACAGGAAAGCCAAAGCAATGGAACAGCCATCTCCATCAGGGCAAATTTCCTGTTTGCTTATGGACAGAGATGATTTGTTTGATTAATAATTACTCAGGGACACAGCTGAGGTGCTGCACACACAGGAGACCTCACAGTGAAGTAATAAGAAAGAGGCATTTTAGAAGAGAGCTGTTTTGGGTACAGGGAAGTGACAATGATTGCCTGCTTACAAATATGAATAAATACTTGCAAACCTCTGAGCCACGAGTGAATGTGATTTACATGCTCCATGTTTCCCAGTAAGCTTCTGATTGCTGGTGCTTTTACTGCTTGTCAAAATGTAAATGTTGTTCTTTTAAATGATGGCAGTTTGAAATCCTAAATCAATTGTGAGTTAGGGTGTTGCTTTGGATTTGGTTTATTATTTGGTTTGTTTGTTTTTTCGAAGGTATCATTTATATGATGACAGAAAGAGTACAGAGAGAGTAGCAAACTAGCAGATTTGACTTAAATTGAAATTGAACATAGAGAAATCAGACGCAGATTAGGGGCTCTTTTTAGGTTAATCAAGAAGAGAACTTAATTTTGTAATTGTGCTCATGATGTGGGCTTGCAGTTTCACTGTGTTCCTAAATATAGGGGATAGCCATGAGAATTACATGGATGTTTGAGCTCAGTGTGCCCATTGTCCAGGTGGGATCACAGAGCATTTGTTCCTCTCCTTCAGCACTTTCCAAACCAATCCACAGGAATGTTACACAGAGTGGAAGAGATGCATTCAGGTGGGCTTTGCCTTTCTTTCAAGGCAAGAGGAGGAGGGTGCTCCTCATGTTTTGAGATTAGCTGATAACATACCCAGAAGAGAATAAACAGCATTCCCTTGGTCAGTAGGGACCATGCTGAGCATTAATGCTCTCTATGATCTCTAATCCATACTCCTGTTGTTTCTTGACCATTCAGACCTGTAGAGTAATTCCTAAAGGATCCTTGGGTGTTTCATGGCAGAGAGCTGTGCCAGTGCTGACAGAAAGGTTTTTTTTTCTTTCTCTTTGTGATGCCACTTTTCCAGCTGCATTTTCTATAGGGGAACATACTCTTATATCTCCAAAGCATTTTTTATTTTTAGACATTTATGGGGTTCTAGAGTAGTTCCTATGATACAGCAGTGCTGGTTGAGGGAAAGCTCCTCCTGGGAAGGTGCTTTGCTGAAACTGGGGTGCTGTGTTCTCATTATTAACTCAAGAGGCATCAGTGCAAATAAACTTAAGCCTTCACAACATTTGAAAGTATTTATAGTGGGCAGAACAGGAAAAAAAAAAGTAAAAAAGGGAAATAAATAGAGAAACCTTCTTGTTTGCTCATTCTGAGGCTGGAATGTTATTAAATCACTGAGCCAATTTCACTGCAGTTGGGATAAAGAACCTCAAGAGTTCCCTGAACTTTTCCTCAGTGCTTGGAACCAATAGGTTTGGGATTAATGGCCCAAGTGTGTTTCCAGTACAAAGGATCAAACTGTTTCTTCCTTTGCTCATTGACTAAAACAAACAAAAAATGCCTCATAACTGATGGTTTTCAGTTTCAAAACTGAATTTTTGAAACAACAGTGGAATTTGTGACCCTCAGTGGCCTAAAGGAGTGTTCTCTACCCTTTGCTTTTAGAAAGCATCTGGTTTTGAAAATCAGCTGAGAAATACACTGACTGAATTTATTTCCTAAATACACTTCTGGACTTAGCAATTAGAATTTAATATGACAAGAATGTATTTACATGCATGCTTTCACACACAGAATGAAAACATCTCCATAAGTTAAGAGTCCTGGTAAATCCCATGGTGACCTGACAGAATGGAGGAGGAAAAGACTTTTTTAAAACAGTTCTTTGAAAACTGAGGTTTTCAAACTGCTTTTTTTATGTAGGATACATGTTGGTATTTACAGAAGCCAATTCTTTGTTGTTGAGTGTTGAAGAAATGATGGAAAAAAATTATTTACAGTATTGTTCTTATAAACCCAGCCTTTCATGAGCTTGATATCATCCTGTGATAAATACTAACCACAAATAATCCTGCAGCTGCAGTTCCTTATTGCCCCTCCTAATTGTGCATGGTTTGTGATATGTAAGATTAGATTTACTGTAGGCTGTGTTCACAAGGCTTCCAACCCAGCTTCCCCACCCTCTCCTGAGGTGTTTCTTTTCTGTGTATCATGTTCTTGGCTGTCAGGTTTGTGCAAAGCGTTGAGTACCAAGGAGAAAAAACGTGTGTATTGAGGTGATGTTTTTGTGAGAGCTGAAGGTGGCTGTACTGGGTAGGTCAGGCAAGAAAACCTTTGCTGATGCTTTGACAAGTCTGTCTGGGGTTTCTGTTTGTGTTTTTGGGCACGTGCTGGCTGTGTGTTAGGGGCAGTGAGGGCTGCTGTTGTTGCCATCACGTTTCTTGTGTGCAGCTTCTTTTGCAGAGATAATCAAAACTCTCCAACCTTGGTGAAAGCTGTAAAGCTGGTGTGTTTATTACAGCGCTGGACACACGTGGGAATCCTTCCCCTGAAATGACATGTGTGCTTCTGGGAGCTTCAGGTCCCTTTTTATCCCCCTCTCAGGTACATTTCCATACAGTTTCACAATAGGTTCATACATATTTATTTTTACGAATTTCGTGTGACATTAGCTGCTAGTTCTCCTTTATCAGAAAGAATTCCTAAGTCAAGTTGAGCTGCTCTCACAGCAATCTCTCTGTCTCCCTCTATCACCCTCTGTCCTCCCCCCTTATCTCTGTCCTTCACTGAAGCAGTTTCTCTGAGCCTAAGTTTTGCAGTCAAGCTTCTAACCACAAACTCAACTCAAAAATGTACATTTCACCTAAATCAAAATAGATTTCTACCCTAGAAAATTTCCACTTTGCCTCAAGCTGGAGGCAATGCTTGGGCTTTGTCAGCTGCTCTGGGTGTCCCTGCCAGGCTGGGGACACCTTGGGGACACCTCATGTCCCAGGAGGGATGGAATGCTGCCCAGATGTGAGGAAACAGCAGCCCTGGCAGAGCAGGAGGGGCTGCACTGCTGGAGCAGGGTCCCTGCAGCTCCTCCGAAATTCCCTGCTGGACTCCAGCCTGGAGCTGTGCCCTCCTGACACCCCTGGCAAGGGCTCAGGCCCACCCAGAGCAGCTCCAGTGCCAGTGTGGAGATAGACTGAGCTACTGAATCTGACCCCTCAGTCTGCATGGGGACATGAGCTGGGGTTCTTGCCCACAGTTTCACCACTCTCCATCCCAACAAGCGCGTGTCGTGTCAAGGAATGGAGGAGGAAACTCACTCTGTAATTCATGAGGTGTAAGTTTTAATTATTGCAGTGACCTTTCCAGCTGTCCTTGTCTTTCTGCTTATCCATTGAACTGTGCATTAAGCTCCCTGAGTGGAAAGTAAATGATTCTCAGCCCTGTGGGAGAGCAGGGATCCTGGAGAAGGTTCCAGCATTGCTGCCCTGGCCAGTGCTGAGCATGTTCCTCAGTCAGAACAGAACTTGGGGTGGGATGAACATTACAACACCTCAAACCCCATTACCCCACAGGGTTAATGTTCTAAATGGGGTTTTAGTGGCCTCACAGGGGCCTTTTGAGTTTATCCTTTCAGCTCCCAAAACAAAATTCTTCCTGTTGCCTTGAGCGAGTGTGGAATCTTTGTGCCGTTATTGTGTTGGCCATTTAAATGCCTCTTTATCCCCCCCTCTGCTCATCCAGCTACAAACCTGTCCATGCAGGAGGTGGATCCTCCTGTGTTCCTGCACAGGAACAAGAGCTCTGGCAGGTATTTTATCATTTAGTGCATGAGCTGACAGAGACAGGACTCAGGAGCAGCCACGGAGCTGTGGGTGAATCACAGAGGCTGAATTTGTTTCCATTCTGTTGCAGACTGGAGGATTCCCAGGGCAGCAGCACCTGGCCAGACACAGCTTGGGGAAGGCAGCTCCCACACAGCAGGTCCTTGCTGGTGTCCCCTGTGTCCCAGGGACACACACAGGGGTCCTTTACCCTGGGCTTTGATCTTTCCCACAGCAGGGCAGGAATCCCAAAGGAGCTGGAATGGTCTATCCAGGCCTGTGTTATCTAAACACAGATGTTCCACTTGTCAGGCACTCGAGACTAAGCAACAATTAGGATGATAGATGTGTTCTACACCCCAGCTGCAAGTCACTTGGATATGCTTAAAATCCTCCTCACCTTTCCTCCATTTCTTTTCCTACACCTATTAAAAGTGATTATGCAAAACACCTTTTTTCCCTGCTCCTTTAGCAAATTCCTGTCTTGCATTTTCACCTCCAGTTTATCAAAAGCATGCCATGTGCAGAATGTCCCTTTATTAGATGTGTAAGGAGAAGAGCTGCCAGGGATTAGATTGGCTGCTCATCCTCTCTCTACTGGTCCAGCATAACCAACATTTGCTTCCTGAACGTTAGCCAAAAATTATCTTCTCTCCAGCTGGATGGGGATGTTTCATCATCTTTAAAAACTGAGGTGTCCATTATGTTGTTATTGTTAGGCAATTATTTCCTGTTCTCATACAAATTTACCCTCTGACCAGTTCTGGCCATCATGTATCTGGCAGAGAAGCCAGTGCAGACTAATCAAGCCTTGTGAGAGCTGCTGTTACCATAATGCAATTTGTCACCTCCTAGCCCTGCTGCCTTTGCCACTGCTCAGGAAATGCATCTGTCATCTTTATCAGGGCTTCCTACCCCTGATTACCCTGCCTGCAAAAGAAAAAAAATCCTGGGGTTCCAGTGTCTGTCCCAGAGTGGGAGAGGAGCAGGGGCTGGTTTTGTGCTCCCCTTGCACAGTGCTTGAGCTCTGCAGTTGGATCTCTGTGCCCCTGCTGCTGCCTGAGGCACAAAGAGGTGCAGGGAGAACTGAGTTGGTTTGGAGGATCAGGCTGGTGCTTGATTAACCAGCTAAATGCACACAAAAGATGCAGCCATTCTCCCTGGAAGTGCAGTAGGAATGTGAAATCCAAAGCTGTGTTTGGTGTCAGGTACATACAGGCAATGTGTGTGTTTGTGATTGCCATATGTGTGGAGATTGACAATGGGACAGTTGTGAATTCTAATAATAACTGAGGAAAGTAAAGCATGGAAGAAGGCCTTTGAACTTGTCTTTTGTTTGCAGTTAACCTTAGTTGATTTAGGAGCATTGGAATTAAAACATTAAGGATGTTGCTCTTTGCTTGAAGTTAATCCTAAAGAGCTCTGCAATAATAACCTTTTGAGGTATAATTTTAGAATAGTGCTTGTATCCTTGAAACTATAGCTTTTGGAATATATATAAAGGAAACATGTTTATCTCACACCTTAACAAAACAGAGCAAAGCAGCTCGAGAAAGGAAGATGAACTCAGCTCAAGGATTTATGGTTCTGACCAAGGGAAGCTGGACATCCCTGTTGTGAGATTTACAGTCCTTGCAATCAAAAGGTGAACCCACATCTGGGGAGCTGGACTGCACCAGCTGGGATTCATCTTCCTTCTTTCAGAAACCAGCACCATCTGGGGATGCTCCTTTTGGGATACACCCTGAGAGAAACTAAACCACAATAGTGTAGAGAATTGTGACAAAAAATTAGAAATAGAAACTGCTGATGAGTAAAAATTAGAATAGAAACTGCTGAGAAAGCTGATGAGTGCCCCTATAAATACCTGTAAGCCTCAACTATGGGTGTGCAGTTGGAGGGAAAACTTCCCCCACTGTGCCCAGCTCTGTATTGCTCATACTTCACCATATTAATTAATAAATTGATTGCTGCTTGAATATTGGCCTAGTCAGACTTCTTATTTATAACAGAAGGGTAATGGACACAGAGTGCAACACAGGAAATTCTTTCCAGAAATTAGGAAAGCCTTGTTAACAAAGAGGTTACACAAACCCCAGAGCAAGAGCCTAGAGAGGCTGTGGAATCACTGGGTTTGGATGCACTTGTGAGTTTTTCAAACAAGACACTTTACTTTTGCTTAGAAATAGATTATGTTTGATTTTCCCTGTGAACATTTGTATAGATATTTAAGTAGCTGTAAAATAAGCATTTTATCTCAGCAGTAGGTTAGTCATAAATGATTTTAGAAATGAAATAGGTGTGGGGAACAGAGGCCATTTGTTTCTGTCTTTTTTTGAAGAACCTGGAATGAGCAGAGGGAGAGGTGAGACACTGAACTGGATGGGCACTGCTCGGAGCCAGCACCTCAAATCACAGGGCTCAGTTCTGACCTGGTGAACGTGGAACTCTTCTGTATTTATGGTTAATTTCAGTGCCCTGCATTAGGATTCTATTTCTCACACAAGTTTCCAAGTTTTGCTTTTACCTTGAAGTAGATTAGAAAACTCTTCCCCTCCTCCCATCCTTGTCCTGTTCGCAGCTTTGCTCCCTGATGTTACAGAGGGTATGAGCAGTGCATGAGACTGTATAGGGAAATCACCCTTGGAGAATTCAGCCCTCTTACGTGATGTGTAAAAGGCATTTTGAACCCTAAAAACCTGATATTAATCTCACACAGAGTTATGAGTTTTAAAATACCTCTTTGTTCTAATAAGTTAGTAGGAAAGAAAAGACAGCAGCTGGTTTTCCTTTTTTAATATTTCAGGTACTTTTGGTTTTAGATTTTTTTTTTAACTTTTTCCATACTTTCCTGCTTTCCTCCTTTTCCATTTTGTAACACTTATGCAGATAAAGATTTATAACATGTAAGCTTAATAGCACTAAACACTTGTTAAATTGGTAGAGATTTGGGAGGAGGCCCAGACTAATTAACACCAATTTCTACTCTATTGTCAGTGTTTAATGGATTTTAGGACCAGATCTTTTTGGAACTAAAGTTATACTGAAGGCATGTTGAAAATAGAAAATAAAATCATGTATGGCCACCTTGACAAACCATCTGTTCCTGGAATAATGCTTGGTGTTTATAAGTAACAAGACATATCTGAAGTATAAACATTGAGTTTCCTTTTTGGAGCATTGTTTATAATGACATAAACCCTCCTGGAATTCTCCCCAAGTGTATCTGTACACCTCTAATTTCACTATTTCTCTTCCTTAAGAATTGAATATTTAGTGAATAATGAGCAATTTTACTACAAGAAGTCCTGAGAGTGATTTCTATTAAAGCTTATAACTAAACTGGCTGTTTATAAAAACACAGAAGCTAGAAAAAATATGATAGAACTCTATATAAATACTTAGCAAAATATCTTTAAAGGTCCCAAATGAGGAAAGAATAATTCCAATAAAGACAGGAAGAGACTTCAGTTCAAGTGTGCCAAACATGTGGTCTCCTCTGGCTATTTCAAGTTCTGTGTGAGGGCTCCTGCTCAGGAGAGCCCTGTCCTGGTGAGCAGCAGAGCAGAGGATCCCAGGCTGGCAGGGCTGCCTCCAGACACAGAAAGCCAGGTCAGATGAATCCAGTCTGGAGGGGAAATGATTCAGCCTCTCTCGGGTGATTTTCTACAAAGGCCTTTGAAAGAACAAGAGCACAAAGGAAGTTTTGTGTCATCAGAATTTTCTGCCTTTTGAGCCTTTTCATTGCTTGGCTTCCATTTCATCAACTGAGCTGATATTAGTGGAATTCTCATCTTCTTCCAAGTGTCTGCTTGACCTTTTGTTGGGTCATGACTCCAGTGCCCTGGCATTAAAGCACGATGCCCTGTGATTTAATTCGCTGCTTCTCGACATTTCTCTCCCTTCTTCTTTGCTCTCCAGCTCGGGGGTGTCTTGGCCAGCTGTGGTGTTGTATTCCTCTTGTCAGTGCAGCGTGTTGCTGCTCGGAAATCCAGCTGGGGAGTTGCCACTGCCTGCTTTTCCCTGTGAACACAAGAAGCTCTGGTTCCAGCCCTCTGTTCGCCCTCTGGAACGTGGCAGGGGAACGGGGGCTGAAGTGCCCCGTCGCTGGCTGCTAATGCAAATCCTTTGTTGTTCATCTCGCTGTAAGGAAATACAAATTTGGAATTACTTGACAGGATTCCACTGGAATCCTTGGCATTGGGTGCCTTGTAGCTCCCACTAGTGTTTGAAATTTTGGTCATTCTGGCACATACCAGAAAAGGTTTCCTTTCAAATAAACTAAAATATCCAATGGGCTTTGATGTGAGGATTTTCTTGTTTCTTAAATTAAAGCATCAAATGCAGTCGGGTATTTGCCCAGGGTATCTTAGAGAGATGGTGGAATTCCTGTTCAGGGTTCTTTTTAAGGAAAAAAACCCAAAATAATAAAAAGGGGTGGTTGCTCTATATGCTTGATGGTGCTTCAGAAATGCTGCATTGTCCAGAACACTCCCAGGCACAACTGAGAGCTGCTCATTTTGCTTTCAGAATGAATGTTTTATTCCTGTTTGTGGAAATTTAAATGGTGGTTTCTTAGGGAAGAAAACATAATTTTTCACCCAAGCTGCTGCAAGGTATAAATACATTTAGCATGTCTTCATCTCAAATTCTGTAGTGTGAATCACATGGAAATGATTGGAACAGAAGTAATTTTGGTTGTTGGCCAGATTCTAATTTTTCACTGCCCAAGTGTTTTTCACATGTTTATTTACCTGAAGATGAGAGAGCACCAACCAATTAGCATATGGTTCTAGGAAACACAATGGATATTCCAGTTAGTAAAAAAATAATTCCAATGTGTTATTTGTCATCAAGATGCATGATATGTGACTGGCCTTTTAATGGCTTTTAGAAATGTGCTTCACATAATTTGAGGCAAGCTTTCTTATCAGTATGTCGTGCAATTAATTTAATCTTGTTTCTGTTATTTCCACAGTATTTTTCAATTCAGTGAACCTCATTACATTTGCAAGTGCATTAAATTAGAGTCTGGATAGAAGAAGAGAGATGAGTATCAGTTAATTTAATTATATTTCTAGGTTTGCCCATTTAATGATACGTCTGCCATTGTTGTTGCAGCCTTTACAGCAGTAGCACTGTGCAGGAATTAGCTCTGATTCCATGTAAAGTTTGTGTTATCTGATAACTCCTGACAACTGCTGCAGCCACATGTTCAGTAATTTATGAGTCTAATCAAAAGTCATTTCCTTTAAGCCTGAAGGCTACAGTATGCAATACTTGCACTGTGTTCACCACACCATTTTTGACTCTGCATACGTGGCAATGTTTTTGCAGAGCTTGACACCATGAATTAAGAAATACAACTCCACGTCCTTACAGTGAGTGCAGGAGCAAGGAAACGTTCCCCTGGCAGGGCTCTTCCAGCCAGCTGGACACTGCAGCTGGGGGTGTTCTTGTTTTTAAGGAGGAGACAAAAAAGAACCCTCAAAATTCACCATTATGCATTCCTTCATATGAAATGCTCTTAACTTTTTCTCATAAAATTATGTACTCTTTTAGAGTAATGCCACAACCTGAATTTTCATGCTCAGCTTCTAACATGGTGCCTCTCAATGTTACTACTTTTTGCAGTAAATAATATTTTTTTACTCCTTTTGCAACTCCGAAATTTTGTTTTTCCCCCTAAAGTTTTGTGCCACATGTTTGAAATTTCAAGGTGCATGGAGTTTGCCCTGGGATCTGGGAATCCTAAGGATGAGGCTGCTGGGACTCCCCAAAGCAGAGCTGCATCATCAATTATCTGCTTCAATTGTGTAGCTTATTAAAGGCAGATCTATTAAGGCAACAGATTTACTTTTTAGACATTTATAGATACCCAGTATGAATGTAAGAGAAAAAGAAATTCAGCTCTGAAGTACAACATGTTCCAAGTGCCAAAAAAATGTTTTATGATGACTGTTTCTGAGATTTTTAGTAATTTAAGATTTGGAAGTAAATCTTAAATTTCTTAGCAGAAATAATCCATAAATGAGGAAGAAAAAAGATTAAATCCAAATTTTACTACACTCTGAGAACTGTTCTTCTATTCCTATATTTCGGAAGGTGAAACAATTAGGTTTACATTTATATTTATAGCAATATAATTTTATTCCATGTATATTTACTATTTGTACATGATGAGCCATCCTGTGGCTGCAATGCAGATAAAGCACAGAGGTTGTGGACATGAGGTTTCTTCTTTTTCTGGAAGTGTTTGCCACTTGAACAAGGCTCTGATGCCACAAGGTCCCATGGCCTGTTCTGCTAGCCTGGCAGTCTGGAGAGTTGATGCAATGTTTTATGGTGGAATAGATGGATTAAGCTTTTCAGGATCAAGATATTTGAATATTTCTGATGCACTTAATGGGAGAAAAAAAAAAAACCCAAAAAAAAAGGCAAATTAAGTATATTTCTGAAAGTGAGACCTGTATGTGGGTGCAGAGTGGGAGAATCAGACTGGAGAAATTCAGAAGGGCTGGATTTGTGAAGATGAAGAATTTTCCTTGCAGAAAAGTGCCATTTTTCATTGCAGAAAAGTGCCATTTTTCCTCACAGAAAAGTGCCATTCTCCCAGCTGCTCCCTTCAGGGTGGGGTGACCTGCTGCCAGGGATTGTTCCTTCCTCTGGCTCAGTAAAGTTCTTGTAGGGCTGGTGGAACACCAGTCTGGGTGCTCACATTAGTAAGGGATCTCCCACTTCTCCTGGGGTTTTTGAACAACTCTTTTACTGGCTCCTGCCTTGCCTGATTTGCTGAATTCAATATTCCATGACACACCTTCACTTCTGTTTACACCTCTCTATTTGTTTTTTTCTCACTTTTGCTTACTTTTACTGTGAACTTTCTCTTGGCAAGGATGACTGATAGACAGGCACTAATTTATTCAGGATGATGCAGGGACATGCCATTCCACATTGGCTGGAAAAAAGGATTTGGTGAAAATTAAAAATATAACAATTACTACATAGCTTGTTTTTTTGTGAGGAGGAGTTAGTCAGGGACAAACCTCCTTCTCAGTTTATCTTGCAGGTTTCCAGTTGGGCTTTGAGGACCACATGTTTGTTTTGAGTTGCAACTCAGGATTCTGTAACAATGTCAGGTTTTAAACCTTATTATTTTTCGAAATAAGTGCAGTCTCTCTGTTCAGCTCCATTGGAAATAAGTGCTTTGAATTCCTGCCAGTACCCAGGGTCTCTGGCAGAGTCCCCTGGAAATCTGCATGGGCCAAAATGTAATGTTATGCTCCTTTATACTGGCAAAATCATCCCTTGGAGACTGCAGAGCAGGGATAAATCCAGCTGCTTGTCCAAACACAGAAATAAAGCAAGGATTTATTAGCGAGTTTTGACTGCAATTTTGTCTGATTACAAGAGCCCTCAGCTAATGCTAAGGGCAGAAAAACAGACTTGCTCTGACTCTGAATTGCAATGGGGAGAATGAAATAGATTTAATTAATAGAGCAGTGAAATTTTTGTTTAGCTATTTAATATATGGGAGAAGAAAGCCTCTTCTTAAATGAGGATGAAGCTACTTGCTTGATCATCATCCTACATTACAACCCTTTTGTGTTCTCTACTTAACTTTTCTAGAAAATGTTTCTGGGTGGTTCTTTTGGGGATTTTTTGTTGGGTTTTTTTTTTTGTTTGTTTGTTTGTTTTGTTGTTATTTTGGGCTTTTGGGTTTTTTTTGTTTTGTTTCAAACTTGTTAATTGCCTATGACTTATTTAATGATGCTTGCTGTAATGTGAGTGATTTCTGCTCTCCTTGCTTTTGTCAGCTCACTTTGGTATTTTCCCCCCAGCTGGTATTTTTGGAGGGACTGGAATGGAAAGAGGGACATCCCTTAGTATTCTGTGTTGGAAAAGTACTGTGTTTCCTTTTCTG
Source organism: Agelaius phoeniceus (assembly GCF_051311805.1). Taxonomy (NCBI): domain Eukaryota; kingdom Metazoa; phylum Chordata; class Aves; order Passeriformes; family Icteridae; genus Agelaius; species Agelaius phoeniceus. The sequence goes on along the minus strand of NC_135280.1, from coordinate 12,683,732 downwards.
GCAGGAAGAATTCTCCCCAATCCCTCCTTGGTCTGAGCTGCTGCTCTTGACATCTCATTATTTGACTCAGCTGTTTCTGTTTCACCTTCACCCAGCTAATTAAGTAACTCATTGAATGTATTATTCAGTATTTGATTCTGCTATCTGAGTCGGTGAGAGATGGAATTAAGAAAAAAAAAACCCAACCAGAAAGCAACAAAGAATCCCCTTGATGGGATTAGTGGCAGGATTGTTGCTGGACACGGTGGATGGAAATGGGCTTGGCTGGACATGAATCACACTCTGCTGGGGAAGGGCTGGGATTAGTGCTGATCGTTCCTTGACTACCCCAGAGTGACCTGAGAATTGTTTCAGGACATTTCAGGAGCTGGGGGCCCTTGGCCTTTGTTTCTATCTCTGTTTCTATCCCCGGTCCTGCAGGGCATCCCATGCTCTGTGGCCGGTCTGATAGGGGCTTTGGCTGCTGCTGGAACTCAGCCCTGCTCCTCATCTCGGCTCCAATGCCAACACAGATTACTTTCCAGGGCTTTTGGCAATTGGTAAATAACTTATTTCTTTTTCTTGGATTAGAAATGTAAACAGGAGTGCTCTGCAAATGAGCAAAATCCAGTGTTCAGCTGTCAATGATCCATTTGCATTTGCGTCCTTCTGACTTTGACTGCCTTTGTGACTCATCTTTTGTACAAAAGAGAAGTGTTATTACAATTAAATTAATTCCCTTTTTTGCTTTAGTCTATTTTTCCTTAATATTTACATTAAGCTACTGAATTAAACATGACTATAAGTAATCTTCTCATTCATGTAAAACCTACATACTTTTATCATATCAGTTCAAGCAAACCTTTTAAAATATTTCTTTTTATAAACCCAAATTAACAAAAAATTACTATCACCAGAGAAATCTAGCCTTGATTTTGGATGCAGGAGATGGAAGTGTATGAGTTCACAGACTGATTCATACACTGTATGAATCAGGCACAGCAAGGATTTGAATGTATTCCTTTAGAATCCCAGAGAAGTTTTCTGTTTTCAATTTGCAGTTCCTTGTTCTGGTGGAAGTGTCTCCCTCTGCTCCTTCCAGGGCTGGGTTGTCCTTTCAGCTTTGATCAGAAGCAGATTTTGGGCTGCCTTAACTGGCAGGAGTCCAGTGGGAGCTGAGAGCTCCCAGCGAGGTGTTTTCAAAGTGACTCTGGTGCCAGCCACCAAAAAGCCACTGGAGAAGTCCTCATCAAGCCTTCCACAAAACACCTGATACTGATCTGAGTTTCTAGAATAGTTCTTACAATATATGCAATAGTTTGAGTGGATCAGCACAAAAACAATCACTGGAAAACTCTTCTTGCTGGTTTTAAATGATCAATACTTTTTTCTCCTGATGCAGCTCTGTTATATTTAAGAAGTGGGAGCTCCATTCTGCAAGGTTTCATGGCAAAACAAAAAGCAGACTGTAGCATGTGCTGGTTCTGTGTAATTAATATTGTTTTTGCATTATGTTTTGAAGATTGGGGTAATTCCTAAAGCAAAATCCTAGAGCTTTTTGAATGTACATGCACTCTAAATTTAGGGTAATCTGAGTCAATCATTCTCTTAGTTGAGCATATACTTAATATATTTCATTTTCAAATAGGAGTACATTTTGCCTTTAGCTAAACCTGCTTTTGGTCTGAGCAGTCACATACTTTTGGGTCTTGATATTCCAAGAAAAAGGGAATCCTGTTCCTTATTCCAAGGGAAAAGGATGACTTTTGATGGGAGTGATGGCTTTGCAATAGACTCTGACCTCTTTGCCTTGCTTTTGCAGTTGCAGTTTTGTTAGCCCAGACAGAAAGTTATTGTTCTGTGCAAGGAAAAATAAGTATTTGGCTGGGATATCTCCAGATTAGTATTCTGGCAGGTACCTTTTTATACTCATCTTCTTGCTAACGAGAAGATACCTAAATATTTTATTAAGCTACTAAAAGACTGAGAGCATTTTATGAGACGTGAACTTTAATGAGACATGAAGTAGAAAAAATTAGACTCAGTCCTTCAGTAATTTGGAACAGTGAAAAATGTTAATGTTGTCTTATCATACTAACAAGGGCTCAGAATATACACAATTGTATCAGCAAACTGGATTTGTATTCAGTTATTTTCTTGGTTTAAACCTGTTTTGGATCTCTACTTTTTACAAACTTTTCTGGAAAAAGGCTCTAGCAATATTTCTTACTGCTTTATTCCAGTGAGAAGAAGATAAAACATATAAAAACTTAACTAAGTTTGGGGGTTAATTTAATGTAAAAAACTTAACTAGAATTGTAACAAGCAGTTAGATTCCTTTTTTTAACATATGATTGTCTTAGAGCTCATGACTTTATATTTGCAGGCTTGCCTTGTATAATAACATGTTCAATGGCACTGATTTTTATGTGCTGAATTTATTTACTATTTGAATCAAAAATAATTCATGAAATGCGACTTTGTCTTTGCTGTTTAAATAAGGCCATGTATTAATTATGCTCTATAGGGTTATAAACAAGTTACTCAAATTATCTAAGCTGTGAAAGTTGATCAATGACTTCAAAAAGTATATACTTGATGAGTAGATGTGGCTTTAATTCATTTTCACTGGTGCAATGTATTCTTTTAGAATTGAAATGTTCTTCACCTGAACTTAAATATCAAGTGAATGATTTCTTTTAAATTCTCTAAAAAATTCTCAGTTGTATTTAAAAACCTGTTTGTTCCCCAGATAGTGGGAGAAATGCTTGACTTTTTTTCTCATCATGTTTCACCCAGCCTCTTTGCTAAGGACAATTTCTTCTCGTGTATCTAAATACTTATATCCAAATACCTTTCAAGAGAGTTTTTCCTCACACAGTTCTATCTGTAGCCTGAAAATACCCCTGAGAGCAGCCTGCTGCTCTGAATTTCCAGTAGAGCAGCAGCAGAAGGTGCCCTGGAGCCAGCCCCAGCTCATTTGTGGCCGGACAGAGGCAGAGCTCAGCCAGGACAGTGAACGCTGCTCCCTGCACCTCTGGTGAGTCACAGGAGTCACAAACACAAGCAGATAAACATCCCCTTTTTCATAGTGTTTCCTCTGTGTTCTTCATTGCTCTTACAAACCCAGCATTGTTGTTTTTTAGAGTGTGTGACACATCCATTTCCAGCTCAGTTCTGTGTTCTTATCTCTCAGTTCTGTGCTCGCACTTGAAATATTAATGACTGTAGCACAGGTTATATTAATGGAACAGTTATGTCTTTTGGGTTTAAGTAGAATTCATTTTAGGAAACTGCTTCTCATGAGAGTAATCAGAAGCAGCTGTTGGTTTTGCTGCAAAATATGAATGCACAATTAAAAAAAACCAAAGCAGTGACTTAGGAAACAGGGCTGTTTGCTGGAAGCATACCTTTGCTCTGCATTGCTCTGGCCATATATTCCCAAATTCCAACACTGTGGTGGATGTTCAGTGTGCACTGAATTCTTACCTTTCCCTGTGCCTTTTTAATGCACCACACTGAGGTTTGTTGAAAATGTATGCACTAAAATTTTCTGAAATGTTTCTCCTTGAAACGAAAGACCTTAGAGGTGGTGTTTACCTCATATTTCAAATTACAGCTAATTTAGTTCTCTCCTTTTTGACTATTTTCCACGTGTAGAGGGTGATTGTGGCCACAAAGCTGCTGTAAGTTATTTTCTGGCTGACTTGTTTGTCCTCTGGAAGATTTACCCCGAGCGCCTCTGGCTTGGAGCAAGCCCAGCTGCACCAAGCACCAAGTGCTGTTAGGGACTGGATTGTTCTCACCTTTTACTGACTGGGGAGCCCTTCTCACCTGGGCAATGTATTTTAGCAAAATCACTGCCCCCAGAGGAGCAATGGAGGGGGAGCTTTGTCCCTTGCAGGCAGAGCAGAGCGCCAGGGCTGATGGAGGTGAGGATTTTGTGCAGATCTGCAGTGCCCAGGATCATCCCTGCACTTCTGAGAGGGCTCTGAAACAGCTGGAGAGTTCCCAGAGGCACTGGATTCCTTCCAGGGTTCAGCTGTACCTGTTCTGTAGTACCAGAGAGGTGTTCTTGGGCTCCTGTGCTGCTGGGGAGCTGTGTGCCTGCACCCTGGGAGTTACAGATGGCCTTGGCACCTTTTGTCATCCCCTTGCAACCAGTCTGTCTGATTGGAAGTCTTCCTTCCCAGCACTAAGACTGAAATCTTTGCAATATGTGGGAATTTCTCCAGAATTTCTCAAGAGAGTTGGTCAAATCTATTTCCTTGCTGTGCCATCAGTTGCCCAAAGCTGTGTTATTGAACAACCAGACCTGTGGGTGCAGTTTGGGTAGCTGAGGGAGCTCCAGGATTGCTGGAGCCTCACAGATGCTCAGATATTGAAACATCTGAGGCTTTGTTTTCCTCCAGCTGGGAGCTGCACACCTGGGAATGTGTGCTGCTGAAATCTGTGCTCATTTTATTCTCCCTCAGGAAATGCAGGTCTGCTGTCAGCTCTGCCTCTCCCCAAGTGACCAGGCAGGGTTAAAAAGAACTCCCAGGATAAGCAAGGACTGTGGAGAAGCTTCACTAACCAAAGAAAGGGACCTTCATTATTATTACTATTATTATTATTACTAATTTTCTGAGTTAATTTCCCTCCTTTTGTTTGTCTCTGTGGTTGTTCAGGGTGATATTTGCAATGTAAGCCTTTGGAGCATGGCCTTGCAGGGACTCTTGTTGCATGGTTAGTGCACCATGACAGCAGGGGGAGATGAAAGGAACAGCATTGCTGGGATTTCTTTCTTATTAAAAGTGCTTCTTTTGAAGAATATGGGAGAAGCTCTGGTTTTAGGTTATCACTCTCAGCCAGCAGAGCTGCTTTCCCATCTCCCCCAGCCTATCTTAAGCTCGTAGGGATCCCAGTTTATACAATTCTCTACAGGGCTTTCTCTTATCTCCTTCTCTCAACTGACAATTTCCCTGTCCAAACATAAACCAGGCTATCTTGCTTTTCCCTCCTTTTTCTCTATTGCATTAAAAAACAGCTTTGAAACTCCACTGTTATGACTCTGATATTGGCTGCACAGACATTTGTTTTCCTGCCTTGAGCCCAGACCAGGGCCTGTGAGCACACTGGGACCTCTGTGCTCGTGGCTGAGCACTCCCAGTTCTGCATCTCAGCCCAGGGGCTTTGGCTCTCAGCACCAGTCCCTCGCCATTTTCCAATGCCACTTTTCTCAATCTGCCAAAATACCATTTTCTGAATCACTTTTATTCAAGTTTACTTGCTCTCTCTAGGCTTGAACCTACCTGGTATTGCTGGATGTGGAGCTGGAAATATTTTTCCTAGTTTCAAAGAAATAATCATTATGTTCTCCCCCAGGAAATGCAGGTCTCCTGTCAGCTCTGCCTCTCACCAAGTGTATTTTTGCAAATACACATTTCTCTTTTGAAATGTGTATTTGTAAATATTTAACAGCAGTTAACTAAGTTATCATCGCAGTATCATGGTTGCCAAAATTTCAGTGGAGGATGTAAACATCTGACCTGTTCTAAAGTAGATTTAAAAAATACTTCTTTTTAGTCTTGTAGATTGTAATTTTCCAAGTTTCTTTTTCCTTGAAACATTTATATTTATGTCATATCCATGGCTTTTTATTCAGTGTGTATTCTGTGGTCATTAATAAGCCTGCAACTGACTTGTGGGTAAAATAAAAGAACCTACAAAACTGAACTCAGTGATTTACTAACACACAAATTAAGTCATTTTTCATCATTGTAATGTTCAATGCCTACAAACATGGATTGCAATCTCTTTTTTCAGGCATCCAAATCAGAAATGAGAGTAAAAGAAAGTTAAATATACATAAGCTCGTATATTTTCTAAAGGTTTGAAACATCCACACAGAGGCAGCACTGTCTGGGTGCTGTGGCAAAGGGAGATGACTTCAGTAGCCATTGTGATTATGATTTTTGGAATGAAGAATTGTTATTTCATCCTGTTGAAAAGCCTTACAGTCATATTTTTGGTCAGAAAATCACGTGCAAAGAAACAAGGAGGTTAGAACAGGAGCTGCTGCCTTGTAGAGTACAGAGCTGAGACCCTGGGTAAAATGATGGTGGGTGGCTGAAATTCCTGTGGGGAGGTGGCCATGGAGACCTCACCCTAAAGCCCTGTGGCACTTTCAGGGTTGAGGTTGTTTGGTGCCTCTCTGAGCTTTTACACTGCTGCCTTTTGATTGTTTGGGGGTTTCACAAACACAAATGCAGTTTTTCAGTGATTTTTTTTTCAGCTGCCAGAAATCCTGACTCAGAATTTTGATTGCTTTTTCTTCAAGTTGGAATATGCTTGATGAACTTGGAGCAGTCAGAAGTTAGACTGGGAAAGGTGTTGGGCTACAGAAACCTCCTCTGCCACTGTTCAGTGCTGTGATTTTGGCTCCCAGCCACAAACCCTGAGTGCTCCATATTCAAGACATCAGAATTGCTGCCTCTGTTGAAATACAGACAGCTATTATCACTCTTAGTGCTCTGGTTGTCTCCTTCTACCCTGTATTGCTTAAATATTTGGTTTGTATATTCTAAATGTTAAAGTAAGTTCTTCTACCTTTACAGAATTGAGGATGAATTACCCATTACAATTTCCTAGTCAAATTTAGACTCTGATTCATGATCTTAACTAGTTTCAGAGATGAAGAAATCAACCTGCTGATCAGAAGCTGCTGGAGTTCCCTTTGCACTTTGAAATTCCTGACAAGCAGCAGACAGTGGCTGATGAAGTATTTGCCATGAATGGCATCTGAGAATTCTGTTATTTCTGCTTTTGAGGGTGCCAGATGGGAATTATGTAAAGTGCAGTTAGTGGAGCCTGCAGAGGACAAGCACATTTGGGGAGGTAATTCTGCAGTTCTGCTCTCTTGCTGTTGTTTTGTTCCTCAGCACTGCAGGAGCTCTGGGGACAGCAGAGATCCCCATCCTTCCTCTGCTGCCTGGTCCTCCAGAGCCTGGGGTAACCTGATATGGGCTGAAAGGCTGTTTTCAACCTTTATCCATTAGTTACACGTGGAATGTTTGCCCCATGGAGAGGCCAGCAGAGACAATATTTAGTGGAGCAGCTCTGCTGCAGAATCTCAGTGCTCATCTGGTGCCAGATCCTGTCCTGGGTCTGCTCTTGTGAAGCTCCTTTAGATCTCCTGAACAGCAGCCTCACCTTGGCTTTACTGGATCATTGTACCCCATTAAGAAATGGATTTTTCCAGCCTGATGAGCAAAAAAAAAAAAAAAAGTGTTGGTGACTATCTGATGGGATTTAACAATAATATCCTTTGATTATTGTCACATAATTTTATGGGATGTATTTCTGACTACATCATTAATAACATTAATATTGTGAGGCTCAGTAAGAGTGATTCCAATGTGAAAGGATGATGTTCAACATTTTTATTGTAAAGTTAGCCACAGTTTTAGGTGTTCTTTTGAACCTGTTATAAGGAATGATGAAATTGCATGGTTAATCAGTTTAAGCAGTGAAAAATTAACCAGGAATACTTTCTATTAGGTGGGAATTTAAAGCTACAGAAACAAGGAAACAAAACTGGTAGCAGATCTCAGATTAATTTACCTCAAAGTTCTTTATTTTTGATCAGTTTTGAGGCAGTTTTTACCAGTCATGACTGTAACTCCACACCATTCCAGGGATTCCAAAGGGAAATAACTGTCTTTAGCAGGATTGCTTCAGTGAACATGGCTCACCCTAACAAAATGCTGATGCTATTTTTACTTTTGCATTTATGGCATTTCTTTTATGAGATAATGGATTGTGGAAGAGAGAGCTCGTGTGACTCAGATGTTTTAAGGACAGCCTTTCTATACAAAACTGTCATATGTTGAAACACAAAATGGGAAGGAAGACTTTGAAAAACGGTGACTAAAAAAAGCCTCTTTTCCTAATTTTGTACTAATGCACCTGGAATACCTCTAAAATCAGAATTTCCAACAAATTGCCTTATAAATTCATTTAATATTTTCCATTTTGATGAAAATATGCTTCATCCTATCCACTTAATGGGATTTTAGCATCCTTTCAGGCTTCAGTGAGTGCTGAAAAGCAGTTAATTATGTTTGTGTTTAAGGGTACATGTTTTACAGCACAGCAGCTCTGTTTTAGTGCAAGATATTATTGTAATTCTTTAGTTTCTGTTCAGCTAGGAGAAAACATAAGAGTATTTTTCTTTTTGCTTCACAAGAGTGAGGATAATGGCTGTCTTCCAGAGGATATATTAGTTGTGTTTTCACTTGGTGCATGCATGGCCCTACCTAAGTGCCTTAGTGCTGTTCTGAATGCATTTTAAAAAATATCACTGTCTCTTTTAAAACAGTGAGTTAAAATAGGTTTTAAAAAATACTGTTGTTTGCTTTTGGGGATAAAATTTAAACATTTGGCCTTAGTGTTGCAAGGAATCTGGACCTGAATCTGCCAGATGTATGACAGACTTCCACATGAATTCCTTGAGTTCTGGGACAGCCCTGAATTCAGCCCATGGCAGTGACCCCTGATAAAATAACCCAGCCCTGCCAGGGGATCTCCATTTCCTCTGGAATACAGAGATGGCACCATGTGAGATGGAGCTCTCCAGAGCATTTCAGTTTTACTGATAATGACACCCCTGGAGTTTGCCTCAAGAGCAAGAAGAAATGCAAAGTTTAGGAGTGTAGCTGTTTGCAGAGTTTGTGATTTGATGCACTTGAATAAATGAAATCTGAAACTGGTTAAATTGCAGGAATCCATCTAAGAAGAATTCAGGTTGTAATTTGTTTTGTTTTGGGGTTTTTCCTGGGTTTTTTTAGTCTTTTTGTTTTATTTTGGGGTTTTTTTTGTGTTTGTTTGTTTGGGCGGTTTGTTTGTTTTGTTTTATTTTTGGGTTTTTTGTTTGTTTGTTATTTTTTTACAGAGCATGGTGTTCTAGATAAAAAACGTTTCAGCCTGTTTACATTATAACAGCAATTCTTACTCTTTCTAATAAATTATTATTTTATTATTGTTATTATTATTGTTACTACTGCTACCACCACCACCCCACAAAATCCTCACGACTGATAAGGAATAAGAAACCACTTTACAGGCACATTGTTTACTGAGCTGATGTACTGCATATTAGTTGAGGCACAATTATTTTAATAGATCCACTCCTACCCCCCTTCACCTTGGCAAAGAATATTGGATTTTCCAGTTCAGTGAGTGTCTGGTCGTTATCATTCATGTGCTCTATTGCAGTTATTGTTAATGGTTATATGAACAGCAAAATAGGGAGCATATATCACCTGTCAGCCTGTGTTCTCTAGGCCCATCTTGGGGTAAATTATAGTAGGATTAAGAGCAGAGGCTGCTAAAATTCAGGTTTCATGAAGAAGTTGTGGATTTTTTTTTTCCATCCTCTAAGGTTTAGAATTTGTGTTCAGTCTTTAAGGAAAAAGTATCAGTGTATTAGGATCATAAATTCTGAATTGGTCTTGCCAAAAAGTAATTTAGAAAATTTACCAGATCAAATAAAAAAGTGTGTTAACCTGGTTTATAGAGAAAGAGGGAGAAATACATTTTTCTGCTCTAATGTGACTCTAACAACTTTCGAGTTTAAGGGAAATGTGTGCAGTTATACTTACCAAGGGGTGAAAATAATTCACCAAAGCAATGTTCTGAGTTCAGGAGCAGTGCCATTTGTGCTCCATCAACAATGGGCTTGATGTAATCAGTTTTTTAGCTTTGCAATTGATCTCCTGTCACAATTTTACTTTGTTTTAAATTGTGCAGCTTAGATACTATCCTGCATTCATGGCTGGGTAACTTGATTGAACTGGAAGAAAAACTTTATCAAAAGCACACACTTGTGTATTTTGGCTTATAATATAGAGAGAACAGAGAGAAAATGTAATGTGGGGGTAGCAGGTGGGGGTGATCACATCTCTGGTGTAAATTTATCCCTCAGATTCTTTTGGCCATGCTGAATTGGCATTTCTTAATATGAAATTCTTCATTTTGTACAGATTTTTTTTTTTGAAGCAATGCCATCAGATTTGGTGAGATAACCTTTTAAATGGAATTTTGAAATAAGTATGGCAATCTTTTTCCTGGGTCAACACATCGCCTACTTCGTTAATTAAACTGGAACATTCACATTTTATCAAGTGTCATATAGTTGAAGGTTACAGGATTGAGGATGAAGGATTCTCCTTAGGATTGAGAGAAATGTGTTGGTGTGAATTCCAACATTTGAGAGAGACCTCTGATGCATTTTAAATACTGCTCCAATTATTCAGTTTTCACTGGTGCAATGAACTGTTGACATCCAATCAACTGCTGATGAACAATCTCAAACCACACAAAAGGGTGTGGTTTTCAATATTACATGTAGTGTAATGGCACTTAGGATGGCCATGAGGTAGTTCAGAGGCCAAGAAAAGGAGGAGTTTCTGAAACAGAATGGATGAGTTGGTGAGATGAAATCTCATGGCTGTGAAATGGCAAAGGAGCTCTTACCCTGCTCAGGTAAGTCAGTAATTACCCTGCTCAGGTAAATCAGTTATTACTCTGCTCAGGTAAATCAGCTCTTACCCTGCTCAGGTAAATCAGTCCTTATCCATCTCAGGTAAAAGAACTCTTTCCCTGCTCAGGTAAATCAGTCCCTGCCCTGCCAGGTAAATCAGTAATTACCCTGCTCAGGTAAATCAGTCCTTGTCCATCTCAGGTAAGTCAGTCCTTATCCATCTCAGGTAAAAGAACCCTTTCCCTGCTCAGGTAAATCAGTAATTGCCCTGCCAGGTAAGTCAGTAATTACCCTGCCAGGTAGGTCAGTAATTACCCTGCTCAGGTAAATCAGTAATTACCCTGCTCATGTAAATCAGTAATTGCCCTGCCAGGTAAATGAGTCCTTACCCCCTTGGGATGGTCCAGAGGCTGCAGCCTCAGTGCTGAGGCTCAGCTCATGGCTGGTGCACTCAGTAGAAAATCTTTGTGTTTAGACAGGAGGGACAGGGAGGGTTCGAGAGCTGCTCTGGGGGTTTTAGTCCTGCACAGCTCCTGAAAGCCAACACTGTGATGCTTGATGCTTATCCCTGAGGGATTTTTCTGCTGGGAACAGATGATTTAAGATGTCTGGTGAATGAGAAATTGCAGATTATGAGACTAATAAAGGTTAAAAAACGCATTTTGATGGCTACTTTTTTTCCTTTTCTTTCTCTACTAATTTAAGAAAAAGAAGGAAGAAACTGGTTTTCTTAATTTTTTTGATTGATCCAAATCTGTTTATTAACTTCTTGTTATGCTGCTTTAAGATTACCTGGCCCCTCTCTCTCCCAAGTGCCATAGTTCATTTTTGCATTCATCTTTCATACACACCTCTGTGGGAAAAACATTTGCCAGTCTGAATACACAGTGAAATCAGTTATAAAGGAAATGCAGGAACTGTTCCATTTCAGTTATATACTGAAATGTCCTCACATACTGCACAATACTACACAGAGATACTTATTAGCTACACTCCAATTAAAAATACTGCATTGGCTTATTAGACATTTAAAAGTATTTACTACTAAGTAAAAGTATTTACAACTAAGGAATCAATATTCCTTATTTAAAAAGAAGGCTAATTCCTCAGTGTGCATGGATCTATACACAAAACCACAAAATCTATGTGCACAATTGAAGGAAGAGGTTGAGGGGTGTGAAGGGGCCATGTGGTTTTATGGTTTGTTTGATGGGGGAGGTTGGTTTGGTTTGGTTTGGTTTGGTTTTTTCCTACATCTCTTGACCATCTCTATGTGGTATTTGCAGGGTCCCAAGGACAAAGTGAGAGATGAATCTGACTCCATGTTCTTAGAAGGCTAATTTATTATTTTATATTATATTATATTAAAGAATGCTGTACTAAACTACACTAAAGAATAGAGAAAGGATACAGACAGAAGGCTTAACAAGAATGAGCGTGAAAAACTCATGACTGACTCCTCAGTCTGACACAGCTGATGGTGATTGGTCATTAATTAAAAACAATTCACATGAAGCCAATCAAACATGAACCTGTTGATAAACAATCTCCAGCCACACTCCAAAGCAGCAAAACAGGGAGAAGCAAATGAGATAATATTGTTTTGGTTTTTTTCTCTGAGCTTCTCGTCTTCCCAGGAGAGGAAATCCTGGCGAAGGGATTGTTCATAAAATATGACCGTGCCAATCTCTGCATCTCTTGAGATGGAGTTGTCCTTTAGCAGGAAGCTGCCAGGGCTGTTTGTGTTCAGTGATGCTTTCCTCATCACTTTAGTGCTGCTATAGAGGGCAGAGCATCTGTCAGGGGGGAAGCAGCCAGGCAAAGGGGCAGGAGGAGCAGAGCACTGAGTGTTTGCTGCCTGCAGGGGTTCCATGGATGAGCTGCTGAGACACCTGAGTGGAGACCAAGCTGGGAGCTGCATCCCTGGGAGCAGAGCACGTGCTGGGGATGCTGAGAGCTGAGCATCTGGGAGCAGAACCATGTGTGTGCTTCTGACATTTGGCTGTTTGCCTTGGCAGGGCTGGCTGAGCTGCTCTGTGTGCCAGGGCATGGCTGTGGACACTGGCTCTGCTCTCACCAGTGTCTCTTTAGCTGTGTGCTTCTGAAGATGTCTGGGAAAGCAAAGGGTTCTGCTGTCTTCATGGCAGCACACTGGGAGCTGCATCCCTGGGAGCAGAGCACGTGTTGGGGATGCTGAGAGCTGAGCATCTGGGAGCAGAACCATGTGTGTGCCTCTGACACTTGGATGCTTGCCTTGGCAGGGCTGGCTGAGCTGCTCTGTGTGCCAGGGCATGGCTGTGGGACACTGGCTCTGCTCTCACCAGTGTCTCTTTAGCTGTGTGCTTCTGAAGGTGTTTGGGAAAGCAAAGGGTTCTGCTGTCTTCATGGCAGCACAGCTTGGCAGATGTTTCAAAGCAAACTGGGCTTGTTTACCCTGCACTGGGCATGGAAGAAGAAACAGCATCTCAGTCACTCTCTCCTTGCCAACAAGAACAAAAAACTGACTCTTGGTCAATGAGGAAACTTCTCAAAGCTCAATTATATCAACTTGCTGCCCGAGGCTCCAGTCCAATTCTTTATTTCCCCTGGATGTTGAAGCAGTAGCTGTCATCATCAGAGCTCCTTTTGAGTTGGCTGTGATAGGAGCAGTCCTTGGGATGCAGTGCTCACTCCTGCCTTGGTTTCTGCATTCTTATTAGTGGGATGACAAAGCACTGGGCCAGGAGGCTGAAATCATTTCCAGTGCATGAAGCACTGATAATTTGTGGCCTGACTACTCATGACTTTTGAGAATAGGTAGGAACTGAAACATTTCAAGTTTCTGATGGCTGTGGGTTAACCCCAGTAGGCAGCAAAACCCCACTCACTCCCCCTCAGCGAGGCAGAAGTGAGAAAGTTTGTGGGTTGTTTAGTAAGGGAAGTCTTGAGACCAATATGAAATTCTGCTTCACTTTTCAACTCAAGAAAGCATAGTAAATATATACCCAGCTTTTTGGGACTGCAACTGTTCTGCTGCACAGAAACAGCCATATTTTGTGAAAACATAATAAAAGCATGAAACTCGACTTGTGATAATCAAAAGTGTAGTGTCATATCAAAGAGAAAACAGATCTTTACAGAGCCCTAATTTTCCAAGGCACTTGTACAGTCATCACACATCTTCTGTCATTAAACAATTCCTGTCCTGTCACTCTGTAAGCTTGAAAAATCACTATTTGATTTAAAATTTATGCTTTTTATCACTACCTAGCCCAAAATGACTGAACTCCATTTAAAAGTTCAACAAAAATCCTCTTCAGTCTTGAAGAAACTCATTCTGTGAAAATTGGACTTAAGTGAAGTAGTTTTGTTATTGATTTATACCCTGCACCCACACAGCTGCCTCTCAGTAAACACAGGCAGCCACTTGAGCATCTTCACAGAGTGAATCCTGCTCCTCTCAGCATCCTCACCTCTCCTTGGGGTCTTTGATCAGCTGGAGTAGGGCATGGCTTTGCAAGGGATGTTCTGTCCTCTCCTCAGGCACTCATTTATGAAAAATACAGGACTATCTTTGAACTTCTATTTATTTCTCTGTCAAATATGGCAAAACTTAGTAAAGATGTTCTAAAGGTTTTGAGGTGTCTGTGGTACGAAGCAATTTTATGTGTTTGTTTCATTTAGGAATCCTGACTGAAAAAAATGTGGATTCCTTCAGGAATTGTGTGTGCCCTTGTGCTATTGTTAATTTGAAAACATAAACTGTTAAATTAGGTTTCTTTCTCTAAAAGTTACATCTGTGCTCTGGGTGAATATTGCCAGTTGTCACAGTGTGTGGCCATGCTGAAATCACACCAGCAGCGCACTCAGCTCCTTGCATTTATCAGGAATATCTGTTGACCACCTGGATTTCAGTGATTTCAAACATGACTATTTATGTGGCTGTTCCTCTACCTGACACCTAAGGCAATTTTATTAGATTAATAAAATATAGTTGAAAAATCCAGTTTTAACAGTTCAAAGCTGTTAAAATTTACAGTTCTGGAAATTCCTGTGTATTTTCAGCCTTGAAAGTGGAGGGACATATAGAAGAGGAATTTCAGATTTGACCTGTAGGTCAAAATGATGTTGCATTAAGGAATCTTAAGTGTTTTTGTACTGTCCAAACTGACAGCTTTACCAAATGACAGTTTCTGTTGCCAGCTTTGAAAATGAAATATTTACTAGCCCAAAATTAAGTCTTAACCTGATCTAGGCGTCAAAAGCCAATATTTACAGCTTGATGCTGCTACATGACTGATTCACACCTTAAAATTACATCTGTATCTTCTTCAAATGCTGCCTATTTCATGTGTGGTTTTGGGAGATCTGAGGAGAAAGGTGGAGGTTTTACCCTCGGGTACCTTTGCACGGCTGGGCTAATGAAACATCTGTTTGGAGAGAGGAGGGGAGTGTGAGGCAGGAGGGTTCTGTGCTGGGCAGACGTGTCTGTGCATCTCTGAGTGTTTGGAGAGCATCAAGGAAAGGACAAGGGACTCCTGAAGGTGAGAGAAGGAAGAGAAAGAAGAGTGGGAATGTTTTATATACTCCAGTCCATAAAGCTCCAGCAGCAGCAGCAGTACCTGTTCCCTCAAACAAGTCTTCATATAGGAAAAAGTCAAAGCTTTCCTTTGGGGGAAAAAAAAAAAAAAAAAATTTAACTCTTGGTAGCCTTGAAAATGAGCATAAGCAATGGGCTGGAAGCAGCAGAAAGCAGCAGAAAGCAGCAGAAAGGAGAAAGCAGAGCTGGGTGCTCGCTGGCACAGCCGGGTGGTGGGCGGCTGTGTGGGAGGGCACACACACACGAGTGCTTTCAAATCTCTATTAAAAATACAGCAGGATTTTTGTAAGCAGTCGTTTCTTTATTATAAAATTTGTTAGTCAAGTTTCTTAGTCTTGCAAACCTTCCTCTTACAGTCTACTTTAATCTAGGAACAAGAGAATTAAGCTCCCTAAAATCTGGAGAATTGAATTTAAATCCGGGCTCAGATGGGCATTGTTTCCTTTTTGACTCCACTCCGAGTGTCCCGAGGCTGCCCTGAGGCATCAGAAATAGGTGCAGGTGGCCCAATTTTCTCCTGGTCTGAGCTTGTGCACACAAACCTCTTGGTCCACGAATATTAGTAAATAGAGATGAAGCTACTTCTTTCAAAATAAAGCTCCTCTCCTACATCTTTGACATTGCAACTGTTGAAGCCATTCAAATCCTTGAATTGCTTTGTTAATTTGATGAGGCTTCTGCCTGAGTTGCTGGGGACAAACTTAGTGAAGACTTGAATGTCATATTCTAAGGTTTCATTTTTTAATTTATTTTCTTCTTCAGTAAGTATTACTGTCTGGTTAATTTGTTCTCTGGGATGGATGAAATAGAACTAATATGAAATTCAAATGAATTCTTCTGCTGGCAGCCTGTTAGCAGCAATAATGAAACATAATAGCCAATGGACAGAAAAATACATAAAGTATTTTTCTCAATAATTCAGGAGTTTGAGATATTTAACAGTCAATAAAAATATCCAGAAGAATCAATAACCTAGAATTTGACAGGGTACTTTAAAATTTCATATGTATATTTGTGTATATATATTTTTTTTTATTTTGTGTAAGGTCATGTTAACTTTTTAAGTGCTTTAGTCATTAAAAGGAGTCCATTTCAGCTGTAGAAATTTCAAATAAATAAACGAAAAAACCCAAACTAAAAAAAAAAAAAAAAAAAAAAGAAAGAAAGAAAGAAAGAAACTAAAAAAAAACTAAAAAAAAACAAACCTACGGATGCCAATACTGTGAAGAAAAAAACCATTATTTCTTGGGGGTGCCAAGGGCACGTGTAGAACACCTGACCAGCAATCGGTTGATCTTGCACGGGAGGCTGAACAGGATTTTTTAAGGTTATTTGCTTCCACCTACTGCTCATCGCTGATATTGCAGAAGGACCCGGCCGGGGAGCCCTGGGATGGTTGGAATGGCAGGGGCTGATCCTGCCCTGGGCTGTGCGAGGGCAGCGTGTGCTCAGGAATTCGCTTTGCCTTTCCCCGCGCCTGGTGTTCGCATGAGGAAAGGAAATATGTAGGAAATTCAGGCCGTTTTTTTAAAGTTTCTGCTTTCTTGCGGTCGTTTTGGAGGTGTTTGGCAACCTGTGTTGGGATGGCAGAGCAGCAGGGGAAGGGATTGGGGCTGGGATGGAGGGAGGCAGCAAACTGCAGTGTGTGATAAACTCAGGGCACTCAGGGGGTGTTAACAGCACCCATGGATGCTTCAGGATTGTGATTTCACTGTCCCTGAATGCAATTCCTGGAGTGAAATTAAACACAGAGTTACAGAAACTATGTAAAGTAAGGGTATGCACGTTTCTACTGCATCCTAAAGCCAAAATCTCAGTCAGAGCCATGTTACTACAATAATTACTTGTGCTTGCTGGAGCTTTCACTTCCCTCTGTTCAGTAACATTTTTTATAGTGCTACTGTTGATGAAGGTGGTAGATTTGTTCCACTGGTGGTAGATTTGTTCAAGAATTTTTTTATCCAACTGTTGAAGAAGTGGTAGATTTGTTCCCCAGTGTGTTGAACTTGAAAAATCCCAGCCCTTTAAGCTTGTTCTTGTCCTGCATTTCTCCCAATGTCCTGCAGAAAACCTTGCTTTGTTTCCCTGTTGCTGCCACAAAAAAAAACCCAAAAAACCAAAAAAACAAAAAACAAAACGGACCAAAAAGGCAATTTACATAAAACATGGAACTCTTAATATGTTTGTAATAATGTTATTTAATTGGCTGTTATGCAGTGACACCTAGGGAAAAAAGCAATTGTGTTGGTTTTAAATGAAATGGATGAGAGGGTTTTCTATTTAATTCTATATTTTCCATGAAACTTCTATAGAATACTTCCATTCTCTGAGGTTTTCTGTCATTATATAAAATACCTAAAATAATCCTTCAAAAGGAATATATTTTCTGAGGTTTTTTTTTTTTTTTTGTGATGTAACAACACTAAAGAAGGTGCCTGATCACTTGTTCAGATCTCTAGGATTTGACAATTGCTTTTCAGCAATGGTGCTTCTCCATCTCAAATAATTCATACAGCAGGGAAATTTGCAATACACATAGGAAGTGAGAGCACTTTGTCATTTTGCACTTAGAGGAGGCAGCACAGATGTCTCCCAGAGAGGAACATGCTCATTTCTTCCCTTCTTGCTCTGAGATTGACAGATGATTCAATTTGAGGATTTTTAAAGCTTAGGGTCTGTGTACATTTTTTCTTTAAAAGAGGTCTATCTAGGATGTAGACATACATACACTCAAATATTTATATTTAAACATGGATTTGATTAAGTCAGTAGCCTCACTGGTTTAAAGAATTACAACAATAATTCCTTCAGAAAATTAACTGGGTTTTATCTTGCCCTTGTGCAGAAGTCTCAATCCAGGTGTTTAGCCTTGAAAACATACAGCTATTTCTTTTAAATCTGCATAATTTCCAAGATAACACATTCTTGCAGTGAAACTGAACCCATGCAGATGTGGTTTTCATTGTTAAAGATGCAGTGGCTAATTTGTAAAAATTCACTTTCCATATCTTTAGATAGATAGCCAAACTCTAAGGGCTGAAATACTTGTGTGATGTTCAGGGATAAAACACAGAGCAGAAATGCTGAAATTTGCCATTCAGCCTGAATCTTTTCCTGGGGCTGATCTCATTTCCATTTGAGGTTCCAGGTGAGCTCTGGGTTCCAGGTGAGCTCTGGGTTCCATTTGAGCTCTGGTTCCAGGTGAGCTCTGGATTCCATTTGAGCTCTGGTTCCAGGTGAGCTCTGGGTTCCAGGTGAGCTCTGGTTCCAGGTGAGGTCTCATTTCCATTTGAGCTCTGGGTTCCAGGTGAGCTCTGGGTTCCATTTGAGCTCTGGTTCCATTTGAGCTCTGGTTCCAGGTGCTGTCTCAGTTCAGGTGTATCTCGTTATCTCATTAACTCCTGATTGAGCAGAGCAGCCTCAGCTGGGCTGGCCCCACCTTTTTAGGGCTGAGGCTGCCTTGTTGCCTCTCTTTGCTGCTCCAGACAACCACCCCAGATGAGCTGAGCTGGGAGGAGGCTGGGTTTTTCTTCATCCAGGTAAAACTGCATTTTTAATTGAGTAATGAATGCTTGTGAACTTGGGCCTCTTAGAAATTGCATTTAATGGGGAAGGGCAGGGGTAAAATAGCAAAATGCTCTGTTCCATGGGCAGCAGAAGGGACCAGAGTGCTGTTGGGTCCTCAGGTATATCCATCATGCTGAGAGCCTGTAATAGCCATGATTGCAGTCTGAGAGGAGCTACTTCATTCTGCTTTCAGTTAATTTAGGTCAGTGTGTGAGACAGAGCCACTCTTGTCCTTGGTAATATGGAAAGAGATGATTCATTTCTGATTAACCAATAAATATGTTAAAGAACATTACACCCTTTCCCAAAGGTGACTTAGGGCAGCACAGCACCAAGACCACTGGTGCTAAAGGAGTTTGAATTCACTCCCCTGAAGGAGAAGGCATTTGAAAAGCTGAGCTGTTTCCCCTCCCCAAAAAGAAGCAGGTGTCAGTATCTAAAGAGGCTCAGGAAGCGAGGCTGTGGGCAGAGAGAGAATTTCCTTCTCCTGCACGTGGGAAGAGACTGTCTGGCTGCTAGTGAGGAACACTTGAAAGGAAATTTTTGTGTTATATTCTTCAAACTACAATCTGGCTCCCCATGAGAAGTGATGGAGTATAAAGAGTATTAGAGGTGCTGATTCATGTATTAGACTGGCTAGAATAACAAATGGATTTTGCTGCTTAGGAAGTGACGCAACTTGATATGCCTTATGAAACCATCTTTAATATAATTTGCTGTGAATTAAAGTGGGTTTTTTTTTCAGGAAACCTTGCTTCATCTTACTTGGTTGAACAATTTAATTTTTTCAATTTTTTTTACAGGTGTAGGTAGGAAGCCTTTGGCTTTGAAGTAAAACCAGTCCTTCATTTAAGATGAATAAACATGCTGTAGAAGAAGCATAAATTCTTTATTTTACATTTATTTTCATTTTTAATAGGAGCTGCTATTTGCTACCAGCATTTGAATTTATGTGCAATAAATAACTAACCACTAACTTGAAATCTTATTAGAGTAGTTCCAGCTTTGATCAGAGGTTGGAGAAGTACTTTTCACAAAAAATTGTCCCTCAGCCAAGTTATTCTTTCCCTAATAGAAATATCTAAAGCTGCAATGGTTAAAATAGTTACGATTTGCTTCCAAGAATGTCCTCACTAGAAAAGTAAAGTTGGAAAGAAAATTAGTGGGGCGCTTGTTTACAGTTTAGTGACTTGAGTTGTATTTGGTTCTCAGTTTCCAGCAGTAACTTGCTGTAAAAAGGGTGACTGAAGCAATAAATGCCTTTTGGAGTGTAATTTTTGTGATGACCATTAGCAACACAAAAAGTCCATAGGTTTAATGAGTCAAAATACTATAGGAATAAAAGGACCATGTGTTGGGTGTCCTTAGGTTTGAGATCATTTCTTTCACTCCTGAAGAAAACATGTCCAAGATATCCACACGTGTACAAGTCTGTGCACACACATTTACAGGTTCATCATAAACAGAGGCTTGGCTGCTTTGCACATTGCAATGAGATTCAGACACAAACATCTATCAGCTCCTAGCTAGTGCTGGATAACAGACAGAAGGTTGAGCAGTTTCTCCTCTTTAGCTTACCTTTATATTTCTTTCAGCTTCCATCATTTGTTAATTAAAAAAAAATTAAAAAAGAGTGAGCAAGAAATATATTTTCCTCAAGATGGAAGCAAAAAAGAAAAACTAATACAAAAAAATCATATTTTTTCCTGAGAGCTGGCTACACCAAATTGAAATAGGTTTGGAGTGTTTGGGTGTTTTTTGTGTTTTTTCAATCCTGTCTTTAAATTTATGCCTGGAATCAAGTTTAATGAACTTCACCTAAAGGCACAATACTAGACATTGTATATTCAAATAACTCTGTGTACACAAATAACAGTTCTTCAGGCTGGTCAATGTGTTTGTGACATGGGCTTCTCTGTTTGTGCTTTCAGGACACTAAAGCAGAGTGCAGTTCTGGTGTAGAAACTGAGGACAGAAAAGTAAGTGGCTTGTTTTAATGTGATTTTTCAGGCAACTCTAGTAGCTGGGATTTTCTCTGGTTGTTGTTTGTTTTTGTGTTTTTGGTTTTTTTTTTTATTAAACCATGTGAAATTATTTTATGGTTCTTTACATGTGTATGTGTTCATGTTGTATTTTAACTTTAATGGGGAGAAATAAGTTTTACTCTATTGAATGTACTTGTTAAAAATTTGAATAGCTGTTTTTATAGAAGAAGGGAATTATACTCTTAATCTCTTTATACTACAGAAAAGTTTACAAGGCAGTTGCACTTTGTATTCTTAATTTACATTATTAACAAAGTGGTTGTGTGTCTGTCATGATAAAGTTTGCATACCATGTTCAATATTTGTAACACAGCAAGATAATTCCTTTTTCTTGCTTTAGAAGTAGTACCTTTGAAACCTTATTTTTTTCTTTTAAAGGGTTGATTAAAACAAATGTTTCCAGTTTTATTTTCTGTGGACAAACATAAACCAGATACAAATATGTTTTCAGTTGTGTTCTTCACCTTACTCATGGTAAAAACTAACTAAGAAACAAAGGCTTCACAAAAAAAACCTTCAGCTTAAAAAAAATATTAAGTTGTCAGAAATAAATATCAATGCAGTTTTAAAGAGAGAAATGTGTTTTGCTTGAAAATCTGTTGCTCCTGAAATGTGAAAGTCAGGGTATTTCTGTGTGGAATAGTGGGTGAGTTTGTGGAGGTGTTGAGCACAGGACATGTGATTTCAAGTGCTGCTGGTCCTTGCTCTGTCCCACTGTGGCTGCAGGCCCTGAGCATCAGCTTCCATCCAACTCTCCAGGTGCTTCCATTTAGGTTCACGTTGCTTTGAATTGGGCTAAAATCCAGGCTGGGACCTTACTTCTAAACCCCAAGTTTTGACTTTTTTTAGTGTTTAGCAACTATTAAAACTGCCCAAGCCGGAAGTTCTTTCTGTAGTGTGAATTATGGGGAAAAGGTGTCAGGAGCCTGACAAGCTTTGGACAGCAATTTATTAAAGTGTTTTATTTCTTCTTCCTTATATTGCAACTTTAATCTAGCAGAGCCCAGCCTATTGGACCTGTGGGGTTTTTCCTGGTTTGTGATGCATGGTTTGTACCTCAGGAGGGATTGCAGGAATTGTGTGTCTGATGCCTTCTCTTGTGGCTCAAAGGGACTGCCCTGAGCTGGGGTGGTTTCCATGCAGAGATTGCAATTGGCAGAAAGGATTGTCCAGAAAACCCCTGGATTTTTCCTCCTCCTTCTGTTATTTTGTGAGAGCACTTTGGAAGAGCAGGAATGTGAGAAGCACCTCTTGTTGCATGATCTGTTTCATCTTTTCTCTGTGTTTGGGGTCCCAAAATTGAAGCTCCCACCAAGTTTAAGAGGCAGTTGTTTCCAGTCCAGGGAGAGAGTTAGCAGTGATCATCAAACACGGATCCATCAGTCTTGGTTAATACTAATGAATTGTTTCAAGTTTGTTCAAAGCATCAATTGAGAATGTCACATAATTCATAAACCTGAAACACTGTAAATAAATATTTTTATTTCATTGAACTTGAAATCAAGACAAACTACTGCAATTAGGGCATGCATCATTAGTATCTAATAATTTGCACTTCCATAATGAAATATACTACTAATGAACTATATCATTAGTAATTAATGGGAAATTTTCCCATTTAACCACAAAATGCCAACCTGCAAGGTGCCTTTTCTTGTGTTCCTTTTTTTTCTGAAGTTTTCTGATCTGTAACTTCTGAAGTAGAAATTTATGAAACCATGACTAAAGCATTGCCTGCGGGCAAACTCAAATTTAATAACTGTACTTATTATTTTGAAATCTATTATTCTGTAAATTCTAAAATAGCAGTTAATTGTGGTAACCACTTCATCACTGTGATCTGCCTCTCCTTTCATTGTCTTCAACTGACCTTTCCATGTAAGATTTTTATTTATTTCCTGCAAGGCTAAAAGCTCACAGGTTTGAGAATACCAGGTGACAAGCAATGCACAGTCTGCTCTCTCTGGCCTGGATAATTATGAATTACTTAAATGCCTTTACCTTTCCCAGCAGAAGACCCATAAGTGCATGCACAACTCATTTCCTACTTAATGAATACTTTTTTTTCTGCATTTGACACTCCCAAGCTTTCTTGTTTTGATCTCCCACCACCATTCTGAATGTCACAGTACTGGATGTTTAATGACTCATGTGATTTCAGCTTTGCTTCTCAAAGGAACAAGTGTAGAAAAGTGACCCTTAAATTGTCACAGGAAAAAACCTGTTAAAAACATTCCATGTGTGGTTTTTGTAAAAAATCCATGGGTATCTGCAGCTAGCAGTGTGATGTTGGGGAATTTGAGCCACGATTCCAAAGCCTGTGTGATGTTCTGCTATTGCAAGGCAGATGGTCAGATTGTTTTTCCTTTTAGCCATGTTTTCTGATATAAATCTGTGTATTGGGCACAAACAAAATGGTTCTGGTGGAAGGCAATTAATAAGGATATTGGCCACGTTGCCAGGAGGGAGAGCACGTGGATTCCTTGGAAATCCTTCCATTTGATATAAATTTGATCTAACCAAACCACTGTCTGTCTCTAAGAAGGCTTCTAATGTGTGCAGCCTTTTTGTTGGTGTTGCCCTTACACAGCTCCATCATCTCCCATTACCTGAAAAGCCTGCCTTGCCTTTTATAAAATTATATTTTATAAATCTTTGTTTCTGTATTTAATCTCAGTTAATATCTTTACTTGGTCTGAGCAGTTATCTTTTTTTTTTAATGTTTATATGGGACTTGCTTCAAACCGTATTCTCCAAAAATATAAATAGAAAAAGAAAGTGTAAATAAGATTTCTCCAGTTCTGCTCTGTCTTTGAGGTTTGAATAGAGCACAAAGGACATACTTTGTTTTACTCTGCAATTGTCACATCATCAAATTAATTCATGGCAATGCTGTGAAACCAAAACTGATATGAAGTTACATCCCCTGACATCCTTTGTGTGACATTTCCACCTGACACTGCAAACTGGAACTTAACTTACAGTGACCTTTCTGTGCTGGATCATTTTGTCTCCGCTTGTTTTCACCATGCTGGGAATGTTTTATTCTTCAGCTCTGGCTGTTTGATCTGTGTTTTATTTCAGTTGATTCTGCCCCTAAAGGGGCTGTGCTGGCTGTAATGTGCGGTGCCATTCTCCTGTTGCAAATGCTCCATTCAGCAGCAGCTCAGCACCATTAGCAGGGGGCTCAAGGTCACCCAGGGTGTCCTGCTGCATTTTCCCTCCTGGAGAAGCAAGTGGCTCATGGAGAGAATATTTCTGAGATGCATCTTGACTTGAAAATGTCCCACATCAGAGCTGGGAGTGCAGAGGCTTTCTGAGAGCTGCAGAGTTGATGGCAGAGCATCAGGGCAATAACCTGGTGGGTCAGGAAGGCAGGAAGGTTCCCTGGGGTGCCATAATGCTCCTGACTCCCTGTTACCTGCTGTGGGATATGGGGGAGGCAGTGATGCCTTTCCTTTTCTCTGCCTGCTGTGCAAAATATTTCATTTTTTTTTCCCCTTAGTACCTTCTGTCAGTGGATCTCAAATTACTTTACAAACAAATTAAAAACACCTATGAGGAAAGTACTTACAGTTCTATGGCTTGAGTTACATATGGAGAAATAGATGGATGAAGGGCAGATGTAGACAAGGTTATAAAGTGTGTCTGAGACAAAGTAAGGAGAAAAATAAAAGCAGTACAAATATATTTGGCTTTGTCTATTCAATGGCTTCTTTCAGGTTGTTTTTGGGGTTCTTTTAGTTTATTCATAGTGATCATATAAAGATTTCTTTTTCTGGAAGTTTAAGAGAATGGGCTTTTTAGGAGAAAAAAAAAATCCAATTTCTCTGATCTTCAGATTACTGTGGAAGGGAATTAATAAGGATATCAAATAGTGAGGAGCACCATGGAGGGGCTAAGTCAACTCCTGGCATCATAGATGTGGATTTGTGATTATACTGTTTTCTTTCATGGTAGTCCCTTTTCCTGCTGTTTAGGGGCTCTTTAGCAGTGAATAGGAATAAGTGTCATTTTTATTCCCTTGTGAAGGAATTGTGCAATCTGCAGAATTGTGTGGATTATTGAGATGCATTTTCACTTCCATGAAAGAAACTAATTTTTTTGTTGTGAGGGAAGATCACAGACTCCAATGGATGGGTAGGGAAGTGTCTACATTGTATTTGGATATAGATTTGGAGGAATCTAAGGAAGTTTTGAACGCTCATGGCCTGCCTAACAGAGTGAACAAATGATCCCTGGTTCTCCTGCCTCTTTCCCTGGTGCACAAACAGTGCCAGGTGCTGCTGAACCATTGCAGGACAGGAGCACACAAGGTGGAGAGGGTTGAGCACAGAGCTGAGGGAGCAGGGCAGTAACCCCGAGGGGAATAATGAGCTGTTCCAGGAATAGCATCTCCTGTCACAGCACTGCTGATGCTTCCCCTGACATCCCAGCTCATGTGAGTCAGATTTATGTGATGCCTTCCTCAGTGCAGAGTTTCCACAACTTCCACAAAAGGGTGAAGTTATCTAAGGGCTGTGTGTGTGTGTGTGGTGTTTGTTACCAGAAAAGTTACTTGAAATCCATGGCTGCTTCCTTCACAATTATTTATATATAGATCTTGAAATCAAGATTTGTTGCTCTCCAGGGATCCTAAAACTCAGAAAGTTGAATCAAACCCACAATCTACATTATTTGGGCAGTATTTATTGCTATTTATACTACTTTAAACAATATTTTTAAATCAAAGGATTTTTTTTTCTCCTTTGTCTTAGTTTTATGTTCTTTTCAAATAAAAGCAACACTTCTGGGAAAACAGGGAGCTGAAAGTTGCCCTGCAACCTAAGACACTGCATTATTTATTAGCCAGCCTAATAAATATTGGCAATTCTAATGTGAGGAATTGCTCAGAAATCCAGTCCATTTCCTGGCATGTGGCTTGACAGAGTGCAAAGTCTGGCTGCAAAGTTTCTGGGTGTTTGAATGCTCATAATGTCAGCCCTATTACTGCTCTCTTGTTCTCGCTGTCACTGACATGCAATTATGGGATTTCACCACTGAAGTGGTGACAGTTGCTCCTCTGTGTGTGTGTGTCTGTCTTTCCCCTTAATCCAACTCTATCTAGCAATCTGTAATTTGATAAAGTGGAGTTGAAGTGACAGGCGTGACAGAAGTGCCAAAACAATAATTTGACCTCCCACTGAAGTGTCAACGTGTTCTGCTGCATGACTTTTACATATGCTGAATACACAGAAGGGACATGGAGACTTGGGTTTGCTGGGCTGCAATACCTGCTAAAAAAAGCTTTTACTGCAGTGTGTCTATTGGCCAAAGTGTTCCATCTTGAGCCATCACATCTCCAATCCCTGCATTAATATGTATAAACATGATTGCTGCTGCAAATAAATTACACTTTTATTGGGAGATTTTTTTCCAAATCTTCATCTTGAAGATGTTTTGATAAATCTTGAAATTATAATTCTGTGATTGTCTGCAGAATTAGTTCTCAGACTTTATCTTACTTTTCTTTTTGAATCTCTTCCACCTTGAAATAAATTTCATTAGGTATATGACACATTCCTGCTAATAACTCCTAAAAAGCTCACCGAGCTAGAAAGAACATTCTTTTATATGCATGAATAAAATATGTTATTAGCACTGAAGTAAATGCATGCACAAGTTACTTTGGGATATATTCATATGTACTGTACCTGCATTGCATACAATAATTATGTTTCACTTGGGGACAAGGGGGAGGGCAGGACACAGACACTGTTTGCTTTAATGGAAAGTTAAAATATTGAGATTCAGGGCAGAAGAATCGGAGGGGAAAGGGAAAACTCAAGTCTGATTTGATGCTAAGTACCTGTCAAAATTAACTGAAAAATAATTTGGGGGAGACTCAAGCCTTGCTGAAATTTTGTTTACATCTGGCCAATAAGTTTTCAATAGGTATAAAAACAGAGGGGAATTGGCTTTTGAAGTTATATAAAAAAGGGAAAACCTCACAGATCTGTAAATATTAGTATGCTGTGAATGGGAGCATGTCTTGGATTTTGTCTGTGTTTGTGAACCAATAAAACTTCACAGCAATGGGAGAGTGCAGCTTCTGCTGCTGTGGTGGAACATTTCCTCTTAAAAGGCTTTGGGTGCTGTCAACTTTTCACATCCCAGACTCCTCAGTGTGGGGTGTTATATTTTTTACATGTGCCAGAGAGTTTCATGGTCGTTGATGCTTTAGAGACAAGTCAGCTTCCACTTGACACTTCCTTCTCTTTTTTCTCACTTTTTAAAATAAAGATTTTAAAGATTTTAATATTGATTTATGGGAGATTTGATAAAGAGAGACTAAGCTGACAACATGTACCTATGTCCCACCTTACTTGCAGGCATTTTTGTGGTCACAGGGTTTTTGGACTTGGTCTAAAGAGCACTGGAAGAGAAGGGGGGGCTTGGACTGGTGTGAGAAAAATTATCTCTGTACACAGAGTCTCAGGTTGGGGCCTTTTCTTTCATGTCACTTACTGCCCACCTGTGTTTAGGCATGGAAATGTTTGGTTCCTACATTTTAATTTTCCTGTCAATAAGGAAAATAGCCACTGACAGGTCTGTTTTCCTGAACTGTTCCTAAAGAGCCCTATTGAGTGGGAGATCCAGAGATGATGTATTTCTCCAGAAAAAAAGGAATGGAAACGTGAATTCTTCTATGATTTATTCAGAGTCCTTGTAGTAGAGCTCCTGTAGAGACAAGCCCACCAATGTGGTGCTGTGGAGGAGGCTGCAGTTGCTCTGTCTCTATGTAACACCAGACAGGTGCTCTGACCTCAGGCTGCTTCTCTGTGGTGGAAAAGTTGTGTAGTCCTGTGTACTCTTCACTGGAACTATTGTGAAGGTAACTTGGAAATGGCACCTGAGATTTGTGAGAACGACTCAATGCAGGCTTGCTCTAAATCCTAAAATGGGGAGAGATAAATAACATTCTTCCTGTATCAAATGCTGTGTATCTATGGAAAGTTTAAATTTTTATATTGAAAATTTCAGTCAATGCTTATAATTTTGCATTTGTTCTCCTTACAACCAGAATTAAAAAAAATTAGGAATAAGAATAAATCTTATGGAAATATTTAGGAATATTAGGTATTAAAATTCTCATTTGTTTGTTCTGCTCCATGTCCTGAGCATAGCTATGGATGGGAGCAGAGGCTGTGCACAGACCCCCTGTGCATGTGGGCTCAGTTCTGTGCCTGCAGCAGCAGCTGAGTCTGTTGGACAGGCTGGGAGTCCTGCATGGGCTATTTGGCTCCAGAGGCTGGAGCTCTGTGATTGCTCCTCTCTCTTTACCCCTCTGTGGGTACCCAGGTGCTGTCCAGGAGTTGGCTCATGTTGGGAATTCATTGAGGCTCTCTGCAAACAGCGATTCCAAGAGAAGTGTGGCTTATGTTTAACAGCCCTGTCACAGTGCAGGGGGAGGACACAATGTCACCCAAAGGGTTGGGCACACTGATGAGCTGCTGAGGCAGCAGCTGCTACCCCCAGCCACCACCTGACACTGGGCTTGGAGAGACACAGGAAGGCA
Source organism: Agelaius phoeniceus (assembly GCF_051311805.1). Lineage (NCBI taxonomy): Eukaryota > Metazoa > Chordata > Aves > Passeriformes > Icteridae > Agelaius > Agelaius phoeniceus. Next base: position 12,655,479 of record NC_135280.1, on the reverse strand, counting down.
GAAGTGAGAAAATGGATGAGGTGAGATAGTTTATTAGGTGGAGAGACAAAAAACCCTCACCAAACCCAAAGCCTGGGAGGTGCAGGGGAAGCATGAAGGGGTCCCAGCAGCAGGACAGGGCTGCTCTGGTCAGTGATGCTTGGAGGAGCCAGCAGCCTTTTGTTCATACACAGCATGAGCTCATCTGGAGCATTTATTTATTTTTAGTCCAGAGGAGTCCATAACTCCTTGAGCTGCCTCCCCTCACTGTGCACATTCCCTGGGCATTACAGGACACATTTCCCCACTGTGGATGGACAGGGAGCCCTTGTGGCTTTGGTGTGAGTGCAGAGACACTCACAAATGGATCAGATGGCTCTCCAGGAGCACATGCATGGCAGGATGATCAGTGGCAGATTGTTTGCAGCATATCTGAAGGGGACAGACTGAATCAGATGATTGCTTTGTTTGCCAAATTAATATCTGGGATGTAATCCAGCCTGATTAACAGCATGGCTGGGATTGGATCAGGAAAGGGTAAGCAGACATTTGGAAAGGTTTTTTTATACCTGCTGGCTCTGTTACTTTCCCAGGAGCTTGAACATGTGCAAGAATATGCTTCTGTCCAGTAATCCAATTCATTTCTCATTGATTCCAGTTTGTCTTTTTTAGTTGTGTTGGATCCCTTGCCAGGTAAATCTTTTCTCTGTAGCAATAGATGGCTTTTTATGGTGGTGGTTGGGCAGTTTAATCAAAATTTCCTAATTCCATTATTTTAGAACTGATTTCTTCAGCAGTGATGCAGAGTGTCTTTTTGTCTGTTTTCATAAGAGCATTTACATTTAAATTTATATATATCCATATTTAGAAACCTGAATTTTATGCATCTTTCTGTAGTATTTGAAACAGGATTGAGGATTCTTGTGGAAGGAGTAAAATAAGGGTTAATGGATTTTTTTTCAGATTTTTTTAAACAGAAGTATGTTTTATTGTCTTTCAATGTGATGGATGAGACAGAGAGCATGGTTTATATATAAACCATGTGCTTTCCAGATTAGATTGATGTAATCATAGCAGTGTTGCACACTTCAGCTAAAAATTTGTTCTTCTTGATCAAGGTCAGGCTAATCCAGGGATTCTGCCATTTATCTCTTCAGTACTAAAACAGGACAATATTACAGGCATGTCCCACTATGTCATGCTTGCTGTCTCACAACTGTTGTTTAAAAGATCAGAGGTTATTTCTGAAAAAAATTGAGTAAAATGTTGAAAAAAGAATGCTGATATTCAGAGTCTAAAGTAAGGTTTCTTTTATTCTTCATTTTATCCCTCCCAATCAGCAGGCTAATGTAGAAAAGAAAGCTAATTTAGCTTTTTTTTTCCTAGATAATGGCAATATGCACGCCATGCAAGGAGCAACCATTTTGACTTCAAAACAAAACCATTTAAAAAAAAAAATCTGATCTCTGTTACCCTCTTTCCCTTTCAATACTTGATAAAGGTTGAAGTGTGAGGAACAGAGCAGGCTTGTTCCATGTGTCAATTGTCTGAAATCCAGCAGGGAACATCTGTTTGAGCAGATTTGTTTGTGTTTCTGAGAACTTGGGCTTGCTGTGGCCTTTTGCTGGTAATTGGCTAATGGGTAATAGAAGGCAAAATTTGCAGGGAGGTGTGAAATCCTATTACACCATCTGAGGTGCTGTCACAACAGCTGGCTGGCAAACATTATTTGTGCCTTGGTTAGGACACTTTTATTGGAACCTCCTGAAACTTTTTGCCTTGGCACCCAAAGTTTGATGTTTTATTGTGTTACTGGCTCCTATTCCCTTTGTCCTCATCTGCCTGTGCTATTGTATTTCTCCTAGACAGACTCCAGCACTTATCCTAGACAGGTTCCAGTATTTCTTTGGTTCACAGCAACCAGAGAAAATCAGGCTTTGCTTTTCACCTCTGAGATTCCAGGTGTGGGAGGTGGCATCTGTCAGGAGCCTCCTGCCTGTACCTTGTCTACATCTGCCCTTGCAGGTCAACATCTCCCCCATTCTTTTCCAAAGCTGTAGCACACATTTCTGCACGAAAAGGGTTGGGTTTGTATCTGCTTTGATGCCTTTTTGCTGCTGTTGAAGATGCAAAATGATTACTCAGAGTATTTCTAACTGACCTTGGGATGAAATTTCTTTGGACAGTATTTGAGTAGCTCTGAAAAGCTGGAATACCTAAAGAACTTTGCCCTTGTGTATTGGTTGTGTTCTATGAAATGCTTTTGAAGAACTATGATGCAATGTTTATTAAATGCAGTGAATTTTGAGTCTTTACTACACAGTCTAAGTAAAAAAAATGCAAAAGGTAAATTGAAAACCCTTAGAATCTGTATTGCATCAAATCTGAGAGCATTAAAATTCAATAGCATGAACAAAAGTAGGACCCCATTTCTCTAGTACAGCTTCCTTTGTATCAAAGTCTCCTTAAAATTGTGTGTCAGATTAAGAACATTATTAATTAGGAACATATATAAATTGTTTCAGTTCTGTTGAAGTTCAGATCTGTGAAGTACGAAGTTCTCCCTAATTTAGTGACCAAGTTTAGTGTATTAAAATGTCTTCTGCCACCCATACCACAGTCTTGGTTTTTAATGTCTCATGTTTTAGTCTACCACATTGACATGGTAATTTCCCTATGTATTTTGTTATGAAGGATTAAGTAATTTCATATAATCACTAATAATGTGATGTAGAAATGATTTATTTTTGTTTACAGCACATGCTAGGGCAACATTTAAATGTGCAAACCTGTTTTTGTGTTTCCATGTAGTTACAGAGCCCTCATTGATTTGATACTTTAATTATATAACCTGATACCTCTGTTTTTTTAAAATGTTGCCCCAGCTAGTGGACATTCCTCAATCTGCCTTGACTCTGTATTTCCATTCCTTTGTGATGCTTGGAAATAGAGCTTGTTATATGAACCCATCGAGCGCAAGAGCTGTCCATGTCCCCCATGGACCTGGTTTTGATCCTAGCACAAATTAGCACATGGTTGTGTTTTCCAGCTGCATTTATTTCCAAATTCTGTCCCAAAAAGCTGATTGTATGTCAGCTGAAGGCTGGTTCCTTTAAAGGAGGTCTGTGCTGTCACAGCTTTCCTACATTGTGCAGAATAACCCTCTGCACACCAGGTGCTGGAGTTCTGGCCAGTTGTTGTTTGCAGTGAGAAGCAAATGCTGTCAAGGGACTTCCAAATTCATTTTTCAAACCAGCCCAGGTGACCTTATTTACAGTCACTGGCATTTCCAAATGAATTTAAATGGGACATTTCTGTATCATTGAAATTCCTTTGAAGAACCTCCAAAACTTGGTAATTCTGGGCCTTCCCTCACTGCTGGCCATGGCCATAAGACAATTAAGACATCTGGGTAAGGTTGCTGTATTTGCATGGCAGCTGTGATTGCAGTGAGGTTCTGTCTCACTGCAGGAAGGAGAAAAGCATCCAGTTCCATCTGGGGAGAGAGAGGATTCTGTGAGCTCACTTGCAGTGCTTCCAGCCTCAGCTGGAGCAAGAGCAAATATTAGCTGTTGCTGTGAGATTGGGAGATTGTTGGGCTCCAAAACGTTTAATGTTGGTTCCTAAAGATGAGTCTTCAAAGGAAGGTGTCATCATTTTTAGAAGTTCTGCAACTAGTTCTGCAACTAAGAAACTTTTCAAGTTTCTTAACCAGTGCAAGCTCTGTCAGATGTCCATGTTTATTTTGGAGGCTCTATAAGCTGAGCTCTGTTGGGAATTTATTAACTTTGTGCCTTTAAACCAAATGGCAGTGAACTCATATCTGATCTGCTGTAATCTGACACAGAAAACTGGGGGAATTGAGTCAGACTGGAGCCTAGACCAAGTTATTCTGCATGCTAATGAATTGATCTTCCAAAACATTCCTTGTACGTTCTCTCTCACCTCAAACACTGCTTCAAAATTAACTAAAAGAGCTCTGGAACTTCAGACTCACTTTAAAAAAGTTGATGTAAATGTCACAAACTGCTCTGACCTTACTGCCTCTTACTTTGCTGTGTATTTGAAACATTCCCAAGCTTACTGTGAGTTTTTCCAGGGCCACTTGTGTCATGTCCTTGAGATTTTTTTATCCTATCTGAATTTTAGGACCAGACTGATGATCCTAATAGTCATTAGTTAACAAAAATGTCTCTCTTACTTTTATTTGAGCGTTGTCTAAAACATCACTCAAGCTGGATTTGCTTACACCTAAAGTTGATTAGCTGTGGGTGCTGTAGCAATCATTATAAGAAAGAAAATGCTCTTTTTTGTTGTTCTTGTTCTTTTCTCCTGGCATAGTGAAGCTCAGAGTCGATTATATGTGCATTTTTTAAATGTTATCAGATAGGTAGTTCAAAATTTGTTGTTGTAGTCCCTTAATTGACATGCCACTTTGTGCATTTGCCTCTGAGGTCCACAATCATAAACTATTTAGCAATGGTTTTCAAATGACACAGTTTAACTTAAATTTTAAACTAATAACTCTATTAAAAAAAAAGAAAGATAAGAAAAAAAAAAAAAAGACAAGACAAGCATGATTCTACATTACATAGCATTTTAGCCATAGTCTTTAGTCAGGTGGTTTCAATGTTCTGCTCTGATATTCTGTCTTTATTTGAGAATCACGTTTTCATTTATGCATGCAGTGCTTCTCCATGTAAATAGCACACTTCCCCTCAGTGCCACGAGTTTGTAGAAATGTTCAATATTTAGCTGGCTGCATTTCCCCACCCCGTGCTGATATAGCGTCCATAGCCAGACGATGGCACTGTAGGCTAAAGAACGCACCTGCCAGGAGCTCCTGGCTCCTTTTTCCATGGAATAGGGGTTGGGTTTATTCCTCGCCCCCAACCACTTCATTTCATAATAACTTGGAAGTTATTTTAAGGCCTCTTCATCCTCAGCAGAAGCCATGGTCTGGGTTCTCCATTATTGCACTGTCACTGCAGCTCTTCTGGATGTTTATTGGACTTGTCCAGATCTGATACAAAGCCAAAATAATTTTTCTACTGTCTGTGTGTTATTCTTTAATGAGGTGAATCCTCACTCCGCTAAAAATATTTTTATAAAGTGTTTTGCATAACAAAATTAATAAAAAATGGCTTAACTCAGGCCACTCTTCTTCTTTCTACTTCTTTTCTTTGCTGCTTTTTGTTGTATGTAGTAAAAATTGCAACATTCCAATGTCACATCTCTGTAATGCATTAAAGTACTTGGAGCTGTAGTTCCATGTTTAGATGTTGCACCAAATCCACGGGTGTGACAGCAGCTGCTCTTTCTCTCTGAATCCCACAAGAAGCAGGCAATGAAGAAATTAAATTGATGTAAGGCATTACAGAATACAGTTTACTTTTCATGCTGGCCTATGGAAACTAGTCCTAAACACTATTTTTTTACACTTCAGCCTAAAATGAGAGCACTTCTTGTCACAAGTGGCCTGACTGTGACAGAAGCCTCAGTGCTTTTCTTTCACCTCCCTCCTCCTTTTCTCCCCGAACTCTTGATGTCATTTAAGCATTATTTGTATTAGATTATTTTATTAGAGGGAGAGGATTACTGCTGGATTTATGTATCTTGATAAGGATTTCCTTTTTATTTATTTATTTCCGTTCATAATGAGCAAAGAGAAGCTGGGGTAGCCAATTCTCAAAGCAGGGATATGAATGATAAAACACAAAACCAGCTTGAAGGATTTGGAGATAAGTAGGTGAATTGTTCTGGGATGATGCTTTTGAAAACAGAGTTTATGTTATTTATTTTTGTAATAGTCATGATGAAATTCTTTCACAAAGGCAATTCTATTAATTTGTTCAAACCACAAGTGAATACATTACTAAACTGAAAAGCACACCTCAGCCCCACCATTTCTAAAGCTTTTGATTTCGCTGAGATTTGCTTTGCTCTGTAATATGATTGTTATGCTTAAGCATATTTATCTGGGCAGGTTTATTACCTGTAATAGTGGGGTTTATTTATTTGTTTTCACTCATTGCTGAGTGTGGGATTGCCAAACAACTTGGGCTTTCACAACAGAATTGTTCACAAAAACCATTTGCACATGGGTCCCTAAGGGGTGGGCTGCTACACAATGCTTGACATTTCTATAAGGGAGGGTGAAATTAGCAGTGGATTCTTTTATCTGGAGCTGCCATGTGACACTCCTGGGGATAAACCAGAGACCCACAACTATTAACTTGCCTTTTCCAGCCACTCAATGAGAGCCTGACTCGTGTGGCCTGCAGGGCACAGCACAGGACCTGGCTACTTAACCAGGCATTTATTTACAGCATCTGGGGGAGCTGAAAGGGGTTTTTTGACTGGCAAGATTAATAAGTGCCATGGCTGTGTGTGGGGAAAGCTGCTTTTTTCTGTAGGCATTATAATAGAATAATACAATATTTTAAAAATATTGTAAATACCTATTATATTAATATGTAACATAATAGTATAATATAAAATTAAAATAATATTATAATAGCTATTTTGACATCAATTATAATAATTTAATAATTATTTTTATAATTTAATGAGACTATATTTTTATATTATAATATATTAAAAAATAAACAGTGTTTAGTAATAAATCAGGACTTGCCTGACCTGTGTTACTCCCTGTAACCTCTGTGCCCCTGCTGCCCTGATAATGTGCATTGTCTCACAGAGGGGTTGATCTCCCACCCTTGCCAATGCCATTTCATGTGCCCCAGGAGCACATTCTAAGCTGAGTTGCCATTGCTGGCATTAAACTTTTTATCAGAATTTTCAAGCCTGGTGTTATAATTATTTACACACAGCCATTTATAGTCTATGGAAAGGAGAATTTTCAAATTCTATCACGAAGTTTGCCTTGGATGTTGGGTTTTTTAAATTTTTTTTTTGTTTGGTTGGTGTTTTTTGTGTGGTTTTTTTTCCCATATTCCTTTTACTGGGTTTTCTAATCTTTATATACTCAGTAGGTAAAGTCAAATCTTTGGTACATGTAAATTCTTTGATGGGTAATGTAAAGTCTTTGGTACACAGTCTTGTTTATTCAAAGTTTCTACTTAATGCTGTTTTCTCCTCAGGCTGATTTTTGATTTTTATTTGTGCTTAAGAATCTGTTAAAAAGTTAGGCAAAACTTAGTGTGTGTCACCCCTTTGGTAACAGTGCTCCTCAAAGGAATATGATACAAGTTTGTGGTATTTTCTAATTCTTCAATAAACTGTTTAAGGTTTAATCAGGTTGAAATCAACAGCCAATGACATTTTAATATGGATGGAGTGCATAAGAAGGTTTGGTGTCTGGAAGTTGTATTTTGAGTATGTTTCTGAGCTGGGGGGGAGGTGTGCACTGTGGAGTTACCTTTTACAGCTTTTAACTAAATTATTCTTAATTGCATTTCTATTAGTGTAGTGAGTACTTGGGAATCCTGAAAGATCTTTCACATGAATAAGTCATCCAGTGGTGATAAATATTTACCTGTCATGAAGTGGGAAATTAAAAAAATAAACAAGTTGACAGGGATTCAATGTTACAGCAGGGAGTTTATCTCGTAGAAAAAGAAATGAACTGTATCTTACTAGGGCTTATTTCTAACTTAATATTTCATGCTACGAGCTAGGCAGTGAAAAGAGGTTCCTAAAATATCTTGCCACTTTTTATTTTAGTAATTAAGACAGTTGAATTCCTTTTGAAAAGACTGAAATGACTGTACCGTGCGCGGGCTGGGTATTGCCTGAAGGGAGCTAATTACCTGCTGGGTGTCTTGAATGGGGAATTTGGCTGTTGGAGGAAGAATTCCTGCTCTGTTCTCTGTAGGAAATTCTTTAGTCCCCTACTGGGTGCCAGAGCAGCTGGGGCTGCCCCTGGATCCCTGGAAATGCCCAAGGCCAGGCTGGACAGGGCTGGGAGCACCTGGGACAGTGGGAGGTGTCCCTGCCATGGCAGGGCTGTCAGAACTGGCTGATCTTTAAGGTCCCCTCCAACTGAAACCATTCTGGGTTTCCATGATTTTTTCCATGATTTTCCATGATTCTCTGAGCTCTGATTTTTCTCCATGTATTTTTGTGCATGACTTGTGCTGTTCCTTTTCCTGTGTAACCTCCAAGTTCAATTGGTTGCTGTGGAGCCTCAGGACAGGTGGAACTGTAATTAGGTCACAAAAGAATTCTGTTTATTTATGATTCCAGACCCAGCTCATCATATAGGAACATAAAAATGGTTATTTTGAACTGTCATAATTTTTCAGGCACATACAGATCTCCTTTAGAATGATCCCTGTGATGTGTTTTTGTTTTCACTTGAGGAAGACAAATTATATTGTTGATATATAATGTAATTCTCAGTCTAGACATTCTTTGCATTCAAACAAAACCTGCCACTGCTCACAAATTCAAGTTTCCTGTTTCCTGTGTGTGATGATCATGTGCAGCTCATGCTTCAGCCTTGGACATGTGTAAATATATTGGTGAAGTGTCTCTTTTGCAGCCAAGAGCAAACCAGTAATGCTGCTCCTCAGACAGGGGTTCATCTGAGGGATGGGAGGGGCAGGAAATCAATTCTACCAATTTCTTATAGGAGATAAGAATCTCTGGGAGTTGACACAGATTAATTACAGAGACTATATCAGTTGTCTTCATCAGAAACCCTTGCTAATAAATCAGTCTTACTCAAATGTCTAATATACCATCCTTTTGAGCAACTCATAACTTCTTTGACAAAACAGTGTATAATTGTCTCTTTTTACTTTCTTTTTAAAATTAGTGCTTTATTATTGGAAGTTTTTGTAAAGCAGATCCACTATACTCAAACTTGAAAATGTGAAATCAATCCTGACATTTAATTAGATGTTCCAGGTTTTCTTCAGTATAATAATGAAAAGCAACTGATATTCTGAGGTCATGTAATTAAAAAATTCCCTATAGCTATCCTTCAAAGGTTTTGTTTTATTTAGATATACATGTGCATTTATGGAAATGTGCAGCTGCCTTAAAAATTCTCCATAATTCTTACATATGCAGTTTTCTAGATTATTTCTTTAATATCTTGCTTTTGGAAACTTCTTGTTATCTGACCCTTAACTCTTGTATACTGAGCAGTAGGCAAATGGTAAAAAAGAATTTAGATTTCTATCTAGTGATGGTGAAAATCTTGAACACCCAATGCAGGCAGTGTAAATGCAAAGAGGATAAAAGGGGGAAATGCCCTATTGTTTCTGTGGTGCTATCAATGCAACCTTTTAGTCATGTTCTGAGGCCTCTCTGGCCATCTTTAGGGTGCTGTGGTTTATCTGGATGTTGGCCATAATCTCTGGAACAATTATAGCACTGTAGTGGTTTGTTTTACACATTAAAGGTACAAGCAATTTCAGAAAACAATTTTTCAGTGATTTTTGTTTTTAAGATGCTGTAAAGTGAAACCTCATTTTTAGTGTAATTGGTTTTCTTATAAGGGAAAAGTCTAAGACCTTCAGTGTCCTACAGAATATGTTGCATTTTTTAATGAAGAATACATTTTTTAATGTTTGCCCAAGCACATTATTCCAGACATAAAATGCTGACTTAGCTTCAAGTGGAAGCAGCAAAAGAGAGACTAATGATGAGCCTGTGCCGTGAGTTTTATCCAGCACGCCCAAGGACTCTGTGAGTGTCTGATCCCACAATTTCCCCTGTACAGGAGGGGTGAGGTTCACCTGCTGCCAACACACAGGAGGAAACGTGGGGGACGTTCCCAAGGAGCTTGGAGCTCCTCAGTCATTCCTGTGCTCTGATTTCTTGTGAAACATCCTGAGCTGTATGGCTGCACTGCTGGGTTTAACCATGGCTCTGGGATTGTCCTTAAGGACAGGGCTTGCCTTGGTCAGGGCATTCTGGTGCTGGGCAGAGGGCTGGGGGCACCAGGACAACTGTCCCCCAAAACACATGGAGGGTTTCAGACAGGAAAGAGTTTAGAACTGCTCAACTTTGAATGTTGTCTGCAGAATTCCCTGTTGTAATGTGGGGAATATAATGGTTATGGGAGCTGAGTGAGGAAAGAAATGTATTTATTATCAGTATGCAGATGTTTTAATGTTATCTGATTGGTCTGCACTGAAGAAAAAAAAAGAGAAAAGGTAAAGTTTAGCTGTTTTGCTCTGAAGTTTTCCAATATGTGAGTTTTCTCTCTCTCTGTTTGCTAAATTGATGAGACATGCGTAGCTCCAGATAAAACATGCAAAATTCTTAAGTGCATGGAAGAAAGAAAACAATATTTTCACAATCCATTTCCCCTTATAAGCAACCAAGTTGATATGGTTTAACTGTAATTTTTCCAGCCAATTCAATATAGAAAGCATCACTTACTATTAAAAAAAAAAAAAGACAAAAACCCCAAAAAAACAGGGGAGAAAAAGCTTCATAAGATTAAAAGAAATGTTTAATAGGAAAAACTGATTAATTTCTGGGGACAAATCAAATATCTGCACAGATTGCTTTTGATGCTTGCTATATACAGTTTTCATATTACACTCTCAACTGAGGTTAATGCAGATGTGTAGGAATAAATATATTTACACTGGCAAAAATTCTACCTCTCTAGATGCTGGAAATAAGAGCCAAGACTGAGGTATGTGAGGATATGAGTGTTTTCAGTTTTTTGTTGTTGTCAGTTCATAAAGCATAAAATATGTAAGGTGTTGTTTTCTAATGACTCCCTTTATAAACTACAAAGTCTACAAATTCATTTAGTTATTTGCTGATTATAATTCTATACTAAATCAAAAATCACTGCATAAAAACACTTCCATAAAGCCAGCTCAGTCTTTTTAAATGATGGTCTGGAAACAGGAGATCCTTTATTTTTTTCCTTGGAGCAATGAAAAATGAAAAAAAATGTTGTGTAAATGTCAAAAAAATCATCAGGAACAAATCCTGGGGGTTGGTTAATGAAACTTGGGTGCCTGGTGGCGAGCAGCAGGCAGCACCAGGGTGCTGGGAGCAGTAACAGCTCAGGAAATGTGTGCCACATTCCATCACTGATTGCTCCTTTTCCAAAGGCTCCCAGGCACGTGGCTTAGGCTCTGAAGCAAGAAGCCCCAGCAGCAGCAGCAGATCTGCAGCTGTCTGCACCATCTATTGAAAACTGTAGCGTTTGTGTGAGTTATTCCCTGCCACAGTTTCATTATTTAATGGGTAATAGAAACAATGTGTGTGTGATAGCTTAAAGTGAGATTTGGGTTGGTTTTTACAATGCCAGACACTCAGTTGCACTGAGGCAAGGCTTATGTTAATGGAATAAGAAGAACAAGAAACTGAAGGGAAAAGGGAGAAATCAAGTATGTGAGAAGCCAGAACAGGACAGTTAACAATTCAGGAAGCTCATTCTTTCCTGTTGTAAAATCTACACTACTTATGTTGGCAAGTATGTCTATAATGAGGAAATGAAAATTTCTCCTGAAAATCTTGGCTGGTCAGAGACAGGAGCCTGCATTGCCTTGTTTTAAGGGCAGGTGATGCCCCCAGGGACCAGTGCTCACCAGCAAGGCCAGTTCCAAGGGAATGTGCACAGGGGTGGCACAAACAGTGCTGCAGGACAGGGCACAGATCCTAAATTCAGGATTCTTACCTCTATACTACTGAGCAACATAAAAATTTTATTAAATACTGACCTAACTGATGTTCTCTTATTTTCTATGATGACCTATTACCTGTTCCTTCTTTTAGCTGCTCGATACAATTTTTTAATGTATCAGGATGCTTTTATCAAAGGTGAACCTCTTTTGATCCCACATTAGAAACAGTTTGTGGTGTGTAATTACTGTGTGCAAAGTGATTTCAATACTAACACCTATTCAAATCTGTGTCATTGTCCAAATAGAAGTGGAATTGTTCATACAAGTTTATGAAGATTTGAACCTTCTTATTTCCTCTGCAGCTTTCCATATATAATATACTACATCTGGGAAGTCACCTGAGTTATTAATATTGATTTCTTTAAATCTTATCAGATCATATTTTCTGTGTCTTACATATGGTCCATCAAGTATTTTTCTTTCTTGTTGGGATAGAAAGATCTTATCCTATTATTGGTGAAGGAAAGTGTTAGATGGAGAGGTTCTCTTGGCAAGGCTTTTTTCCAGCTGCTGGATGAGTAAAGCAGTTTCAGAGTCACTCAAATCCATTTTCTCAAGCTTTGCTGTCTCAGTAGCAGTGAGGTAAAATCCCTCTTGTTTGTCTGCCAGGAGGGAAATCCAGTCCTGCCATATAAAACAGCACCAGACCTGAGTTGATAATTGCTGAAATAACCTACAATATTTGGTGTTTCTAGCTTGGGGGGGTTTCTCTGTGAATGGATTGCTGGGCACATGTCTTCTTTCTCATGTTTTGGCATATTAGCATCAATTCTGCCTGTGGTTTGATGGTTTTAGGGTTATGTAAAACCTTGAGTAATATTTCAACTGCTTAATAGACAGTGTGGAGCTTAGCAGTGATCTTGATATTGGCATCTCTCGTGTGGGTGTAAGGGTGGTGGTTCTTCTCCTTGAACTGGCAAGGAGCCAGACTGACTGGAGAGCAAAATATGATCAATGGAAATTCAAAGAAGGCATTTTAAAATAAGTCAATTTAGTAATTACAAGTCAGTGTACCAGTAGATTTTCACAGCAGGGAGGACAGCAGGGAAAGCAAAGAGCACTAATTTTATTTTAATTAAGCTTTTCTGTTAATTGGGATCAGAGGATTCTGTCTCCAAGTGGGAGAGGAGGAGCTGTGTGATGATAGACTTGCTCCACACTTGACTGGGTCAAGTGGCTGCATTACTGTGGTTATAGCATGGAGTGCTTTCAAGTGCTGCTGAAGGAGCTCTCCAGGTCGGGAAGGAGCATTCCAAGAGCAGCATGCAGCTCTCTTGATCTCTCTTCACTTCTACGGCTTTTACAACTTCCAGCAAGCCCAGGGGGCTGCTACCCTTTCCCTGCCAGGAGGAGGCAAAAATCAGTAGCCAGAAGAGTCCTGTTTAGAGGACAGGAGAAAACACAGATGATTGATTTTTTCAGTTTTGATCATTAGAACTCTCTTCTTAAACTAGAGAGTCTGTATGGTTTGCATCAGCCTTGTGGGAAAACAGTCACTGTGGTTAGACATTAACTTCTTCAAGTCTCCTGTAGCTGCCAGGTCCTCTTAACTCCTGGCTGTGGTTAGAAATTAGGCAGAGCTCTTTGCTTTGTATGAATAAAGAATTTTTCCTCTATATAGACCAGTTAGTAAGCAAATCCAGTTTTAATTAGGAGAGACATTGCTTTAGGTAGCTGTGGTTGAGGTGTCAGGTGTGAATGTGCCTGAGCCTCAGCAGAAGCATTCCAAGGGAAGAGTTTGCTGGTACTGTGCCTTTTCCAGGCTGACAGCACCCTCCCACCACACCAACACACCAGTGCCAAACAAATTACTGGCCCAGGCTTTAGCTGGGCTTTGCAGTGTGGCCCTGGTCTCCTGATCCACACCCCAACAAGCTCCCTTAAACTGATCAAGATTCATAGTAAAGGCAATGTTTATTTTTTATAGGACTCCTCAAGAAATCTTCTGTTCCAAGAACTGGCTGTGGGCTCACTGTTCCCTTCTAAAATTTTCTGAACTGCCTTAGCAAATACTTGAAAGGATAAGAATAGTAAACCTATTATCTGATAATTACCTGCTGCAGGCTGACTACTCATTTGCATGTTCTGATTCTGGCTTTGCATTATATAATTTTCATCTTTTGATAATATTCCACTTATGAAGGGACTTGGCTTTTTTCCTGTTAACTGCACTATCAAAAAGCTATTGCAAGACTTTCTGGATCCAAATGGTAATGTTTGATCCAAATATGTCAAATATGGGGCAACTGGGTTTCAGTATCCCAAGCTAAGCCTGTAATTGTAGCGCTCAAATAATTTTGAATTGGATTGGACTTGTAATCAGTGAACTCAGAATGAAAAAGAAGCATCATAACCCTATTTTTGCAGACTCTTTAACCAGTGCTGGAAAGATTCCTATGAGGCAGTAGTAGGGGTTCTTTGTTAAGTTACTCTAAAACAAGTCATCAAAACCATAAACCAAAGATTTATCTGGGATATAGATTTCCTAATAATTAATTGGTTAATCACGTGCAATGTGAGCCTCTTCCTGAGGTTTCAAGGCTTCTGGGCTCTGCATATCTTCTTTTCCCACACTGCATCTCAGCAAGTCAGGAGGGCCCTTGCTTTAATGAGCAGTGTAAGGTATTTGTATTTTAGGTTCATGAATTCACTTGTTAGGATGGTGTGTTCATAGGTTTTAGTTTGTGTGCAGTATCATTACATCAGATAATTCTGCACAGATAATTCATTTCCATGATTTAGGATGTTCTTAATTGCTTTACTGAAGGGAGATTGAGCACCTTTTAACCAAACAGCTGAACGATTTGCTATGACAATTCTGCCACTGTGCATTCACTTAATTTCCAATTAATCAAACATTCAATAAATCATTAGTATAATTGCACCTGCTCAAATATTCCTACCCCAGCACATTAGCTATGCTCAGGCTGACTCCTTTACCAGCTGTGTGAATGGATTCATTTGTCTGACCCAGTTGGTTGCACGTCCTTGCTTCTTATGAGCCTTGAGAAATGATAGGGCAGAAATTTTAATTATTTATAATACCAGGCATTCTTTTGATTCGTTGTTCATGCTTTTCGCTTGGATGCTTCTGCAGCAACTTAAAACAAACAGCAGAGCAACAGTGGCTGGGTAATTTCTGAAGATTTTGAAATCATTTCCATTCCCCTGCTGTGCCACTCTCCTAATTACACCAAGTCCCCAAGTGCATGATAATTCCCTCATCACCATGCATTGAAAGCACAGATGATTAAAACAGTATAGCCTGTGTCACATAAATGGAACCAAAAGTGGAGCCCAAAAGTGCTTTACTGAAAGTAAAGTCAACTAAGCCAGAAGCTAATTTTAGGATCTGTTTTTAAAAAATTGCACAAGTAGAAATTCAATGACACATCTTCAAAATTTCTGAGTGGTTGCAGTTAGTGTCTGGGGGAGACTGAAATTGGAGGCAACTCTCCAAGTACTGAAGCAGGTAGCTTTGAAACACCTGTGCTGTGTAGGTGTGTGTTGCTGTTTGCTCCCTCCACACAGATGAGAAATCTGAATTTCCTCAGGTACAAGTGGTATTACTCAGTATTTGTGTCTGCTGATTGTTGTAAGCTTTAAATCATATTTAATGTGTGTCTTTGTTGTGAGACTTAAGGTAAACAAACCCGGACATGCAATTTCAGGCTGTAATATTTTAAATAGGAAGCTCTTTATGTGGGTGTAGACACAGTTTAAATTGTGTGGCGTAGGTTCTGTTGCTTCCAAAATAGATTTACTGCTTACAACTTGCCTGTATTTTATCTTTGAGTTAGGAATTGGAGGAGATTGATAATACTTTAATCCCTTAGTACAAATAGGTAAGATTTTTTAAAATTTACTGAAGGTGTCATGATCCATCTAGATGGCATTACACAAAGCATATTCAGTAAAAAGAAAATAAAGTATAAACAGAATAGGGAATGGGTTGCTGGGGGAAAGTTAACCTATTTTACTGAGGGGAAGTTCTTTATCCTGAAGGGAAAAAGCATCAAAGAATCTATTAAAAAAAGAAAAAAAAGGGGGAGATGAGAGAAAGATACAGTAATTGGACATTATTTTAATTACTTAAACATTTATCAAGTTTCTTTCTCATCTGTTAAAAAAATTATTGGTAGAGTGCATGAGCACAAGGGTTCTCTGACCCTCTCAGTCTGTCAGAGCACAGAATGGAACAAGGCTGCTCTGGATAAATGTTTCTTGGCTCCCCATGGCATGGGGCCTTACTGCTGTGGCTGGCAGAAATGTCTGCTGCATAGAAAACAGGAAGATTTATTTATCCATTAGGCTGCATTTGGGTTTGGATGCTGTGCCCAGTGTTATTGAGTAGGAGCTTTCCTAATTGTTTGTTTGTGTTTCTAATAGTGGCTCAGTGTATGAGCAGCCTGATGCCTCTGCATGGCTGGGCTCCAGAGGAGCACAGCAACCTCGCTGCAAGGTGGACTTGGAGCATCCTGTGGAGTGCATGAAATCCTCAGGGCAAGTTTTAATGCCCTGGTTTTAGTTCCTCTTGTGTTTCTGTAGTAGTGCAATGCAGTAACATCACCAGACACGCTTCTCTACCTTCTCAGCCTTAAGATGGCCTTTGGCTCCAGTCCTGAAAACTTTGGATCAAATCTATATTCCCAAAATTTCACTTCACCCATCCATATTTTATAGTCCATTATTACATTTTCTTTTACAATTTTCACCCTTTAAAGCTGACAGGATTCTTTGTCTTAGGCATTTTGTTTTAGTTCCCTTCATCCCAATCCTTTTCACACCTTCAAAATGTCTCCCCACGTCTGAGCTCATTTAGCTTTACTGAAGTTTGTTGTAAATAATTTATTACCTTGAAACATAGCAGTCTAGGAAATTAATCATCATAAACAAAAGCACAGCTTTTAGTTGCCTAGGGACAGGGTCATATTCTGCACAGAATCCTCTTTGCCAGTTAAAACAAGGATATAAAACTCCACTTTGCTTGCCATCACAAGGTCCTCTTCAGGAGTTTCCTTTGGAGATTTACCTTTATTTCTTTTCTGCTTTATCAAGTACACTGTAATGTGTGGGTTATTTTTCTGAACCTCTTTGGCAATTTAGTGGAAGATTATAACATTTATGTTTTTGTTTTTTTTTTAATTGCTATGAGTTTTTTGGCCAATATTGTGTAACAGACCTTCTCTTCCCCAACATCTCTCATCCCTCTGGGTCTAGAAGGGGACAGTTTAATTCCAGGTTGACATTTTCAGGTGGTGAGTGTTTTGAGCAGTGAAAAATGATAGCTTGCAACCGGTTTGAAGCAAAAAAAAAGAATTTTGGCACCCTTGCTTGGGTACCAGAGCACAGAAATGTGGCTTGGTGGGCAGTGTCTGTGCTGGGGCATTGACCTTGCTCTGGCACCTCATCCCTGGCAGTGGGGCCTGGAAGGCAAGGCAGGCTCAAGGCAGTCAGCATGGGGGAGTGAAGGTGCAATGTCTGCTCCAAAGCCTCAGTGCACACCCCTGGCACATCCTGTAACTCACCCCTGGATTATCCTGAGCCTTCACCAAAATCTGTTTGCAGTCACAGAACAAACAGTGCATTAGTTTGATGTCATCATTACCTATGCAAATATGAGTAATTTTCAATTCTTACTCCATTCCTTCACCTCCTTTCTGTCTGCCAACATGAGCTAACTTTGTAGTAAAGTAAATGATACTTTTTATTTTGATATTATTGAAAACAAGGCACCCCCAACGTCTGGGAATGATTGGATCTGACTGCAAGGCTTTGGAATGCTGAACACTCATTTTATTAAAACTATACTGCATTACATTACAATTCTATTACATTACAGCTATATTAAAGAGAGATACTATACTATACTATATCATACTTACTACTAACTGGAAAACTGGTGTCTGTCTGCAGACTGGCAGCCCACACAGCTTGGACCTGTTTGTTAATTAGCCCATCTCCACCAGAGTCCAATTACCAAATTGCTTCAGATAAACAATCTTCCCAACACATTCCACATGTGCAAAACACCAGGGGCAGCAAGCACAGATAAAAATTGTTTTCCCTCTGTGCTTCTCCAGGAAAAACCTGAGGGAGAGAATTATGTCTCTCTGTTCAGTGAATGTGGATGCCACAATATATATATTTTACTTTTTACTAAAATTATTTTTACTTTGTAGTGAAAAATCAATAATATCACAGGATAACAGGTAGAAATATTCAACACCTGAAGATAAAACAGGCAGAAGTGAAAGTGAAAATGCTCCCAAAACTTGCCTAGAAAAGGTAGACACAAGGCTAAACTAAAAGAGTTTAAATATGGACATTCACATTTAGGAAAAAAAACTTGAACTCCAGAACACCATGGAACTCTATCATCTTGATGAGGACAAATCAGTGCCCGTCATCCCAGACTGGACTGGAAACAGCAGATCACATTTCCACTCTTGATTATGCAGAAAAATGGCATTAATGTTGGGATTCTCTAGCAGCAGTCAGCCACGTGCAGCAGCTCCTCAGCTCAAGCATGGCACTGCACAGACAAATCCATTTAATGCTCTCTGCAATGTAAGATTTATTTCAAATGAAGGGGAATTAGCTTCCCAGCTTGTCAGATCTACTTTTTATGGATGATGTCAATGACCAGAAGACCACACTGGAAGCAGGAATGAAGAGAGATTCCAGGTGCCTCTCTGTGCTTGTGTTTGTGCCCAAGCTCCTCCTTCCCTCTGACCCCTGGTTCAGGTACCCTGCACCTGTCAGGCCTTTGCATCAGCATTTGGAGAAGGACAATGTTTGAAAGCACAACATGAGCACAGAAGGGCTGCTGTTTGCATGGGCTCAGCAAGAGCTCCCAGGGATGCTCATTTGGATGACAGATTGCCCCAGCTCTTTCTTTTGAAATCTACAGCTATTATGAATTTTTTTTTAATGTTATGTCAGATTCTGATATCAGCCAGATTTCTGTTTAAGTCCCCTTTTTAATATTGGATTGCTTTCAAGTTTGTATTCTTTTCAGTATTCTTTCTAGAGCTGAAACAGATCTGTGTAGCACCTCTGAAATCATAATTTATGTTATATGGATGATAGTCTGAGGAATGAGTAGGATTTTTTTGAGGATTGCCTACACCTCCCAATATATTATGAGTTAAGACTGTTCTACGAGGTGCTTATAAGACCTCCTAATTTCATATTAACAGTTGATTAAACTTAATAATACAGTGAGTATCATATCAAAGGATATAATTGTAAAATGCTTTGCCTTTTGGAGCCCAGAAGAGTTTCTATGGTGATAGCTTTAGAGGCTTATAAATGTTTTTATGTCTTTTTCTCAGATTAATAAAATTTTTATTATTTTAGAACTATGTTTGGATAGTCTACAATTAAATGCATTTCATGAGCAAACTAAATTAAAAGCCACAGCCATCACCAGAGAGTGAATGATTTGGCCAGGGTTCCATTTGTGCAGGTTTTGTGTGTCCAGATGGGTGTTTTGCTTTGCCATATCCATCAGCAAGGAATCTCAGGGCACCCTAACATCTGTGGGAGGCCTGAGCACACACAGTAGATTATTTCCAAACTGCAGTGAACAGCCTATTTTTTTTTTTTTTTTTAAGAGGAGATGATGGTTTCTCTCAGGATGAGATGATGGTTTCTCTCAGGAAGAGATGATGGTTTCTCTCAGGAAGAGATGATGGTTTCTCTCAGGAAGAGATGATGGTTTCTCTCAGGAAGAGATGATGGTTTCTCTCAGGAAGAGATGATGGTTTCTCTCAGGAAGAGATGATGGTTTCTCTC
Organism: Agelaius phoeniceus; assembly: GCF_051311805.1. Taxonomy (NCBI): domain Eukaryota; kingdom Metazoa; phylum Chordata; class Aves; order Passeriformes; family Icteridae; genus Agelaius; species Agelaius phoeniceus. Next base: position 12,636,070 of record NC_135280.1, on the reverse strand, counting down.
AGGAAGAGATGATGGTTTCTCTCAGGAAGAGATGATGGTTTCTCTCAGGAAGAGATGATGATTTCTCTCAGGAAGAGATGATGGTTTCTCTCAGGAAGAGATGATGGTTTCTCTCAGGAGGAGATGATGGTTTCTCTCAGGATGAGATGATGATGGTTTCTCTCAGGAGGAGATGATGATTTTTGCACTCCACTGGTGAAGGGAGAGTGGCTCCAGTGGGCCCAGGCTGAGCAGAGGGATCTGGTGCTGCAGAGTGGCAGGAGCTGCTCAGTGACCTGGTGCTGCTGTTCTCATGCCTTCAGCTGATCTCTCATCATTTCAGAGGGAGTTTGGAAAGGCACAGACACAGGGCAAACACTTCAGAGCTTCCTCTGCCTGCATAAAGTAGCAGAAAGTGAATTCCCATACCAAAAGGCAAAACTCAGCACAGTGATCAGTAACTACTGCTCCTACAAGGGTAGTACTGTTCCTAAAAGATGTGATGAACAAAATCCAGCAGCATTTTGGACAAGATCATCTACTCTTATCATTTCTTGGTGTTCCAGGAAGGGCAGAAAGGGTCCCAAACTGAAGAAGAAAGCAGAATTCCTTTACATTGCTATAAATATGTGATGTTTTTGGGGTCCCCCGTAGTAGGGAGGAAATGAAGATGAGTCTGACTCCATGTTCTTAGGAGGCTAATTTATTATTTATGTTACTATATTTTATTAAAGAATGCTATACTAAACTATACTAAACAATAGAGGAAGGATACAGACAGAAGGCTAAAAGATAGTAAAATGAAATACTAGTAAAAAGTAGTAAATTTACTAGTAAACACTAGTAAAAAGATAGTAAAAAGATAGATGAAAACTCGTGACTCTCTTTTCAGAGTCTGACACAGCTTGGCCCTGATTGGCCAGTGAGGAAAATCAATTCACATGTTGGATAAACAATCTCCAGCCACATTCCAAAGCTGCAAAACACAGGAGAAGCAAATGAGATAATATTGTTTTCCTTTATCTCTGAGGCTTCTCAGCTTCCCAGGAGAGAAATCCTGGGCAAGGGATTTTTTTCTAGAAAATATGATGGTGAAAAGTAAATATGAAGCAGATTGCAGAAAATAGGCAGATTTGATGTTGAATGCCAAGTTTGGGGGTTTATTGAGATGTGTTTCACCCTGGGAGAAATGCCCTGGCAAGGTCAGGTACCAGCTTGGCAGGGCCCAGCTTGGTGCCACTGGTGCCAGCTCTGAGCTAATCCTGCCCTGGCCATCTCCTGTTTGAGAAGAGCCCTTGCTGCTTTTGGCTTTCTGGGCCCTTCACTTCACTCACCTGAGCTGGAATTCATCTACACTGTCCTTCTGACCTGCTTCTCCTTTCTGGCTGTCATTTCATAGAGACATCTCAATCCTTACTCTACTTTGTGCCAAGAAATGTTGATTTTTTTTTTTTGAAGTTACTGTCTAAAGGTAGTTTGTAAATATAGTCATATTAATTGTTTTTAAGCAATAAATCTTTTTATTAGTATTTTTACAAGCTCATGGAACTCATTTCCTTCCAATTTATGTTCTGGTTTTCATTGCAAGTTAAATTTAGCATAGGCTACTTTTTCATTAGATTTTTAAGGTGAAGTAATGCACAGTTTCTGTTGGCAGAATCAGCTGACATTTTGTATTTCTGTCCATAAGAAAAGCAGTGTTTTCTTACAATCTTGAACAGTAAGGGATCATACACCCCATACCACTACCACCCTGCAATGCAAAAATCCTGCAAACCATGACCCAAACTGGGAAGGAAACCAAACACAAAACCCCAAACCAACCAAACAAAAAAACCCCAAACAACAACAACAAAAAAAACACAAAAAAACAAAACAAAACAAAAAACCAAAAAAACAAACAAACAAAAAAAAAAAACCAAAAAACAAAACCAAAAACAAACAAACCCAAAACAACCACCAGGAACAAAATAAAAGCATCATCAGCTTAACTTAGATAAATAAAGAAATATTTATGCTTTTTAGGACAAAAAGCTTTTTCCTTTGAGCGCCTCGTATTTTTCTTGTGTTTATGGAGGTAAATGGTTTCTGCTGCACCCGGGTGCCATAGGACAGGTAGGGTTAAGGATGATTCTGAGAAAATTATCCTGAAGTTCTTTGACTCCTGTCTGGAACTTGCTACTTTTAACTTCCAGGAGTCACCCAAGCCATCACCCGTTGTCCCAGTTTGCTGCATGGATGGAGCCTGTGCTATTCACTGATTAAAGAACATCATCCGTGGGGTTCTGTGACTTGACAAAAATGGAACTGTGTTTTACCAGTCCAGGAGGGGGCAGTAAATTTCTTTTTATTGTCTTTGGAATCAAGCCCAACCTTCTGTCACCATTAAAGGCTCTTCTCTTAAGAATAGCACTTTTTTAAATTAGAAACCAGTATTGTTACTCCACTGTCATTGTTTTTAACTCCTTTTTCCTGACAGTCTTCTTTATGAAATAGAAAATTACCACAACTTTCAAAGTTAGTCATTTGTAGCTTTGCTCTTCAATATATTCAAAATAATCTGTAATATGATAGGCATTTTAAATATTAAAATTTCATATGAAATGTATTCCATTTTTTTTCAGTTTTGTTGAAAATACTCTTTTTTTCAAGGAGCACTAATGACATGGAGCAGACTTTCCCTCTGTGCTAAAATAACCTTGTTTTCTTTGATTTTCTTTTCTTTTCTAACCTAATATTCATGTGCATATGTATACAGAGGAACCAAGCTGATTTTAAATACTCCCAAATTGCATGTTTGCATTTCTCAGTATATTGCAGTGAAACAGAAATGAATAGGAGGCAAAAAAAGTCTGGTTTGTGTGAATGCACATCATTTTTCTGGGCAGAAAAAGTAATTTTTCTTACTTGACTTGGAGGTAAAATGGAAATGATTATTGGCTCTGAGAGGGAGAAAGCACAAGTGCAGACCCAGTGCATGTGGCATTGGCTGGGGGAGGACAAGAAGCTGCTGCAGTCAGTGGATTCTTGGGAGTTTGGTTTTTGCTGTTGGGCAAAGTTATAAGCATGAAATTTCAGGTGCAATTAAAGCGGTGTTGTGAGTCCAAATAACCTCTTTGCATGTTTTTACTGTTTATTATTGCTGTAATTCTCAAGAAGGGTCCCACAAAACATAAGTGATAATACACTCATAGCTGGTCCAGAAGTTCATCCCAGAGGGAGCAGAAATGGCATTTTTCACCTTGATCCTCCTGGAATGGGATATTTTACAGGGTTTGTTGATGTGTTGTTGTGGTGGTGTTATTAATTATTTTAAATTATTAATGATTATTAATAACTATTATTTAGGAGCACATACTCACAAGCTGGATGGGAGCTCATAAAGCCCTGGCTGTGGTGTTCTGAGCAGTAGAAATGTTGTGTTCAGTGCCCCCACAGTGAAATTTGTGCCATTATTTGGAAGGTGTTCCTCGTGCCCTGGGAGCACAGGTAGTGTCCCACAGAAACATTTGCTGTTTATTTGGTGGATGAATCTACTGAAACATTTCCCAAACCAACTCTTTTTTTTTTTCCCCTGTAATTTCTGTGTTTAAAATGTGTTCAGCTGATGGTTCATCACCCTGGTCCACCACAAACAGCAACAGAAGGACAAACTGCTGTCACAAAATTACTTTCACTGTACTTCACTGCTTTTATTTATTGCTTGTACTACTACTTTCATTATTATGCACTATAAGTATTATTAAGTGAAAAAATAGCCCAGCTGTATCTTCTCATTGCCATTTGTGGAGTTAGGGGGTGCTGATGGGAAAAGAAATTATTTCATATGGAAATGTGTCTGAAATAAATTCTAGCCTACAATTTTAGAATAGGAGTGGGCTGGAAGAATGTGGGAGAAACTTTGTGAGTGACTGGAATTAATAAATGAAGTATAGATTTTGAGTGAGTGCCAGCTCTGTTGAGTACAATAGCTCTGTGTAGAGCTAAAACTCTCAGACCAAAGTTATTAAAATCAGGTGCCTAAAGTTGCATATGTAAATGTGGTTTGATTCCCAGAGTGTGAGTCAGCCACGACTGGTGATGGGACTTGATGGGAGTTGCTCATGGTTCCCAGCTGTTCAAAATGGATTGCTGGTAGGTATTTTATTGTTTCCCAACAGATTATGGCCAATATATCATGGGTGCCTATGTAACAGCATTCACTGATGATATGTAACTTCAGTTACATATTTGTGACATTTATCCTCCTCTCCTACTTTAGTTTTATAAGGTTAAGGGCCCAAGCACTTGATGACTTTATTTGATTTAACTTAAAAGTAATATGTCGTATAATATAATTATTTAGGATTTTTTAATATATATAATAGCTAAGAAATACAATTTTTCTTTCCAGTGTTTCCTCAAAAGAGAAGGAAAACCTCTGGAGACTTGGAGAAGGGTTTTAGCTAAGTGTACACTGTAGTTATGTAGCTGGGATCATGGTGAGAGGTGCTCCAATGGAGTCCTCAGCACATTCATTTTAACAATCCCCTTTCTTTTCTGTGGAGCAGCTCTTGATTACTCTGTGCTTGTGTTTTCTAACTTAAAGTTTTCCTGTGCTTGTTGGTACCTGGAATTTGGAGTAAGGGATCTGATGGGCTGCCTCTGCCACGCTGTATTGCAACTCTCCTGCACTGGCAAGGAGAATCAGGGAGGTTGGGTTGGACATTTCATGAGTTTCATGGCTTTATCATTCCATATTCTTTACTCTTTAGAAATGATGTATCCTTAAGCAGCAACCCTACTGATGCTATTTTTAAATCACTGTTGAGAATTGCTACACACCAATATCATGCATTTTTCATTAATCTAATCTTTTCAAGATTTCTTTAATTCTTGCTTGACCTGAAATGTTTCCTGCTACATTTGGTGTGTGGAATTGCTAGTACTGTTTTACTACCTCTGACTGGAGGCACGTGATGGTAGTAGAATACAAATTACATTCATCAGGACTTAGAAAATTCAATAGTCAAAGTGGGGAAATGAGCTTAAGTACAAACTCATCAAAGATGAACTTCAGTCCATTTTTCTTTTTATAGTGCAGTGTTAAAAGAGATAAAGATACTGAAAGATACTGGGTTCTGAAACAGTGATACATAGCAAATAACCTGTTACTTTCAAAACAATATGTCATTATTCTGTATTAGAAAGGGTCACTTTTAGCTCCTTCTGTCTCCATAACTTCCTAACTATAGCTAATGTCTGGTATTGATTCTGAATAATTTAAATCGCAATAAAATTGGGTTTTCATGACAGTAAGTCAGAGACATTTTATATTTAATGTTCATTTAAAGAAACATAGTGCCTTCTTACCTTCTGAATTTCAAAGCCATTAAAGTAATTGCAGGTCGTTAAGCTGAATTTCTTTGAATAATCAGGACAGTTAATCTAATTCATACACCATTCAAACCAATGGGCAGGAAAGATTGGAATGCCAGGCATGGGTTTGTGAAAGATTCACCTGGTGGATCTTCAGATGTGCTCACCAGCATTTCCTCAGGAATCACCCTCTTGCTTCAAACTTTTGGGACTTGCAGTTGTGTTCTGCTTTTGTCTTTTAAGCCTCCTCTCTTTTACAGTCTATACATTTTAAAGAGGATTGTTTTCTTTCCCTCAGAGTAACCAAACCACTGTGTAGTCATAGAGATCTTGATTGTGTGCTTGCAATGTGTTTTACCAGAACTTGCTTTATGGACATGTGAACTATCACAAAAACATTCCCAGATGATGTCCCATATTTAGCAAGTGTTGTGATTTAGGGTGAAGGAAGCTGGAATGCCAATGCATAAACAAATCTAAAAATAAAAGTGTCTAGGTCTTCTTGGGATACATCTCATCCCTTAAGGTTACTGCTCACTTATTTGCAGGTAGAGAATGAGGGTAAAGCAATGGATTGGTGATGGAGCAGACTTGAAACCTCTGAGTTTGCAGGAAAAAGCAGTGTGTACAGGTGTGTGTGTGTGTGCCAGGCTCAGCCCATCTCTGCAGGGCTCTCTCAAACATCCCACCCTCAAGAGGGGGCAAGGGCAGAGTGAAAACACTGCCTGTCTAATTGTCTGCTTCATTAATGAGCATGGAACTCAGAGACAAGAAACCGAGAGTTTGGAGTCTTGCGTGTTTGGAATGCTGGGCTGTAGGAAGGAGGGCAATGGTTGGGATCCCTGTACTGGGAAAGGAGAGAGGTTGGGATGATTGTACTGGGGAAGGGCAATGGTTGGGATCCCTGTACTGGGGAAGGGCAATGGTTGGGATCCCTGTACTGGGGAAGGGCAATGGTTGGGATGATTGTACTGGGGAAGGGCAATGGTTGGGATCCCTGTACTGGGGAAGGAGGGCAATGGTTGGGATCCCTGTACTGGGGAAGGGCAATGGTTGGGATCCCTGTACTGGATAAGGGCAATGGTTGGGATCCCTGTACTGGGGAAGGGCAATGGTTGGGATCCCTGTACTGGGGAAGGAGGGCAATGGTTGGGGTCTCTGTACTGGGGAAGGGCAATGGTTGGGATCCCTGTGCTGGGGAAGGAGAGAGGTTGGGATGATTGTACTGGGGAAGGGCAATGGTTGGGATGATTGTACTGGGGAAGGGCAATGGTTGGGATCCCTGTACTGGGGAAAGGCAATGGTTGAGATCCCTGTACTGGGGAAGGGCAATGGTTGGGATGATTGTACTGGGGAAGGGCAATGGTTGGGGTCCCTGTACTGGGGAAGGGCAATGGTTGGGGTCCCTGTACTGGGGAAGGGCAATGGTTGGGGTCCCTGTACTGGGGAAGGGCAATGGTTGGGGTCCCTGTACTGGGGAAGGGCAATGGTTGGGGTCCCTGTACTGGGGAAGGGCAATGGTTGGGGTCCCTGTACTGGGGAAGGGCAATGGTTTAGATCCTTGTACTGGGGAAGGGCAATGGTTGGGGTCCCTGTACTGGGGAAGGGCAATGGTTGGGGTCCCTGTACTGGGGAAGGGCAATGGTTTAGATCCTTGTACTGGGGAAGGGCAATGGTTGGGATCCCTGTACTGAATGGAGAAGGACAATGGTTTAGATCCTTGTACTGGAGAAGGACAATGGTTTGGATTGCTGTACTGGAGGAGGGCACTGGTTGGGATCCCTGTACTGGAGAAGAACAGTGGTTTGGATCCCTGTGCTGGATAAGGGCAATGGTTGGGGTCCCTGTACTGGGGAAGGGCAATGGTTGGGATCCCTGTACTGAATGGAGAAGGACAATGGTTTAGATCCTTGTACTGGAGAAGAACAGTGGTTTGGATCCCTGTACTGGGGAAGGGCAATGGTTGGGATCCTTTTACAGGAGGACAGTAGTTTGGATTGCTGTACTGGGGAAGAGCAATGGTTTGGGTCCCTGTACTGGATGGAGAAGGGCAATGGTTGGGATCCCTGTACTGGGGAAGGGCAATGGTTGGGATCACCATACTTTGAGTTGAGCTAAATGAATGCAGTTCATGAGGTGAACAAGAGCAAAACAAATGCTCCTGAGGGCAAAGAAAGGGCAGTGTGGGCCTTGTCCATGCATTGGTGTCCAACAGGCCTGCTCTGGAATGGGGAGAATTTCATCTGAATCATGAATTCCATCAGTTTGAGCCTTAGCAAGCTAACAAAGGATGTTTTCCACGTTCCCATGCTGCTGCTGTGCCATAAAGGGACCTGGAACTGTCCTGGGCTTTAGGATGCCTGCACTTGGGGGTGGCAACTCCTCTCCCTGTCTCTCTGATCCCTCTCAATACCCTCCCCAAGGTGCTCTCTTTGTGACCAGTGGATCTCTTGCATCTGCCTACACCTTTGCAGCTGTGTTTCATAATGGGGGATTTGTACTCACACACACTGCTTTAAATAAGTTGAAATTTTCATGACAATAGACTATGAAAAAATTAAGGGTTTTTTTTTTTTTTTTTTGTTCTCTAAGGAAAGCCATAAAGCTGCTGTATTATTTTAATTCTTTGTAGGAATTACAATGCACTTTAAAAAAATAACAAAAAAAAACCCTCCCCCAGAGATTTAAAATAAAAAAATGGCAACCCCCCCATCTTTTCATACCCAAGACACATAACCAGGAAAGATTTTAAGCTCATTGTTGATCAGCTCATTGTCTGTCAAGATCATGGAGATTATTCTTGGTGGGAGATTTTCAGTCAAGATAACACTGGTGGTTTTGACTTTGCTTTTGGCTTGATGTTATTTATAATTAATTAGTTTATCATTCTTTTTGTAAAAGGTATTGAATGAACCCTAAATTCCTTATTACTGTTCTACAGAATCTAAATATGTCTTAGAAACTTTTCTGGAATGGAAATATTTTCCACAAGTGTCATGTGTGCTCTGTCAAGAACGGATTTGTAGTCTTGCAGTATAAGCAAGCTCAAGATATATGTTCCAAAAAATGTAAATATTTAATTTCAGTACCAGCTATTAATATTTTGAGATTTGATGACAGAATTTTCCTGTAGGACTCCCCTTGTTTCTTAAGCAGACTCACCAGATCTATATTTGATTTTGCTTACTTAGTAAATGGGTATGTTAGGTAACTTCAGTGAATTCAGTGGGCTTAGCTCCCAGCTTAGATTTTCAGCACTGATTTGAATGGAATTGGCTATTTTTGTATTATTTTATATGAGATTTGAATTAAAAATTAATACCAGTTAATTATAAGAATTCCTGATTTGAATTGCATATCCTTTTGGTAAATATTCAAAATTATTATTGAATACTGTTTTGAAGCTGCTGTTACGTCTTTAGAATATAAGAAAATGCAGTTAAAATGGAATATTGTTATTTTAATTTTAATAATTGATTTTTCAATTGTTTTTATTTTTGGTCTATATTCTCACTTTTACTGACATAATGTCTGAAATATACTCAAATGCATGTTGCTGCACTCAGCTTAATTATCTTTATTTGACCACTTAAATAAGGCAGAATATTTTCTTCCCATTCTATGTCTTGCCAGTCAGGTACATTTTACTGTTAAAATCTTGAAGACAAGCTACTAAACCAAAAACAAAAGCACCAGTCAATACCTTGGAGCTAAATGCATGCAGGCATGTGGGGAAATATATAAATTATTCCCTGGAGTTAAATAATGGATGTATTTATTATCATGCTATGTAAGTGCCACAGTTCACATGTGATGTTCTCTGGAATTAAAGCAATGATGTGCTGTACTTGAGCACATATATTTTAGTTATGCCTTTTGAATTCTTAGGAGTTCATTTCCTTTCCCTTGCTCAAAGTTAATGAACTTTTTTTCAACTGAGTTGACTGGCTGACCTGTTAGTTTTGGTTTAACTTCAAAATTATGTTAATTTTTCAAATTCCTCTTGAATTTTCCTTGATTTCAATGACCAATTGCCTCCAAGTTTCATTTGACCAAAATTAATAATTACACTTCATTATGCTCAAAGTCTGACCTTTTTAATCTGCATATTTCTTGTAGGCTCTGCTGGCTTATTTCCACCACAATACATTAGAATGGAAAACTATTAGAAATATTGATTTATCATTTATAATACCCAAGTGATATATTGAAATGAAATTTGGATGCCATCCAGCCCTCAGATAACATTGGCATTGTTGGATGGAGCTGCATGATCTCATCCTAATTAATGTGCTGGTTCCATGTGAAAAGCACAGGGAAAATAGCCCTGGGAGCTGGTCAAAAGCAGGAGCTCAGCAATGAAGGCTGCTGAGGGTTGTGACTGTTCCACTGTGCCACCTTTAATATTTAATATTCCATATACAGAGAAATCAGCACTTGGCTTTCTCTCCCCTCCTTTTTGGTTTTCCCCCTGCCTCAGCATCACCTTGCTCTGGAGCTGTTCTGGGCAGGCTGTGGCCCACGTGCATGGTGGGGCTTGGTCCAGCTCTGTGCTGCTTATCCTGCACTGCACCTCCTGCAGCAAAAGCTTCTTTGAACCAGGTGGAGTTCAAATCAAAGGAATTCAAAAGCATTTATCTCAATTGCTATGTGTTCTTCCCATGCTAAACCTGTGATCCCCACCACCTCCTGCACATTCATCCTAGTACCTCCTGTAATTTGGAAACTTCAGAAAATGAAGGTGCTTTCAGTTAGCATGGTAATACTCTGTGGTTTTCATTGCCACAGTGAAACTGAGAGCTCTCAGTACATATTTAGGTGTCATGGTTCAAATGGGAGAGCCTTGGGTTGTGGTTGTATAATATTTATTGACTATTTCAACAGCACAAATGCTTTACAAAATCCTGGCTGCTGGTTTTCCCAGGTCTTACTTGGGTTCACTCCACTAGTTCAGAGTGCCCTGTATGTAGGGTGGTGTCTATAGTAATTTATTTTAGTCTCCATTTATTTGAGCTTTTTATATTTTTTCCCTGCTACCAATCAATCCAACAGCCATTGGACTTGCAGGCTTGGTTTCCATATTGGCTTTTTTTTTGTTTTTCTTTTTCAAATGCTCTGTCCTTTTCTCTGTGAGGCTTCTGAAGCTCCTCTTTGTTCCCTGTGTGTGGAAGGCAGTGGAGGGGAGCTGTCCCCAGGCTGAGGTGCAGGGAGTGGGAGTTCCCCTCTGATTTCCCAGTGATTGAGCTGCCTGGGCTTCAGGGAGTTGGGAAGGGCTAGATTTTTATGGTTGATATGTTTTTGGTCATTTGTCATAAAATCATTATAACCAAGCTGTTTACTGGTCTGAATACTTCATTACTGCAGGAGCAGGGAATGGCACAAGCTGTAGTTTGTGCTGAATATTCATGTACAAATAGAAAATAGGTGGTGCTTTTTTTTTTTATGAGAATTTTACCTTAAAAATACCCATTTTATTTTTGAAATGACAGAACTTGTTTTATTTTAATCATAATGTATGACAGAATAGTAATAGTTTTATACCCTTAATGCATATTTCAAAGTTGGATTGATTTAATTCTAATGGTCATCTGTTCATCTCATGTTTTAGAGACCGTTGGACTGTTCATGGTTTTATAAAGATTTAACAATTTCTTTTTAATACTTGAAAAATTGCTTTTCAATACTTGAAAAAACAAGATGGAAAAAGTCAGTTTAATTTGTTCATGGGCAAAAGAAAGGAAGCACTCAGATTGTAAATATAATAAGTTTGTCTTTTTAAAAACACTTTAAATCTTCTAGGAGCTCATTTTATTTTTAGGCAATTATTTAAAGAAAACTAACACAAACCCACAAATTTTCATTTCCTAATTCTCACATTGTCCCTTCCTGCTCAGGTGCTTGTTAAAAGAGGTGAAGTGTTGGATGAAAAAGCATAATTTTGGGTTTGTTTTGCTATTAGAATTTTGATATATTATATAATATTTTAAGCTTGGCACTCTGCTTCTCAGGTATAAGTCTGTTTTGAGTGCTATGCCCACACTTACCATAGAGATGGATAAAACCAGAAAATTACTCTTTCAATTCTATTCTACATGGTTTCTGTTGTAAAAGAAACCATCTATTTATCATGTTTGTTAGAGAAGAGCTCCAATTAGTTTGACTTCATGAAAAGCAACAGACTTGGATGGCAACAAAAAAAAATAATCCACAAGTGAAAAATTGCAGTTTAGAAAAGTAAAAGATTTTTTTTAATTTGGGAAAACAAAAATAAAAGGCTTTGCAAACTCTAGTGTAACTGTGAATTATTAGGTAGTGTGACAGTACAGTGTTTAAAAAATGAAGAGGAAAATGCATTTTTATATGCTGTGCTAATAGAAGCTACACTCAGCAAATGAGTGCCCAACAGAGTGTGCACAGTGGTGTTAGCAGCTGGCATGGGGGACCTGCCATGGAAACACTCTCCAGGCTGGCATGACTGCATACAGATTTATGTGAGTCAATATAATGCAAAATCTGTTAATACAAGGACAGAGTTTTGGACAGATTTGTGATTCACGTCCTCTTACTGCATTACATGCTTTAAACCTAAGACCAGAAATATCCAAATCCCATAGTTACACTAAAACCAATTAATTTTGATCATTCCCAGGTGAGCAACTTAATTCTAACATGTTAAAAGAATGATTTTATATGTTCATAATAAAATGGTGGCCTGGCTACACTTTTGACCAGTTGTCATGAAAGACAGATTGTCACTCCAAGCCTTCTGCTCAGAAAGGATTTTATTCAGAATGCAGAGTGTTCCTTAGCTGGGTGAGCTCACGCTGCTCCCATGAGCCCAGGTTGGCATGCAGGGCTTGGGGACAGGGCTACCACTCCCAAAGCAACTCAGCTTGTCCAAATTTAATCACAAAATTACTCCTGTAGCGAAGATTTTTGAGTAGTTTTTATGCTTTGCGGGTATCTCATAAATGTTATGACTGTACCTTTATAAAATCAGGTGTCTGAGAGAGATCCCCCTCTGCTTCCAGAGTTCCACTCAGCTCCCAGTTCTTCCAGCTGATGTTGTAACTGGGAGCTGAGTGACTGAATTCAGGAGAGAGCTGCTGCAGTTTCATTGCACAGGAGAAACTCATGAACTGCTTCATCTGCTCTTTCCCTACAGCCCCAAACATGTTGATACTCAGTGGTTTTCATTGCCACAGTGCAACTGAGAGTTCTCAGTACATATTTATGTGTAACTGTTCAAATGGAAGAGCCTTGGGTTGAGGTTTTATGATATATTGCCTATTTCAACAGCACAAATGCTTTACAAAATCCTGGCTGCTTGTTTTCCCAGTCCTTCTTTGGGTTCCCTCAACCAGTTCCGAGTTTTTAACTTAAATTGTGTTAATGACCCAGCTTCAACAGAATTGTGAGATGATTTTAGGGATGCATCTCACAAAGGTCTTGTGCAGGTGGGAGGAGGCAGAGCAGAGGGCTGGGAGTCCTGTAAGAGCCTCCCTGAGGAGGCAGAGCCTCTAGCTCTGTGCCTGGCCTTCAGGCAGTCACCTACAGCACGTGGCAAGGCTGGTGACTGGGCCTTTGCCAAGAGTGGGGAGCAGAATGTATGGAAGGGAAGGGAAGCCATGTCCAGCAGAATGGGCACAGGCTGTGTCACTCCAATTCTGTAAAGGCCTTTATCCAAAATGAGGGTTCTGAGCAGCTGCACAAGAGGGTGCAGACAGGTGTCAGTTCTGGTGATGGGGATCTCACTGCCATGCAGATAAGAGATGATTGCTTTCTAGGACAGCCCAAACTATGGAATGTCAGTATATTGAGGGAAGTTTAGCTACCTAAAAATTGAATATGATTATTCTACTTTTTTCCCCATTTATTTTCTTGTTCTGCCTTTTCCTGCTTCCATCTCAGCAGATGGGGATTCTGCATAGAACTGGGCAGTGTTCCCTCCAAGCAATGTTATTCCTAAGTTATCCTTAGTCATCCCTAAAAGCTTAATGTTAAATAATGTTAAATAATGTTATTCCAAGGCCAAGCAGATGATGTCTGCTCATAAGGCAGTTACTGTGAACAAGGGACACATGAAAGGTCCTATGAATATGGAGTTACTCAAGTCCCCATTTAACTGAAGCCCCTAAATTGTACAGTCCACCTGAACTCACAGTAAACCTTGCTAAATCTGGAAATTTAGAATGAATGAACAGCAACAACAAAAAAAAGAGGGTTTTCTTCAAAATGAGAAACACACTGTGTTTCATAAATGGAATCTATACCAACACTTAAGCATTGTCTGTTTACTTCAGTGTATAGGAAATAAGTAACTTTCAATTATATTTACTTTTGCTTTGAAATCCTAGTGCTCTGAATAAAATACAAGGGTATTTTTATTGTTCAGAGAAAAGTATTCCATATATGAAGTATAATCTAGAAGCTTGTCTGAATATTTGCTGAGCAAATTAAGGTCAATATTCACCCTATTGCATGGGGAGTTAGTATGCAATTTGTTAGTCTAGAATAATATATATAATTTCTTAGCACTGTTCTGAAAATCCATCCTTTGCTGTCTCAGAGGTCAAGCTAGGTAATCCTGAAGCCAATTAACTTTTGGAAGAATGAATTAATTTATGAGAAATGTACAGTTTGGGCTGGGCAGTCTGTATTGCACTGGAGAGTACAATATGGAGTGGCCTGGGAGAGAAAACCTCGTGGAGCTGTAAAGCTTTTGACAGAAGCACAGGGTGGTGTGGGGTGGAAGGGACATTAAAGATCATCCAATTCCACCCCTCCAGACCCCACCTCCCACTAGAGCAGGGTGCCCCAGCCATTCCCCTGCCCTATAAAATGCATTCTGCCTTCAGTAGGGATTTGCAGACAGTGCTTGTGTTTTGATCTTCGCAATGACAGAAGATAATTCCTTTTGAGTAGGTTAGAAGGAGGCCTTTAGCTCAGTCTCTGGCTCTGCCAGCATGTGAAATGGCATCTTGTCTTGCAGCCTTCCTGCTAGTGTGCCTCAGTCTACTTTCCAGTAGTTTCACTGAAACTCTGAAGTGCAAATAAAACACGTTATTTGGAAATATCCCATGTGCAGCTCTGTGCAGTTTGAAATAAGATATTTAGAGAGAGACAAATTCTAAGAGGGCTACAGGATTACAAATCACAATGTAATTTTAAAGTTGTAATGAGAATAAGTTGCACAGGAAGGTCTCTTAACAATTATTGTTGTGAAAATGAAGTAGCACAGCGTTAATGTTTCATGTATTCTGTGAAAGATGATAATAAACTCTACTGCTTTGACCTTATTAATGTTCTGTAATTTGACTTGCTGGCAATTCACATTTTTCTTTGGTTACAGCCTTAGTAACCTCTGAAGAAGAGGTAGAACTGACAGTCAATCTAAACATAACTGAATGGTGAAAAGGTCAGAAATATCAAGAATGATAATTCTGATACCTCCTTCTCATGACAAAGGTAGTAGCAAAAAGGCACAGTGTGTGTGTGTTGAAATAACAAAGCTTTTTACAAGAATTTTTCTGTTATTTATAAACAAAACCACACTATTCCCTTGTAGCTCATTCAATACTCAGCAGTGTGGGTTTTTTCCCCTTTTTGTAGAATCATTGACTAGTTTAGGATGGGAAAAAAAACCTTTAAGACCAAGTCCAAGTGCTGCCAAGGCCACCACTAAGGCATGTCCCCAAGTGCCACATCTGCACCTTTTAAAATCCCTCCAGGGATGGTGACTCGGGCAGTGCCCTGGGCAGCCTGACCACCAGAGGGTGAAGAATGTTTTCCTAATGGCCAATTCCAAGTTCTCTTGTCCTGTCCCTTGCTCCCTGGGAGCAGAGCCCACCTGGCTGCACCCTCCTGGCACGGAGGTGCCGTCAGTGGCAAGGTGTCCCCATGTCCTGTCCAGGCTGAGCCCCCCAGGCTCCTCCAGCCCTTCCTCACAGGCCATGAGCTCCAGCCCCTTCCCCAGCTCTGTTCCCTTCCCTGCACCCCTGCAGCCCCTCCGTGTCCCCCATAGTTCAGGGGCTGACACGGGCCAGAGGCCACCCCTGGCTCTGCTTCAGCCCCTCTCCCCCAGCAGCCCTGGGCCCTTTCTGCTGGGAGCCTTTCCACACTCTGCCCCAGCTGGGAGCTGCAGGGGCTTCTTGTGGCCAAAGGGCAGCACCTGGCAGGCACTTGGGAGCCTCATTTTGCCCTAGAAGTGGCAGCATTTTATTTTGGAGTACCCCTGCTCTACAGCTCCCTGAAGGTGGCTGTGGCCAGGTGAGGTCAGGCTCTTCTCCAGGGAACTCCCGACAGAATGAGAGGACACAGCCTTGAGCTGCACCAGGGGAAGTTTAGGGTGGACATCAGGAAAAGATTCCTCACTGAAGGAGTGACTGGGCACTGGAATTGTCTGCCCAGGGAGGTGCTGGGGTCTCTGTCCCTGGATGTGTTTAAGAACAGCCTGGATGTGGCTCTCAGTGCTGTGGTTCAGGTGGTGAGGAGGTGCTGGGTCATAGGTGGGACTTGATGATCTCAAAGGGCTTTCCCAACCCTGTGATCCTGTGGGTCTGTGGACCAAACTACAGATGAAGGAATCTGAATTTTACACTCCGCTGAAGCTTTTTCAGTTCCACAGCAAAGATATTTCCTACTACATATTTTGGCTATGAAATTGAATACATATTTTAAAATACCATAATCTGGAATCAGCCTGAAAGTTTCAGCTTTTTTTTTTCTTAAAACAAAAACTTCAGATTTTCCAGGAATTTACAGAACAAAGTTGTGGTATTGAACGTGAAGGGCAAAGGTCTGATTAACATCTTAACAACATTCTTTGATTTCTACTTACTTGACTGAACACTGAATCAGTGTACTTTGTGATACTGAGCAATGTCATTGATCAATTTATTCCTGCACCATTGCAGAGTGAAATGAGTAATCAAGCCTCCTAAAAAAATAGACTTTGTTCTTGGGGGGTTTTTTTGAGGCATATGTCAGTATGTTAATGGAGATAAAGAGCATATAACATGTATCTTAATTTCCATGTGCAAATACACACATCAATAAAATCTACTTTTTTTTTCTTTTTTTTTCTAAATCCAATTATTTTTTGTTAAAGTCTTTAGCTTGGTATAGTTTTGGGATAAGAAAGTAAAATATTTTGTGGTTTCCTGTTCGTAAATCCAAATCTTTGGCAATCCCTCTCTCATTCCAGCATGCTTCTAAATGTAAAGAATGTAGGAAGCTGCTGAGAATGGTACAATGTGGTATTTTTCACAGCTGGTTTTATACAGATTGGCATAGTGTACTGATTAATGGTGACAGTGGAGATACTGTGTAGAATGCTTTTGGATCCAAAAGTTTTGCTGAAAATTTTAAATTATATTTAGGCTGTTTCTCTGACACCTTTTCAATTGTAGATGAAGTTTTTATCCTTCAAGTGTGTGTGAATGAGGGTCTTAACAATCTGAAAGTGCAATTTCATATCCAGTCCTTCTCATGTAAAATGGAATCCATGAAAGAAGGCCAAGACAAACATCCATGGCAGCTGAGAAGTTCACATTGTTTTGCCAAGTGAGCTGAGCAGTACCTGCACAGTTCCTTCTGCAGCAGCTGGATCCTTGGGAGGCCAGACATAGTTTTGGGAAGCAATTTTGAGATGTTGAAGCTTTCAGTTCCAGCAATATTTAATAAATTTACCATATAATATGTGTGGGATAAAAGTCTTTAGGCCAGTTCATGATGTGTTGTAGTTAAGGAAATATGTAAACAGCAGTGACATCAATTCCAGGTGTTTTGGGGATGGTTCCATTTTTCCTTCTCAGCCACTATAACACATTTGAAGATGTTTTCTTACTGAGACAATATTGAAATTCTTTCCAGTGTCATATACTTTTTATGACTTCAGAGTAGCTATGTAACATCATAGGAAATAATATCAGAACACATAAAGATTCACAAAACAAAGACTAATGACTCAAAATAGTATTTTTTAATAAAGACTGACCATTTAGTTAAAGAAGAAGTGCATTCATTCTTGGAAGAGATTAGCTGAAAGTCTTTGAAAATTGAAATTTTCTGAGCTTAGGAGATGGTGTCAGAAGCCTGATTATGGACAGTGCTTGTGGTACTGATGAGCCACAGCTGCACAAACAGTTCCAGCTTTCAGCTGTAGAATGCAACTTTGCCATATTTGCCAAAATTAGTTTTTAACACAACTTTGTGGATTCATGAAAAGCTTTTCTCAGGCTCTTGCTTTGCACTTAGAAGTGCTGCTTTTCATGCTTTTGCCTTCACAACTCTGCACACATCTCTCATCTCCGTGCCATTTTATCCCCAAGCACACCTCCAGCCCACACAAACCAGAAGTTACACAATTTTTATTGTTGCACATCATTTACAATTTAATGCTGAATCGAAAATCTGAGCCTGCAGAAAATGTTCTCTATGCTGAAGAAATGAACCCTACACCAGTTTGAGGTGGGGGTGGTTCTTGAGGTGGATGGTTCCTCATCAGGGAGGGGTCTCTCACTGCTCTCAGTTTTGCCTCTAAGTCCAGGTATCTCACACCTGGAATGTAGAACCTGAGAGTGATTTGAAGATGCTGAGAGTGAGGAAGATACTCATTGAAATACTAGAGGAAACTTATATACTTATAATATTTTTACCAAAATTGTCTGGAATTGACTTTCAAAGAGTTGTGTTTACTGTGCTGTTGTCATTTGCTCTGCATTCCTTAGAAATCCTTAATTTGGAGCAGTAGGGTGAGGAATAGTATTTCACTTAGCCAAATATATATTACAACAATTTTCTAGGATGTCTTGTTTGGCAGCTACTGTTATTTTCTACAGTGTTCAAATGACAAATTAGATTACCACATAAATTATACCATTAGTTTGTTATTAGTTTGTAATTAAAAATGACTTAATCTGTACTTTATGGATTTTACAGATGGAAAAAAATAGTCTCAGTGAGAGCTGACTGTAGTCACATGGAAATGGGCTTTGAATAAAGCAGAAGAGCAGCGTGGTTGATAAATTAATTAAATACAGATGTACATAGCTGTGATTGCTTGGAATTTGTAAACAGCCAAGCAGTTGACACAGGAACACATGGATGCTCATTCCAGCACTGCAGAAAGCTCTCTTGTAAGGTTGTGTGCTCTCATTTGTGCTTCTCAGAAAACACGACTGCAAATCAAAAAGAAATGGTAGGTTTGTGTCAAATGTTACACAATGCATATTCCATGGGGAATTCTCAGCCCAGTCTGAAAGGGAAGATATGAGCTGCTGCTGCTTTTCAGTGTTAGCCTGGGTGAGCAGGAGCTCATCTCACATGTTTATTCATAAATCCTCTTTATGTGAGTGCAGCATGGGTCCTAAAAAGTGTCAGGAATGTGTTTAATGAAGGAGAGGAGGGGAACTGAAGGGTATGTGCTAGATCTTTAAAGCCCACTGGCATTCATAAAGCAGATACAGGTGGGACATAAACTGCAGAATTAGATAGGTGAGGAACTTGCTTATAAAATCAAAACGTGTTTTATATTGCTGGATCTGAAAAGTTTGAACAGCAGCTTTTAAAGGTAAAGGTACATTCCAAGAATATTCTTTGGTTTAATGTGCATTATAAGCACATTTATGCAATCCAAGAAATATTATCTCTGTTTTCATTTGAGATGTAGTAGCAGAAAAGTAAAATGGTAAATTCCATGATCACTTTTTCTTTTCGAACTTCCCTTGGAAAATGCATTTCAATAGTGGAGAACAGAACTGGCTTCTCTCTCAGTGACACTGCACAAGGACAGGACAGTTTCTTTAGGAGTGGTGATGACCTGACTTTGTCACTGTGGCTTTGGGCTCCCCTTGTGTTCTCACTCTGTGAGCACCCACAGCTGCTGCAGGCACTGCTGCACCCACATGGGCTGAGCTTTGTTACCTGGCTGAGTGAAATCTGAGCTCCCTCCTGCCTTCACTGGAGGCCTCACAGCAGTTTCAGACCCCTTGGCAGCTGCAAGGGGCATGGTGGGGTTTGAGGTGGCTTTGGGTAGGTTTACTACAACAGATCTGGGCAAGGAAGGTAGCCTGGGCAGTACTGAAACAGAAATCTGTCTGTTCACAGAGCTGCTCAGTAAAACCCTCAAGAACACCCCAGGAAAATTGTGAAATTCCGCATGGCTTCAGTGGTGCAGGCTTGGCTTCCATCATCCTGGGCAAGGCTTCCTATCCCTGCTTCAGGGTTTGATTAACTCTGTTCCCTTCACTGATGGGGGGAACCTCTCCTAGAGCACAAACAGGCTGGGGGGAAACTTTATTTCATGGATTATTTTAATATTCAACAGAGGGGACATCAGGGCTGAAGGAGTAAATAGCTGCACTTGGTAGGGAAGGTGTGGTTTGTTCCAACAGCCTGAATGACTGGATATTGGTGTGTGCATTTCTAGTCCTTCACAGATGTTTAAGGACCATTAAATTCCAGTCATTATTTCATTTTTAGAGAGTAGAAGCCTTTGATCATTGGGTGGCTGGCTGATACACTCCTCAGCTTATTTGACAAAGGAAAACACTCATAAATTTTCTTTTGAAAGTACTGGGATAAAATATATATATATTTTGTGTCATTTAGTTAATTGTATGCTCCTGGCATTACCAGACATGATTATGGAATCATGAAAGACAAGAATGAAGCCAGTATCAGACATGATTGTGGCATTAGGGAAATGCAAACCTGCTGCCTTGCAATATCCCATGAAGTGGCTCTGCAAAGTTCCATGGGTGTCTGGAAACATCCCAAGTAAAAATATCAGAGAGAGCTGATAGTAATTGTGCAACACTAGAAGCCTTCAGCAATGTAATTTATCATCCTTCAGAAAAACATTTCATCAAAGGTCCTCGTCTGTGCACCTCACAGAAACAGCAGGAGCCTAAACGTGGCTGGTATTTGTCACAGAAATCTCAGATTGAATGCAAACTTCAGACTGAACACATCTCAAGACTCATCTAGATTAAGGAGGTATCTTAAAAATCTTTTTGTAATGTGGCTTGTTGGTTTGCTTATTATGAGTATCCTGGAGTGAGTGTGTATCCCACTTCAGGCAAGTGGAAAGGTTAAAATAATAATTTAGCAGAATAAATAGCTCTTGTTTAGGAAAAGAAGGGGGAGGAAGCACAAGGTAATTTAAATGCTTGTGTTTTAGTTTTTAAAAATAATGGGTACTTGAAGTTTGCCTCTTCCTGAAGGAGAGAGTAAATTTACATGTGATAGCAAGAGCTGTGGAATTTGTATTTTAATAGATGGAAAAAAGTGATTCAAGTGAAATATGTACAAACTTGGAGTGGGAAGGGAAGGTTCTGTTTTTAGGACTACTTTGTGCCACATGGTAAAAGTTCTTACCTGCCAACCCAAAAAAAAAACTCAAAAAAAAATCAAATCTCTTCCTTAAACTTTAAAGCAATTCTGCTTTTAATGATGTGTGTCTTAAAATGTATCCTTTCAGTACAAGAGTAAATAATTTTATATACACTTGGAATATGGTTTTGGTATATTTAGCTCCAGCCTCTAATCTGGATGTACTATTTATGATGTAAGTACTTTCAAGGAAAACTAAATTTTGCACTGTTGAAAGTGAGATCAAAATTAGATGTGTCATAATACTGAAGTCATGCCTAAACCCTTTGAGAATGGTTTCTTTAGAAAATAGAAGTTATGTGTAACTATATGAACACATATAGATAACTACACAGTGTATATCTATATATATGTATATATACTTGCATGTATCTATCACTCAGTATCTACATATTAAAAAAATTAATTAAATCACATTAGAAATATTTTCTTGCTGACAAGCTTTAAGTTAGAACTGTCCCTGTCTGTCACTGAGGGCATTCCTTCCCTGGCAGGGGACTACCAGTATTGTATGTGAATTAAAAATATCTTCCAACTGGGGGCTCAAGGAAAAACCTTCAGCCTGAGAGAAGAGCTAACAGCTACACAATTAGGGTAGGAAATAAATAAAAAAGCAGCCTGGATTGTGTTTTTGGAAGCCTCTGTGGGCTGTTTTGTGCTGTGAGTTGCTGTATGGGGCTGGAGACCTTGAAGATCTGTTTTTTATTCCTCTCACCTAAAAACCAGCAAAGTGGAGAATTCACATGGTATTCAGGAAGAAGAAATCCAGTTTCTCAGGCTGACACTTTCTTAAAGCTGTGAATCTTGATGTTTTAATCTCATGCACTTTGGTCGTGCTTGATATTCATAACTGGTAGGTTTGATAAATTTTTAACAAGGAAGTAGAAGATGATGAGAAAGCACAAGGGGAGTTTTGCATTTTGCACCTTGTACTCAAGCCATCAGGTTTAATTTTCACTTTTTGCACCAAGGATGTTCCTTGGAGGAAGGTTGACTAGATCTCATGTTGCCCTAAGCTGGCTTTAATCCATTAAGGTAAAAGAAAAACCCAAACCTTGCAGAATTAGCTTTCAAAAACTTCAATTTTAGTGAAGGCAACGATATCAATGTTTGAGATCCAGAAGAGATCCATTCAAAACTAATATATGTTTTTACTCATAACCTGTGGGATAAATTTCTTGTAATTTCTGCATAAGTAAAATAACAGGTATATCAAGATGGGAATACAGTTCAAATGTATGCCTTGCCCTAGTTGTGTTATGGAAAGAAAATCTAATAAAAATAGATTAAAAGAGAAGGCCGATCAAAATTGGAACTGAGACACCAGCTAGGAAGCACAATTCAATTTATTTTAATTTTTAGTATTCTTAATCTTTTATTCATAATTCAGAAAATTATATTAATATGAGATTGGAGTTCCTGAGTCGATTTGAAGGAAACCATGAGCTGCCTTTCTGCAATTGCAACTGTTTTCTTTCTGTTGCATGGGCCTATTTCAGTGAATGTGTGCTAACTTTCACACAAGCATCACAATTATGAGTGTGCTACAAGTTCTTGTGTTTACTCAGGGGCACACATGGGCTCTAACATTCTCATTAAGGATGGATTAGAACTGATGACTGTAGAATGATGACACCAGTTAATGGCTCAGGAGCATTTGGATAACTCACTCTGGATTTACTGCCTTCATGAGTGGGAAGGAGGAGGGAGAAGCAGACAAGTTGTCTCTGATGAAGTCTTGGGTGTGGGCTGTACACAGAATTCTGCTGCTGTGGGTGATGCCACTGGATTCACTGCCTGGAAGGATCCAGTGCTGGCCCAGCTTTGCACAGCCAGAGCTGCTGGAGCTGCTGCTGCCACGGGGCCTCGTGATCAGGAGTGTCACTGGCGTCAGAGGAACGTTTCTCGTGCCTCCTGCACAGTTTGGGAGGGGGTTAATGTAAATGCTTTCCTGTTATTCTGAGCACCTTCATTCCCTGTGAACGTCCTGTGCAGGGAACTTGGGATGTTTGGGCACTGCAACTCCTTGCATGCCTTTGCAAATGGTGATGGCTGGTGCATGGAAATACTGCAGGTTAAGAGAGAAGGCACACACAAATTGCAGTTACTGCTGTGGGAGCTGTTCTTGATGAAACTATATCATAAGGAAAGGATTTCACAAGAATTTTGAGCTCTGGTTTATGTTATTTAGGAGCTCCTGCTTTTGCCATCTGTGTATTTGCACTTATTATTATTTAAAATCTATTGCTATTTCATAAGGTAAAATTACAAATGTATTGCTTATTTTCAAAGGGATATAGCACCTTTTTAATTTAATTCCTTATGTATAAAGTTCTATTAATTAAAATTCTATTAATGTGTCAAATTAAAATAAGAGAACCTAAGAATTACTAAGATTGTTGACTTTGTTTAAAAAAATTTCAGGTTCAAGCATTTTTTGGGAGCATATTGCTGCTGCTGTGTCTGCTGTCATGACACAAGTTGTTGCTCCATTTATTTTAGGAACCTTTGTTTGGCACATCAGGCACGTGTGATTTGTAGTGAAAATTCCATGTTTTGGAGCACAGGTTCAGGTTGGCTCAGTGACAGAGTCAGGAGGGCTCCCTGCCTGTGGGCACAGCCCTAACAAATAACTCTGGCAAGTTAGTAATGACAAGGGGGTGGCCAAACTTTGACCACTGGGCTAAATTAAGATTTGGGAACGATTAGAAAAATACACATTTGCTTCCTCTATTTAAGGAAACTAACTTCTAACTCAGGAGTAGGAGAATCAATTGCAGTAAAGCCCCACATCTTTGTAAAAAGCTGTAATTTTTGGCATTATTGTAATTATTATTGCAATTATTAAGGATTCACCTGCTTCAGTAGTGTCTTTAAAATCTTTTGGCACCCTTCTATCTTCATAGCATAAATTCAATAACTTGTTTGGTGTTATTGTTGTTCTGTGTTTATTTTAACTGGGCCATGTCTTGCAGCCTTAGTTCAAAATGTGTGAACAGTTTCAGACAAGCAGATTTGTTTCAGATCCTGATTTCTAGAATAGGAATGATGTTTTCTGTAATGAATGCATGAATAAATTGTTTTGACACATTGACAAAAAACTTTCATGGAAATGGAGATAAAGTTCTTAGGGAAATACTTCTGTATAAAATACCCCTAATGAGGGCATGCAAGTTTTTATTGGTTTTTGATTCTCCCTTCACATCTGGATCAAATGAAAATAATTCAGGAAGCATAGATGTCCTTCCTGGAGCTCAGTTTCTGGAAATTCAAGTTATAATGATATAGAATACTCTCTTGGCATTAGGGGATGTAAGTGATAAAGATTTTCTTTTGATTTTTCATTGAAACCATTGGAGAGAAGCAGTGGTATTTATGTGGCATTGCTGGTGGAATGATGCATGGTGGTGAGGGATGAAACTTATCAACAGTTATTTTAAAAATACACAAAATGATGAATATACATGCTTGCCTTCGTGTCTCATCATTCATTCCTTGCAATCTCTTTTTAACTTCTAAGAACACTGAAATTGATTCTTAGCATACTAAAATTAATAATTTTGAGTTACTGTTAAAGACCAAATGATGTTCAATATGGCAATATGAATATTATGCTGACTGCAAGCTCCTATTGGCTTCATTGGAAGCAAATCAATAACTCTGAAAGGCAGAGCTGTGCTGCTCTCCAGCTCTGATCACCTCCTGATCAATTCAGTTGCTGATGGGAAATGTTATGTTTGGTCAGATAGATTGTTGAATAAACTAGAAAATGCTGTTTAGCACGAAGGAAAGCCTGCACAGAAAAGTTAACTGAAAATATCAAATAGACAGAAATGGAATAATTATCTGTTCTCAGCAGTTTTGTTCATTTAATATATTAAATTAGGCGAAGCATTTAAACCGGTTTCCATGGCATATTATTAGAATTTGTGGATGGGAGAAGACAGTCTGTAAAAAGACTAGCATTGGGATTGCTGCTGGGGATAGCTTTAAAAATAGGGGACAAGGCATTTTTCTCTCTCCTGAGAAATGGGGTGGTGTGTCACTGACATATTTGCTGAAAAATACCTTGGCTAAGATTTCCTTTTGAGAAGCTGAGGAGCCTCAGAAAAGAAATGTGAACAACAACTGTCTGATGGCTGTGGAATGTGGAGATGGTTTACCAACAGGTGCATCTTTGATTGGTTGGTCCATGTAGATTGTTTTTATTTGATGACCAATCCCAGTCCAGCTGTGTCAGACTCTCTGGGCAGTCACAAGATTTTATTATTCATTCCTTTCTAGCCTTCTGATGTCTCCTTTCTCTTTCTTTAATATAGTTTTAATATATAATTTTCTTTTAATATAATATATATCATAAAATAATAAATCAACCTTCTAAAACATAAAGTCAAGATTCTCATCTCTTCCCTCATCCTGAAAACCCTTAAACACCAACTCAGTGGTGGGGAAAAAAAAAAACCAAAACCAACCCAGTGAAATAAACAGAGCAAGGGTGAATAGTAAGAATGGTATGTGATTCAATAACAGCCCTGGATTGCATTTTTGGGCAGCTAATGAAGCACAGAGCCCAACTCCACTGCTGCCATCGGTCAGGGCATGGCCCAGTCCTGCTCCAGCAGGAGGGGCACTGGGCAGGGAGGGGACTCTGAGCAGTGAATGTGCTCCAAAATGGACACTTCTGGTGAACAAGTCCCACAAGGGGGAGGGATGGAGACACTGGGTTTGGTTTTTTTGCCAATCCCAGGCTGCACAGGTGCTGCTGCATCTCTTGCAGGGTCCTGCCATCCGTGGGGGCTGATCTGTTCATTGTTTGCTGCAAAGGCACGAGCAGAGACTTCACCACGATCACATTTTCAACTCCAACACTTCTAGTCCTGTGCCAATACTTTTCTTAATAGATTTATGCTGTTCCAAATCTTGCCAAGCTGGAATTATTGTTGTTTTCTTATTTGAAATATTTGTGGTTTGAATTCTTAATGGTGCAGTTCAATTTGTTCCATGTGTCCTAATTATGTTGCTTCCTCACAGATCTTTAGGTTTCTTTCTGTGGAAATTTGCATTTCCATTTAATATCATTATCCTAATGACCACATATGATCATTGTTTCAGTTGCTAATTATTTTAAACAGGTAATGTATAAACTTGTCATTTGATTTAAAAAATAAACCTATCTTAAATATGGCTTAATTTTGCTAAATTTTGCCAAGGGTTGTTTGAAATTACTTTCTCCTATCATCATAACTTCAGTCGGAACTATTTTTATTTTCTTTATAAATCAAAACTGGTTGGGAAATGTGTAATGAGAATTTGGTAGCTATCAAAGATAGATGTATAAAAGATCAAAAACCAGATATCTGGCTTAATCCAGCTTGAGAATAAATGGAATGCTTTGCTGAAGAAAATAAAACAAATCCAGATTCTGCTTCAATACCAATAATGCTACAGAGATCACTGTAACGGGTGGGATGCTTTTGTTCCTGGACTTCACTAGTGAGTATCTCAGGGTTTTGAATTCCTCAGATTTTCCTCTGCCATGCCAGAAAGGAAAAAGAGATGAAAAGAGCCATAGGGTTGTGTTTAACTAACCTGGCACTGTTCCATCAGTCATTCTTTTGACTTATGAGGAGCTGGCACCTCCTGGTTTCCTCACAGCTAAAAGGACTTTGGTGCCATTTTCCAGAGGTTGCACAGGGTGGAGATGCAGAAATGTGGTGGCCAAGTCTTTCTGGCTGCATGCAAAAAAAAATATTATTTACCAAAATAAAAATCTGAATTTACTTTTTTACAGTACTTGAATTTGAAGGAAATGAATGCTAGCACCTCTCAGATCACAGAGCTCACTGAAATTCTTTTGTTTCCCATCCTCCTTCAGGGAAGGCATCTTGAGTGCACAAGCAAAGTGCAGGAATGTTCATGAGCCCTCTGTCCTGTGCTGATCTCAGTGCCTTGTTTGGGTGTCCAGGGCCTGCATTCCAGCAGGATCCCTGCTGGAGGGATAGCCCTAAATTATTGTCAAACCAAAGCCAAGCAGTCCAGAATGCTCTCCTACTACCTTGCAAAAATAATCCTCCAGATATGTTTCACTCAGAGTTGCAAATGAATTCATCTGATATATTTTGGTGATTTTCTTGACAACCTGTTACAGGACAGACTATTGAAAGTTTTTTCTGAAAATTTATGGTTTTTTTTTTTTCCCTGCAACCATGAATACTTGTTTTTTCCTAGATAATTTTAACTACAGTAATCAGGTTTTCTGGGTGACCTAGCATATTTATATGCATAAAAGGATGGAAATAATCAATGGGGAATGGTAAGAGTAGAGTAAAAAAATAAACTAGATTTACTAGCACAATATGTTATTGACCTAATGAGATTAGATTGTATTCCCAATTGCACTTCAGGGAGTATAATTCAATCTGTACTCACTTGCAGTCGTTTAAAACACTCCTCTTGTTCTTAAGGCTATTCAAATGGCTTCCCCTTCCTTAAAAGCTGAGTTTTTTTCAAAGAGGCACCTACAGCAAGTCTGTCCCTGTTTCAGAAGGGGCTGGGGGTGCCTGGATGGGTCCTGCTCCTACAATTCTCCCACAGCCATAAAATACTGGACTCAGTGGAACCTCAGGAGGTGACCATATCTAATCTTTGAGTGGCTCTAATGCCAGTGGTAAATCAGGCCATTGTGGATTTGTCTAGAAAAGTCTTGAAAACCTCTGAAAAATGGAATCCATATAAAATCTATGGCATGTTCCCCACCTGGTGCAGAGTTTTTCCATAGTCTGCTGGCTCAATCTGCCCAACTGCTCTGATTTGTTGTTTTAAGGAAGCTGAGGAGAGTTTGGCTTTGACAAACTGTTTTACAAGTAGTTGTAGGCTCCTGTAAGGTTTTCTTTTGCTTTTTCTCTGCCAGACTGTGCATGTCTGTACCCTCTCTGTACCCCTTTGTCACCATGGAATCAGCAGGACCTTCTTCAGTTTTACATCTCTCTTAAACTGAAGGAGAATCAAACTGGGTGTGGTTACAGCCTGAGAAAAAAACACTATTTAAATAGCTGATCCAACAGAGGAATTACTCATGAGAATACCTGAAAATATCTGCCTGTATACATTACTTTTTTATACCAGCTGTACTCCTTCTGGTGTTCCTGTCAAGTGTTAACACTAGACACATGAAAAGAGTTGGGAGCTACAGCCTTCTTCATTAATCAGTAATATTAAATTAGTTGGCTAAATATTGCTGTGCTGGCTGGAATTCAAGACAGCCTGAAAAGGATGCAAAACCTGATCTCAGCTTGAATGAAGCTACTGGTCTGAGTTCCCATGAGGGGACGTTTAATGAGGAGGCAAAGCATTTTTGTGGAGGTATTGGCAAATATACTGGGGCAGGAGAATTTTTAGAGCCCTTAGAAGAGCTGTGGTATCTGATTTGGGAATGGTTTGGGAATATTTCAGGTATCCTTTACTAAGAAAGAGCTTTCTCAGACATGGGCAGGATTTTGGGGGTGGTGTCATGGAGAGGCAGGAGCTGGACTCAAGATCTGTGTGGGTCCTTCCAGCTCAGGCTGTTCTCTCATTCTGTGCTTGATTTGCTGTTATTGGGACAGCACTTCTGAAAAGGGCCACGGGGAAAAAAAAGGTATTTGTCAACCAGATATTCTAGGGAGATGTGTTTTAAATCTTAGTATTTAAAGTGTTTGTCTGTGTTTGAAACAAAGTATTGATTGCCACTGTAATCAAAGAAAGATTTTATTGGTTCTCACAAGTTCTTTCCAAGCAAACAAGGTGAGGGTTAGTGAAATGGCTTTCCATGCCACAGTAGGAGTTATATTTATTGATGTTTCCCAGAGTTATCTGGACTTTGTGTGGGATAAAGGCTCTTCTCAATCAAATTTTATGGCCTGGCTTTATGTGACTAATGATTTTGAAAGAGACAGTTTGAAAATAATATTGTATGTTGCTTACATAACTGCATAGATGTTAATATTTATTACACTTCAGATTTTTAGCAATGGGTCAATGAATATCCCAGAATTGTTTGGCTTGTTTTCATTTCATTTCCTATTTTCTGAATCACAGAGCTGCATATATTCTGTGCCTCTAAACTAAAATGTAACTGAGTGTTAAGAATGCTTTTCTTTTCAGAGGTCTGCTGGTCATATGTTTGTTACCAGGGTTTACTCAGCTTGGGAATGGTGGAGTGGAATTACCAAACACTGAATCAATTGTTCTCCTTAATCAATAAATCTGACTCTGAACTGGTTTTAGGGTAAAATCATATTTATAGACTGAAGAGCAAAACTGGCCTGTGGTTTACCTGCTAATTGAAATGATGGTGCACAGCAGTGTTTATATTTTGTTGCCTCTTGTTTGTGCTGCTTTTTTCACCTCATGAATTCCGTCCTTGTGTGAAATATCACTGTACATCATGCACAGAATGTAATTCAGCCCCTTCTCATGTCAGACTTGGGAGCATTAGAGCAAATTATCGTTTTTCTAGGGCTAAGCCACTGAACCACAGTGGTTTGTGTCATTATCTCTATACCTTGGGAAATATGGCCAATCCTTTCGACTCCTGAATTATCAGATGTTTTATGAACAGAATGAACAGAATCTTTTTTTTTTTTTTGTGTGATGTATTTCATTGTGATGCAATTATATTTAAGCAGAAGTCATTTGCCTGCATTCACACTATTGGTTATTGCCTGTGGTGACAGTGCAGGATTGCATTGTACTTTATGACTTTTTGTCTTCTTGAATAATGACATTTATGTTTAACAGGAACTGTGCTAGAGCCTCAATCAAGCCTGCTGAGTATGATATGAACTAGAGGGTTAATCAGAAATTCCTCAGAGAGTAGTAAAGCACACACGTTTTACATTCATGGACACTGAACCAGATCAATTTTTTTAATGGTATGGATCTTTTTTGCTTTATTAAATGATAGAGCAGGCCATATATATTCTTGTCATTAATCAATAATGTCTACTGTTTTAATTTTGTGTTATGAAAGGCAAGAAAGCTCATCTGACTTAGGGAATACTAAGTTGACTCAGGTAAATGATTGCCAAGGGATGGCGATTTATTATGAAATCTGGGAAAGATCAGAGTGAATCTTCCCACTCCACCTTTCTTTTTTTTTTTTCTTAATCAAGCAGAATCGGATTTGCCAAGTAATGGAAACAAAAAGCCTCCACTTAAGTCAATTATTTCAATCTCAATTAAAAATAATGTTCTTGTCAGACTGTTTTTAATCTAAGTGGTTCTGCTGGTCTGAGCCTGCTGCTTCATGTACTCAACACCTCTATTTCAGTGGTATTAATGATATGAAACTTGGAGTAGATTTAGGTAAATCATAAATCTCTGTAGGATTAGAGTCCCATGTCTTTACATGTAATAAAGTTCTCTGCTGGTACAAGTTAAACTGTAACTCTATCATATGATACAAAATACCATGATAAATTTTATTTTTTTTTTCTTAGCACCAAAGATTGGTGTGGAATTATCCATTATATTTTATAAATGTATTTTTACTTTGGTAGCAAAGGCAAGGCATATTGTAGAGGTATATTTTAGTTTGATGGATCAGTAATAAATGTTATGTGTTTGCCATTTTCAGGACTGATTTTTGTTTATCAACCTTCAGGATAATCTTTAGGTTTGTATTTGAGGGATGTGTCTTTTACAAGGTCATTAAAGTGGTAGGCATTGGCGCAGGATTACAATAATAAATAATAATGATTCTAGTAGGGTGTTCAATTGCTGAACTTTTTCATTTTAGTGTGCTTAAAGGTAAGGAATAGTAAGGAATAGCAATCCTGTTATTGCATTGCTGAGGAAGCTCCCAGCTCTGTGGAGCAGTAGCTTGGTTGTGAGTCTCTTGCCCTCTGGAAGTTCATCCAGACTGAGCCAAAGCTCCCTGACTGTTCCTCCATTGAGGAGCAGAAGCCAAGATGTAGCCAAGGAATGGTGTGCAAGGTGAGAATTGCAGCAGCTCAGTGCAATCAGAGGTGCATGAAAAGGGAGCTCAGTAAATGCAGTTCATGTGCAGAGCAGGTGCTGGTTAAGCCTTAGGTGAGGGATTCAGCCACATTTTCCTTTCAGAGTGGCTCTCCCTGGGCTTTCATGTGAGCATAAGTGGGCAAATGCACCAATCATCTTCATTTTATGGAGGGGAATATGGCCTGGGCTGTTATTTTGGGCAGTAATGAACCAAAGCCCCTTGGCTTGAGCTGGGGCTCAGTAGAACTCTTGGAGATGACCCTGCTTGGCTGCATCTGCCTTCTTGACTGTACAGACTGGTTTGGTTTGGGTTTCTTTGGTTGTTTGGTTTTTTTAATCTCAAAACCCAGGATGGGGACCCCATGGGAAACTGCCCTCAGGGATAAGGGAAGACAATAGAAAAGAGTTGATGGCTTTTAAAAGAAATTATCCTATAGCATGAGAACTCCTGGTTCCCATGTGTGGAGAATCAGGCAGGTTAGGCAGGTGAATAATGTGATGGAGTTAGGAACTTGTAGAGAACTGAAGTGCAATGAGGCATCAGTCCTGGGAAGAGCATAGGGGTGTTGCTGGCATGGGATCAGGACAGGTAAAGCTCATTTGGAGCTTGGAATTAGTCAGGGAATTTGAAAAACCAAACAAAGAGCTTCTACTGGGACGTTGGTCAGAAAAGAATGAATTAAGAAAATTCACCCACTCACCCAGTCCCAAATAAATAAGACAGGAAATCAAGTGGCAACCAGCAGAAGAAGAAGGAGAGAAGGCTTGGGGGGTTTTTACTCACAGCCACTCTTCCCACATCTCTCTGAGCCTCAAAGTGGGGACTGGACAAACCAAATCCCTCCTGTTCTTGAGGAGGTTGGGTTTGAGACCACCTGAGGATAATAGAAAAGAGTTGATGGCTTTTAAAAGAAATTATCCTATAGCATGAGAACTCCTGATTCCCATGTGTGGAGAATCAGGCAGGTTAGGCAGGTGAATAATGTGATGGAGTTAGGAACTCGTAGAGAACTGAAGTGCAATGAGGAATCAGTCCTGGGAAGAGCATAGGGGTGTTGCTAGCATGGGATCAGGACAGGTAAAGCTCATTTGGAGTTTGGAATTAGTCAAGGAATTTGAAAAACCAAACAAAAAGCTTCTACAGGGGCATTGGTCAGAAAAGGACGAATTAAGAAAATCTACCCACTCACCCACACCTAAATAAATAAGAGAGGAAATCAAGTGGCCACCAGCATGGAGAAGGCCAGGGAGTTTTTACTCACAGCCACTCTTCCCACATCTCTCTGAGCCTCAAAGCAGGGACTGGACAAACCAAATCCCTCCTGTTCTTGAGGAGGTTGGGCTTGAGACCACCTGAGGAACCTGAACCTTCACAGTCCATGGGAAAAGAACAAATGTGTCCCAGGGTCCTGAGGGAATTGGCAGATGTAATTGCTAGGACCCTCTCCATGATATTTGAAAAGTTGTGGCAAAGTCCTCAGTGATTGGAGAAAAAAGAATACTTTTTCAAAGGGTAATAAGAAGATTTTCTGTGATTTGGAGATGCTTGACTTGGAGAATTTGAGGACATACTTTCATTTAAAATAATCAATGCATCCTAAAAGGAAGTTTTGAAAGATTTTTTTTTTCCTAGCCTGTCGCTTGAAAATGTTGAGCATGGAATGATGTTTTTCAAGAACTTGAATCCACTCAGAGAGATGAAATGGTTTGTGTTTCCCATCCAAATACCTCAGCCCAGCTCTTGCTGACCAGACCTTTAAAACTTTATTGGTGTTGGAATATTGGGGGTTTGTGCAGCATGACAGCTTCTTAGAGCACATTATAAATCCATGAGTGTGTATGTGTGCCCTGCATTGTTACCTTGGCTTGTTTCAAAGTGTATTTATAGCAGCATGCATGCAGTGCCCTTTCTAGGAAAGCTCTAATAATATGTGAAAATGTGGTGAATAACTGAAAAGATTATATTTTCTGAGTCTTTTATTACTGTAAAACATAAAAAGGAGCTTTGTGATCCTCCTTATAGCCAATAGTGGGGATAGATGTCTAATATATTTATTAAAATACTTAACTCATCTACTTATAAATCATCATAAAGAGGTAGCAACTTTATGAAAGTAAAATCAATACAAATTGCATATGGCTCTTGGGATAGATTTTATAAACTGGGTGTTTTTCTTGTAGTAACATAAACATCTATGAATATTAAGCCACTTTTTTTGCAATTCAATTTTAATCTTTCAAATATAGAACAGGGACTATTTTCCCCTTACTATGTAATTTCAATTCCCAGTTTTGCTGATGGCATTTATGATCATAAATAGAGATATTAAAAAATAGAGGCACAAAAGTTGCTGAAGTGATTTGCTGAGCAGGCTGCATGTGCATAAGTGAAAGATGCTGAATTACACTTAGAACTTTAAAAAATGGTCTCCTTGGTCAGTTCTTGTCTAGTGAGGATTATGGAAAATTACTGGATTACAGCAAATATATCTGAGATTGTGACCATGGCAGAGATTTACTTTGAGTGTGTTTTTTCTGTCATTTGGGACTCCATGAAATATTCAATCCAGAAGTAGTGTAGCAATAGAAGCAATTTAGAAAGTTGTATTTTAAAGCACTTAATTCTAGTAAGAATTTGTCTTGTGGGGTTTCTTCATTTCCTTGCTAATTTTACAGTTTGTTGGTTGTGTGTGCCTGTACATCCAGATCTGTCCCTTGGGAAGGCAATGGATGTGGCCTGCTTGGGGGAGTTGCTTGCAACCAGTATTTTAGGAAATGTTTGAAAAACAATTATAGAGGAATAATGACAATTTTAATCCCAGCAGAGAAAAGAAATGTCAGGTGTTTGTTGGAAGTCACATTTCAAGGGTGTAAAATGTAGAACACTGATATTGCTGGAATGGAGACTGACTGTGGAGACATTTGATAAACCTCAATGCCACTTTGCTTCAAGTACAACTTTTTTCCTGAAAAATTTGCACTTGTCCAATTTTGCTGAGATTTCTGCAGGACATTAATTTGCTGGCAAAGTTTCTGCATTTTTAAAATTACCCAATGAATGCAGCTGACATGAATCATGAGGTGAAGAGCCACTGCTCAGAGTGACAATAGGGCTGTGCATCACAGTCAAGAACTGCACACCAGCTGAAGTGACTAGAGTGAAATAATTGCAGAAGATAAAACACAGAGGACTCTAATCCTATTAAAGTATGTCAGTAAATAATAGGTTTTTGTTACTGCTTTAATTTCCAAAATTTCTGAGGTATTTAGTTAAACACTTAGCGGGACTAATTGTAAATGATACATACCCATAGTTACTTTGGTTAATAAAAATGGTAATACCTGTGCAAAACAGAACTGCTTTCCATGCTGTAATGGAATTGCATTGTGGAAAACAGCAAAATAAAGCAAGAGGAAAACCCTAGGTGTATGTAATTTCAGATTCAATTTCCTCTGGATTGAGAAATACTGTCTGGGTGTGGGGACCACTTTTAAACTGGTCAGAACTACCTCTCTCTTACTGTACTATTCACTTTGATTATTAACTCCAAGTGTAAAATTGTACAGGGAATTCTGTAGTTTTCACAAACTGAAATGAGATTTTTAAGCTGATTCTGAAACTTTAGTTACTTCTGAGCTTTTCCCTTGTACTTCTCTATAGTGATTATTCGTGGCCTGAGTAGATGAAAACAAATTTAGGGCAGAGAGAGCTGAAACTGTCCTTGGGTACCCTGGAATATCCTGGGTCATACTCAGATCTTGCTATGCTTCCATTCAGGACTAGAAATGATTTCTGCAGTCAGAATGCATTTTCATCTTTGATATTCATGTTTGAGTTTGAATTATAGGGAAGAGTCTTAGGAATAATCAGAACCCAATGGTCATATTTATGAATTTACTACTTGTATTTCTTTTTCCTGAATAATTTCCTTAGGAACTGAGCTCATGTGAGAACACAAACTCACCCACTGCTTGTCCAATATGTTCTCAGCACAAAAATTTAATCTGGAATGTCTGCCTGGGTGAAACCTTTTGTATGGCATTTATATTCACTTTATAGGCAGACTTTTGCTATGTTAACATTGCTACTGTAGCTGAGGGAACATCCTGTTTATTGGTGTTGTTTTTCTACATTTTTAGGCTGCTGTCTTCTTTTTTTTTTGGTAGTAAATAGAAATAATGTGTCTCAATATGAGCAGAGCACATTTTGAACATTTAGCCACCTTCTTACGTGGTATCTGGACATCAGTGAAGAACATTATTTAAATCAGCTCCATTTTCTCAGCTGTGGAAAATTCATTGTGGAAGATGGAGAATAAAAGCAAAAGAACAATGCATTTAGTAAAATGTAGCTGCATTAAATGATTTACTTGAGAGACACCAGCTCAGATCTCTACAGAAGTGTTTTGTTGTTTTGTTTTTTTCCTTGCAGGATGAAAATGTAGCACTCAGGAAACATGGATAATTCAGCCATCAAATAAGATAGGAACTCTTAGCAAATGAAACAAACTCCTGCTTTAAAGTCCCATAACAAAGTCAAAATCCTTCTGGACAGATCCCAATAATTCACTTTTCAGCCTGGAAGATGAGAATATAGAATGTTGTGGGCATGCAGAAGCATTTTGGGGGTTTTATTCTTTGTGTGTGCTGAGATTCTCACTGCTGGAATTCACTGCTCTGCTTCTCAGCTTTTCTTTCTGATCCTGTTCTGCTCATGGGGATTTTACAGACAGCAGCAAACCGCAGCACCATTATATGAGGGATTTTGCAAACAGTGTTCCTCTTTTCCCCATATTGAAAATATGGACAGTTAGAACACGAGTTTTTCATGGTAAAAGCCTCCTTTTAACATCTGCTTTTCAAAATTCTCTGTGGAATTTGTACCTATATTTAGAATAATCCTTGAAACCTTTGAGCCTGCCTGAGTGTTTCATCTTAGGATATTGTGTTCCCCTGTAACATGAGGCAGATGGATTTGAGATTTCTGTTATTCTTTTGGGTTTGTGCACGTCTCAACCACAGTCTGGAGTGAAGAGCTGAGAGTGGCCCTTGTCTGTGCACAGAAAGGCCTTGGCACTAGGGAGGGTGTGTGCTGTCACACACACAGAGCCAGCCCAACGTGCTCATGGGGTCAGCAGCTGGGGCAAAACAAGGGCTGGTTTATTTGTGGTAGGATTTTCTGAGGTCTCTCCTAAAGCATCAGCCTAAGTCAAAGGTTGGAAGTTAGGGCAAAGAAATAATGTGGATATTAGATTTTCAAATACTGGAAATGTTCAATAATTTTACTTTGTGAATGAGAAATGGTATTCTGAGAAAAATTCAACTCTCTAAGATGTGGTAACCACCTCCACCTATCTCTTCATCTCTTTGACATCACCAAAATTTGAATAGAGGCATATTTCAGCCTCCTTTTCTGGGCTATTGCTAAA
This sequence comes from Agelaius phoeniceus, assembly GCF_051311805.1. Lineage (NCBI taxonomy): Eukaryota > Metazoa > Chordata > Aves > Passeriformes > Icteridae > Agelaius > Agelaius phoeniceus. Next base: position 12,599,909 of record NC_135280.1, on the reverse strand, counting down.
TGATCCTCTTATGGGTGTTACTTAAGTATTAGAGTTCCAAGTTTTCCTGCTCTATATAATCTATTTTATCTACCACTAGTTAGGTGTTCTGAAGAAAATAATCACAAAACAGGTTTTGTGGTAATTCAGTCAGTCATTTTAGTAGGTTTTATAACATATTATTCTGGAGTGGTGTTTTATTGCTTTTGTTGGGTTTTTTACTGTCATAGAGCTTACTCAGAGAAATGAGGTGATCTCTGATTCTCCTGTTCCCTCCTTGGGTAAATATAACCAGACTCAAAGTGTCTGGAAATGTGAGATCACCAAGGAATCAACCTTGTCTTTCATTTCACTGCTGTTAGTTTCAGGTATCTCCATAATACATTTTTCCTACAGTAAATAAAACTCTTGAACATTCATAAAGTACGAGACAGAAGACATAAATAAGCAGCAGAGCACATAAATGTCAGGCAGTCCCTCCCTGCAGGAGATGATCTGAGCACAGGGAAATCACCACTTACCCCTGTGGAAGCCCTGAGCTGACTGATGAGTCAGGGTGCCTGTGAGCTGATGGAAATGCCTTGGAAAAGTCACCTGCAAGGCTGCCTTCTATGTAGATTTTTCTGTAATGGTTTATTTAAAATTCACTTGTGGGTTGTACTCCCAGCAGGCTTCACAGAGCTGTCCCTGCCAGCACACACACAAACACTGCAGAGACAAATGTGCACCACACACCTTGCAGGTTATTCTGCACAGGGCCATTCTACCTCAGTAACAATTCCTTCTGGAGATTTACTATGCTACAGGAATAGCTTTATGTGAAATCCTGTGAATTTGGAATATTCATGTAAGATAAATTACTTTTAAATTGAATTTCAGGAATGCAATTGATTGTGTTTGCCTGGGAAGAATAAGGAATTATCCACACAGTTATCTCTAAGTTAGAAATGCTGCTTCTGCACAAGTAGCAGAATAATTTGGGGATATTTCTGATAAAGGGCAGTATATTTCACATTGCCTTAGATTACTTGAGAAGCAGAAATGCAGTGTTTTGGTAAAGTATATTTTCAATCCATCTTCTAAAAGTAAGGTAAAGGTTGAATTTTCAAGTTATTAAAGTAGAAGTATCAAAAAGTTTCCATCTTCATCTCTGAGACTTTTCTTCTTAAAAATCTTTGCACATCTTTCAAAGACTTCTTTGTTGCAGGTTGTTGTTTTCTTTCCTAGTCAGCATAGATTGGAATTTACTGTATTCCTTAGAACATTGCTCCAATGTATGTTATTGACTAGAATTTTCCAATGGTTATGAAAAAACCCCAAAAACAGTCATAAGACATGAAATTGAATAAGTGGCTTGATTTTATTCTGGCATTCTACATGCTTAGCTGTAAAACCTTTTCTGCATCTGTCAACAGGGAAATCATTCTTGCAAATTATTGAGTGGGAGTAGAAGGTAAAATCCATCCAGGAGAGACAAGAACATTGGAGGGTCCCTTAATCAGCTTTCTAATTTACAGTGAAAATAGATTTTTTATTAGTCAGGAGTAACTTGTAACATAACATGGTGTTACTCGCTTGAAAAAATAATTTGGTTTTGATTGGGAAGGAATCAGCTGCTTTCTGAATGCTGGGTTAACAATAAATATCTTGCTTATGAAGCAGAAATTTACTTCTTCATCAAATGAGTGAAGAAAGAAACTCAAATGAACGCAATAAACAAGATTTTCTGAAAAAAGGCAACACAGTTGGATTTGATTTGAAAAGAGGAATAGCAGGCATATGCCATGTGTCATTACAGGAGAGAACTGGCGACAGTATTATTCATTATGTGGTTTCAGAGTGCCCTAAATTGGAGTATAAGATTATTGGAAGTGGTTGATTTCCCCAGATTACTGCTTAATAGTGACTAAAGGGCCCACATTACTCATATTTGCAAAGAAAATAGTGCCAAAAAGCAGCAGTGGTTGACTGGAATGAAATGTGGAGCCCTCAGGGTTTTAGCTTGAGATGCAGCTTAATTGTGTGTCTCTTGTTTAATACAAATGTCCCCGAGTCTCTGAGGCTGCTGTGCTCTCAGCACTGGCAAATTGATCCAGCACTTTCCAAACTATTTACTGGGGATTTTTTCTTCACTGCTTTCTAAACAAATTATTATAATGACTTGACAAACCCAAGTAGGTTTCCCTATTTCTGGCTGTTTGTTGTTACCAAATTCCTTCATCTTCCTGCCAGCTTTTGTTTCTTTCTTTTATCTGCTTAAACTTCTGTAAAGCCATAGTTGGAAAAGGGTTAGGGCCTGATGTCATCACTGCAACTTTGCTTGTGCATTTCCAGAAAAACAGGGAAAAATATCCCAGCTGGGATTAGGGTGTGTTTGCTGTCCTACTGCTGATGCGTTGCCTCTTGATAATGAAATATAAGTGTGGTGAATTATTTTTAACTAAAGTAATTCACATTTTCAAGCAGATTTGCTAAAGTACTTTTAGGAAGTGGTTGTGCTGTGAAGTTTCTTATACTTTTAGGGGCATATATTGCTCTACTTGGACAATGTTTTGCTAAATTGGTTGTGGAGTGTGATGGTGTTCACGGGGGTCTGAGGATGAGGGAAGGGATGAGGATCTGACTCCATGGTTCAGAAGGCTGATTTATTATTTTATGATATATATTATATTAAAACTGTACTCAAAGAACAGAAGAAAGGATTTCATCAGAAGGCTGGCTAAGAACAGAAAAAGAAAGAATGATAACAAAGGTTTGTGGCTCGGACAGAAAGTCTGAGCCAGCTGGGCTGTGATTGGCCATTAATTAGAAACAAGCACATGAGCCCAATCCCAGATGCACCTGTTGCATTCCACAGCAGCAGAGAACCATTGGTTACATTTTGTTCCTGAGGCCTCTCAGCTTCTCAGGAGAAAAAATCTTAAAGAAAAGATTTTTCAGAAAATATCATGGCTACAGTGGGGTATACACAGAGCATTCTTGAAGAAAAGCTAAATTAGAAACATGAAATTTTCACAAATTTAACCCCCCCCCCCCCCCCCAAAAAAAAAAAGTTCTATTTCTTTCACAGTATTTACAATTTCTCTGCCAGATACTATGAAACTAAGTGAAAATACTACATTGCTGTGAAATAAAATGATTTTGTTGTGTGAGGGTGCTGGGCTGATGTGCAGAGGAATGAGCTGGAGTGCAGTGCTGTGTTGAATTCCACAGGACTTCTGTGATTCTATTCCCAGGTGATGAAAGGGAAATGAAAGTACTTTATTTTTGCCTAGTGAAAATGTCAGGTCTAAGTAGGCAAGACTTTTACATAGAAATACCTTGGGAAAGAACCTAAGAATTCATCTTTTCCATCTGCTTTAATTAGCCAGACCTGGAACTGAAGCATTGAAATTCTCTATTACAAACAGGGAGATGAGCAAAGGAGGAAATTATTCCTGCATTGTGATCCTGATTTCTGCCTTTCCTGCAGTACCTCATACATTTGAATCATGTTTAAAAGAAGCTCCAGATTGTGGAAATAATGTTTCCAGGTTTTGAAGTTAGAGGGATTGCTGAAGTATTTGAGTCAACATGTTGACTCAGGAATACTTAGAATTAACTGCTAAAATCTGTAAATATTAACAAACTAAACCCAAGATTTTAAACATATTCAAAATAAATGGAACTGTTCACTTGATCCCTGAGTAGCACATCTTGTATACTGATGTTGTTGCTGTGTTCTTCAAAGAGAAAATTACTGAGGAGGATTTTTAATTGTTATTTTTTCCATTAGCTTAAAAGATTAAATTTCTGCCTTACAATGTTCAACAAAATTTCCAATGAATGTTTATAGTTCTCTAGATCAGAGTTTTTTCTAATATTTTTGAGAGACATTGCTCCCTGAAATCAGCCACTTACATAAATGAAATTATTTATTATGTTGTATTAATTTTAAATTTCTCCTTTTCAAAAATTACATTTGCAGCTGCTATTTCTTCAGTGCAATGAAATGGTAACTGTGCAACAAGGAACATAATCCTGGAGAATCCTTCAAGTGTTGTGCAAGAAATAGAATGGCTTAATATCAGTAGGGGTGTACGATTTGATATGAACATTTTTAATGTATAGGAGAAATTCAAGATGCAGAGTGAAATTGCTGGAGTTCATTTTAAAATGAAAACTCAAAATTTGGATATAAAAAAAATTCTAGGAGGAAAACTGTATACAAAGCTACAAATTACATTTGAATATCTGAAGGATTAGTTAAAGCAAACATGCATGATCATGAAATAAGCTTTTATTGATCAGCTCTTAGGTGATGAAAGCTCCATTCCATTGCTCTGTGTAAAACCCCACTGAACAGATCCTTTTCCTTCCACTTCCATGTGGAATTAATGTTTTTCAAGGTTATTTTTTTCTCCCTGTACAGTTTAATATTGTTCTTCCACCCTTTGGGCAAAGAAAGGACATCTTTGGTTGTGTTTTTTCCTAAATGAAAGAATGCTTTCAGTGTATCAGGATTACAGCAGAACAGGTGGGGAAGCCTTGGAACAGGGGCTGGGTTTGGTCTCACAGACCTCGAGGGGTTCCTGGCCTGGCTGCAGGACATGTCCAGGAGGTGACAATTGCTGTCCTGTCCTGGCCCCACAGCTCAGACCCACACATTTTAGGGCCAGAGCAGCCTGAGCCAGACTCCTCTGGCCCTGAAATCTTAGGCTCTGCCTCCTCCTTCCAGTCCTTCCTTCCACTGGCTCTGGGACCTTGCACTGCTCCCCGTGCCCAGCAGTATCTGCTGCTCTGCATGGAGGCATTCCCAGGCATGCACAAAGGATATTTATCTCTTCATATTATTTATCTCTTAGTATGATTTATCTCTTCATATGAAATGTGGTTTTCCATTGCAATGGTTCAGTAAGGACAAGGGGCCTTGTTGCTTTTTATTCTCTCTGAAGCATCAAAGCACAGAGCCAGCCAGAAACAGGGGAGTGTGAAAAGAGCTCTGGTGTCTGGCTGCTGTGTCTGCTTCACACACCAGTGTTAGGAGCAGCTGACCAAATACAGGAAAGGAATTTTTATTGTATTTTATTTTTCCCCCTCAGATCACCTGGGACCTCTCTCTTTGGGTCTTGTCTGCAGCAAAGAAAACAATTTGAGTATCATATAATGATCTCCCTGCCTTTTGGGAGTGATATTTGTTACTTGCCCTGCTCTGGTATCTGCCTTTTTACTTCCACCTCTACTCCTGCCCTCTGGAAAGGCTGTTAGGACTGATTTAATGGCATTTAATGGTGTTCTGGATGTCAGACCAGATGGTTTGGATCTGTCAGTCCTGGGTTTCTGTGAAAGCTGAGGGCAGGTGTTCCAAACCTGATGGTGCTGGTTAGTTATGTCACCAATAGGACTTAGAGGCTTTGTGCCTCAAAACTCCCATCAGAAAAGCCTGGATATTATTTAGCAGCCTCAGACATTGTACATATTAATTAGAAGTTTAATTAAAATACTCATGTCAAGAAAACATACTATTTGCATTTGATCTTGCACATATGAGAGGAAGATTGGAGCTCAGATCAGATAATTATTACTCTCCAAATATTGCATGTTTTTTGTTGAGTGATTACATGCCACTAATCTTTTCCTTGCACAGTTGTTGTCTCACCTTTGTAATATTCCCCTGTCACTTTTTTTCCTGGCCAATGGATGTGGCGCTTTAGCCATTCCACTTTCTGCAAGCCTCATACTGTCAATGTTCACATCTCTTAATGCTGTTTCCCAAAATGCAGAGTGTGTGAGGGATTGCTAATTGAAATCACTGTATATATTACATTGAAATTGCTGTAGTTATTCAATTGAAATTGCTGTATTTATTCCATTGAAATTATTGTATTTATTCCATTGAAATTGCTGAATTTATTCCTCTGTCAGGAGAAATACCAATGCAGGGTAGCAGTGTGTCTCAGGGCTGGAGAGGGTGGAATTCACATGCACAATAGCAGCAATCCACTTTGTGCTGCAGATAATAAGAGACAGCACTTTGCTGGCAGCAATGACTTTCGTGTCTGCTCTGTTGTGTGAAGGCAGAGCCTAAGGCACTCAGATAACACATATTAATAGGGACAAAACTTCCAGGGTTCTGGGAGTCAATATTCACCACTTCCATGTTAATCCATCCCCTTTGATTGTGGGATATAAAACCAAATGGAGAAGTGTCTGCTCCTCTGCAGAGGGAATGGTCTAAAGTAGAACTGACTACAGCAAATGGGCAAAGCAGCAGTGCTGTGAGCATGGAGCTGGGCAAGGGGGGGAAACTCATGGCACCTGCACCTCTGGGAATTATTGGAAAACCCCAGTTGTGTGTGTCTCTGGAAAGAATCTGTATTTTCCCTGTGCTTTTCACGAAAGAACAGGTAATCTGGATTTCAGGTCCACAGTAGGAGGTTTCTGCTGAGGGCTTGCACAACCTTTCCTTGCACAACGTTCTCAGTGCTTGCTTATTCTGTTGGCTGAAAACAAAACCTTTTCCAAAAACTAGAAACTTGCATTCTTTGCCTAAATGAAATGTATCCTTCTCATTGCTGTGGAGGTTTATCAGTGATCCCTTCATAGTAGGAACAATCTGGCTTTGCCATAACAGCAGACACACCTGGGAGAGCTTTGCTTTCACACCACAGAGCTCTGCTGTTCTGTGATCAGTGCAGCTGCAAGCTAAATTTGTCTTTTAATGCCATTAACTGCAGTTTGTGCTAATAAAAACTTCTTGTGAGCTTCACTCCTCCCAAGAACACAGCATCCACTGGTATGTTCCTGTTCCCAGACTCATCAGAGCATGAGAATGGTGCTTTTTATGGCAGGGCACAGAACAGGGACCAGGGAAAGCAGAGCAGCTCAAGCTGCTCAAGCAGTTTTGCTCCAGCACATGGATTTTGTGCCAAAGAATGAAATAGGGTCCTAATGATGTTTAGTTGAGCTCTAATAATGATCTAAATGTAACCTGCTGTATTGCTTTGGGTGTTTTATTAGCTGTAGGACAGCTCAAATCTAATAGTTTCAAGGTATGTGATATTGCATAATCAAAGATGCAGTGTGAAGCAGTGTTTGTTTGCAGGGCTTTGGGTTTGGTGCAGAGTTATGCCCACTGACAGTAACAATTTACTAAAATTTTTGGGAATATATTGTAGCAACATGGAGTATCTGTGTGTAATGCCCTTGTACATAAAATATGTGGGGTTTCTATAAGAAATCTCTTGGATATTTTTTGAAAAAGGCATTTTCTGTTCTCTAGAAAATAATTTTGTTCATTTCAAAGAGCATGTGAAGTACTTCAAATGAAAGGATTTTAGATAATCTTTTAAGATGCAATGAGAGATCTGATGAAAAACCATGGGAAATTTGGAAGGAAAATATTGTTCTGTGGTCTGCATTTTGGCATGAAAAGCACAAGCCTGGAGTGTGTATGTTTGCAGCTCTGCTTTGCCTGACTTCTCCTCCAGTGGCAAAACCTTAAAACCCTGCAATGATTTTATTCCATTTTCTACTCACTTCACTACCAAGCTAGAAGGATTTTAATTAGAGCCACTCCACAAGCTGCATGGGAGCATCAGCAGTGCCTGCTCATGAAATGAAAAAGGAGGTGAAGCAAAAAGATGCTCGAGTCTGGGGCACGTTATATTGGGGTTGACAGTGGTAACTTATTTAGCAGCAAAGAGGCTTTCTCTTCAAACCCTGAATTACTGCTCAGCTCTGGGCTCTGTGTCATGCACAGGTTGCATTAGAATATCAGAAATGCTCTGGCTTTCCCTTGGAAGTTTCTGTCTAGCAGTATTTTGGCTAGCACAAAAATTACTTGTAAAATGTGTTGTTTTCCTTCCTCCTGGTTTTTCTCATTCAGGTTGCAGTAAGAGATTTTGCCATTTAGAGGAATGTTATAAAGGTGGCATTCACAAATCTGGACATCATAGGATAGCATTAATTTTCAGTCTTTTCAGAGGAAACAATCAAGTTCTAAAAATGATTTAAAGTTTTCAACTATGAATGAAACTGGTTAAATTACATTGAAATGCCCAGATCTAGTGTGAAGTTGTAGCAAATAGAACAAGAACTGCCATCATTACAGGTCTGAAGTATTTCATACCAGTCTATTGGGCCTCATTTTGGAATTCACTAATTTGATATTCAAATTCTGTTTGATGTTGCTCCGGCAGCATCCCTACCTAAATTAACAGTACTGAATTATAACCTAATAGACCCATCTTCCACCCACACTTTGATTTGTCAGAAACTAGTAAAAATTAGTCATTTATTATTTAGCAAACCATTATTGTGTGTTTCGTCTGATCTGTAAGCAAAATTTCAAGGCATTAAAAAAGTTTAGGAAACGGCAGTGGAGGTTGACATGAAATCATCACTTCCCAACAATTAAGAGCTGCATAAGTGTATGAAGCTAAGCAGGCTTTCAAAACTTATTTGTTGCAGCAGTGGCTCTTAATTGTCAGTGTCCGGCTGGCTCCAGCACTGCCAGCAGCACGGGGGGCCCTTCTCCCGAGAGCTGCCTTCGGGATAGCGCCTGAGGCAGGGCCCAGCTTGCGGCTGCAGGCACACCTTGTGCAGGACAGAGTCTGGTAAAGGCCGCAGCCAGCAGAAAGAAGAGGGCGGACTCCAACTGTGGCTTAATCCAGGCTTTAATATGAACCCGGAGGGACCGACAGGAGGAGACGGGGGGCTGGAGGGGGGCTGACAGCAAGTTTTAAGGGGTAGGGAGAACAAGGGAGGTGCCGGGCATTGGGCCAATGGGGGTGCAGTGGGGAGTGGGGTCCAAGGGATTGACACGTGGGAACACCAACGGGAACCATTCTGGGGAGGGGCCCCGGCTCCTCAGCCAACCATCGAACTCCCCTGCTGGAACATTCTAGCAGAAAGGGCGGGCAGTGAGAGTGATTGACGGGGCACTGGGGAGGGGCCCCGGCTCCTCAGCCAACCATCGAACTCCCCTGCTGGAACATTCTAGCAGTAAGGGCGGGCAGTGAGAGTGATTGACGGGGCACTGGGGAGGGGCCCCTGTTCCTCAGCCAACCATCGAACTCCCCTGCTGGAACATTCTAGCAGTAAGGGCGGGCAGTGAGAGTGATTGGCGGGGCACCGGGGAGGGGCCCCTGTTCCTCAGCCAACCATCGAACTCCCCTGCTGGAACATTCTAGCAGTAAAGGCGGGCAGTGAGAGTGATTGGCGGGGCACCGGGGAGGGATCAGAAGAAAAAAAATACAGGGGTTTCCAGGGAAACCAGGGCGGAGTTTAGGGGATACATTGTTGGCTGGGGTGGAGCCAGGGAGACAGACAGCTCCAAAGGCGGGAAGGGATAACTGGGGCAGAACCATTTTCAGACATAGGGGGAGTGGAACAAACCAACCTAATAACTTAACAAAACACACTGCAACAATTTTTCATTTTATTCTTTCCCTTGGTGAGGATGAAATGGCCTGTTTTTCCTGCTGAGCAGGCTGTGTCCCTGCTACCTTCCTTGGGAGGAAGGACACACATGCAGTGGGTGCATTTCTCTGCTGCTCTGCCTTCCCACATAGGGCTTGGTGTCTGTTCAGCTGAGCAAAACCTGTGGTCATTATGGAAAGCAGAACTTTCCAGTGTCTGCTTCTTTAATCCATTTATAAATTTATTTTTTTTTTTTTAATTAGACTTTTTTATTTCTGGAATGGTCAAAACTTTAAAAATGCATTTTGCTTCTTTCTTCCTCACTGCCTCCCCTAAATCAGGCAGGTGTTGTGTCACTTGTTCCCTGCGGGGCACAAGGGATCGCATTCCCCTCTTGGTTCCACTGGATTGATCTCAGGAGCCTTAGCTCGAGTCTTCTTCCCAGATTAAAGTTATTAAAATTCATTTAGCTCATGTTTCCTCAGAAAGTAACAGGCTAAGATGCCCCTCAAACTTGCTGAAGTTTTTCTCCTCATCAGATATTGCAATCTAATAATAAGCCAAGAACTCGTAGTTCTTGCAAGACATTTCACACACCCCCTTCCCAAGATAAATATTGTGTGGGCAGTGTAATATTCCATTGCAGTTCCTAAGTTCTGCCTTCTTGGAGCAGCAGGGCAGAGGTGTCAAAGGACTTTATTTCAAGCATTATTTGCTTTTATTGGAGCAGGCAAACCAATGAATTAATGTAGCTGTTGAAAGGAGCTGTGGTTGCATTTGTGGCAGTTTGTTCCCCATGTGTAATTTTCTCCCAGTCCCTAAACAGCCCCTGCCTTGCCTTCATGTGTGTAGGATGAGTGACATTGTTGACCCTGCTTTAATCCTGGAGTTTCAGGTACCTCATGGTAAATGAAGAAAAACTTTCACCTGAGACAAAAGGTTTGCAGCCCTCAGTTTGATTCTCCAAAATAACTGATGCAGGGAGCAGTCAGCTATCTTCTCTCTGTCTTGTTTGTTTGTTTTTGTGTTTTGTTTGTTTTTTTTAATGTCACCCATCTTATTGGCAAACAAAGAATGAGTCCAGGCTTTGGGGCTGGATGCAAGGAGATATCAAGGATTGGTTAATGGATGTGACTTCAGAATTGTTACAGGAAGGCAGAGACCCCGAGGTCAGAAGGTGCTAGAGGCTGAATGTTCTGCTGATTTCATTGCTGTGGTTCACATTATGGCTGTCTCCTGTCTCTGGAGGAGCATTTCCCAGGCTCTGGAATTTCTGTGGTAGCCTGTACACTTCATCCCACCTCCTGGAGAGGTTTAGATTAGTGTGGTCTGCTGCAAGCCATTCCTGGAGGAATACACAGGTGAACACTTGGTGACTTGGAGCAGGGAAGGGACATTTTTGTGATTTGTTTTGTGCTCAGTCCTCAGTTCTACAGTGGTTTGTTAATGCCTCTAAGTGCAGATAAAGCTGCAGCACAGAAATAATAGAACTTGAAATTTTGTGTCTGTAATTACTGACGTTGAATACACCAACTGAAGGTTGGGGATCAGTTTCCATAGTGTTCCTTCTTTTTTTGATGCTTGAATGCTGGAGTTTAGGAATGGCAGCCTGCCTGTCTTTAAGATGGTCTGGGTTTCATGGTGCACATGAAAGATTACAGCTCTCTCACCTGGCTGTGTCCCACTGTGCTCCCAGAATCCACCTCTGAACCCCAGAAACCATGACCTGCTTACCCTGGGGCCTGGAAGCCTCACTGACACAAATTTGAGTTTCGGGTACTTCAGATGCCTGCAGGGGAGGGGGAAGTGTTTAAAGCGAACAGAGAGAAAGTTTTTAGGGTTGTTTTTTGGGGTTTTTTTCCACCTGACTTTGCAGTAACCCCCTGATGTCTGTATAGGAAAACACCTTAATATTTGTACACAGATGCTCACAGGGCACACCCACAGATGTGTCTTAGATCCAGCTCAAGCTGTGGGGTGGTTTTCCAGCATTCCCCAGCCATTGTTCACAGCCAGAAACAGCCTCCTCCTGTTGCCTGCTCCTACAAGCTCCTGCACATGCAGTTTTTTGAAACTGAGCTGAATAGACTCTGTTTGACATCTGTTGCTAATGCTGCAATCAAATCGATTGCTACCCTTTGTGCCAGTTTTTCACAAAAGTTTCATTTTCTGGTTGTTTGTTTTTGAGTTTGGGGGGTTTTTTTGTTAGTTTGTTTGTACCTTAGGTTGTTTGTTTTGGTTTTGTTTAATTTTGGTTGTTTGGGGTTTTTGTTGGTTTTGTGTTTGTTGGATTTGTTTCTTTATTTTTTTTTCTTTCATCTATTTCTCAAAATAAACCTCAGAAAACCAAACCTGTTCTTGAGAGGAATTTTATGCTATTGGTAGTTATAGCTATATTAAATTTCCTTATTTGATTTGTCTTTTTTTTTTTTGAAATTAGTCAATATAGTCAACTTAGTATGAGTTCACATATTCTATAGCAGTGCAAAGGACTGACTAATTGTAATATGATAAAAAGGCAGAAATTTTGCTGATACTTATTAAAAATCAGCTGGAAGTAGGACTGCTTTGAATGTGTGATAAATGGGTTTTAATTTTGTATATTGCTAGTAAATAAGAAATTATTTAAAAATCACCCTTTTCAAGATTAAATGTTTTCTCTTTTGAGTATTTAATTAAGACGTTTTCCCCTTTGAAACCCATTTAGTGCTGAGCTGTTTCTGTGAAACTGGACCCAAATCCTTAAGATTTATTTGCCTTTAACAGACTGGGGGCTTTAGTTAGCAAAATCCAGTCTTTTCAATCTGAACTAAAACTTCATTTTCTATTGTATAGATTTATCAGTTGGCAAAGCACATGGTGTGCAGCAGTAAAGAGAACTTGCATGCTCTGCTAGTGAACAGCCAAGGGATGTTATTTTCTTCAGTGTATTTCTTCCTAATTTCATGGCCAAAGACCACATGAAAAAAAACCAAACAAAACAACAAACTGCTTTTCAGGCGAGAGGAAAAAGTGTACTTGTTCACCAGAGGAAATGTCAGAAATGGAGCTTGAAGAGTTTGAAGGAGGGGGATGAAATATGTGGGAGTGGGAGAGGAATGTCTTGAGTTGGTGGTGACAGGAAATGATGGGAATCAGTTTCAGAAATCACCTTCTCAGTATATATATAATATATATATATATATATATAAAAAACTGTAAATAAACCTTTTCAGCCTCTACTGAAACTGATTTAGAACCATGAATAGGATATATTTCTAAATCAGGAATTGTACCAATTGTGGCTGCCATAAGGACCTTGGATTGGACCCTGCAGCCCTCAGGTGCACTCAGTAATTATTATCCACCTGTTGTGAAGGGAGAGAGGAACTTTGAGAGGTGTAAAGCTGCTCTGAGTTCTAGGAAAATACATCCATAAGTAAAGAATGCAAGAATTCTGCTTGCCCCAAAGCATTTGTAGCTACATTCTTCTCAGCTGCCATATCTCCCCACTCTGAGCTCCTGAATCAAGGACTTGGTCTTTCCTTCTCTGGGAGTGATTGCCTGGTGTCACTGTGCAAGTCTCTCTCCATTTCCAGTCTAGAAAGATTTGCTGATTGCTGGGAATTCTTTGATCACTTCTTGAAACAACTGATCATAATAATTATAATGTCCTTATTTAATGAGGCAGCACTCCTCTAAGGACTAAGCAAATATTATTTATGGCTCAAGTGATTCAGGTACAGAGAAGTTTAAATCATCATGTAGTACCCAGGGGAGGGCTGCACTATTTCTGTCTCAGGTGTCTGAGAAAATATATGAGTGCTTGCATCCTATAAGATTTGCTTAGTAGATCTGATGCTCCTCAAATTACACAACTTTTTATGCATAAATATGAGGACATGGCATAGATCTTTGCTGTGATGGAGTAAACAGTTCCTCCAAGATTTACTGCAAAGTATTCACAAATTTTTCAGTCCATAATCTTTTATACTTTTTGGCTCTACTCTCCCTTCTTCCTCTCTTCAGAAAAAAACAAAAACCATCCAAAGTTTTATCAAGTTTGTATAAGGACAATAGTTTTTACAAGGCCTTAGCTCTGCGTACAACTTGTTTTGGTTAGGAATAGGAACAAAAAACCCCAACTTTCCTAATTACAGCTTCTTAACTCAAGTGCTTCTGCAGCCCTTAGAGTGATAGGGTTACATGAGAAGCATTGTCTTTGACAAGAAATGGCTCATTTTGTTCAAAAGTGGATTAAGCCCTGCAGAAGGTTTGTGCTGTTGACCTGTTACAACTTTGGGCAGGCTGCCCCTGGAGCAGCAAAGGGCAGGTTGCTCTTTCTTGGGTGATTTTCACACCAGAATGTTTGAATTAACCTATTGTACAGCTTCAGAGTGCTGCTCCTCCCCAGCCTTGGCTCCCCTGTGGCATTGCACAATGGAGCTACATTCAAATCAACACTGGGAGTGGGTGGGGGCATGGAAAATGTGCAAATAAATGTTCTAATTGTGATTACTATTTAGAATATTGAATAACAGCAAAGTTATGTTAAGGTTAGTCATGTGCCTTTATTTAATTTCATTTTTGCTCCTCCAAACCCCGTTTCTCTGAGATCTCCTGGAGGGCCTGTGTGGTGATGCTGGGCAGGACATTGGTGCCAGTGTCTGCAGGGTCCCTGTGTGCCAGCCAAGGAAAAGGACAACATTTGCAACATTTGCAAGCAGAATTCTTTAACAAAGCAGCTGATGGTGTTCTCAGAGTGCCCAGCCAGGCCAGCCCTGCTCTCTTCCCTCCCTGAGAGCTTCTCCAGCCATGGGATTGTGTGTGAGCCTGTGGAGTCCTGACTGCCCTTCCAGACATGATCCATCAGGGCAAAGGTCCTTAGAAATGTCCACATCATCCTGGACTATTCTCTGCTCTGTTAACCTGTGTCCTCCCCCTCCTGTCACACCATGGTGCTTTTCTTTGCACCACACAGCTCTCCCACACCACTGTCCCTTTCCCTTGCATATGAACCTTGTTTTCCCTTTTCCTCATTGTGCCTGAATTCCTTGGTACAAAGGGTGGAACTTGATATCTTTCTTTCTTATGTCTGTCTCTGCATCAGGCACCATGGAATATGACAGGAATTTATACCAGGGACTGATTGTGTTCATTTCAAATAGAAGTGACCTATGGGAAAAAGGATTTATTGAAAGGTAATGACATTTGCTGCTAGTTCAGAACTGGAGGGAGCTACAGGGTCACTCACTTCAGTGGAAGGGGCAAAAGGTTTAAAATGGATGAAGTAGATTAAGACCATCATGTTCAGATACCTGTTTTTCCACTTGAAGCATGGAAAATTCTAGTAAAAGGACTGGAAAAAAAAAACCCAAACAAAACCAGCAAAGGCACAGCTACAAGGGTAGAATGTATAACAATATCTTTGAAACTGCTAAATGAAAGCAAAATGGGGATGGCAAATCTTACAAAAAATATTCTGCTATGTTTACTAGCAACCAAGTAAATAAATCACTGCTCTCATTTTTAAGTGCAAAAACAGTACTGAAGATAATCAGCTGTAGAGGAAAGGAACTTTCTTGGTCTCTTGTATGTGTACACCATTTTATAAATGTAAATTTTTTATAAATGTATAACTTTGATGAATGGACATTCAGAATTAAATGTATTTTTTAGATTCCAGAATCAGGGGTGGCAATTTCCCCTTGAGAATTAGGATGTACTGAGAGTGGATAAATCTTATTGTTGAATATCTCTAGATTGAGAGCACTGAGGATGATCAAGTTATTTTTTCCATCATGATTGCTTGATTTCATTTGTTTTCTCAAGATTTGAGGATGCCCCTATTGAAATTTCTGGGAATTGTTAATTCTGAAGTCTTAACTCTTCCCTTCCAAAACAGGGAGGTTTTAGAACATTGTGCTTGTATGTATTTAGTTGGTATGCTTTTATGTACTTTTTTATTAAAAATACAGTACACTGCTGATTTTTAGGAATTTCACCAGTAAAAACATATGTGGAGGGTTTTTTTGGTTTTTTGGGGTTTTTTTTAGGATACCTTTTGTTTCCAGATTCGTTCTCTTTTGAGATAAATTTTAATTTATTTTTCTACTAAGGTCAAACTACTCTTAAGAAATTGTCAAAAATCTAGAGTGTAAAGGTTGTGTTTTGAAAAGCAGTGTTTCAACCACTGAAACAGTGGTGAATGACCTCGTTTTTTGTAGTGTTCCATAATTTTCTAAATGAGTCTGCATGTGGTTATGACCTTATTAAATCAGTGCAATCATAATCTGAATAATTTACTAGTATGAGGTAATTATAAGGGTACTTTTAAAAAAAAAATAAATTTAGTTTTGCCTCTACTTAGAACTGCTTGGAGTCTTTAAAATAAATTTCATGGTTGAGTAATTTGAGAAATCATAAAAATTATTGCAATTAAGGAAGTGGTTAATAATGTCTATCTTGTGTAGTTGCATTATGGAAACCCAAGTAATTCCTGTTTTAATTGTAGAAGTGTTAAACTGAAGTGGTGGCAGGCAAATGGCTCGTGTAGGGATCGGTGATGGGATCAGAGAGTGGAGCTGCCTGGCTGCAGGAGCATTTTCACTGTGATTGCTGCAGGGGGCTGGGGCTGGGGCTGGCACAGCCCTGGGGGCTGCTCTGGGCTCACAGGCTCGGATCCCAGGGGCTCTGGTGCTTCACAACAGGCTCTGCCAACCTGCTGATGATCAGAATGAGCCCCTCTGTGTCACCAAAACTGCAGGAGTGAATGAGCCCCTCTGTGTCACCAAAACTGCAGGAGTCAATGAACCCCTCTGTGTCACCCAAACTGCAGGCATGAATGAGCCCCTCTGTGTCACCAAAACTGCAGTGAATGAACCCCTCCATGTCACCAAAACTGCAGGAGTGAATGAGCCCCTCTGTGTCACCAAAACTGCAGGAGTGAATGAGCCCCTCCATGTCACCAAAACTGCAGGAGTGAATGAGCCCCTCCATGTCACCAAAACTGCAGAGTGAATGAACCCCTCTGTGTCACCAAAACTGCAGAGTGAATGAACCCCTCTGTGTCACCAAAACTGCAGAGTGAATGAGCCCCTCTGTGTCACCAAAACTGCAGAGTGAATGAGCCCCTCTGTGTCACCAAAACTGCAGAGTGAATGAACCCCTCCATGTCACCAAAACTGCAGGAGTGAATGAACCCCTCTGTGTCACCAAAACTGCAGTGAATGAGCCCCTCTGTGTCACCAAAACTGCAGAGTGAATGAACCCCTCTGTGTCACCAAAACTGCAGGAGTGAATGAGCCCCTCCATGTCACCAAAACTGCAGGAGTGAATGAGCCCCTCCATGTCACCAAAACTGCAGGAGTGAATGAACCCCTCTGTGTCACCCAAACTGCAGGAGTGAATGAGCCCCTCTGTGTCACCAAAACTGCAGGAGTGAATGAGCCCCTCTGTGTCACCCAAACTGCAGGCATGAATGAACCCCTCTGTGTCACCAAAACTGCAAAGTGAATGAGCCCCTCTGTGTCACCAAAACTGCAGGCATGAATGAACCCCTCTGTGTCACCAAAACTGCAGTGAATGAACCCCTCTGAGTCACCAAAACTGCAGGAGTGAATGAGCCCCTCTGAGTCACCAAAACTGCAGAGTGAATGAACCCCTCTGTGTCACCAAAACTGCAGAGTGAATGAACCCCTCCATGTCACCAAAACTGCAGGAGTGAATGAACCCCTCTGTGTCACCCAAACTGCAGGAGTGAATGAGCCCCTCTGTGTCACCAAAACTGCAGGAGTGAATGAGCCCCTCTGTGTCACCAAAACTGCAGGAGTGAATGAGCCCCTCTGTGTCACCAAAACTGCAGGAGTGAATGAACCCCTCGGTGTCACCAAAACTGCAGGCATGAATGAGCCCCTCTGTGTCACCAAAACTGCAGAGTGAATGAACCCCTCTGTGTCAGCAAAACTGCAGGAGTGAATGAACCCCTCTGTGTCACCAAAACTGCAGGAGTGAATGAACCCCTCGGTGTCACCAAAACTGCAGGAGAAACAAAAACCCTCCTGTTTTATTAACACCATTTTTAGTGTTAGAGAATGGAGGCATTACTTTATTCCAGCCAGGATGTACAACAGGAGTTATTTCATCCATGCATAGCCTGGGTTGTGCAGAGAAAATCATTCTATGACACACAAATTTTACTGGGTTTTTCCCAAACTTTATACAGTCAAAATAGAAATTCACTGATTCAGTGTTCATTGGTCCAATTTACACAGTTCTCAGTGCTTGGTTTCCTCTTGGTTATGGATTTCTTCACCTCCAATACTGATGTGGTTCTCCTTCCTTGGTTCTCTCATCTCTCCTTTCCAGACCAGGTGTGTCTGTCCATGCCAGGGGTGATGTTTGGGTTGATGGTCATCATCTTTTGTGCATCTTCTGTGCCACTCCCAGGCTGCTGAGGTGTTGGCTCATCACTCCCTGAGTGATGAAACAGTCCTTTGAAAAGAAACCTCAAATCTGCTCCCCCAAGGCAAAGGTGAACAAGACTGCCTAAAGTTACAAAAAAAACCAGCCAACCAACCAAACAAAAACAATTTTGTATCATTTTCCTACATCTGGAGCACCAGGGCTGTGTAATTCAGCACCAGGGTCAGCTCTGTAAAGCTCACCAGAAACAAAAGAAAATGAGCACCATGAGATGTAAAATCCTCTTTATCCCTGGCTGATTTAGGGCTGCACACAGGTGTCACTGTTCTGAAGGGGAGTCACCTCGAGGGTAGTTTCCAGTAGAGCTCTGAGCTACCCAGTTCATTTGCTCAGAGCAGCCTCTGGACATTCACCTTTACAAGCTCTGCTAGCAGGGTCATCATTGTCCACAGCACAGAACAAATGTTAAACAAACAACCCAAAAACTATTTCAAAAAGGCAGAGTTTCTCTTTGAATGATGAGCTGTCCCAAGAGAGTGAGCTGGAGAAAGTAACCATACAGTTTTATTTAACCAAGGGAACAACAAGGGGAGGAAGGCAGGAAAAAGAAGGGAGAAAATACAGGACAACTGCAGAAAGAGTTAAGCCATTTTTCTATTTACATGGTTTATTTCACAAGTGTCTGACTCATTGGGCATAACCAGCACAGTTAAATTACAAAATTACTATTTGGTTCTTTTTTTATTGACTACAATTCAAAGCTGCTTCAAGCCTTCCAAATTTAATCCCCCCAGCTCTTTGCCAAGAACATTACCTTTTATTTTCAGCATTAAACTGTGTAAGATACCCCTAAGGCTACATGCGAGCTCACCCTCCATGATAGGAGCTAACAGAGTGTATCAATTGTTCATGATTTCCTATTCTCCTGTAAATTGGGAGAGGCGGGAGAAGCGCTGGAATGCGAATTTTGTGCTGTCAGCAGTTCCTCTGCAGGCTCCAGTGCATAGCAAGGGAATTAACTGGGGGGTGTTTGCAGCTCTTCACTCTGAGCTGCCGTTTAGCAGCCTGTCAAAACTCAGATCATCAGCCCGGTGTGTGTATTTTGATATGCTTACTTTGCTTTAACTGTTGGGATTCTCCCCCTCTCCTGCCCCTGCTTGGTTCCAGGGAAGTTCAGAGGCTGCCAGGAGAGACCAGGGACAAAAAGCCCTTTTCACAGAGAAAAGCCATGCAGCCTCTCAGGGACGCTTTCTGAGCCTTTGGCCCCTGGAAAATTCATTGGGTTAGAAGTAGCAGAGATTTTTATGACCATATTTCAGGTGCTCCACCTCCTATTCTCAGATGAGAATTTTTTATAAATTGATTGAGTTGCAGGTGTGAAATACTTATTTTTTGCTTAATAATTTTGCCTAATTGCTTCATTACAGGATTTTTTTATTTTTGGAAATTAGTGCTGAACTTATGCTATAAATTCTAACAGGTGCCTTCTCGGGTGTACTTTGAAAGTCAAATACAAAACCTATTTTTAATGTAATTATATTTTAAAATGTTTCTGCCAATGTTGAGAAATTGCTGTATAACAACAGACTGGGTGTGGAATGGTTTAGTTGATAAGGTGGTGTTAGGTCACAGGTTGGACTTCATGATCTGCAAGGTCTTTTCTAACCTTGTTGATTTTGTGATTCTGTAAAAATACTCAAATGAAAATATTTCAAATATTGCAAAATCTAGCGACTTCTCTTTTTTGTTGTTTTTTCCTAAAAGAAAATGTAATTTGAGCCACTTCCTCCCTCTAACTTTTCTTCTATTTTATCCACTACTATAGACACTATTTTCCAAAATGGCCCACAAGACAGTTATGGACTTTCCCTATTCTAATGGTTTAAAAGATAATTTTTCCTTTAAATTTTGATGTCTTTTGAGTTCAAGATGGAGGTCAGGCTGAGAATAAGGTAGTGAGAAAATACATGTATGAATATATTCAAGCAATTGCACATTTTGGTGTTTTCTATCCCATCCATAATGCCTTTAGTTCCTATGGTGTGTGTGGATGCTGTGGCATTAACAGCAGCATAGTTATTGAAAACTTCATGCTTGCTCACCAGCTTTTTCCATGATTAAATCTGACTTGTTTCAAAGCAAAGTTTGTACTCACATAGAGGAAAGACACAGTGTAAGGGACCCAAGTGTTGCAAAAGTAGCTTTGCAGAGAATACATGAGCAGTGATAGTGATTTATTAAAAAATATGGCTATTGATCTAGTACCCATATCCAAGTGTGTTTATTGCAATGCTGGGCAGCATGTGGGGTAGCTCCCAAATCCACACCACAATTTACAGGTGATTACAGAGCCCTTTTATCTATACAAGTATTGAATACCCAAAATACAAATGCATGTTCATAACCTTGGCACATCCCATTCCCTGCTTCATGTGGTAATAAGTTCAAAAGTTATTAAGCATGTGTAGTTTGTTCTTTGAAATGGGGAGGGATCCCAAAATGAGGAAGTAAATGAAGTCTTCCTCATTCTGGCCTTTCCACCCTTTCGATGCAAACATGACAAATGAACCCATTGGTAGAACTCCCATTCCCACCTTCAATTGGTTCCAGAACAGAGGAGGCCACAATTGTCTTATGTTCCTAAAAGCCATTTATCAGTTTCTATATTCTTCATTATAAACCCAGCTACCCAAACATTGTGTTGACAAGCAATCAATTATTAGTTAACTACTAACTCTTAACTTTATCAAGGCCTACCCATTTATTTTAATTATCTCCAATAAAGCTTAACTCTAACTAAAATCTTAGCTCCTCCAAGATCTCTAAATTCCTTAAAGTTTGTCTCAATAGTAGCTTGAGTGTAGATATGCAGGAATGTGTGTGTGTGTGTGTATATATATATATATATATACAAACACACATATGTATAAACACATATATAGCCATATATGTATGTATGTATATATAGGTTTATGAATGTATTTATCACCATTGCAACTGAATGACCCAATAATTCTGTGAGGGTGGGCAGGCCCTGGCACAGGGTGCCCAGAGCAGCTGGGGCTGCCCCTGGATCCCTGGCAGTGCCCAGGCCAGGCTGGGCAGGGCTGGGAGCAGCCTGGGACAGTGGGAGGTGTCCCTGCCGTGGCAGGAGTTGCCCACATTTGTTATAAAACTGACTCTCCTATTTAATTTTGTCATCAGACTGTCCTCTTCTATTTAACTTTGTTATCAAACTCACCTCTCCTATTTAATTTTGGCCATATATGTTATAGAAGAGTTCTTTCATTTGTTTTAAGGGATTTTTTTGCTGTTTTTTTACGCAGTCATAAAATTTGCTTCTCATCCTGACAGTAACAGCTCACAAGTGATGCTTGCTAACTTTGCAAGAGCTAATGAGGGTGTGTGAATCACCAAGGTGAAGGTAAAGTGCACAAATAGCAAGGTATTTGCTGCCAGCTGAAGTTATTGTGTCTGCAGCTGATGTAGTTTTTCCAGAGAGAATCATAAATAAGTAAAGCTGTGTACTGCATCTCAGCAATAATCATGGATTTCTTTGTAAAAATTGAGATTCAAATTAGAGGTTGATGCATGACAGTGTCTTCAGTACTGCTGTTTGTTGGAGAATGGAAAAAATGGCCTTTGTTGTGATTATTAAATATATATATATATATATAAGGTTTCTGTTCTTGGGATTTTATGGCATTGTTAAAAAAAGTAATAAAAAAAATCTCAAACCTTTACTGCAGGAAAAAGCTCCAAAAGTAAAGCAACAGGAGGGAAAAGGAAATGAGATTGTGTGATTCAGAGGCTGATCTCCAGAAATCTGAGACTATTTTCCAGTTCTGATTGTAAGTCTTGTCTAAGTTAGGGAATTGGTTTCCCACCCAAATCAGAGGAAGGCTCCTGTGTACAATTTGTCCCTGGCAGAAATGTGCACAGTTCAGTCTCCCTGTGTGAGGGGACCACTGCTTTCTGTGAACAGGCCTTCAAGAGAGATGGGTGCCCTTCAAATATGAAATTTCAGGTTACCAAAAACATCACACAGTTTGCATTGTCTTTAAAGACTTTGGTAGCTTTGAATTAAAGAGAAGTGAAATTTATTGACCAGTAGAGTTAATTTGATACAATTTATATAATATATTGACAAATGCTGTTTGGTTGTTGGCTACAAAGCAATGTAAACAAGTATTTAAATTGTGTAGGAGGCTGGCATGTTTTAACATTCTATGAATCTCCAGAGCCTCTCATCTGTTTGTTAAATCTTGTAAGAGTGAAACCCCAACCCAAGTGCTCTACCCAGGTGTCATAGGTAGTACTTGTCTCTCATTATTTAACAGATAATCCCAAGCTATAAGTTTGTCATTTTTAACCATGTTTCTTGTCACTATATTGTTTAATCGTTTGTCTTTTCCAACCTCCCTTGAGTTGAAAGCAAAGACACAGTGAGAATTTCGAGGTTGACTCTTTGAAGGAAGGAATGCTGAGGAGGCTGTGTTGGTGCCTCATGGTGCCAAATGGAGCCAGTGCACACAGAAATATCCCAGCTATCAGGTACCTCATGTGCTGCCAGCA
This sequence comes from Agelaius phoeniceus, assembly GCF_051311805.1. Lineage (NCBI taxonomy): Eukaryota > Metazoa > Chordata > Aves > Passeriformes > Icteridae > Agelaius > Agelaius phoeniceus. The sequence continues at coordinate 12,577,550 of NC_135280.1, read as the reverse complement.
TTCCTCTCACTCCCACACTTCAAACTGCTTTGGCTCTCAGTTTCATTAGAAACCAGTCCTTGCTTGAAATATTTATAACTGGACAAATGATCCCTGAAGTTTGTTACTGAGCTGCTGAGGCTCTGTCTCTGAGCTTCCTTGCTGACTGTGGCTGGCATTGACACTCTTTGGGGGTGAGCACGTTGCCACTTGGGCTGGGATTTGTGCTGGAGCAGTGCCTGCAGCACTGGGGACCAGGTGCTCATGGAACTTGAGTCCTGAAATGGTGAGTGGACTCAGATCCTGATACATGAAAATCCAGATTAGTGGGAACTCCTAAGGAAAGATCTTCTGCACAAAGACCCTCCTTAAGAGCTCTCTGGAGGTTAACAAAATAACTAAGAGTAAATATTTGCCTGTCTCTACCCTTGCCAAATGAAATATAAACTTTGTTATGTTCTTAAAAGTAAAGGAACTGCAATTTGCAGCTGCAATTTGTACACTTTTGTTTGGTGGATAAGATTAGTGATCATTAGGATAAATGAGACTTCCTGGTCAAGACTGATGCATTTGAGGTACCAGAGTTTCCTTGGTGTGGTTTGAAGTCTCCTCTTGCTTCAAAACAATGATAATGCCAGTGCCTGAAGCTTGCAGATGAGCACTGCTGTCTTGGTTCAGAGTGGAAGATGCTCTGCACAAAAAGCAGGCAGCTGGAGGAGAATTCATACCTCTGGTAGAATGAACTGGGAGGAAATGGTGTCCAAATGGTTGGAATTTAACATGATCAGTATTAGCTCACACCACTGAGGTTACCTCGTGCTGCACTCCATGTTTGTAAGAGTTGAAGAGTGATAAGGTTGTTGGATACACCACTGCCAAACCACAGCCTTCAAACCTGGGCACAGACCGGGCTTTTGGGACTTAAATAAGTATGTGGAAGAGAAATAGTAAGAAAAATATAAAAGATGAGGGGACACTGTGTAGGTAAGCACAGACATAAGATTAAGGCCAGAGGAAAAAGAAGGTGTAAGAAAATATCCTTGGAGAACAATCAAAGAAACTGTTTCCTTCTTTTTTTTTTTTTCAAGAAACAAGAGTGCCAGCCTTTTAAATGACATCGACACCAAAAAAGAAATAATCTCTAAAGCAAGACTCAGACCCCAGGCTTAGCAAAAGGAAATTGTGTTAATTCATTACAGAGGTGTAATTTAAAGTAAAACCATTCCTCATGCTGGGCTTTGTTACTGCCACATGTGCTGCAATAATCCAAGCTTGTATAACATAAATATTCCAGAAGGGCATCACTCTATTATTTGAAAATATCTAAAGCAGGTAATCCATAATTTTTTCAAGTTTAGTTCAGTATTTAAATAGGCATTTAGTAATATGAACATGACCAGTTCACAGATTCTTTCTGTGCTCTAGTTAATTGTGTAAGAGGGAGCTCATTAACGGAAATAACTCTGAACTAGCTTGTCTGAAGAAATGAGCTTGCACCAGGGATCAAATCCAACAGAGGAAAAAAAAAATTCCTACAATCAATGATGGGCAGAAAGAATAATCCATTTTGACTTTCAAATCCCAGTCTGAGGTTGAGCTCAAAGTTAAAACAACTATGAGTGTACCAACACTTTTGATAAAAAAAGTGTTAAAAATAAGTATGATGCCTCAGGATATGAGGGGCGCTGTTTTGATTTTACACCATGATTCTGTGAGTTAAGTTAGGGGATGATTTTTTGTGAAATGATTTTTCATTTTCCAGTCAGGACCCCTACTTGAAGCACCTCCTCACCCTAGCACAGGCAGCAGCCTGTAGCCCAGAATTTTGAATTATACTTAGGCACTGCAGAAAGCCATGCAGCCTTAAGCCTGGACTCCTATCCCTGTAAGATAAATAAGACTTAAAGGTGTGTTGCAGAGTTTGCCTTGGCTGCTGAAGCACTTGAGTGGTTCCTTGAGTGGCTCCAGCCCTGCAGAGCCCTCAGTGCTCATTAGCTGCCCATTGATTGTGCTCAGAGCCTGAGCTTCTGCACCCAGGGATGGAATCACTGCTGACAGCTCCTGCTCTGCTCCTGCCCGCCCTACTGACACTGCTGAGGCTGGGGAGAAATACAGCAAATGCTAAGCTTGCATTTGTAGCCTGGGATGTGGTTAAAAGTCACCTTTGTCACCAGAACAGCTTCATTTCTCTGATTGTGTTGAGATTGGAGAGCAAAGGTGGCAAAGGTTCCTCGGCAAAGCTTCCTCTGTGGTTTTGTTGGAATTATGACTTTTCACTCTTGACTTGGAATTTATAAATGAGGCAAAATATGCCATTAAACCCGTTCATGCCATTTGTGGGTTTTCCAGCCCTTGAGTGAACAGCAATTGTGCTGCTGTGAGTGTTTCAGATTATGCAGCAAGATTGTAAACACAGAGATTTAACTTTATTAACTCAGAACCCCAGACCTGCAGATCTTCACAGACAAAACATTCTGATTTGTTAAAGTCTGGACATAACCACTATAATGAGCAGATACAATTTTAAATCATCTTGGAATATAGTTGTTAAAAATTTTTGACAGATTAGATTTATAGATTAGATTATTAGATTAATTACCCAGTAATTCATAATAAATTAAGAATATAAACCTAATGAATTAATAAGTAATTTTTTTCATCTCCACAGTAAAGTACCTGAAGATTTTGAATGAGTAATAGAATATCAAGTTCCTTTAGTGTTGCTGAGAAAAATAACTTGCCCAGGAGGATTCTGTTTGTAGTGGGACTCACCTGAGGAATCTCTGTAATCTCAGAATACAGTTTGGAATTTCTCATCCACAATTTGTCCACATAGGTAGGAGCAATCATCCCTCAGCCACTTTCAGATGATGAGGGTTTTATTAAAAATCGAACAAGAATGTTCTTTCCATTTATTCTTTCTCTTATTGGAGTAAGTGGGGGAAAGATTAAAGTAAAAAAGGAATGTGTTAAGATGTCAATAAACTCAGGCCTGTTGTTAGATGAAATCCCTGAGTTCTTTTATCAAGATCCCCCAGGGCAGTAACCATCATCAGGTGGGAGATCAGAGTAACTACAAATACCCTGCTCAGCTGAGTAAAACACTCTACTGAAGACTACTACAGAAAGCTTCATCAAAATATTTCTGCCACAATAAGAGGATGAAATGACAAAAATCTATTTTTAATGGTCCTTCACTAGGATTACATATTATTTAATCTCCTTTGAAATTATTTTTCTAACCTGTAGAATTTTTATTTTTATCTATCTATCTATCTATCTATATATATGTGTGTCTGTGTGTGTCTATTAGTGTATTGTCCCCGTACCTAAATGCCAATTTCTAGCTCAAAGCCTCTGAAAAACAGGTAAATAATATTCCTGGGAATTCACATCTAGAAACTGTGTTTCCAGCTGTGAGCACAGTGCTAACCTCTGTTTTATGAACATGAGAAAAGCTCTTATCACATCAAATCAGAGTTTATCTCATGCTAACAGATGGGGAAGCCCTGCCATACTTTGTGTCAGGAATTCTCTGGTGTACTATTATATGCTCAAAAAGTTATCTTCAGATATTAGGGGGGAGAATTATTTTTGTTAGGGATTCCACACAGTGTGAAGGGCTTTTTTTTTGTGTGTTAGGATAAATGCTTTCAGTATGCTCTTACAGAGAAGTAGGTTTCTATACAGAGAGAAAAGGTGGTTTTTCCTCAGAAGTGTTAGATCAAAATTGTCTAAAGTTAGATTCTTTCAATTCTGGGCTTTTGTTTGTTTTTCTTTGAAAAAATATTTTAGGAATGAAAGATCAAACTCAAACACTTGTCAAAGATATTGAACTTTTGAGCTTTTTTTTTTCTACATGATCTTTCTCAGATTGTTTGCATTTAGGCTCTGCATGTTTCTCTTATCATTTTTAGTTTTATGACTCTCCAATGGTATGCAAAATTAATATTCACCCATCAGAGAGCTGAGTAAGTGTACTGGCATTTATTTAGGATGCAAGTAGAGAATTCTTTACTTTCCAGGAGTGGTGAGTTGAGCTTTGCTGCCTGCAGACCCCACTGAGCCCCTCTCTTGCTCCCTCTCTGCAGCAGATGAGGAGGAGAAAAGATCAAAAAGCTCAGGGCCCATGAGATGAAGACAGGGAGATCATTTACCAGATACCAGGGCAAAACAGGCTCAGCTCAGCAAAGACTAATTGCATTTATTGTCAATTAAAAAATTGAATTGGATGCTAAGAAACAAAGCCAAAAATAAAAATACCTGACCACAGCACCTTTTCTTTGCAGGCTCAACTTCACTTCTTCATTCCCAACTCCTTCCTCCTCCCCAGCCCAAGGGGCACAGGGGGGTGGTGGAGCTGCTACAATCAGTGATGGGCAAAAAGAATAGAGTCCCATATATTCATTTATATATATATATATATATGAAATATATATATTTTATATATAATATATATATTTTTATATAATATATATTTTATATATTTTTATATGATATATATTATATAAAAATATATAATATATATATTTTATATAATATTTTATATATATATTTATATTTATATGTAATGTGTCCCATATATTTATTTAAGCAGTGAGTGTTAAAAATGAGGGTTTTCATATTCAGCATTGAATCATTTGAGCTTTGACACTTGAGATACTTTGAACTCTTGAGCATTTATCTGACAGACATTTCAGTCTTTAGGGAGAGCAATGTGTCATTGAGAGCAGAGCACCAAGTAGGGATCAGCAGTGTGCTTGGAACCAAGGGTCACAGCAAGGAAATGCTGCTAATTCCAGTTCTGACTTTTAGCTGTATTTTTGAGACCAGCATGGAAATTCCTTGATATCACTTCCTTTAATTTCCGTATTACTTTTCTTAGGTTTTTTTAAGAAAAACCATTATTGGAAAGAGTAAAATTTATTCCAGTCTAATCCCAAGCACTCCTCCCTACCTCCTTTTTTTTTTTTTTTTTCCAAACAGCAGCAAAGAAAGCTGAATGAAATAGCTGAGGAATATTTCTCCCACATGAAATTGTACGATTATCGTTCTCCTTCATCATCACTGATAAGAAAAATGTTCCTTGGAACTTGAAGTGTGACTTGAGATGGCAGTGATAAAGCATCCAACATGACTTTGAATTTTTATTATTTCACCTGTTCAAAGTTTAATTTAAAACCTATGACTATCTTAAGGGTTTTTTACACCACCTCTTTATCTGGGTGTCTTTTTAAACTCTCTGAAATGTAAGACTCTTGATGGATTATATGGTGGAGATGAATGTCTTGAATCACATACATGGTGTACTACATCTTTTATGTAACTTGAAATAATGAATGTAAGGTTGGCTGTGACAGGTTTTTACTTCACATATCAATAACAAGTCTCACAATGTAAAATGTTAGAAAGGAAGAAAAGGAAATAATGTGAATATTATTATGGGAGTTTTTATACAGCACAGTTTAATTATTTGCTTCAGTAATGTTAGTTAAATAATTATTTCAACATGGAAAGCCCTCACAATCCCATCCCTTCAAAAACTGAATGCTTTCATTAGCAGTAACTAATTTACAAGGCAATTTCAAAGTCTCAGGATTCCTTGTCTGTCTGAGATTTACAAAAGCCCTGGCTAGGAGAGATGAATTACAACTCATTAAAAGGAGAGCATGCATTTGGTATCTTTATTTTCTGTGCTCACCCTCCCTGCTGTGAGCAGCCCTGTCTGCTCCTTGCCCTGCTCAGGCAGACACTGGCTGGGCTGGGCTGGGTCTGAATGTCCTGGAATACTTTATATTCCAAAACACCTCCCATGCAGACAAAACCCAGCTTGCTGTTTGGATTATTTTTTTTTTTAATTTTTTTGGGGTTTTTTTGGTGGTTTTTTTTTGGATCCTAGGAAGATAATTTATTTTTTTTTTTTTTCCTACCCCAGAGACTGATTCTGGCCTTGGGCCTAAATGTGTTTCTTCCTGAAGAGAATGAATATTCTTTTTGGAGAGCCTGGCTATATTTCTGGCTTCAGGTCTAACTTTATTTTTCTTCCTTTAGAAGGGATGTAAAGTGCATTTTCTGACTACTTCAACAGCATTCTTTTTGTAACTTATAAACCAGAGAGAGTAACCCTGGTATTTCTGCTCTGTTTCAATGTCCAAGTGCACCTCTGCAATTTTGTCTGCACTTTTAAGCAGACATTTGGTTCTGCTGCTCTCATCACAATTGTGATGACCTTTAATCCCTTTTGAATCCCCAAATTTTCTCCTTTATTGTGCTCCACCTAAAGGGGAAAAGACCCTAAAACAAATCCAGTTTGGTCTTTTAAGATTTCAGTTCTCAATGGCTCTAATTCTCTATTTGATTTGCCTTGAGAGAATATCCCCCATGGTAATGGCTCTGGATGTAGAGCAGATGAGGATCTGTGCTGTGTTTATTGTGTGGATGGAGAGCAGCTGGACCAGGAGCATGGTGGGGAGGGGAAACAGCTTTGCAGGAAGGGCCCTGGGGGTGCTGAACACGAGTCAGCACCTTGGGATCCCTGTGGGATCTGGGATGTGCTGGGAAGTGCTGCAGGAGGCTCAGGAGAGGTGATCCTTCCATCTGCTCAGCCTGGAACACTCGAGGACAGAACTCATTGCAACAAAAAGAAACCAGGACTTCCCTTCTGCCCTGCCTATGCCACCAACACTTTAAAGGTGCTCTCAAACTCCTCCCTAGCTTGTGTGTACATGTGTGAATACAAACTTGCCAAAAATTCACCATTTCCATGTTTTAAATCACACAGAACCGAATGTGTTCCTTGACTTACCAAAACATTGCTAATTACAGCCTGTGAGCTGTGCCTTGAGGGTCAGCACCAGAGCAGGGCAGCAGAACAGCAACCAACACCTGCATTCCCATCTAGTGACTGATGGCACATTCCCAGCCAGGGATGGCACATTCCCATCCATCCATGGCACATTCCCACCCAGGGATGGCACATTCCCATCCATCCATGGCACATTCCCATCCATCCATGGCACATTCCCACCCAGGGATGGCACATTCCCACCCAGGGATGGTACATTCCCATATAGTGATGGCACATTCCCATCCTATCCATGGCACATTCCCACCCAGGGATGGCACATTCCCATCCTATCCATGGCACATTCCCATCCATCCATGGCACATTCCCATATAGTGATGGCACATTCCCATCCATCCATGGCACATTCCCACCCAGGGATGGCACATTCCCATCCATCCATGGCACATTCCCATATAGTGATGGCACATTCCCACCCAGGGATGGCACATTCCCATCCTATCCGTGGCACATTCCCATATAGTGATGGCACATTCTCATCCATCCATGGCACATTCCCACACAATGATGGCAGCTTCCCATCCAGGGATGGCATCTTCCCGTCCATCCATGGCACATTCCCATCCTATCCATGGCACATTCCCATGTAATGATGGCATCTTCCCGTCCATCCATGGCACATTCCCATATAGTGATGGCACATTCCCATCCCATCCATGGCACATTCCCATCCATCCATGGCTGGCACCTGAGCCCACACCCCAGGGATGGTGGCACCCCCTGCCCACACACTCTCAAACAGTTTCTCTGCATCTCCTGAAAATGCAGCTGTATTATCTCACCCCACTCCTGTTGTGATTAATTTAAGAATACTTGAACAGATGTACAAATCAACTAAAAAGCCACACCAGTGGAGGGATAATTTGGGTTTTTGTTGGTTCTCAAATAGCTCTTTGCTTTTGCTGTTACCATATGCAAGTGAGATGAGTGGCAGCCCAGCAGTGAGTTTCCTTGACTTTCAGAATGGGGAATTTGTGAGCATTTCTGCCAGTTTCTTGTTGATACCAGTCCATGAAGTGTCATATTTATGTGAAGATATCCAAGGAATCTGGAAAAATAATAATAATAAAGTGTCAGCTCTGTGCATGCTAATGGAAGATGACTTTTAACTTCTTTGTGCATGCTAACTAAACATCAATATCTTTATCCCCTCAAAGTGACCAAAAGATGAATTTCAAACCCATAATGGCATTAAAATGCATCAGAAATGAAAAGAACATAAGGATTCATCATAGGTCAGAAAACAAAAGTGCTTTTAAACTATCAAGAGCACAGTATATGCTATTCTCATTTTTTTTCTAATTCAAGTTTCTGAAATATTTATTAAGGAATAATCTGCAGAATAATGAATATTGCTTTCTTGTAGAAGTACAGAATGTATGCTATATTTCTGCTATAGCATTTTATTAAATATGCATGATGTGAGTTTGTAGTCACTTTGGGGCCAGCTACTGACTGCTCTGTGCTTTAGCAAACAGTGCTGGTTCAGTTAAGGTAAAAAACCCAAACCTGTTAGTTTAGTGATGGTTTTCATCACTTATAAAAAACTACAAAAAACCATAAAAATAAACATAAAATTCTTTCCTTCTTTTGATAGTTTGGTGATATTAGAAAGTTACATGTCTGGTAGGATACAACTCAGTGTCCAAATGAAATATTGATTTAAATTTTGAAAAAATGAAATGTTGAAGCAGAAAGGTTTGTGCTACTCTCAACAGCTGAGGTCATAATTCCTTAATAAAATAAAAGGGTGGTAAAAGTATCTAGGATGTGTTCAGATATGACTAAAACAACAAAAAAAAAAGGCATTCAGAAATGTTGCCACAAAATTGTAGGAGAAACTGCTTGAAACTCAGAATCAAAAGAGAAGACACAGCATCTTTGCAGATCTCTGCAGGCTGCCACAGCCCCAGTGCCTCAGCACACGAGCCCATGGCTCCTGCTGGCACAGGCAGAACGAGTCCCCAGGGGTTTCTGGGAACCAAAATTCTCCTGCAGACATGTCAGAATGTCTGTCCCCCTGAAGTCACAGCTGTAGTCCTGTCTCCTCAGAGCAAAATTAAAAAAAACCAAAAAGATACTGCCTGTTTTTAATTACCCATTGAATCGCTGGGTCTGTGGTGACTGACAGGTTGAAAATCTAAAACAAACGTTCACTTTTATTTGTCATTTAAGATTTTCATCATGTTTTCTTTTCTAAATGATAAACAGCTAAAGGAAGAAAGTCACCAGCACATTACCTGGCATTTCTAAATTAGCAGAACATGCTTATAGAAAACCTTATTAATGATGTAAATGATACAAGTAGATGCAATACCCATCTGATAAATCATCACTGCTGAGATGGGGATTTTTCTGTTGGTATTCAAGGGTCATTTCAGATGTGTGCCAGGGTATTTTTAACTGGATAATTGTGTATTGCTGAATTAGGGTAACACAATTTGAATATCTTTTTAGACTGTGCTTTTTTTTTTTAACCAAATCCAGCTGTCTGTTCCTGAAAATCTGAATTAATGGCCCTGGTTTATTTACATATACTGTGGGAACAATGTCATTTAAGGCTGATTATGTTAAATCACTGTGTTGCTCTTGTGACAAATGCACTTGGTTAAAGGGGGTCCTTCTATCAGAGCCAAGTCTTCCCTCAGTGTTATTATTCAAGGCACCACTCAAATTGCCTTCATAAATATCCAGCTGTAAGAACTCCAGCATCAAGGTGTGATATATAGATAAGAGCAGCTTCTGAAAATGGCTTGTAGCTGGTATCTAAACTTGGCTATAAATAATGCTTTCAACTGTGTTTTCCCCCACAATATTTACAGCACTAACTGGGAATTTCTGCATTTTCCACCCCTTCTAAAGAACTTTGCAGTCTCTTCTCTGATCTTTCTATAAGCAGGACTCACAAAAGGAAGACAGGAATTCAAATGTAGTCCAAATCTTTAGCTTGCAAATAGTGGGAAGAAATCTTGACTTCTAAAAAATAATTCTTAGCTGAAACACACTGTCAGAGTGGAGAGACCCTTAAGAATTAATAATATTTATTAAGATTATTAATAAAGGAGGTGGGAGGTTTGCTTGCCAGTATTGGAGCCTAGAACTGGAGTTGTTCTTGTGCAACACTGACCACCTGAAAAGGCCATAGCAAATAAACTGATTAATTCATCCCTTGCACTGTTCTGTACGTGGCTGTTGAGTAATGGGGGTAAAAGAAAGATGGTGTTGGTTTTTGGTTTTTTTTATAATTTTGGTTGTTAGGCTGTTTTTATCTTTTGCTTGCCTTTTTTAAAATAAGCACTAATAGGGTGATAGGTGGCTTTGTATTTAGCTTTAAGTTGTCATGAAGCCTTCAAACTAAAATCAATGCCATGTTTTTTCTGAAGGACTATAAATGGCTTATTGAACTCCCTGAGTGTGTCTTGGTTTTTATAACAGTTCTGTGTTCATTCACTCTAAAGTAATTTAGAATCTTTTTTCAAATTATAATAATCTGCCTTTCTAATGCTTCCTAAAAGGTGTGTGTAAATGGAGACCACAAGATACTTTGTTATATAGTACTGAGATTACCACTGCTTGCTAAAATACCACTGAGAAGTTGATTTCTTGAGTAATGAATTTTCTAAGGGAGAAATTTGCAGCTAGAGAGCAGTGTTTAAAGCAGAGCTCTTAAATTAGTGATAGATTATTTCATTGTTGAGCATGCCACTTGTTGACCAAACGTGCTTTCTGTAGATTGAACAGAATGACCAGCAGTGTCCTGAAGAAAATGAACCAAAGTGCAGCACTGAGAGGCTTCAGGGAGGGCTGGGAAACTGGAACTGGAGTGGAGCACTTTTGGAAAATCCAGTTTTTGTGCCTGTTTGTGTTTGCTGCTTGTCAGAGGTGGTTGATTCTGGGATTGACTGGTTCCAGGGGCAGAACTGGCTCTGTTTGTAGAAATCACAGCCTCTGCTGGAGTTGGAATGTGCAGCAGAAGGAGTTGGGCTGCCCAGGTGGGGCTGGGGCAGTATCAGGGCTTGGCTGATGCACCTTGCAGGCTGCTCTGGGGAGACTCCCAGGCTGGCTGGGGCTCCATCCAGCACTCATGGCTTGAGAATTAAACCAGATTAAATGCAGCACACGTTGGCCCTTTGATCCCAGTGGGCTGGTGAGGTTCAGTTTGTGTCCAGGTGTAAAGTTTGCAGATCAATACAATGAAATCAGACCTGAGCTGGTGCTGTTGACTCCACAAGAGGCTGAGGAATCAATGTCAGAGGTTCTGTTCTCCTTTTCTCTTCATGCAGCAAACAGGAGCTCTGCTGATCCTGGTAGCTCAGATCCCAGGCCATCCTTTTTGCAATGGCAGACACTAATTGTTTTACCATTGGTTTGTCACTTGTGTACAAACATGCAAGAGATACATCTTTAAAACTCTGTTGTACTGCAAAAAATGTATGAAGCTGAATCTTAGAATGTACAATAAGAGGCAGACATCAGCTGGAATCGAGTTTGACATCTTCTGGCATGGTTACAGGAAATCCAAATTATAAATGGGAATCTATCTTTTTTTGGTGCTTTTGAAAGAATCAAATTCAGTTGTGTAATGTTATTTCATTAGGCTTCCTTTTCTCTTTTCAAATAATGGTTATTTTCAAATTTCAGTTCAATTTCTTTCTTATGAAACAATTTGGTCTCCATACATTTTCCATTTTTGTCACTTATCCCCAGTGTAAAGTATAGGGAAAATCTTAGTCCTTCATTCCTCCTTGTAAACAAGTACCTTTTTTTTTCTGGTAAATGACTATTTGACACAAACAAATTACCTATTTGTGTTATCCTAATTATTAAAGCAGAAAATAGGCATGGCTACAGAAGAGAAAGGGAGAAGTTCTGTGCCACCTGCCCCCAGGTCACTCTGTTTAGTTCACAAGCAGCATTTTGTCCCAGCTCCTTTGCTTTGCCCTGCATCACTGCCTTGGGATGACACACATCTATAAAGGTGCAGAGTTGTGTTAGGACTTGGATAAAATTCACAACACAGAATGGCATTGCAGATGTTGTGGGAGAAAAAGCCAACCATGCCACTGGTACCCAAATCTTCACCTTTGGACTCCCAACACCTTTTGTCTTGGAGGGATCCAGCAGGAACTCCTGAAAAAGGAAAATGTTCCTGTGAGCAGGGACATGTGGCGTCAGAAGGCTCTCACACTTGTTTCAGTTACACATTCATACATTTTAATGCTTGTTTTAAAGCTGTCTGAGCCCACATGTGGAGGAAGTGTGTCAAACCATTTCCATATATCTGATTGCACTGATCAGAGCTGAGCTTTAGATGTTTGCCACAGATGTGTTACCCCTGCCCATCCCAAATGCTGCAGCTCTAACAAGTGAGATGGATTATTTTGACAAGGTGGGGAGGATGGATAAATGCAAAGAAACAGAAGAAGGAGAACACAAAAGTTTTCAGTTGAAAACAAAATTGCTTGAAGACTTCAGTATTTAGGTGAATTTTAAGTTTGAAAACGACTTGAAAGTTTGAAAAGTTTAGTTAAAGAAGGCTCAGAACAACTGAGAACTATGAGTAAGTGCCTCTATGAGATCAGGAGGCTTTTTTTTCCTCATGATTCAGCCACTGTTGGTGACCTCAGCCCAAAAACCTGCAAAGATGCTGCCCCAGCTATGATGTTTGGTTGCTGATTTTGGCCTTAAGGAGGAGGGTGCAGAACTGTCTGTAAGAGTTAGAAAGGTTATTGAACACTTATTGAGTAGCAAAGCCACTGTTTGAACTGAGGAATTTTCTAAATATCATCAAGTCTTGGAAAAAGAGAGAAAGGACAGTGATGCTTATAGCTTCCTGTACTGTGAAAATGTTGAGTGGGAGAAGGGGAAGGAAAAATTAGTGAAGTGGAGGGTCTGTCTGCATTTTCCATAAAATGATGCTGAGCTTTCTGGAGATTCAAAAAAAAAACCAAAAAACCCTTAGGAAATATTGAAGTGAGCAGAAAGAATTTGATGAGTTTAGGTACATTCCAAGATGGATGTTGTGCTGGGGTGATGGGAGTGCAGAAGACAAGAATTTAAATGCTGTTATGGCCTGTTGGTGTTTTACAGTGATATCCTAAAACCAACCACAAGCTTGGCTTTCCCCAGGATTATTCCAGCTTGTTATCTTGGGAACAGTGAGAGGCAGTGTTTGAGTAGCCAGTTCTTATAGAGTGACCATGTACTTAGAGGAAAAATGCACAGTGCAAGCAGAGTAACTTTGCAAAGTGGCTCCTAGTGCCATCTGAAATCCTGAATGCTACCATTTAGTTTCTATGAAACTGTAAAGACAACTTTGGCCAAGTTCCTGCTTTTACAAATTGATGTTTCTGTACTTCATTCAGCAAAGTGATAGCAGTTTTAGCATACAGCAATTTGGATGGAGATGTGATTCCTTTGTCTTCACTGTGCTCTCTTACACTTGCATTAATAATCATTATAACACAGTTATTGCTCAGCTCTTTTTCCCTTGCTAAAGTAAAACAAAAGCAGTTTATCTCCTTGATGCATTTTGCAGAGTGGATATAGAGTGAATCTTGCCCATAAAAGTGCTGTTGGGTTGACAGCATTGTGAAATGAAGTTCTCTGCCCAAATTAATGTGGCCTATATAAAAGTACAGGAGTCTCAGATATTGTTTAGCTCATGAAGGTTAATCTACTCAAGTCCTGTGTTTTGCAGTCCTTGTTCCATCACTTTTTGGATGGCCTGTTGAGAGTACTAATAAATACAAATTTTCAAAAATATTGCACACGTAGATGAGTCCATAAAATGAACTCCAGTGATCCCAGATGGCATGGGACAAGGGAAAACAGATTCTTTCCAAGTCAAACTTCCAGAGAATCCTTTTGCCTTGGCAGATGTTTATTCTTTTGGTGTGGATTGGATCCCAGCTGCACCACCTGAAGTTCTTTAGATTTTTTTTATTGCACCTCCACAGGGGCTAAGTTGGAGTATAAAAAAGTTGGGGTATAAAACCACATCCCTGCTGTGCAGGGAACCTTCCAGCTGCAGGTAAAGGATGGGGAAGGCAGAAGTGCCCTGGCACCTGTACTGGGGAACAGTTTGTCCTGTCAAAAGCTCTGTATTTCACTGCTTTCCTTCTGTAATGCTGTGTTTCTTGTAATTCTTGTAGGATTTTACTCAGGTGGGATATTTATGATGCATTAGTCTATTTTATGCCATTTTATTTACTGGAAAAGAAGTAAAACTTGGTTTTCTAAGAAATCTCAGTCAGGTATTTAAGTATCAACGGCATGGTTTTGCTATATTTTTAGTTTTTATTGAGAATTATAAGAGACAATGTAATCACTTCAATTAGATTGGTGATTTTTATCACCCTGCCCCATTTTGTCTTGTCCATCTTCAGACCATTGTGCTTTTACCTTTCTTCTGAGAAAACACTTGGAAAATCCATTCCATTTACTCAGTGAACTGGGAAAAATAGCAAAAAAACCAACAGGAAAACAAACAAAAAAATAAATTCCCAAAAGCCCAAACCCAGGCAAAACAGCTCATCTTTTCTGCTGGTCAGAAAGCACTGCAAGGACTGCTGTGAAATTCTGAGTTGAATTATAAGAGCACTTGATCTGATTCCATGTTGGGTTTGAACATAAACAAATTAGAGCTGTTAATTTTGTGAGAGGTTCCATCTAGATGAGGCTTTACCTTGAACTCCCAGTATCATATTCCCTAGGACAACAGAACAATAATTTGTTGTATAAACAATAACAGTAGGGACTGTGTCTCTCTGGACACCCCCATCTGGCAGAGGAAATCTGGTTGTTAGCATATCAAAAGGCCTGGTGAATTCCTTCAGTTTACACAGATTTAAATTAATACAACTCTGTACAACTTTCTACCATTTCTATTTTTTTTCATTACAATTAGGAATTCTATAACATTTATGAGATGGTTTTATTGTTACGTTTACGTATTGAGAGGAAGGTCTCTACCCTCCTTTTCTTTAGGTACAGAATTTTTAATTTCTTAAAAACCAAAATCCCCAACTCACCTCTTCTCAAGGCCCTACTTTCTTTGGGAAGGTAAGCTCCCACTGAAGACAGAATTTTGCTTTCCTGCTGCAGCTAAAAACAGTCTCAGGATCCCTCATGGTTGTTCTTTGTTTCTTTGCATTAAAAAGAAAAACCCAAAACCAAACCACATTTCTGCCAAGTTATCCATTGTCTGGACACACCAACAAATAACACTGTGCTGAGCATGTTAAAATCCCTGGTAATGTTCTGAAACTCTGGCTGATTTGAGGTTTATTATAATTTTGTGTTATTGAAGCTCATAAAAGCATGGGCTTGGGGAAGGTGTTTGTCCTTTTGGTGCCATTTTTGCTTTTGCTCAGTGTTACCTGGGAAGTGAAAGGAATGTGGGTCTTGGGAAGCACAGGGTTAAACTGAGGTGGGTTTATTCCAGTGGTATTTTTATTGCTTCTTTTTCTCCTCTCCTTTTGTTGGTTTAAGTCTCTATTTTCTTGGATATATTTTCTTTCTTCATTTAAAAGGATAAAACACACACAGAAAAATGTTGTTGCTTTTATATACAGAAAGAAGAGGCAAAGTTTTAAATAATAATGACTTGCCAAATATTTTATTTTCATTGAAGGATCTGAGAAGGTTTTGTACAAGCACTTCTGTCTGAACAGAAAGTACATATGCAAAAGTAGAATAACAAAAAGATTTATTGGCTGAAACAATTCCCACTGTCATGTGGTACATAAGAATTAAATATTTATTCCTACTCACTGGGACAATAAAACTCTATTCAATTATGTTGCAGACACTAGCAAATGATTGTTGAGGCCTCTAATATTGCTGCAAATGGTAAAAAATATACTATAAACAATACATGAGAAAACATTATGGGAAAATATTCTCTAGCCCACAGAGTTTGCTTCTTTGTTACAATAATTACTAAGACAGATGACAAAGGCAACAGCAGTCTGTGGTGCCAAAAATGTGCATTTCCAAGGTGTTCTGCTGCTGATGAGTCCAAAAGCTGCAGTGGTTTGGGGCTGCACAGTGCAGGGTGGTTGTAAACCTGACTCTCCTAAGCCTTCCTAGAAATTCAAAAGAGCTGGGTTTTTTTCTGTAGCCAGATGAATGTAACAAAATAATCTCACTTATCCCCTTTCTTGCGGAATAAAAGCTATTTGTGCTTTGGCACTGGCACTCTGCAGCAGGGGTGCATTGCTGAGAGTGCACTCTGCAGCAGGGCTGCATTGCTGAGAGTGAACTCTGCAGCAGGGGTGCATTTCTCACAGTGCACTCTGCAGCAGGGGTGCATTTCTGAGAGTGCACTCTGCAGCAGGGCTGCATTTCTCACAGTGAACTCTGCAGCAGGGGTGCATTTCTCAGAGTGAACTCTGCAGCAGGGCTGCATTTCTCACAGTGCACTCTGCAGCAAGGGTGCATTGCTGAGAGTGGCACTGCAGCAGGGCTGCATTTCTCCCAGTGCACTCTGCAGCAGGGCTGCATTTCTCAGGGTGCACTCTGCAGCAGGGGTGCATTTCTGAGAGTGAACTCTGCAGCAGGGCTGCATTTCT
This sequence comes from Agelaius phoeniceus, assembly GCF_051311805.1. Lineage (NCBI taxonomy): Eukaryota > Metazoa > Chordata > Aves > Passeriformes > Icteridae > Agelaius > Agelaius phoeniceus. Next base: position 12,561,131 of record NC_135280.1, on the reverse strand, counting down.
GAGAGTGCACTCTGCAGCAGGGCTGCATTTCTCCCAGTGCACTCTGCAGCAGGGCTGCATTTCTCCCAGTGCACTCTGAGCAGGGCTGCATTTCTCACAGTGGCCCTGCAGCAGGGGTGCATTTCTCAGAGTGCACTCTGCAGCAGGGGTGCATTTCTCACAGTGCACTCTGCAGCAGGGGTGCATTTCTCAGAGTGCACTCTGCAGCAGGGGTGCGTTTCTCACAATGGCACTGCAGCAGGGCTGCATTTCTCAGAGTCCCTGCAGCAGGGCTGCATTTCTGAGAGTGCACTCTGCAGCAGGGCTGCATTTCTGAGAGTGCACTCTGCAGCAGGGCTGCATTTCTCAGAGTGGCTCTGCAACAGGGCTGCATTTCTGAGAGTCCCTGCAGCAGGGCTGCATTTCTCAGAGTCCCTGCAGCAGGGCTGCATTTCTCACAGTGCACTCTGCAGCAGGGCTGCATTTCTGACAGTGCACTCTGCAGCAGGGGTGCATTTCTCAGAGTCCCTGCAGCCAAACCAGCATGCCACGGGGTCCTGGGCTCTCTGGAGCCCGGCTGAGCCCCCTGTCCTGTGCTGCTGACTTGGTTAATTAGCACAGTCTGTAATTGCACAATGAGAAATCCTCACCTTTGGCAGAGCCTCCCTCCAGTCCCAAACACAAAGCAGCCGCAGCTTTTGTTCAGGATCTCCCCTTGTAGGTTTACAATTCCTCTTAGGCTTGTTCACTGCAGGCATATCTTTGTTAGAAATTCTTCCTCCTATTTCTCCTGGGACTGTTCTGTGTACCTTTGCCAGCCCAGGAGCTGGGGCTGTGTGGTGACAATTTTGTAATTAGCTGTTCCTAGCACTGACTTGGCTTTCAGAGGGAAGAGTGTTCCTAACCCTTGCTTTTTCCCCTCATGCCATATTTCTCTCTTATCTCTTACAATGTGGTGTGCACTTCTTTGCAAGCAGTTGTAACCATTAGTAATCAAAACCCAGCAGAGCACAGCATTTGTCAGAAATCCCATTGCTTCCAAACTGTTGCTGGAAATGAATCCATTCCTATAGGAGTATGATAATTTTAAAAGCATTATCAGAAGAACTGGAATTATTTTCTCATTTTCTCCCAGCAAATGGATCCATTGATCCTTAATAAGTTCCCAGTAATTCTGCTAATTGTCATGCTTCCATTAATAAGTTTAAAAACTGGTAGGTGTGTGTATGCATCACTATGCCTTGAGTGCATCGAGCTGTTTTTAAACAGCAGTAATGAATTGTGGCTAATAGAGAAATGTTTTCATACTTCTGTTAGTCAACAGCCTAAAGTAGATGGAGAAAATGGGAAAATATCAACAGTGCCCATCGTCTGGGCAGCGTGCCAGTATTGATAACAAAATAATTAAAAGATAACACTGTTTAAAAACAAACTGTAAGCCTGGCCAAAGTAAAAATCAAACTCAATCAGACTAGTTCTGTGCAGGGTGTGCACAATATAAGCTTGGATAATGTTGTTTGCTTTTATCCTTAGGAGCTCTGGAAGAGTCAGCAGTCAAATACACATTATTTCTTGTAGGGCCCTGATGATTCTTAATTTTCAATTAGCATATAGAAGAACTGTAGTGTGTCTTTTTTTAACTTACTTTGTGTTAAATGAGAATAAAATAAGGAAAATTCCCCAAGTCAGGACTGCTTTGCCTGCAACACACAGTCTTTTCAGGATACCTGAGTAACAAACTGCCACAAAATTTTTAAGGTTGGGTATTTTTTCCATAGAAATGGCTCACTTCACATCAGTGTTTAAATGAGGGGAGGGTGTTTAAGGGAGAGAAATGAGACCATGTTTAAGAGATTGAACATGACACAAGAGAAGCATTTGTCATTAATTCAGCTTAGCATATATCTAGGAAGACTTGGAGTGTAATATTTTATTATTTTAACAATATTCTAGCTCTTCCCTAGGTCGGGACTGCTTCTGGCAGGGCACATTTCAGGCACCTTTAAAGTTCAGCCTCCTCAGTGCTGCAGCTCTTCCACAACAAACAAAACCACTGCAAAACCCTGGAGATCAGAAATGCTTATCAGATACTTTCAAGCAATCTGCCTTTAGAAAATTAAAAACCTTAGAATTGCTCAGGAACCCAATGCGTGTCAGCATCTGGCTGGGTCCTGCCGTGCTTTGCCAGTGGTGACCCTGAGCCTGCTGATTGTGCTGGGTTTGTTTTGCTCCTTGTCCAAGCTCCCCAGTCCCACCTGCGGGGAGGCTGTTCCAGGGAGCAGCAGTTTGGGGTGGAGGATCCCTTCTCAGGGTGCATGAGTAAGCACTGATGTACATCTGCCTCCTGGCACTGCAGCCAGCACAGCCAGCTTTGGGATTCAGGGCTTTTTTATGTGCTGAGGTGAGAAACTTTGGTCCACTCTCTGTCATGAACATGGCTGATGAGGATCAGGGAAAAATCCTTTTTCCAATTTTGTTCACCACAAGCTTAGGCCTAGTTTCTAATGCTGTGTGCAAGTAAGCCCCTATCTGGACCAGCTACATAGAAAAAACAAAGCCACCTATCACAATGAATCCAGCTCTAGAAAAGAGGAACAGACATTTATCCCCTGCTTTTTTCGCCTTTTTGCTTTTCCTTTCTATCTATTCCAGTTCCCCACCCCCAATAATGAAACAAACGTTTAAAGGTCTTTAACAGATGTTTTCTTATTTTACTCAGGTGGGATATTTATGATGCATTAGTCTCTTTTATGTCATTTTCTTTTGGCAGCTACATTCTGCACTAATTAGCACACCAGAGAGATCTCCCAATGAGAGCACATGGGCAACCAGTGGTTGAGAATTTGGTAGCACATTGCAGAGTCCATGGACTGAACTGGGAGGCTGCAGCCTGTTTGCAATCCCTGCATGGGGCATAATTGCATTTCTGAAACACTCAGCTGTTGGTGCTCTGCATGTTTGTTTGTGCAGCTTTAGAAGGGAAACACCAAAACCTTTGTAAATTGTTGTGAATTATGATTTTGTAGAAGTTACCCTGTGCTGGCTGACTAATGTATATATTATGTTGTGCTTGTGCTTTGTGAAAAAAAAAAAAAAAAAGACTGGAAGCATTTAAGTACCTATTTAAATGTGTGTGTATGCACTTGCTGTGTGACTGAGATTCTGAGCTTTTTCTTTAACACAGCTAAAAGTTTTAGAGTTGCATTTTACGTGATGCTGGTGTAGAGGGAAGCAATGCAACAAAACCAGTTTCAAATTTGTGCTAGAAAGCAGTTTTCTCCTAGAGCATTTTGTGGGCTATCAAGCATTTATCTATAGCATTACATCTGCAGTATTTGTCTTCCAAAAAGCATGAAGTTTACTGTCACACTGAAAGCTGGAGTGTGACCACTGTGGTAGCAATCCTAACTCACAGTCTACCTGGTTGGTAGTGGGAGATACCAGAATCAAGACTGAAACATTAATTTTTAGTTTTCATCTGAAAGATGTATCAGTATGAGAGAGAAAGAGTGAGTGAAACAGGCTGGGGCAGGTTCAGGAAATAGCAAAGGTGGAGGAGACCCAAAGTCCAAAGCATTACCCCTCATTTGGAGTAGTTAGCTTTCAAAACTGAAAAAGCTCAGCAAAGCATCCCCCTTCTACAGCTCCACTTGCATGTTTCCAGCAGTTTCTCCTGCCATGAATCTTCTCAGGTGTCTCCTGGGCTGGTTTCCCTCATTCCCTGGGAGATGTTTCCCTTTGTGTCCATTCCTGATCCGAGGCCCCGTGTGCAGCTCAGGCAGGCAGAGGTTCTGGGGGTGCCAGAGCTGTGGGGGCACAGCTGGGCCGGGCTGCCTGGAGCCTGCCAGGTGTTTGCTAACTGATGGTGCCCATCAGCCAATCAAGCACTTGTGCAGGAGCTAATGGTGTGCTCCCATGGGAGCTGACAGGGGACTCAGGCATGAACTGCCTGGACACGCGTGTCAGTTCATCATGATGCATGTGGGGAACCACACAATTCATGCCCATGGCAATCATTGCTTTAGTTCCTCTTTTTTTTCCTCAGAACTGAAATACCTCCCAAATTTGGCCCAGGCAGCTTTATAAGGGAAACACCAAAACCTTTGTAAATTGTTGTGAATTATGATTTTGTAGAAGTTACCCTGTGCTGGCTGACTAATGTATATATTATGTTGTGCTTGTGCTTTGTGGAAAAAAAAAAAAAAAGACTGGAAGCATTTAAGTACCTATTTAAATATGTGTGTGTGCACTTGCTGTGTGACTGAGATTCTGAGCTTTTTCTTTACCACAGCTAAAATTTTTAGAGTTGCATTTTACATGATGCTGGTGTAGAGGGAAGCAATGCACCAGAACCAATTTCAAATTTGTGCTAGAAAGCACAATAGGGTTCTAGTTCTGTATATGTGTACATGAATGCTGATTTGTGTCCAAGAGCACTGAACATGGGACTGGGCTTTCTGCCTGCCAGAAGGAAGCTCAGGCTTGGGTTTGTCAGGTTTTGTTCTACCTATCAGTGGCCGACAGTTCACCTGTCTGACCAAACCCCCCTGAAGGGGTATAATTAAATAGATAAATATAATTATATAAGTAGATGGTTGATCATATCATTCACTATCAGAGTGACTAATCTGCTTCCATCCTTTGAAGGAATTAAGGTTTTTCTTTGTCTTCATGGTCTTAAGTGAGCTGCAGCATCTGAAGTGACAGTCTGAGCCAGGAAATGTGCAACAATATATGAAATAAAAGCTTTTCTTTCCCTTGTTTTCAGTCAGCGCATAATGGAGTTTTTAGAAGCCTTACTGGAAGAGTAGAATTATAGAATTACTAAAAGACAATTTAGTTTTAACATAGGAATTTCAATGGCATCAGCATTCAGTCTGTCCAGCTGCTTGTCTTTTGACACAAAGCAATTACTGTTTATAGATGAATGTAAACAGAATATTGCATTGCAAAAGTAGCACAATCCTTCTGCAGGAAAAGTAACTCCCTTGTCTTTTTAGAAATCCATCACTGATTTGGCAGAAGGATTTTTTACTTTTTCCAGGTTCTTTGATCCAAAGGTTTATGTGACTGTAACCTTGAATGCCATTAGAACAGAGCACAGCTATCACTCTGCCATGTTTGAATCAGTTTTATGCAGAGATCAGTTTTTAATTAGATTAGAGAAATCTGAAAGAACCTGAGCCAAATCACAGTGTATCTGAACTGCAGTATAAAAGCAAACTTGAGTTCAATACAGTTTTGTTGGTAGCACTTCATTGACTGTAAGGTACACATGAAGTGTTTGAACTTCAAGATTGAATTCAGTAGAAACTGTTCAGTAGAAAGTCCTTTGTAATCTGGGAAAGATTTTAAAACCCCACCTTTTAGTTTCTCTTTTTACTCAGTGGAGTGTGAGGAATCCTGCTCACTATTGTGATCCTCTGCTTGAACACACCAAGAGACTTTTTTTGGTTGGTTTTCTTTGTGCACCTTTTAGCTATAAAACAGTGTCCTTTCATACTAGACCTTTGATGTATACTCAGTGAAAGATGGAGGGGAACAAGTTTGTCTTTATTAATCATGGTGAAAACAGAGAAGCTTTCCACCCCAGTGATGAGATTTGTGTAACTAAAAGACAGCAGGAGCCTTCGCACTCTGCAGCTCCCAACACTCTCCAGAGTCACTTCATACATCAGTGTCAACCTTGAACTGCTCTCTCCAGGGACAGGATAATTATCTTCATGAAGTGCCACTGGATGCTGTTTGTGAAGTGTCAAAATTGAATCTCAGTTTTGCAACAATTCTTCCTGTTCTCTTGCAGCCTGCTCTCCCACCTGATCAATAATTTGTTTCCCTCTGGACACTGTCCTGGTTTCAGGCAGCTCTAGGTGTCCCTGCTGGAGCTGTGGGGCTGGGCCAGGAGACTTCCAGAGGTTCCCTTCCAGCCTCAGCCACTGTGTGAGTGATTGAGCATCTCTGGGCTGGAAAGGAACCTCAGGTTGTGCAGTGGGTTTGTAATATTCCAGCTGCACAAGAGAGGAAGGTGCAGGGGGTTTCTATCGTTAACAGAACGCTCATTAAGTGATTGCTGGGTTTTTAAGTGTGTTGATGGTGATCCAGACTGGGGCAGTGAGCTGACAGCAGAGCTGCTGGGCAGATTCTGCCCCTGCCTGCTGTAGGAAATGCCCAGCTGAAGGAATAGAAATACTAAATTGTCTTGGTTTGGACAGACAGGTGTCTGCTAAGGAAGGCAGTAGCCTCCCCTGTAATGGAAAATGTAAATGCCCTCCCTACAAATTATTAAAATTTTGTAATTAAGGGGCTCTCAGGCAAAGATATGGGAGTAGGAATAACAGTTCTTTACTAGGAGAAATAAAAATAAAGATGCAGTAATACAAACCAACACTGCCAGAGTGAGACCATGCCCTGTCCCCTGTGTGTCAGGGTGGTGGCACAGCCCCATCCCATGGGGGCTCAGCCCTCCTGCAGTGCCAGCTGTGGCTCTGCTGGAGCAGGGATCCTGCACAAGGGGGGAGTTTTCCTCTGCAGCTCCAGGGCTGCTGCAGATGGGCCTGGGCTCCCTCTGGCCATGCAGGGCAGCAGAAGCTGCTCCTCTGGCAATGCACTGGGCAAAGGCTGCTGGGCTGTGCCCAGGCTCAGATTGGATCCAGGTAGGAATGCTTGGCTCCTCCCCTGGGCAATGCAGCATCTCCCCATGGGATGCTGGAATTGGATCAGCCCTGCAGGGACACTCAGTGGCCATGGACAGCAGAGATCTCCTGCAGGGAGGGTTGGCTGGGGGAGAGATAAAGAGAAAACTGCCCCAAGAACAGCAGAGAACTGCCCCAGCTCTGACAGATCACAGAACACACAGCCCAGGCACATCCTGCATTTGCAGCCTAAGACATAAATCTAAAACTGGACACATTAGCTGTTTCAACTATTCAATTATGCTCTTTATCACATGAATTCCTTTAACACCGAGGTTCATTAGTGTAGCTTTCACCTTCCTTCTGCATTTCCTGGATGATGGAGATAATGGGATTGATTCTGAAGTTATTGAAGTGTTGGTGTAAGTTAGAGGTGTGTCAAGTGGAGTTAATGATGTTGCATTCATGCAAGCAAAGTGAGAATCAGTAAATTGAGTATAGGGAAAAAAGTGTGGTAGGCTGGGAGAGCAAAGCCTGAGCAGGAGGATAAATCTTGGTAGTGAGAATGTGAAATTAAAAAAATGTATCATCTGGAAGGAAGGAGCACGTGAGCCAGCTCCTCTGGTTTGTTCTCACTGTTGTCAGTATCTTCCACTGAGTTCTACTGTGCACTGCAAACCACACCAGACTTAGATATAGCATTTCCAAAAGAGTATTTTAAAATATTTTTATCCTTTATATAAGGGAATTTGTAACAAGCTGGGCTTTCAAAGCTAATGGTCTCATTATTTTTGCCCATGTTTGTTCAAAATTCCCAGTGATCTACCTTTTTATAACTGGGTATATAAATACTGAAAACACTTTTTAAAATTACATAACATAAAAAAGATTTTTAAAAAAATCAAAATAGAGTCTCAAATTATGTCTGCACATCATTTTAATGCTTGCATTAAAAGCCAACCAGAATCAAATCTTGTCAAGGATCAGTGAATGATGACCCCACTTCCTAAGGATCATTGTTATTATTTTGTGGTTTAATGCCTTGTCAGCTCTCTGTGTTAGCAGGTTTTTCATTGTCCTCTCCAAGGCACGATGCTTCCTTCATTATTTCTCCCTTCTGCTCTGCTTTTTTATACACCTGCTAAGACATTTCCCACTCTCAAAATTAACAATTATCCCTCTACTAAAAAGGAGAGTAAGATGCACTCACAGTGTGCAAAATAGTATTTCAACTTGTTCTGCCAACTGGAAGCATAAAAATAACTTATCTGGCTGCTTCATTGCTGAGAAAACTTGGAGCAATTTATTCTTCTTTAAACATGCTGTGCCATTTGTGTGTTTCAGGTACAGTAAATCTTGCTTCATTCATCATTTTCCAATAAATGCATAAAAAGCAATAGCCAGTCTTCTGGTACTTATAACTACCCATGAAATAAATACTGTGCAAATATCTTTCCTTTGTATTTTTAAAATTTCAGTACATTAGCACATTGCAAATGTGTTAATTCCTTGTGTATCTGGAGAATGGTGGTAATTTTTTTTCAGTTACTTTGGAAAATGCAAGTGTGGATGTTCTATTATGAAACTACATAACCACACATATACCTTACTAGCACCAAGGTTATTTCCCAGCTGAGAATTTAAACTGTTTTCTTAATGTCACCAAGGCAAGGGATGATGGCAAATAATGGACACACAGAAAACTGAATTCTGTTAAGAACTCCAGTGCATAATTTGAGGCTGAGTGTTGGAGGGGTGACAGCCTTGGCTTTCAGTGCTATCTGAGAGTGGCGACCTGTGTCTCAATCCTGAGGGGAAATTTCAGATTTGAGGTTACTTCTAATTCCTAGATAGGGCAGAAATTCCTGAGATAGAGCCATGGTTTCGGGCCTGGTGTGATCATTCCATGGCTCTCCTGGCCTGAGTGGAATCCTGCACTTTGGCACAGCAGGGTTTGGTGTTGTGAGGGGATTTTGCAGCTGGGATGGGCAGCACTGGTGGGAGGATCCACACCCACAGTTTGTTTGGGCAGCTCATCCTTACCAAGGGAAAAACAAAGGGTTGGTTCCAAGTTTCCAAAATTGTTCATTTCTCAGTCTTTACTTGGTGGACTGATCTCATCAGATTTATCATTTCACCTGTGATATCTTGGTAGGAGCTGCCCAAGGAAAGCTCAGACATGAAGCAAATGCCATTCAATTGTGGCATCATTTTGTTTGTCTTGCCCTGACTTTGGAAATGAGGTTAGAGCCCTATCCATTAATAGAGATTGCACAGGAAGCACTGGGGAGAAGCTTGGCATTGTGGCTGGCTCCCACCAGGCATGATGGCATAGGAGGAAAATAAATTCACTGCAAGAAGAACACAAAGCACTGGAATGCCCTTCCCAGGGAGGGGTGGAATCACATCTCTGGGTGAGTTAAAAAAGCCTGGCCATGGCACTGGGTGCTCCAGTCTGGTTGGGTGTGAGGGCACAGGTTGGGCTTGATCTTAGAGGTCTCTGCCAACCTCATCATTCTGGGATCCTGTGATTCCTAATTTCCTCCTTGCCTGTAGTAACCTCTTAGAATTTTTGTGTTGTCTGTTGTGCTATTACATTTAATACTTCAGCATGGTATATTCCTTAAAATAGTTAATGGGATGGAGGTATTAGAAATTCTTTTAATAGCAGTGCATTGTAATTATTGAAAGATTATCCAAATTACCTGCTTGGAGCACATGAAGTGTAAGGCAAATCTATTTTACAGTTTTATATTCACTTTCTAATGACCTTGTTTCCCCAGGTTTTTCCATTTTAAAAAAAGAGAAAAGTACAGATTTTCAGGCAAATTGGTTTTCACATTTGGGAATTTAGTGTGGGTGAGACAGTTTCTCTTTTATAGTATTTTTACAAAATTAAGTCACTCATCATTATTTATAGAAACATACTAAATTACTTTGCCAGGTTGTGGATAAGTGTTCTGGGTAGAAATTTCTAATAAAAAGAAAATATAAATAGCTCATTACTTTTGAAAAGAAAAGTTTTTATGATATTATATTAAAAGAATAATGGCTCTGTATTCCAAACAGTTTCATAAACTGTTTTACTTACTTGAAAAATATGTTATGTTTTGGGGTTTTTTTCCCCATAAGTCTTAAAAATCCAATTGTGAGGGAGAATGACTGCAAGGTGTTAAAATAATACAATTTTTTCCTCAAAAGGATCTTGTAGTCTGCTTGCATAACCAGTGCATGAAAAAAATGTGATACCAGTGGGTTGTTTTTCTTTTTAACTATTCATTATTTATGAAGTGCAGTGAAAAATAGATACAAATTATTGTTTCAGGGGGCTTCCTGTAGCTATATTATTGTCTTCAAAGGATTTACTCATTAAACAGTGGTTTAATTCCAACATGAAAAGTTCAGGCTCTTGTTGTCCAAAAGTAGATTTCAAAAAAAAAGAAGTTCCTCCATGTGTCCATATGCCTATACATATATATATTTAAGAATATTGGTTGAAAAAGTCCCATTTGTTTAATAGGAAGTTATAATATGTACCAAACATTTTTTAACTTCTCAATATTTTCCTATTTCAACTTCAGAGCTGCTTGAGTTTGCAAATGGGCATATTACCATTTGCAAGCAAGTTTTTGGAGCTACATTTCATATTCAGTCTATTGTTTTTTATTGTTTTCAGTCTGTGTTTTTCAATCTATTAAAAGGTAAAGAATAATTCCTGTCCCCAGGGAAGTGTGAGGTGTGGGAGTTCCCGCTCTGCTATCTTGAAAAGTGCTGGAAAACAATCGTTGTGGCTCTGGGATTTCTCAGTAGAAGAAAAACACCACACAGAGCCTCCAATTAGAAATTACCATTGTTCCACAGAAAGCACAATTTCAACTTAGTCGAGCAAGTTAAAATCTGCTACCCCATTACTGTTCTGACTTTTCAATGATCATTTCTATAGCAAATGTTCTTTATGCCAGTCAATATAAACTGCAAGACAGTTGGGAGTGCAGTGGCAAGAGCTTTTGCTTCATGTTTCTGCTCAAAAGGAGTTCCATGACTTGGATTTCTGACTCCCACTTGTGGCCTTAAAAGTTATTTTTTAAGTAAGCAAGAATATATTTCTTCACCACCACTACTACTACTACTTATCATTATTATAATAATAATTTAAATTAACAAAATATTTTAGTTTTTAATAATATAATTGTTTCAATTCTATATAATTTATAATTATATCTTATATAATTATATAATATGATATAACTGTAATTATATCATTTTAATTATATATATTGTTTTAATATTATCGTAGTTTTTGAATTTAAAAATAATATTATTATTAAATATTAATAAAATACTTTATTTTCTATTACTATTATTATTAATAATCTATTATTTTGAAGCTTTTGATTTTGTGGTGACAACTCTCAGAAAGAAATCTGCATGTAAAGTTGGAAAGTCCTGTCCTAGACTGGTAGAATTGGCATGAAGTCAGAAATATTCACTCTTTCAGAAATGTTGGCGCTGTGTGGCAAGAATATTTTTTCTTTTTCCAGAGCCTGGTGGCAATACTAGAAGTGTAAAAGCCAGATGTTTTCCATGGCAGTTTGCTATGGTTTGTGGTACACTGGCAGCAGGCGTTTGCTGTGTGTTTTTACCCTGGGGCAGGGTGGAATTTCCCTCTGGAGCCAGAGGGGTTTCTCTGCAGGTTGATGCAGGTTCAGGTCTCAGGTGTTCAGGTCACTGTCGAGGGATTTTGCTCGGTTTTGTTGCAAAGAGCAAAGCAAGATTTTCATTTTGCTCCATTCACCAAAATCTTAAAAGTGTTTAGTGTTTGAAGATACAATCTATGCATCAGAGTGAAAATTGTCCTGCTTACTTGAGAATGAATTAATTAATTAATCTGTTCTGATAGTGCATGTAGTCCTCAGTGTTCCAATCAATGATAGCAGGCTGAGTCTACTTTGCTCATTTTTGGCTGTCAGTAATATGATCACTCACACAATGAGACCCTGAGTCAGCTGGATCTTTGAAGTGGATTTAAATACACTTTCTCTTTATAGAGCACTCCCCAAAGAAAGCTAGAAGGCTTTTTGCATGTTTTAAATGACAGGTTCTGTTAGAATTAAAACTAGAATACTTAGAGTTTTGAACAGAAGACGCTCAGAGCAAATATGTAATAAATAAAAGGGTTTTATCTGCAGCTCTTCTCCTGCCTGCTGTGCCCATGAAGGCAGGTTCTCACTCTGGTGATTTATTGCTCACAGAGCAGGTTTCAGCTGGTGCCTTTGCAAGCTGGAACCAGCTCTGCCAAGTTCCCTTTAGCCCCTGCCAGGTTCTCAGCTCCCTTCTGGCTGCCCCCTGCCCATCCCTGTGTTTCCCTGGCTCTCAGCACCCAGTGCCCCTCTGCCACCTGGTGCTGGCCCTCCCCAGAGAGCATTCCTGGAATTCCCAAAGCAAAGGCCACTCTCTGCTTTCCTGCAGGGCCTTTCCACCTCATCCCACAGCTCTTTTCAAAGGAACACTGATTGTAAAAGTCTGTCACAGCAGTTTAACTTCTGTGCTTTTGAAATCAAGACCTCTCCTGAAAATGGTGTTATATTTTCCATGTTCAAGTGAACTGTTCCTAGGCCAGTGGAGGCTCACCTCCATGAGTTTTCATGTCACACAGTGCTGTTCTCAGGAGGCTAGGATTCCCCAAGCTGTCTTCATTTTAAACTTGGCATAATGATTTGTATTGAGGCCTTGGCTCTTTGGTATTATTGTCATATAGTACTGTAAACAATAATAAATAAAATATAAATATACATTATAAAATATAAATACACAATAGAAATTACTGTAAATAACAATAAACTGTAATATATTTAAAATAATCTGCTTTTTAACATCCTACCAGTATGACCTTTAGGCTGTGTCAGAAGTCAAAGATCTTCACTGTGTTTTGTCAGATTGTGTTTGGTGATTTGCTGTCTTCCCCCCATGAGCCATTTCCTTCCCTGGTGGATAAAATGTTCCACCATGCACAGTTTTGTACCAGGTATTTTCAGCTGCATTGGTTTCCTCTGGGGAGAACTGTGGGACTGTGAGGTGATGGTAGGGAGCTGCTGTTGAGGCTCACAGCACTGAGTGGATTATTTGAGTGCTAACAGAACGGGATCTAAATGGGGCAACAGCCAACTTTGTGTCTGATTTCACCCATCCCATCCCCAGTGCACATCACAAGGGTTAAACAGCTGTCACCTGGCAATATTCTTACTCAAAATATGGAGTTCCAAAAAATCACCTTGTTTCTTCAGAGTATTTTTGTTTGTTTTTGTCTTTGTGTCTCAGTACTACAGGCATTGGTATGGAATAAAAAGGAATAATCTAGGAATTCCTGGGGCTGCACAGGAGCTGCAGAATTGATTCATGGAACCCCGGTTTCCTTCTCTCTGATCCTCTCTGTTCTGGGGGTGCAGTGTGATGACCCCTCAGGCTGAAAATGGATTATTTGTTGCATTTCTTCACCCCTCAAAAGAAACATCTGTGCTCTTGTGGAAACCGTGGCAATAGAAAATAATTTAATTATTTCCTGTGGTAGTAGGCTCCTCCTGCTCAGTTTTACTGCAGGGTTTTCTAAGGCCAAAGTGTGACCTGTTTGTTCCTGATTGGGAATGAAGAACTTGGGAACAAGAGTTCTTGTGAGGCTGGTGACTCCTTTGTGTGCTCAACACTGCATTTTCCCCTTTGAAGTAGGTTATTAGCCTGACTGGGTTTGTGGCTGTATTCTCATTCCTGGACTCAGAATTTTCTGTACAAATCCATCACCTGCTTCATACATTTCTTAGCTTTTAACCATTTGGGTTCCTGGTGTTAATAATGACAATAACATCAATTTGTAGGCATTATTTTTATTTTTGTTGTCTCTGAATAGTGTCAATTAAATTAGCTTCTAATATATGGAAAATTTTGCTGTGTACAAGACAATTAAGGGCAGATTTTGTCATCACAAATGTCTACAGGGGCAGGAGCATGAAGAGACAATAGTAAAATTGCATGGTAACTTCCAGCAAAGGACATCAAAGCATTGCTCAAACTTTAATGAACTAAATCGAGGTAAAATAAATGGTGAAATTAAGCAATTGTGAAACCAAACCATTTTCTAGTTGCTAGAAAGCACTGGAAAAGGAGAAGGAACAATAACATGTTTTTTTTTTTTACAGCTTCAGCAACACCAGCTATTCTAGTTTGTGAATTAACTTAATATTCAACATTTTGTCATGTACATTAGGTGTTATAATGCATGAAATGAATACACAGTCACATCCCAGTGGCTGCAGTTCCCAGTAATGATCGACAATACTGCCTCTAGCTAGCTAACACTTTCCCCTATGAAATATTTTCTGCATGACCACATCCCATGGCAGCAGGCAGCAATGGAATTTATGAACTAGCTGGAGCTATCAGTGCTAGTGAGAAAGCAATAGAGAAAGATGTATGTTAAAAAATTAAATAAAAAACAAAACAAAACACTGTAAGAGAGGGAGAAGGTAAAAGATAAAAATCCAACCAGAAAAAAAAGTTGTCAATATGTCACACAGACACTTTGAACTAGCAGCTTAATGGCACTGCAGATTCATGTCTGGGTCCTATTTTTAAAATTTTCAGATTTCCTAAATATAGCTTCCAGTTGAGGCTGTTTCTTTGAGCTCTACATAACTCAAAAGAAGTGACACAGAAGGAAGCTTTCAGCTTCATGCCAAGTTAGAGCCATGCTTTGTTTGCATGCCTGGGAGTTGGGAATGTTCTGGGTCTCATCAGGTCAAGTTGTTTTTTTCTGCAGCCAGGTCAGTAAGTGTAATTCCCTTAGAGAAAGGGGACTCAACTGTGTACTGGCTTGGTGTGAGTTTTCTTTCCCCTCCTTTGCTTGCTGTACAGATATTTTTTAGCCTTTCTCCCCCTCAATGCTACAATACTCATGCCCCATATGAGAGAAGCAGATTACAAATAAGGTTCCTTATAAATATATAGCCACTAGGAAAAGCATAAATAATTTCTTTTCCAATGTCTCTACCTGTGTGAATTGCATTGTGTTTGAGAGTGTTAATCTTGAAAGCAAAAGTGTGAAATTATTCCAGTATTCTTCAGATTTCTAGAACCAAATTCAGTGGAATACACAGCAGTGAGATGAAGTCAAGACTCAACAAAATCAAGATGAAGTAGGAATATAATTCATAATATTGCGGGCAGCAACTTTAACCTGTCTTGGTCTGTTAATCTCACTCTACGGTGGGTTATACAAAGAGTGTAGACAAATAAATGCAGAAAAAGTATAGCAAAAAATATTATAGAAAATCCCAGCAATCTTCTCTGCATTGCCCTGGTTTGAGTTTTGCATTCAACAAAAATAACTTAGAAACAAATATCCAAGTTAGAACACACTTCATCTGTAACATAATTGTATGGCTGTGTTCTATATGTGGCATTTTTGTGGAAAATTAGGAAAAAAGCTCAGTATTTCTGGGCCCAAATCTAGGGTTGGTGGTCAGTGTCTGTCTGCAGCTGCCCTGGGTGTCCTGGAGCAGGCTGCTCCTGGTAGTCCAGCACCTTCTGGATGAGGAGGATCTCACAGCCTGTCTGGGCAAACTCTCCGTGTTCAGAGCCCCTCACAGTACAGAAATCCATGGATTTCAAAGGAATTAAAGGGATTCCTGGAATCCCTGGGTGCCAGCATGAGCCTCAGCCCCTCCTCCCAGCCTTGCTGAGGGTGCTCTGCACCCCTGGCCCAGGCTGCACCAGCAGGAATGGATTCACCAGTGCACCCCACGTCCAGGAACTGCTGGGCTGCTTGTGCCTTGCTACATTGCCCATAACTTTGCTTTGTAGGCACTTCCTTGCTCCTTTTTACATGGAGATGCTGGAGGAGACTCCATGCAAGCCTTTTCAGTTGATTTTGTGTTCCCTTTGCTCCTCATCCCCTGCACTGGGGGGTGCTGGTACCTCTCCCACTGCCCTTTTTAGTTTAAAGTGGTTTTTTTGCTGGCCAAGCAGCCTGGCCCCTCAAGCTCCCCCTCTTTGAGAGTTTCTTTCTTGAGATTGCCGTGGCACCATCCTTAGTGCCCACTAAGAGAGAAATTCAGGTGCAGCAATCACAGCAGGCTGGGCTGGGGTAATTGTTGGCACCTGGCAGCCCAGGTGTTGTGCATTAAAGCAGATTGGGAAGTGATTGTGCCCTCTGCTCTGCACTATAAAACCCCTCAGAACTGTTAAAACAGGTAACTGCTGGGGCAGAGGGGCCCTCAGGATGGTCGGGGACGGGGGATGACACCCCAAAGGAGCAGGGATTGTTCAGCTTGGAGAGCAAAGAGCAGCCCCTGTAGGAGATGGGGAGGACAGAGCCTGGCTCTCCACAGGAGCATTGTGGCAGGAGGATGAGGAATGCAATCATGCAATTAAAATGAGGTAGGTCCGAACTGGAAAAGTTTTTTTCCTGGGAATATTTAATCTTTAGAGGTTGCTTGGAGAGGCAGCTGTGTGATCTCCCCTCTTGGAAGCTGGCAAAGAGCATTTGCATCAGTCCCAGGGGTGTGATCTCACAGATGACTGTGCTGCAAGCAGGAGTTTCTGCTTGGAATCCCTCGAGGCCCCTTCCAGCCTGACTGACTGTGTGGGGCTGCAGTTCTGGAGTCCAAAATGCAACCAGTGGCTGAGAATTCCTTGTGCAGGGTGCACTGAAATGGCTTCTTGGAAACATCCCTCAACAGCCCTTCCTGGGCATGATTTCACTTAATAAATGTAGTGGAGTTTTCACTGGAGTTAAACCTTCACTCTGATACCTCAGGGGAGTTTCTTACCCATCTGCATGTGGCTGCAGTTCTTTTTGTCTTTTGAATTTTTTGATGGGAAGCTCAAGGGTCCCAACATAGGGCTGAGTAAGTGCTCAGAGCAGCTGAGGTGATTGAGGCACCCGGCTGGAGGTGTCAGGTTCCCTTTCAAATCCACCTGGTTCAATCTCTCTGATTGCTCCTGTACTTGTGATTTTGTTGATTTGAGCTCTGCTGCAAGCCTGGAATTGAAGGAATGTGCATAAAGAAATGCTAGGCCTGAGTGGAGATGCCATTTGTTGTAAATATAAAGGCAAACACTGAGTTCCAAATTATAGCCCTTTGCTAAAGGCCAGAGCTTCCCATGCTTATCTTTTCCCATTGCTTTTGTAGAAAATGTGTAAAAGTAGCAGAGTTCAATGAAAACATGCATTGGAATAACTAAATCTAAATAAGTTTCTAAAAGAACTCAGAATAGCAGGAAAGGAGTAAAAATAAGTCTTGATTGATGTTCTGGCCCATTATATTAAGATGTGTGCCTTAGCTTTGGCTAAGTCAGCCAAGTCTTAGAAAAGAAATTTCAAGTGGGTCAGGTTGTTGCTAAGTTATGTGAATTGGAGCTAACTTTGGCTTGTCTCAACTTAATGTGCTTGATCCAAACAGAGATAATTAAAAAAGATTATTCTGCGGTTTCATAATATCATTTAATCTCACATCTATACTTGTCATATAAATACAATGCCTGTCTTATTTTTATTCAAATAGCAATCCATCAAAATTGCCTTCTGACAGGATTTTGACTACTACTTATAGTAATAACTAATAGTTCTTTTTTACTATTTCCCAGGGGGGAAGTAGTATGTATGTGTGTGGAGGAGGGAGGATAGAAATACTGAAAATAATTTTCATTTTTACCTTTAAAATGAATCAGGAATTTTAGTTGCCTGTGAATTTTCATATAAGGCAGCAATCTGCAGAGGCCATTCTGGTTTGCTTTTATTCTGTTTGTGTTTCATTAAAAGTAGGTATAGGGGCACTTTCAAAAATAAAGCTGAATCTTTAATTACTATTTGCAATAAATCATTTTTTAAAAGATGGAATTATTGATACACAGTGCACTCAAAGGGCTTTTAATATATTTGTTCACTAGTGATAATGGTTTAAAAAAAAAGTTGAAAAGACTGATTGCAAAACTAACAATAAATCAATCAAATGGGTCTGGTAATAAATCTCATATCCACAGTGTGTGATGCTTAGTTTATGACATCTTAAGTTCTCAAAAGCTGATTTATTTTTCCAGTAATCAGTGTTCTGATCCATTAGTTTTTATAAGGTAGAGAGATGTCACTGTTTTTTTTCATGAATGATTTGTATTTTAAAATTGCACATCTGTCAATCAAGACAGAACCAAGGACTTTTTGAAACTTTGTACCTTCACTGTAGCTTTATTTCTGTACAGTGCTGGTGGTGTATATTATTATTCAGTGAAAGTTTTCACTGCACTTCATAGTTTGGGATTTTTTGACTAATGTGTAACCTAAGAAAGTTTTCATTCCACTTTGATAATTATCTCACCCCTCTCTATATTGATACCCCAGCACATCCAAACTCAGAGTATGAGTGTTGATTATTACACATATCTGAGAACTTCATACAGAACATGAAGTTCATATTCTGTATGAAGTTCTCAGATGTTTGTAGTATCAACATTGTATCTGACTGTTAAAACAACAACTTTGAAATCAAAAGGAGTTTTATCATTGAACTTGGTGTGCTTTCATCTGTTGCTTCTCTGCTCAAAATTATTGATAACTTGCTGAATTCAGGTACATAAAGAACCCCCAACAAAACAAGGAGATTTATAGAAAATAGTCAAAACCAAAACATTTGAGTGTAGCTTGAAGCTCTACCTGCCCAGTTTGGGGAGAAAGAGTTAAAATGTGCAGTTATGGCTTTGTACTTTAATCAGTACAAAAATGCTAAGCTGGGTTTTATTCTCCTTTTGTGGGACAGTAAATGCTAACACTGAGAGCTTCACTTACAACTTGTTTGGGTATTTTATAAACAGGGACAGGCTTGAAGCACTTCTCTGCTGTTTTGATGCTGAGAGTGTGCACTGTCAGGAAGGACTCTGCTTTATCAGACAGATTCTTGTTAATCAGAAGTTTATAAGCTGCAATTCCATCCATATTTTAAAAAGCAGTTATTGCCTTGCTTTCAGTTTGGCTACAGGCTTGATCTCAAAATGAAACGAGCAGAAAAAACCAAAAAAATAAATTAGTGATTGGGTTCATATGAGTGAAATGTGATTCTGATTTCTTACTGTTGTGTCCAAATTCACTTGGGGGTTTGCTTTTTGGGCTTTGCATTTTAATGATTTGCTCCTGACACAGTGGAAAGGAGCCAGTAAAGGCTTAGGTGGGAGGGTTTACTTTTGGCAGGATTAAAACCAAAAAGAGTGGAAAAGGGTAAAGTTAACTTAACGTGGAAAGCTACAAAAGTAGTGCCACAGCATTTTTTCCAGTAAGCTTGGCACTCTTTGCTGAGTTTTGCACTATGCAGCCATTAGCAGGCTGGTCAATGCATTGCTTTATGAGGCAATTATTTCAGCATACTCTATTCAAAATACACATTAGAACTTAACCTTCTGAATCCTGAAGTAGCATTTTTATCACCCAACATTAGAAAAGAGTTGGAGTCAGCAATTTCCCCTTTCTTTTTATGATCTGGTATCATTAATAAAGCATTGAGCTGGTAGCTCCTTACAATTCTCCAGGATAATTTGTGACACAAAAGGTGCTGCTGTGATACAGTTGTCTGTTGACTTATTCAATAGCAGGGGAAACACAGAAATTGTGTAAAAATAAAAATGAGGAAGGGAGGGGAGCAAGAGCCCTTAAAACAAATGTACAACTGGTACACAGCATATTAGGCCTGCTGCTGCTGGATATGCACAAGTAGAAATGGGAAGTTAATATGGAATTTCTAATTAGGGTCACATACTAATGAACTCCCTCTTCATGTTAGTTTTATGCCGCTTCAGAAATTTTTTATCATATGCTTAAAAATTTATAGCTGGAAACATTAATGAAAATGAGGCGTGAATTGGAAATTGTGCTATTATGGAGATGAGTATGGCCAGGGCCAGGCTGATTTCTAAGGAGGGATCCTTTTATTGCCATTTTTTTGAGGAATGAGAAATGATACAAGTAGAATTAATGACTAGACATATTCTTTGCCCTGGCTTGGCTGGCGTTATTATATTTAAAGTTATAAAAGCCGGATTTAATAAAATTTTGAGTTAATTATAAGGGGAATTTTTATCATAATTGGCAGTCTTCTGTGAGAAATAAAATTATAAATCAGCAGAAGGGCAAAATTAATACAGTGAGGTGGTTATGCTTCCATACACTTAGACATGTGTGTATATTAAATATACATTTTAAAATATTAAATATATTTATAAGTACAGACACACTCATACACATATAGGTACAGTGAACATTTTTATGTGACTTTGTTGCTAAAGGCCATCTCCTTTCCTTGCTGCTTGACAGCACAATTGCTCTTAAGTTCTGTGGATGAATGTTTGGGTATAAATTTTCCAGAAGTGGCATTTTTGTCTCTGGTATCTTGTAAAAATCAATTGAGCTCGCTATTTAAAATGTCAAACCTCCAAAAACTACCTGTTGTATTGTTTCCTTCAGTCCCACTAAAATTATCATGCAATCTTGTATAAAATATATTGAAAACATCTGGTAGTCTGTCTCACTGGAATTGCCTTTGGAAATAGTCTAGTAACTTTTGACAGCTTGGCTTTACAAGGATATTGATTTCACTGGGGCTTTATCATGGAAAACTGATGAATGGTCAAAAGCTGAAAGTGATATAAAACCTGGTTTATAGTTTTTATATGAATCCATGTAATAAAATAAAGTAGGTTTATAAAACATAGTAAGGTATGCCCTTGTGAAAACATTAGAGTTAAAAAAGAATTTTGCAGCATTTTTGGGCTGTGGATTACTTGGGCTGGGGACACCAGAAATATTTGCAGGCTTGTAAGGGATGGACAAAGGAAGTAATGTCCTTCTTGCAAACAATGCCAAATGTTGCTAATAGTTATGTGATGCTTGGGAGAAGAGAAGCTTGCATAGAATGCTGCTTTTGGATTTTAAACATTTCCTTTTGAAATAGTCTATTAATACTGACCAGGAACCAATGTGGGAAAAATATTGTTTCCACAATCCAATAACAAGGAGAAATAGGCAGCAGAAACACAACTGTAACTGATGGGGCATGGGAAACAGGAACTGCAATCTGGGCAAGAAATACCTTTTTTGTACACCTCAGGAAGGGTTAGAAACAACACTGGCCATCTGTTTGCACTGGCTGCAGCAAAAGTAAGGAAAATAGAGGAAACTAAATTGATTTCTTTCTGGAGGAAGTAATTACTTCACTGGTCAATTAAATACAAACACAGTGAGAAGGTGTTGAAGTAGAAACGTGTGTACAAAGTGTGTAAGCCCTGCAGAACAGTGAATTCTGTGTGTACAGAGTGCCCTGGGGGCTGGAGGAACACGTTCATCCCCAGTCCTGCAAGGAGGGGCAGAGGGCTCTCAGATCTTCCTGCATCTCAGAAAGAGAGGTGTGAAAAGAAGTGGTTTAATAAATTGACTGGTTTAATGAGAGGAAAAAAAAAAAGGAAAAGCAATAGAGAGTAAATCTAGCATCCTGTCAGGAGGGGGGACCCTGCTCTGGTGTAGGATTGGCTGGGTGCTGGAGGGGAGAGCCCAAGGTGTTGCACACACCGTGGCTGTGAAGGGAGTTTGCTTCTCTTTTTAGTCACCTTCTTTTGCATGGTTTTCTGCCCAAACCCAGCTGTCTGCAGGGTGTTTGCTGCCCTGCAGGGGAGAGGCAGGGCCAGGCTCCTGGGGAGAGCTGCTGGTGCCAGGGCTGGACCAGGCTGTCCTGCAGCTCAGGGGCTGCCCAGCACAGCCCAGGCTGCTCAGGGAACACTTCCCTGGCTCACCAACGCTTGGTGTGCAGGGATCACTGAGCTGGGATCACAAAACTCTCCTGCAGAGCTGGGTGAGTGCAGGGAAATGAGAGCAATCACCAGGCTGCCTCTGAGAATTCAGCTGGTGCTGGCCAATTGGCACTGCTGCAGAGCAGATGTCCTGCCCCTTCAGGTATGTCACCAGTGCAAACTGTTATAGAGAAAAAAAAAAAAGGGAAAATCAAGATTTGCATATTCTGGATTAGTGGAACCTGAATTAAAACTGACACTGTGGATTTTAGTAAAAAAAAAACAAAACAAAAAACAAAACAAAAAAAACCCTCTTGCACAGTTCTTTAAATGATCTTTCATAGTATAAAAAAGCTATGTCACCTTCAGCTAGGATACCTTGAGGAAAGGGAAGGTTGTCCCAGAGATCCATGTCCAGCCTTGGGTGCTATGCTTGAGAAATGTTGGCCCAGTGGAGAGAATTCAGAGCAGCACAGTGAGGGTGAACAGAGCCTATCCTGAGGAAAAAGTGAACCCGACGTTGTCTCCTTGCATTCCCCAATCCCTCAGTGATTTTCTCACCTTTCCCATCTCTCATGTCTTTGAGCAGAGCAATTTCCTGTTCTGTGCTCCTTTTTATGAGAACTTTGGGTTGGACTGGATGATCTTGAAGGTCTCTCCCAAGCTAGTCATTCTGTGAATTTTAGTTGGCCCTGGTGCTTCTGAGGTTCTAATTTTCATTAAAGAAGGTGCAGCCAGGAGGGCCTTGTTGAAGGTTGCCAGTGGAACTCAAGTCTCCAGAGTCTGAACAGTGGAGTTATCACTAAACCTTTCTTCTTCCATAAGAATATAAGAGAAGACACAAACTGTAAATGGTGGGGGGGAGAAGGAGGTTTCCTTACTCCAGGTTAAAGGTCAGTCTTCATTCTCAGGTAGAATTGTTCCACAGGTACGATTGCAAATGGAAAAAGGAACAGGACGTGGATTCCCTTGCAAACTCCCCTTTCCTTCTATTGCTGTTTTTCACTCTGAGCACCCACACAGGTACAGCCATGGTTTATTAGATCAGGAAAGGCAATTGGAGCTGGCCAATGAGTGTAGGGTTGGTTTGAGCTGTTGGTGTGAGCTCCAGTGCCTGGGTTTGGTGTGTGCAGCTCCATGGCAAGGGTGCTGATCCCAGCCCTCATTGCCTTTGCACTGCAAGGAAATTTTTGGGATTGTGGCAGTCGTTTGCAGAAGCTCTTCATGCCCCCTTTCTTGGGAAGCCTAGCAGTGCTTTGACAGTGCTTTAACAGCACCCAGTTCTTTGGGTTTGGGAGTGTAAATCTTGCACTTGGTCTCAGGAGCAGGCAGAGCATTGCTGTCATTGTCTTGGACTTTGTAACTTTGTGGACGGGTTACCTTTACCTGACAAGGAATTCCAGCAATTGGCTTTCTTCCTCTTAAAAGCCCTGGTTGTGATGGAAAAAAAAAAAAAAAACCTGCAAGGGTCAAAATATTTGAGATTTGATAGAGAAGTAAAATGAAGTGTTGGGATTTGTAGAAAAGTAACATGTATGAGAAGTTTGTGCTGTGGCTTTATTTGTTAGAAACCAAAAGTATTGGGTGCTTGCCAACCAGAAGAAAAATGTGTATCCTGAAAGACAGTGAAAGAGAAATATTAATAGAGTCAAGGCTGGTGTGTAAGACAGTTGAAAATAATGAAATCCTGAAAGGGTATTGCAACTTGATTTTTGAGAAGATGGTTAGAAAAGAAAAAAAAATCTATTCAGTTTTTATTAATAATTTCATATTAATTTTAACTAGAAATCTCGTAATTCAATAGGCCAAACATATTTTATGGAGCAAACTTGATCCTGACCTAGGAAGTACAGTAGCTGTATAACTGTTAACCAAACTTATTTTTTTTCTAAAAAAAATAAGATGCTGTCTGATATGTCTTATGAATGGTGTTTTATCTTGTATTCAGCTTTTGGGTGAATGTTTGTTCTCAGTGTTTTAGAGCTGGGGTTATTGGAGCTCAGCAGGATGGGATAGCTGAGGTGAACATGGGGTGAGCTGTGCTGGGCTGGAGTTTGTAATTGCCAGGGGAGGCATCCCCTGACCCCTCTCTGCCCAGAGGGACTGGGGAGGAGAGATCACAGTGTGGGTGAAGGGGAAGGAATGTCAATTTACCCTTCCAAAAATGAGCTAACAGAATTGACACAGGACATCCTCATTCTGAACTGTGAGAATTGCCCTTCTTTTAATTAATGCTGTTACAGTATTGCTGGCATTAACCGATGTTTCAAAAATACTTTTGTAATTGAACTTGATTTTTTACATTGCTTCTACTTTCTATGCTCCATGAAGACATTTTGCCTCATAATTTCAACAAAAAAAACACTTTAGGAACCTCAGCCACTTAGAAATGCTGCAATGAAAAGCTGAAGGAAGTTGATGTGAGAATGTTACAGCATTACTTGATGAGGTATCTTAATAAGATTGCTACTAGCAAGCTTCCTCTTAATGGCTTTTACAAACTCTGGTTTATTATATCAAACTGCTGCTATACAAGTAAGGAATTAAAGAGAATGAATTAGACATAAAGGGGGAAAGAATAAAACTTACAGA
The DNA here is from genome assembly GCF_051311805.1 of Agelaius phoeniceus. Lineage (NCBI taxonomy): Eukaryota > Metazoa > Chordata > Aves > Passeriformes > Icteridae > Agelaius > Agelaius phoeniceus. The sequence goes on along the minus strand of NC_135280.1, from coordinate 12,537,111 downwards.
ACTTATGGTCTAGCTGAGGTTTATTTTGCATGTTTTAATTTTGTTAGGATAAATAATTGCAAAAATTTTAATTGTATATGTTTGAAACATAAGATTATAATAAAAAATTGGAGTGTAACTTTAAAACAGTCATCAGCTGTAAATGCAGTCATTAGTCAACCCATCTCACTACATAACTGGTGCTAGTTTATGGGATTTTCTGAGTTCCCAGATGGAGGAGGAATGAGGAATCTGACTCCATGTTCTTAGAAGGCTAATTTATTATTTTATGATACTATATTATATTAAAGAATACTATACTAAAACTGTACTAAAGAATAGAGAAAGGATACAGACAGAAGGCTACAAAGAATGATAATAAAAACTTGTGACTCTCTCCTCAGAGTCCGGCACAGCCTGATTGTGATTGGTCATTAAGTTAAAACAATTCATATTAAACTAATCAAACAATTTGGTAAACAATGTCCAAACCACATTCCAAAGCAGCAAAACACAGGAGAAGCAATCAGATAAACATTGCTTGCATTTTTCTCTGAGGCTTCTCAGCTTCCTAGGGGAAGCAATCCTGGTGAAAGGATTTTTCAGAAAATGTGATGGTGACTTTAGCTGACATTTTGTAAACCCCAAAGTTGTGCTGCAGCTCTGGTGTTGTGTGAGGCAGAAAGGAGCTGGCCCAGGTGGGGCTGTGCTCTGGGAGCATCACAGCACACCAAGGTGTGCATTTATGGGCTCCAAGCCCACGGCTCTGGCTCTTACCAAGATGAATGGCCCAGCCCCTGCTCACTTTATTGAGCTTTACAGAGACACAGATGCTGCAGTTCTGATTGTGCAGCTCGAGTCAGCAGGGCTGGGTGCAAGTACAAACACCCTGAGACATCCTGGGGTTCTCTTGTTGTGTAAGTTAATTTTTTCTCAGTTATCCTCCTAGCATTTGGCAGGTCTGTAGGATGGAGAAATTGCCTTTTTCAGTCCCAGGACAGGCTGGGGAGGAGTTGGGAGCTCTAAGGTAGCATCAGCATCACCTCACACAGTCATGGTTATGCTCTCCACAGACCCTAAACTGCATTTTTTCCCCTAAGTCATGTGGTTATAAAATAGCAAAGGTATTTAGTGAGTTGAGCTGCTTGGAGTAGTTATGATTTCCATTATCTGAAAACTAGTGGGTTAAAATGCCTTTCTTTTTTTTAATGAAAATTATTTGAAATCAAAATGATTTCTAACCTGGACTGGTCATTTATTGTTGTACCCTTTTTTTAGCACCTAACACATACATGAGAACATGGATTAATGCATATATAGCAGTCAGATAAGAATAAACAGAAAAAATGCTGAAACAGAGCAGTTTGTTGGCTGAACAAATGTTGTGCTTGAGTGGAACATACAAAGGACATTTGAAGTATATGCTGGCCTATCTCACTCCAAGCCTAAAGACACCACATACTGAGTTCCTGGTTCTTTTATAATTCAAAGTCAAGCTACTGTAGTGCACCAATAGATTTTTTAGGCTGGTATTAAATAATGAATTTTCACAGTACATGCCATAAAGTGAATTGGCAGGTTTTGTGAGTGATTGGACTGTAAATCTGAAATGAGACTCACTTTGTCACAGTTTCACTTCTTCCCACCAACTGTTCAGATGCCTCAGGTGCCAGAAAGGATTAGAAAACCCTGGGAGAAGGGATGGCAGTTCTGCTGAGGATGGGGAAAATGCAACACTATTTTTTTCTGCTTTTAACTGAACATGGTGAGCACAGTGTGAAGCTTTACATTTTAGTCTTAGCCTGGGCCATAAGATGATTCTATTACAATGCATCACTTACCTTTATGTTTATAATCAGGGCTAATGCCATAAAGTTACATCCCCCGGGTGTTTAACCCTGTTTTTGAGCATTGCTTTCTTTTACACCTTGAGATATGAAACATAACCAAGTAGTACACAGTGACAGAAAAGAATTTAAGGTGATGGTGTAACTTTAAAATTACTTTTTTTTGACTCTGATACTAGCAGAATTTTACAATAATGCAGTCATGTTTTAAAAAACCCCTCCCTTTGCTAGCCATAAAATAAGTTGATGTTCCCAAAGGCATTGCAGGGAGTGCTGTCATTAAGTGGAAGTGCCCAGCAGGAGGGAGCTGACAGTGGCTCTTTGAACCACCTGATCCTGGGATGTGGTGGGGTTGCTGTGCTTTGGTTCATGACAGGAACTCCCACTGCCTTTACTAGGGCTCCATTTCACCCTCAAAATTCAACTTTTCTTAGCAAGGTTTTGTTGTGCTGAAAGAGCTCAGAGCAAAGCAGCCTTTGTCATAAACTGGACATGAGCTCCAGGCAGAGATTCCCTGTGCAGGTCATTCCCTGTGCATTGTTACTTTTTGGACAGGAGGAGTTTTGCTGGGAGGTGGTGGATCAGCTGTCAGCTCTTTCCTCTGGGTGTCCTGAACAGCACTGACAAAATGCCTGAGACCTAGAGAGCAACATTGCACCCTTACAAGGTGGAGATTTGGCATTAAAATAATGCAAAATCACACCAGGAGAGTCAGACTCCTTTTCACCACAGGCTCCTGGTTCCAGCCCTGCCCATACAGACTGAGCTTTTCCTGGTGCTTTTGGGGTGTCCAGTGAGCCAGGCCCTGGCTGACAACCTCTGGCCATCTATTGGGGTCCAATGGATTTTTGTGTCTGAGAGCTGGAGCAGAGATGGCAGCCAAGAAAAATCAGGGCAGCAAAATGTACCAGTGTGTCTGCAAAGCTGGGTCACTGCTGCATTGGCTTGGAGAACCCTTTGCCTTACTAATAAATCTGGTGCATGCTATGTGTGCTCGTACACTTCCAGAGTTTTTCATATCTCTTAAAAGCACTGGATAATATTTGTTCATCAAGAGATGTGTTTGATTTATTGCTACCTCTCTGCAAGTTAGAAGTTACTCAGCAGCTCAGGAAGGAGGCATGGAAAAAAAAATATTTTTTTATATATAAAGATATTTGTCTTGAGAGAAAAAGTGGGATGTATGATGTATTCTATGCATGTTTTGCACATATTTCTATTTATTTTGTGTTCTAAAATAACACTGCAGGAAACATCATTCTGAGCGAGGTGATCTTACTCTCTTTTGTGAGAACCATTAGAAATTACCCCAGAATGCTGTCATCCTCCTTGGCTAATTACCAGACAAAGCACTGATTAAGATTAAACTCAAACAAATAGATTTTGCATTGTCTGAGGTACATAGATCAAAAGTTAAAGCAGAGTTCTTTTGAACAAAGAACTAATAATGATTAAGAGCTAGCTTTTTGCTCTTGGACTTTTCAATTGATTGTGGGCCTGCCTGGCTTGATGGATTAAAATCAGTAATTTAGAAGCTGACAAAACAATACATTACAGAAAGGATAAGAGTCAACAAAAATGATACAAATGATCCTGAGTGTAACATTTAAAGCTTTTAGAGTGTGACACCTTTGTACTTTTCTCCCCATTTTCTCCAAAATCTCAGCCTTGCAAGCAAATTAATTGGTGTCATGTTTTCAGCTATGGAGAAGGGAGCCTAAACCATTTCAGAATTTAAGAATGGGAAATAAGAAGGGAAAAGGTTGGACTTGCTGAGCTCAGAGGTCTTTTCCAACCTAGCTAATTCTGTGAAAAGAGAAAAAGTGTCAGTGTTAGGATGGAGAGAAGAGATCAGTGATGAACTGTGGAATCTTGCATGGTATCTAGATGTTAACAAGGGGTTACCAGGCTGTGCTTTGGCTATCCTATAACCTTTCACCATCACTTCAGTGATGCCACTGATATCACTGATCAAGGGTTATATCACTTTCTAAAGGAATAAGGGGGTTAATATTCAGTTTACAGAGGTGCCATCCTGCTGCTTCTGTTCATGGAAGAGGTGGAGAGACTGTCTGAGGGGATAGAGGGGGGACAATAAAAAAGGTGCCTGAAATGGTCTGAACCACCAAAAAGGTGCCTGAAATGGTCTGAACAACAATTTCACCAAGTTGCTCTGGCAGCAGCAATCTGAAAGGTCATGAGTAGAGCCAAGATGGAAAAAAAAAACCCAGGTTAATTGTAAAGTGATGGGATGAAAGGAGAATTTAAGTTCTCCAGATGGATAACAAGTGCTAGATCTTAGAAATGCTGCACAGAAAAAAATCTGCAAGATTTCCCATGAGCTCAAAATTATGAGTTTATGGGAAGCTGGAAAAGGAGGGCCTGGAAGCTGATGGGAAATAGGAGAAAGAAAGTTCTGCTTTACATTGAAGCCTTGTTAGACATCCATGAGGAGATTTGACAAAGACAAGATTTAATTTCAAATGTCTACATTAGAGAGCTGACCCCATGAGTCATATGAAAATGTCTTAGGAGGTGATAAATGGCCAAAAATAAGATGTGTGGGGAAAAGAGTGGGAAAGCAAGGACAGGCATCTCTTAGAGCCCCTGGAAAAAGCTGATGGCAGACAAGGAGCTGACAGAGATAATGGGAGAGGGCAATTACAGCAGGAATTATTATCCTCTGGCTGGCTGAGGGCACAGAAAGTGGGGTAGAGATTGGGTGAGCATGAAGAACTGGCTTTTAGCTTGGCTTACAAACATTCATTAGAGGGCTCTGGCAGCCACATTTCCTTAACAGATGGATAGCTTGGGAGGAGCTGGGAGCTGCCACAGGGAAACTCCTGTGTGTGATTGTGGGCTCTGCATCCTGCAGGTTGAAAGAGGTGATTTTACACTGAAGTGCCAGAGAACTATAGGGGCAGAGTGGTTATGGAAGGGTGGGAAGGAAACTGGTGTCAGAAGGGGAAGAGAAGGTAATCTTACATGAAACAGCAGAGGCCTTAAGGATTCTGAGGATGGAAAGGGCTTTGCTGAAATAAAAAAAGGGAGTGGGTGTGATGGTGTTCACAGGGGTCTCAGGATGAGGGAAGAGAGGAGGATCTGACTCCATGGTTCAGAAGGCTGATTTATTATTTTATGATATATATTATATTAAAACTATAATAAAAGAATAGAAGAAAGGGTTTAATCAGAAGGTTGGATAAGAATAGAAAAAGAAAGAATGGTAACGAAGGCTTGGGTCTCGGACAGAGTCTGAGCCAGCTGGACTGTGATTGGCCATTAATTAGAAACAACCCCATGAGCCCAATCCCAGCTGCACCTGTTGCATTCCACAGCAGCAGAGAACCATTGGTTACATTTTGTTCCTGAGGCCTCTCAGCCTCTCAGGAGAAAAAAATCCTAAGGAAAGGATTTCTCAGAGAATGTTTCTGTGACAAGTGGGGATCATTTAAGCAGAGCACCAAAGCCTGGCTGGTGTCCCTGGGAGCTGCAAAGACTCAGCAGTTCAGAATGAAGGCTGTGTGTCTGTCCTGCTGCTGCCCTAGGCAAAGGGATGGGCATTCCTACTCTCTCTTTGTGGGAAAAAACCCACAATTTCTACAAACAAAATAAGTCCGAACAGGTTTTGCAAAAAGACATGAAATGGGCACTATGTTCTCCACTTTTATAATGAAATGCAATGTTAGAATAAAAATAAATAGTAGCACAAGACCTCTTTAGGAGTCTGAAATGGAACTTTCTTAACTTCATACTTCCTTGTTTTTAGGAGAAAACTATTTATTTTCCTACTGAGGTATTCTAGTGCAGTGGTTTTTTATATAATGCTAATCTTGTTCTTCTAGTTTTCCTTCATTTGCTTTTAATAATACTTATAAAATAGAATAATCTGTAGGTGCTACCAAGTCTGAGCCTTCAGGCTATTGCAATCACACAGTTAGAATGTAATTATTGTAAAGAGCCAAGTTGCTGTTATACCTGATTATAGCTGGAAAAGAAGGTAATTGAAATGAGATAAAATAAAGAGTTTGCAGAAAACTCTTTCATTTCTCCATATTTTTGCTACTTTTACCATGTGTCACTTCAGTGTTTTGTGACTTTTTTTTTTATTATTTACTTATTTTTCTAACTAATAAATTTCCTGACCACCTTGCTTAGTTTGAGACAAAATTGCTTTTCTTGCATCTGTGCTGCTCTACTGGAATAGTTATGAATAATAATGACTTAAAGTTGATAATGGCTGAAACTTGATGTTCTAGGACTTATTTTTGCCTTTTAACGTAGTTTTAAGGCAATTTTTAGGGGATAAGAGTTCTTGTTATGCAAAATGCTCACACCAGAGGTAACATATTAAAATAAAATAAATAGTAAACTGAAATAGTCCTAAGGGAGATGTCTTTGAATCCATGTTTGGGTTAGTTCCTTTTGCTTGTCTGTTGGATCTATTTTTAGTTTGAAACACCTTAACAAGCATCTCACAGATGCCACATGCAGGTTTTGCAACAGGATGTTGCAAATTCTAGATCTGTACTTGTGTCCAAGGAAAGACTCGAGAATTTAATGGAGAATAAATCCATCAGGAAATTGTAAATAAACACAGAAATATCCCAAGAAGTTTCAAATCCACAAACTGCTGAGTGGGAGAGCACTCAGGGAAATTCTCATTCCTCCTCTGCCCTCCTACAATGGAGGGAATCTAAAATTAGGGGAGTTCAGAGGGTGGAAATGTGAAAGCAGACGTTTCCTTCAAGTGGAGGAGTTATCTCAGGCAGTTCTCCTGTAATTATGAAATGGCCTCTAATTAAAAAAATGAATTTTTTTACCTGGGAAAAAACAAAAAAAAAAACCCCAAAAAATTGATGGAATGAAGCTGTTGTCCTCAAAGTAATATTAAAAAAACTCCCTCAGACTAATTATTTTTGATCTGAAGCTACCTGCCTTTGTTATTTGCCTGCCCAGACTGCAGTGACAGCTCTAGGAATTAATGGTAACCTCATTATTGTCATTAAGCAGGTGTACCTAGTGTGGGTTTTGTTGTGTTGGGTTTTTTTGTTGTTGTTTGCAAATCTCCATGACATCCAGAAGTAAATGTAAAAGAGCAGACAATAATTAGGGATACCTAGAAAAATACCTCCCAAAAAAGATATTTGGAATAATTATCTGTTTTGCAGTACCAAGTCAGCAGTTTTTGCAAACTTTACAATAAGATTATAAAAGATGAAACAGGAAAGCTTGTTTCAGCTTTTAAGAAAGATGTAAGCAATTTTAAACTGTACTCTTTCCCCAGGGAGAGTTTAGAAATATTTCTGATGAATTAAAGTATAATAAAAGTATTTGCCTGGATGATAATGTATTTTTCCTAATAATTTCTTAATTTCTAGAGTGCATAATTGTAGCTCTCAGGGGTGTGAGGTTAAGGCAGTGTGTTTCCATGGTGAAAGTATGCACTGTGTTCCTTTTTTCAGCAGGTGCTGTGGGTTTTTGGGGGTTGGTGGTTTTTTATTTGTTTGGCTTTGTTTGGTGGGTTGGGTTTGGGTGGGTTGGGTTTGGTTGGTTGGGTTTGGTTGGTTTGGGTTGGTTGGGTTTGGGTTGGTTGGGTTTGGTTGATTGGGGTTGGTTGGGTTTGGTTAGTTTGGTTTTTTGGTTTGTTGGTTTGTTTGTTTGTGTTTTTTTATTGCTGTTGTTTGGGTTTGTTTTTTGGTAAGAGGTATTTGTCTTTCCTACAAATTTTGGAGCAATCATAAGGTTCCTGCCTAATCCAATGGGAGAGTAAAGGACATTTATGAGAGTCATGTTTGTGAAATTCTCTATTAGAGATGAATGGAGAGTAGATACCTTTGCAACACTGCCCGCTCCCCAAAAAACCCCAAAACCTGAGTTTCAGGGGGGATTATCAGAGGCTGCATCAGAGGTTGTGCTCTGAGCAAGAGCAGGCACCAGGTGAATCCAGGAGGTGGCTGAGTTCCTTATGAGGTTGTGGAGTTGAAAGACAAAACGAATCTGGTTAAACATGTCCTGAAAAGGCCAAGGTACAAAATCCAAAGTGAATTTCTGCTTCTGAGTTAGTGCCAGAGTCACCAGAATTGGTTTGGGCTTTGCTCTCCAGTTAGGACAGGACTCCACTCAAGTTAACCTCATAAACTTGAAAGGTTATTGGTTATAAAATGAATGGCTGTGCTTTTTCCAATTTTTTTAGTGCTGAACCTGTAATTGATGTTACCAATTTCAACTAGCAAGTACCTTTAGTCACAGAGAAAAAATATGTTGTAAAGGAATGCAAATCCCTTAAAACACTTGGAGTACTTTTATTTTCTTTGATTTTACCAGTTTTTCTGCAGTATGGAATGATGACCTCGTGTACCTTTAACGTTTTTTGTTTACTCCCACTGTTGAAAGCATTTCTGTATGTATTGTGGTTGTTTTAATCATAATTTATTGCAAGTCTGCTGAGAACCTCTGAAGTGCCACTGTTTTTCCCACTCAATTTAGATAAAAAAGCAACCACTCCCACCCCTAAAAAAGCCCCAAAATATAACAGAGAAATGAAAATATAAAGGGTGTGGTCCTTTAAAATCTTCAATATGTGAGACAATGGAAATATTAGGAGCAGAAGTGAAAGTGATGCCCTGTGAAGGCTGGCCTTGGACAGAGGTAAAGAATTAAGTAGGGGTTTATTAGGAGGCCTCAATGCATCCACCTTGGGCAGCACAACCCAAAATGGCCACAAAAATGGATGACTGCTCTTGGGGTCTCTCCCTGGGATCAGTTCTGCTCCATTTGCATCTTGCAGTTCATTGTCCCATTCCAGCTTTAGCCCCTGCAGTCCCATCCTTGTTTTTCTCTCTCCAGCCCACGGGGTTTGTGCTCTTGGGCTGAGATTTGGATCATTTGTCCTTGGTGCCCAGCTGGAGCAGGAATTGTTTTGTCTCCCTGCTCTGTGCACAGAGCTCAGCATCCCCGAATATGAAGCCCAGCCCCACACACTAAAGCAGCACAGAATCTGAAACAGAAAAGCTCAAACCTGAGGCGTCAAAAGATGAGAAGAAAATCTTGAGGAATTTCAGTTAGCAGGTGCATCCAGCCAGGGCCATGGCAGAGCTTTTGAAACATCTGTGCTGCTGGGTCTGCTTGGCTTTCCCACAGCTCCATCCTCTCCTCTCACCCTTTGTGCAGCTCTCCTTTAGTGCTCCAGCCTCTCCAGGGTCTGAAGTGATCCAGCCAACCCCAACACAGCTGCTCTTTCCCTTGTGCTGTCACAGGAAATGAGCTCAAACTGACCACAAAACATCACCGAAATTAGAATTTTCTAATCTGAAAGTTACAAATTGTATCCCTTTATGAAATGGACAGAAACATTTTCTAATTAGTCCACTGCTTTAAAAATTAAATGCGAATAATTTATATGGAATTTTTGTTTGATAGATTGTTTTTTGCAGTTGCAGCGAAATAATCCAATTAAGCCTCAGAATTTTTTTTCCTTCCCTTCCCAAGTTAGCCTAGCACATTAGTAATCTGTGTGTGTACCAATTTTAGTCCTTGTTTCTGTACAAATACAATTTTAATTGCAAATGACACGTTGTTTGGTGCACATATTGATAGTTTCCCAGCGTGCTACATGCTTGGGGTTTATGAAGCCTTTAATATGGTTTCTTGTTGACACTTGTAAGCCCTCAGTTTCACAGTTACATGTTAGGGACCTCATTGATATATTTGCTTATAAATATATAATGCAACAGTATATCCTTAAAAATGAAACATAGGATAATTTTAGAATTCTGTTTATATCTGCTTTCTGAAAATAAATAAAAATAAATGGCTGGTTTCATCCATTTATGAGAATAAAACCAAATCCCAGCCAAATTCAGACAGATTTACTAAGAGGAAGATGTGCAGGATACAAGGCAGGAGAGGAGATGTGGGTGGCAGGTGTTTGACGTGCACCTGTGCCTGAGACCCCTCGTGGGTGTTTGTCTCCAGTCCCATTTCCCTGACTGCAGTGAGGGGCACTGAGCAGGGCAAGCTGGGCCAGGGTGTTTGTGAGGTCCCCAGGACCAAGGAGGGATTGGGAATCTGACTCCATGTTCTTAGAGGGCTAATTAATTATTTTATGATATTATATTATATTAAAGAATGCTTTAATATATAAATATTAAAATAAACTATACTATATTATATATAAACTATACTATATTATATATAAACTATACTATATTATATATAAAATGTAGTATATTATATATATTTATATATATATTATATAAATATTATAAATAAACTATACTAAAGAATAGAGAAAGGATACAGACAGAAGGCTTAACAAGAATGATCATGAAAAATTTCTGACTCCTCAGAGTTCAACACAGCTGATGGGGATTGGTCATTAATTAAAAACAATTCACATGTTGGATAAACCATCTCCAAACCACATTCCAAAGCAGCAAAACATGGAAAAGCAAATCAGATAATTATTATTTACATTTTTCTCTGAGGTTTCTCAGCTTGCCAGGAGAAGAAATCCTGGTGAAGGGGTTTTTCAGAAAATGTGGCAGTGACCCTGGGGTTTGATTGCTGCAGCTCTGCATGCAGGGATGGGCTGGGCTGCACTGGGGGCTGCACTCAGCGCTTCCCATCCCATCCCAGCTGCACTGGGGGCTGCACTCAGTGCTTCCCATCCCATCCCAGCTGCACTGGGGGCTGCACTCAGTGCTTCCCATCCCAACTGCACTGGGGGCTGCACTCAGTGCTTTCCATCCCAGCTGCACTGGGGGCTGCACTCAGTGCTTCCCATCCCAGCTGCACTGGGGGCTGCACTCAGTGCTTCCCATCCCAGCTGCACTGGGGGCTGCACTCAGTGCTTTCCATCCCATCCCAGCTTCACTGGGGGCTGCACTCAGTGTTTCCCATCCCATCCCAGCTGCACTGGGGGCTGCACTCAGTGTTTCCCATCCCAGCTGCACTGGGGGCTGCACTCAGTGCTTCCCATCCCAGCTTCACTGGGGGCTGCACTCAGTGTTTCCCATCCCAGCTGCACTGGGGGCTGCACTCAGTGCTTCCCATCCCATCCCAGCTGCACTGGGGGCTGCACTCAGCGCTTCCCATCCCATCCCAGCTGCACTGGGGGCTGCACTCAGCGCTTCCCATCCCATCCCATCCCAGCCCTGTGGGTCTGGCTGCAGCCCAGAGCTGTGGGCACAGGGGCTGGAGGTGCCATAAATCCTCTCCAGGTGCTCTGTGGCTCACAGGAACGCCTGGCAGTGCTGGCAGAGCAAGGCTGCTCTTCCCAGCAAACCTCCCAGGGACTAAATTAATGGATCTCATATTGTATTGATTGTGGCCAATAAGTGCCTGAATGATTTGATGCAAGGCAGAGGGATTATGAAGGGAAGAGGGAAGAGGCAGCTTGAAAGAAATATGCGGTTTAATTACAGGATGAATTTCACCAATCTGCCTCCCCCCAGGAATTTAACAAATAGGCCTAAGTGCACTTAGCTGTTCTTGACATCTGTTGAAATGATATCTGCCCATGATGAGGGAATCATGGGAATTGGTCTGAGGGTATTGTGAGGATCAGTGAGCCACAGGAAACTGCTTCTCTGGCTGCAAAATTAGACGACAGAAAAGCCTGCATTAGCAGTTTTAGGTCAAGCTGTAATGATTACAATTTCCATAACACAATTCTGCTTTCTGATTTAATGACACCGACTCTGTCTTGAGAAAGATGCTAAGTAAATATTTAAAATGGTGTTAAAACATAAGCAATGAAACATAGATATAACTGGAATCAGAATCAGTTCCTGGGGCTGGTGTTGGTGGGAACTTGATCTATGACTTTCAAGAGAAACATCCAGGTTTATAGCTTTTTTATGATGTGCTATGACATGTTATGAAACTCAGAATCTCTTAGGTAAACAATGGAGAGGGCATAAAACCCAGGGAACACAAAAACTGGAGCCTCAGCTTAAATTCTCTAGGAAGACAAGCATGGTGAAGAGTGATGTTGTGTGTTTGCTCATTTTGATTACATCTATAATTCAGCAGGAAGTGTGTCTTGCTTAATGCTTTCTACTGCATTTTATAGTATTTATACTACACCTCTGCACCAGAGAACCTGGCAATACCTTTGAAGTCCTCAGAGACATAAGTTTCTTTGCGTTATTTGAAAGCTGTGTTTTCTCGTGCTTGGAGCATTTATGTGTATTACCTCATAAATTACTTGTCATTTCCTTTGAAAAAGTAATGAACATTTATTTGAGGAGGTAGAAACAGAAGGTGAGTGTGTGTATCCTGGTATCTGAGCTGCCTGTGTGTGCATTCTCACTCTGCCTTTTGCCCATGCAAGAACTCAAAACCCACAAGAGTAGGCCCAGGAGGGGATGTTTCTTTGGTATATGATGCCTGCAGTGTTCTTTTTCTGTCATTTCCATAAAAAATTTGAAAGCAAAAATATTTGGTTAATTCTTTTTTACTGTAAAAGACAATTAAGGATTTATGGATATATGAAATGTTTATTGTTAGGGATTTTTACAGGTTGAGTAATTGATGGAATTTTAGTCTGTGTAGCCATGCAGTTTTTCCTGGAAATTGCTTTGAATTGACATCCATCTAAATTCCTGATGCCCTTCCTTGTTTTACTGGGCAAACACATCCCAAACATAAATCACAGCAATGTTAAAAATTTACTATTCTGGTTGGCTCCTTTTTTTCTTGCTGAGTTCCTGAAAACAAAAATACATTTGCACTAGTGATCCACAAAAATACAGACAGCAGCAGAGGAAGTCACACCAGTTTTGCATTCCTGCTGTGGCTTTAGGGCCCACCTGAGCCCCAGGGATTTTTGTGGCTGTGAGAGGAGCTGGGCTCAGCCTCCCCTGGTGCTCATGGGGAGTTTGATAAAGCTGAGCTTTTCTGTGGGGAGTTTGATAAAGCTGAGCTTTTCTGTGGGGGGTTTTATAAAGGGGAGTTTTATAAAGCTGAGCTTTTCTGTGGGGAGTTTGATAAAGGGGAGTTTTATAAAGCTGAGCTTTTCTGTGGGGAGTTTGATAAAGGGGAGTTTTATAAAGCTGAGCTTTTCTGTGGGGAGTTTGATAAAGCTGAGCTTTTCTGTGGGAGCAAACCCGCAGGGATCTCTGCAGTGCCATCAGGCCAGAGTGCAGCCATCACTTTTTGAAAGGGAATTAGTTGAGAAAAACAAAGGATTCTGTTTGAAACTCTGACATGGCTCCAACAGGTTACACCAATGTCAGAACCAAAACATTTTAATTTCCATATTTGCCAGCAGACTGAGTCATTTGGTGACTACATAAGGAAAAAAAAGAGAAAGCAGCTGATTTCCTCTTGAAAATACCAAAAAAAAAAAACCCAAAAAACCATGTTTTCCTCAAAGAATGGACTTGTAGTTACAATTTAAAAATTCGTTATCAATCTTTTAGTTGCAAGATTTGGGATTGCTTTCCAATACCCTTTGAAATATGCTGTGATGTAAAATAAAACCCCAAATATCTGAGAAATTAAAAATTATTTGCACACTAAGAATAATTATTACCTTATTTTTAGAGTTGTCTTTATTTGATACCTCACTGCCAATTTTCCTGAAACAGAAAAGTTTCTGTGCTTAGCATGCATCTTCTGGTTACAGGATTAAATAGAATGTGAATTTGTTTCCCTTTGCACCTGAAATACTGTAGTCTTTTTAACAGAAATAAAATAGGGATTTTTTTTCCTCTGTATTTACCCAACATATTAAATTTTAATATATTTATAATTACCAGGTGGGGTTTTTTTTAACTTTTACATGAATAATATGAGCTCTCTGCCATAGTGTATCATATCTCAGAGCAACTTCAAAACCTTTGTGATGTCATATGCACCTATCTAGGCTAAAATTCTCAAGGCTAAGTTTGTTCAAATCTCGTACCCATAATTAGGCATCTAAATATAATGGCCTGATTCCTGAAAGATGTGAGCACTTTTGGGTACAGTGCTAAGATTTGCTGTGCTCTGCATTTCTAAATCCAGGCCATATATGTAGGCAGCCTAAATATAGATTCATGAACCAATTTAAGACTTAAATAGACTTCAAATGATTTGGCATGTTGCTTAGTTCATGTTTTTCCAGGTGGAGAAAACCAGTGATTGCAGCAGTGATCCTGCTCTGCCTGGCACTGGTGGGAAAGGGTTGCTCCTTGGTTTTCCAAGTGCCTTTGGAAGCTCTCTAACAGCTCAATGGTGTATTACATTAACCCTGTTTAAGGCACAACTTGTGTCTTTTCTATTCCAAATTTCCTAGGAATGCAATGGAAAATAGTTGAGGTGGAGCCCTTTCAGTGGGACTGAATTATGTATGGATAATGTGAAATGTCTGCTCTCTTCAAAGCCAGCATGTTTAAGGGAGAACATTACTTGCTTTGAATAAAACTAATTTTATATTTAACAGAGCATTTCCACCCCTCAGACAGTGTGTTCCTTTTCCTTCCTGTGTTGGTGGTATTTTCAGGGCTTACAGAAAAAACGGTTCAGAGGTTGTTTTGCTTTTTGAATTGGAATAAATTGTTGAAAGGCTTCAGTTGTGGCTTCATAAAGATGCTTCTTAAGTGGCTTTTACCTATAAGTTGAGATTCTACAAGATGAAACAAGGGATTTAAAACTGTGGTGTTGCTGTCACAAAACTGCAGTGTAATTATCACTGCTAGTACCTTGTAGTTCTCACCAGTCCTAGCTTTGGTAACCAGATGAGAGAGTGATGAAAAAATGCAATTATTCTTCATTTGATGAGGGCATTGTGTGTGCAATCCAGTCCAGAATGTCCAAACTCTAATTTGAATGTTTTCATTAACTTACTTTACTCTTTGTCCGACTTTCAGTTCACTTTCTTATATTTAAATTTGGCATCTCCTGCTAATTGAGGCTTCTTATAATGGGATATAGATGAATGGAAATGGAACTCTAATAGTGAACCAGCATTAATATCTCTCTTTCAACTTTCAGGTTGGTTTAGTTTGGTTTGTGTTTGGTGACTTTTTGTTTGGGTTTTTCTGGCTTGCTGGTGTTTTGGTTTTGTGGTTTTTTTTTTTTTTAATCACACTATTTTTATAGACATTAAAAAGTACAGGCATTGATCTGGATATGTTCTGTAACAGGCAGATAAAAGACACATTTACAAGGAATATTCAGAAGTATATTATTGCACTTTTATGTATAGTCTGTCTTTTATTAGAAAATGACAGAAACTTTATTCTCCTCTGTAAAGAAAATTTTCAAAAATGGATAGCAATGTTTGTGACACTGGGTAGCAAGAATGAGATGTTAAGCAAATATTGTGGTTCCCTGTTCTCCTAATGCCCCATCATTTCATTTTCCCTCTCACTGTCAAGAGATTTTCCTGCACGCTTCTTTACCCTCTGAAAGAAGAGTAAGGTTTAAAATACAATTAGAGTTATCATGGTGTTAGAAAGATATTAACAGTCAAGTTGTTAACAAATCTCCACATCTCACAAAGCTGCTGTCAGGGGAAGCAAGGAATGACAGCTCTTGCACTCGTATGAAATCTCTGCAATTCCTTGGAAGCTCAGTGTTTTCAGCATTCAGCTTTCAGACTGGCTGCTGCTGAGCCAACTCAGGAGTGGGATTTATTTATTTTTTTTAAAGAAAATTCTTTCCAGTGATGAATTTAGTTACCCCCTGTTTTTTTCATGTGATGTGAGTCATTCATAAACGCTTTGTGGTTTAGGCAGCAAGGTGGGAGCACGAGTATCTAAAGGAAAAGGAAAACAAAAAACCAAGAAAATGTGTAGCCAGAATGACAAATCCTGAGGCACAGCTATAAAACATACAGATCAGTAGCACAGAGCCATAAGAATATATTGACTGTGGCTCAAACTCATCAGAAGATTGATCAATCCAGCTGACTTGCATTAATTGCAAAATAGAAGCAACGCCACGATCAATGATAGGCATGAAAGTGCAGCGGTAATGATGCCACATCCAGCTAATCCAATAATGGAGAACCTGATGGATTGCATATTGGAATTCCACTGCTTGGGCCCCTGTCACAGTAAAGTATATCCTGCAATTATGGGGAAAAATGGAGCAGGCAGCAGTGGAGGCAGCCTGGTCGGGCAGCGCCGCCGCCGTTCTCCTGATTAAACACCACCTTAAGTGGCACTCACACACTGCAGCTTGGCTGGCTTCAAAAGATGGTCCTTACATTCATGTGAAACCATGCCTTTTAATCAAGCCAGCTGTGAATATTAAGATGTGTGCAAGATCTCCAGTTCACTGTGGGCCTTTGAACCCTGGTCTCTTGCTCAGCAAGGACCATTGCTGAGCTGTGGGCCACCAGCCACCTGGGCTGCAAATCAGTTTGGTTTTTGAAAGGCTTCGAGACCTGATGGGAAAAATAATACTTCTAACAGAATTCAAATTGAGTTAACTTGTGCCCATGTTTACTAATTTCAGTCTGGTCAGTGTTAGGTGTTGATTGGAGGAGGAATGGATTTTTGTTAATATAAGTACAGCCAGACCTGTGGCTACAGTTTAGATTAATAGCATCTCTTTCTGTGAGGAATGGCCTGGTGGAGTGTGTATTTTCTAAACTTAGTTTTGATTGTGTGAAGTGCATTTTCTAAAGCTAGTTTGGGTTGTGTGAAGTGTTAAGAGTTCACTTTAACCTCCCATCATAGGAGTAATAATAAAGAGGAGGGGACTTGAGACCCTGTGATGGTAGCTAATTGCTGTGGAACAAACCCTTGCCTTCCCTGAGACTTTGTTCGTTCCTTTTAGCCACCAGGGAATAATTTTAATACATAAAAACTGTATTCAAGTTATGTTCCAGCAGTAAATGAGATCTACTTACTTCTTTCCAGAACAATTAATTTCAAGCCAGCCTATGTTAAGGAAAGTACTGAGCAGTGTGTTTTATAATTGCTGCAGAGCTGTACATGCAATATTAGAATAGAAATATTGGGTTTCTTTTCAAGTTTTGAGTAATCCCAGTAGACTTGCAAGCTGCTATGAATAATTCTGTAAAGTCTAAGTGAAAGAGTGCAGATATTTTCCCTCCTCTCTTTGAGATTACTGCGGTTATTTGAGGCAAAAAGGCAAAACACCTCAATATTATGCAAGATGAAGACACTTTGCTAAGACTGGAGTAGTAATGGATAGCCTGAAGGCATTGGTCCAAGAAAATTGACTCCAGCAATGGTTTTTTTAATGTTGTGGTTTTGTTTTTTTTTTTTTCTTTTCTCTCAAAGAAGTTGTTAGATGCCACCAGTCATCTGTGAAGTTACAACATGGTATCTTCATAGCAGAGACGCTTCTGTAAATGCTGAATTTGGCTGTCAGCAGTTTAACATCGTTCCAGGGGTGTGTGCAAATGCTCACAGACAGTCCTGAGCAGGGACAGCCAAGCAGGAATGGCTTAAACTGTCAGAGGGCAGAGCTAGGTTTGATTTTAGGAAGGAATGAGGGTGGGCAGGCCCTGGCACAGGGTGCCCAGAGCAGCTGGGGCTGCCCCTGGATCTCTGGCAGTGCCCAAGGCCAGGCTGGGCAGGGCTGGGAGCAGCCTGGGACAGTGGGAGGTGTCCCTGCCATGGCAGGGGTGGCACTGGATGATTTTTGAGGTCCCTTCCAACCCAAACCATTCTGGGATTCTGTGACTGTTTGTGGTACCTGCAATGAAGTATCTTAGAGCCTCTGTCACACACATTTTTAGTTTTTTATTCTGTTGTGGCTTTTTTTTTTTATTCTTATTTTTTCCTTATTTTTCATTTTTCACAAACAGCTAAAACTTAGTCCATGGCACATAGGACTGGGCAGGTGAAGAACCCTGTTTTTTGCAGGGAATCTGGCTGTTCCATGGAGCTGCAGGGACAAGGTGCTGCTGCCTCTCCTTGCCTTGCTCGGTGTCATTGCCTTTGCTAAATTCCAAGTTGTGCCCTTGAACTAAAACTTGTAATGCCAATGGTGACCTTGGAAGGTCTTACAAACTTGCAAGTGTTTGAAAAGGTGTTAATGCTTTTCCCCAGGAAAAGAGAGGGGAATTTTAACCTCCTCCAAAGGATTGTTTCATCTGTAATTAGCAGAAGCAAGATCATACAAATACAGAAATCAGTGAGCTAATTGCACTAGTCTGGCAATGAGGGGCTCTACTGGGATCAATTAACATGATCTAGATATTAAAGGAAAGCAGAATGTTCCCTCTTTTTTCCCCTCCTATGATTTGCCATATTTGTCTCTTAAATACAGACTCTTGCAAGGTAAAAAAAAGAAAGGGTTGGTTTTCATTTATTTATTTATTTTGAACAATTTCCAGAGCAGTAAAAGTCACCATGTTGATCCTCAGTTCTGCTGACACTCTGCTTGTTTCTCTTCCAGCTGAGGCCAAGTGTCAGGTTCAGCTGGGTACCACTGGGAAGGGTTTGGACTGGTGGTGCAGTTTTTTTGGTATTTAACAGCAGAATTGCTCTCATGTTGAAACAGGCCCTGATTCTTAAGCTCAGTACATATTTGTGGGAGTTTTGCACTCTTTATTTGTCTTGTGGGATGCTCTTAGACCTAAACATAGGTGGTGAGGAGATCTTTTTCCACTGGTGTTGTGCATGACAATACCATTTTAAACATGTATGTGGCTACATTTTACTGGCAGTCACAGGGGGAGAATATCAACTTTTGGAAACCTGTAAATAGCAGAACATCGTGTCAAGCTTGTCAGCAATAATGCATTAATGATTGCAATGTTCTGTGCTGTTTTTTCCATCTCATTGAGGCCATGCAGGTGGCATTTCTCAGCTGAGGGCTGCTGGAGCAGGGAAGGGAGCTGGCACAAGCTGCTGTGGGTTGGGGGCAGCTCTGGGCATGGGCTGAGAGGCTCTGACTGCTCTGGGATGTGGGAGCTGAGAGTTCAGTAGGGGAGGAAAAACCTCATTTCAACCGCTTGGAGCTAGGCTGGAAGTGACTCCAGCTCTGCTAGAACAGTGCTTGATATTCCATCTAAAATCAGTTTAGCTCCTGCAGGAAGTGACAGGGTGCCAGCAGTCCAATCAAGAGAATATTTACTGCTTTTAGGGAGATTTTATCTGTGCTGTCCTGATCCTGTGTGGGGTGGTCCAGCTCAGTGAGAGCTGACTACCAAGGGGAATTTCTCACTGTTCATGTGTTCCTCCTGGCCTCTGAACAGCAGAGGAAAAATGGGTTTTGAAACTTGGTTATTGAGCGCTACAAGGAGTAAAATGCAGTGAAAATGGACTGCAGTGTTCTTTTTCATTTTTAGAAAATAATTCCAGACATCAGAGAGGGATTTTATATAACCTGGTAATGAAGAATAGTTCTTCTCTTGTTCTCTGGGCCCCAGGCATTCCACATTACTGGAGCTGGAACATGACATGTACAACAAGAATGTATGAAACCTTTAAGATTCTTTTTCTAATACCTAGATAGCTGCTGAACTTAGTTTCTTTTCAAAAAGAAATGATTATAGACATATTTCTTATATAATTAGTTCAGAACTATCAAATAGAACCAAAAGTTGCTCATCTTCCTTTCCCACTCTCCCTGTGAAATGCCAAATTTGTCTTATTTCTCATGGAGATGGGTATTTAGATAATGATAGCAAAGCTATTTAAAATGCAAACTCCTCCCTTGCTTTTTTTTGTGTTTCACTCAATCCATTTCCTATTATAATCCCTATAGATATGGATATCAATCCTTTCCCACACCCCCATTTCACTTATGCTATTGACTTGCTCTGAGAAAAACATTTCCCTTTTGTTTTTTCTTTCTTGATAGGTTTGGCTTTGCAACTGGTTTGGTTTTGGGTTTTTGTGTGCGTTTTCAGTTTCTTTTCTCCTAAAGACAGATGGTGGCAACGCTGTTCCTTGTAAAGCAAGGAGAAAACAGCTGCTGAGGTGCAGGGAGAGGCCAGACCAGCACTCCATGGCTCTTTCCAGGGCTTCAAAGTCTCCCTTGGCTTTGCAGAGGAGCTGCTACATAAACTAAGCACACAGTTATCTCCCCTCTAACTGTAATAGCAAAAAAACTTAATTAAAAAAAAAAAGAAATCACAAATATATTATATTTATGGCATAGTACAGATGCAGTTCCTTTCCTTCTTGGCTTCCGTTTTTAAATCCATACTTGACTTACAAAAAAAAAAAATTTGTCGCAGTCTAATAACTATAAAATACTAAGAGGAAATAAAATCAATGTTGGCCCCAGCCTTAGAATGCAAACCACACACACACACTCTCTAAGATATGGTCAAATAGTGCTTACTCAGGAGATTCAGCTCCAGGAATTGAGCAGCACTGAGAACCATATAAAATATGCAGGAAAAGAAAAAAAATCTCTTTAATAGATGCTCACAATTTGTTGTTTTTATAAAATCAACTGGGTTTTTTTTAATTCCCTTTAGGTAGAAAGAATTCTCATGATTGATACCTATCAGTCTTGGACAGGTGAAGGTTGCTGGGTGGTTTTTTCCCCTTCTTTGCAGTGTTATTAATCCCAAGTCTCCAGGTTGCTAAATGTGCACATATGGATTCCAGTGTTTCAGGAATCAAATGAGAAGCCTTAGGAAAAAAAAAAACCAAACAAAAAAACAGCACCACAACCAACAAGGCATCTCCATGATGTATTTTAAGCCTGGCTTTATTTAGTAAAGAAATGTGTGCAGTCGTTTTAATGAATTATTGCTCCTTCCTAGCCTGGGCAGCAGGCACTGAGGGAGAAGTGTGGCTCTCCTGCCCATCTGTACCTGTCACCCTGCTGCACACCTGCCAAGGGCACAGCCCACAAGGAGGTTTCCCATTTTTACAAGAGCTTTTTTTTTTTCCCCTTTTTTTATGTTTATCACAGTCCACAAGGAGGTTTCCCATTTTTTATCTTCACCAACAACCAGACAGAGGTAAACTGAGGGGCTCATACTGGGGAAAAGTGAAAAAAATTGGGGGAGAAAATATCCAATTTTGTGCAAAGTCTGATTTTTGTCTTTGTTTACAATGGAAGGAGGTTTTTTTACATTATACTTTTAAAAATGGAGCTTTATTTGAAGAGCTTTACCATGTGGATGGTTTAGAGCTGCTGAATCTCTGTGACCTGGGGTCTCCAGCTCTCTCACTCCAGTGGCAATTGGCTGCTGCAGGTTCTGGGGACAGCTCAGGTTCCTAAAAACCCCATCCCAGCAGCTGGAGGAGTTTGGAGAGCCTGTCTGGGTATTTCTGAGCAGAGCATCCCTGCAGAGCTTTCCATTGCTGTTGCTGATCTGGCAAAGCTGATGAAGGTCTGTTTCCATCCCAGGGTTTGTATCCAGCTCTAGGTATGGAAGGACACCTGTTCCAGGTTGCTAAATGTACATATATGGCCTGTTTGGTCACTTAAATTAGATTTTGCTGGCTCTGGACCCATGTGAGGCTCTTGCTGACCTGTGCCCAGTTTGTCAGTGCTGCTTGGTGTGAGCCAACAGCAGCTCTTTCCCTCCTGTGTTGGACACTTGCTGTTTCCAGGCTTTCAGGAACCTCCCATGGCCTTCCTGAACTTGCAAAACTTCAGAGACCTTCTTGCCAAGCAGCAGATGCAATGCCAAGGCTGTGTTTTCCCTAGAGGTGCTCAGTTACTGCAGGATTTATTTCTTTATGTGAGGGTGGGTGTTAAATACCAGAAATGCCATAGTTTAGGCTTAGTTGTCTATGATGGGTATTACAGCGTAGCTGAGCCCGGGTCATAATTCTTAAGCCAAAATATCTTTTCACAATGGAAATTAATTGTTGTTTGCAATTGTGTGTGCTTGCTTGAGACACATCAGGAATTTTTATTTTAGTAATGAGACACCCCTGTCTCAGAACATGCACACTGAGGTGTAAAAGGCCTGAATTCCAGTTTCTAGATACAATTAGAAATCACAACAATTGCTGTGATACACTGAAAAACCAGACAAGTACCCTCATGCAGAGCAGCATTCCCTACCCTTTTAATTGCTGCTTATCCTGTCTCAGTAAGTGAGGTAATTGATGTTTTACTCTCAGAATTGATCTCGGTGTTGCAGGTAGTTAGCAGGCTAGAATGGCTTCTGCATCATAGCACTAAAAATCGTTTTGTCTCATAAACTAATCCCAGGCTCAAAAACGTGGCACACCTGAAGGCTCCCTAGCTTCAAAATAACGAGTTTGCTTGGACCTTGGGTCCACTGGACCCGATTAATCTGAATAACCACGCAGAGCTGCACAGTGCTGCTCCTGCTCTTTGCAATTCTCCTGTTCACAGCTCTCTCCAAGGGCCACCTACATCAGAGCTTTGAGGAGCTCCAAGTGGTTTCTGCTGGTGCTTTGCTGGTCCTGCTCCAGTGAGAGCAGTTTGGGGTGACACTGAGCTGCCTGAGCAGGGGCTGCAGTTGGAGCAGCTCGACCCAGCACCTCTCAGGCCATGTGCACACTCCTGCAGGTGTGGCACTCACCTCAGGGCCTTGGCTCCACTTGGCTTCTTCATGTGTGTTAGTACAGCGTTTCTGGGGGGAAAAGGGAGCAGAAAAAGCAAGAATATACAGATGAAAATACTCTTTGTAGTATTGCACGTTTAGCTCATTGCCAAGTTTAGTGTGGGAAGCTCTTGAAGTTCAGGTGTAAAAGCAGCACAGGACTGTTGCAAACAGTGGAGGTGAAATGAATGAAAAGCAGAGTGTAAATTACACCTTGCTTGAGGCTACAGCTGTGGTGTATTGAACACACAGGCTGGAGAACCTCACTGGGAGTGTTACCTGCATGCAAATGAAGGTGAAATGTTCCTTCTGGATGGGGTGTGCAGTTATTCTATCGATCATGTGCACTCTGGTGCTGGAATTAGTCATTAATACCACGGGTTGGTTTGTTCCCTCCTGTAATGGAAACACACATGCGGGTAGAAGAGATGCTTCTCTCTCTCCCTCTCCCTCTCTAGTCTATGTAGAGCTGTAGATAAATGTGACAGAACTTGTAGATGGATTCTTTGTCCTTGATGACTTTCCTTCTGGGCCAAGGTGTGGCAGAAAAGGGAAGATATGTATAGTTATGTGAAGAAAAGGGGCTATATTTATTGCAAAAAGAGGTGGTATTTAGATCTTTGATGTTTATACAGTAAAAGATTTCTCTCTGCCTTCTTAAGGGACAGGATTTCAGGTCACAGTTTACCTCACCTCATCACCAAGTTTTCTAGAGCTGTTGGGAGCAGCACTTTGATGCATGAGAATGGCATGCAATGTTCCATTGCAATTCTTTCCAAAGGTACAGACACTATACAGTTCTGAAGCTACAATTTCAAGCTTGTTATCCTGGAGGTCGTTAAGAACCTGACATTTCGTTTGCAAAATGAGCCTGGCTGTGCATGCAGGTGCACACATGTACACAAGTTTTAAATGTTTCCCTCTCCTTTGCTATTTTTAGGACAGTAAGGCCACTGCTGTGGTCTCATTAAAAGGTGAAAGAAAGTGTTTAACTTTGTCAGCTGCACCTGATTTTTACCAGTGATTGCTCATTTTCTTAACAGAAGAGTAGACTACTTTAAATGAGAGTTACATGTTCAAGGTAACCTTACCACTTGTGAGTGAGAAGTATACAGTGCCCTAATGGCTGCTGTTGTATGACAATCTCTAAATGTCTTTCATTATTAAGTGTCAAGGTTTCTTTTAGGAAAGCTTTAGAAATTCTTGGGAGAAATGTTTCAGTGCAGCAAGCTGTAGCAGTGCCACTAAAAATATATTGCTAATTAAAGTTTATTGACAGTGTCTGTAACGTGTTCCTGGAACAAGTCAAAGCACTGAGTAGTTATTGAATGCCAGGCACTGCATCTCCTCTAGTTAGTTAAGCTGTTTAGGAGAGGAGATTAAGGTACTCTGCCCTTCCCTCCCTGTGCAGTTATTGGCTCTGGCTGTTGTGCAGAATAAAACACTTTGCTCTCAGCATGCCAATGCTGCAGGCTCCAGGAAACTTTGGCTTTGTCGTGAGCTGTTTCACTTGGTAGCCATGGGCAAATGGGGAGGTCAGTTAAATATTGCCAGGGTATGAAAGGTCCATCTCCCCAGGAAGGAAAAGAATTTGGGCCGTTCAGAAAGCAATTCCTTCAAGGTGCAGCTCTTCAGCTGAGCAAGGGTGTGCAGAGTTGTGGTGTTTGAGGGATGAGTGAAGAGATGAGAACCTTGACTCCATGTTTATGATATTATATTATATTAAAAGAAAATGCTATACTGAAACTATACTGAAGAAAAGACAAAGGAGACATCAGAAGGCTGGAAAGGAATGAATGATAAAAAGCCTGTGACTGACCAGTCCTGACACAGCTGGCCATGACTGGCCATTCAGTAAAAACAATGCACATGGAACCAATCAAAGATGCTCCTGTTGGTAAGCAATCAGATAATTATTGTTTACATTTCATTTCTGAGGCCTCGCAGCTTCTCAGGAGAAAAATCCTGGCAAAGGTGTTTTCCAGGGAATGTGTCAGTGACACAGAGTCAGTGTGTGGCTAAAGTGAATAAGGTGCAAATCCCAGCTGTGCAGTCCTTCTGTGGGACAGTGGGAGGGACAGCCTTGCCCACCTGTGCCCGCCCTGGCCAGCAGTGCTGCATGAGAGCAGTGGCACTGTGCCTGCTCACACTGCATGGCCTGTGCTGGTGCCTTGGAGAGGCCCCCTGGAACAGGGGATAGACAGAGTGAAGGGAATAAACGTGGGTATTTATTGAGGGCCTTCAATAGATACATCTGGGGCAGTCAAAGCCTGCCAGAGGCTGCACCCAGGATGGATGATGGGCACGACTTTTTCACACAGTTATGTTTGGTCCATTGACACATCAGGGGTTAATCCTCCAATTACAGCTTCAGCTAATGAAGTAATTTACCCCCAGTTCACTCCCCCCAGCTCATTTTTGTTTATACTTCAGGGCCTGAGGCTGTGGTGTGTCTTTGGAGCCAACAATCCCAGAAGGATTGTTCTTTCTGACCAAAATGTCAAGACAGGTAACTACACTTTATATGGAGTTCAGAGTTATGCACTAATGCAGTATAGAATTTGAAAAATATAAAAGCCAAAACCTTAAGGCATCAGTGCTTTGCTTGTATTGCTTATTCAGAATCATAGAATACTCTGGGTTGTAGGGGATCTTTAACCCTAGTCCAAAATGACATCTGCGATTTCTTACTGGTATCATGAACCTGGAAAACTCTTGCAAGTTGTTACATAATGATCCTTGGGTGTAAGCACCAGAAGCATTTGCACTGCCTTGCCACATCTCTGGAATGCTCTGTGACACAGTGAATCTGTGAGCAATTTTGTAAATGCAAGGAACAGGATTTATTCTTCAGATGACTGCCAGAAGAGTTTTACTCTTCTTTAAATCACTGAGTCTGAGCTACTCATCTCAGTAGAGTTCCTCTTCAATTCTGTTGCTGTAAGCAAGGGCAAAGCACTGCTTCTGGGAAGTGAGATTTACAGCACAAATCAGAACCAAACCAGGGTTTTTTACATGGGCTCTGAGTGAGTGTCAACAGCTTTCCAAAGAGATTGGTTTGTGGCTCTGAGAGCCAAACATTCTGCCTGCTTGTGCAACCTACAGTTCCACTGAGGAACATTACCTGAGCTGTAAAAAACTATGTAAAAATCTCCTTATGGCAGGCTTGGTCCTAGAGCTCATTAAATTTCTGCCTCCTCTTTGTGCTGATTCAAGCTTCTTGCACGCACAGAAATGGCCAGAGGAGCTGTGGGATGGAGAGGGGGTGAGCCCTGATCAGAGCCAGGTGGGCTTGTGCTGTGAGGCTCAGAGCAGCCCCAGTGCTGGGGCACAGACAGGTTTTACCCTCTGGGACTAAGTGATTTAAAACCAAAGAAAACACGCTCCTTATTTTGGGAGTATTTACCAAGCATCACGCACAGGGTGTGAAGCTCTCTCTCTAAACTTCACAAAAGCATGATTCCTACACATCCTTGCTGTGCTTCAGGGAAAGAATCTCACCTGCAGAGTCCACAACTTGATAAATTAGTGCAGCAAAGGCAACCTCTGCTTCTCTCAAAAGATTCATAGCAAAAAAACCCCTGATAAGTGTGGCAAAGAGCACAACACTTGTGTTTTGATTTGTGCGTGCAAGCACAGAACCTGGCACTGCATTTCCAGTACAAAACAGAAAGGTATCTAAATGTCATTAATGCCTTAAATTACCCCTATTGGCCTATTGAAAATGTGTGTGGATGCTAATGACCAACTTTCATCTTGCATTCACATCCTTGAAATTCTCTCCCAAGAGCTGAAGATAAGCAGCACGTATGTGTTCCATAAGTAATGAAGTTATCCACCAAAATGTCAAGTTTTAGGTAGAGTGATAGATGGGAACAGACTGTAATTTTAATGCACTTCATGGTCTTCACCTCTTTTTTGCATTCAAACTTTACTGACAAGAATATGTATATAAAGTACATCTCTGTAACTGTGTCTATAAAGAAACAAAACCCAAACCAAAAACAAAAGAAAAAAAAAATCAATAGCTTGATTAACCAACTAAATTACACCATAATAGGATGCTATTAATTATCCATCAGTTTAAAAACAATCCTAGAATAGAAATAGTTGTTAATATTAAACATTCAAAGGTTTTCCTTTTTTGATCTGCACGTGAATAAAGTAAGTTTTGCAGATCAATTTGCTGATGATTGATCTGTGAGGTTAATACTGCAGAATGACCATTTAGTATGCTTTGGATCACTTAATATAAAATAAACTATTTTACATATATAAAATATATAAACCCACCCATACACACAGAGACTTTCACTTTATGACACGCTGAAGATTAATGTTTTAATTGGAAACAGAGCAGCTCTGAGGAAGGGCACCAATGAAAGCCTGGATATCTGTCAGTTCATTGGCTTCTTGCTGACCTGGCAATATCTGCTTGCTCAGACCAATTCCTCCTGTAATGACCTCTCCAGCCAATAATGTGGATCTGCCAGATAAAAGCTGTGTTTTGGGTTTTTTGCAATTTGTCAAGCATGGGTGACTGTGAGAACTTGGCTTACTTTTATCAGCACACGAGCACAGTGAGGAGGCTTGCAGATGTTTGCTGATAGCACCAGGCCGTGTCTGTAGGAGCAATTTGTAACAAAGCTGGCTTTGTAATTGTCTGGAAATCCATGCCTGTCTCCAGTGATATCCTCATTGTCAGGCTGCTGCTCTCTCCTCTGCCTCGAAGGGTCTTTCTGAGTTGTTCCCTGCAGCTGGAATAACTGCCACCTGAATAGGCTGGTAGTAATTATCTAGAAAAAAATTCTGTGTAAAGTGGAGTTTTTTTACTTAAACCCTGTTTTAATGTTACCATACATTCTTGGCCTATAGTTTTTAGTTGTCATCTCTGTCTATTATCTTTACTTCAGCAAACCTATTATGCAGCACATCAGATTTGTTGCCTTGTTTGGGTAATACAGACCCTCAGAATTCAGCAGTACCTGATACACAGATACTAATTAGTATCTCCAATTTCTTCCTTCTATATTTACACTAGCTTCAGAGTTTATCACTTAATTGGTATTCATACCATTATCTGCAATTATTTTTCTGTAGAGTCTTTAAGGAAAGCAACATAAAACCCTTTTCCCCAAAGGTGCAAGATTTTACAAGAGTAAATTCTTGTGAGAATGACATGCTTATGAAACAAGAATTGTTTGTACTGCAGTGAGGAGGGGAACACCTGTAATGTGCCAGGCTTGGTTTGGGCCTGTTTGCCCTGTAAGGTAACAGAGTTTAATTCTATACTGCTTGCTGCTTTAACATCACAGTATTTTTAATTATGTTTTTCATAGTGTCCATTTATTCTTTGTACTGCATTGCCTTCAGATTATTGTGTATAATATTTTCTGTGCTATGCAGGGAAATTAAATGCACAGTGGCCAGTCCTTTATGTGTGAAAGGAGTTTCTATTTGAATACCAACCACAGATCAGGTTTCTCATGGGATTGCTCCATGCAGAGCATGCATCCAGAATTTCATCTTGGGGCTTTCCCACACAAGTGTTTCTCTGGAATGGTACTTGTAAAACATATTTTCTTCAAGATAATTTTCTTCATTTATATTGAAGTCCTGTGTAAGGTAGTTTCCAGAGCATTAATGTCCAAGGGTTGGTCATCCACAGATCCAAATTAAACCCAGCACTGTCCTGGTCTGCACCAAACCTTCCACAAGGTCGTGGCAAAGACCCACAGCTCCCAAAGAGTGTTTGGACACAGGGAGCTGAGTGTGTGACAGGATGTGAGCCAGGGAAAGCTGCAGTGCTGGCTGCTCTTGTGCCACCCTGCAGTGATTTTACTCATGGGGATGTTGGAAAAGGAATTTCCAGGCTATTCTGCAGCACCTCAAGTTTCCTTGAATACTTTCAGGGAGCCAGAGGCAAATTTGGTCCCATCTCTGTCTCTGTGATCTGCAGCATGCTTTGGGCATACAGCTCAGGCTGTTAAAATACAAAGAAAACAAAAATTAAAGCAAAAAAAAATAGAAAAAAGAAAAACCCAAACCCCCTGTTTTAGGGAACTGTGATGTTCAAGCAATATAGAAAATCTTGATGAAGAAACATATCTTATCCTGCATCTAAGGAAAGGTTAAAAATGGGACTTTAAGGCTTCTCATTTGGTTAAAGGAGCCATTTTGCAAAAGGAAATAATTGCCTACAAACTGTTTTAATGTAAAAATCTTTAAAAGTGTTTTTCTTTTATTTTTGGAGAATTTCTACTTTTCCTTGTCTCAATAAAATGGTTCTGTTTGGAATATGTTGCTGATTTGAGGGCAAAAAGAAAAGGAGAGCGAGAAAAGCCAATAAAACTATAGATTATTTTTTATGGATGATGAGATGGTCCCCATTTGCATTTACAGCTTTACAAGGATTGTAGCACTAGGCTCTTTTTCTTTTTTTTTTGATGGAAATGCTTAATCTGAGCTCAATGGGCCATAATAATTGCCTGTTTCTTCCAGTAGAAATAAACCCACTTGTATGTGACACTTGAAACCTTAACTCTGCTTAGTATTACCCACAGAATTGGAGACAGTTCTTCACCCAAATATATTTATGACAGCAGCACCAGTCGATATACAATACCCAGCCAAGGGCACTGGAGAATAAATCAGGCCCTGCAGCCTCTGCTGGAGCACAATAACTGATGGTGGTAATAAAACCCCAGGAAATTAAAATTCTGTGCATGCAAACACACATACCTAGCCAAGAGAAACCCGAAGCTCTCTGTTCTGGTGAGAATTTGCATATTCATAGCCACATA
Source organism: Agelaius phoeniceus (assembly GCF_051311805.1). NCBI lineage: Eukaryota > Metazoa > Chordata > Aves > Passeriformes > Icteridae > Agelaius > Agelaius phoeniceus. The sequence goes on along the minus strand of NC_135280.1, from coordinate 12,508,018 downwards.
CATGGTGTACCCCTTTGTGTTAGAAACACAATGGAACACCAAGTCTGGGGGTTGTCAGCACATTCTCACCTCCCTACGGTGTCCTCAGCATCTGGGGGCTTTCAGGAGACGTGTCCATGAAAATTGAGGCACCTTGTAGGGGAATAGGGTAATCCCAGTTACTCCTTGAGGAAGAAACACTGATGTTGTGCTTGAAAGCTTCTAGATGTTGCTGTAAGTGACTACCACAGGCTCTGAAATCCCCATTTCCAGTTCATTTCATGGCATATATTTATGCAATTACTGGTATTTTTAATGAGTCCTCTGTGTTTGAGCACCTTGGGCTCTACTTTGTGGCTTTGTGAGCTCTTGGGATGGATGTTGTTGCTTCACTTGTGTTTTGGGGTTTCAAATGTAGTACTGAGAGGCAGTTTAGATTAATACACAATATTATTTATACATTTATATACAAGCCCATGCTTTTTCCACATATTAAATAAGTTGGAGTATTATTTCTCTTGAATTCTGTGGGGCAATGAGATAATGAACTCTAATAAGTAATAAAAAGATGCAGTGAAATGACTGTTTCCAAATTAAATACAGCAGTGCACGTGTGTACGGTGGCAAGGAACAAACCCAAGCATTTAATTTCTGACAGAAGACTTTTCCAGTCAGATGAGTGTCTAATGAGAGAAAGCACTGGCAGATGGATTGTGCAGCTAGTTTGAAATGGTGTGGCCTGTCTCTCAGTGAAACACAACTGTGAGAGGACAATCTGTGCTTTGATTTCAGCTGTTCAGTCTGTGTATGAATGAGAGAGATGATTTCTCAATCAGGGGGTGGGCAGTCACCAGCTGGGAGCTGGGTCCTGGTAAGGGACTGTGGCTCTGGCCTTGCTCACCTCAATCTCCAGCTCCACAGTTCCTGTGTAGGTGCTGACTGTAATGATAAAAACAAATGTATTATTGAAATTCTAGCAATCCTACTTGCACTGTTGTTTTTGAGGTGTAGAAAGAAAGGCGGAAATATCAGGGGCCCTTTCATTTACCACACGTTTATTTATGGTAAAATATCTAGAAGATAAAAGACATTAAATGTTCACCTATTATTTTTCAGCCAGTGGACTGTGCTCTGTTTCAAATAACCTAAATCCTGAAAACATTTTGGATTTGAAAATGTAGAACCACTGCTTGGGAGCGTTGAACTGCTACAGAAATGTTCTTTAACATTTAAGCAGATACTTTCTGTAAATAACCTTATTACCCTCCTGTTGTTCCCTTTCCCCCATCACCTAAGCCTTTCTTTAAAATGACACTTTACAAATTTGAGAGCAAAAAAACCCTTCCCAGATGGAGTGTTGGTGTTCCCTAACACCTGCAGTAATGCTGTTGTTCTCTCAATCTGTTCATTCATGGGCCCCATTTTCCTCATGGCCAGGGCCTGTGTGTCTCTATGAAGAGTGGATAAATGATAAATATATTTAACAGATATTCAGTCTCCCACCTGTTACTGTTATTTAAAGAAAATAAAACTGCTTTCCCCATTCTAGTCCTGCACTCACTGGGGATTGACACCAGCAGGTTGCACAGTATTTCCAAAGGGTCTTTTTTGGTTTAAAATGATGGAGCCTGACAGCAGAGGTGTCTTCAAAACTGCCATAAATTTTAGTCCTATAAAGGAGCCTGTAATTTTTCAAAGCTTTTCCTTGATAAAATCTTCTAAAGTGAATGAATCTTTTAGGCATTCTTCCACTAAATTCATAATATGTGAGAGCTTGACACAATGACACTCAACGTATTGACCAGTCTTGTACTAAAATAAAGAAATAGTTAATTGCATATGATTGAATCCAGAGCCATAAGAAAGTAAATTTAAGATTGAGAAGCAATGTATTTAAAATTGCAGGATGTGCACAAGGTTTGCTTCTAGGCTCTCTTGATCATTAATTAAATATGTTATGGCTTTCAGTTTTTCTCATTTATCTGTACAGGTTTACATATTGTAAATGCATTATTTATGTTTTCCCTTAAGTGCTCAGTACTGCCAGGATGTTTCTCTTAAACTGGCACAGATAACGAAAAAGACAAAATGAGAGAGCAAATTTGGCACTGGTGAAATGCTCAGAGAGCTGCTCGTGTTCAAATGAGCCTTTCCCAGTTGTATTTTAATAAACTTGATCTGACAAATAAAGGGCCAGACAGACAGATGGCATCTGTGTTTAAACAATGAAATATTTTTGTTTGTTTCATTGAGGTAAATTTGGTTTGTTTGTTTTTTTCCCCTTTAATCTCATCCTGATAATGCCTTATCACTAGGCCTCGATGCTGTTTTTCTGGAAAGCTCCTAGGATGGAGGGAGCTGAGGGAGCTGTCTAGATGGATGTTCACTCTGAGGGAAGCCAGCTCTGAAATGGATTTTGGTGTTGTAGCTAAAACAGAGTTTGGAATCAACCATTTGCTGAACTTGGAACCAAGGGATTTGGGGTGTTCCATCCCCCTGTTGTTTTTTACCTTTCAGAGTAAACTGAGCATCATGCAGGTGGTTGAATCAAATAATAATTTAATATAGTGTTCTCACATCCATATGAAAGCTGTTTGTTTTAAGGTAAATTGATTTTTTTTTTTATTTTGGTTGTGCTGCCAGATATGGAGGAGCAGTTGGATGTTAAGATGTGGTCATCATCTTATTCACTTACCCTTTGATTCTCTGTTCTATTCTCCCACTGTTCATAAACACTTCTTTCCCATCTTAAATACCATTTTTTATGGTGTCTGAGACATTAGGTATTTTATGTTTCAAATTGCAGTAGCAAATATCTGCTAACTAAAACACAAAATTAACTATCTGCTTAAATAGTCAATAACTAGAAACCTTGTTCTCCTCTACAAGTATTTGATGCACTTTTTTCTTGTTACCTTAGAAATTTCACCTTTCTTGCATTCCAAATCTCCTCCCTCCATCCCACCACCAGAGGTTAAAATTTCTTAACAGAGAAAACCTAAATAACAAAAAAAGACCCTGAACAGAACAACACAAACTCACTTCTAACTTTGACGGGATGATCACTGTTGGTCCCTTCCAACTGAAATATTCCATTCTATTTATTTTTAATCAAGGTAAAGAGGTTCATGTGGAATTGAGATTTGAAATTAACTTTTGAGACTTATACAAGCACACTTACAATGTGGACTAATATAACCTTAAAGTGACTCATAAATGGTGTAAAATCATGAACTTTGAAAAGTGGAATTGTGTGGAATTGTTAGTCTGCCAGTGACAGTCACTTCTGCTGTACTTAATTTGACTCCTTAGGGGAATTGTAATTAGACTCATGCTGAATTCCTGTACTCCTTACTCCCTGCTGGGAGCTTCAAAGAGCATTTGTTTCTGTTAGGTTTGTGTTTTCATACAGGGACTCTTGTCAAATTCTGCTGTACAAGTAGAAGGTTAAGCCTGTAATGTACTTTTTAGGACTCCTTCTGTGCTGAAAACCAGACAGTTTTATTTTGTTTGTAGTAACCTAACTTTGAGAAGTTGCCATTTTCATTATCACTACAGAGTAAAATTATCTTATACAAATGGGTATTGGTTGGTGTTTTAGCTGTTTTTAAGTACAAAGTAGTGAGAAGTGCATTCCAAACCTTTGAAGATATCCTCAGAAACATTGCATCCAGTTTCATGTTTTATGCCTTGTTTGCCATCTACACCAATGACAGAACTGACAGTGATGACACTTTCAAGGCTAATTATGCTCCCTAATGATTCTAAAATTATTTCTGAAGAAAACCAAAACAAAACCCAACCAGACACAAACCCCTCTCTCCACATGGGCAGATCAACACCCCAGAGCCTTCCTGAGCAAAGCTTGGAAAGCTTGGTCCCAGAGGTGCTGGTGCCTGGCTGAGTTACACACCTGGGAGCTGGGAGGCACCTGGGAATGGACATTCCAGGGTGGTTTTTGTTCCAGAGCTCTCCTTGGAGGAGCCTCCTCCCTCTGGCAGAGTTGGGGTGTCCCAGGCTGTGCTGCCACTGTCCCCTCTCTGGTGTCACAAGAAGTGAGGTCCTGCCCAGCCAGCCCCTCTCACACTCTGAGCAGTTTCTTGTAAATCTGGCAGAGCACAAACAGCAGTATGGAAAAAAAAAAATATGCTGTGGAATCAAATCATGTTCAGAGTGACTTTTACACTGGGTTAGAGCTGGATGTTTTCATGGGAAAGTGTTTTATCACTTATTTGAGGCGTATGTATCTTTATTCCTGAGCCGTGCTGTGAATTTATCTCATATAGAAGTAGTGGGATATTCACAAATACAACAGACTTGTGATAGGGCACAAAAAGGGGGCAAGCTTCTTCCTGAACTGGACTGCCAGTCAGGTGTTTAAAATCTAAACAAAATTCTTTTCTACTTCAGTTTTGTTGTGAGTTCTGGCATTAATTTAATTGAAAATATAAGTTGATAAAATATATTTTTTGCAATAATGATTCTGTGTGGATGCACAGGACAATATTGTCTTTAGATAAATGGTTGCATATCCAATATTTATATGTGTGAGACAGATAGAATAGCAGCTTTGTTGTGGCAAGAATGTTATGCTTTCCAAGTTATTTTGGCATTTTTTTTTCTTCCCTTATAGAGTTCAAAACAACAGATGAGTTGTGAAAGAGAACAGCTAAGGGTAAGTGCAATGATTTGCAAAATGTTCTGTTTCTTTAAAACATAAGCAGAATTTAGTCTGTGCTATTGACAGATGAATTCCTTAATTTGAGAGGAACTTATTCAGTTCATTTGTTGGTTGTTGGTAAATATTGTACATCTTTCAGTATAAAGGAGCTAGACAGATAGATGCAGGGTTTTTTTCTGTACTGTGATGAGATTTGAGAGTGAAAATCTTGAGTAAAACCTTTGCCTCTTGGTGGGACCCCTGACACTCAGTGAGCTCCTCCTGTGCAGCTCCAGCAGTGCCCAAGGTCCCTCCCAGATTTGCTCCACTCACATTGTTTCCAGCAAGAGGAGGTTATTCTGTGGTTTTGTGTTGTGTCATTGCAGAGAGGAGCCAGGGCAGGGCTGGGAGGAGCTGGTATTTCAGTGTCTGTTGGTTGTGCACCCTCTGGAAGGGGATATGGAGTTCCTGAGCCCAGGCTGCTGATCCCTACAGTTTCCCCTTTTCCTGTATTAGAGTGACTGTGTTAAACAGCTTTTAGTCTCTGCTGCCTTTAAATGCTACAGATCCCTGAAGATGCTTTTCCATTGCAATATTTCTTGATTGAGTCTAATATTTGTTTGGGAAAGTATAAGAGCCTTCATTAACTAAAAGAAAAAAAACAAACCAAAACCACAAAAACCCAACCAACCAAAAGCTTTTTGGTCATCTGAGTGTTGCTTAATAGACCTACATTTATTGATAGCACATGCTGAGTATTTACTTGAAATCCCACATGCAAGTAGAGAGGGAGAGGCAGGCCTGAAGGAAGGGTAAGTTTCTATACAAACACAATCTATACAACAAAAAACTACTTGGAAATAGAAAAAGCAGCTTTTTATTTGTTTGTTTGCTGTTTACTAAGCATCAGCAGTGCCTGCATGACTTGCAAGTATAAAGAATATACTTGTCTTAAAGTACATTGTGCAGTGTTCTTGCCCATCCAGCCATTCTTTAGATTAACTCCACCAACATATCTAGATGCTTCAGCTGGTCCTCACCACACTTGGAATGGGATTTTTGGTAAACAAGTTATGCAAGAGCAATGCATCACATACTGTCCTCAATTCTTTCCTTGCTGCCATGTGACTGCATTGCATTGTGCTGGAGCTGGAGTGACAAAGCTTTGTTTTATCAGCACTCATGTCTCAACAGAGCAGCTGTCAGAGCTAAAATATTGCAATAGTACCTGAAGGACAAGCTGCTTTTCAAGAGGTAGCAGTGCCTTGAGAACAAAGAAAGTGTTCATTTCTTTTTATTGTTTTTATTTTCTCCCTTGAATGAAGGAAAATATTGTTTTACAATATAACTTGAGGAGGCAATGAGCTCTTTCTTGGAGTAAATTTGTGTGGTTTTTCAAAGCAGTGGATAAGAGGTGGTGCAGTGAAGCTTTCATGTCTTTCCATTCCAGTATTACACATTTCTGTCTAACAATGAGCTCAGTGCTTGGGATGCCTCTGTGGCAGAGCAAAATGTGACACCTGAAGGCAAAGCCACATCTGTAACCCACTAAATTGAGCTACATCTTCTTGCACAACTCCTCCGATGTTCCTGCTACACTAAACACAGTTTCTGGTGAAAATTCTGCTCCTGTCCCAGAGATCCCCCATGGCTTTCAGAGCTTATCTGCTGTCCCAAAAGGTCACACTGAAATTTAAATGTACTGTGTGTAGACATGGTGCACTTTGAGCACTACCGGGTGTCACTTGACCATTCTGCCACTTTTAGGCTGGCTCCTTAGCTGAGCAGTGCTGTTAAAGAAATGTTTCATTTGAATCAGGTTTTGGAGTTTGTTTCATTTGAATCAGGTTTTGCAGGCTTGCAGTATTTTCTTTTGGGGTTTGTGACCTGCCATGAGTACTTGGATGTGAGTCTCTTCACAAAAAGTGGTGCTTCATCCCAGCTGAAAGAATTGAAATATAACAGGGAAACAGGATTAAAATAAGCAAATGCCAACATCCTGTTGTTTGTTAAACCAAGTCAACCAGATTATTGTTAGTCATCTAAAAATACAATAAAAAAAGATAGACTATCTCCCACTTCCCTGCTAAGTCTAAGATGAAAATCTTTGCCACTCTCCTTTTTTGGTTCTCTAGTAATTCCTTAGTCTAAAGCCATAAAAAACTTTTCAAAAGCAAGGCTTGTAAAAAGCAAAATAGTGTAAATAAATAATTAGTCACTATGATGCCTTGAGAGGTTACCTAGAGGAGAGGGTAGACAGGGTTAAAGGAATAAAGTAGGGATTCATTAAAGGCCTTCACAGGATACACCTTGGGCAGTGCAAGAGCCTGGCCAAGGCTCTGCCCAAGGTGGACTCTGAGTCATGAGTTTTCCCACTTTTATAAGCTTTGGTCCATTTCCATATTGGGGTTGATTGTTCAATTACAGCTCACGTTGTGCAGTTCCATGCTCCTGGATTGCTCTCCTCAATTTGCTGCTGTTTGTACTTTTTGGGCCTGGAAAAGGATTGTTTTGTGTGACTGAGCTGTGAGGAGAACTTGCCAACACCTTATATGAACTTGAGAGTCCCACACTAAGGCAGTACAGAATCTGAAAAATATGAAAGCTGGGACTTAAGGCATCAATTGTGTGGCTATAGAAAGAAATATCCAAGTCTGATTAAAATAATTTCCTCAGATATTTCTCACCTCTTATCTTGTAAATTCCAAATGCAAAGCAGCATGTCTCTCTTCTGGAATAAAGCACTTAGAGTCATGAAACTCATTCATATTAGAGCCTCTGGCCATTATACATTATATTTATAATGAATGATAATCCTAATAATTAAGGAAGCCTGTGCTTTTTAACCCTTTTCTACTCAATATTTGAACTTCACAACAACCACAAGTGTGTAATTTATTTGCCCTGCCAACCTGGTACAGTCCCCAGGTAAACATGGATGTCTTTACCTGAATAATTTAAATGAGAAATTATACAAAAACTATGGGAATTGTATCTCTGTCAAGGCTGGTTGTAGTCTTTATATTCCATTTGGAAAAATAGAATAACCTAACTTTGGTGCATTTCCATTTGATTTTAAAAAATAAAGCATCCATGTCATTTTTCAAGTTTTACTTTCTCTTGGCAGTGATTTTCATTAGAACGTGCTGCCTTGAATAATAATTATTTTCATGTTTCTTAATGTCCTTTTGCTTTCTAATCTGGTGTCACTTAAGTTATACTAAAAAGATAAAAAGTGTGTTTTTAAAGGCAAATTGACTCATCAGTATTGCTCTCCCCAGCTCCCTCCACACACTGCACTTCATCAGTGTTTCCTTTAAGGAAAATAATGATGCTCTTTACTCCCCTTCATTGTGTTTTGTGCTATCCAGTCCTGTTTATAAATCTCTTTTTGGACAGTCACAGCCTCTCCTCCTCTCTGCCTCTCTCCTGTTGCCCTTTGCTGCCTGTGTGTGGTTGGCATTCTGATGCATTACACATGACCTGTAAAGACACAGAACTCACAGGCTGCTCAGAGTCATTTCAAAGTGCTTTTCTGCTTGCAATTCAGTCTGAAAAACAGACTTTGAAACATGCCTCGACCAGGTTATTTAAGGCTGTGAAGAAAATTGGGCTATGAGCCCTAAGCAGAGATTATTTGGAGAACATAAAGCTATAAATAAGGGCAGTGCCAGCTCACAAGTCTGGCTGCTGCTGCCACTGAACCTTCCTTGCTGCTCTGACTTGAACCTGGCATGGTACTTTTATATCATAGCTAAGGACAGGCTAACTTAAAGCTTACAGAGCTTTACTCAACCCTCAACCCATCATTTATTATTTTATATGATTAATTCAGTCTAACTGTTGAAAATGAGCTCCATGAGTTGTGCTGTAGAAGAGAAGGCTTCTGGTCCTGATGCAGCAGCACCAGATGAGCTCTCCAAGGTGGGCAGAGAGCAGTTTTCAACTCTGATGTTGGGAGGCTTTATAAATGTTCCTGTGAATAGCAATGAGGTCTAATGGTAAATGGTGTGAATAGCTTCCTTGATGTGAAATTCTAAGTGACCCAGTTGTTGCTCTAATTAACAGCTTCTTTCACATGTGCTTATTATCAAGATGCATTATATGCAGCCAGAGTTCCTTCTCTGGTCTGAAATACAGGCAGGGCAGGCTCTTACTGTCACCTTGTATTTAATATCAGCTTTTATGTTTTTATACTGTTCTAATTTTCAAGGAGACAGAAAGAAGTTTTGCATTCAATATTGTTCTATTTGTCTTGTCTCTTATCTCATTTTTTTTCTTAAATGAAATAAGGTGCAACCTGCAGCAAAAAAATGTGTCAAAGTTACACCAGGTAGAGAGAAAACAAAAGCAAATGCATTTATGCCCAGCATAATTTTTAAGCAACACTTATCCTGCAGTATTTAGCTTTATTTGTGTCTTTATCCAGTGCATTAATTTATTAGGTTTGTAATCTGTATTGATGAGGGCTCTTGGAAACTTTTTAAGATCAACTTTTTGAAGCTCATTGTTGTGGCATTAGCTTTCTCCAGTGATTAAGAACAGTCCCTTGGCATTTTTGTGCCCAGTGTTCCTCTGATGCACTAAGGAGTTACATTGTGCTTCAGTGATAGACACGGATTTTTTCATCAGTTTGAGCTGAGCAAAACCAAACAAATAACTGGAGAGAAGAAGAGAATCCAAATGGAAGTGGCTTGTTAGGTAGATATTATCTCAAGGGTTTTCTGACATTACCCAGGGTGATAGAAGGGCAGTGCATGCCTGGTGGCTGGCCAGGAACCTCTGCTCTCCATCCACCTCCTCCCACCCTGGACAGGAGGCAAGGAAATGGGCATGAGCTTGTTCTGTGAGTCACTGGTGCCATGTTACCAGAGAGCAACAGGTAATTCATAGCATTTCTGCAAAACAGGACAGCTGGTAATAAAAATGTCACTTGTTGCCTTTCCTCTGAAAACCCCTTGGTCTGCATTTGTAAACCATGTGTGTTCTGCCTGGAAGAGTAATCTGGAACTGCCAAGTGTTACATGTTCCTCAAGGAAAAGGGGTTCAGAGGGGAGATGACTGCTAAAGGTGGGTCAGCCCAGTGTGTTTGCTACTCACCCTTTGCTTAGGAATTCACATGTGCTGCATTTGCTGTGCCAGACAAGTGGCTTAGAGTGATCCTGCTGTAGTTCCTGTAGTTATTCTTGCAGTTATTCTTGTGCTCATCCTCCCTGTAGGTGTAGGTGGAGATACAGGTAGGTGAGATCAAGAAGGAGATGTATTTTTGGTTCCTGATTTGTATCACACATTGCCATGCAATGAATTTGGAGTATTCTCACTCAGTGTCTTACCAACTCTATTCCCAGACATTCCATAAAGAGTGATCCACATCACAGCTCAGGAAAAAAAAAAACCTCGGAAATAAGGTCTAAAAAAGACTGGGGAGAAAGGTTAATTGTAGGGATGTGATTTCATTTAAATTTGAACTTAGCTTGAAATAAATGTGTGCCAAAAAAAGGCAACTAGAAAAACGTAAATTTCAATTGCAGTCTTGCTTGGCAGTTCTGCTAAATTTTAGGAGCCTTCCCAACTATAGTAACTCATAATGTTACTATATAAAACTCCAATTTGCTGCTTAATATTATTGCAACTTAAGACAATAGCAAGGTAATGAAAACTGTTGAGGTTCATGTTTCAAGTGCCATGGCCTCTCACCACAGGGATTGTGTTCTCTTCAAATGCTGACTGCTAATAGGGCCCTTGGATCAAGAGCATAAAGTGTTAGCTGCACTTTGTTCAATAGTGGTGCCACTCACTTCAGGCTTCTTTGAATTCTTTCAGGAATTGTTAAGAGGTCTTTAGGTAATGTCCTGACTGTGCTCTTGATGGAATGCTATTCAGAAAACTTTCCATTCCTGTCCTGGTGTTGTTTTGGCATCTCTCTCTGAGAACAGCAGGCAAGGCTTTTCTGCTGTTCAAGCACCACTTTTGAATTCAACTTTGATTTTTGCCCAGACAAGGATTTTCTCTGTGTGGTGCTTCATAATTGCTGGAACTGAAGGACCACAGGAATTTTTGGTGAGGCTGAAGCAATGCTTGCACTAAGTACCTGTCTGGTTTGGGTGGCTTTTTATGGAATTCAGCAGCCCCTCAGTGTGTGTTTGAACTCATATCTGTACACAGAAATCAGGGACAGGGAATAGCTCACTAGGGGTAATGAAGGTTCAGGAAGTGGAAAATTTATCAAAAGACAGAAGGTACTACATTTAGACAGTTTAAGGGCTGCTGAGACAGTCCCCAAAATAAACTCGATATCCCAGTGCTCTCTTCCTCCTGCTGCACAAACATGAGCAGTGCCCAATCCTGGGTCCAGTCAGGATTTGGGAACAGCTCCTGCACTCAGCAGTGCCCAGTCCTGGATCCAGTCAGGATTTGGGAACAGCTCCTGCACTCAGCAGTGCCCAGTCCTGGATCCAATCTGGGTTTAGGAACAGCTCCTGCACTCAGCCATGCCCAGTCCTGGACCCAGTCAGGGTTTGGGAACAGCTCCTGCACTCAGCAGTGCCCAGTCCTGGATCCAATCTGGGTTTAGGAACAGCTCCTGCACTCAGCAGTGCCCAGTCCTGGGTCCAGTCAGGATTTAGGAACAGCTCCTGCACTCAGCAGTGCCCAGTCCTGGGTCCAGTCAGGATTTAGGAACAGCTCCTGCACTCAGCAATGCCCAATCCTGGATCCAGTCAGGATTTGGGAACAGCTCCTGCACTCAGCAGTGCCCAGTCCTGGACCCAGTCTGGGTTTAGGAACAGCTCCTGCACTCAGCAGTGCCCAGTCCTGGGTCCAGTCAGGATTTGGGAACAGCTCCTGCACTCAGCAATGCCCAGTCCTGGGTCCAGTCTGGGTTTAGGAACAGCTCCTGCACTCAGCAGTGCCCAATCCTGGGTCCAGTCAGGATTTGGGAACAGCTCCTGCACTCAGCCATGCCCAGTCCTGGGTCCAGTCAGGATTTGGGAACAGCTCCTGCACTCAGCCATGCCCAGTCCTGGATGCAGTCAGGGTTTAGGAACAGCTCCTGCACTCAGCAATGCCCAGTCCTGGATGCAGTCAGGTTTAGGAACAGCTCCTGCACTCAGCCATGCCCAGTCCTGGATCCAATCTGGATTTAGGAACAGCTCCTGCACTCAGCAATGCCCAGTCCTGGATGCAGTCAGGGTTTAGGAGCAGCTCCTGCACTCAGCAGTGCCCAGTCCTGGGTCCAGTCTGGGTTTAGGAACAGCTCCTGCACTCAGCAGTGCCCAGTCCTGGATGCAGTCAGGATTTAGGAACAGCTCCTGCACTCAGCAATGCCCAGTCCTGGACCCAGTCTGGATTTGGGAACAGCTCCTGCACTCAGAACAGCAGCTTTTGGTTGAGCCTTTGTGCAGTGAGTGCACACAGCTCCTGCCGCAGAGCGCTCGCTGGGAGCAGGGATGCTGGCCTAGAAAAGAAGAAAGGTTTTCTTGCTTAGTTTGTGTTTGTTGAGAGGGAGCTCTTTTTTCACCCAGCTTTTGTAGTTTCTCTTTGATCATCTGGAAAGCAGACCTTTGAGTGCACAGCTTTAGCAGTGTTTATACTATCCTGACTTATGATTTCAACCTCTGCTGCTTCTGAGGCAATTTGACTGGCAAAGATCGTGGTCCCTTTAGTGTCACCCCTAATTCAAGCAGGAAATGCTGTCTAGTTTACAGTGCACTTTGGAGGATTTGTGGCTTTAGGGGTTTTTTTGGGGGGGTTTTTGGGTGTTATTTGGTTTGGTTTTGGTGTGTGTTTTTTGGGGTTTTTTTAAATTGTTTTGTTTTTTGTTTTTTTCTTGGTTGATTTGGTTTTTTTTGCAAGTTTTGGGTTGCTGTTGTTTGGGTTTTTTTCCCCCCCAGGTGTTTTCACAAGGCCTTTCTGGCTTGGGTGTGGGTTGTGCTGTTGGCTTGAACTATTTACTTTTCTTTTGCACTTGGGTGAAAAAAGTGAAAACCTAGGAAAAGTTTTCCAGCTGCAGGTAGCTGGGTTGTATTTTTAACACCCTCTTTGGTCCTTCTGTATGGTGGATTTTTGTTCTCATTTACTCATATATAAAAGAACAGATTGAGCAACAAGATTTTTAAAGGGAACAGGAAGGGCATTGAAAATATGGAAAGAACTGAAAGAAAACCAAAAAATTTACATGAACAATCCAAACACTGTGGTGTTATAGGGACAAATATTCACTAAGCCACATTGACTTCTTGAACCAGTATTCTTTCAAGTAGAGAGAATGAAGGAATATTGATTTTAATATGGTTATCATATCCTTGTTTTGATGTTTATGGTCTTTTTCTGTTTTGTAAAATCTTTCTAAACTTTTCTTGTTTAAACTTGTCAGGTGTACTACTCTACCAAAACATTTCATTATGCTTTTCTAAGTAGCTGCCAATTTTTTTCAAAGCACCATAATTACCAGGAGAAAGAAATCACCTTAAACAACACAGAAATGCATGAATCAATATTAATATGTAGATACTACTATGTAAATATATACATATTAGTATGTATTTGTATTATATATAAATCTATAAATACAGTTAAGAATCCAGTCTTGTGGTTGTGACTTGTGGTTGACATGCACATATACCACACTGTTGGATAAAGAGAGAAATCTTGGTTTTGGATAGATCAGGATTTTACAAGTCTGTATTTGTTCTTAGTAGTCTGTATTTGTTCTTAGTCTTGACGTTTTTAATACTAAGAATAAGTGAACTACAAGTGTGCTCTGTTCTATTCTGCAGCAAGATCCCAAGTTGTCCTGAAAGCCAAGTGTTTGTGTTCAACAGGAATGGCTTTCTTGGTACAAAATCCCAAAAAAGCTCCATGTAGTCCCCAGGAAGCAGGATAGAGAAATAAAAACACATAAAGTTTGTGTTTTATTAAGCTGACAATAGTTTTGTGCCATCTTGAAGTTCTGGGCTCAAGAAGGAGCTATACTTGGAGTTGGAGGACAAGTAAAGTACAGAATTTTAAAGACACTTTTAGTAACTAATTTTTCTTTTCACAAAGGCTTGCAGCAAAAAAAAAAAAAATTGTTTAGGAAAAAGGTGTTTTATCCAGAGTTCCACACTTTTCCCTGTGTGGGCCTGGACAGGCTGGAGAGGTGGAGCCAGGGTCAAGGTCCTGCCCCTTGCCTGAGGCAATCACCAACATCAGCAGGTACTGGGGGACAAACTGATGAGAAATGGAAGAAATCCCAAGCTGGTATTTTCACATTTGTACCGTGGGATCTGGAGGATCCATTTTGTGAGCCAGGAAGTCAAGAAAGGCAAAAATGCTCTGCTGATTTTTAGCATCTTTGTTGTTTCTCACCCCTGGGAGAAGCTGACCTTGTTTCAGGGATGTTTTTCCTCCACATCTGTGTGCTCTTGTGGATTTTGAAGCTTTGATCACCTCTGTTTTCTATAAAGACAGTGTGGCTTAGGGAGAGGGAGATATAAAACCCAAGTGCATCAGATCACAGGCATTTTCTGTGCTCCACTAATACCAGAAATTTGAGCATTCCTGTGAAGGAGTGGCCAAACAAGTATCCCAAGCATGCAATCAAATGCCATGTAGGCTGTTATTCATAGGAAATGGGCAAAACTACAGATGCACTCAGAGCTCCCAAGTTCCATTTCCACATTTCTCGTTCATGCCGTAGTTATCTCTGCCTCTGGATTGTTAAGATCTCTTTCAGTACAACACTAAAAGAAGTGGTGTTCATCTCAAGGTCACTTTGGTACTTGAGAGCAGCTGCCCTCCAAAGAGCACATAATGAATAGTTTTATTACCTTTTGCTTGCTTTTCCCTACGTGCTGTAGATTGCTTCAAATGCTATCAGCTCATTTCTCCTTTTTTCTTTTTTTTTTTCCCCTCTCCTCTGAACTACTGCTTTCTACAACTGTTTTCATCATTGTTAAAAATCATTTATATAGCTCCATAAATTACAGGCACTTTACAAGCAAGGAGTAAAATACTGCCTTTGCCCCAAATCCTTTATGCTTCAGATACATCTTTGATATCTGGTGTTCCTTTTTTTACTAAACACACAGCCTGGGAATTTTAAGGTAGATTGCATTCATCTCCTGTTTTATTCCCACAATTTTTCATGATCAAATGATGGTGAGGGCCTTTCTGTGATGCAGATAACCAATCACCAGTTTGCTACTTCCCATAAAGGCATTGTAAACACTCTCCTTACTGAGAATTCCAGGCACATACTTTGGTGCTCATATATTTGCATCTAAAACCTGTAGGCACTGGAACAAAACAAATCCAGCCTTTTGATAATTTAACTCCCCCCTTGTTCTTTATTTCTTGACACTCTAACTGGCATTTCCCATTTTTTTGGAATGAAATCTCCCAGGAATTTTCACATGATATTGCCACAGTGCCCAAGGAAAAACCCAGCAGCATGATCTTTGAAAATGTAGTTTATTTTTTGGAGTTTTGGCTCAATTATTAGGCTCCCAACTCCAGGATATCTCATACCTCATTTACACTCCTGCTTCCACTAATGCAGAAACTTAAAATCTAATTGTAGCTATCGTTTAATTTGAAATTAGGATTTTTTAAAATTTTTTTTTTTAAGTTTACCTGGATGATAATAGTCCAAAACACATTAAATATTTACTATTCTCTTCCACCTTTAAACACAGATTTTTTTTTGAAAAAACAACCCAAACAAGCAGCTGTAAATCTAGGGGAAAAAACCCCGTAAATTCACTTAATAATAAAATTTTTTCTAAGCTCTTGAAAAGTGCAGGTCTTGGGTGCTGGGCACCTTCCCAGTGGTGCTCAACTGGAAATGTGGAGTCCACTGTGGGACTGTGGGGGTTTCTTTCAGTTATGATTATCTTGTATCCAGAGCATCTATTTTACACTGAGAGATAGTAAAATAATTTGAATATTTATCAGTGTTAAAAATATAGAAAAACTTTTCTTAACTCATTTGTATGCAAATTTTTAGGTTTTTTTTCATATATTGACATCAGAACAGAGCAATCATGGTGTGCTAGCATGGCCATTGAGTTCCTTCTGGTTTGAAAACCAGATCTAATGGCTGAAAAATATTAAATCTCCCATATTCTATTCAGTATGTTAAAATTATAATTTGGAGCCAAAAATTTTAAAGAGTTTTTTTTCACTAATTTCTTTGAAAATGTATTAGAGACTCCAAAATAACACATAACGGTATTAGGTTTACATTTAAATCTCAGGCTTTTGCAATTTTAGAGAACTTTGTGGCTTACATGACACCAAATATATATATTATATTTATATTATATATAAATGATGTGAAAAACGTTGACTTTTATTTAAAAAAGGTTGAAAGGAAAAAAATAATTTTTCAAATTGATTAATGAAAATATATTTCCATGTCTTATTCAGAGCCACCCAAGCTTTATTTTGAAAGTGCTGGCAACCACTGAAGTTATTAAAAAGAGAATAAAGGTCAGTGAGTGTGCATCTGTAATCATACTACCATCAGTGGGGCAATCTAATCTAGAGGAAATTCAGTTGAAACAAAGATTTTTGACGTTATTCCAGTAAATACCAAAAGCAGATTGATGTTCTTGTGTGTTTTTCTGACCTAAATCCCACCCAAATGCTTGCCCTGTTTATTTGCTGGGCACTAAGGCATGGTATTGATGCACCTGAAATGCATTCTGTGGAACTCTCAGCCTCTTCCCCTTAGGCTCCTGCTGGAGGCACTGGGAGTGCCTTCCCTTGGCCAGGTGGAGGAGAGAATGTAAAATTCTTGGAATTGGGGTGGAATTTGGAACATGGAAATAGTCTTAACAGGTGTATGTCAGGCCAAGGGCACTTTAGTGTATGTTTAATGAGGTGTTGGTGCTCCCTGACCTCAGTGTTGGCATTTCCACTGCCACACAAGGGTTTAATTCAGTTTTAATTGAGTGAGTGAAGGTGGAGAGTCCCTCAGAACAGAGCATCCTCGTTCAGGGCTCAGAGGAGGACACCAAATATCACCTCTGAGAGGCCAGATGGGCTTTGTGCAACCTGGTCCTGCAGCCCAGAGCCTGTAAAGAACTCCCTCCTTTGAAGTGCAGTCAGGATGGAAAGCAAGCCCTGCTTGTTAGCCCTGTGCTCTGGGTGTAAGGTGTTCTTAGGAGACAGTAACTAAACAGAGGCAGGGTACCCCATTCTGAATGGGATTTGCTTGTTTGTCATATTGGCACGTGACATTTCATGTTAAAAAAAAAGAAAAAAAACATCACAGCATCTTTTGAAATGCTTCAATCTTGTTTCCTTGCAGAGCTCAGTTTGCCAAGATGCTGTGGTTTAGCAAGGTCTGGCTCAGTGCAAAGCAGGGAGTGCTGTGCTGCCTTTGTCAGCATTTTGCATTTCCCTGTGCGGGAGCGCGGCTGAGCCTGATGCAGCCCCAGAGGGAAGGGATCCAGAGAGCTCTGCCCAGGGAGCTGCTCCTCTGCTCTGTGCTGTCCTGAAAACAAGGGCAGCAGGGCTGGCTCTGCCCCTTGCTGCTGCTCTCTCAGGCTCAGCCCAAGTGCCACCAACCCTCAGAGCTGAGCACTAACCCTGGGCTGCACCAGGATCTTGTGCTTGGAAGGGAGGAACAGCCACTCCTTGTGATGCTACTGGAGAATTTCCCTCCCGAGGGGGGAAAAGAAACAAATCTCAGCTTTCACACATGCACAGGGTCTCATCAGCCTGTACTAGCAGAAGAATCTACATTTTGGTTTGAGACAGAGGTTATATTTCCAGAATGTCACTGTTTTCAGAGCAGGGTGTAATTTGTTTTGTTTTTGTCAGTGTCAGTACCTGTGCATTTGCTGTTGGAAATAGTTGACTTTGCATTTTGTTGCTGGGAAAGGAGTATCCAACTGATGTGAACCATGAACCCCCTAGGAAAATAGAAAATACATAGATTCAGAGCATCTCAGAACACCAATTAAATATTTAGTGTACAGGCTGGATCCCTCCTAATGGAGAGTGTCTGAGGTAAACACAGCATCTCTAATGTACAATCAATTTAATAACAGAAAGGACTGGCAGCTCATGAAAGGGGAGAGGGTGTGTTTTAATTTCAGGCAGAAGAACTGTGTGAGAAGTGAACTTTTTAATTGTGAGCATGAATATTCAGGCAATCCAGCTTTGGTTTGCTGAAGGAATTTCTGATGGACCTGGAGGGCAGTGGGGGAATGTGAGGTGCTCACAGGTTGGTTTGATGACTGCCTGGTTTTCTGCCTGGTGGTGGCTGTGCAAGTGGGTCTAGAAGCAGAACTCTGACATGATTTGTACTGCTTGAAACATGCAGGGAAAACTATTCTGAATCTGACCTTTTGCAAGAAACTGGATACTCCCAAAATTTTTTTTAAGATGAGGAAAAAAATATTCCTACTGTGGGGACATTGGAAGTGCTATAGTGACCAGGTGCTGTCCCAATCTCCTGTCCCAGAGTGTTCCTTGGAGCAGTGCTGGGTGCATTCCCAGCTGCTCAACTACTACAACTCCTTCAGAGTTGTGCTGCATTTAGCCTTTTTCTAGAAACACCTGTTCAAAACCAACCATGTTCTGTTTAGAGGAATCCTAGCAATGAGTCTTGGTGCTTTGAAGCTTCCAGGGTGAGTAAGAGCAGACCATGGACAGGATGCATGGATGGCTGCAGTCACAGCCATTCTCAGAGGTGTGCTGCTCCAGGAGGGCTCCCTTTGCCAGGCTGCCAGAAAGAGCTCTCCATCTCATATGGTCTCCTGGCATGCCCTGGGTTCCCTCTCAGGGTTTGGACTGATGGACAGAAATTTCCCAGTAGTTTTGAAGTGATGTCAAAATGATTTGAGGCCACTTCTGAAAGACAGAACCATTTGGCCATGCATGTGCATACAGCATGTTGCATTTTTTAGGAAAGCACCGATGCAGCCTTAATTATTGTCTCCCTACTTATTTGTCTTTAATACACAAATATCAGATTTCAGAAAATGTCAAGTGTTTCTGGAAAAACAGAGTCTGAGATCTATTAAAGGCACGTGTTCTGTGAATCTCATGGTAGGAGCCAAAAATAAGAAAAAGGGCAATGGAGAAAATCTGCAGACATCAAGATGATGGAGAGGGTCCTACAAGTCACAAAATGAAAGGCAGGCATAGATGCCCAAAGTGTTTTTGTGGTCTGGAAGGCAGCCAAAGAGGCATTGATTTATTAAAGAGCAGCCTCACGGCTTCCTTTTCTCTGTGTGATGGTGCCATTAGAGCTCCTCAAACAGTCTCTGATTTCCTTGAGAATGAGGAGTGGAGGATTCTGAAGGCAGCTGTCGTTTGCAGGCTGATGCCACTGCCAGACCAGCACTTTGTGTGCCTGACTGGGGAATTCAGTGTGTGAAGTGTGAGTTCCTGATGGTTAAACACAGCCACAACTTGTGCAAGAAGTGCCCCAGCAGTTGTGTGGGTTTTGCATTCTGCAGTTGTGATGTGGTATAAAAAAACAACTTTAATGAGACAGCAATAGTGAGACACCAATTGTCTCAAAAATGCCCCACTCAGCTGTTTTGTTAATGGAGTTAACTCAGGGCTGTCCTTGTGCCCTGCTAATACCCTGGAGTGATCAGCACCTGAGCATCAGCTTTTTGTCTGCTTTTGGAGATATCTCAATCCTCTTATGAACTCCTTTTCTCTTTTCTCTCTCAATAGCCAGGATTAGTTTTGTCGTGTTCCATTCCTTGCCCCTGCAGTGCCTCCCTCAAACCCTGTCCCCGTGTCTCCGTGTCACTTGTCCTGCCTGTTTGTCACTTGTCCATGGGCTGCAGAGGCTTTCCTGATACTGCGAGCAGAACTGGGGGTGCTGCCCAGCCTCATTGGTTCTGCTGCTGTTGCCAGGAGTTCAGGTGCCAGAGGAGCAGGTTTTTCACCTTTTCCATGGCACGGTTGCTGTACAAGGGTGCTGCCATCAGCTCTGGGAGCAGAAGGGTGCTCAGCACACACTGAGGATGTGCCTGTGCCTCACCAAATGAAAACACTGATAGAAGCCAGCCTCAGTGAGGAGGCTGTTCTCACCTTGTTAAAAGCAAGTGAGAGGAGAAGACAGAGCATGAACTAGTTTTGTCAGATCTATGGTCAGAAATAGCAGCTGATAGGTTTGCTGTGATAAGCTCTGCTGAAAGGTAGGCTGTTCCATGATTTACTGAACTATTAGAAGTGGTAAAACTGATCCATTTGTTATCATCCAGTGCATAAAGACTTCAGGATTTAAGGAGCCTGCACTAAATAACAAAGCAATTTATATACTCATAAACTGAAAATTACAGGGAAGAAGTCCTTAAGTCATTGGTAATAGGAGCCTTTTATCATATTAGTGATGATTACCAAATGTTAACCCCTACTCCTATTTTTAAAACCAAATCTTACCTTACAGTAGTTGCAATTACTTAAAGAACTCCTAGAGACAACTTTGTATAGATTTATTATGCAAGTGTGGCAAGTTTCATTTATTAATCTGAGTGCCATCCCTCTCCCAGCCCATCAGGTCCCTGCATCAGCTGATGTGAGCTGATTGATGGCTCTGCCAGCAGCAGCATGGGGCTGATGTCACCTGAGCAATGGCATCAGCTTTACCCAAAGCAAATTTGAGTCTAATATCTTGAAAAGAGATTTTTTTTTTTCCTGTGCTTCAATAACTAGATAATAGTTAGCAATAGTTGGTTTCAGATTAGTCTGTTCTAAGGAGAATATAATTATGTGTCCTACTGTGAAGATGGAAATACCCTCTGCCAGGTTTTAAAAATGCATTATAAGATTGTGAGTTGTCTTTGTGTTCTCTTGAAGCAAAGATTTTATGGGCACTGGAAAGAAGATGTTGACTAAAGCTAAGCAAACATTTGCCTGGAGGTAATTTTACTGATGACATTAGTTTCTTTTTTCTGCTCCAGAGTGTCCTGAGATACTTAATTCATTCAATTTCCTTCAGCCAATCTAAGTTCTCAAGGAACAGATGAATTGAGAGCCACTTGTTACCAGTACTCAATATTTGATATCCAGCTTGCTTTATTTAAATGTGAATGATTACATGCTGAAACAGATTGGCTTCTTTTTGTGAGCTGTATAAGCAGAGTATCTAAAATCAAGATTTGCACACACACCTGGATGTTGCAGGGAAGAAAATTGGAGAGCCATACTAACATTTCAGGGAATTTAGTAAAACTCTTTTCTTGCAGCAGGCAAATTCTGATCCCATTGCCCTTGTGTTAAACTTTTCTTTCTCAGGCCTTATTGA
This sequence comes from Agelaius phoeniceus, assembly GCF_051311805.1. Classification (NCBI taxonomy): domain Eukaryota; kingdom Metazoa; phylum Chordata; class Aves; order Passeriformes; family Icteridae; genus Agelaius; species Agelaius phoeniceus. Next base: position 12,487,118 of record NC_135280.1, on the reverse strand, counting down.
AGTAAATTCAAATGCATCATCAAGCCCCAGTAGCACTGACCAGACTGAAGCTGGAATCCAGCTGAGATCCTAAGCCCAGGAGGGATGATGAGAGGGTTTCCTGAGGCTGCCAGGGCTCTCTTTGGCAGAACTGCTGGCTGAGTCTGTTCTCACCAAAGAGAGAGAAGAAGCAGCACCTGCCACTGAAATTATGGGGATGGATTGATTGAGCTTTTACCAACTGAAGAATGATCACTAATAATTTGGCTTAATTATAATCACTTAGTTACCCTGAGTTTTGTCAGGATAGGATGTTTGAGTGTTGGGAGAAATCAGCCAGACTTGGTTCCAGACACATCACAAATGAAGTGTTTGTACCAGACAAAGGGGCAGACCCTTCATGGTGTTCTTCCCATCACTTTGCTGTGCTAAGTGTTGGGAAAATTAATCCACAGACACCAGAGGTTTATGTCCAAAAAGGAGACAGAGGAGTCTTTTTACTTTATTTGAATAAAGGCAGAGGCCATGGGGCATTCCCCTGGGATCTCTCAGAGTTTTGGAGGACACAGCCTCCTTTTTATCCCAATTTCCCAGCCACATTTCCCTTCTCTCTTTTCCCATTTCTGAGGTACTTGAGAGGTTCAAACTTCCCCATACACCTGATATCAGAGATTTCCCTCTAATGTGGGGAAATTTTAATTTTTAATTCTTATGGAATTTAGGGTTTTTTTTTTCTTCTCCATTGTTTCTTTCATCTTTCAATGTCTAATTTCATTTATCAACAAACCTAAAGTTTATTTGTAAAGGGAAATATCTTTTTCCATTCACCAATCAGTGGAATTCTTCCCGTTGCTTCTTTTCTCTCCCAGTGCTGGTTTTATCCAGCAGCAGCCCCACAGCTGGTTTGTAAAGACAAATCCACTGTTCCTCTCATAAGGAAAGGGAAAACAGAATTTGATGTTGCTGGTTCAGTGGGCAGTGATCAGCTCTGTGCACCCCACACATCTGCCATGGAATGTGGGACTGGGGCAGCTCCCATGGGCCTCCATCCTGCTCGTCCCCCTTGCACTGAGCACAATTCACCTCAGCCACCAGTCCTGACTGGGGGTGTGACATTGTGCTGAGCTTTAATGACCAGGTTGTTGGCTGCTTGCTCCTCGGCCTTTCCTGGGACAATATTCTGACCCTGTTGTAGAGCAAATGGGCACAGAAACCAATTTCGTGCATCAAAAATGACAGAAAGGCTAAAGCAATAGAAATTAATTGAAAATGGGAAAAAAAACCCACAAAAAAACCCAACAAAACACAAAAACAAAAACCTGTGTGGTGAAAACAGAGTTTATAAACTAATGGAGCTGTTTTTCTAAACACAGAGTTTATAAACCAACATAAAGTTGCACTTCAGTTGTGCTTCTGTATTTACACTGAAATCCAAAAAGCAAAAGCCAGAAAAAATACAGCAAAACCCACCCCCTTCAAACTGCAGTGACACAAGAACAGATTAAGGACTTGTTTTGTTTCCATACCTCATACTTTCATTTCATATACAGCCATAATAGATGAGGCTGTGAAGGTGTGGAAATTAAGCACAAACACAAACATTTCTTGCCTTCTAAATGCTTCAAATGATTTTTTGTGTTCTGTGTAACTTATGTGAGATTTTAGCGTTGCTGCAGCTCATGTATCATGTGCATCATTTGTATTTTTTCTTGGGGAACCTGAAGTAAAAGAAACCAGTTTATTACCAGTAGTGGCAGTGTAATAATTACCATCACATTCCCACCCTCCTTTTGCTTTTTGGTTTTTAAGAATCATTAAATCCCTCTGGTTTAAGTTTGGAAGAACAGAGATGTTAGTTGAAAACGAGGACTCATTAAAGTCAGTAAGTTTTGTCTTTGCAGTCCATTAGTCAAATCTATGATTTTGATACCCTTCTGTATGGTCATATAGCACCTAGAAAAACAGATTATGCCATCTAGCACTGAGCTTGTTTTAATATTCCTGCAGTTCCTAGGAGTCTTATATCCCTTGCAAAAGGAGGAACTTAGTCTGCATTTTCTTATCTTCCAATGCAGCAAGCAGCAATATCAGTGCTATTTCCAATCTTCTGTGTCATTAATAAATATGCCAAGATATGTCTGTGAATTATGGTCCTTTAATAAGGTAATGGAACTCCTAGAATCTAGGGCTTGATTTTTTAGAAATGGGAACTGTTTAGGTGCCAATAAGAATGTGCTGATCACATACATAACTAATCTTGATTAATTATGAGTACGAATTTTATTGTTTCCTTGTTACTATTACCAAGTATTTTTATCTATCCTTAATATCTCACCAATCCCTCGTGATTCTGGAGGGAAAATAAATGATATTCTGACTGATGGCAGAAGTTGAGGCTGTGGTACAAGCTCACACAGCAATGCTGGTGCTGAAGGTGGCAGTACCTGAGAGCCCCATGTGAGCATCAGAGGAGCTGGGCCATTACAGCAGCAAGGAGCAAATACCCAGACTGGTATCAGATTTTCTGGCTGCCTGTTTTTTAAAAGAACACCAAGGTTCTCATTGATTTCAATAGCCTTTGACCTGAACTTGATGTCAGCTCTCCTGGACCAGCCTTTGTTAAAATGATTGTGGTCAGTACCTTCAATTTACTTTTTTCACATTGTTTGCAAATCCAGAACATGTAAGAAGTGACCTTAGCAAAAAGGGTTCAGTTTAAACTTCAGCCATAGGTGCAAAAACCAGATATCTGTTTTCAGTCCTTTTTTATCCACCTTTTTCTACCTGCACAGGAAGTACAGCTGATCTAACAAAGTATTGAATAATATTTGTGTGAAAAATAAAACACTTTAAATGAATGGTATTTTGCAGCAGCATTACAATGTGTTCCTCTTGTCTGGAGGAATAAGATGTGAAGAATTGGGTGAGTAACCAATTTAATAATGAAGAGAATTTAAAATACAGAGAGAGTAGTTGAAAGCCTTGGGACATCATCCCCTGAAGTTTCATATGCTGCCTGTGCTATGCTCCAAAACAGGCAAATTTTGATACTGCAGTGATTTATAGGCACTACCTGTGCACAGCCTTTTATCACATTAATAAAATCTTTAACTAGCCTTTGAAAATTCTAAAACCTCCTGCGTTCAGCTGAGGTGCACAGATAGAAAGAACTGCTGGCTGGCAGATGTTCAGATACATTATCAGAAAATGTATTTTCAGCCTAACCAGTACAATGTAATTCATTCCAACATGATATTTCAGGTTTATTACAGTGTAAGTGACTACAGAACACAGCGCTCTGTGCAGGAGCCTAAAGGAGCTGAAGGTGTTCAGCTTAAAGGTGACTGGGTCAGGCCTGGTACAGAGCTGAGACTTGGTGGGCAGGCTGACAGATCATTTAAACAACTCAAAACTGCAAACAAAAGGGGTTTCTTTTCCTCTTGTAGGCTGCCCAGGTGAAGGAAGTGGCTTTATTTCATGAGACTGCACTAAACTTATATAAATGTTATTGTCGTTGCACATTACATTAAAAATTATCACTTGAGGAATTGCTGTGTTAAATCTTTGCCTTTTGCCTCCACTAAGAGAGGCAACAACCTTTTAGCTGGCTGTAGTATTTTACAGATGAAGCATAAATAGCTCTGTGTGTGTATGTGTATCTGTTTATCTGGATAAACTTCTCTGTTGAAATCTTAGCGTGAGGTGCCACATGAATTGATGGCTTAATTTTGCAGTTTAATCAGCTCTGAACTGTCAGTGCCACAGCAGTTATCTTTACTTGGACCTCACCCTGGTGGCAGATTCCAGTTGGTTTAGTGCTATGGATTTCAGTTTGCTCCCCCCAGTCTTGCTTTGCTTGTGCATCTCCTCTTTATGGGCTGTTTCAGCAGGTGCCTCTCCATTTGCCACCTGCCTTGGTGCAATTTAGTCAAAGTATTTTAATTATTTAGGTGACATTTTACCTTGTATGGTCAGGCTGAATATGTAAATGGATTGGAGTCTTTAGGTAAAAAGATTGGGATTTCTTTTTTAAGAAGTGAGAAGTTTGTCAAAGATAAAAAATAAATAATCAAACATAAAAACAAGGCCAAATTTCTGTTTAATCTTGTTCCCATTACCATTTTCATACCTCATCTCTTTAGTAATTATTGATTTATGATATGGAGTTGATGCATTTGGTAGAGAGACTGTGTGAATAGCTCTCCACATCAGTACCCAAAATGTGCCATGGTCAGGGTGTGCCATGCACCAGTTCACAAGGTCAGGCATGATTCTCAAACCCAATAATGCAGCCTTAAAAATAAATAACATTTTTCTCCTTTACATTTTAAAATTGTTTCTCAGCTGAGGATGGTGTTAACTAATTTACTAATTATATTGTGTGTTTTAATGAGAGGGGTTAAATGAGTTAAAAGTATTTTCTTGTAGCAAAGGATAAAAGTCCAAGTGTCAATCAAAAAAACTCGAGTCCCCTGCATGCTCACTCATTTACATAATGTACATTCAACTTTAAAAAAAAAAGAGCAAATGATGCAGTTTTCTTTATTAACCTTTATTAAATATGCAAATCACAATCATAACTTTGATTTTTAAGTATCTATTACAGTAAAAAAAAAAACAATCTACCAAAAATAAATCAAATCAGCCCAAACCCTTTTGCTGTGGTCTGATTTACTGTTTGTACTCCCTGTTTCTGGTGCTGGCAGCAGGAAGAGCAGCAATGACACAGTGGAGACAGTAGATGGCTGTAGAAAAGTGTGTTGAGCACTCCTGTGTGAGCGTAATAAGATTGGGAAAGGCCTTGACCTGACTGGATGCAGCTTTTATCTGAAGTACATTTAAAGAGATAAAGGAGAAGCAGGGTGCAGTACATGTTCCTTTCTTTTCTGTAGGAGCTTTGCTTTGAGTTGAAAAATTTCTCAAATGTGGGGTTTGTGAGCTGGGTCCTTGAGCAGGGAGAGGTAATGGCTCCAGAGCCACCAGAGTCACTCTGAGGATTCCCCCCTCCCTCAAGACATCTTAGAAATCCTCCTATAAAATTCCTACAGCGGGGGCGTCTGTAGATCCCATAATAATAATCAGGAAGTGGTATATTCCCATTTATTTATTTATTATTACTTTTTTTTTTTCCCTCTCCCCCCCCACCACCCCCCCTCCAGTGTAGTTGGCTGCCTTTAGTGCACGGACCTGCTCATTAAATAGATACACCAAGAACTGTTACCTAAGCAAGCCTGACAGTAAAGAAAGGACAGACTGAGTTAGGGAGAAAAAGGGAAGAAAAAAGACAGCCTGAAGCAAGTCACTTCACACGCAGAAAGAGCCACTGAACGAATGCTGTGCTCATAAACAAACTAAAAAAAATACCTTGTATAAGAAGAGAACTGTGAGGACTTGACAGAAAAAAGGCAAGATTTTCTACCCACTGTTTTCAGTTTTCCTTCCAGACATACTTGGTGAAGTAAGGAGACTTCTGTTTGCTGACAGAGCCCTTGATTTCTTTCAAGATGATGATGTATTTGTGGGTAGGTAGTGTCTCTCTCCATGTCAATCTTTTGTTAATAAATGGACTTTGGGAGCGTGGATTTTAGCTGTAGTTGCAGCATGTTTTGTGCTATGCAAGGTGTGTGTGCTGCAGGGGAGCGTGGCTGGGGTGCAGTACCTGTGCTTGCATTTCCAGGCACAGTTTAAACAAACCGGGTCATTTACTGAAGCTGGAATTTATTTTTGTGATTTGCAGGATGTGCAGGGTGCACTGCTTGCTTTTCAATGCCTTAGAACATATTCCAGTCGTGTGAGATTCACTGTGGGGTTCAGTTACAAAGCGAACGCTGCATCACTTGTGGCTGCTCAGAATTTGCTTTCTTTGTAAGAAATGAAACAATCTTAGTGTGATTAAAACTTCTAATGTGTGTTACTTAACCCAGTTGCTTTTATACTAATTGTCACAGTCTGTCTTGGCTTTTGAAGTTTCTGGCAATTGACAACTGCAGATAAAGAAATAGATACTGTGTTCCTATTTCTGTGATGTTACATTCAGCATTGTTCTGATTCTTTGCAGCAAAATCTGCTCACCTTAAAAATAATGTTGTGTCGTGGCATGTATGTTTTGAATTAGTAAAGCTATTAACCTGTGTATTCATCCAGGTTTTGATACAGAATGTTTTATTTCTTAGCAAAACAAACCCACAAAGAAATCACTGAACAAATCTGCATACTTAAAAGCTTTTCTGTGTTCCTCTTCAAAGCCTGTACATCTTCTGGGAAAATATTTTAAACTAATCTCATTTGACAATCTATTTATTTATTTAATTTAAATGTATGTAAAAATAGACAAGCGTGCAGCTAATCTGGGCCACCTCTGCAAAACAGGCTGCAGGGGAGCAGCACTGAATTCTCAGAGATATTATCAGGAATCACTCCTTCTCTTTTGAAATCACTCCTGCTTCATGCTGTAAATCTGCCTCTATGCTTTCTTCTCATTTCTGTTGACCCTCCACTGTATCCTATAACTTTTGCAAAAGGCACTGCGTGCAGACTCTAAAGTTTGTTTTTTCAGTGCTTTGCCCTGTGCTATCGTTTCGGGAGCTCACCAATCACCGAGCCTTATGATTTTGTCTTTTTCTTTTTTTCTGGGCTCTGTAGTACAAGCCCCTTGAATTTTCACCAGTGTGTCTGTGTATTTACCAGCAACCCTGACTGTTGCTGGTTTTTAACCCTTACCACCATTCTATATTGAAGCTGAATTTCATTCTCATTTTAGATTTCTAAATCAGATCCCTCAGTTGCAGCAGTGGGTCTTTCATTCAGTTTGTGCTGTGCTGTTAGAGATGCCATCTCCAAAGGAGAGGCTCAGGAAATATGTGAGGAAAAGCCCTTTTTTCTGATATGCACTCTGAGGTGAAAGGACGTGCATTATTGTGTATTATTCTGTTTCTCTGAGGCACAGGCTCAAAAGGTTTGAAATCCAGGGATCCTCTCCCTCCCCAAGCCTAGGGATCATTCTTAACTTGGAAATTCAGTGTAATACATTTTCTTGCAGGTAGCCATGCAGATTTCTGAACTTTTAGTGCACTGTATTTTTTATTTTTTGTGAACTTTTATAGTTATTCTTTTTAGAGATGTATATAAATGCTTTAAGCAGAACAGCCATAGTAACAAGCAGTTTCTGATGGTACCAATTCCTGGTTTTCAAAGCTCCTAGTAATTCATGTAAAGGTTTCAGTAATTAACGTTTCACATTTAAAAGTGTGTTCATTCCATTTTTATTTAGTCCTTTTTACTCACATTGTATGATGTCTGTTTTGTTCTGGTTTTCTGATTTGCAGAATTCTTTAAACAGTCCCTCTCTCTTTTGGCACTGCTACACCTGAGTATTGAGAATCCTTCCCATTTGCAACTGAACTTTTCCAGTGTAAATTATTTGTGTAAAATCTCAAGATTGGTGGGCAGAAGCAGAGAATAAGCATTTTTTAATTGTAGCAGAACGTTATTACTTTGTGGGTTTTTATGGAAATAGAGGATTTGTATTCATAGATTATTTTTTTTCTGAAATGTTGATTTTTTTTAAACTCAGTACATTGTGGCCATGCATAGGTACCTAAGATGCAGCATATAAAAATGCAGTAAAAGGTGCAGTAGGCAAACATGAGACTTGCAGTAGAAGTGGGTGCAAGGTATAAACTCATAGCAGCACTTGAAATGCTTTCTCCTGACATCACATCCATTTTTTATGTAATTATAAAAAGCTTCTCAGCAATATTATTAAAATTTAAAGTAGCCAAGTTGTGTGAAAATATAATCTACCCTTTTTAAAGGGCTTAAAATTAACTGATTACTTTGACTGAGATTTTTTTCAGACTATTCACTCATTTATGTGGCAGTGCTTACCTGTTGTTTCATTCCGTGTGTAACACAGAAACATTTTGGATATTTGCAAAGTAAAATAAAATTTTGATTTCTTCCCATTTTCTGATGTCTTAGACATTATCATGGAACACTTTGATGTCTTTTTTTTTTTTTTAAATTCTACTGATGACAGTGATATCGAGTTCCTTTTATTGCAAGCTGAACATGTTTACCTAACTTAAAATATTGTGCAGGAATGCAGAGCACAGACACTAATTCAGACTATTGAATGGAACAGTCTTGATTAGGTGCTGTTTTTTAAATACTTATTTCAACATCTCAAAAAGTAGAGAAAGATTTTCGTGTTGTTAACCCTGTCAAAGGAAACCCGTATTTGTTGACACCCTAAGCAATTAAATGATGTTTGTATTTATATTTTCCTCCTTCCCTGGACAAAGGAGATGTTTTTTTGGTCTGGTACTTTTTGCACAGGAATCAGAGTTCAGCAGTGTCAGAGTTCACACTGACCAAGAAACTTTGAAGGCTTTCAGGCATGACTGATTTAGTGAAACCAAAAGGGAATATATTCCCTCAGAGGGGTACAGAGCCATTTCCATCTGCTGGAGCTGCACTTGCACGCCCCTTTGTCCCCAAGATGAGATGGTTGCAGTGACTCAGGGTGTTGTGGGTCACTGCAGGTGCTCATTGCCATTTCCTGTGGAACTCCCCAGAGCTGATGGGTTTGCTCAGAGTGTAACAAATATTGGTGTTAGGGGGCTCTGAAGCTGCTGGCTGGTGCTTAGTGTGTAACTTGGGGTGGCTGGAAGCTGAGGCTGCTCCCAGTCTTTCAGAGCCCTCTCTTTCTGTACACTATTTCTCCTCCTTTTTTTTTTTATACTTTGAAAAATAAGCCCAGTTTGTCCACACAGCACAGGCAGCTGCTTGATTCCCAAGCAAACAGTTCCATGGTTGGCTGTTTTCCATCTGGTTTTTCTGTTCTCACCGACCTCATGTTCGATTTTCATATTCTGAGTTAGAAGTCGAGCATTTAAAGTTGCTACATGTCATGAAAAAAATCAAATGTTGTAGGAAAAACTGGAACAAAATAATTGGTAAATATATTTTTAAAATAAGAATTGTTAGCTTTCCACACTTTCTTGTATGCTACAATGCTAGACTAAAATTACCTTAATGTACCATAATACAGTTTGATAAATTTTATAAACATCTAATTAATGTCTGCTTAGTCAGAGGAGTGCTTCATTCCTGTCAGTCTGCTGTTCTTTTTAATAATAGGGAATGAGTTGTCAGAAATTTGGTGTATATTTAGCAGAGATTTTTTCCAGTAGCAGCTTCAGAATGATACTTGATCAAACAAGGCAGAAAGCATGTCAGCAAATGAAATTTGGTATTTTTCCCAAAACTAGAGTAGGCAGATACAGAGAAACAGATTGAAAAAAAAAATGTGTATGCAATAGCAACAAGATAATTTCTTCTGGCAATGGGATACTGTTTTGACAACTCTGTAGAATAAAGCTTTTGGGTCCAATACAGAGAATTGTACTTGTCTGAATTAGCAAAATGTTCCTTAAACGAACATCTGGGAAGAAGTCTGGAAGAAAAAAGAAACAGACTCTAGCACAAATTTCATCTGGGTATTTAGGAGTTGAAACTCCTTTATGGTTGCATTTCTGGTGCCTCTCCTATTCAGAGGCATCCTAATACACGTACAAGAGTCTGTGTCAGCTCCCACATTCCAAAGCAGATGGAATTTGATTCAGCTGACCAAGGCCTGCACGTTTTTGTGCAGGCACAGAGTGTGCCCTGCTCCTGGCTCAGGGAAGGTGTCAGTGCCAGCCTAACTGGGGCTCCTTGTGTGCTCAGTGCTGCAGGACACCTCTGAAAAGGCTTTTTGCTCTAAAGGAGATGAGGGCCCTCAGCAGATGGGAAATGACTAAAATGATCAAGGAGCAAAACCTTAGAATTGTTTTTAAATTACAGTAAGGAACAAATACAATGCTCCTATTTTTTTGGGTAACTTGACCTACTGTGTATTTTGTAGCATTGAAATTGTGTGCATTAAGCAGAGGATTGCTCTCTTCAATGAGGATTTCCAAAAACACCCTGGACTAAGACAAAATGCACTGGTGACTGTGCCTAAGGAGCTACAGACAGTGAGATCCAGCATGAGCTAAGCTGAAAGAATAAATGACTCTGCTGAAAACAGTCAGAGGAACACTTGAGCAGTATGGATTTTATTGCATAGAATTATTGAGTAATCAAAGTATTTAGATCCTATTAGTTAGGAAAAATCAAACATATTAGCAGAAAAGCTGCAGATATCTTCAGACTCAGTGATTCTCATTCTGCTTTCCACTGAGACCTTGAATAAAACATGCAGCTTCCTCTTCTGCATCTGACTGCCTGACCACTGATGTTGAATAAATGTGTACCTTTTATTATTAACACAGAAAAATACAAAATGGTTTCATCATAGAGTATGCTGATGTGAATGGTAAGGATCTTCAAGGGTACCTGGCTCAATAAACTTGAATAATGAAGTATTGCAATTTATAAATCTACAGTCTTGATGGCTAAAATAAAAGGACTGACAGAGGTGTTGAATGACAATAGGATTACAATTAGTTATGGAGGAATCTAAGACAATTCTCAGTAGATTGTCTTTATGCATCTGTTGGAACACACACATATACTTGGCTTAAAATGATATATATAACACCTCATGTTTTGATGACAAAGCTAAAAATCACACTAGCATGCAAAACATGAAGACATTCAGCAAAATCAACTTTTTTAGTATGAAGGGAGAAATGAAACAGAAGAGAAAAGCAATTCCAGTCAGAATATTTGACAGTAACTTCTGGCCATTGGGTATGTTCAATTCTTGAAGGGTTTTCTTGCCCTGCTATGGTATTTTGTAGAACACCATGCTGTTATTGATGTGGGGTAAGAAAGGCAGGAGAACAAATCAGGACGATGCTCTGTAATGTCCAGCAGTGCAGATAGGCAAGCAAGCCAGTTTTGGTTTGTAAAAACAATGTACATTCCTTTAGACACCAACACACATAAGTGTTTGATGAAACTGAATTTAAACAGGATCAAATTTAGCTTAAGCATCAAGGATATATTTATTATCATTACTGATTGTTGCAGCAGAATCAGGGCATTTTGTGTAAGGCAGCATGACTGACTTGCTCTGCTCTCTTTTGAAGTTGCATTATATGTTCTGTATAGTTTAATTGCCAAATCTGCTCTCCCCCCTTCCCTTAGCAGGGAGTTACACTTGTCCAATTAACCTTATCTTCACTGTGTCCCCCTTAATAGCACTGCTTTCCATCAGAGCTTTGAGTGAGCTGTGTGGGTGTCTTTATCAGTGCAGGGATGTGTGAGAGGAAAGAATTGAACAAAGGCTGCATGAAATGGGGCTGGCTGAGCAGCTTGGAGCCCTCCTATTGTCCCAAGATGATTCTCTCTCAGTGGAAATCCTTCCTGAGCACCTCTTGTGGGACTGGTGGCTTTGCAGAACCTCAGCTGCTCTTGGAGGCAGAGGAATGAACAAGTCCTGCAGGTTTTTTTGGGGCAGTTGAGGAACCTTGTTTGTGTCTTGAGATTAATATGTGGATGTGTTCCTTTTGGATGTTTATTCCAGTGCAGTGTGCCTGCTGGAGAAGCTGTCAAAGTGCCTAAGCCAAGATTTCTTTATCTTGTCCCTGGAATGTGCAAGTGCCACTAGGCTGGATTTACCTTTTAGAACTGGTTAGGCTGTCTCACAGTTTAATCAACAGAAGGGGATGTTTACTAATCAAAGTATGGGTATCTGTAAACATCTTTTGGTGTCTTTCCATATGACTTCCTTTTCCCCTTCTGCTCCTGGGTTGAGATTCCTTCCTTGCCAAGCAGATGAATCTGTGTTTGGATCCTTGTCATAGCCTAGGATGGGAATCCACCTGTTCTTCCTGCAGCCAGAAAGCTGCAGTCCAACATTCCTGCAGAAATGACTGCTCTTCCATAGGTTTCTAACACACTAAGTATGTTTTTCCCCATCAGGATGGCAGTTGTGTCATGGGTTGGACCCAGCTAGCAGCCAAATTGCCTCTCACTCTCCACCTCAGTGGGACAGGGAGGGAGGAGGAGAGGGAAGAACTGGAGTGAGAAAGCTCATGAATGAGACAGCAGGAAAACATAGAGATCACCTCCTGATCACTGTCACAGCAGACTTGCCTTGGAAGAAATGACACAATTCATTGCCAATTATCATTTCTGCCAATTCAGTTTGTCAATTTAATTTCTGGTTCAGGTAGTGGAAAACAAAACCAAGGCCCCTTTTTGTTTTCACCACAAGTTCAACTCCCACTCTTCAGCAAGGCAATGAGTGGCATGGAGGGATTGCAGTCAGGACACAGGAGATTTTCTCTTCAGCTCCTTCTCATTCTTGCTGTGCTCCCTGGGTGTTCCTCCACGGACACAACACAGATTTAAGTCAGCCAAATACATCAGACTAAGTCTGATTATTGGCATTTCAAGTTTTCTTCACAGATTGTTGTGTTTGTAGAGCTTTCTTCATCTTTTGTGATATATACATATATAAGATACAGGGACTCCTTTTATAGGGGAAAAGCTGATACATGTTTGAATTTTACTTTTCAGTGAGCTTCTCCTCAAATATAATTACAGGAATGCGATGAAGGATAAAATGTGACAACATATTTGTGAATTGTGAGATTGAACAGAGTCTGAAGTAGATCTTATTATTGATGTGCTTCCTGCTTCATTAAATTCCCCTTAAGGTTTGCAGCATGGATATGGATCATTTGCAATAATAATTATGCAGTGATCGATTGATTGTGTCTGACATTGTACTTGTCACCTTGAAATGCAAAAACCATTTATTTTCCAGTGTGTGAACATTCCTCTTTAACATCAGACACCAGCATGCACCAGTTGGTGTTAGAGAGGGATGCATTTTATAAAGTTGGCAACTTCATCTTCACCTTTACCTGAAATGAAGTGCCACTTGTCGTTTTACAAAAATGAAAATTGCCCAGCCAGCAATGTTGTAGAGTAGAAAGCACAGTCTGCGTTCAGAGGGATTGTTAAAATGGAATGTTTGTGTTTCAGTTGGTTCCTGTGTGTTACAAAATGGTGTTGTCAATAGGTCTGTGGTGAGATGGGATGCAAAGAGCACACGTGATAAAAACTGAGGTCTCTGCTTTGGGAACTGGTGTGTGTCAGTCTGCCTCACTGAGACTTGGATTCACAGCAGTATTTACTGGAAAATCAGCAAAAAAATGCTTCCACTGTAGTCATTTTCTGAGTAAAATTCTGTGCATTTCATGTTTGAGTGGTGCAATCATCATGACAATGTAATCTTCCTTTTATTAAGAATATTTGTAGCAATGAATGAAACTCTGTCCTTTGGGCTTTCAGAATTTTGTTTCTATTGAAGTTGCAGTGAAGCAGCTGCTTGGTGGCTGCAGTTAAAGTGAAGTTAATCTGTGGGTTTTTTAATAATAAAGCAGCAGTCAAGGGAAATGTTGTTTCTACATATTCCACTTGGAGCTTTTGCAGAGCATCCATTGTTATGAAATAGGAAGTGAAGACCAAAAACTGTTTGGTGAGATGAGACTTGATTAAAAAGTGACTTTTTCAAAGCCAAAAGCTGGCTTTAGATTGCATCAAACCAAATATTTATCATTACTTTAATTTGAGATTTAAACCTTGATTCAGAGACCTAGTTTTACCTGAGCTTTGGTTTGTTTTAATCAGGATTTTTAAAACAGATGTATGGGTTTTTTAAACGAAAAACCTCAAATTATAAAATTGTCAACATCCTTCAGGGTGAAATGTTGTGCAGATGATTTTATTTCCTCCAAGGGTGAACATAGATAAGCATATAAATTGGAATATGGAAATGTTTGATATATTGATTCCCATACAACCAATTTGAAGAGTAACTGCAGTGCTAATGGTAAGGTGGCAATGTTGATTGTACTGCTGATTTAAAAATTAGTAACTCTATTTTTATTTTTATGGATACTGAATAGAGCTTACAATACTGTTTTAAAAGTGTCACATAAGAAAAATAATTCAGATTTATTTTTTTAAAAGCAGTTATTTTTTCCTGAACATTTTTTTTTCTTCAGTAAGATAACTGAAACACCTAACCTGAAGAAAGGTTTCATCTGCACTGTTTTCAGCAATTGTACTCTTTTAGCTTGTGGGTTTTTCAGAAGATATTGCAAGTCAATGCTATGGTTTTGTAGCAGTATCTGAGATAAATTGCCCCACCTGGTAACACACTCAATATAGCCCATTCTTGCCCATTAAGTTGTAATTGGAATATAGTTCCACTTTTTTCTTTCAGGTATTCAATTCTCAGCCTATGAGAATTGAATGAGAAACTCCTAATTATAAATGCAAAGCCCAGCTGGATTTTTTTTACCCATTTCCCATGTTTTCCCATGTTCTTTATGCAGTGGAAGTGTTGAGAAAGCTGAGGGAACTTTGTTTGGTGAGGAACTCTCACAATGGCCACGACTGTTTCTCCAGCTGTACCTTCCCACTCCAGCAACAACAGGAACAGCAGAGGAGGAAGGAGAAAACAATAAATGCCACTGAAAGGGAAGGGAAATGAAGGAGAGAGGGTCAAGGGGCTGAAATGAGAATATTTAAGAGATCAGGACAGGCACTGTCCTTTTCAGTTAAATGTGAAGGAGTTGTGTCCTCTTGACATCACTAAGGTTCACCTTCTAAAGCAACCCACAGGGTGAACTCATTTTTTGTCTTCATGTGTTTCAAACCCTATTTGCTGTCACAGAAACTGGAGTAGCTCTGCCATGCTGTTGATAATAATGTTCAATAATAATGTTTAATAATAATGTCTTTATTGTGCTGTGCTTTGGTTGTAGATACAGATGGCACCACCCTCTCAAATGAGGTAAATTAGTTCCAACAGAGACCATTCTAAAAAACCTTTATATTTTGGGGTGTCATTTTGGCTGAAAGGCAATTAAAAACTTGCTGTGGAAAAGGGTCTGTTTTACCCTCTTGGTGGGACTTGGTTGCAGTTCTTTGAATTGGGTAGTTAAGAGTCAGAGTGTTTTGGTCAGTTTTTTCTTTCCCTGCATGTTGGCAACATGTTTGATGACTCTATGGATAGCAACAGGATGATAATAATAATAATAATAATAATAATAATAATAATAATAATAATAATAATAATAATAATACTGGGATACAAATTTTGATTTGTATATTGAGTAATTCCTCGTGAGAAGTAAGACAAGTAGAAGAGGTTTCTCTCAAGCAAGGGAAGAAAGCTGATCTAACACAAATACAAAATTACAAATTCTTTAGGAAAAAGGTGCTGGAGACAAATGAGGAATGTGGAATTAACTCTTGTAAAGACTCTGAAGGTAATTTAATAATACACACAGGCCTAGCTGAGGTGGCATAAAACATCTCATTCTACAGCTCACGTGTGAGCAATCCTGTGGTGTGGTGCAGTGATGTGTTACTGGCACTTGTAAAAGTTCCTTATGCACTTCTGTTTCTTACTTTTCATTATTAATGTGTGTGTTAAACATTTACTCTCTTATTTCAGAAGGTTATCATATGCTATTAATGTAAAACTGCACACTGAAAGCAAAGATAACAATCCTGTTTTAAGTTAATATATGGATGTTCACAGCCAGTGAACAAATTCTTAATTTAAATTGGTTTATAAAAAGCAATTATAAACAGACAAGTCAAATTTATCTCTTAGCTATAAAAACCACACACAAGTGAGCCACATGTTCAATTGGAATCTTTCCTGCTGAAATGCAAGCCTGTTCATGTCTTATTCTGTTGGACATGGAGAAATTAATATTTACTCATGTTTTGCAGCAGTGTATTACACACTGAAGATTTTTTTTCCTATGATACTACTGAAGTAATATGGTTCAGTCATCTTTTAAATGAAGAGACTCCAATTTACTTCAGAGGTATGTCTTATCAGGGAACAAATGTAATAATGTTATCAGAGCCATATAAGCAAAACATGACCAAGCAATCTTGTTTCTAATTTTTTTAGATGCACATTATTTAACTGGATAAGTGTTTTAGTGCAGCTTCCCTTATGGAAATCTCAGCACACACAGCTTCACATGTGCTGGTGTCATTTTAACCAGTCCCTTCAGTCTTGTCACACTGGCTTTGTTCAATTCAAACCCACCATTTTCCACTGAAAGACAGGTCTGTGGGATGAGTTGTTTTGGACATGATTCGCTGTATGGGAACCTTGTTTTCATATAGATTTTATATTTGTTAATAGTTCTGTTCATTTGGAACTATTTCATGTAAATGCCACCATGCTGCTACTTTTCAGATGAGCTGCACTTCAACAGAATAGCCTCAAACAGTAAAAATTATTGGGATTTTATTAGGGAAGCTGTAGAAATTACAGCTGTTTTTCTTATCACTGAATTATGACTGTATATTGAAAAAAATGCTGGGCTGAACAGCCAAGAATAGCTAAGGAGCTGCAGGATAGGCCTGAGAATGATTTGTCAGTGTCACCCAATCACATCACAGCATCACTTATCAAATTGTGTTCATCCCTGATGATTTATTGTGAATTGCTGGTTTTTGGAACCATGTGTGTGGCCCTAAAAACCCAAATGTGTTGAGCAAAAGGTACTTGCATGACATGAGAGGTGATTCCTGGACACCCCATTTGGAAATTACACTGGAGAAATTTATCATTGGTTTCTATAAATCTCCCTCATCTCTATTCAGGAAGAATTTCAGATAAAAAAGCTTAAATCTGTGTGCTGGGACTGGCTGGGGTGGAGTTTATTGCCCTCCCAGAAGCCATGGGATGTTGTGTTTGGGTGTGAGGCAGGAGCACCTTTTCCACCAAGGGAAATCCTGATCCTCCACACTGCTTCTTAGGCAGCAAGTAAATTCTTCCACCCTTCTTGTAGTCATTTTCACCTCAGATTTTGAGATTCTGCTGGGTGATTTCTCCCATCCTTTTCAGTTTCTCAGAATCCTCCCCAGTGCTTTGAGTCCAACATGATGATTCCATTACTTTGGTATTCGTACCCAGTTTTTTGTCAGGATGCCAAACTACTCTCTGGGACACTCAGGTCACAAAAGGGGAAAAATATTTTCAAATTGGTTATATCCTTGATGATTCTAAATGAAGTGTGATGTAATGTAATTTAAGGTAGGAATTAAAGTGTGTAAACTTTGTGGAATTTTCTTTTTATGTTTAAAGAACTCTTGCAAGCAACAAAGACTGCTTGTCCAAAATTCAAAATGCAAAGTGCCAGAAGTGGATGGTACTCACCCATGGGAATTAGGAAGTGCTTTGTAATAATATATTGTTTCTCCCTTGTAGATTGCAACCTGGTTAAGAATAATGATTTTCATATGCAGTAATACATCTAGATCCACTTGTAATTCTTAAATTACATGTAGTACTCCAGGAAAATAAATATTTCATTACCAGGTGTCAGACTTATGGGCTAATTAACATTTCAGGAATGAAAGAAGTAGTGTCATCAGCTATACTCATAGAACTATGCAGGGTGTTCCTCTCTACTTCTGTGGAATTTCTGCAAAGGAAGTGAATGGACAGAATTATTAACAGATACATATTGCTGTTGAATGAGAGGAGTCCAGTTTATGATGGGATTGCAGAACACAGAGAAACTCCCATAAAGCCAGCTCAGGGACCCACGTGGCCCAAGGAGTCAGTGGTGAGTGTGTGGGAAGTCTCTGAATGCCAAGAGCATTTTTCAGTCCAATTAGCAAAATAATATCTGATCTCTTTTGGTGACAGGGAGGAACCCTGGCAGTGTATGAGACTGAGATGTCTGAGTGTCAGCTTATGTTAAATGCTTTATCTGTTAAGGAAAGGGCTTGCAACTAAAGCACCTGGGGTCTAATTCCAAAAGGGCAGCACTCCCAAGTTTAAATATTCAATGCTTGTTTTTCAGCTTTCATCTGTTTGCTTATTTGTTTGCTTGCAGCTGAATAGTGTTGCAGGAGCTGTCCAGGAAGGATTGAGGGGAAGATAGATGGGAGGAAAATGACACAAAATCCAGGGCTTGGATTAGGCTCTCCAGCAGCAAGCTGGCTTTGCAAGTCCATGATGAAGTTCAAGGTAGCAATGTTTCTGTGCTGCTGTCTCCTGTGAGACAGGTGTAGAAGCCTTTTGGCAATATAAAGCACCGTACTAAACTGTTCAGGGATTGATCTGGACAGCTCAGTCTCCAACATGGTTGTTAGGGCAAAATTAGCTACAGCAGTGAAATACCCAAAGTAAAAGACTGCAGACTGTGGGGCTCTTCCCAGAGAACCCAGATGTGTGGGTGAGCCTGGAAAGGTTTAAAAAGGAGGGGAATTCTATCCTTTCATTTGGAGATTTCTGTCCCATTAAGAATGCTGTACAAACCTGTCAATGGCATTTATTTTCTGTCTTCCCAGCTGGGTATATTGCCCATTGAACACAGAGATTTTCAGAGAGAAAGTTACAGCAATCTTCTGTAGAGTTTTGCATGAGGATGGATAGTTCTGTCCAGAGATCCACTGTGAGCAACTTTTAATGGCAACTTTGCAGTTTAATCATTGCACAAATAGACCACAGACCTGTCAGTATGTAAAGTCATTTAGAAAAGGAAGGAAGCTGGTATTCTGTATAATAACAGGTATCAATGAAGATTTTTATTTTAATTTTTTTTTTTACTCAGAGCATTGTGGCTTCAGCTTTTACCACAGAGTATCATTGAGATTATTTCAAGCAAGCAAAATATCAGATAGCTCTTCTCAGTTTGTTACAGAATAATTTGTTTTCCATTGACAAAAACATATAGAAAGCTTTATTTCCATTGATGTAAGCAATCATTAATAATGGGGACAAGTATTGGATTATTCTGGATACATCAGTTCTTCCAGGTGTTCCTTACAAGAGGCATATTTCAGAAAGAACTAGGTTTCACATAGCATCTACAAGCTCAGAAATCTGCTAGCTTTAAATATTTCAGACTGCAGGGAAAACAATGATCAGGCTAAAAAAGGAGCACAAAACACAACTTTATCTGAGCATTAAGGCTTTGTATTTCATTATAATAAAAAGTACCTGAAATGCTTATCACTGGCCATTCTAAAGGGTTAAAGCATTTGCAGCCTACTCCTGCATTGTGCAGAGTAATTTATTAATTTACATGTATTTCTCTGTGATAGCAGGTCAGTGAGGCATATTTCTCTGATCTACTGTGCATAATAAGTATATGAAATATCTATTCCACTGTGTCTTTGGACTTCACAGGAACAGTCCCATTTTGAAATACTGTGGCTAATCTAAAACTATACAGCTGAACAGAAAACCAAAACCAGTCCCAAATATGAATAAATGATTTGCTACTTAATATGTCAGTGTTTTTTGTCAGGTTGATAACATTAGGCTCAGCTGCATTCAATTCTAAACCCTGCAATATTTGAAGCCTGATATTGTGCCTCACTAAATTTAATACATGGACCTCAGTAATAGAGGAAATCACTTTAGCACTTGGCAGTTTGTAATGCTGTATAAAATTGACTGCCCTGCAAACACAATAGCGATAATAAAAATTGTGGTCAGTAGGGGGGTGTAATGCATTTTCCAGCCTCAGCAAAGGTCCAGAGGAGATTTATTGAGATTTTGCTGTTTGGGTGAGGATCAATAGAGCTTCGTTAATAATTTGTTCGAAGGGCACCCTTCAGGGATATGACATTTTACTTTAAAACTTGGATAATTTGGAAAGCATGCCTGGTGATAACAATGTCAAGTCCCTGTGTTTCGTGGGCATGGATTTTTGCATTCAGCTTGTGGGAGCATTTACTTTCCCAGCAATTACATTTGAAATCATTCAATATATGAAGCAGGCCAGTATTGATAACAAGATTCTACCTTTTCTAATGCAACTCTTAAGCAAGAATCCCAAACTCATTCTCAAGTCCTCCATTTTGTCTGTTGTTTTCTTCTGTAAGCAGAGAACATTTAAACATCAGCCTGGGATCTCTCGGTGGTACATAATTTTCATGAATATCTGCACTCTTATTTGCATGACTGTAGAATTAGGTTTCATGAGAACTCATCCCTGTACCTTCCTAGTGCTGGCAGGACTCCTTAATAACGATTAGGTTGGCTTAGACATCTGTACTTTTACATTTTCCTAAAAGAAACTTCACTTTCTGGGCTAAGCAAGCCTTCCTTTTCTGCCAGCAACTTTTGATGGACACTGCTGTTTGTAAGGCAACAAAAATTTGTCATCACTTGCAGCTGGAGCACAGGGACAGGCTAGAGCAGAAGGATTTATTTCCAATGAGCATGCACAAAGTAAGATTTATGACTTTTGCAGCTCTGATGACGTTCCTTACACAGTTGCTGAGCTACAGCAAATTAAAGGACCCAGGAATACTGAGGGGTGTGTTTTTGTAATGAGGGAAAAGAGACAGAAGCAATAAGAAGATAATTAAGGTAACAACTTGTGAAAAATTAAAGTGTTTCTGTCTTTCATTTTTGAATCTCTGAGCATAAACTTTGTAGTTGTTAATTTAATTGCTGATGTTCTCTGTATCCCTGAAGAATATTAAGGATTAATCATCTGGTTCATTCCAACAAGAGATAAGGCCTAAGTGAATTGAAATTTTACCAATTTAACCCTCTCTCCCTTCTAATATGACATGATTAACATTCTTCAATTAACAACACATAATTATTCTAAAGGCCTCATTGCACTTACTCCATTTTTCAGTTTCAGGTTGCCCTTTGCAGGTATTTCAAAACTGAATAGAAGGCAGGCTATATTTTTGTTCTGTAATATCAGTCACTTAAGTTCAGCCAAATTACAAGAATTGAGATTTTTAACTTTTACTTCTTTTGCTCCTTTTTTTCTCCTAATGATCTCTATGTGCACCTCCTTAAAATCAGTTCTGATTAGCTGAACATTTTCTGTAAGGCCCCTCTTTAAGGACAGCCAAGTATTTCTTTTCCAGCCTTTGCCAATCTGAAGAAATTTCCTTAATTATTTGTGGCAGAATAATGATTTACAGAACTCGCAATTTCATTGAGCCCTAGAATGTAGAGCTTTTCATTTAACTATTTCTACATCATGTAGTGTTTAATTTTTTAAAAATTAAAGATAATGACATTATTTACATTCCAATACTTTGGGTTTGAGCAGCACTCAGTAAAAATGCAGCACTTTTATTCAACCTTTCCAGCATCTTTAACTGGGTAAATAGTAAAGAGCTGCCTTGTGTCTTGTGGATAATCAAGTAGCTGTTAGTGGGGAATCATTAATTTATGGTAAAATGAGAAAAAACAGATAGGAAGGAAATACATCTGTTTTCCTTCTGAAATCGAGGAGGTAAGGGAAGTTTAATGATTTATAGAGTTATAGTTCTAGAATTGTAGATATACAGCACTAGACATGAAAACATTACTGTTTTTCTTTTAAAACTTTTACAAGGAAAATGTTGTTGCTTCCCTACCTAGTGCTTAAAACATTCCATATTTTTTTCCTCTTTAAGGCTTGTGAACCTTTAAATACCAATTATTTTCCATTCAAATTTTACTGGAGCAGATGCATGATAGCCATGAATATTCCTGCTGTATTTGTCAGGGTTCTGTGCTGTGAAAATCTGGGATATTTCATGTAGGACATGATGAGCCCAGTGTAGGATTGGGCCTCTCCAGGTGTCAGTCCATCCCCAGGTACCAGCCTGAAATGCCAATGCTTTCTCCTACACCTCAAACAAAACTGCATTAGGGGAGAAATTATCCACTTTAATGTTCTTTCATGCATTCAATTTGCAGGACTTTATTGAAAACTACTAAAATCAACTGTGATAGGCAGGGCTACAGAAGGGGGAGAAGTCTAACTTGCTAGAAAATAAAATCAAGGATGATTGAGATAGAGAAATATGATCAGGGAGACAGTTGTGTGTGTATGCACATATGCATATGTTTATTAATACATTATTACATTAATATGTTCAATACATTTATATGTATTAATAACTTAATACATATAATAACTAATTAATTAATAACTTAATACATATAATGTTAATACATTTCTATGTACTAACTTAATACATTTATATATACTAACTTGAATTAATACATTATATGTACTATATGTAATATTAATACATTTCTATGTACTAACTTAATACATTTATATATACCAACTTGAATTACTACATTATATGTACTATATGTAATATTAATACATTTATATGTAATAACTTAATACATTTATATATACTAACTTGAATTAATACATTATATGTACTATATGTAATATCAATACATTTCTATGTACTAACTTAATACATTTATATATACTAACTTGAATTACTACATTATATGTACTATATGTAATATTAATACATTTCTATGTACTAACTGAATACATTTATATGTACTAACTTAATACATTTATATGTACTAACTTAATACATTTATATATACTAACTTGAATTACTACATTATATGTACTAACTTAAAAGACATCCAGGTTTTTATCTTTCAGAAACAAACAGAACATCAGCTTCTGTACTTTTGTAAAAAGGAGACTGATATCTTTAGGGAACTGAAAAGTGCTATCTTTTCATGGGTCAGACAATTGCTTCCCAACAATTAAACACAGTTGTTATTTTGTTGTTTCTGGAAGTTGATGTTGACTTGAGGATCCTGACAGGTGGGGAAAGGATGCCCACAGACAGCAATGCTTCTCTCCACTGCTGCATTTTTCAAAATGTGTCAGGGCTGAATTGTTTGAAATTTTGCTCAAGAGGCAAAAGCAGTACCAGTGGAATAATCAGCAAGTGAAATGACTTCGACCCCAGGCACTACCTGTCTTTGCAAATTCCTGCCCTGGGTCCCTCCTTCCAGCAGGCAGGCAGGAGTCTCAGGATGTGCATGTTAAATGTGAGGAATGCCTTGGACAGGGCTGTTTGTGTATCTGTGTGTGCACTTGTGCTCCCTGAGGTCAGGCTGTGCTCAGGGAGCTCTGCCAGCATTCCAGGGAATGCCTCAAATCAGGATGGCAATTAACCCCTGCCCAGCCAGCACCTCCTTCCTTCCCTGCTCCCTCTGCAATGCATCCAGCAAAACAAGAAGCAAACTTTTTCCCATTTTTTTCACCTACCTTCTGCTTTGGTCGCTGTTGTGGGCCTCAGCACCTGTTCACCCCTTTTTTAGAAATGTGGATGAGCACCACCTCCTAAAATGAGCACAGGACCTGTGCCAGTAAATCCCCTCTGGAAGCTTCAAAACCTTTTTCAGAATCTTCGCTTCAATTTAAGCAAATCTACTTTTTTTGAATTAGCGATGGAATCTCTTTTCTCAATGAAAGTGAAAACAATTCTTTTGTTTAATCACAGGATGCCAAACAGAGATGCTTCACTCATTTTGACAGCTGTGATATGCAAGATGTGACCCTAGCCAAGGCAGTGATAAGAAGTATTTAAAAATCAGCCAATATTACAGGAGTAACTAAGATGAAAGAGAGATCCTTATTTAAAATAAATTAATATGAAGAATGAAACATGAATTAGGAACTTCCATCATTGTTCTGCAACAGAAGGCACTGGTGATGTGCACAGGGAGAAATAACTTCAGAGGAGGATAACTCCTGATTTTTTTTTGATGTGTTTTGTTTATTTGTTCCATAGTTGGGTATAGTTTCAGATTTATCAGAGAAAAGCCATAGGAAGACCACTAAATCACAGACTTAATTGCAGTTTCTTCATCTGCCAGCTTTTGGGGGGCCAGGTGCTCTGTGGTGTGAGCAATGCTGAGTGCACTCATTAGCGAGACAGCTGAGGGGAACATCCCAGGGGGCTGCCCCTGGCCTGCAGCCCCCACCAACACCTACAGCCCAAGATCTATGGCATCCTCAGCTATTGGAGACTTTATTTCACCTCTCACAACAGGCCCCAGCCTTTCCTGGTTGCTGCTGTGCTGTGTTGCTCTAATGCATGAAGGCAACTGCTTTGCTCTGGGAGGACTGATGAAAATTTTCATCATAGAAGCAGCCTCTGAGGTCTGGTTTAATTTATTCTGAGAAACTCTGCAGAGAAATCTACTAGTTAGTGCAAAAAAAAAAAGAACAACAGTTATTGTATGCTCTGTAATGTACTGTGTGCTGGGGGAAAAGAGTGAAAAAGCCTGCACTCTTCAACTGCTTGGCTACTTGAAAAAATATGAGCAAAGAGAAAACAAGAGAGACAACTGAATCTGTAGCTCCTTGAGATAAAAGACTCCTGTATTGTTCTGTACTTTGGTCAGCAAACATGCTCAGATTTAGGCACTTGATTTCTGCTGAAACCATTTCTGCAGCACCACAAAGTCGTATTAGGCTGCTGCACATTGGTAAGCTTATTTGTGGGGTAAAAATAAGCACAGGACTGGAGTATTCAGCTGAATGACAGGTTGTCAAACCTTTAGCAATTCAGGGTTTGCTCAGCCACTGCCCTCTCCATCTGCCCTGGGGAGGGAAGGCTGCAAGGAGAGGATCCTTGGCAGCCTCCAGAGGCAAATCCTGCACAATTCATCATAAATCCTGCACAATTCATCACCTGCAGAGCTGCTTGTGATGGGGTTCCAGGGTCAGAGGAATGGCCTTTCCTAAGTTGTGGTACTAGGACAATTCATTGCTGAAGTTCAGAATATACTGAAGAAAAGGAGCTGTGTTTGGCTCAAATTCATGTTTGATCTGGATGGGGAAGTCTTTTTGTGGAATTTGTGTTGGCATCTACCCAAGGGGCAGGAAACACCTGAACAGCTGATCCAGGTGAATGCAGAGAATTTATCTGTGTCTTTCACTGTTTCCCTTTCTCTGGCTTTACCTTTATTTCCTTATTTAGTTATTTATCAGTACCTTTATTTCCTTATTTAGTTCTTTATCAGTACCTTTATTTCCTTATTTAGTTCTTTATCTCTTGCTTAGGAACATCAACGTTCTCCAGGTAAGTCCTGAGTCCCATATTTGCTGCACTTGGTTACAATTAAGGATGCAGTTAAATTTTCAGGTGTGCAGGGATCTGATTGCCTCTGTGCAGACAGACCCCTACAGACCTGAAATACTTTCTGCAATGGGGCTGCAAAGGCAATATAATTCAAAGTAAGATAAATGCTATGTTAAGCTTCTGACATAGAGAATTTAAGTAAATCCCAGGTTTACTTCCTTTTTTGATGCCTGTGGGCTGTGACTCATCCACGTGCTCCTAAATTCCAAGGGTTTGGTATTGATTTGGAGATAAATTATGAATTATATTGGTTTCTTTCCTTTCTTTTGTCACTGGCAATAGATGCTAAGCATGGGACCTTGCTGCTGGTAGATTTACACCTTCACAGCCAAACAAAAAGCAACTGATGATAGCTACAAAAACTGAATTCTGACTGATTCCACAGGTGAAGTGGTAAAAACTCACTCATACACTGTGGCCTGTCAGAAGCATGTGGTAATCAGACTGGGAAATACGACATTCCTTCTCTAGCATCTTTCTCTAAGGATGATTTCATATGCAACTTAGAGGAAATAACAAAACAAACAGGAAATAATATATTTTTTAATTAAAATAACAATTCAAATTTTATTTGAATTGAGAAATAACCCAGTGTGAGTGTGATAATTAAGGTGCAGGTGTCTTTTAAAAGTCTGAATTACAAAGGTTTGTTCTTACTTTCTTAAGTATCACTGGGTAATTTATCCATTTGTATTTCTCTCACTATGAATGTCCAGGAGAAAGCAGGGTCAGTATTTTCAAATAGTTGCATGAGCCTTGCAGCTCTAGGATACTCATTTTCAGAGGTATGGCCCTATATTGAATATATTGCATTTAATTTTGAAGCATTATTCACCATTTTTAATTTAGCAATAACAGAGTAAATGTCTGTAAACTCTGGTTTGGTCTCCAACAATTTACGGAAAATATGCAGATGAATGAAATTTAATTAGCAAGTGGAAAACTGTGTTTTCATTAATTTGTGGGAAATGCTGGTTAACAGATGACAAATGTGTCTGTATTAAGTGTGACTGTATTAAGCTAAGCTGCTGTTGATTTCTTCTTTTGAAATCATTCAGAAGTTGAGTTTTGCACTGAGGAAAGGACAGGGAGGTGACACTCAGCTTTTCAGCCCACAGAATGAAGTTTGCAGGGTGTTGGGCTGTACCAGAAGCTGGGCCAAAGAGGGGATTGGGGGTGCTGCCTGTGCTCCCAAGGCAAGGGTCACACTCAAGGTGACCAGGGAGGTCTCAGGCTCTCCCTCATTAGCTACAAACGTTTTCATCTTTTAAAGGCTGAACAAATTGCTCGCTGTTTTGAAATACTGCCTTGAACACCAAGGCTGGCTCTTGAATTTCACGTGCCAGGGACAACAAGGGCTGGCCAGTTCAGCTCTGCCCCAGCCCACAGCAAGGCACTTCAGTAACCACTTGGGCAAAAAAAAAATCAAGTTTAAAGTGTCAGTAAAGAGTGCTGTTAAAGCTAACAAAGCCTTTCAGACTGTGGGAGCCACTCCAGGTTGTTCCCAGTCACACACATTCCTTGTTGGTTAGGCTGTGGAGCAGGAAAGCTTTGAGGTAAGGATAATTTCTGTGTGAAATGCACACTGCTAGCCAGATTTAATTACATCAAAGATGACTAAATTTCCCTCTAGTAATTAATATGCATTTCTAGAGCAGTTTATCTCTTAAATAAAGCAGCAGTGCCTATAGTCCAAATCATTTCAGCTGACCAGCAATGCAGATAAATACATAAAAATGGGAATGGAAAACAAGTATGAAAATAGAGAGCCTTCTGTGAGGAGAAAATGCAGCACAATATTCAATTCTACCCTTGCACAATGATCCATTTTGCCACTGACCATGGTAACTGATATTTTGAACACAAATTGAGGTCTGCAGTTTTGGGTTTTGAATCTAGTGTGTATAAGGGTTTTTTTTTGTCTTGTTTGTTTGTGAGGCTTTGTTGTTGGTTTTGTGGTTTTGGTTTTGTTTTGTTGGTTTTGTTTTTGTTTTTTTTTACCAGTTCAGGTATAGAATTCTGTTTTTACTTTTTGCCAGGGCCTGTTATACTTTTATAAGAGTTTCAAAGTCATCAAACAGCAATTTTGTACTGATGGCAGTTTCTGGATCTTTTACTGTGATAGGCAACCAGCATTGTAAAATATGACATCATGAGGATGTCAGAGAAAAATCAGTAATTTTTTTATCACATGTCATTGAGTAATCAAACAAATGTTATCATTGCATGAATATGTTACAGTATCACCAGGTTAATTAACAAGAGGGGAAATGAAATCCACACCAGGGTGATTGAATACTCCCTGGTGTGTTATTGTAAAGTAGGAAAAGACATTTGAAATAGGAATGCTATGGGAACATCACCTTACTTTTGCTGTTACCTAACTTACAGATATATGTCCAAGGATGCTGCATCACACACAATGTGGGTAAAAGCTGTACAGTGTAACTGAAGCAATATAATTTAATTATTTTGGCTTGTGTTGTGCTCTATTTGAATTGAGTATCTTGTAGCATTGCATTGTTGATCAGTGACCACATCACTGCAGTGATAAAATAGCTGCAAAATTATTCACTTGTCTACATCTACTTTTATTAAGTGTTTCAATTTTTTTGCTTTTATCTGCAAAATCCAGAGTGAGCTACCTGCATGCATGGAACAGTGCATAATCAGAACACACAGAAATGGATGTAACAAACAGTGTCAGTTGTGTTTAATATCAGTATACATCCAAGTGTCCCACGTCCCACCCCTATGGCTTGGAGAGGAATTAGGAACATTTGATGTCTATGGTAAATTCAGAACTAAGAATTTGGAATAGGAGGCTTTGTGTAGCCTTTTAAAAGTAAGAGCAGTGCTTGTTCTTTTCAGGTGCAGCCACTGGATTCCAGGCAGTAATGCAGAGATTCCTCTTTCTGCCTGGCTCTGTGGTTTTGAGCTGTCTCCTCTTTAGCAGATGGTGCAGAGCAGCCCACAGGTTTTCTTTTGAGGGGTAGGGGACAAGATTTATAACTTAAAATAAGTTCACATCATTTGAAAATGGGTACACTGCATACTTTTAACTGTCTAACTCACTGTCATAGAATAATGTGGATGTCAAAAGCTTGCATAGTTCAAAATCCATTTGATAAACATGGAAAACAAGTTCTGATGCATTATTTAAGCAGAAGTGATTGAATAGATCAGTGCAGGAAAAAGCATCACAGGGAAGTCCATTACATTGTTGCCTTATTTCTCTCTCTCCAAACTTTCCAAGCCTTAGACAAATCTGGAGACAGAATTTTTGGACATTTTATTTATTTGATAAAACACAGTACAATTGCTGATGTGTTATGTCCCTGTGTGTGGCAGTGCATGACTGAAGGGTGTTTGTCACATTTTGCTTGCAGACAGGGCAGATGAAGAAACTTGAGCTCAGGGAAATGCTGCCTGTTTCTGGCACACCTTGGGTACAGGGAGAGGTCCCATCCAAAAGGGAAACTCTGGGGCATCTTGTGGGATCATCATGGTGATGCTCTGATGCTGGTCTGCAAAGGTTTATGCAAAGCAGAAGTGCAGCTTTATGTTTAATGTTAAAAATACAATCCATCAGACCCAGATTGCACATCCTGCTGCATCACCCTCCTCAGTCTGTTGGAAACAATCTGCCTTCCAGAAACTTCAGGGCAAAGAGGGAGAGAACCTGATTTGGTCCCAAAACAGGAGTCATTAACCTTGAGCACTGAGTCACTGAACTTGTGGTGAGCAATGCTGCTTCATCTGCTCTAATCTAACACATTCTGTCCTGGCAGTCTCTGGTGGTGATTTCCCCAAACACCAATGAAGCCATGGAGAATAGCATTAAAAAAAAAAAAGAAGAAAAAATAGAGATAAAATAGAAATTAGAGGAATCAAATCTTGAATTGCTGATATACCCAGCTTTTACATCCCATACTAGGTCATTTTAACACACGCCACAATATCTGACCCACTGGTGATTAATTAGGAATAGATTCAAGGATCATCTTCATGATTCTGAAATACAGTAAGTGTTTACTCTGTCTGTGCTGGTGAGTGCTAATAAATATATAAAAGAGCCACTATTGTGGGAAGATAAGATAATTTGAACAGCAAGCAGTTTGTTTCACAAGAAAAACATGCACACTGAAAGATTTTATATATATATATATATGTACACTAGGTGGTTTTATATATATATAAATATATATATAAATATAATATATATTTAAGATATATATTTTTATATATATTATATATATATATATATCACCTATATACTAGGTGATATGAATTTCTAAACATATGTAGGGTCTTTATTTGAGAATGATTTCTGAGAATACTGAATGTGGTCTCTAGATCCAGGCTGCACAGGAGGAAAAACATCACAATGGCTTTCCAGTGAAAGTCACCAGTCCCCGAAAATAAAATGCATATTAAAATGTTTAGTGCTACAAGTATCTTTTGTTCAAAGTCAAAATATCTTGGCTTTTTAGACAGCAGGAGAAACCCTGGTGTGTTGTTTGGTTCATGGTTCCAAAATGCAGACTGTGTTTCTGCTTTACCTGCAGAAGGTATTGTTCTGGCAAGCTGTGTGTGCATTAGGTCAAGCAGTGATACAGCTTGTTTAGACCTGGAGCAACCAGAGGAATTCAAACCACGTCCTTGCCTTCAGTTTTATTATAGTTGATTATTCACTAAATATTCAGAGGCTTCAGTGTCATTAAGAGCATATAACCAAAATGACATGGGCAGCATTATCCTCATCAGTGCAGGTTAATGAAAGGAAACTCAGCTGGGTTAATGATAGGAAACTCCTCTGATCATCTTTGCAGGAGTCTCAGGCATGCAGAGCTTTCCCTCATGCATATGTGCAGTGTGACAGGCAGCTCTGGGGAGCTCTGGGGAGCTCTGGGATGGAGGCAGGACCATGTGCTTGGTCATTAAATACATTGCCAGGAGAAACTCAGGCACTGGGAACAAGTGTAGTACACGATGCCATCTCAATTTGAACGGGAATTTTGGGTAAACAGAAGGTTGTATCCCATGCACAGTGTGATAAATGGAATCAAAAGGGAAGGAATTTTGTGCACAAACTGCTACCTGGTATATTCACAGTACTTGTGCACTGTGGTTTTGTTAGGGGTGGTAAAGTTGTGCTGATTGAAGGAGCCCACAAGAGCAGGGATCTGCAGATCCTGTGCCAGACTGAGATCAGGGGGCAGCTGATGGCAGAGGGACCAAAAGAATTCTGCATCTTACCATCAATGTCATGCCCCTGATTTGGAGTAAGAACACAGATTTTATTTATGCTGTTCCACTAAGGATGTGTGTCTTTAGAAACATCTTCCTTACTTGGAGGAAAATGCTGTGGGGATAAACCCTCACCCTTTGCCCTATCCTCTAGTAAAATTTAGGTCCTCTTTTTGTTCTTTTAACACATGTATTTTAAGCACAGACAGTATATTTATGTTCTCTGAAAGGCAGAGTCATTTAGAAGTTCTCTCAACACGCTTGTCTCAGTAAAGTACCACTGGAAGAAATTAAATTTAATCAGCATTTTATGTGAAATTCATCAGCATTTCAACACAATAAGCCATATTCCCTGTTAAGCTAAGACTTTTTTCTATCCCATTATTCAAGCCAACACCATTCCCAGGGAATTTTATTTTCAGAACTTGCATGAAATTTAAGTGGGCAGCAACACCTTTCTTTCACTCTCTGTGGCTGAAAGTGACGTAGCAGTGACTCATGTTTTATGTCATGTTTTCACTTCTAGAACAATTACATCAATTTAAACTGTGATATTCATGAATTATATAACTTATAGAGATGTACATTATTTCATGAGAAACATTGTCAAAGCTGGATTTTTATTATCTGCATCTTCAATTATGATGCTTATTTAGTGTTTGTGCATTAATGATGCACATTAATTTTTCTTTTTGTTTGCGCATGTAGGCTTAGGAATTCAAAGGATTTTTTTAAGAAAATAAGTAAAACCCCAGTTCTCTCAGGGTTTGGCAGGCAAACAATGAGATAAAACAATGCCTTAAAATTGCTCAAAAGCTTTCTTTTTGATTTGGTTTCTATTCTGAAATTTCCTGTAACTGTTTTCTCCTCTCCAAAGCAAATGTAAGGACTTGGTCAGTCTCAAGCATGTTTAGATAATTCCTAGAGGCAAGGTCCAAGCTCAGCTGAGCTGTTTTGGCTGGTGATGGACAATGATGTGATGCTGGAAAATGTCCCTTAGGTTGGTACCTGTGACAGCCAATGGAAAGAGCTAACCCTGCCCTGCAGATTTGGGGTTCTCTTGCATAGACAAATCCATTTGTTATAGGACTCTATCACTTACTATACAATACTTCATAGTTCTGTGCTTAAAGGACACTGAAATTTTCTGTTCCTTCCAGAGCCAGTCTCCTACAACACCCAAGGTCTTTTACACTCTGCTATATTTTTTACATTCTTTTTTTTGGTTCGGAAGGACAGGTGTCTGCTAAGAAAGGCAGGAGCCTCCCTTGAAATGGAAAATGTAAACCCCCTCCCTATGAATTGTTATAATTTTGAAATTAAGGGGCTCTCAGGCAAAGATATGGGAGTAGGAATAACAGTTCTTTACTAAGAAAATTAAAATAGAAATGCAATAGTACAAACAAAACAAACCCCTGCCTGAGTCAGCACATGCCCTGCCCCCTGTGTGTCAGGGGGGTGGCACAGTCCCATCCCATGGGGGCTCAGCCCTCCTGCAGTGCCAGCTGTGGCTCTGCTGGAGCAGGGATCCTGCACAAGGGGGGATTTTCCTCTGCAGCTCCAGGGCTGCTGCAGATGGGCCTGGGCTCCCTCTGGCCATGCAGGGCAGCAGAAGCTGCTCCTCTGGCAATGCACTGGGCAAAGGCTGCTGGGCTGTCCCAAACCTCAGATTGGATCCAGGTAGGAATGCTTGGCTCCTCCCCTGGGCAATGCAGCATCTCCCCATGGGATGCTGGAATTGGATCAGCCCTGCAGGGACACTCAGTGGCCATGGACAGCAGAGATCTCCTGCAGGGAGGATTGGCTGTGGGAGAGAGAAAGAGAAAACTGCCCCATGAACAGAGAGAACTGCCCCAGCTCTGACAGATGGGGACAGAACACACAGCCCAGGCACATCTAAGACACCTTTCTCTCAAGCAGGTGCTACCATTATTCTGTGTGATAAAACAGCTTAAAAAATAAAACATAGAAACTGTTTTAGGGTTTTTTTTCCTGGAATTATGTATAAATTTATAAATTTTATTTTCTGAAGACTCAGAATAAACCATAAGCTTCCTACAGAGAGTTCCCTGAGCAAAGCTGGAAGCAGCAGAGGAATAAGCCACGCTGATGTTTCACTGCTGCCAATAGGAGTGGATAGATCATTGTCTGGGTTTTCCAATATTAAAGCCATGCTGCTGCTTTGTGATGTACCTATTGCCTGGGCAGAGAGGAGATGACTTTTTGTTTAAGCAGGTTAATAGGTCCCATGGTTTCCAGAGCTGAGTTTGTTTGGATTTGGGTGGTGAACTATAAAGGGCTCCTTGCTGCAGCAGCACAGCAGGCAGACAGGTTCTCCCAGTGGCACTGACATTTGCTATAACTCGTGTGAGTATCTATCTTACAACTTCAGTGGTCTGCTCACCAGACAGCTCAGCTCTGCCAAAAGAGCACTCCAGGTTTGATTGGAAGGCTGGGGTTATTATGGGTATGCATTTGCTTGGCTGAAGGTAAAACTGTAATGAGAAGCAGAGAGGGCTGTGTGTATGTGTGTGTGTAGAAAAGTTAAATCTGAGAATTTTGCTGCTTTAACTGGGAAAATCCTGTTTGCCTTCAAAGGCCATGTGAAAGCTGAGTTTATGTTTACATGCACAGCCTGTGTGATCTTGTTCTTTCATGATGAAGAATAGGAGGTTTTATTCTAAATTATATAAACCATGCTCAAATTCTTGGGTAAATGCACACAAAGTGTGTGCTAAGCTTTTTAAAAAATAGGGGGAAATGCTCTGCACTTCATGTCTTACAGGTGCTGGGTAGGCAGGAAATTTGTGTGTGTAATGTGAGACAAAATTTATACTTAGAGGTGTGTGAGCATCCAGATTTATCATTGCTTGCAGGTGTTTTTTTATGTTGCTGCTCTGTGTCTTTATCTGATGCGTTGGTATTGGATCATTTTAGTGACCATGAATCATTTATTTTATATACAAAAGGCTCAGCCAAGTTACTGGTGCTGGACATTTTTGAAACAATGGTAATAATATCTTCTATGTGTACTTGCAGAATTAGAATCTTGGGAATGATTTGCAAAAGTATTTGGGAGAGAAACCCAGTTTATGTGTACAAATTGCAAATTGCTTCTGACTAAAGTTTTGATATACTGAGATTCATTAATGTTGGGAGAAAGTGAAATGTCAATATTAAGGTACAGAAAAGCTTTATTATGAAAACTTGGAATTTCTACTGTTTCAGTAACGATGTTGTGAGGCTTTTTTACTCTTAATTTCTGATTTGTTTTAGAACCTTGGCTGTGTCTACATTAAATTTCTTTGTAATAGAATTAAACCTTCACTTTTCTCTTTTAGAATGTTTTAGGGTAGTGTTTGGACTGAGAAATTACTTTAAAAGCTGCTAAGAACCGGTGTCAAAATTGTTTCTGCTATATTCTGGATTTAAGATAATGCCCTTAATAAGATTTTTTTAAACTTTATTCAGCCTTGAAGTGGTCAGGCAGTTGAACTAGAGGATCACTGCAGGTTCTGTTCCACAGAACTATTCTGCTCTGTTCCCTGCCAGATGTTTTCACTGTTATTGCAGAGGAACAAGTGTGCTGTGCAAGCTGAGCAAGACCAGCCAGCAGCAACTTGAACATTTGACTGTAGAAAAATATGTTTGCACCATTCTAATGGTTACACTGCTGCTTGTTGCAGTTTATCCCTTTAGAAAACTGTGGATGTTCCTCTGAGCAGAGCTACTTTGAGTTTCTAAAATAACACCAGACACCTCTCCCTTGCTGGCCAAGCAAAGAAAGCCAGAATAAATTAAGAAAATAATTTTTTTTTTCCAATTGTTCCATAAAGAAGAGTGTCACGATTGATTCCAAAATAAACCAAATCAACGAGCTGAGAACACAGAAGCTGTGTACAAGGGGGTTTGAACCTTAAGGAAGTGTAAAACTTCCTCTGTCCATTTGTTAAGGGCCTGTGACAACAGCAGGACTGTCACATTTTCAACTCTCTCTCTCTGCTCCATCCCTATCAGCATCATATTCAGAGAGCTCTGAAGCTGGTTTAGATCTAAGTCCCCAGATTTCTTGTCAGCCTGTCTGGAAAGCAGCAAAGGTTGAGGGAGCATTTAAAATAATCCATCTCTGGCTGACAGGTGAATAAAGAAGAGCTTGAATGAGCAGAGAAAGGTGTAGACTAAAGGAGAGCTGTAATGTGGCACTTGGGAAGGGGAGGGAAGGGATAGACAGGATGGGGGAGAAAGCAAGGAGAGAATAAAAGCAAAATGAGAAGAGGGTATGTCAGATTTAAGAATAGAAAATATAGCAGGAGGACAGCAAATGTTACAGGGGGAATGTAGGGAAATGTCTGATGAAAGAAAGAAGTAGGAAGTGTTGGAGTTTTCCTTGAGTCTCCCCGCTGAGAGAATGGAAATGACGCAGAAGCTCTGCACACACACAAAGCTGGAGCTGCTGCAAGTGCATCCTGTCCCCAAATTCCCTTTTTCAATGAGCACTGGGGAGTGAAGAGAATGGAGAAAGGAGAAAGGCATTACTTCTTTAATGAGGGAGAAAATGTTTTCTGGAAATCCTGACTTCTACCTCACCTTCATGTGTCAAACTTGGCTGTTTCTGCTATTCTCCAAGGAGCTTCCACAGAGCTCTGCTTCCGTATAATACCTGTTCTCTTTATTAATTCTTGAAGCTGAATGGTAAAAGTTGGAAAATGAGATGATGGGAATAAGATCTTAATTATTCTGTGTATTTACTGGGTTTACCCTTGCTATTCTTTATTTCAGAAAATTAGGAGCATTATTTTTATAAGTATGGACATGAATGAGCCTTCTTAATCTGGGTATTTTTTACCATATCCTTGGAGTTGATACTGTGCTTTGAAAAAGTGTGAGTTTAGAGTCAGATCAGGGGTATGTTTTCAGTTGTTCTGTAACTCTTAGGTCTTATTCTTTAGATCTCTTCCCATTTTGAGTAGGGTGATTTCTTTGTAGTATAGTTTGGAGTTTTTGTAAAGTATTTTGAAGCTCTAAGATACAAACATATTACTGGGGAATTTTGATATTTCTTTACCCTTTCTTTGATATTTTTTTACCCTTTTCCCTTAGCAGGAATCCATCCCTTTGTAATTCCTTGGAAAGATAACTTCAAAATACTCATTTCCAAATTCAACCTGCATGTTAAAGGAAAACATTTACTCTGTGATAGGGTTGGTGTTTTACAGTAAATAAATTACGATTACTGGCAGCAAGGAAAGGCCTGTTAGAGTAGCTGCAGCACAAATGCAAAAGCATTGGAGATAATGGCAGCTGTTGATCTGTTTGTGATGTAAAAGAGACCCAGCATCAGTGCCCTGCATCAGACCCTTCCCAGGAGAGAGACAAAATCCAGGAGCACAGAGCAGATTGTGCCAGGGATCTCTCAGTGCTGCTGGGATCTCATCACAAACCTTTCCCCAGCAGTGCTGGGCCATCTCCACATTACAATACTGAATTTGGAGGCGCTCAGGCTGCTCTGCCACACCTGGGTTTGTGTTGTTTGTGTGTCAGAATTCACTGCTTGGAAAACCCCATAAAACAAGATTTTGCCTCTTTCTGCTGGCAGCTTTATGGTTCTGCTTGCTCACCTGCTTTTTCAGCATAGTTGCTCAGAGAACTTACAAACAAGCCCTCGTATTTTCAGCTTGGTTTTTGGGAGTTGTTTTGCTTTTGTTTTTTTAAACTACATTAAAAATGTGCAGTTGTTTAAATCATCACAAGTTTCCTACAACATGCTTTTTTAGAAGAGTTTATATATAACAATGCTTGCTTATGGAATGCCATGCTGGGTTATAGTTAGATTTCAAAGTCTGTCCCAGCACAAATTCCGTTCTGCTAAAAGACATTGGCAAGAAAAGGATAGTTTGAAATGAGAATATTAGCATCCAAGAACCAGTATTGCATATTTTGATTTAGAGTGGATAAAGGATATTTTCTTTTCTTCCTTAGTTTGAAAATCAAAATCCCTTGGAATATTTTAGGACATTAACTGTGGTTAAGGGATTAAATGAAGCAAAATGGTTTGGTGTATGTTGAATCAATCAGAATTAAAGTTCATTTGTAAGTGACAGATTTTCTATGCACAGAAACTTTCTTTTGGTACCGCTGGCATAAACGACTCTTCCTTTTAATGCACCGTGTTACCTGTGTTTAATGAAGTGATTTAGGTGTGCTGGGTGAGTTATTTGTGAATTTCAATTCTAAACAGGACGAAAATTGCTTTTCAGGAGTTCAGTGTAGAGCAGGCTGAGCTTTCCCAAGATGAGCTAGGTGGCAGAATTGACTAAGAAAGTGGAGCTCAGTTATTCCTTAAGCTCTGAATGCCAGCTTGCTCACTGAATCATGTAAAGTGCAGTCCATTTTAACTTTATACCTTACTAAAAGGAATTATCTGTTTCTATCAGATGCATTTTGTAATATTTTATGCAGAATACCTCGGAGCAGATGTATGCTAATTTCCAAAATGCTACAGGCTCTCAGTGAGCTGGGAAAATGCATCTTGTTTTGCAAATCCAATATGGTTATTTAACAGTTCTGTGATACAATTATTTTTCATGTGTATTACACAATGCAAGGTCTACAGAAGGATTCTGCTGATAGCATGTTTCCCTGAGGTTCTCTGCTCTGCCTTCCCAGCTTGGCCTGCTTTACACACTCAATTTTTACTGAGGACGAAGGTGAGGAGTGGATAGGAAAACAGGGATGACAGATGGTTATCATTATTCTTTAATGCTCTGTTCTTGGATTCTAAGATGGAGAGTGTGGTATGAAAACAGAGCAAGAACATGATTTTGACTTGGGTATTATTGACTCAATGGCTTTAAATACAAGTATGTAGCCATTAAATACAAAGCAGTGGTCACTGGTGGTTTTGAACATCAGTGGGAGAAGGTATGTCTCCCATGGAACTTTCCTGCTGGCAATTACTACACTCTGATCCTGGAAAGAACAACCACATCATAACTCCCTTCAGGTTCATCCTTTTCACATAGCCTAAAGAGTACTCTGGTTTTATTATTTTATTGGTGGAAGATGAATCAAAAAATATCTTCTGGCTTAACTTTTCCCTTTTCCCTCTTCCCTTCTTTTTTTCCCCTTTCCTCTTTTTTTTTTCTCTCTTTCCTCTTTCCCCCCTTTTTTTCTCCTTTTCCCTTCTTCCTTTTCCCCACCCATCTCCATCTTTTCCCCTAACCCCTGGGATGCAGTAATTGCAGCTCTCAAGGCCCAGAGAGGCAGTGCTGTCTCAGGAGCACTGAGTGTGCCCAGCTGGGATTCAGGAACTCCTGGAATTTGTACCTCTGCTGCTCAGTTGTTTCATTTTATTACATTTGTTAAGTCCCTCAGCTTCTGACAGGTTTTTCTTTCCATGAAGTGGCTGATAACAGGTGGTGCTGATGATGGGTGGTGGCAATAGTCACTGTCACAGTGCTGGGTCATTAATCTCCTTGTAGGACTCTCTCTGAAGGTTCAGCACAGCCTCCCTGGTGTGCTCTGTGCACTGTGAGTGTTCATAAATCCCACTTGTGGTGAGATCATTCCAGAACTCCAGCCCATGACAGCAAACAGGGTAAAGAAGAAATAAATATGATAATTAAAAGAAAGTTATGCTCATAGGTGCTGGTAGACCAGAACATGTATTGTTCCTCATCCAGAGTCTTTGCATTCATTTGCAAATATACATTCTGCTACTGAAGCAATGCAGGGTGTTTAATGGAATTCACTCCCCAATAAAGTGGAAACAATATTGAATCTATTAATCTGAGAGTTATTCCAAGAAAGGATCTTGCTTTATGCACTGGCCTGCTAGGAAACAAGTGTTACTCAGCTCACTTTGGGTATAATCTCCATCAGTCAATTGTGCTTTTGAGGTTGAATTTGCAGCTGTACTTACTGTACTTTGTTGCTGCTCTAAAAGCAGTGCTGTATTTGTGTTGTTTCTGTCCTGCACAGGATCCTTTTTGAGCACAGAGCTTCTCTATGATCATGACCCAGTTATGTTCAGTTTACTAGCATGGTTAATAAGAATATCAATAATAATTCAGAGTCTTCTTTTGTAGTTGTTAGTGGTGGCCTATTATAATTTTCCTTGGCAGCACATATGGGGGGTGATAAAGTAACTAATAAAAGTGCCACATGGAGCATAGGTCCACTTCTATTTTTTCACAACTATTTCTTTCATCTGATTCATAATTAACATGCAAGGTTCAAAATAATTTTATGTGTGAATTTGCCTTCTGCTGATGGATTCTGATCTGTAAATGTTGTGTGACAACAGTGATTCCTTGACTTAATCAGCTTCATTATTTCAGTAACCATTGTATAAATGTAAATTAGGTTGTCCAAACCCTATTCACTCTTTGAGTCTTGTTACTGGTTCTTTTAACTGAGATTGAAAGTATAAGTTCCACAATAGCTCTTCTGGCCAAGAAAGTGCATTATCTTCTTTCTTTCCTTTGCTGGTCAGAAGCTGAAACCCTTTAGATGACTTTTTAGTCCTGTCTTCACAAAGGATGGGAGGCATCCTGCAGCCTTCTGCTTGCAAACTGGCTTTTCCCAGAAGGAAAAACTTTAGGAGGAGAATTGCAGCTCTTCTGCTGGTTGCAGAAATTCAGTGTACCACCAGCTTGACCTTGGACAAAGGTGAGGGAAGGGACAGATCCATTTTGTGTGTCCCATTTATCCTGTCTCCTGTCATGGAAAGGGATCTTTGTAGTCGTGTTATTTCACATTGAAACTTTGTTTACCCCCAGCCCCCATCTTGTAGATCTGATAGTTTATGATGCCTCAAGTGAAAGAAGTTGGCAGAGTTCACCCCCTCATAGTGTTTGTAGAATCTCAGCCTTTCATCTTAATCAGAAGGTAGCTGTGCTATAATCAGCATGCTAATGCCAGTTTTCTGAGATTGCTGCTCTATCACTTCCCTCTCCTTCCATAATCCAGTAAATCTCCATTTCTCAAATCAAGCTTCCTAGGTATGAATGCTTTTCTGTGTGCTTTCACAATTCTGGTAGTACAGACAGCTGTATAGGTGTGCCAGCACCATCTCAAAGAGAAATCTCCATCTTCACTGTAAGTACTCATCGTACATGTGGAGCAGTGTAGGAATCCTAATGAACAAACTCTGCCAGGCTCTAACCTACTACTCACTCTTGTACTCTCAACCACACCTGGCTGGATTTGGATGAATCACTTGTGGCAGGACAGAACCAAGGATTTTGCAGTGAAATTTCTTGTCAAGGTGGAAATGCACTTCTAGGTTTACAAGAAGAGGTTCTTGGAATTTGAGTGTTTTCTCCTTTTGCTCCCACTTTGTTTGTCCTCCTTAGTTTTGCTGCTTGGGTGTAGGACCTTGTGCTTGGCAACTTCCATCCAGCTGAATGGAGTTGAGTTAGAATTCCAGTAAAGTTAAACAGGTACATGGCAAACATTCTCACTGGGTTAAAGGGGTGATTTTTATTTTTTGTTTTCTTTTTTGATCAACCATAGTCCAGGTGAAGTTTCCTTGAGGAAATCACATCTGGTCTCGTGAGGAGAAGGGAAGATAGTGGATGTCCAACTCTTCCATTTTATCAAGGTTTCCAACCTGTTCTGCCCTATGATTCTTACAGCCATATTGGTGCAAACTGGAATGGATAAAAGGATGATAAATCAGGTGGCTGCTGGATTGACAGGGCTGTGGTGGGTGGTTCAGAGTTCACATGGTGGCTCCTTAGTGCCCATGTGCCTCAGGGTGTGACTCAGAGACAATGCTTTAATAGCAGTGTGGAGAGGGGTGAGGAGGCACCACGAGGGCTGCCCTTCAGAGGGCTTTGGATAAGCAGGAGATAAGAGGGAAATGGAACCATAAAGTGGATGTGGTTAGAAGGGGCCTCTGCAATAGCTCTGGTCCCACCAGGGCTGGCCAGGGACACCCAGAGCTGGCTGCCCAGGTTTCCTTTGGGTGTCCCAGGGTGGAGCCATCCCAGCTGGAGCATCCCCAGGTGCCTGCCAGGGCTCATGGCCCTCCCAGAGGAGCAGGTCCAGGTGTTGTGGGGGAACCTCCTGGCTGCCACCGTGTGCTCCCTGCTCTGCTCCTGTCACAGCACCCCTGGGAACACCTGGATCAGCCTCCTCACCCTCCCTGCCAGCGTTTGTGGGCGCTGACATCCCCCTGAAGCTGCTCTGCTTGAGGCTGAGCCAGCCCAGGTCTCTCAGCCTTCCCTCACATGTGCCAGTCCCTCAATCATCTTAATGGCCCTTTGTTAGAGTCTCTTCAGTGTGTCAGTGCCTCTCACATACTGGGGATGTTAATCAACACTGCTAAATATTCAGACTGTCATTTTTCCACCTCCTTTGATTACTTTAGAGTACATTGGGCATTTTAGAATAGAGGATTCTTCAATGAATATTTCAAAACTGTTTAGCTGTAGAATTGTGGGTCAATTGTTTTTATTTTTTACTTTGTGTTCCTTTCTTTGGCACAGAGCTAGGATATTCACAGTTAATAGTGCATTGTATACATGGTGATTGCTCTGTCCTCTTTATAGAAAGATGCCTAAGGAAAAGACCAAAGTTGTTGATGGAGATTGTTGATTGTGGATTGGACCTGAGTGACCTGAGGTGCAGGACTGTGCTGCCAGCCATGCAAACTTGTAACCAGTAATCCTTAAATGGTAAATTCTGCAGAGACAAGAGCTTTGAGGGAAAAAAATAGTATTCAAATTGTGAATCTGAGGGTTTAGACATTTCTATATTCATCAGCAATAACAATTTCCCTCCCTGGGGAACCAAAAAAAAAAAAAGAACCTGATGTGATTTTTTTATTCTTGAAAGATTTTTTTAAAGCTTTACCATCTTAATAATGGAAGTCAACTTCACGGAATTATGACAAATTTAAAAATATATTTTGTTTCCTTTGGCAACGCAGTGCGTGGTTGATAAATTACTTGATTCTTTATGTTGTTCAAATGCTTGTGGACACAACGTTAACATAAGGAAAACTAAACTGAAAGCAATTTTATGCAGCTTTTTTTTTTTTTTTACTATACCCTTGAGCATTTTCTAAGTTTGCATTTAATCACAGAATCTTGGCCATGATATTTCTGACAGGTAATTTCCTTAATGCGGTTGACAGAGATGGATTACATGGAAGCCTATTGGATCCAATGCTTTTGTGTGCAAGTGATAAGACTAGATTAGGGTTATCTTGCTCTGAGTGCCTGCAAAGATACAGCCACCTAATAATTCCCCTGGTAATGTGGATGGGTTTGGGGCAGCACAAATTCATGGCCAGATACTGGCCTGTAAAACCATTACCAGATTCTGCTGCACTTGGAGAACATCTGGGGTGATGTGTGCTTTTCTGTCACGTGATAGTAGCAAATTGTATGTCAGGGAAAGACAAATGTGTTAAATATTCGGCAGATTGGGAAAGGGATAAGGCAAGGGACAGGCATGGATGTTGGAAACAGTAATGGTATGTAAAAATAAAATTATTTTGGCCAAAACGATGAATATTATTCTTGTTTTGGAGAGAAATAACAAAAGAAGTAACATTTATCCTTTTTTTAGCTGTTCTAAATGTTTGAGTGAGAAAATTGATGTTGTCTTGTTGCCTTATTGAAAGGCCCTTAGCCTGAATGTTCTTAATCAGGTTGGATTTTTAAACAGGATTTAATTATAAATAACAAAATCTGAATACATTTTAGATGTTAAAAATATTCTTTCACATTCAAGACTTTTGAAGAGTTGCATACAAAACCCATCAATGTATAGCATATTTTTATGTACCTGTAGCAGGCATTCACCTCACTGAAAACAGAATTTTTCTAGCATCTCTAAGATTTTGGCTTTTGTTAACTTCCTCAAACTTAATTGGAGGAAGAAAATAAATTTGATGGGCTCATAGCTAATAACACTGTTGCAGTCAAAGCGTGTGTGAGTGGTCTCTCTTTTGGGAACAGAGCTGTTGGGAAGCTGAAGGGTGGAGACAAGAGCAGGTCGAGTTCTAAACCAGATCCTGCACTCCCATGCCATCAGCAGAGACAGAGGCAGGAACATCAGAGTAAGGGTTTGATTTAGGTGGGCTGAGCCACATCCTGGGGGATCTTCTTTGTGTCTCTCTCCTGGTTGCTGAGAGGGCTCAAATGAGCAGTTTCCCTGAGCTGCAGTCAGTTTTTGGGGGTATTTTCTGGAGTAGGGAGCTGTGGAGGTTTGAGATGCAGAATGGCTCTCGAGGCTTTACAGGGTTTGCAGCCATGGAGTTTGGTGTGTGGATAAAATGTTCTG
The DNA here is from genome assembly GCF_051311805.1 of Agelaius phoeniceus. Classification (NCBI taxonomy): domain Eukaryota; kingdom Metazoa; phylum Chordata; class Aves; order Passeriformes; family Icteridae; genus Agelaius; species Agelaius phoeniceus. Next base: position 12,444,656 of record NC_135280.1, on the reverse strand, counting down.
AGGGGGATTTGGGGGAACACAGCCATGGAGTTTGGTGTGTAGATAAAATGTTCAGATGGGGTTTGTGGGGATTTGGGGGAACACAGCCATGGAGTTTGGTGTGTAGATAAAATGTTCAGAGGGGGTTTGTGGGGATTTGGGGGAACACAGCCATGGAGTTTGGTGTAAGGATGAAATGTTCTGAGGGGGACTTGGGGGAACACAGCCGTGGAGTTTGGTGTGTAGATAAAATGTTCTGAGGGGTTTGTGGGGACTTGGGGGAACACAGCCATGGAGTTTGGTGTGTAGATAAAATGTTCAGATGGGATATGTGAGGATTTGGGGGAACACAGCCATGGAGTTTGGTGTAAGGATAAAATGTTCAGATAGGATATGTGGAGATTTGGGGGAACACAGCCGTGGAGTTTGGTGTGTAGATAAAATGTTCTGAGGGGGACTTGGGGGAACACAGCCATGGAGTTTGGTGTGTAGATAAAATGTTCTGAGGGGGACTTGGGGGAACACAGCAATGGAGTTTGGTGTGTAGATAAAATGCTCAGAGGGGTTTGTGGGGACTTGGGGGAACACAGCAATGGAGTTTGCTATAAGGATAAAATGTTCAGAGGGGTTTTGTGGGGACTTGGTGAAATGCAGCCATGGAGTTTGGTGTATGGACAAAATGTTCAGATAGGGTATGTGGAGATTTGGGGGAACACAGCAATGGAGTTTGCTATAAGGATAAAATGTTCAGAGAGGTTTGTGGGGACTTGGGGAAACACAGCCATGGAGTTTGGTGTAAGGATAAAATGTTCAGATAGGGTATGTGGAGATTTGGGGGAACACAGCCATGGAGTTTGGTATGTAGATAAAATGTTCAGAGGGGTTTGTGGGGACTTGGGGAACACAGCCATGGAGTTTGGTGTGTAGATAAAATGTTCAGATAGGATATGTGAGGACTTGGGGGAACACAGCCATGGAGTTTGGTGTAAGGATAAAATGTTCAGATAGGATATGTGGAGATTTGGGGGAACACAGCCATGGAGTTTGGTGTGTAGATAAAATGCTCAGAGGGGTTTGTGGGGACTTGGGGGAACACAGCAATGGAGTTTGCTATAAGGATAAAATGTTCAGAGGGGTTTTGTGGGGACTTGGTGAAATGCAGCCATGGAGTTTGGTGTATGGACAAAATGTTCAGATAGGGTATTTGGAGATTTGGGGGAACACAGCAATGGAGTTTGGTATGTAGATAAAATGTTCAGAGGGGTTTGTGGGGACTTGGTGAAATGCAGCCATGGAGTTTGGTGTGTAGATAAAATGTTCAGAGGGGTTTGTGAGGATTTGGGGGAACACAGCCACGGAGTTTGCTATAAGGATAAAATGTTCAGAGGGGTTTGTGGGGACTTGTGTGAATACAGCCATGGTGTTTCTTGGCACCATGGCTCTTGGCTCCTCTCTAACCAGTGGCTGAAAATCTGTGGCCATGTTATTTCTGGAAGACACTGCAGGTGGGAAAGACCATTCCTCTATCGCAGTTAAAAAGGAAGAGGAAAATAAAAAACCAAGCAAACCCACAGAGAATATTTGGGTTTGGTGTTGCAAGCCAAGAGGGAAGCTCTGTGTCCTTTGTGTCCTTACATCTTGGCCCTATAAAATATATCACCTTTCTTTTCCTTGCTTTATTTTCCAAGGGGGAAAAAAAAACCCACAAAAAAACCAAACAACCATTTAATACAGAGGCTGTCTCATGAAAAAGGATCACGTAGGTGTTTAATATATGCTGTGATGAGTAATTTTGGTCATGGTACATCAGAAAACTACTTTCCCCCACCTTCTTTCTAATAAGAATTTTAATCCATTGATGACAAAACCTCTAAAGTATTTCCTTGCTGCATTGTAATACACTGTGACGAATTATGTCTCAGGAGTTGTAAAATTTTCTCATAGCTTGTAATACCTCATTTAATGAATTGATCACACTGAAATGTAAAGATGAAGCAGCATTTATTTTGTATGTTATATTGCATATAATTTTTAGACTTGACATTTATAGCCATGGAAGCTGTTATTTTACATATCATTTTCAAACCATATCAGCCTTAAACACATTTAAATTTAATAAGCAAGTAGATTAGATTTGCTTTTAAGCTAGGCATATCATTATAGTTTGTGTTCCCTTCAGCAGGGCACATGCTTACTATTAAATGCAGTATTTAGTTGTCTTTTAAAACCTAAAAATAATAAAAGGGGATGTATTTACAAAAGTAATTGAATATAGAGCTGCTTTTGGGGACAGTCTCTCAGTCATGATTTTTCTAGGATGTAGACATTAAAGTAGGTTTTGGGTTTTATTAAAAATTGCCCTGTTTTGAGGAAATATTAATCTAGGAGCTATATGGGTTCCAGTTATGAAATACCAAATCTGTCATAGTAACATATGGCCTGATCATCATCTCCTGCAGAAAAATCCATGGGAGGGGAGAGCTTATTTGGAAACTCTGCATGATTTACCAGGCAGACTTTCTGATGCCTCATCTTTCTCATCAGAAAGAATTTGTAGCTGCCAAGGAGGTGGATTCTTACAGCCTTCTAACTATTTAAATGCTTTACCATCCAGAAAAAAATATCTTGTTGGAAGTGGGGAAAAAAGGCAGCCCTTGTTTCTTCAATCCTGGCTCTTTTCACCACAAAAGAAACTTTTTGGAATGTCACATAGAGAAACTCTGCTGTCTTTGTAGCCACTTTGTGCTTCCCACCTCAGAACCTTGGTGGATGTAAAAACAGCTGAGAGAAATCTAATGAAAATCTGAAATTTCTAAAATCTCAGGGGGCTTTCCTCTGGAGATGATGTTGTTTATCCTAATGTATCTGGTAAAAGATAATTCCAGTCTTGTACTTGTTACTGTGCATTTCCCTCCATTATGTGATCTCTGAACTTTTGTTGATAATTTTTTTTTTTTAGTGTAGAAGATTGGCAATGCACGGTGTCAGCAAAATATGTCACGCAGGCATGAGGCAGAACTGCAGAAGTGAATAATTTGTATCATGTCTTGCTCACAAGGATAATTAAATGGAATGGCATTTAAGTTGATGGAGCTACAGGGGTGACCACTGGCTAAAGAATTGTCTCCTTTTTTTTTCCAGTACAATGAGCATCAATATTTTGTTAATTTTCCCCCTTGTCAGTGTGTGTTTTAATATCCTTATTTGTCCTTGCACTTTCAGCAGGAATAACTTGATTAGAGGGACTAGAAAATAATTCTAAAATGAAATTATTTAAGTGAGAAGTTATGTGTTTGGGGGAATGCACATGTTGTAGCTTTCATCCAAATGCAACCTTTTCATTCTTTTATTCAAAGGGGATTTTCTGCACAGTGAAATTAAACTTAATAACATTAAAAAGTAGTTAAAAACCCCAGCCAACCAAACAAAACAACGCCAAAATACTCATTTCTGGAGGTTGGTAGCAATGCATCTTTGAGCTTACCTCAGCACTGAAGAGGCCATTTAAAAAGATAAGAGCTTAATCCAGACATCAGTGATGATGATTTCCTGCAACATGATAATAAATATACCAAAGTACCCTTTTATCTTTAATAATTCAGAATTCATTGAGCATTTAAAAGTTTTTCTGTTCTGTCATTTAAGAAATCTGATAGCAATTTGGTAAAAATCATGAGACATATCTTGAGAATAAGGAAAAAAGTGGTGCAGTATGTAAAGGATGCTGTTTCAATATGGCACTTTTTGCTGCATAAGGGGTTAAAGATTTTCACCTTACTCACTTGCCTTCTTGAAAACTGTAATCATGAGGACAAAGTCACGAGAATTATTTGGAAGGCATCCCCTAAAGCAGTTATTTTATAAGAATCTGCTCAACCCTCCCCTTGAAATGATGTATCAGAAGCCCATAAAGTAAATTTGTACAAAAATAATGCTGTGCTTTAACAGGGAAAAAAAAAATAGTCTGAATAACTCTTTCTGGACAATAAAGTATTTCTTAAGTGAGTTTTACAATTTTATTTCCATAATTTTCCAAATTCTATGCATTTGTGTTTGCAGTGAAGGGAATTGATAATGATTGTAACTCTTTCCACCATTTAGATGTTTTCATTCCATGTCCTCTTGAATGAGAAGGACAGGGTATAATGCTTTATGATTTCAAATTTTGGGGATTTTTTACCCTGAAGGATACCATTCTAAGCTGAGCATTATTTGATTTTTCATAGGCAAAACATTCTCAAGCAAGTTTCTGTATTTCAGATTGTTCTGTTAGTCTTTGGTAGATTCACTCAACACAAACCATGAGAGCCAAGCTGTGACCTGAGAGCAGGACCTGAATTGAGATTTCACACTTGGAAGCAGAAAAGAGCACATCTGAAAGTGCCTGGATGAAATATGCATATTCAGGAATTACTCTGTGAATTAGGGCTGGTTAGGCAGTGGATTCCTGTGGGAACTGCTCAAACCCAGCTCCAGTTTGGGCGAGAGGTTTGGGCTGTGCCTGCAGAGCCCACCAGCATCCTTTGGAGCAGAGTCATTGCTGGGGTTTCTCAGGCATTTCCTCCTGCTCAAGGGGCTTGCTTAGAAATACACTCAGCCTTCTAGGATTTCTGCTTGTGAAAAAGAATTTTTTTGCAGTAGCTGAGCAGAGAGCTCAGCATTGGATCCGAGTTACGCGTTGCACTACCCTAAGTTGCTGCTGGTTGTCATGGCAACATTTTAACTGGTGGTGGCTGTGGCTTGACATCAGAACATTTTCTGTTAAGTGGAGATTCTTCTGAGATTGTAATGGAGTGTTTTAAGTCAGTGGACCTTTTTTACTCAATAAAATATTTAGTAGGTTGTAGTAAATATTAATTTGTCCTCCTTTCAAGATAACACACCATGCTGTGTATTTACAGTTCTCTGCTAATAGCATGGTATTCCAGGAAAAGAGTTAATCCATTCTGAAAAGTCAAATTTGCTAAATATAAATTTGATAATAACGCTCTAAATAATAATTGTAGAAGCTGTTTCACTTTATCCTTTCAAAATACCATGTGGCAGATAAGTTACAATGTGCTTCATCTCTTTTTATGCACTCAGTGGAGGAAGGATTTTAGTGTTCATTTGTATTTAAAGCTGAACTTAAACATCTTTACACTGGGACTTTCTTGTTTTGAGCCAGTGAAAGTAAATGCATTTGCAAGAGCTTGTACCTGGAGGGGAGGGCATGGGTAGAAATGGCTTCAGTAGAAAGCTGGCAATGGAACATCTCTCTGTCAATCACATTTCCTGTACTTTGTGTCTGGAGATGAAGCCATGTGAATGCTGCCTTATCCCTGCCTGAGATAAGCTTTCAAAGGTGATCTCCAAATCATGTCTGCCACAGAGCAGGGATTTGCTGAGAGTGACAAACACATGCCCACTACATTTCCCCCATGCTTTTCAATAACTGCATTCCGAGGCTCCTGGCAGAAAGGAGACATCTCAGAAAGCCCTCAATAGTGAGCCTCAATAGAGCTGAATGCATTCACTGAAAAGCAGAGCAGTTTCTGCAAGTCAGGATTTATAAACTTTAATAATGCACTTATCGGGCAGAGGCGGAAATTCAGCGAGGAGTGTTGGGAGAAATCATCCAGATGGGTGATGCTAATGCATTCCTTCTGCTGCTGCACTGCTCCCTGGACTGTTCACACCGTTGGATGGCCTTGTGGAGCCAGTTTAGCCCTTTGTGGCACAGCATAATCTCATCCCTGTGATTTCAGATGGAAATCCCAAGGTGTGTGTATGTGCCTTGGCACGGCTGATAGCAGCGTCTTGGATGACCCCATCAATCTTAATGACATTCTCTGTTCATCAGCAAAAGGCTTGCAATGCATTCCTCTCTTTATTTTCTTCATTACCTTCTCCTCTTAGCAATCTATCTATTAAACAAAAGAACAATCAAACTGTTCTCTTGCTAAACTCAGTCTTCACATACCCACCAAGTATTGTTTAGCTGTGCAGAGTTTTGGTTTTTCAGCCTTTATTCTCATAGTTACTCTTGGCTGTTATAATTGTTTTGTCTCTACTCTTTCCTTAGACAAGATGAATCCATGAGGAGTTGCCCTGTGGCCACCTCATAGATCTAAAAGTTGTAAGACACTCAGAAATTAGAGAAACCTGCTTTAAACTCCACCTTTCAATGGTTCTTGCAGAGGGAGGATCCTCAGGAACCAAATATATGAAAAAAAAAAATGAGAACGACAGCACTTTTTATACATGCAGGGAAATAGAATTCTATCTTCAGCTGTGATTGGTATATAATAATCACTGGGTTCTTTTTGTTTGCCATTAACAGTATGAATTTGGAGTTTTGCAGCAATGACAGACTGCAATTTTCATTTTTCTCACATGAACTTGATTTCAGAAGGACACTTCAAGGCATACATTTATTGAGCAATAGGAGAGAATCTTTTCAATGCAGCATTAAGATTGGATATATTTATTTCTGTTTCTGCATTTTTTTAAAATGTCATTTATGAAGAAGCACCCTGAGTTTTAGAAAGCAATTTTCATTGTATCAGTGAGCCATGGACTCACTCTGGATTGAAATTTAGCCAAAAGCAGAGAGAACATAACATTTAACTCTATCATCAGCTGGAGTGACCAAGAAATGTTATGTGGACTTAAAATCCAAGGAACAGAATAATAACAGAACATTGCATTTCAATATATAAAGTGAAAATAAATCATCAAGGTATGTGCGACTGCTTTTTAGACATGTTACTTTTTATATGTCCTAAAACCCCACAAGGAATACACCTCTTGATTTAGCACTGCACTTAACATTTCAAGATGTAAGTAAGATTCATTTTTATTACTGTAACAATTGAGGACCTGTGTGGGGAAGAAAAAAGACAAGGTATCAGGAACATGAATCTGCAAGCACTACGTACAGAAACTGTTCCTGAGAGCGGAAAATACCCTGAAATTTTCTTCTCATCTGCTGCAACTGTTTTTAATCTTGCCTGATGATGAAATCCTTTGTGGGAGCTCACCCTGGCAGCCAAGCTGTGTGGTGGCACAGGAGCCTCCCTGTGTTCAGCTGTAAATGGTTTTTTTGTTGTGTTGTGATGGAGCTTTTCTTCCCTTGCTTTCCTCATAGTTTATGTTGTCCCACTCAGAGCTCTGGTGCAGCTCCCCTAGGCCTCCTCTCTGAGTCCTTTATGGGTTCCATCTTTCTTCATAAAACTTGTCCAAGTACTCAGGATATAGTTTTTTTTAATTCTTTCCTCATTGAACAATAGTTTATTTCAGGTCTTTGCAGGTGTGGATGCTGTTCTGTCAAATCACTGTTTTTATTTCACCTGGCTTGACAAGAGTAGGGCTTCCACATTTCTTTTTGACTTTGGGTACGAATTTCAGTGGATTTTTAAAATTTTCTTTTAAACCTATGTCCCAGTATGCTATTGCTGGCTAAGGAGGGCTAATGCAGCTCCACATTTGTGTCTTCATTGAGAAAAGCATCAAACAATCATTCTGGGGTAAAAGTGAGATTATTGGGATAGCCAGAGCCACCTTCCCCTCCCCAAACCTAATTTGGAATTCTGCTGTGAAAAATGCGTGTACAACTGTTTTTTCTCCGTGTTTTGGCAGCAGGATTTAGTAGATCAGCCACAGCTCTGTGCTAGTATGCTTTCCAGCTTGGATCTGGCTTGGAGCTTGGCACAGTGAGCTCAGACCTGGCTTTTCACAGGCACTCCAGAGCTATTTCAGCAGCAAGATTCTGCCTGTCAGGGTCTGGTGAGCAAGAGTGGTGCTCCTTCTGCAGAAAGATAGCTTGAAAAACTGTTGTAAAGGATGTAAAACCACTGCTTAAAAAAACCCCAGCACATCCCTCAAACAGACAAACAAACAAAAAACAAAACCAACCGACCAAAGAACCCCACTCCACAAAATGCCATACTCCAAGAACAGATGTAAATGGTTTTCTGTCAAAGTAGATTAATGGTTTTGGAACAATTTTAGAAAAGGCTGGTTTAGGACTACAGCTAAGTGTTTTCATTATTTACATGAATGGTAGAATACAAAACATATTTTTAAAAATTACCTGAGAATGTCAATCTGAAAGAACCTACAAGCATATCTTAAGAATTAAAAATTCCCTTGATGAGTGGGGGACTGAACAGAATGCAATTTAGAGCAAATTAAAAGGTCCACACTTAAAAATATTTACCTGGGAAAATGTAAATGCATCATGACTGCATAGGTAATGTGCAGTACAGTGATTTTGGTTTCCAGTAAATCAAAAGTTGGGCATATTAAAGGTGTCCTGCTATTGCAGAAAAGGCATACATGTGCTGTATTTTTTATACAGAAGCAGAGTAAACATCAGGAAGGCCTCTGAAATAGAAAAACTCTTGAAAAAATTGGCACTTGTAAGGCTTCAGCTGCAGGGCAAAATTCTGGGAATGCTTCAAGAACAAAGTGGCTGAATCAGTGGAGGTGCTGGGGAGAGCAATAGAAAGCATGAGAACTGTGGAAAATGTGACCTACAGGGAAAAGCTGGGGAAGAGAAAAGGACTTGATAATAGTCCTCATGTACATAAAGAGAAGCTGTGAGGAAGTAATCAGGGTTTTCTCTCTATTCCCTGTGCAGTGGGCTCACTTTGCAGCAGCAGCAACTTTCTAATGGAAAAAGCATTTGAGAACTGGAAGAACTTTAGGAATACAGTGCAATCTCTAGTGCCAAAAGTGTACAGCAAGAGTTCAGACAGCAGCTGTAGGTGCAGCCCCTCTTGGGAGCTGGAGGAAGGTGTGGAGCAGGCAGAGGGGCACCCAATCAGTCCACATCAGTTGTATTTCTCTATTGTTTCCTTGCCTATCTCACACTCTTTGGGGACAGTGCTGATTTTTACATGTTCTTGAAAAGATGTGCTCCTCTGCTTGATTACCTTGCTTTATTTCACCTATTGCTAACATGTTTTTGAATCAATAAAAATAACTTGAAGTGATGAGCTTCAAGTATATATGAAATATATAGCAGCAAATATTTTTTTTTTCAAATATGGCATTTATTTGATTTGTTATGGGTATTGCTTCTGCTTTAGAAACTAAAAGGTAAAAAGCTTGTTTAGGGGTATGGTTATTTAATACAGTATATTAATTGATTAATAACTACTGGAGCAAGGAGATGTATGAGTTTTTGGCACCCAAACTTGTCAGCATGTCCTGGGCATTCACTGCTAGATCCCTAGGAAGCCCCTGCAGACTCTTTATTCATTCAGCACTTCCTGTTGGCTCACTCCCAAAATCCAGAGGACTTTGCTCTCTTTCCCTCCAAGCTGGAAATCAAATGTTATGGTCATGGTTGAGGAGGGGATGTGGCACAGTGCAGCTTAGGGCCCATATGTCCAAATGCAGGGAATTGCTCTGGGCTCTGAGGCCTGTGGGGTCCAGCAGAGCGTGCCAGATGCATCCCAGTTATGTGCCATGGAAGGCAGCATTTGAGGGAAAACAGGCAGGAGGAAGTGATCTGTGCCTGTAAGAAGGCAGGAGGAAGTGATCTGTGCAGTTTAAAATTTCATATGTTTAATGTTAGCATAATAATAACAAAAGGATAATAACAATAATTGAAATTCCCTAGCGGAAATGTTCTTTTCCTAGTGCTGCTGTCCATGTAGCACTGGATTTCCCATCTCTTGAACAGAATGGATCTCACTGTTTAAAGCTTTTTTCTATCTGTAGGAAGGACAGTTGTTTAGGCATGGTGTGCATGAAGCTGAATGGCTGCATGTTTATTACTGATTATTATGTTTACCCACTCACCTTGGTGGGTTTGCAGCTCTGCTCTGGTTTGATTCCAGCCTGCTGCTTTCTGACAGGAGCAGTGTGAGCCAAGTGTGAGCCAAGGCTGAGCCCTGCTCAGGCACCAGCCCTGCCTCCCCTCCTGCCTGTGCCCAGTGTCCCTGATCGAGACACAAACTTAACACAGCAGATGGAAACTTGGAGATAGCAACAGCCCAGAGGGGCAAATACCAAAGTGACTGAGTCACAACAAACTGATCCCTTGACAAACTGCCTGCAAGCAAGTCATTTGTATTTACAATAATAAATGAAAACCATGTATCTGGCAAAAATAGTATAGTCCATCAGTAGGAGCTTTTTCCATTTTCCTAGAGCCATGAGTTGGCTCTGGAAGGGCCAATGCAGGTTTTGGATATTTAAGCACCTGCCTCACCTGGAGTTGTTTTATTCAGATCTCTTGCCTTCTGTTGGGCTGTGTGTCCAGCCCTCACACAATGAGAACTTGTGGGGGTTTACAAACTGTTTATAAACCACAAAGGCACAGAAACTCCGTGTACATGGCCAGTAGGTAGGGAAATGTAGTGACAAGGGAGAGATGCAGAGACTCCATGTGACTTAAGGAAAGAAATGAGACCAGTTTGCCCAGAGCTGCTAAGTGGTGACTGCTCCCAAGGGATGCATGTGTCCCCAGGGAGATGAGGAGTGGACAGAGGTTTCTTCAGCTGAAGCAGCAAAAATGCAACAGCCAGCACCCAGACACCAGCTCTGGACAAACTGACTTTGCAATATGTTGGTACTGAAAGAAATGAAGCATTGGTACAACATTTTGAAAAGCTACTTCTGCATTTCTGAGAATTTTAGAGCTTGGGTTTGGTTTTGTTTTTTTTTTTTCCCAAAGCTTATGCTCTATTTTGAGCAACGGTTGATTCAGAAATACCTTATCTATTCTTGTTAAATGTGAAAATCAAAGGGGTTTTTTTTGTTGTTTTTTGGGGGTTTCTTTTGTCTTTCAAGTTCTGGAGAATACAGTTGTATTGTATTCTCCAGAGAGAATGCAATACAATTTTGTGTTGATGTTTAGTACCACTGTATATGTCAGTGAAAAAAAGTTTGGTAATGCTGATGGTATGTGGGAATAGGTAATCTGTCCTGAATTACTTTTTATTTAGGATATTTTTGCTTGGTTTAAGTTGGGATAGAAGATTAGGAAACAAAGCCTGACCCTGTAAAACTGAGAAGTGTAGAAATGCTGTAAGTGCATGAGAATACTTATGTGCCAGCTGCTGAACATAAACCATCATCACTGAGGTATAAAATCTGACAGGGAAGTGTAACTGCTGACAAAGAACATTTTATCTGTGTGACAGAGAAAAAAATAATACATATGGAAGAGAAAAAAAATCAATTAGCTACCTATGGTATATAAGCTTTCAGTTTTGATGAATACTGGCTAAAATGACCATAAATCTATTTTTTTTAAGAGTTTCCCTTTTCCTCACACATGCTTTCTATTAGGTATGTAATTCTTAAACTTCCACGTAATTTTTGCAACTTCTAATTAGTATCAACCCAGACAATTATCCAAGAAATTCTAAATACATGTTTTTTCATTCAGTATTTTATACAGAAATAGCAATTAAGAACTGCACAGGAAATTCAGGAGGAATAGCTAACACTGTTCAATACACTCCTGATAGATCAGCTGCTTCTAGGGAGAAATAGGAGAAAGTGCCATGTTTTAGGACCTATTTTCAAAACTCATTCCTGAAATGATTTGAGGCAATAAAAGAAATGCAAGCAGGGTGAACAATTCTCCAGAGCATTTCCTTTAGTCTTGTTTCAGTTACAGCATGGCTGTTCAATTGTGTTCTTGTGGTCCAAGGTTAATTTTTTGTGTGTCTTTGCAGAACTACTTCCTGATGAAGATAAGGAGTAATAATGTAGAAAATATTTCATGATATAACCTTGTCATAGCTTTTCCAAACTGTCTGGGAGCAAGGAGTTATTAGAGTAGAATAAACATAAAATTTCAGTGCAGGTTTTCTGACAGGAAGAGCAAAGGAACATGGTGTTTATAAATTACTTAGGAGCTCACAGAGGAGAGGAACTGAACAAGCAGACAAGAAGGAGAGAAGAAATGCCCAGAGACAGGTTTGTTGGGAACAGGAGAGCACAGACCTGTCCAGCAGAGAAGCATCTGCAGCACTGAGCAGGATCCAAGTGAAAGGAGAAGGGGAGTCCTGAGAGGCTTGAACTGGAGGAGGAGGAGGAGGATTGAAGCCAGGAATGGATTTAAGAGACTTTATGAGAGCAGTCAGCTAAAGCTTGATGAAAGACAAAGAGAAACCGAGTGAGAGGACAATGAGAGCAGGGAGTTGGTGATGTTCAGAGTGCTGCTACAAGAAGGAAAGATGGAGAGGTCAAAGATGTAAAGGAGGAGAAAATGGAGAACAAGAAAGAAGAAATACATGAAGACCAAATCTGTTAGTTGAGTGAGGCTCCACTGTTTTATTCACACAAGAAAACAGTGGGTGTGCTTCATGTTTTGCAGTGTTTCTGAGGACACTTGAGTGCAGAGAGAGGTACATAAAGAAATGTCTGTATTAATAGTATGGCTATTTTGTTGGTCTGGAGTGTCCTGTAGTGCTGGGCTGTGTAAATCCACAGGAAGAGGCAGTCTGGGTACTGGCATACTTCTAACCTGAGAGAAAGAACATATAATAGACACTGGAAAAGGAGAAACAAAACAAAATAAACCAAAAAATGGCACCTGCAAATGTTCTGCACCTGGCTGATAGCTCTGCTGAGGGGAAATTTCCTTCTTCCACCAGGGGCAAAAGGCTCTGGCAGGGCAGACCTTGGGGTCTGGGATTCCCTGCAGTGAGTCCCTCTTGCCTCCCACCCTGGCCAGAACCACTTGAAGGATCAATGCTCTCAATGTCCAGATACATTTCTTTGTTTGTTGCTTTAGGGTTTAGGCTTACTGTAGGAAACATTTTTTTCAATGTTTTTTCCTCTTTCTATTATTTAATGTCACTGCCAAGATTGGTTTAAAGCCATCACAGATAAATGGGGAGAGAAGTAGAGAGTGAAAGGCTTAGATCATAGACTGGAATGTACATTCAGTGGTTTGTGAGGTTTTTGTGGGTTTTTTTGGTTTTTTAGGGTTCTTTAGTCTCTCAAATAAAGGTATTAGCTGGTGACACACACGTTTTTTATTAGTCAGAAGATACCTGGGGTGAGAAACCAATACTTTTGTCTGGAGCATTTGCAGCCTCAGTGGTGGCATGAAAGCTTCTCTAGGCATGATTCCCAAGACTGTGAGCTGCAATTATGTGCAAGATTGTGACTTGTGAAAGTATTTCATTGATAGTTTGTAATGCTTTATATCTTCTACAATAGAGCTCTGCTCTATTTTCATGCTTTGCATTTCAGAATTTCCAGAAAGAGCTGAAGTAGCTCATCATAGACTTGATTTGTTGCTGTAGTCTCTGTCTCTAGGCAGTCTCTCCAATATAGTGAAATTCAGTGTGCTCCATCTGAAGTTATGGAGAGCTAAACAAAATTTTTTTTTTCTTCTTTTTTTAATTTATTTTTTTTAGTGAGAAAAGCTCAGTGTTAGTCTTTTACCAACACTTGCAGTTAGTAAACAGAGCCAGGCTAAAGGCATGCAGAGGAATTTCATATGGTCAGTGCCTGTTTTTGCTGTGCTAGTGGTGGTTTTGTCTTTAGACAAAGCCCCAGTGTTTAGTGAGCTATCAAGCAGTGAGTGATTTCTGTACACTCGATGGGATGAGATCAGTAAATTATCTGGAAATGGTTTTAGGAGCAAAACCATTTCAGCTGGGCTAAAGGTCCTTCTCTCATTCTTTGTGCTCTGTGAAGTTATAGTGTTTCCAGATCCATTATCTGTGTGTTATATGGAGATTTATTTACTTTCAGCAGCAAAGTTGATCTTGTTTACTTCAGTAAGTGCTTGCTTTAGATGTTTTCTGAAAGGGATAAGGAGGAAAAAAGCTGCTTTTTGAAATAAATATTATATTCTGGCTGCTGCTAGCCTTCATTACCCACTTTTTTATAAACTGGAGTTTGCTGGCTTTTCGTGTGCCTCGTTGCAAAGCTTTGTTAAAACACTGCCATGAAAATGAAAGTTTCATACACATTGACATAATTAATGAAGAGGCAGGCAGCATGCTCTACCAATTAACACCACAGGGAAAAGTAAAATTGGCTTCCTTTTTGCGTGTGGTGCCAAAGTGAAGAACTGTAACACACAGCAAATAAATAGAGATCCTTTTAATGAGCTGCAAGATCGAGCTGAATAACTCTGAAAGGATGTTGTGTAAACATTGCCAACTATTTAGAGTGTTAAGAGTAATTGATGAGCTTACTTGAAAGTTTGGAGGGTTTTTTTTTGGGGGGGGTTGGGGGTAGGGAAAGACTGTCAAAGAATGGAAATGCTGCTTGTTAATAAATAAATTGTATTTTCATTGCAGTCATTAGGCATGTTAAAAAATGTAACAAGCACTTTAGAACAAATATGGGAGAAAAGAAGCAGTTTGCTGCTTGTTACTTGACCAAGTTTGTCAGGACTCATTTTTTCAGCTGAGTATTTCTGTGCTTCATATTTACTCCTAATGAAAACTCGACTCATTTTTCTCTGATGCTGATTCCAAGTACCACAACTGTCTGGCAAGACAAGGCATCACTCAACCTTGACTTTTTCCACTTATCCCAAAGTCCTGATAATAACAATAGCAGGGAAGTAAACAGGTGAAATTTTTCTTTGCTTTACATGAAGCATTCTGTTTACCTTGAGACGTAGGTGTGGAAAATTCAGAGCAGTCAAGGCTCAGTTTTTTGGTTTTTTTTCTTTAAAAGATTCTTTCTTCAAGCAGAATTATCCTAAAAGCCTTCTAAATAAGACTGAGTTTTTGGAGAATACAAAACTCCAAACCTGTGAAGGTTTATAGGTTAAAAGAATTAAAGGGCATTAGGAATTAGAAAGCCAGCATCATTTAGATCAAAGTATCTGTAATACCAGAAATGCAATTTTGACTGTTCAGTGGCACCAGCTAGCTTAGAATGTCTTTCTCTGAGAAAATAATACATCCTCTTCACTTTCTATTCATTCTAAATGATTTAAATTTTGACAAAAATCAATTTTTAGTATTTTATTTCAGCCCAGCTATTGCATGAGGTTAAATCCAGCACATCATTGCACATTGTATGCAAGAAAATCACCAAGGTTTATCTATGAGCCTCTGCACCTCAGCATCTTAAATAAATCTTAAAATATGTCAGAATTGTAATTAAGGAAGCAAAATGTGGTAAAGCTAAAAGTAATAATTAGAAGTCGATAAAGATGGTGCTAAACTTGCTGAACAATTGACCTTTGTGAAAGCCATGGCTGCTCTCAGTTATCATCACAACAGAAAATTATGTGTCCCTTCACTTGGAATGTTAAAGGTGAGACCAGAAGTATTCAATAACTGTACAACAAAGAATATTAATATGCAGAACCAGCTAGAGACAGTTTATTGTGACTGTGGTGGGGTCCTTTACAGTATGTTCAGAGACATATATTGCTGAGTAGTTATTTAATCAATATTTTATTTAATCAATATTTTCTCTTTTTTTATCTTTTTACTACCTCCCCTCTGCATCTCCTCTTTTGTTTTTCTCTTCAGCCTCTCCCACACCCACCTCTAGTCTCTCTTGTGTATTTTTCTTACACATCTTTATATTGCCTAACCTTTTCCTAACCTAGATTTTGTCCTTCACAATGCTTGACGGGCTCTGTTCTGTCCTCACTGCTGGGCCAAGTGTCTGCTGTGGTGGTGTTCAGGAGTGCCTGGCTGTTCCCAGCTGATCTGATGGCTGTCATCCTCTCCTCCCAGCCAGCTGGCTCTGCCTCTGCCCTGGCTCTTGCCACCACCAAGGAGCACAACCGTGTCTCTTCTGTCCCAGCTTCCTCCCTTTTGACACCATGTGCTTTTTTCTGCCACCCTTTGTGGCCCAAGTGCCTTCTGCTGCAGCCCAAGAAGAACTTGCAGAAGATCTGTGATCCAGAAGGACAAAGCTGAGCTCCAGCAGGGAAGATGATGCACTGGGAGACAGAGAGAGAGAGAAAGGACAAATTCCTCCAGAAGGATTTATAAGAAGAAACTGCATTACATCTGACTTGTGTGAGGATTCCACGTGTAATTGTGTCTTCTCTAATTGACTTGTGCTTCAGAAAAACATTCATTTTCATCAGTGTTTCAATTCTCCAAGATTCTAAAGAGGTGAAATAGCACTTAAAGGTTGTGGTTTGACCCCTGCCAGCAACTGAGAACCACAGAGCTGCTCATGGAGTGCCCCCACTGCTGCCTGCCCTGGGAGGGAGGAGAATCTCTAAAAAAAACCCTAAAGCTCTGAGATAACGACACTTAACAGGTAAAGCAAAACAAGGAAATCATTCCCAGTGCCCATGGCAGGCAGGTATTGATCACCCAGGCCAGCTGGACTCCATCATGTGGGACAGGGGCCTGGCAGGACAAGGAGCATCACCCAAACATTCCCTCCTTCTCCAGCTTCAGATGCTGAGTGTGGTGTGGGATATTCTGGAATATCCCCTGGGTCAGCTGTCCTGGCTCTGTCCACTCCCCTGAGCACTCCCAGCCCCAGCAGAAGCAGCCCTGGTTCTGTGTCAGCTCTGCTCAGCACTGACAAAAACTTCTCAGAGGTTCCTTGTGTTTGCAGCACAACTCCAAACCACAGCTCCGTACTATTTACTGTGCAGAAAATTAACTCTCTCCCAGCCCAAACCAGCAAACTAAATTAAAGAGTTTGTCTTCAGGTTGTACAAAGTTCCTTTATTGGATCTGGCCAAGGATAAATTATAATTAATAACTTGTTAACAGTTATCGAGAAAACATAAAGTGCAATGGATGTATTAAAGACTGATGGCCATCATTTCTGGGATAGAAAACTGGAATGGTGTGGAGATCTTGAGTGCTGAAATCCTTCTTGCATTCATGTTTTGTACAGCAAGCCTATTTCTGACCACACAGATGTCCAATGGCTAGAAAGCAGAAGGTGAGAAGTACAAAATATCTTCTATTGGTTGAGATCTTAAATAGATTAGGGTTCTTGAGCTTGGAATGATGACAGATAAGTGAAAAGAGAGGCCTAGACATTCATCAGTGCTTCAAAAAAATTCAATGTTTTGCTGTACAAGAATCAGCACTCATTGCTATTGTCAGCCAGCAAGTTCAATATTAGCATAGCAATGGGCTTTCTTCACATGGAGCAGGATTGTGGTGCTTAGAATTTCTCTGGAATCCAGCAGGATGGAGCCAGGAGCTGTGGAGAAGCTCTGGCTCAGGAGGCTCAGCAGTCACTGGCTGCAGGGTTATATTTTGCAGACCAGGGCCATGCTCACATGGCATTTCTTCTGTTCCTTCCCTAAATGTTTGCCCCTGTGATTCTGGACTAGATCAGCCTTTTCTCTTGGCCAGTGTGGCAATTCTTATGC
The DNA here is from genome assembly GCF_051311805.1 of Agelaius phoeniceus. NCBI lineage: Eukaryota > Metazoa > Chordata > Aves > Passeriformes > Icteridae > Agelaius > Agelaius phoeniceus. The sequence continues at coordinate 12,427,387 of NC_135280.1, read as the reverse complement.
ATTAAAAAATATGTATGAACTGGATGTTGTTGCTACAAAACTGTCGTAATCAATAAGGGCTAATTAAACAAATTTAATGTTCAGAATCCAATGAAAGAACAGTTTGGTATGATTTACATTTGTGTGCCTTGAATTCAGTTTATTCAAGTAAATATGAGGCGCTTAAGGTGGACAGGTTAGAGCTTATTAATTACCTTGCTGTGTACATATAAGCAATATACGTGCCAGCTCCAATCTCTAATAAATCCATCAGCTCTGGGGGTTTTCCTGTTCATTCCCAGTGAGTGTGAGTGCATGTGACAGGCCATGGTTCTGTCAGAACGAATTGTCCCCCTTGGAGAGCTGGCAGCACAGGGAAGTGACAACTTAATGGAAGCTAAAGCACTCTAATGGCAGTGCCTGGTGCAAGGCAGGGGAAGTCATCCCCAGCGTTTGCCCCGGCTCTTGGAAATGTCTCTTTGCATTTCTGCTAATGTGCAGGATCCTGGAGCTTTGCTGGAGCCACATTTGCAGGTATTATTCCATGAAAGGCCATTCAGTCAAGCACTCGTTTGTGGATAGACTGGGCTCCAGCAGGGTCAGCCCCTCTGACACCGTCACCTTCTCCATGTGCTCCGAGTCCTGCAGCATCACTCACTCCAAACCCCTCCTCTGGGAGCCACAGAAACCCATTTCCAGCCCCTAACACCAATGGAAGTACAAACATTTTATCCATTACATAGCTCTTTTTATTTAGTTGTGAATGGAATACGTGCTTAATCAAAAGGATGTAAAGATAATGCACTTTAAGTATATTTGTTTATAGGTGAAGAATATAGAGATTAATTTTCCTGCCTTTTATTGGTGTTATGAACAAAAGGTTGTGTTGAGCCAATGGATAAAATTATTGTACTGAGATTATTACACGTTGTTTTAATATCTTTTTAGATTACGTTGGTGTATGTGAACATATTTATTTATAAATAAATAAAACCTCAGTAATTTGCATACATTTGTGGACTGTCTTATAAGTGCCCAGTGATTACATTTAAATATTTTCATTTTAATTACATTTTAATATTTTAATAACTTTTATAAATTAAGCTGTGGATATTCAGTCTAGATTATTGCATTTTTATTAGGTTTACATGCAAATAATTACTTTGTTCCTGGTTTTCTTGGTGTGATGGTGCTTTTGGACAAAACCAGAATAGCAATCACTTTCAGTAGAATAGTATTCCTTCATCTTTTAATAAAAAGCATGTATGCTTTTCAGGTTGTAATTAGCCAGGTAGATTAAAAAATTAAAAAATATGCCTAATAATAGAATTTCTAAGATTTACTGAACTTAATCAGTACTATACAATTTATCCAAGTTCATACAGAGCAGGCGAGGGCAGACCCAAGAGGACTTCAGAACTGAAAAAGAGAAAGCCAAGTGACTGTTCTAAATTAAAAATAACCAAACAAAAGCATTTCTGTGTGGTTATTTCTATGATTATTTGCCTTGTAGTTGAGACTTTGGTGTTGTTTAGCATGTAGCAATTGTTGTGAAGGAAAGGTGAATGATCTAAACAGGCTCTGTTGTTAATGTTGTTCTTGCCATGGATCTGCTTCCTCCTTCCCCTCTCTTCAGCCATTCTGGGAGTCACAGGAAACTCCAAACTGCCCAGTGAACCTTTCGGGGTTCTCTGGGATTTCTGCCTTCCCCCTACCCTGTGACAAACATTGCCAGTAGAAGCAATTTGCTCACCTGGATCTGGAACAGCCATTGCTGCCTTGCTTGGTGTCTGCTCCACTCAGGAGCTTTGCTGCTCTTAGGGATTTTCCTAAAGCTATGGTCTGTGCAAGCTATCGAGCAGATAGTTTATAGCAACTGATATTAACACATTTTTGCTATAAAATGGTTTTCATAATGGCTCATTCTTGCATATTTTCTCATGGAGCAAGTCCCACTTCAAGTTTCAATTAAAACTTCAATTAAAACTCCTCAGTACATTCAGGCCCTGTGGGGTTTCTGTTATATAATACTTTCCTTTTCAGTTCCCTAACAGAACTGTTCTCTCAGAAATTGTTTCCTTAACACACAGAATCAATATGAACTCACACAATCTTTGCTTCACTCAAATTGGGATTTTCCTCAGGTAAGAATTTGATTTCCCACTGTGAAAGATGTCTCCCCTCTTTTACAGGGTGCCCCAAGCTTCTTTAAGAGCCAGAGCAGAGCTTCCAAATTGTTTTGTCACTTTGATTTTGCAGTTGCTTGAAATATTCAGTTAACTCCTTTTAATCTCTTATTTTGAATGATTTTGTGTTATTAGAGAAAATACAGACTGATTATCATTTTCTTGTCCCCTAGACTTAATTGTGGATTTACAGAATTATCTATATATATTTCTTTGTATATGTGCATATATGTTTTCTTTCCTTCTTAGGCTAATGAAAAATTCCCTGCACTGGTGAGCTTTATGTTGTCAGCTGAAGATTAATTCTTGCTTTTTAACAATATTTTATTTTAATTTCTTTTAACTGACTGAAGGTAATAAACAAGGATCTTCACTATTGAACTTTCCTGCAAGCCACTGATTGATGCAAGGGATTTTTTCCCTTCATGCAGGTATACATGTGTGTATGTACAGGTATGTATATACAGACATGTATATGCAAATTATTGATATTCTGTGAAACAGTGCCAAGTTCACATGCACAGAAAAAATGGAAATATTTGTCTGCATGAGGTGATTCAAGTGAGAGTGGGATTTTTCTGCTCACACAGGCCTCTGTTGCCCCACCTTTAAAAAGTAGCTTGCTTTCAATTTATGCAGAACAAATACCGTGCCTCATGCAGAAAGGACATTGGCACATGCAGGGGACATTTTTTAATTTGGGCAAAGTGTATAATATATCATACATGTTTGCTAAGTTGTAAGAATTTAAGATCACTTTCTTCAAGAAAAATCTGGACTCTGGAATGGTATCAAGTTTTGTTGGAACTGAGACAAAAGTGAAGTGTGCACAATAATTATTTAGTTCATCTCTGGGCTGCTTTTTAGGTGTTGTGAAGGAAAAAAGCAAGAGGAAATATAATTGCAGTCAGAGGTCAATGTAAAGAAGTCCAGGTAAATCAAAACTATTCTACACTGTAAATAATTTACTCTTCTCCCTTTGCCTTGTCCTTTCCCACCCCTGTGGTATTTTCTGTGGCCCCTGTCGAAGGGAGGAAATGATGAATCTGACTCCATGTTCTTAGAAGGCTAATTTATTATTTTATGATCTATATTGTATTAAGGAATGCTTTACTAAAACTATTCTAAAGAATAGAGAGAGGATACAGACAGAAGGCTAACAGATATTAATGAAAAACTCGTGACTCCTCCCAGAGTCCCAACACAGCCTGACCCTGCTTGGCCATTAAGTAAAAACAACTCACATTGGATAAACAATCTCCAGCCACATCCCAAAGCAGCAGAACACAGGAGAAGCAAATCAGATAATATTGTTTTCCTTTTTCTCTGAGCCTTCTCAGGACAAGAATCCTGGGCAAAGAGATTTTTCAGTAAACATGATGGTGACACTCCCCTACTCTTTGTTTGCCCCCCTGACCTTTTCACACCCTCCTGGCTTCTCTGTAGTGTTGCTAACCTGAGGTACCCCCATGTAGTTAAACACATATAAATGCTCCAGCTGGGAAAATCCAGTGGAGGTTTGCAGTGTTTTACAGCCTTCTTCTTGCCTCCAAAGTTCTGAGAGGCAGCTAAACCCCCTGGGATCTCCTGGTGGGATTCTGCAGGGTGTGCAGGGATTGCTGTCCCAGGCCCAGGTGAGCAGGGACCCTCCAGGGTCACAGATCTGCCTCCTTCTGTTTACATGCAGCAAATTTGGAATTTACACAGAAAACTAATGGGGTCTCTGGTGTCTCACAGATTTCCTTGGCTTTATCTGCTCTGGATAATTAATGTAACCAAGTGAGTGGATGAGCTCTCTTCTGTAGGAGTCAATAGGCAAGGATGTTTGGAAAATGAATGAACTGCTAAGATTAATTGCAAGGCTGAACAGCCTGGTGAGGGATTCAGAAGGAAGTGCCAATGCCTTTATATCCAAAAGATTTCTTTATTAAAAGTTGTTCAAAATCTCAATAACATTAGATATCAGATTGGACTGAAGATAATGCTTTACTGTTGCTGTCCTAGTCTTAGAGTTTGCAAACTATTAATTGCTGTTAGAGATAAATTCATATGAATATTGATCTCAATCAGCTCTGGATTTTTAGTATTCTTCATAATGATAGCCAATTCTAATAATAATTTAAAAAATGCATTTTCTAAAATGTACAGTGGTTGAGTAGTCAGCAGAAAGATTTAAATCAAAGTTTTGTGTGAACTGCTTTATGGGAAAAAAAACCCAAAAAACAAAGATCAGATGGTAACAGGACTCAGTTAGGGAATTCTGGGTTTGCTTTGCATTTCTTTAGTCATTTTAGAGATAATTTGTCTTTCGAGTTGAGATTTCTTTTTCTGTTCATTTTATCAAAGTGCTGCTTACCTCTAGTTTACCAGTATTTATAAATAGATTTCCTGAAGGGAAAATATGTGGTGGGATTTTTTGGGGGGTAAATGTTAGGAATATTTTGAACCTATTGGTTAATTCTGTCTGCAGCCCTCTGTTGTTGTTTTGACTGCCACTCATGTAACACCTGACAGTGTGGATCTAAAATGTGCAGCCAGGCTTGGGAATGGCAGATAGGAACAAGGAGGAAAACCCTGAGTACTCAAAGGAAGGAACTTGTCAGCAGGTACTGTGTTCAAGTTCAGACAGAGGCTTTTTTTCTTTTTTTTCCTCAACCATTTTAGCATGAAATCAATGGGGAATGCATAATTTTGTAGATGTGTCTGAGATTGCACAGCAAATGGTCACCAATGAGACTCTCAGCTGCCACACAATCTGGCACAGCTCCTTTCTGCTCCAGAGCTCCCAGTTGCATTCAGCCCACTGTCGATGTGATGCCTCTTTTTGGCTCCTTGCCCATCTGTTTTAGTAATTACTGTCATATAAACTGATATTTCTGGACTAGAAACCATGTTGTTGTGAGATAAGCCCGTTGGAGTTACCTTTTGTGACGTGTTCAAGCAGCTCACTGACTTTCTACTTTGAACTGTAAAATTTGCATCAACATTTCCAGCAATACATAGAGAATGATACTATGTTTTTTTTTTTTTTAACGCAAGTATTTAGAATAAAATAGAATCAGATTTTGATACTGCTTCCTTTTTATCATGGTTATGGTACTTTCACACTTTTAGATTTTTCTTTTTTTTTTTTTTTTGGGGGGATCACAATAAAAACCAGTGTCCTTGAATAAAGTATTTGTGTTAATAGGTTTTGGCAGACATAAATTTTAAAGTGTAAAATATACAAAGAGGTGGTTTGCCCTATCCAAATCATCCATTAGCACAACAGGACCATCCAAAATGACATCATCACATACACCAGCTAAAGCACAAAGACTTCAGGAGGGTGAAGAGCAGCTTTACTCTGACAGAAATTGAGCAGAATCAAAGGTGAGTCAAAAGAAAGGCTCAGACAACATCCTATCATGGACTTAACCCATTAACAGCCCCAGGGGCAAGAGCAGAGCAGCCAACACAAATATCAGTGGTGTGTGCCAAGGAGCCAGATGCCATCACTGCAGAATCCCTGCCTCAGCTTGGCATCTGTGCCTCCAGCCTGCCAGCCCCACAGGGAGGAGAAGCTGGGCAGGCAGCGCTGCCTGGGGCTGCACACAAAGTGCTGCTCTCTCTTCCCTTTGCCTTTCTCCATTGCTGGGTTCTTGGCTGCCTTTGGGAAAGTTTGTCATGAGAGAGGAGAGGGAACTTGGGCATTTCCATACACACTTAAATATTATATATTTATTATTTGTTATTATTTATTAATATACCTATTATTTAAATATTATTTATTATATATACCTATATATATATACACACCTATATATATATATATACACACACACCTATATATATATATATATATATATATATATACACACACCTATATATATTCTTTGCCTTATAGTTGAGACTTTGGTGTTGTTTAGCATGTGACAATTATTGTGAAGGAAAGGTGAATGATCTAAACAGCCTCTGTTGTTAATGTTGTTCTTGCCATGGATCTGCTATACACACACATGTACGTATAGATAGAGAGATATGGATGCATGCATGTTTATATGAAAATGTTTATGTATGTGCATTTGGGCATACTGGACCAGAAAAAGGGAGAGATCAAGGAAGGAAGCAAAAGAAACCAGAGTGAAGTAAAACCAGAACAGCACACAATAAAACTCTGAAAATAAGTATTTACTTTCCATACATGCTAAAGTAAAGTAAAGTTTAGCATTTTTGGTTTTTTTTAACTAGTGCAACTTCAATAATTTGTCTGACTTTTCACAAGTCATATCTGCTCAGTAGCCAAATTCTTGATGTGTTCCCTTTGCAATGACATTCCACACAGGCAGGTTCAAAGCATTTGGCAAGTTTAAATTTTAGGATTTAAACCAAAATCTTTTAGGTGATTATTGATATCATTCTGTCACAGCTGAATAATATACCTACATATACATGCAAATATTGATTGATCACTTCTTTTTAAACTTAGTATCCCTATTTTAATAGGAATAATTTCTAGCCACGCAATCAGTATTCAGGTTCTCACAGTGAGCCTAACCAATCTAAAGCATCAGAAAGAGGGTCTGCAATAGTTTGAGTGGCTCCAGTGATGGTGGGGCCACTGGAAACTGCAAACCAAGGAACTGGGAGCCTTTCTGGTTAGCCAGAAATTAGCTTTCCATGCATTAAAGGTGTGTTATCAAATGCAAATAGCTGCAGGTGTGTGGGTTGGGTAGGGGGTTAAATGCTGTGACACTGGAAAACTTTAATTTCTTCTGTTTTCAAGACTGAATATTCAGTGATGTGGATAAATCTGTGTGAAATCTTGTGAACAGGCAAATTTTTTTTGTTTTTAAGTGAAAGTAGCACAGTAGTAAATATGAAATAAAAGTGCTAATTAATTCAGGGAAAACTCTTTAAATATATATTGATCAGAGAGAGACATTCGAGGTGAGCTGTAGATTTACAATGTTACATTCCAAAGCTCAGAAAAAGCTCACAGAATATCATGTTTATGATTCAGCTGTCAAACATGGCTGGAAAGGCCCAATTTGGGGCAGACAATAAAGGGTTTTGATGAACACACATTATTCTGCTACCCCATGGACAGAGCAAGGCTTCTTTTTTGTGTGATAGTGCTGAATTCTGAAATGAAACACAGTGGGAAGGAGGAGGTTGAAAAGACTTCAGAAGTGAGCATCTGTCTTGGAACTAAAGGATTTTTCCCCCTTTAAGTTTCAGTTTCCTATGTTTGTCATGCATTCAGTACATGCTAAAGCTGTTCAAAGGATACCACTGTCACAGCATGAGGAATTATGAGTAAGAGCAAAGTTGTGTCTGGAGTTGGTCTGGACAAAAGAGGATTTTTGCTCTCTGAGTTCTTATTAAAACCTTCAAGACCATTTTTTTTTGGCTCAGTAATAGTTGCTGAGAAATAGCAATATTTAATCATAAATATAATTTAGTTTTTAGCAGCAGCTAAAAACAAAATTATATTTAGTTTTACAATTTTTAATAAATTATAAATATTTTGACAGGAGGATAGAGTCGGCATTGTGCAATTTAAGGTTTTGCTGTCATAAGAGATCCATATGCATAGATCTTTATAGTTATTTCAGAGTTAAATCTTCAGCTGCTTTATCCTAGAATAAAGTCCTTATCACTGGGTTTTGAATTTCCAAGTGTGTCATGACTAAAACATTTTAGCTTGGCAGTGTTACCTTTTTGAATTGGAGTTCATTCATTCTTTCTTCATTCGCCTCCTTATTATAGATGGTCTAAATTTTTTCACTTCACTTTTTTACACTTTAGTGCTTCACAGACTTCACTCCCTAAACCTTACCACATAAACTCTGAAGGGTTTTTTCCCTTTTATTTTTTCTTTCATATATATTTTTAATTAACTTGTAACATAGGCAGTTGAAGGTTCTGATTATCAGAGGGAGGAGCTGTAGGTGAACTTTGAAAGATTTAAGAGCAATATACCACAGAGGCTTGAATAATTTGATATTTGGATGTGGATGAAGGGTAAGTGGCTGATTATTCCAGAGAAGAGTTAGAAGTAGAAGAATTGGGGTTTTGGTGTTATGGAATTACAGAATGGCACAGGCTGGAGGGGCCCTCTGGATGTTGCTGCATCCATCCACTGCACAAAGCAGGATCAGCTGCACAGGGAGCAGGTTTGGGGCATGCCCATGAGCTCACAACCACTATGGGAACACTGTTCCACTGTGGGCAGGTTCTCCTCCCAGGAAACAAGTTCTCTGCTGTTTAAATAGGGTGTAATGGGAGTCAGTCTGTGCCCATTGCCCCTGCTAATTTATCTGGCTGCATCCTCTTTGCACCCTCCCTTGAGGAGTTGATGTGCATTTCTGGGACCCCTCGAGCCTTTCCTCCTCTGCTGAGCAGCCCCAGCTGCCTCAGGCTCTGCTGGATGATCCCCCCCTCCCTGATCCCTGCCCTGTGCTGTGCTGCCCTGCCTGCACCCTGTCCGTCTGTCCATCTGTCCATCTGCTCACCCTGGGCAGCACAAACTCCCACCACTGCTGCTGGCTGGGGGGGAAGGATCCCATCCCTGGGGTTCTGCTCCCCAGAGCCTCCTGACACCTCCCAGGCTGCTGCACCTGGGCTTTGCTGTGAATTTGCTGTTCATTGTTATCCCGTGTTCACTCCTCCTCCTGCTCTTCCATGTCCTTTTCCTTAGAGCTCCTTTCCAGGCACTTGTTCCCTGGACAATATTTTCATCCTCCTCCTCACCAGACTGCCTCTCTTGGAGTGCATTTTCAGTAGTACTCGTTTTTGGGTTTGTATTGCTTTGAGTAATGGTTAAAGTCTGATTTTAAGGGTTTCTTTGCTTCTCCCAAGCCCTTGGGAATTTATCACTCCCAGAATGCTCCTGTATTCTGTGAGTAATAAATCTTCCTGGTGTTTTGTGATTTGCAGTTCATAGGACAAATCATTCAAACATCTTATTACTGTTTCATTAAACCCCTTTTTATATGCTGTATCACAAAGATATTTTGAATTCTAATAGACATTGGTGCTTTATAGCATTCATGCTTTATAATATTCATGCTGTTTAAATGTTTTGCCTTCCCTTCTGCTTTTCATTTCTCTCTTATCTGAGAGATACAATATCCTACAATTTTTTATTTCTGATTATTTGGAAATCAACACATAATTCATATGGCTCAATTGCTGTCATTGATATACTCAAATTACAGTTATGGCTGTTAAAGAAAATTATTAAGAACTCAATGCCTTGAATTTCAGTGACAGCCTGCTGCCTTATCATCCTTTTGAAACCCCAGTACAAAAACTTTAGCTGATGATCTTTTAATTGTACATGTGAATGAGTTGGAGGAAGGATGAACCGAGCAGGGGCAAAGCTTCTGAGTAATCAAAGAAGTTTTAATGTACTTTAAACTGGCGAAAATGTTAGTGGTCTTTTTTTGGAATGTGCAGTGCTCTATTTCTGTGGCTGTGGGTTGGAAACAGATTGGATGTCAGACTGATTGTCAGCATTTGTGTTCACGGCTTTGACGTGTGGGTGGTTTCTCCAGTAAAGAATTCTGCATTTATTGTAAAAACTAGTAAGGTAATTTTCCTATAGCTGGCTAGTAATGAAAATACATAAGGTGCAATTAATGTATAGCAAGGATTGGAAAATTTACCTTCTGTTTCAAAGGGAAACAAACTCCTGAAACATAATTCACTATGAGAATATTTGAACCAACAGACTGAACATAAAATCTTTGATGTGTCCTGAAAGGATTTGATAGGATAAGTTTAAAGTAGCTTCAGATTTTGTCTTTCCTCTCTGTTGCTTCTATCACAATAAAGATTAATTACTGTATGCTTGAATAATCATCTACTGAATCAAAATATGTGCATTTTTACACCTATTACGAGATGGTGGTGTATAATCTTTGCTGGGTTTATACTTTATCTTTTTGATCTACCCTGTCATCACACTTTGGGATAGGAGTTAATTCAGTTCTGTGTTCTGGCTCACTGGAACATCGTGAGCATGTCATTTCCCACTTCTCAAAGAGAGGAATTCTCAAAGTCTTTTTTGGGTCAGAAGATTGAGAGTTCTGTTTGAGGAGTTCTGTGAAATCTGCTCCAAAGAAAGCAGTCTGGTTTTCCTGGCCAGCCTTGGGGTTGTGTTATTCCCTCTGTACTTACTGCTCCATCCTTGCTCATCAAAACCCTTTTCACATGATCAGGACAACAGCTTGTGCAATTCCTGAAAGTCCAGCCCAGAGGAGACAGCAGCAAACCCCATTCCCCTGTGCCTTGGTGCCAGAAAATCCCTGAGACCACACAGAAACAGGCACAGCTGAATAATTTAATTTCTTCTCTATGTTGGATCAATCTTGGTTATGCAAATCTTACAACATAATTTATATTTGTGTGCCTACAAATATGCTTTAAATCAGAGCTGCTTTCCAGGTAGATGTTTAGTTGATGACAGGCTTTTTTTTGTTTGTTTGTTTTGCTTTAACAGAACATGAAATCCTATTTAACTGTAGGTTTCTACTACATCAACAAATGTGGCTATAAGGCAAAGGTTTGCTAAATTGGTACAGAGACCACCATGAAAGGAGAAAGATTTGAGCTGGAGCTGCTGATGCTCTGACATTTTGATGGCTTTGCATGTTTAGCTGCTCTGAAGCAAATTAAAAAGGTTACTATGCAAAAGGTTTGATGGCTGTACTCAGAACAGTTGGCAGAAGGAGAGAGCAACAGTTAGGGACAAGTGGAAAATTTCAAGCTGAATAAATATAAAAAATGTTTCTGCCTTGGTAGATGCAGTAAAGCCTAGCAGCAGCATTTTTGGGCTGATGTGTAAAAAATCCCAATCACAGGAAATCCAGAAGGAGCAGCATTGCCCTGATCAAGGAGATAAGCTGGGTGAAGCCTGTGTTTTAAAAGTTAAATTAAAAACCAAATTTTGGTGATGATAGAAAAATCTAATTATTGTTGGTGAGCATTTAATTTATTATGTTCATTTCTAATGAAATATGTAATTTTACATATTTACTTTCATGGTGAATGTTTATATAGTTCTGTAAAGGAAGAGCACTGAAAAAAAGAATCTTTGAAAAGACAATTTATGTCTTACATGTGAAATGTGAAATAACTTCCTCTACTGCTGGCTGCTGTATAACATGGTTAATTCAGATCAACATTAAAGGTGTGTAAACACATTTTTGCCTAAATAGTACAAAACTGAGGGGTTTTTCTGCTATGTTTCTTTGGCTCGTGCTTTTGTTTAGTTTGATGATCTAGGGGGGATAAGTTCTCTCAGCCATATCCAGCTCTGCATGAATTGAGATTGTTCATCAGATAATAGATAACAAAACAAATGTACCAAACAGTATAAAGCTGAAATGACAAAAAATGCAGTTGAAATTGAAAGAAATATAGAGACAGGACAAAATATGAAATAATAAATCCTGCATGAAAGCATCTAAATACTTAATATTACTTGTGTAAAGCTTTTGTTTTGCTATGAAAAACCTGAAATATAATAGCTCTTTGGTCTGTCTAGAATATAAATAATGTGATGACAGCATCATTCTGAAGTTCATGCATGTTTTTAAAGTGATTTAATGTTCTCCTATAGTTCTCAATTTTATCCAGATGCCTTATTCAGTCACACCAAAAGCACATTACTGAACATTTTATTTATCATTCTGTGAAGCTTAATTCACTTGCAAGTCAGAACTGCAGTTTTCAGCTGAGCTGCATTTCACACCTGTTTGGAGAAAGAAAAAGATTGAGGTGATTTTGTGGTTCAGTCTGAGATTTCTGAGGATGCTTTTCTCATCAGACTCAACAGAGTAGCAGGCTTCTGCCACAAACCCTGCATGCTACGTGCAATTCATGATTAATTTTTCCTTTTTCAACTAGATTTTAGTATACTCACTTCTCTGATCTATAGATTTCAAGAGAATCTGCTCCTAAATTTTATTCATCTAAGCAAAATCTGAAAATTACCTCCAAATTTCTAATGGCTCTGTAAGTTTTGTGTTTAAGAGCAATTATCTTCGATTTGCAGAATTTTTTCTCTTTACATTCATTGAGATGAAGGATTCTTTCAGGAATTCAGTAGGTGGGACACTTAGATGACATAGTGAGTGTGTGGGTACTGGCTTGTGAAGAATTCTCCCACTTTCTAATCAGTTCTGGCTTGGAATGCTTTCTTAGAGGTAATTATCCCCAGTAAATCCAGTCAAGGTCCTGCTTGAATAATTAAAATATTTTCCTCTCAATTATTTGTTTGAAATAGGATGTTTGTGTTTTTTTTCATAATTCCAAAGAATTATGACAAATCACAGGGTTAATTTTTGAAAATACAAGGGGCCCACATTTCAGTGGAAGCAGAAATGACCCTTTAGTGTATTTTCTGGTGTTGTAAATCCTTCTAGTGCTTGAAGATGAAAACAAGCAGTAAGATTACATATTTAATTGAAGGCTATCCCATTTTTGAGATCACCTGGACCTGGAGATAATTGCCATTTTTTTCCTTACGATTCCCTTGCAGAATGATCAGAAGCTGTCATTGGCAAACAAATCTTTTTCTCTCCAGCGCCTCTGACTGCAGGTATCAATAGCAAATAGCAGCTGTTCACAGCAGAAGCCTCAATGGTGTGATCAGCACCGAGGGAGTTGTGGAGCTGAGCTGTGCCCAGGTGCCCCTCCCGTGGTGCTGGGCCCAAGGGGACTCACCTGCTGCTCCACCTCCTTTATCCTACAAAGAGTATTCTTGCAATTCTTTGGCAAAGAGCCGCTTAAAAACAAGTTTTAAGCAAGTTATAAATGATGGGTTTTGCCCTCTCTTCAGCTCCTTGTGTCCCTCCAGTTTCACAGTAAATTAGGCAGCTTGAAAAACATGATTTCCATGTGCAATTAATGTGAGATTGTAGCTCATCTCACTGTTTTCCCTCTCACAATCATTACCAAGGGTTAGAAGGCCCAGCTTTTCATAACATGCTGCAGAAATCAATATTTCACAGCTTACTTTTGGAAAGAAACTATCATTTTGTTTTGTCAGAATTCACATTTCTGGTGAAGGCAACGTGGCTTGCTTCACACAGCTGCCATTTGGAATGTTTTTCCTACTTCTTAAATATTAATATCAAATCAAATCCATGTATCCTGCTCCTATATTGTTTGTCTGAATGTCATTTATACTCGATAATTTTTTTTAAGATTTTGACACTTTATTAGTAAGAATCTACGAATGGAAGATGACCATTTGGAATTTGCTGTACAAAATCAACTCAAGTTGCAAGCACTGATATGGAATTCAGCTTGAATTTTTCATCTGTTTTTTTTTCTTCAGTCTCTTTGTATGTCAAGGGAAAAAATGCTGTAGCCTGTTCTGAAACTGTGCCACATGCACATAAAAATATATCATAATTGGCATAACTGCAATTTAGTTGTAAGGATAAAATTCCTATGAGGAATCTACATATCATATTAGCCAAGCAGTGTCCATCCTGCAGTATATTATTGTGGTAACAGGACAGCTGGGTTTGAAATGGAATCCAAAGGTCAGAGTTGGCAGCAGAATGGGAATTAGGTCATCACATTTTCCTGCCTGCCACTGACCTCATCCCTCTCCAGTCCCCACTACAACTGCGGGTGCTGTAGCAAGTGTGGAAACCCTGCTCAAATTTGTTTGTGCTACTTAATTTTTTAAACTTCCAGTGAAGGTTTGCAGTGTGCACATCAGCTTTTCTTTTTGTGGGGGTGGCACTAAACCAATCAAGCATTTGATTGCTTGGGATCAGTAAATTTGTTGCATTAAATAGATCTGTAATTTTCATTTTTCAGATAGTGTCTCTCGGTTACTTAAATTATATTAGCAAATACTGCATTTACAATAACAACAGATAAAGACAATAATAAATTAAAATGCTCATCCCCCACAAAAACATATTATTCCCTGAACTGCACTTCCTCACTGCCAGTAGAAAACCTGTGTTTGTAAACTTGCTTTCAGAAAGTCACATTTAACAACATTCAGAAAGTCTTCAACGTTCACAAGACTTCAGAAAGTCATTATTTAACAACAAAGCTACACATAAATTAGATGTACGGTTGAGGACTTGAGCACTTGAATTTTTCTTGTTCTGAAATACAGAAATTGCTAAATTTAAACTGCTGTTTTTTTCCAGGCATACGGTGTGGACAGTTATTGGCACATAAATTAAAATTACATGGGCCAGAAGTAAAGCTGGGTTTAGTTTGACCAAGGAGATGCAGAAACCAGCACTCACTCATGGTAGTGGTGGGACACCACAAATGCTGTGTAACGAAGGGAGCACTGGCACACCTGATCCACAGAATCACAGAATCACTGGGTTGGGAGAGACCTTTAAGATCATCAAGTCCACCCCAACCCCTCAACCAAACCCTGGCACCCAGTGCCACATCCAGGCTTTGTTAAACACACCCAGGGATGGGGACTCCACCACCTCCCTGGGCAGCCATTCCAGAACTGTATCACTCTTTCCATAAAAAAAAACCTTTTCTTAATATCCAACCTGAATTTCCCTTGGCACAGCTCGAGGCTGTGTGCTCTGGTTGTGTCAGTGCTGCTGGAGAAAGAGCCCAGCCCCAGCTGAGCACAGGCACCTTTCAGGAGCTGTGAGAGTGATGGGGGCAGCCCTGAGTCTCCTTTTCTCCAGGCTGAGCACCCCCAGCTCCCTCAGGGCTTCCTCACAGGGTTTGTGTTCCCAGCCCCTCTCCAGCCTCGCTGCCCCCTCTGGATGTGCTCAGTGTCCCCAGGTCCTTCCCAAACTGAGGGCCCAGAGCTGGGCACAGCTCTCAGGGTGTGCCCTCAGCAGTGCCGAGCACAGGGGCAGAATGAGCTCCCTGCTCCTGCTGGCCTCACCATTCCTGACCCAGGCCAGGAGCCATTGGCCTTCTTGGCCCCCAGGGCACTCTGCAGGCTCATGGTCAGTCCCTGTCCCTCAGTGCCCCCAGTCCCTTCCTGCCTGGGCACTGTCCAGCCACACCATCCCACACACAGAGCACTGCAGGGCGTTATTGTGGCCAAAATGCAGCACTGGGCACTTGGACTGATTGAACTCCATGCTGGCTCCTCTGACTCTCAAACCCAAGTGAATCCCACACTTGGGCACAGTGAGGTGTGATAAGCACTGACAAGGGAGAGGCATCAGCTCCAGAGCCACAGCTGGACAGGGCTGAGCTGACTTGTTCACTCCATCCCAACAGAGAGGGGTTTGCAACACTTCATTAGGCAGTGTCACGGGTGTGAGATTCATCCTCAAAGTTAAATTGATAAATTTAAACTCTTTAGAATTAAATGCTTGAGTTTAGAGAAGTACAGAGTTTTTTCTGTACTTAAAATGCATGAAAGGCAATGTTCTCAAGAGATTCTAGCAGTGTTTGATAGGTCACCAGGGAAAATGGGATATTTTTCAGGAACCTGACTTTGGCCCTTTCAAGTCAGTCAGAACACCTGCTCAAATTTGACCAACAACAATTAAATAACTCCCAGAAATTAATGGGTTGAAATCTCATGATTTTGCCTCTTCTGAACATCTCTCCCATTCTGGGGCAGATGGGGCTGTGTGTGCAGCAGCAACTGATTGTTCTGCCCCGGGCTCACAATTCCAATGTTTTGTTGGAGCAGGGATGAATGCTGGAGAACAAAAAACAATGAATGAAAAGCAAGGAACCCAATAATTCTTATTCTGAGCTTCAGTCATTCCAGTGTTGTTTTGCCTGTGCATATTCTCAACTGACTGAGGGAGGGTCCAGCTCTCTATGGGAAATGTATGGAATAAAACAGGATGTTTAAATTCTAATTACACAGATAAACTTAGTTCTGCTGTTTTGTAGGCTTTATTACTTAGTTCACAGTCTTAGTAAAGTATGTAATTTACTTTTGTCATTATTGATATATAAAATCATTTAGGGATAGGTCATATGAAAAGAGAAAAAAACTACAAGTTTCTCCAGTAATTAGGACTGTGTACAACTCCATTTTGTGGATCAAATTTTTTGCTTTCAGCTTGCAAGTAACTGAGATCTAGAGCAACCTCAGAACTGAGCCAGTTCTTCTTTCTGTGTAGTATTTTTCAGTAATTTCAAAGTGAATGCTGGGGAAAACCTATTAACTCAGATTTCTGTGCAAAGTATTAGCATTTGCAGATTGTCTATGACTTCAGGGGTATAAGTTTTCTTTATAAGAATATCATTTGCCATTACAGAGGCCATAGGGTGGGTTTTGCTGGATTGTTTTATCTGTTAGTAATACATCTCATAATTCCCTAACTAACAATGATTTTTCTTAAGCACTCTTTAAAAGCATTTCTGTAGAGAACCTGATACTCATCAACAGGATTAAAATGACTGATGAATTATGCAGCAAGGCTGTCTGCTCCTTGACTAAGTATTTTATGGCAATTGAATCACTTTGGCAAGATTTCGGTAAATAAGATTGTTAAAGTTTGCTTGTTTCAAATGTATTTTTTTCCCTATTATTTCAGTCTTGAAAATCATATTGACTTTTCAGCACTAGGTGCTGGAATATTTAAGTAAGAATGAGGAGTACATGAAAGGACACCTTAACTTGAAGTCAAGGGAAATTTTTTGAGGATCAGTGGTGTGTATCAGGTGTAAGTGATTATTCACGACCAGAACTGCCCTTCTTTTAATATTGTTTTATTGTAGAAAATGATAAAACTAGATACAATGATAAACTTACAACGTAGTTTAACTTGAAATGCATCACTAAATCCTTGAGAAAAATGTTCCTGCTGCCTTCTCTGCAGCACTGCAGTGTTCTGTGTTCAGAGCCCAGGACTGCACTCACCGAGTGCTCAGGCTTCCACCAGTTCCATGAGTTTGGCTCAAGGTAAATGGAGGATGAAACAATGCTGCAGAGATTTTACTGATTGTTATTTGTAGTCTAGCTGCTGGTTTAGTTAGGCTGGCATTTGTTTTTCTGCTGTTTTGTCTTATCTCTGGGATCCTGAAGTTGCCCTGTCTGGAGATTACTGGTGAGTCCTTGCATTTCATCTTGCTCCTATTATTCTAGTGAAGACAGTCCCAAGATTTCATATTTTAACTTTTTGTTGATAGGTAAGACTGTAACACCCCAGAAATGTTTCTTATCAGAATTAGGGAATGTAGTTTTAGTACCAATAGTACTGGCTTCAGGGAAAAATTCAAGATCCAGTGGTAAAATTGCATGTACAATGCACTGAGTGTAGCT
This sequence comes from Agelaius phoeniceus, assembly GCF_051311805.1. Lineage (NCBI taxonomy): Eukaryota > Metazoa > Chordata > Aves > Passeriformes > Icteridae > Agelaius > Agelaius phoeniceus. The sequence continues at coordinate 12,409,981 of NC_135280.1, read as the reverse complement.
GATCCAGGGAGCTCTGTGCTGCACCTTAGCAAGGGTTGGGATTGTCTCTGGAGCAGAAGGGATTTATGTGCACAGGAGGGAAGGTCTGTGGCTTTGGGGTTCCCTTCCAGTAAGAGGGAGGCACTGAATGAGATGTGGTGGAACCCTTTGTGTGCAGGTGGGGTGGCTTGTGCTGAGCTCTGCTGGTGGCACCTGCTGGTGGCACCTGCTGGCTGTTGGGTGGCCTGGCTGAAATTCCCAGCTGATCCCAATTAGTGCCTGCAGCAGAGCAATCTCCATCACCACCTGCACCTGTGGTGGGAGGAGCCCTGCTGGGGCACCTGGTGGGTCAGAGCTGATAAAAGGTTTGGGAGAGGTAGAGCTTGCACTCTGCTGAGTTCAGCTGCATGGAACAACAGGTATGGGAGCATTTGCTGTGAATAATTGTGCAATTTTTACCTGGTTTTAAATGTTGACTTTATCTCTGTAATAATGCACAGGACTTGTGTAGAATTGTGGTTTTTATTTATGTGGGTGTTTTATGGATATAGATATATTTTCCTGAACTTTAAGGAAAGTAAGTTACTTTTAAAGTCTTGGCTTTCTATTGTTTTGAACAACCAGTACAAAAACATGGTGCTTGAACCTTCTCTGTTCTGTGTCCCTTAATTTAAATATAGTGTTTGCAACTGAACAGTTTTATCTGTTTGCTGTACTTTTTATGCATTTTTGAGCAGAAATTAAACCTAAGTTTTAGAGATATACTATTTGTATAAACATGTCCAGGCTCTGGCTGAGGAGGAGGGCAATGCTTCCCTTTGTTAGCTTTAACTGCCCTGTTTGGCCTAATATGAGAAATGTTTCTGCTCCTTTTGTGCTCTTGGGCTCTCCATGGAGGAGCCTTTCCCAGAGGAGAAGTTGGGTTTGGGAGGTGAAGCTACAAAATAGGAGGTTGGAGAGTGAAGGGAGGCCCCAATGGGTTTTCTGTGCACAGGATCAGTTGGACACCACTGTGGGAAGGACTGGGAGCCCCAGGACAGGTGTGCAGGGTTTGATTTTGTGTCAGAGTCCATCCAGCCCCATGTGTCCGGGCACTTTATTAACAGGTGTTCTCTGACCTCTCTGATATTCTCTGACTCCAAGAGCTGAGTTTCATGTACCATTCAGGTTTGCAGAAAAGACCATATTCACATAAAAGCAATTCCTTAAAATCCCCTTTTTAGGTCTTTTTTCTTTTTTTTTTTTTTTAAGTGTTGGTGTTATTCTATGTAGTTTTAATAAATAAATAATACTATTTATATTAAAATAAATCATATTGTATGAGAATCATATTGAGAGATGACAAAGCAAGGTATAATTTCCTCACAAAATATAACAGAGAGGATCCAGTCTCAATTTTTATATGGTCAGAATTAAGCCAAAACCAAATGACTTTGCTTTGTGTCTTTAAGATTGATATTTTAATCTGAGAGTCTTTGGAGGCACTCCATAAATAGAAGTCAGAAACTGCAAAACCATGCAGATGCATGAAAAATGAGTTCAATTTGAAGAGTAATTAATTTTCAAATTTCTGTGATAATTTCTTTAATTTGAATACTTGTAGTAATTTTTGTTTAATTATAGTGTTAAAATTTTGATGCTGCTGAATTTTCTCGAAATTATTTTAAATTTCATGAACAAATTCTAAATCTTAAAGGAACAGACAAAACCATAGTCTTAGCTGGAGAACTAGCTTTGGTAATTTAAGGAGAGCAAAGAGGAAGCGTTATTTATGTGCATAAGAACATTTCAAAGAGAATTTTGCTAATTTTTTTCTCCCCTTCAATGTACATGAATATGAATAGGAGAATTTTTGTGAGTATGGAGTGAAAGGGAAAAAGGGGAACTGGTCTCTCTGATGCTTTGTTACTTGGAATTTGAGGCAAAGATTCTGTCTTTTAAAGAACCCCACGAGCAAATCCTTTAAGACTGGCATAAGCACAGTTGGAATAAATAAGCTTTAAGGCTTTCTTTCTGTTTGTGAGGGGTTTTGTGGCTGTCATGGCTGGGAGATTCCTGGAAGTCAGGGGGAAGCTGGCTGGTGTGCAAGTGCTGGTGCTCTCCTGCTCCTGCCCAGGGTGCCCAGCCTGTTTGTGCTGCAAACCACTCAGCTCCACATCCTGTGCATTGCACACAGCACATGCAGGGTGTGCTGAGCTCTGGTTCCTGGAAATCACTCTGCAAGGGAGGGGAAGGTCCCATCCAGGGTGAAATGTTGTTTGGTGCTCGAGTCCAGGAGTCTGGCTGTAGGTTTGTGACACAGAGCACTGAGAGAGGTCTCCAACTAAGGAATTGCAGGTAATCTGTGTGTGATTGTCCTGCAGGAGTAGATTTTAACACTGAGTCTTGGATGGTCTGAATCCTGGAGGATGAGACACTTGAGCTTTGCTGAAATAATGCCAGAAAGCAGCAGAGAGGAGCAGGAGAGTGAATCCAGAGTTTTCAGTGTGAATTTTGTTGCTTTAAGAAAGTTTAGAAAGGAAGGAATTACAGGTAGGAGAGAAGAAGGATGGCCACCACAGCAAGGGAGAGCTGATTAGTGTTGATGAGAGTGGCTTTGAGAAAATATTGTGGATGAATTTTCTCACTCTAGTTAGTAGCTGAGGGAAAAAAAGACTCAGTGGTGTGGAGTGTGACACCTTATCAATTGAAGTAGGAAAAGATGAAAAAAAAAAAGACCAATTAGAGTGTGAAGAGAGGAGGAGGGAGCTGATGCTGGACTCATGAGCAGAAAGAGGTTACACTAATGAAACAACTGGAAATGTAATATGGAAAGGACAGGATCCCTGGACAATTGAGGGGGAAATGCAATTAGGAAAAAAAACAACTGCTTCATTGAAAATTGGTGGATAAAGCAGAAGAAAAGAAAGGAGCCAATATTGACTCTGTGTTTAAAATTGGACTTTCTCACGTGGTACTTCTATCCCTATCTCAAACTAAACAATCCTTTATAGGCAGCTTTGTATCAATTTCATACACAAAACTCCTTCCATGCCTAAGCTTGTCATTCTGCAAGGTTAGAGAGCCAAAATTTTAAGTTAAAAAAAAAAAAAACAAACCAGAAAACAAAACCCAACCTTTTGCTCCTAGATTCTGGCACAGGAGTGAGACTGGGTCATGGCATTAGGGATCTTTGTTCTGGAATGGGATTTTGGAGAATGTGTAGGTGCCTACCTTGGGAGCCCTTGGTAGTGCTTCAGTATAAACTGAAGCTTAAAGCTACAAACCCCTCCATTTTAGCTCTCCTGAGTCATATCTTTATCTCTTGGGGTGAAGCAGGGTATTGAACTAGAACCTGTCAGGCTTGGTCATAAGAACTGGGAGTTTAACTAAAACTCAGATTTAAAGCTAAAACAAAGAACTAGAGATGGAGTCACTGAGCTGAATTTGGAAGTGACTTAGCCCATGTTATGGGACAGGGCCAAAATGATGAGGAATATTTTGAGTTTTGCAGGTAGATGAGGATAAACAAGTCCTGGAGGGAGCTGCAGGAATCCTTCATTGCACTGGAGGGATCCCATACTGTGGGCAGTGCCCAGGGGAAGTGCAGACAGGGAGGATTTCCTGGTGCAATACATGAGCCTGTTGATATCTCCCTGGTATACATTAAATGAGTCCAGCACTGAGGACTAAGTGTGGTGGACTCAGGTTCAGAATATATGAGGGGATGTCCAGATGTGGGCAGAATAATAAAAGAAGTGGTTTCACTGTAGAAGGAAGCTGTGCTGATGTCCAGTTAATTTAATTCCTACAGAAAAAAAGAGGCAACCTTTACATAATAGCATAATTAATGACTTATTCTCCTTCTGAGATTTGACATCCTTTTAATTTTTAAGAGATTAATATTTCATAAAAAACCTTCTTGATCAACACGTGTTTATGCTGTCCTACTGTGTATTCTTACAATTGCATTTGATGTTACTTTGGTTATTTTAGTTTTTATTACTATTACATGGAAACAAGCTCTAAAGATATGTTCTCCTGCAGCTTATTTTGTCCTCAAAGTTAAATTCTTTCCTTATGAATTTATAACAGCAGCAAAGTGTGAGATGTGGTGGTACAAATTATGGAGGGAAAAAAAAATAACAACAACACAAATGGGGCAAACTTCTGTGGATTAATGAAATTTGTGTGAAAATTTTAGTTTAAAGTAAGTGTTGTATACGTGAACAAAATAGAGAGTGTAGTACTGTAAGTAACTTGTGTCTATATAAAATAAGAAAACACAATTTTGTATAAAAGCAAATTTAAGTGAAACATGCAGTATCAAATACTCTCTCTTTCTCCTGTCTGGTACTTTACACACCACAAGTGGCAGCAGGGAAAAGTAGGCTTTGTCACTTCAGGCCCAGCTGTACCCTTCTGAGCAGTTTGTAGCCCTCCCATTCTATGGACCGGACATCAGCAAGGTGTACACAGTTGTGTGCAGTTAATATTCCTTAATCTTTAGATGAATTTTTTCAAAATCCTGAATTTTTAAGTCTCATTGAGTTAATTTTCTAAGAATAATATTGTCATGCCTTCTCATCTGGAATTGTGGAAAAACCTTATAGGGCAAGACTACACATTTTCCTAATGGAAAAACCATTATAGGGCAAGGCACACTAGTTGTCTTTCTAAGATTGTGATTTGAAGAATTTAAATATAGTGTTTGCAAATGAACAATTTTATCTGTTTGCTGTACTTTTTATGCATTTTTGAGCAGAAATTAAACCTAAGTTTTAGAATGCTAATTATTAAGCTGTGTTCAGGGGGTCCTTTTGTGATGCAGGCTTGTACCAGTGTGTCAGACCTAAGGAATTGCTTTAAGTACCTGTTTGTAGAAGTTGATTTGGTGTTGTGACAGTACTGCATGGGGGGTGTGAGCACCCCGTGCCTCCTAAATGAAATGTCTGTCGTGGCGTCTGCATTCCCTTTGTGCTGAGGGAGGGGACAGTGCGATGGACAGAGGATTTTTGCTGCACCAATTTCTCTTTCATCTTCTTGGGTCTGCCTGTATTGCTGCTTCCTGACTTTGGAGGTAACAGCTGAGATAAAGCTATTTGGGAATTTTTTTTATTTTCCTGACTATGGAATGGCACATCACCCTAAACTTTGCAAAAGCAGAGCTGCTGCGCTCGTTCTTGTTCTGCCCAGTGCAGCCCGTCCTTAGTCCTGACCATGCTTCTTGTGCCCCCAGCGCACCCCCAGCCCCTTTTCTCTTGAGGCACCGGCCACGCTGGCTTTGCACTGTCTGCCCATCGAGCCTCGGTGCTGATGGAGCTCAGAAAGCGGCCGGGAAGGCAGAGGAGCGAGAGGGACCGGGGGGATCCCGGGGGAGCTGGGGCGCTCGGGATGGCGCTGTCCGCAGGGAATGCCAGCTGTGTCCGGGCTCAAGCCGTGTCCCCTGGGAGCTTTCCTGTCCCCTGGAAGGTTTCCTGTCCCCTGGAAGGTTTCCTGTCCCCTGGAAGCTTTCCTGTCCCCTGGAATGAGCCGTATCTCCGCTAGATGGAGCGCCCGGAACGGCGGAGCGGGAGCGCAGCGGGAGCGCTCCCGGCCCCGCTCCGCACGCTCCCGAGCCGCCCGCAGGGCTTCAACCAGCCTGGTTTGCATCCCCCCAAGGCTTCAACCAGCCTGGTTTGCATCCCCCCAGGGCTTCAACCAGCCTGGTTTGCATCCCCCCAGGGCTTAAACCAGCCTGGTTCGCATCCCCCCAGGGCTTCAACCAGCCTGGTTCGCATCCCCCCAAGGCTTAAACCAGCCTGGTTTGCATCCCCCAGGCTCCCCACAGAGTACCCCAAAGCAGAGAGATCACCCCTGCCAAAGGACGCACGCCCCTAACACTCTAAAGGCTGAACGTTTTATTTGTTTTCTTGCCTTTCCCCCCTTGGTGGAAATAAGGGCTCCTGGCTGCTTCTGTTGTGAAAAATGCAGAGTTAATGCTGGATGTTTGTGTGTTGAGTGGTGCTGAAGAGGTTAACGCTGTGCGACAGAGGCTTTGGAGATTGGGGATGAAGTACTGGAGAAGTCAATGGATGTAATGCCGTGCTTAATAGAAACAGAAAATTAGTGATTCTTGCTTGCCTGATGTTAGCATGAGCCTCTGTAATGTCCTGATCTTTGTGCAAAAAACCCACTTACTAAAGGAGAGATAAACCTGATATTAGAAATAGGGACAGTCATGACAGGAAAATACCCCTGGAAAGATGAGATGTTGCCTTTTAGTTTACAAGAACAGCGGGAAGCCCTTTTATTTAATGTTTTTTGGAAATACAGAGTATCAAAAAATTCTATTGTTTCTCCACTTTTTAAAAAAAGTTACAGTATAGCTACAGAACATAGAATACTATGTGAAATACAGGCAGAGATATTGATAACTGATAGTGATTTATCAAAATATGTTACTGATCTATTCAATTTTATAATATGGTGCTTTTCCTGCTTTCAAGTTCAGGTAGCTATTTCTTCATGTGGTGTTAGATAAGGAGGGTTTAGAGAAAGGACTGCTCTGCTATTAGATTCTATGCCACTTGCCTGAATTATTTTTGTACCCTACCAACCACTTTACAAAGTTGAGAAGAAACTACCTTCTTCACATGGAGCATTTAATATGCAGTCATGATTTATTTTTTCTAATGCTTCATCCTCTGTGTGTAAACTTCTTAATGTAGGCTACTACTGAGATGAGTTTGAGGTGTAGGATGGTGTGTGGTGGTGCAGGTGATCTGTTTCAGAGCCTTCCTTTACCTGATGGAAATGCCTTGAATGTTAGACAGTCTGCTGTGGTCATTCCAAAGGTTGACTGCTAGGTCAAAGGTCTGGAAATGCAAAATTTGGACTTAAGTTTGAAGTTGACTGCCAGGTCACAAGAATGGAGTGGTTGACTTTGAATAGAAAGTGTTAAGCTAAATAAACAGATGCATTGCAAATACAAGTGGCTTTGGATTTGTAAATCAGCTGTGTGAGAAGTGTTGTTGGTCCTTTTTGCAGAATTTCTCTGCTTTCATGTTTTTATTTGCATCTTCAAGATTGATCCAGGCTTTGCTGGTGGCATTTTTCAAATGGTGCTCTCAGTGACTGTGGGGAGGAGCTGTTTGTCTGCAAGTTCTCTGCTGTGCCATAAACCATGGGCAGCCCAAGGAGGCTGGAGGAGGGACTGTTGGCTCTCCTGGTGGTGCAGCAGTCATTGCATTTCAGATGCATCCATTATTAGTGTGGAAGAAGGTTTTATGTCCTGGAATGTTTCTAGGAGCTCCCACAGAGGCTGATGTGGGCTGATGGTTGGCCTTTTTTTGTTTGTTTGTTTGTTTGTTTTAATTGAAAAGCGTTGATATTTGTTGTTAATTGACAGGTATTTGATAATATCAGCAGCTGAGTGTGGGGTGAGTTCAGTTCCTGACCCAAGAGGGCTGAAGGATGATGGGAAATGTCGTGTACTGGAGGTGAAGTGGCCTTGGCAATTGCCCACTCTGGTTGTGGCAGAGTGAAGGAAAAATGGATCTGTTGACAATTTGCAGATGAGATGTCCCTGGGTCTGTGCTGCTCTGTGGAGCTGCATGGCTGCAGGGACCCTGTCCCTGTGCAGGGCCAGGCAAGGTCAGGCTGTGCACAGGCACTGCTGTCCCTTTGGCACAGCTGTGGTGGCACTTAGGGTATATATAGCCATAACTGGGGCTCTGGGGTGATTAATGGGCTGGGTTAGGGACAAAAGTGTGTGTAAACAAGGAAATGGCTTTCAAGAAGAGACATTGATTTTATACTTATAAAAATAAAACACACTTTGTTACCTTTTTTTCTTTTTAGACATAATGACAAGTTATCCTTGGAAGGGATGAAAATTGGTAATGACTTTCCCCTGCATCTCTTGAAGGAGCATATATCAGGCTAAAGAATTGTGTTTCTTTTTTAGGTCTCTTACACTACTGAATTATGTATGTTTATTGTTTCTCTGTGTACAGATGGTTTGTATAGTTAAGATATTGCTGTTCTTGTTTTAATAACATAATTATGTAAATGTCAGGAATTCATAGTATTTGTGAGTCATGTTTTTCTTACTTGGAATTAGGTGAAAATTAAGGATAAAAGGCCAATGAGAAATTCCCTTCTACAATGACTGTTAGCTACATTGACAGTGCTAAATTCTCTTGAAGTAATTGTTCAACATACTGCTTTTAAGAATTTAATCTGTTTTATGGATGTCCTTTTAGCTGTAAAATAGTGCAGTAGACAGAAGAAGCTTTGCTTGACCATCACCATGTTCCAGAACCTCACTTTGGGAAATTGGATAGGCTTATATAGTTCCAAACTGTTTGGCTAGGAAGCATGCTGCCTTTGATTTTGACATAATGTAGAAGGAGTTGGTTACCTTACATAACGTATTTGTTTTTCATTAAACATGCTGATAAGGTCTCATTAAAGTGCCATGTATTATTTATGGTATTTCATATGAAACTGAACTGAGGCAAAACTTCTCTCAGCTTAGGGCATTTGCAGAAGAACAGGCTTTCTGGGCTAGAAAAAAAACCAAAAAGAATGAAGAAAAGCATGACATACTCCTGTCAGAACAGGAGACTGCTTAAGGCACAGAGAAAGAATGAAAAAAGGAGAAAGGGCACAGAGAGGGTTCCTTTCTCCTCCTCCTCACTTGCTCTGTGGCATGAGAGGTTTTTTGGTTGGTGGTTTGGGGTTTTTGTTTGGTTTTTTTTGTTTGGTTTTTTTTGGTATGTTTTGTGATGAAACAATCTGGGCTGTTTTAGTAGATGAGTCCATGATAAACTGCAAAAGCATGGATGTTTCCTAAGCCAAACCCAATTCCTTTATTGTAAGTTTGTGCATGATTGTTTTGGTGTTGATTACCGAGTTATGAGTGCATTGGTTTTGTTGCATTGACTGCTTTTGAGAAAGAAAATGACGTAATAACTGATTCTGCTGGAAAATACTCAGTTTTGCATGAAGAAGACTTAGTGGATCTAAACCAGTCTCTGAGGCTTGTGTGGGTGCAGGTATGTGTGCACATGTAGAGTGAAAAAAAAATGATTTTTTTAAATGTAGCACCTGAGTTGCAGTGACATGTTTTGATTCTGTTTCCAGTTCAGCGGGGACTATTTGTTGTTTTTAAGGGTAGATGTTATATCAAATCAGTTATGCTGTTGATGAAATAGACTTTGCTTGTATGTGGGTTATTTGCTTATTGTTGTTAGCATTAAACTCTTGGTCTCAGATGTGTTTTTGTAGGAATTATGTATCCTATAAAATAGGTGATTTTCAAATCTTCTTCAGAGTCCTTTTAAAAGAAGGAACCCCTTCAAAACCTTAGGTGGTTCTTTGAGGTTTGACCTTCTTTCCTGAAGAATTAATATTTAATTCATTTGTCAAATTCTAATTAAAAATAGTAATATCTTCTGTTATACTTGAGTTGTATCTTAGGAAAAAAAAGACCTGTAATATAGGACCTCAAGGACAAGCTGTAGTATAAATTATTTGATTTGCAGGTCACATCCTACTTTATTACATAAAGACTAACTAGATCTACTAATGAATAATTATTACTCCATAAAATAAAGGGGGGGGGTGAATAAAAAGCTGGCAAGAGTGGAATACTAATTTTGAGGTATCGTTCTCAAAGTAGAAAGTAAACATTAAATTCTGAAAATTGCAAATGTAATTTTTCCATGTAACCTGATAGGGCACTCCTTGATAATAGATTGACTAGCTGTCAAACAAATTTGTAATTTGAGATGAGATGGGCTTTAGACCAATTTTAAGATACAGTCTTTATCCAAGCGTGCTCCCCTCCCCCAGTAAGGTAGACACAGTATGCCATAGAATTCTTTTTCATTCCCAGTGTTTCTGCTGCAGTGCTTACACAGCTCCTGCACAGTTTCACTGAAATGCTGTTATAGGCTTCTTTGGGAAGCTGGATAGCGAATGAAATGTAGATAGAAAATTAATTTGTGTTTTAAAAAAGCTCATTTGCTGATAGGGCTGTTTATTTGCCGGAATCCTCTTGACTAGCCAAGATTCTTTCCCTTTTCCACTTTGTGCTTCACACTTGTGTTCTTAGAAGGGGAAAGCCCTTTTCCAGTCAGGTGTGAGTCCTGGCAGGGGGGAAGGGTGTGAGTGTGTGTCTGTGTGCGTGCAGAATCATAACAGGCGTTCAGTCCCAGCTGGGCAATGACACTAATTGCCCAGATCTCATGGATGCCTGCGATGCAGCGCGCTCACTTTCTCTCCTTCCCTATCCTCTCCAGGGATTTTTAAAATGCAGTATTTGAATTTTGGTGAGTGGTAAAGACCCTGCCCTAGGACCCATTTGACAAATGAGAAGCTGTGCAGCATCAGCACCAGCCGACTGAGCCTCACTGAGTCTCTCTCTCTCTCTCTCTCTCTCCTAGTCAGCAGCTACTGTTGTGAGACAAGCTTCAGCTCTCTGTCATTGAGGAAGTTCCATTTGCTCATCAATAGGCTGCAGGCTGTGTCTTCTTTTTTTCCTCTCGGTTAAAAATTCGTAGTTTCAACCTACCAAGTTGCCTTAGCTGACAAACGAATGTAGGGGCTTAGCGCTGGGGAGAGGAAAGGCAGCCGAGAAACACCGTTTCTTATTTAAATAATCAAAAGGGAGAGGAGAAAGAAAAAAATACCAACCAACCCATAGTGACAAGATAGGGCAAACGTGCTTGCATGCAAGCCCCCTCACTTGTTCTACGTAGACTTCAGAGCAACACCATGCAGCATCCCCTTACGGGTGCAACCTGCGTGGCACTGCCGAATGTGGGCATGTGTCCCCAGCTCTCCTGTGCCTTGACTTTTATGTACTTACAGCAGGTAAGTTTGCTTAACTTTTCCTTTTCCTCTCCGTGCTCGCTTTGTCAGCGTCGTTCGGGGGATTTGCAGGCGGGGAGGTATTTTTTGTGTGAATAGACTGTATAAATGTCTCCCACCGTGTGGAGCGAGTGTTGTGCCTGCACTTAAGAATGTGAGAGTGAGTAGAAAATATGTTTTAACAGAGCATCGAGCCTTCGCATATCTTTTGGTTTTTTTGGTGTTGGTTTATTTTATTTTATTTTTTTTTTTGCAGTGTCTCTGTTGGTGATGTTTATAGATATTTAACACAGTACTGTGCCTGCGTTTCTCATGGATGCTGTAGCAGAGTTTCAGCCATAAAGGACTGCTCTTTATTCACTTGCAGGCATAAATTATACTTCTAATGTAAATGTGCCCAATGGCAATTTTGTTTAAGCCTTCTTTGAAGACAGGAATTTTAAGTCTGTGTTAAAACATGCTGCTGATTAAAGCCAAGCTGATTTTTAGTTCACAGGGAAAAGGATGATTTATAAAGATATATCTGTGCAGAACACTTCTATCGCTGAAGTATATTGGACTGGGTTTAAAAAAAAATGTTTGGGTATCAGCAAAACAATTCAAATTTCTACTCAATTTTAAATTATATTTTAAAAAAAAATTCATTTTTGCTTAGAGGAATTTTTGTAAAAGTATTTCCTTCCACTCTCTCTTCCTAAATTATTTAATAATTGGTACCCCCTCTCTGCTATAGTGTAAAATAACTGTATAATAGCACTTTTTTTTTTAACTAGTAATTTGGAATCATGTTTATATCCTACTCTATTTTATAACTGAATCCACCATTACAGAGTCATCTAGTAAGTGTGTAGAGCCAAGACAGAAATATGCTATCATGCAAAAATGATTAATCCTGTCCATCCTATTACTTCTCTTGAAACTTCAGGAGGAAAAAATATTCTTGTGCCTACTGTAACAAATAGGGACATTTCTTCCAACTTCCACTACAACAGTTTCTGTGCATATTGACTTCCCTGAAAGTCTAACTTTATTTCTGCATTTACAAAAGCCTGAAATATGTTATACAATATTTCTTTTTGTTCTTAAAAAATAGATAAAATAGATTTAAAGTTTATTTTTATTTAGGGATATTTGTTTTTCTGTTACTGTTGAAAGAAGAGAGCACCAGTATTTTCAGGATAAAACCCTCCTGTAGGCTTTTTTTTCTTCCTGCTGTAGTGTAGTATAAACCATTTCTGACTTAGAGCTTAGGAGTGCATGATAACAGATTCTTGCATGCGCCCTAGATTATCCATGCGTGTGGGAGGGATTCATATGTCTGCAATAAAATTTGCATCAGATAAATATGATGTGTTTAAATTTCAGTCATTTGCATGCCCCAACTGAAATGTATGTTCTTGGTAGTTCTGTGTTCTGGATCTGTTTTGGGAATGGCATTTATAGATCAGCTTTTTTAATGATCCGGTGTGACTTGTGCACTTAGTGGGTACATACAAAATGTACTCCTGTGTTTTGTTCTGGATTTGTTGTTTTGAGTTTGTCAAAGAACAAGTTGTGTGATAAAGATAGGGCTTTTGAAAGGAAAAATGGGAATTCAGGTGAGAGGTCAACATGGCCACACCAGGAGCTGATAAAGGATAACACAAAGATGAGGCTGGGTGCTCCAATAACCTTCCTCAGTGAGATATTGCAGTATCATTATGCAAACACATCTATAGCATGGCACTGCTGTAAGGTTTCAGAAACTGTGCAACTCTAATGAATACTTTAAAACAGGGAATTCAGCTGCCTCTATTCCATCTGAGAGGAAGATGAGAAGTGATTGCTAATGCACTTTACAAAGCGCTATATCTAGTGGATAATTTTTAACTCTTTAAGTGGATTAACTGCTACACTGAGAGAATTTTTTTTAAGTGTTTGCTTTCTCATCTCCTTAATCCTATTGTCAGTTTAGAATCATCCTGTGTGTGCTAATCACAATTATATAATAGGTTGAAAAGTCTGCTAAATTTGTGATGAAAATTGTGGCAGGTTCAGAAATTCTCTGCTTGTTGCTTCTTTTGATCACTGGTTGGCATTTTAGTTATTCTGAATTCCTAGAGAGTCAGATAATCATGTTCTTAATTCACATATGGTCTCTTATTTTATGCATTTGGTTAAGTATTTCTTTAGAAACAATGCTACTTTATCTCAAAATTATCCAGGCAGAGAGGACTGAGTTGACATCACCTGCAAAGCCAATATAACATGGTTCTGGTTTTAAACAGTAAAGGAATAAGTAGTTGGGGTTTTTTTGAAAAGCATTAATAAACTTTTACCATGACAATCTACTTGGGATTTTTGCTATTTTTCCTCTATCAGCTAGTTTAGAGCAAACAGACAAAAAGACTTGGTTTGTACGTTTACTGCAAATATCACTATTTTAGTGAAACTGTAAATGTTTTTCTCTCTCTATCAAGTTTTCTATCGATCTTAAATACAGATAACCTAAAAGCTTTATGTGGCAACTTAATAACTAGTGAATCCCCCCTGCCTGTGCAACCTGTGACCAGCAGTAAATAGATATTGTGAAGCTATCAAGTATTTTTTTTTCTCTCTAAAAATTGCACTTGAGATATGTCTGCTCACTGGCACCTCAATTAAAATGAACACAGACATCTGTGTTATAACTGAGTTATAACTCAGTTGTTAAACTTTGCTGCCTATTTAGAACTTATGAAGATAATTATTCTTATTTTTGTGTATTTACATTGGTATTCTGTCAGGTGTAAGTTTTACAATTGGAGATGTGTCTTTCTTGGAAGACTGTGAAAGGCATTGCATTCTTCTCAAGATGGGCAAGCCACTCTTTGTCACTAAATAGTTATTTATCCTCATAGCCACAAGGATGCTGGTTTTCTTTGGAGCTGAATGAATAATTTGGAAAAATTTGTGCTTTGGTAGTAATTGAAAATTGGCCATAATTTCTTTGTGCAAGTGACATCACTTGGCCAGTTAGTTTAGGATAAATGGATGAACTGTTTTCCACAGTGTGCTACAGAAGTGCTGTACTACTTTTTCCAGGGTTAGAAACTTGAGTATTTGCTCTGATATCTTTCACTTTACACATGTGTGTAATGTTTTAAGAGCCAAGGGAGGAACTGAATTTTTTTAAAACAGTTTATGCGTGGATAATGCTTAACCTAACAATATTTTGAGTTTAACTCTTGAAAATAAAGTTGAAAATGAATAAAGGACAGAGGCCTAGGTCATGTTATAGATTAACTCTTGATAAGACATTCACTTCCAAAAGCCAACAGCAACTTGAGAATGCTTCTGAGTTAGTTGTTTGAAATAGTCTGAAATTATGTGGACATTTTCTTAATAAGATGGTTCTGACTATGGGAATCCAAGTGACTTTTCAAAGAACATCAGCCCACAGGGACTGTGGCAGTGGCAGCACCGAACAGAGGGAGGACGTGGGGCTTTGCCTTTTCACTGCGTCACTGTGAGGACAGGGTCAGCTGGGAAAGTGTGGATGCTTTTGGGTGAGAATTTTCCTTAGTGTCAATATTTAAAGATACAGGGGAAGGGAAGTTGCATTTGTAGTGCACCCCATCTTTTGGTAACATTTCCTGGGGTTAGAAACAGCTGTGTGCATGTATTTTTTCCTCTTCTCCTTATTATGGCATATCAATGCAAAACCCAATTTCTGACTACAAGTTTGCATCAAATGGCAAACTGAAGTAATTTTTGCAGCAAAATGTCGACCGCTGGTAAATTGGGATTTGTCATATATTAATGGAGGCTTAACTCTGGTAACTGATGTTTTCCTGTGGTCTGTTTTGCTGGTTATTCTGTTGGGGTTTTCTGAGTCAAGTGACAAAACAAACTTGTTTTGAAACATCACGGAATATTCCGTGTCACGGTGTACAATGCAGCTGTCATTATTTTAAAATTGGTAATTTTATTTTTCTGTTTAATGATGATAGATGTGCTTTGTTTTAAATAGTGAAGTGGTTTGTACAAAGGGTAATTCCTCTTAAATGGAGCAATTGCTCATAGTGGACATTCACAGATCGAAAACAATTGAACTGAAACTTCAATATCAACCTTTTCTGTCTTTAACAAAGTAGTTCATGGTACAGCTCTCAATTCAATGATGAAAAGAATCCACCATGAAAACAAAGCAGAAACCAACAAAACCTCCATCTCTACCTCAGCTATTCCATTACTGCTTACATGGTAAATTAGTGTAATTTTATTTGGGCCTTAAGTAGTATGGCTATGGAGAAAAGCTGAATTCCCCTCTCAGTTACTTATGTCATGCTTCTGGATCTGATGATTTATAGGAGCCTGAAAGACTTTTTATCACATTGTTTCTTCATGGCTTAATTCAACGTTGATTTATTTGGTAGCAATTTCAATTGATGCAGTCAATACTGTCAATAATGGAATAAGGATTAGAACAGATTATCGTTGTGCTAAAATTGTGTAAAAAATTGAATGGATGAACAATTCAAACAGTTCCCGGATACAGTTTAACTTTTTTCAATAGAGCAAAAACACATCAATTGCTGAATGCCACCATTGCAGTTACAGCTCAGAGTATCTAGTTTTTGCATTTTATACTTCAGTGACTCTTCAAAGGTTCAGGTATGTCAGTAGAATTCAATAACTGATGTTTTATGGTGACACTGCTGAAACCAATCATGAGAACACTGCCTTTCTTTGCCTGGTCCTTTTACAGTACTCACTCTGTGGCTGTCCTGTAAAATCAGTTAATCTGACTTTAGTTCTTGAAAATTTTAAGCATCTGTTATCTTATAAATTGGAGTCTTGGCACGATTTTGTTCCTCTCTCTGCTATTTCATGGCCATTTTCATGTGAGAACGTACAACCTCTGCTTATGACTGCATGAGTGCAAAGAAGTCCACGGTACTGATGCTCACTCACCATCTGTTTTTCTTACAGCTGGGCCTTGAATAATTGTCCAGTAGCTGATGGACTGAGGGTAGGCAATATTTTCAGGGTTTTCTGATTCATTTAACCAGCTTCGCTGCCCCTAGAGAAACGCAGTGCTTGTTTATTCAAATGTGTAGGGTAAAAGGCTGTGCTATGTCAGACGAATTATAGCACTCTGTTAAAACAAAAAAGGAGCTGCCATGCTACAGACCTTATCCTGTGGATGCATTTGTACCTAAGGGGGCACTGTGGCACTCCGAGGGAATTTTAGTGCATGAATGAAACAGCCCTCAAAAGGTGGGAGTGGAGCTGTTGCATCCAGGAGTGCTGCTAATGCGGATTTCAGGAACGATGCCTTGCTGTTTATCCTCATCAGGGTAAATAAGATCGTTTGGTATTCACCAACAAACTCGAGAGCTGGTGTTTGTGACTCCACCTGTGACTGAAGCCCATTTCCACGTTTGCATAGCTTTTGTCTCCCAAGAGCTGCTCCGTTGTTTTCCAGAGGCTAATGAGAAGTGGCTCAGAGATCAAGTGCTGGAGCAGCTCTCATTCTGAGTGAGAGCTGGTTTGGGGCATTTAACTCCAGCCTTGTCAAACAAGGTCAGTCTCTCACAGAAGGAGAGGAGGTGCTTTAGTCAAGTACTCTCCTCTTTAAATACTAGAAGAAGGGGGGGAAAAAGCCCCAACCAAAAAAAAAAAAGAAAACCAACTCCAAACACAAAAACTCCTCAACAAACCAGAAGAATCTGTTAAGAAGGTTACCTGCTGCTTTGGACTATAAGGAGCTTCAGTGTGACAGGAGCAGGTGAATATTTTTGGCTTAGATTCATTGTTTTTTACTAAGTGACCTCTTTGAACATTTTAAAAGGCTTTATCTGAAAGGGGATGACTGGATATTGTGTTGTGGGCTATTTGTAAGTTATCCCAATTCATTGTATTTGCTAAATATGTATATGGATGGATATTTTCTGGGGAAAAAAAAAAAAAAAGTGGTGTGGTATTTTATGCCAAGGAAAGTGTGTGGTGGTTATGTAAGCAGGGGTTTTTCCCAGGGCAGCCAATAGATATTTCGGTTTTAGATTTTTTTTTTGACCGTAGCCATTAAAAACTAGTCTGACCTTTTTTTGGTTTTCAATGTGTGTATTTCTGCGTTGGTAAATAAGTACTATGATCGTGTTAATATTAGTCCTGCTAAAAATATTTTTGAAGTTTTTAATAGCTGGTATAAATGAAAGTGATAAAAATTGTGACACTGGAATTTATCGCCTTGTTTTATAGAGTTAGAATAATGTTGGTGGAAAGGAGAAGTCAACACCCTCTAAGAATCCTTCAAGCTTTCCTGCCTTTTAAAGGTGCATGTGCGATTGATTTATCAGTTTTAAAGTGTGATGTGTAGTGCAAGAGCCCTCCTGAGAACCTGCTGTCATTTCCTTGCTGGCATTGCTCATTTCCCTCCGAGTTGCCTAGTGCAGCACCATTGACTTCTTTTACATTTTGCTTCCCCTCCCACTCTGTCAGTGCAGCAGCCCAGTGAATTTAATTAGAGAAAATAGCATATCTAATGTCTGTGCTATCCTGCCTGGTTGTAGTTGGGCCTTTGGTCTTTTGCACAAGAGCAGGCTCCAGCTGTGGGGAGATCTCGCAGTGTTTTGATCCTGCTCTCTCTCGTTGTGTTGAACACAGGCAGAATCAAAATTAGATACTGTAGTAAGAACTGAAGTGTTCAGTGAATTATTTTTTGTTCAGAGCGAGTCACTGATTTTTTACTTTTTCCTCCAGATATGGAAAGAAATTCTGTGGTACTTGAAAATTGAAATACTTAAGATGTTCAGTACTCGTGAATAAGGGTGCAAGTGCTTTCATCTTGGACCATCTCTAAATTTACCTTTTAACCCTTTGTTTCAAAATGCACCAGAAATTGTTGCTCTTCCTAACTATAATACCTTGCATATGATTTTTTTTGATAACTGTACATCAATTTTATAGTGTCATCTCATATTTGTGGTTTGTGTATGTACTACTTATAGTTCTAATATGCCTTGCCTCAATTCCTTACTGACTTGCAGTAATGTTTATTATAATTATGATGTAGTTTTGAAGTTGATATCTTGGGTTTTGCCTCTCATAGCATTTTGTTTTATAGTAATCATCATTATCTCTCTTGTGGACAGTAAGTCTTGTATACATTAAAGAGTTAATTATAGATATTGATTATGAGCATGAAGCTTTATTCACCAACAAGGAAAGATAAGAAGTTTTAAAATACGTGCTTATGATAAGCAGAATCTTTCATGAAGCAGTGTGAAATGTAAGCATTTCTTTGAAAAAGGTTAAAGTAAAGATTGTAAAGGGAGGCAAAAACAAGGCTAAAAGTTCACTGTGAGAAGAAGATTTTGCTAAAACAGAGCTAATGTGAAAATTTGGGGGTGAAAAGAACTTGGCAGCCCATGTATTCCATGAGTGTCCCCTCTGTGAGCTTCCTTCCTTGTCATGTATTAGTCCTGTCTCTGGGATGTTACATGGCTGCATGGCTCAATTAATGCTCTGTGGCAGGAGGAGGAAAAAAATGTCTCTGTCTTGTCAGAAGTGAAGTTATTTACTTTCAAAAGCTGACAGAATAGCACTGCAGGGGCTTCATTTATTTCCGTTCAGGATGTCATTATTGTGTAATGCAGAGGGACTCCTGCATGCATTGCAGGCTTATTCCTGTAATCTCAACTCTGCTGGATGGCTGCAGAAGTGTAAAATGGCCCACTGGAATGTTTCCCTATTGTGACTTCAGCTTGCTCACTTTGGCAAAGCAGCATTCCAAGTGCCTTAAATATTTATGGCTTAGATGGGATGAATGTGTTTGTTGGGGCTGCTGGTGCCGGGTGCCTTTGGGGTGGGCGCTGGGTGCCTTTGGGATGGGCGCCGGGTGCCTTTGGGGTGGGTGCCGGGTACCTTTGGGATTGCTGATGGGTACCTTTGGGATGGGCGCCGGGTGCCTTTGGGATGGGCGCCGGGTGCCTTTGGGATGGGCGCCGGGTGCCTTTGGGATGGGTGCCGGGTACCTTTGGGATTGCTGATGGGTACCTTTGGGATCGCTGATGGGTACCTGGGATGGGTGCCGGGTACCCTTGGGATGGGCGCCGGGTGCCTTTGGGATCAATGCCGGGTGCCTTTGGGATCAATGCCGGGTGCCTTTGGGATCAGTGCCGGCTGCCTTTGGGATTGCTGCTGGGTGCCTTTGGGATTGTGCTCTGGCCTGGCTGGAACACTGACTGGATCCTCAGTTACCTTTGTAATGGGTGTCATTTTCCCTGATGGGTAGCATATGGTTTGAGACTGCTTTTTCAGCATTCCTCTGTCTGTCATGCTCTTAGGTTTTCCCGAGTCTAGCCCCAGCAGGAATGTTTTAGCACAGAATGTTTCATCAAGATTACTTGCTATTTCATCTCAAAGTTTGGGAAAACATTCAACTTTGCTGTTGCTGTATTGCACATACTTCAGTCCTGAAATCCCCTACCCAAGTTCAGCAAGTCATGCTGTAAAAATACAGGAACATTCAGAAACTGCAATTCCAAGGGGCTTGGTTTATTTTTTTCCTTTCCCTTTGATACCATCTCTGCCAGCTTCAGTTGGAATACCAGGCTTGGCATGTGCACATGAAATTGCCTGTTGCTCTTTGGAAAGCCTTTTCACACACCAAAAGTAAAAACACTGAAACAGCAGAGTTCAGGAGGTCTTGTGCCCTTCTTCCTGCCTGCTATTAAAATAAATAAATAAATGCTTCAATAGAAGATTACTTCATTTAGAGAGGAGTCACTTTTTTTGTGATAGTTGATCTTTTTTTTTCCTTCTTAGGGGTAAACCTTCTTTGATTGGATTAATTTATTTTTTTTTCAGTTTAGAGTGGCAAACTAAAAATTACTAAAATACCAAATTAATTTCTCAGCACTGGATTTTACTTGCACACAACCTGCCTTTAAATTAAAGGGAAAGGATTCTGCTTCTAAATAGGCTTGCTTGCTCCTTTCCTGCTTTTCTCTTCCTTTTATTTGCAGACATAAAATCCAATAAATTTCTATTGCAGTTGCTGGGCTTGGGGGAGAGAAAGGAGAGGAAAAGTACAAAGCTATTGGGAAGCGTCAAACACGGCGGATGATGAAGTACATTTCATAGCAGCCAATTCCAAGCCCCAAATCCCTGTTGTGCAGGAAGGCTTCCCAGCTCACCCAGGAAATTCAGCCATTGCAAGGCAGAGTATTAATGATTTATACACCTTGCACCAGTGCTTTGGTTCACTCACAGAGCCGGGCTCTGTTAATAAAGGAATTTCAGGGAAAAGGGTCCTGGCATGCTGAGTTGTTTTGCTCAGTGCGGTGGACGCTGCCTCATAAATCAAAGGAATTTAGTGCTTTACAACCTTTCAGAGCTGCTGAGGGTGGTTGGTTTTTTGTTTTTATTTTTTTCTTTTTTTAATCTGATACACCTAGGAATATTTTCATTTCTTTTCTATAAAGAATGAATGAACTACTGGATGAGATCTATCTCAGCTGTTTTAGGGTTGATTGGTTTGCTTCACAGTGGCATTATACTTCCATTTGTTTTCCATTTGGATTTATGCTTTATACTGTTGTCTATGGAAGGAGACTAGCATGGTTTTATTACCATAAAGAGATGCAGATCACATTATATTCTGTCTTGTTTCTTAGAAATAACTAAATGAAATATAAAGGCAAAATACATTTGCAGTAAGGAAAGTAGTTTTATATTCTTTACCTAAAATAAAAACAAATAATGACACTTACTTCATATTATAATTTTAAAATAATTTTTCTTTTTATTAACAAAAATAAGCTTCAGTGTTCCTCTACAATACACGTGATCATTTTTGAAGTTGCATTTTTGCCTGGAAACTTTGTTTCTTAATACCAACTGCAGGACGAGGTACTTAATTTTGTATTGATTGACATAATTATCCTTTTCAAATAGTGGAACAATATTGATATTATGAAAGAAAATATGTATCTACATTTGATTATAGAAATGAAGATAAAGAAGGATGTTTTTTAAAAATCTCTGAAATTTTGATGTGAACTAGGGTATTGGAGAATGTTATGGGACATGGTCCTAGCAGAAAACCACTTGGTTGGATAGTTATGGAACCTAATCTTTGCTTTTCATTGCCTCTTTAAAAGCAGGCTGGGAGAGGAGACAGGAAATAATTTCAGGGAATGTGTTTTGCAATCAAAGGGAACCTGGTTTTCCACAGGCGTCTTAAGACTCTCATTACACAGCAGGCACAGTGTGTTTTACCCTTTTTGGATCGTTCAGAGTCATAAATTCAGGTACCTTTTTTGTTCAGAAAGCACAGCTGCCCTGTCCTGGCTTGGTCACAGTAGAAAAGGTGATTGCCTCTGAGCTTTGTGGAAGTCAACAGTGTGGGGATCAGTATTGCAGAAGTCACAGCTCCTTTGGACTGCAAGGAATTCTTTGTAGTTTTTGTGGTCTGCAGGCAAATCAGGACCTTCTTCTCCGTTTCCCTCCCTGGTTTAAATATCACAGATGAATACAAGGCAGGTGCCCAGTAAATGAGGTTTATTATGTTTATAGAGCAGCATTGCTGTATTTGTTTGTCCTCCATTATTTGGGTGCATGAGTGTTTCATTGTGTTTAATTATGTCTGTGAGGCACAAGACAACAGTCAACATCTGCTCTATTGTTGCCGTGGTTTACAGATAGCTTTGATGGGTTATTAAACAATCTATTTTTCAAACAGCAAACAGGGAAATAAGCTGCACCCATATTATGTAATTTTGTAAAGGTACATTATGTAATTAGTTGTCTAGTATTTGCACACTAATCTTTTATTTTGGTTGAATTTATGTTGTTCCTTTTAAAAAAAGTGATGATCCTCAGCAGTTTTTATTTAATGGTAAATTTCAAGTTTCTCTATGGCTTGAGTTGATTTTCTCACTACTAATTTGATTTCACCATATGTTTTATATTGAAGTAATGTCTGAGTAGCGAATGCTAATTCAGAAATTAGAAATGTGCATTAACTTTCATTTATTACTGAAACAGCTACTGACTAACTATTACTACAGAGGCATCATTAGGTATCTTGAACTATTTTTGAGTAAAGGTTTGTGCTGTAACCAAGGCACCAGTTGGGGAAGGCAAGGTTCAAACAGCTTTGCCTCTCTTAGATCTGACTCAGGGCAGAGCATCCCCGGTGCTCCCTGGGCAAGGGAAGTTGTGCTGTACAGGCAGGGAGGTGTCTCTGTGGAACTTGACTCTCGTACAAATGGATTCCCTGATGGAAAATGGCTTGTGTGCTAACCTGCTTTTGATTTTGTGTTGGTTTAATGTACCTGTCAACTGTTTGAAGTTGCTTTATGTAACGCTGCTATGCACGATACTGTATCTGGATGCATTAAGGCAAATCACTGAAAGATTGCAACTGCCCAGCATGTGATTTGTTTTTGCCTCAAAATAAAATGTAGAAGAAAATGTTCCAGACACAAATGATGAACAGATCCTAAAATTAGACTTTCTGTAGCTTTTATCATTGCAGAAAGTCACCTATTAAAAATGTTTGAGAACATGAGTCTGTAATATTTTCACGGCTCCTGAGCTGCTACTGCCCACAGTTCTAGAGCTGCAGCTTGCTGGGGTTGCTCCTGACAGCAGGACTTCTGAGGCTTTGGAAATGTTGTTAATCCACTGAGCCTGACTCAGGAATGCAGGTTTCCATTGGAACAAGGTGGTTCAAAACCCTTTGTGAGGTGAGAGCCCACCTGGAGTTCTGCATCCAGCCCTGGATCAGGTTGCCCTGAGAGGATGAGGAGTCTGCCTCACTGGGGATATTCCAGGACCACCTGGAAACACTCCTGGGCTCTGGGGTGGCCCTGGTGGGACAGGGAGGTGGAACCAGATGACCAACTGTGGTCCTTTCCAGCCTGACCCATTGTGTGACCTGTTGGAGCAAATCCAGGGGTGCCACTGAGATGATGAAGGGATGAAGCACCTCTCCTGTGAGGAAAGGCTGGCATTGGTCAGCCAGGAGAAAAAGAGGCTTTAGGGTGCCCTAATTGTGGCCTCCCAGTGCCTGAAGGGGGCCTACAGGAAAGATGGACAGAGATTTTTTGTGAGAACATGGAGTAGCAGGACAAGGGGGATGATGTTAAACTGAGAGTAGGTTTACAGGAAGGAACATTTTACTGGGAGGATTGTGAGACGCTGGCACAGGCTGGCCAGAGATGCTGTGGATGCCTCATCCCTCCAATAGTTCAAGGTCAGGCTGAAGAAGCTCTGGCAAACTTCCTTTAATGGAAGGTGTCCCTGTCCAGGGAAGGAGCATTGAAACTGGATGATCTTGAAGGTCTCCTCCAAGCCAAATCATTCTATGATTCTATGAACTAAACTATCCCTTTTATGTACATAAATAACTGAAAAAAATGTATAAAAAGCATGGTTATTTGGAAAATTATGCATCCCAACAGGAAGGACTGGTGTTTCAGGTGCTTGTTGAATGTCATTTTGCAAAATGGCCATAATTTTTAGCATGGACTGTAGAGTCTTCCCTGTTTTTTTGGTTTGGTTTGGTTTGGTTTTTTTTTTTTAATGCAAGGGCTTGCTGGAAATACTTTGTAATCTCCCTCTCCCCTACTTGGAATCTACACAGGGGTTTCAGGTCTGTCCCTTCAAATGTCAGTAGCTGCTCCTTAATGGATGTGGCAAATGACTCTTGCAGTTTTGACAATGGAAACTCAAACAGGAACTTGTAGTTACAGTTTTATAAGTGAAGGAATGCTGGGGTGTTGCTCTTAGCAGAGAACTTTGTTTTCAAGGTGTTTCCAGAAACCCCTCAAAACATAAACTGGGCACGGGGCAAGGGTTTATTTTCATTTTAGTTTTCTATTTATTACTAAGTTTGGTGGGGTGTGTCTCTTGAGAAGTGCTCATTATAAACAGACATTTGTGTTTGTGTGCAGCCAAACAGCCCAGGCAGGTGTCTCCAGGAGGCCAGGAATGCTCCATTCCTGTGTGGGAATGGGGCATTCCTGGGCTCTTCTTCTGGCATGCAATGCAGACATGAATTTTCCTGGGTGACACAAGCAGGATCAGAGTTTCTGCTGGAGTAGATCAGTTGATTGACTTCTGCTGAGAGTGTTAGCCTTGGCTTTGCTGTGAAATTAATGCAACATACAGGGAATGTGCATTTGCTGTCAGCGTGTTCTCGTATATTTTGCTCAACAATAGTTTTAAATGTTTATTCACATTAAAATTGTACAAGTAATTTGTGCCCATTTCCAGAAGAAAATGAACTTTGCAACTGCTTTATAAACTCTCCAAGGGAAAGCTGTTTTCAGCTTGATTAAGGCAGCTGAGTTACAGCAGGCAGCACCTGATCTGTGAGAGTGATGGACACTGGTTACTCTCAGAGCTTCACAAGGGCTTAGGGCTGTAGAGCAAGAAGATTTCAGTGTTTTCTACATTTGATCCTAAAGGGCTAATTAGGGCTGAAGGGTTGAGGATAAATCAGGAAATTTAGCTCTTTGACCACAAATGGCCAAATATATCAGTGCAAAAACACAATATTGTTGGGCACTAGTAGCAGATCACACAAGTGTCTGAGAAGGGAGGCTGTGGAGAAGACCCATCAATAAGAAAAACCAAGAGGTAATTATAAAAAACCTTTGAAAATAATTTCTGTAAGAATCCATTGCCCCAAGTTGCCTCATGAATTATCCTGAAATCTGACAGTTCTGTAGAAGCAGCTTTTCAGTGCTTTTCTGTCAGGGCAATGCAAGAGAGATGTTCCAGTAATAGCATTTATAATCCAGATGTGCAAAAGTCAGGTCTGTCTTATGAACCTCCTGTACAGTTCATGTTTGAGCACCTCAAATTCAAATTTGCAAAGGAATATTACATTTCTTTTTTTTATTTGTTCCTGGCACTGAGTCACGTGTGTTTTGTTGATTTTGTTCTTTACTAAATAGTATCAGATATTTCATTTCTTCTGGTTAGGAACAAATCACTATTACAAACCTTTGAGAGAAGGTAAGATGCTCTCAGTCCAAGGGTTTGAGTTCAGTTTTTGGTGTCTGATCTTGCACTGTAGGGGAATTGACAACTTCAGAGGTCTTAGGAGACTACTTATTCTTTGCCCTATTTCTTGCAGCAGTAAAAATCTTGCTAATGCCCACCTAATAACTTGAGTATTCACTAAAGCACTGATTTCAATAAAAATAGAAATAATCCTCTTCTGTTGTCCTTCTCTGCACAAATTTATCCCAGTCCTTTGCTGGTCCCTTCCAAGGGCGGTGGCACAGTTGATTAAAACCTAAATGAAGGTGAGATTAAAAAGGCCATGATTTCTCTATTCACTCCTAATATCAAATGGAATAGACAAAAAGTAAAAAAGTGGATGGCAGGAAAGGCTTTTTACCATCTGGCCCTGATAGAGCAGAGTTCTGGTTTTCTGATCTTAGGTGCTTTCTCTCCTCTGCTGTTATTCTGAGCAGTAGCATGATCCCCCTAGGTTTACATTGTCCTGAGGAAGTTGTGGGAGACATCATTAGAAATCAAGGATTCCCATGAATTCAGTGCCCACTGAGATTGCTGAGGAATACATAGGACTGGAATGTGGAATGAATAAGTAGAATATTTTTAATAGGTCTTAGGGGAAGGGAGAAAAGTAAACACATAATGTGATAGTTTCAGGTGAGAGCTATTTTCTGTGTTACCAGGAAGAGTCCTTGAAACTTAATCCAGGGGATTTTGTTCTTCCAAATGAATTCTCCTGTGTACCAGCTCTTTACAAAGAGGTGCCTGCAGAGTACCAGAGCACCCCACTGACATTGGTCTGGCTTCAGTCACAGCCCCTCAGACTGGGCCAGAAGAGATGTGACCCATCTCAGGGAAAGCCAGGTTTTAGCTTGGCCTGGACAGGCCAAGTGTAGGACCCTGCACTGAGTTTAGGGGTGGGATAGGTGTGCCTCCAAATAAGTGCATTAGCAAATATCTATGAGACTGAATTGACTTCAGACATGAAGTAGCAATGAAGTTGAAAAAGCTTTCTTAACTTTCTGCCATTCAGATTTGGAGGCAAACTTCCTATCAGCTGAACTTTCTAATGCTTTCAGCCAAATCCTGAATCCTGTCTGCCTTGGATGCTCCTTGCTTGTAGCTCTTGGCTAAACTTTAGTACTTAAACTACTGCCAGTGTCTTGAGCAGAGCTATGACTTACATTACATGTAATGCCTTCAAGTCTTGCTGTTTTATCTCGTGAAAATATGAAACTTGTCAGTAGTGAACAGAAATTCCCTCTGATCCCTTTCAAGACCTATAGGGTCCTTATTATTTTGGGGTTTGAATTGGTTGTTTCTCCAAGGCACCCTGCTCACTCAGGATATCTACCCTCTGCTGGCTTCTGCAATCAAACCATAGCACTTGGCATGGTAGGGTGCTTGAGTGATGTATTTATACAGGCAGGAGGCAGGGTTTAATACCAGCTCATGATTCACTGTGCAGTCCTATTAATATGAGCTTGACTCGGGGGAATAAGTAGCTGTTACTTGTCAGCAAATCCTGAGTGTATTAAGGGGGTGAAGTTGTACTGAAAGATCCTCACAGTGATACTCTGCTGTTCCCAAGGGAAGCAAATGAAAACTGTACTTGGATGAATAATGAATGTTCTAATTGGGGTCAAGAAGAAGTCATAGCTTCCTGTGATACAGGAGTTAGACTAGCCTGACTAGAGCAATAAAGAAAAGTCTGTTTGACCAGATTTGGCAATAAAAATATGTGACTGTCAGTCATGTCTGTCATCTGCACACGACTAAAGCCTGGGATGTGATAGTGACAGGCAGGTGGTTTATTCTTGTACAGCTTGGGTGTATTCCTGAGATCCTCTTGGAGGTGTTGGTTGGTGCCCATAAGGATATGGCCCTGAACAGGTGCTGAGACTGGTTAGTGCTCAGATATTGCCCAAAATCCTGTGTGGAATGGATGAAGAGCTCTCATGGCATGGCTTGGGTATATCACAAGGATTTATTAAGAGCGGGTATTGGGTAGAGTCAGTCTGTTCCTGATTTGCAAGGAAAAATGTTTTTGTTGCTGCTGGGCTGTAATTGCAAATGAATATACCCTAAGGGAAGATTACAGCCTGTTCTTACCTGCTGACAAAATACATGCAGAAATACATATTTCTTGGTCATCCTGTATTCAGCACACAAAGGAGAAGAATAAATGAAAGATATTAAGGAAGATATATGCAAGCATGATTCTACTACATATTTTGTGAAATAGGTATACACCTGAGACTTTATTAATGATGTGATACTGCTTATCATTTGTGGAAGGTGTACATAATTTTCAGTAGTTAGTCTGTGTAACTGCACGATATCAAACAAGCATGAGATCTTGAAAGTGTTCTATGTTTCATACAAAATTTTCTAAGCTGCTTAACGTCTCATGGATTGGAGGCTAATCTCAGCTGGTTTAGAAAATGCAGATAATCTCAGGAGCAGAGCAGAGAAAGATATCTGAAGTAGCCTGGAGATGGGAGAGAGAGTGTGTTCTCAAAAGGGCCAACAGGGAAAATTCAAGTGATTTGGTACAGCTGATAAGAGTTGTGTAACAAAAGCCAGCGTGGAACTCTCTGCAAGAGAAGGAAAACAATGCAGGGCTCACTAAGGCAGAAGAAACAAAGAGCAGAACTTTGCAACACATCTTTAGTGCTGGGAATAAGTTGTGATGTCTGTGTGTAAAAATCAGCTCTTGGTACTTAAAGCAACAGTGTTTTCTTACGGTTCTGCAGCTAACTTTTCTGAGTGATCCAGGAGGCACACAGAGAAGCTTCCTTCACAGAGTTGGGCAGGCCTATGGAGGTGTGTTCCACCACTTTTTGTAGCTTTAGGAGCTTTTCTGGCTTTTCTATGTGGCACCTTGCAGTCCAATGTCATTCTTTTTCCTAGTGCAAAGCACAGCACATGCAATATTTGAAGTTTTCAGTTCGATCCTGCCTTTATTTTGACACAAATGCTGGGATAAGAACGTGGTTGTGGTCCAAAATCTTTGACTGGTATGATAGTGCAGCTAAGTTAAAAGGCACCTATAGCTATTTGGTTTTTTTCTGAGAATATCTGTTCAGAGATTGTTCTTGGCTTTTGTGCCTTGATATGTAGAGCTGATGACAGGTCCTTAGGTTTCTGTGGTAGCCCAAGGCAAGTCCAGGCACAGAGGGATCCCTTAACTCCAGTTTTAACCTGCTGCTTCTCTCTAGCATACATTTATCACCTATGTAAGTGAAGGTGTCTTGCAACTCACTGAAGGGTAAATCCCTCTCCCTGCTGTCAGGGGACAAGTTCTGATCTTGCAGCAATCCAGTCTGAGCAGGGAGTGAGGATTTCCAATGTATGTAAAAGAGGGCGAGCCTCACCTTTAAGAGTTCTGGAAAATGTGAAGCTAAGTAGAGGTGTATCTTCTAAGTGTGTGTGTTCTTTTACATTGCTGTCATTGTGGTGATCTCCTTGTACCTGATTCAACTCTTTTTAAGGGAATTTACAATCAGAGGTGGATACAAATGAGAGCTGACCTGCAGAGGAGCAGGGATATTGGTCACCATGCCACTGGACAGCCAGTTCATCCCCCAGTCTGTGATTTTTGTGTGGCAAGAGGAGGTTTTCTGGGCTGAAAGAGAATGTTCATGGGTGTTTAGAGAAGGGCTTAGCTGGTAGCAGGCAATTTCAGGAGAAAGCATCAATGCCATTTGGAGTTTGGTTAGGAGGTGAAGGAGCACAATATCCAAGCAAAGACAAAGGATATTCATCTTTGAGTTGTTGACAGTAATGGCTTGGGTAGGAACAGGCTGAAGTGAGCCCTTGAAGGGGATGAGAAGTGCTGGATAAAGGAAATAAAAGGATGTGTTTTGGGGCAGTGCAGGTAGAGAAAGAAGTGATCTTTATGGGAGCACTCCAAAAGAAATGCCAAGTAAACAGACCGTTGTTTAGCCAGTGAGATACTGCAGCAGCCCATGGCTCAGAGCACATCACTGGCAACAGGAAAGGAAGGGAAACCAGAGGCAAAGGAGGAATGGCTCAGAAATGTACTGTGTACTCAGAAACCAACATTTACTGAAATATTGCACTTCAGGTGTTGCTAGGCCAATTGGCCTACAGAGCAACAGCCTTAATTTCTCTAGGGCTACAAATAATTTCCCAAACTTGTTTCCCAAGGTTTAGCTTCTGTGTGAAGCTCTTGTATTTGGCAGGACTGGAATTATTTCTTTATCTTTGAAATCTCCAAACTTACTATCATTGTATATTTAGAAGAAAGAGGCTAAAATTTGAACTTGAGTGGGACTGAAGCATTGTTGGTTTTGGGCTGGAGAATTAGCTGGGGTCATCTTGACCTGCTGCTAGATTTAAATGTGTTCACAAGAGCTCATGTAATTGTTGGATGCAAATGTAATTTTTCAATGGAAAATTTAACTTCAGAAGAAAAATGTGTTAATTCTAAATATGCTGTATCCCACATGCTTGACAAAGGTGGTTTCTCCCACTGTTAAACAGCTTCTATATCCTTGCCCTATTCTCTAGTGTGACCTGAGATGCTTAATAAACTCAAATAACTCTGATGACATCTGCTGTGCTGGTTACCAGTATGAGACCAGCAGATAGCAGGTTTGTATAGGTGCCATTTTCTGCTTTAGGAGTCAGTAAAAATCCTTGCTGTGTTTTGGCTCTGCTGTTCTGTGTGAGAGGAGCTGGCAGGGATTGGTACCTGGCACGAGCAGCTCCTACACGTTCTGCATGCAGAGCAGAGAGAACAGGGAGCAGCTGAGGATGGGGCAAGCCTGGATGGTGCTCCTGGTGCACTTGAAGAGCCTTTGGCCCCAAATGGCTTTTGCAGAAAGGTGGAAATAGTCTTTGGAAGACAAGTGCAGCAGCTGTGCTGGGGAGAGTGGGGGAGATGTGCAGGACAGCTTTCTCTGCCTATCAATATTTCCTTTAATGCCAGCTCACCTCAGGCAATGCTAATCAACAGCAGCTCACCTTCTCTTTCAAAGCATCTGTGGTGCTGATGGCTGGTAATCCTTTTTTAGAGATAGGAATCTAAA
This sequence comes from Agelaius phoeniceus, assembly GCF_051311805.1. Lineage (NCBI taxonomy): Eukaryota > Metazoa > Chordata > Aves > Passeriformes > Icteridae > Agelaius > Agelaius phoeniceus. The sequence goes on along the minus strand of NC_135280.1, from coordinate 12,380,102 downwards.
GTTGCTGTGGAGGAGGGAAATTATCAGGAGACTCAGAAACCAATCTGTCCTTTCAGTTTTGGGGGTTTCTTGTACCAGAAAACCTCTGAGAAACCTTAAAGAGAAAATGGAGAGCATGTGGACAATGGGAAAGGTGATCAGACATAGGAGACTTGAAGGTAAAAGATTCAAATATGCCATAGCATAAGCTCTGAAGAGGGTGCCCAAGTGGTACCTGAATTATTTATGGTCTGAGAGACAGGAAAGTTAGGCCGGTGTAGGAAGGAAGCAGAAATTATTTGAAGTTCATTGGTGTTGTGCAGCATTTGGAAGAACTATTGTTTGTGGTATTTTGAACTAGATACAGGCATTAAGAAGAATTAATTATTTGGCAGAAAGATGGTCTAAATAGATTACTTCTGTCAGAATCTGATTAGAGCATACATCATTGATTGGCTGATGACTGCATTGCAGGGATCTGCCTTTTCCAGGCATTGTGGCCCCAGGGAAGTTGCTGAAGTCTCTTTTTTCTTTTCTTTTTTCTTTTCTCTTTTTTTTCCCCCCACCTTGTACCATAGCAAAACTGAGGCATCTGCTTTTGCCTGGGGAAGTATTTTGGTCATTGTCTAATGTGCCATTTAACATCTTATATGCAGGTGGAATCAAAATTCTGATCTTTGGAGCACCATTTTCATTTTTCTTGTTCTTCCTGAATGTGTAGTCCAGTTTTCAGGCATACTTCTAGTTTTATTTCTGTATCTGTGCATCCATGTTTTACAGCAGTCTTCCTTCCTATTTAAATGACTTCTTAGCAAGCCTTCAATGAAACTGCTATTAGAGCACTCCTGTCAGTTCTTCAGGTCTGTGCTAAAACATGAGATTTTGGTATTAGATTGCTGGGCCTGAAATACATATGAATTTTGTAACCACCTACTCCTACCCTGCCTTGCTTAAGATATGCTCTTCATCTTTAAAAGCAGCTTTTCATTAGTAAAACCTGCCTTTTGGAAAATTCTGCATAGTTTGAACAAGTAAGATTGTGCATTTTATTTGTCTATATACATTTTACATCTAAAGCTAGTGTTCATGTGTTTTTCTTACTCGTTCTTCCTCTCTCATTGCTGAAATCAATTTTTAGTTTCAGGAAATCCATTAATTTTTTTAATGAAAGAAACCAAAGCCAACTAGGGTTTGAGAACAGCTGAAAGTAGCATACCCTCTATGAGCACACTGAAAATGGCTTAACGTGGCTTTTTTTTGTTTTTTCCTAACAGCATTATAATTTTCTAGAATGCAATGGAAATGAAAGCTGTGTAGTTGTTTAAAATAGATGATGTCCCCTTTTCCACCCACACAGAGTGAGTTTTTTGCAGGGAGGAGGAACCCTGCAGTGGGCAGGAAATGAGTGCTGGCACCACCAGGGACATCAGAGAGGTGCTTGATGTGCATGTCCTGACCATTCTGGCTTTGCCCTCCCAGAAGTGTTTAGGTCCCTGCTTGACCTTAATCATGCTGAAGTCAAGCAGAACTCTCAGCTTCACCAATACTCTTCTGGCTCATTCTCTCACTCCTCAGCACTCTGAGTGGTCAAATTTCATTTATTCAACACATTCCAGCAGAACAGCAGTGACCACTGATACTACCTAACGGCCAGCTGCAAAACCCAAGTGAAATTTGCTTTTTGTGTGGCTGGGAGGGAGAGGAAACGTGTTGATCTGGAGCGGTGGAGCTGATGTAGAGGCGTTGGCAGAAGTTCTAAGCCTGGCGTGGGGAGGAGACGCGAGTAAAGCTCTGTTGTGCTTCTGTGGTTTTGGTTCACAGAGGTTTGTGAGGCCTTAGGTAGCTGGTGCACACATGGGACATCACCTCAGAGCCAGCCACCAGGGCAGAGCTTGCATCTGGAGAGCCCCACACCTAGGCATGTAGAAGCATGTTGTTATAGTGAGGCAAGCCAAGCGTCCTTGCATTAAACCAGGTAATTACGATTTATTCCCAACGTTTGTGTTTGTCTATCGCTCTCTGCACTGTAGGAAATAGCAATGCTGCTCAGACATTTGATGTTTGTGTTATTCTGCAATGTTTATGCTGCTTGCAAAGGGCTGGAAGTGTCCTCCTGGAAGCTGCTGAGTTCACACTACCACTGCTATTTGCATCATATTCTGTCATGAGCCACCCTTTTTTGTTACTGTGGATTTGGAAGGCTGTTCTAGACCCTCACTAGACAAGACCAAAATACTTCAAAAAAAAAACCCCGAACTTGGAAAAATATGTTCAGCCTAAATTTATTCATAACTAGGTTTTTCTGGATTTTTAGAGTGTCAGGATTGTCCTTAGCTTAGTCTCTTCCTCCTACTGTTTTCTTCCCTATTCACAGATTGCTTTGCTGGGATAAACAAATCAAATTTAGGTTTCTGTTGCAACATAGCTGTTCCATTCCCCTGAACACAAAAAGCAATTTATCTACAATGGTTGTATTTGAATTTGACCTTTTTTTTTTCCTATTTAATCTGGATGAAGAAAACTGTATTCTGTTGGAAGTACCTCTAAGAAATCAAGAAATAATTAAGAATTAAAATTAAGAAATACTGATAATTTTCTTTTTCCTATTTGCATCTCCCTAGCATCTCAAATTCTTTAAACAGATGCAATGAGATTTTGCTTTTTTTCCTCCTGAGTTTAGCTCTGAAGTTCCTGTCATTAGGAGGAGCATGATCTTGCATTTTGTATTATTGAATTTTGATTAATGCAGCCCATAAGATTTAGCAGTTCTTTCTATGTAATATCCTTATCCTTTGCAGTTTTGACAGTACCTTCCAACTTTGTGTCATCAGGAAATTTCATCAGCAGGTTGCCTTGTGCCAAAATAATTAAAGAAAATGTTCAAAAAAATCTGTCCCAAAATAGATCACAGAAAAGCTTCCCTTGAGCCTGCACTTTCCTGTGCAAATCTTTCTCCTCAGGTTTTCTAACATCTTATCAAATATATACATGCTGAAACAAAAATACCTGCCAGGTATTTTACAGAGCAATTGAACAGTCTGTATTTATGTCAGTTGTCCCACTGGAGTCATTTGAGTAAAGCTTGCAGAATCCATTTTATAATCTCCATTCCTGGGTGAAAGAAATCTGCTTTCTTTTCAAATGCAGCTTGCTCTGCTGGATGAAACACATAAGCAATAGTTAAAATGAACTTTTATTTTTTTTTTTTTAGAAATTAAGTATTTTTAATGAGTGAGTTGTGACTGCAACTTGCTTTCTCATATATACATAAACCAAAGGTATTTCTCTGTGAAAGTTAGTGCCTGGTTTTGTATTGGAATTAATGACAAGCTTTTGAAAAAAAATCTGTGCTGGGTCAGCTTGGTTAGTAATTAAACTGCAGAGTTTCTCTTCCTTGGTAAGATAAGACCAAGAAATGGGATTTACAGCTAAGCATGGTCAGATAAGCAGTGAGAACAGCATCATCCCCAAGAGCCAAGTGCAGCAGCTCTGAAACAGGAGCTGGAGCGGGGTAAACATGGCTCCATCATGTGACAATGGCTGGCCTCACTGGCAGCTCCTGCAGGGAGCATCACCCAGGGTCACAGGGCCACATCTAAAGTTAGCAGTGGGCTCAGGCTGGCGCTGGGGAGGGCCAGCAGGCAGCTGCTCAGGGAGATTTCCAAATCCTGCGGCACGGCCGCCCCGATACGCGAGAATCAATTACTGCAAACCTTCCGCGATGGTCAAAATGTGACATTAAATAATTGAGTATCACATCAAATCTTGTCTGCAATTAGTTATCTGGAAAAGTAATTATGCCACAAAATCAAGTAGCTGAAATTAGTGGTGTGAAGCACCCTGATAATTCGAAGACTGTAGGAGATTTTTTTTTTTTTTATTTCACTTGTAACATGGAGTTGTAAGTACCTAACTAATTCTTTATTGAAGTAAAATAGTCTTGCTCAATTGTAATTCTTGTCATTAGTTACATCTGCAATAGAAGATACATAGCACATAAAACAGGTGTTAATGACCAAGCTGGTTTTGTCTAAAGTAAAAACGAGCTGTGGAATAGAATGTCTTGCAAGCAGTACATTTCAAGTCAAACCTGTTTTGATTTAGGGAGGAAACCAGCCTAAATTTCAGTCCTTTGTCTCTTACACCAGTAGTGTAAGTTGATTTGGAGAACAGGGTTGAAATACCCTAATGGGAAAATGTGTTCTTTTAAAATAGTTATGTTCAATTTAACAACATAGACGTTGTGAAAGGTTAGAAAAGCCATTAAAATATAATTTACACTAATAGAAGTCGTTAGCTTGCATTAGCTCACTTATTCAAAACAAACAAGAAAAATATAATGAATCAAACCAGAGTATATACCCAGTATAACAGACTGAAGTGTAAATGCTCACATGAACATTGTTTAACAGCTTATAAATCCAGGGAAATGTCTAATTATGCAATCATGATAAACCTGATTGTTTTGAAAATGGCTTCTGATAGTAACTGTTGTCATGTGTATGCCAGAAGTGATAGGAAAAATTATTTCTAATCAGTAGATCTGTACAGAATTTGATCTCTATGTGTTTAGTACTTAAAAATCTGAACTGATAAAGAGTAGTTGGCTAGTCATGTTACTTAAGCTGCTCCCAAAATAGCACCTTCCTTTTTGGGTAGAGTTAGGTTTGCAGCTGTTGTCTCTATCTGTTGTCTCTGAAGAAAATTTTAACATTAAGTGTTGCTGACGTCAATTTTTTTCTTTTTTTTACAGCTGATGTGGGCTTTGCCCCTGACAGAAGTTATTTGGTTCTAGCTCTGAGTTTGGAAGAAGTTGGTATATAGATTTTCCCCTAACTTTCAATTGATGTGTTTAGCTTTAGTGGGAGTAATACTATCACTTAAACCATGTTGTCGTCTCAAGGAGTTTTGCTACATCCCTATGGAGTGCCAATGATTCTGCCTGCAGCACCATACTTCGCTGGACTTGTTCAGGTAATGCAAGGCCGCTTCCAACAAGCAACTTAACTCTAGTGCACTTAGAGCAATAATTGGAATTTTTATGGTTGAGAAAGCAAACACTTTTAATACAGGCAAAAGCTCTCATGTAGTCAGTGAGAAGACAGTAGGAAATCAAAAAGATGGATCACCCTAATCTGTGTATTGACATCTCTCATGGCTGAATAAATGGTGTAGTTGAGCTATATTTGCTTGTATTGATTTGTCTGCTGTTTAACATTCATGCCTTTGCTTCACGAGGTTGACCACAGGGCAGAGGATTTGCTATCCATTCCAGGTTTCTGAGGGAGTCAGCATTCCCACGGCAGGTCAGAAGACAAAGTAACTTACCATGATGTGTTTAGGTTAAGTGTTTTAGCACAGCAAATAGGAATAGTGTTAAATATGCATTAATTCATGTGTCACGCGTCCCACGGAATGAAAAAGGGGTTGTGGTTTTGTGTGTATAGAAATATATCACCTGCAAAGAATATTTATACACATCCTATTAATTCCTTTGAGCCCTCAAATGTAAGATCTTGCTGCAGGGCAAGAGTTCTGTATATTTAGGAGTCAGCTGGCAGCTACCAGGTTGTCGTTGTTGTGTTTGCTTTTGCTATTATTTTATTTTTATCAAAAAGTGGCGCTACTGAAGTTTCTTCTGTTAGGCTTGGGATTCTGAATAGAGCGTGTAGATGCTAATTAAGCAATAAGTACCCTGTTTACAGTATTAGAGGACATCAGGAAAAGTCAGCATTTATAAATTCTGATAGAATTGTACGGTGTAAGTGATAGCTGTTGGATGTTGTGCATTGACAGGGTCAAGACACAAACGTGTGTTAGGGCATTTCTTTCAAATTAACTGTGAGGGAGAGGCAAACCTTCGTTGTGCTCCTTTTCTCCAGCACTTTGCTGGCATACAGGGGCAAGCACAGCATGAAACAGGTGGGTTTCCATATAGGTCCCTCCAGTAATAGAAGACTGTGGGTTGTGTTCTTCACTTCAGGCTTAATATCAGACACATATGTCTAAAATAGAAATATAGCACTGCACAGTGGCCGTTAATCAGGTATTGGGAATCTGTGTCTCGTGGGATGTGCAAGCTGAGGCTGCTTTTCATGCACTGAGACACATCCAGCAGGCCTTCACAGCCATTAGAATTTGGGGGTGAAGGTCGGACTCTGGAGCTCAGTCAGACCCTCTGCCATCCTGTCCAATAAATAATTACAAGCAAATCGTGCCTTTCACTCTATGCTGATTGATGTTGAAATTGCTTTTGAAAGTTCTCATAAGTTCCTGTTATAGATTAAGTGCCGGTGTAGGAAAAATAACTGCACCCAACTGAAATGGGTGAATGTAATCAGGTTTAATGGACTCGAGAGCTTGTTGGGAATTAAATAACTATTGATTTGTTGGAAAGTTGCTGTCATTACAAAATGCCACTGTGGACGCATTATCCAAGCAGTTAGATTAGAAGAAAGGGCCCTTTGAAAATTTGGGATGCCTTATTTCAATCTTTTTCCTCTTTATTCTCTCTTTAGAAGGATATATCCAGGCCTTTGTTACTCCTTTATCGTGGATCTGAAATAGTCAGGAACTACTGAAATAAAAAATAGGTATTAGCAATGCAGTTGGAAAGTGTTCTTTGTATGAATACTTCTCTGGTCTCTTGTCTTCTCTCTCCCTGATGCCAAACCTGAAAATGGAATTTTGGAAATCAAGCACACATCTGCATTATTGTCCTAATGAGTGAATTGCAGCATTAAATGGTTTGAGCAATTTGTCCCCCAAGATTTTACCTGCACTTACAGTATCTCTGGTCAGCTTATGACACCAGGATGCTTGTTGTTTTTCTCTTAAAGTAAATCTAGGTATCTAAAATAAATAATGCAAAGGACATTTGATAGGAATATTTATATCATCCTCTTCCAAGCAGTAATTACGTAACATTCTGAACTTTAATGGAAATTTTCTTCAGAAATATGCCTTTATTAACTGATTATGTAAATGTTTGGTTTGGTTTGTTTTTTTTTTTCTGGGTTGCAGGTTGAGAACCACAACCCTGAGCTATTTTTGAATGTGAGGCAGTTTTAACATTTTATAGGCTTATAAAATGCCAGTTTATTTATTTGCATGGTACACCACAGAAAGTAGGTGTACCTGTGATCAGGGATTCCCTATGATTTCCAACTGGGTTTATTCCAAGGCTGTGTATGAAGGCAGTGCCTAGAGATCTGGGGGCTGGTTTGGGAGGCTTTTTTTGTTTGTGTTGCACAGTTGAGTAACAGAGATCTCTGTGGAGCAAGGTTTGTCTTCAGAGGTCCTGCACCTTCGTGTGTTTATGGTTTTACTTAATGCTGTGGATGAGCAGCTGCTCCAGCCTCTCCTAAATTGATCAGCAAACCTGCCCTGCATCCTCTGCTTGCCTCTGCCACAGCCTCTTGTCAGGGAGTAGTGGAATGTGTGAATACCAAAAGAAAAGGGGTGGATTCTGTGGGTACAACTCTGGACATGCCTTACATGAGCAGCCATGTGCATTTTCCTAATGGCATGTATTAGATTGTATTCCTTTTACTGAAATGTTGTGTTTGAGTGAGATGATGGAAAGTGAAATGCTTTTGTTCTTGGAGAGACACAAGGGCCAGGGTTACAGAGATGTTGGTGTGTATCAAATTCCATTAAATATACATGCAAACTTATTTTCCAGTAAATAAATATACCTTAAACTTAATAGAATGCTAGCCTATGACTTAGTAATGCATTTTTAAATGAGAAAATGTCTTTGCCTCTTCCTTCCTTCTCCTGGGTAAAACTATTTGAGGAAAAAAAAAAGATCACATGAAAGTACAAATAATGCATAAATAGCTCTATGCCTCCTGTGGGTGGGGAGATATTTTCTGCCTTGGCACAAGAAGCCCACTGGTGGCTTCAGGGCTGTCACAGGACCCAGGCAGGGACTGCAGTGCAGCCACAGCCAGGCCCACCTTGTGTCCAAACCGCCCTGCTGCTCCTCCTGGCAAGGGAAATGAAAGAAATGCCATCTAGGATTAAGTGTCAATCCAGTAAGAGGTTTCTTCTCCTGCCCTTGGTCCCCATCCCAGTTGAGTCATTTGATCCCAAGGGGGAGCCCGTATGTCCGGATGGGAGCACTCAGGGGTGCTGATGGCAAAGCTCCCTGTGCCCTGGCCAGGCTGTGCAGCCTGCATGAGTGTGCTCCTGTGCCCTCCTCCAGTTCCTGGAATAGATGTGACACCAAGCTCCACTCATCATTAAATTACAAAGCTTGTTTTAAGGCTGCACTGTCCACAATGCAGATAATACTGTTATTTTGTTAAATAATATCTGAGAGGTCATATCAGCTCCATCCCGTAAATATAAAATGTTTGCAGTTGCTCTGGTTTCTTGGAATGCTAGATTTACGATAAAATATTTTGAAAATACACATGCAATATATGGCATTTTAATAATGGATGCTAAATTATTTATTATGTGGCTGAGTTAGGTAACTCCGTTTCCATTTAGCAGAGAAGGAGGCGTGCATAGGCATTATTATAAAAGTTATTAAAGTTGAAATTGTTTTGGCTTTTCAGTAAACTACTGCAAGGCTCTGGAAAGAGAGACAGTTCTATTTAATAGAAAAGGTGGAACTTGTATATATAGGATTATAAAATGGGATTATTTATGAAGATGGTTGGTATTTTTTAAAATATGCTTCTATTTTGACATAGTGACCAGAAAAGTTCTAAGAGTTCTGAGGATTTAAACTTGTGGTCATTGTTAAAAAAGTAAGTGTTAAAAACTAACACTTGTTAGTGTTAAAAACTTCTTTTTTTGCTTTTATTTGCTTACTTATTTATGTAGTGATAAAGGGGTGAGTTGGAGAAGAAAAACAGAAAATCGGCTGGTGATTAAATAATTCAATATATTGGGAACTACTGTTCTTTTAAGTACATTAACTTTAAGCTTAGATTATTCTGAAGATACTTTGATTTTATTTTTTTTTTTCTGTGTATCTGATTTTCCATAACTGGTTAACCAGTGTGTTTGACTGACAACTGAAGAAGTGGTAATCTGGAGACTGTTCCATTTTATTTTAGGGCTGAGAGAATTGCCTAGAATATGCTGTGAAAAGTAGTGGTGCAGACTTCATCACGGTGCCATCACTCTACCCATCTGGAAAATCCTTGTTTTAGTGCTGTTTTGGGAAGTGCTAGCAGTGGGTACATTCTGAATTCTTGTAGGTGTTAGTGTGTTAGGCTACCTGCAAAATCACACTGGCGTTCTGGCAAGCCAGTCTTGGGGAATGCTATGGATTTGTTGTGTCACTTTACACGAAAAAGGCTTTTGTAATTTCATAGGTTTTATTTGAATAATACATTTGAAATAGCAATGAGGAGAGGTTTGAGTTCTTCCAGTGTTGCCTGCAGTGGTGGATTGTTGTTTTTGTTGGTTTTGCATTAAGATCTAGTGGAAAGCAGAGCTTAATTTCTGTTTACATTGGCTGAATTGCCTCTTTGAAATGCAGTAAGGAGATGATTTAGCTTAAATACAGATTTTCTCTGGCTTGATTGTGTTCTGCCTCTCCTGCTCCTAGTACTGTACTCCCAGTGCTTTGTGAGTGGAGGATGAATTTGTTTCACTATTGCAATCCTATTCATCTGAGTGTGCCTCTTGTCTTGCTTTTGAGAGACCATATCTAACATTTCTTCTCTCAGTCTGAGAGTTGCGAAGTTTTTCTCCCTTTTGTATCACAAGTGCTTTTAGCACATGTGAAGTGGTGGTGTTAGTGATGAATATGATCTTTATTGTTTTGATAGCTGAACATTTTTGTAAACAATGTTTAAAAGTCTGGAAATCATAGAATCATAGAACTGTTTCTTGGAAAAGACCTTTAGGATTATCAAGTCTGACTGTTAACCCAGCACTGCCAAGTCCAACATTAATCCACGTCCTTAAGTGCCACATCTATGCTTAATTTTTAATTTCCCCTTTTCAAATACCTCTAGGGATGATGATTCAACCATTTCCCTGGGCAACCTGTTCCAATTCTTGACAGCCCCTTTCTAACATCCAATTTAAATCTCCCCTGGTACAACTTGAAGCCATTTCCTCTTGTTCTGTTGCCTGGGAGCAGAGCCCGACCCCCCCTGGCTACAGCCTCTTGCCAAGAACTTGTAGAGAATGGGAAGGTTCCCCTGGGCCTGCTGTTCTCCAGGCTGAGCCCCTGCTCTGGTGGTGCTACAGCCCCTTCCCCAGCTCCTTTCCCTGCCCTGCACACACCCCAGCCCCTCCACGTCCTTCATGGCATGAGGAGCCCAGAAGTGACCCCAGGATTTGAGGTGTGGCCTCAGCAGTGGCACAGGGGGTCAGTCCCTGCCCTGGTGCTGCTGGTCACACTGTGGTTGATTCCAGGTGTCGTGGCTGGGTCATGTTCACTGTGGCTGATCCAAGCCAGGTGTCATGGCTGGGTCATGTTCACTGTGGCTGCTCCAGGTGTCATGGCTGGGTCATGTTCACTGTGGTTGATTCCAGGTGTCATGGCTGGGTCATGTTCACTGTGGTTGATTCCAGGTGTCATGGCTGGGTCATGTTCACTGTGGTTGATCCAAGCCAGGTGTCATGGCTGGGTCATGTTCACTGTGGCTGCTCCAGGTGTCATGGCTGGGTCATGTTCACTGTGGCTGCTCCAGGTGTCATGGCTGGGTCATGTTCACTGTGGCTGCTCCAGGTGTCGTGGCTGGGTCATGTTCACTGTGGTTGATTCCAGGTGTCATGGCTGGGTCATGTTCACTGTGGTTGATTCCAGGTGTCATGGCTGGGTCATGTTCACTGTGGTTGATTCCAGGTGTCATGGCTGGGTCATGTTCACTGTGGTTGATTCCAGGTGTCATGGCTGGGTCATGTTCACTGTGGCTGCTCCAGGTGTCGTGGCTGGGTCATGTTCACTGTGGTTGATTCCAGGTGTCATGGCTGGGTCATGTTCACTGTGGTTGATTCCAGGTGTCATGGCTGGGTCATGTTCACTGTGGTTGATTCCAGGTGTCGTGGCTGGGTCATGTTCACTGTGGTTGATTCCAGGTGTCATGGCTGGGTCATGTTCACTGTGGTTGATTCCAGGTGTCGTGGCTGGGTCATGTTCACTGTGGTTGATTCCAGGTGCCGTGGCTGGGTCATGTTCTGCACCCCCAGGGCCTTTCCTGCTTCAGGAGCTTCTGGTGGCCAAAGGGCAGCACCCACCCTTGGTGGCCAAAGAGGACTTGGACTCCTCTGGCCACTGCTCTGGGCCCAGCCAGCCTGGCCAGGGCCCTCTGCAGAGCCTTGGTGTCATCCCCAGCCCTCCTGAAGGATGTTCAGTCCCCTTCCAGAGTGTGGATAAAGCTGTTGGACAGAGCTCATGCTGGTGCTGTGTGGTGGTGTTCACAGGGGTCCCAGGATGAGGGAAGATTGAGAATCTTGACTCCATGTTTCAGAAGGCTGATTTATTATTTGATTAAATATATTATTTTAAAGGAAGATTATATACTAAAACTATACTAAAAGAAAAGAGAAAGGAGACATCAGAAGGCTAGCAAATGAATGGAATGATAATAAAATCTTGTGACTGCTCACAGCCTTGACACAGGTGGCTGTCATTGGTCATCAAGTAAAAACAATTTCCCATGCTGGGTAAACAATTCTCCAAATCACATTCCAGAGCAGCAAAACATGGAGAAGCTGAAGCTCCTCAGCTTCTCAGAAGAAAAGATCCTGGCGAAAGGATTTTTCATAAGATATGTCTGTGACAGTACTGAGCCCTGGGCAATCCTGCTGGTGCCCTGCCCCAGCTGGGGCAGCTCCACTGCCCACCCTCAGCCTGGCCACCACCCAGATTTCATGCAGAGAGCATCACCCAGGTCTCACACAGAGAACCCTTCACCCATACAAGGCACGACCAGCCAGCTTCCAGGACAGATCTGTGGGAAATGCTGTCGGGCAGCCACAGCCTTGCCCTCATGCACTGGGCAGGAGGACATCATTCACTGACCTTAGGGGGACATCAGGCCAGTCAAGCAGGACCTGCCTTTTGAAACCCATGGTGGCCAGGCCTGATGGCTTCGTTGTCCTCTCTGTGCCTTTTGATGGCACCCAAGGTGATCTCCTCCATACAGTTTTGGATTAAATTGGTTTTCTTTTCAATCCATGGATCAGTAGCCAGTAAGCATTGTTGGTGAGACCTGTCAGCTGCTCAGGAGGCTGCAGACAGCTGGAAAGGATTTGGTTATTGCTATTGCAAAAGTTTGTTCTCTTAACTTGCCCCTAATTGTTGCTAAGAAGTGCAGATATCATCAAATACCTGCTGAGTGAGCCCTCAGGGGCAAGAGGGAGGGTAACGACATGGAATGTCTTCCCCATTGACCAAAAAGACAACTTTAACAAGAAAAATAGCTTATCTAAATAGGTTTACTTCAGCTAAGAAACAAGCAGTTATTCTGCCCTGCCACCTGCATAATTTTTTCTCCCCGGCCTTTATTTTGGAAATCAATGGGTGACATAATTCCAATGGCTAAGGCAATGCTGCATTACCTCTTTGACCTCCTATTCTGTCAGCTCAGTCAATGCTCTGTTATAGTCAGGGCTTTTTTCACCTGGTAGATTTAATGTGACACTCAACAGGCAGATTTTTTTTTTTTTTCCTTTTCCACTACTGCATGTGATATCAGTATTAGTGAGTTTTAGACATGATGATCTGTAATTATGGTCACTAGCTCGGGTGTTGGACAATACACTGCAATGGAGTGTGGTAGAATGGCAAAAACTGGGTAAATCTGGGCCTTTCTGACTGCAGCAGTTTTTAAGGGGAATAAATACAAGAATATTTGAGTCTGTAAGAAAAAAAATGATTTCTAGACATGAGATAGCTATCATTAAGATAAGTTCTATTTGTTTTTTCATCCCCTAAGTAAGACAAAGCTTTTAAGATTTGGATGCTCTGTAAAAGCCAATTGTTTGACTTGGCTCCCCCAGCTAGAAGCCAGCAAGCTGATACTGCTGTTTCCAAGGATCTGGAATTTCAGCTGATTTTTTTTTTTCTCTTTTCTGACTCATGCGTAATCATCAGAAATAAAACTTCTGATGGCCGAATTATGACAGGAGATAGAGCTTTGAAGTTCTTTTGCTTTCAGTAGAATGATTCACAACTGATATAAAAATATGCTTGTACATCTAAATATGGAACAGTCATTTTAATGGAGTTTGCTTGAATATTTCACCTATTTACCCTCTGGTAAGTTATCTTGTGTTACATGAGCTCATGTTAGAAACCCAGGTCAAATACATCTTTTGGCTTGTCTGCTTGCTTGCTTTTTTTAACTGAGGTGTGCAGGTAACTGTTTCCTCAGACCTGGTTTCAAAGAGGGTGTTGTAAAAAAACATATGAAATGTCTATTTCAGTAGATCAGGTTGTGCAAAAAATACAGTAAGGGTGCAGTTATTTCAAGTCTAAGTACTTTTACCTGAACCAATTGGAAATTGCATTGCTCAATTGCTATCTAAGAGTGGTGAAACCACACCTGACAAATATTTGACAGTCAGATTTCACAGATAATTTGGAAATAAATGTTGGGGTTTTTTTCCAGTGGAGTGACAAGTCATGAACACTGTAAATATATAATTTGAAATTGACCCAGGTAAATTTTCTGTGTCAGACTTTCTCCCTGTGTTTCACAGACTCATGTTATTGTGGATTAGGATAAATTCTGAAATCCTGGCTCCTTTTCTTTCTCTACCTGCATGAGCTAGAGAGCTTGTAGAAATGACTTCATCTTCCAATTCTGATAGAATTTGAATTAATAAATCACTAAATAATGTAATTTATTTTTTTAAATCAACATGTTGTTTTGTTGCTGCCCAAACTGAGAAAAAATTAAAAGTCTCTTGCCTGTATATTCAGGAGTCAGAATGGTTCATGCTCTCATTTTATTTGAGGCCTTGAACTAAATAAAATGTGGTGCATTTCAAGGAATGTTGGCCATCAAGGAAAAGCTAATCAGACTTTACTAAGGATGCTTCTGTAAAAGAAACTTAAGATAAAGCTAAAATTACTGAAAACAGTGAACTGATCTGAACTATACTGCTTTTTATTGTCTTTTTTTTAATTCTGAGAGAGTAAAATTATTATTTAATTCTTATCATTCCAATGCTTTTTCATCTTATAGAGCAGGAGGTACGCTTTTGTTAAGTCTCTGTCCTCACTTTTCCATACTATTGCAAAGCATGTAGTGCCCTCCAGTTTGCTAATTAGTAGCATTTAAAAGCCATGGAGGAGCAAATTGTCCATGTATTGGTTTGTTATGAGAAATGTCTGTGACACTTTGCTTTCTCTGTACCATTTGAATGTATAGCAGATTCAGTAGAATGCATCTCCAGACATGTAAGCTTCAAAACACCCAGCCCAGGCAAACAAGTGCTGCCAAAATGCAGATGCAAGGGTTTCTCTGTGAATTACCAGCAGCTGTGCAGGTACACATCAGCTGTCTTTATTTTCACTGCCAGTGGTGCTGAACATGAGCATGTTTCAAACACTTTGAGAACAAATCAGATTGACACTTGAAACCAAGAAAGAGGAAAAAAGGGCATTTCCAAACATTTTGCTTCCATTCTAGAGAAAACCTTACAATTATGTTAAAACAGAACCTAAACACGGTTGAGTGTTCCAAAGAGTATAATAAGAACAGGTTTAGGAAAAAAAAAACCAAACAGGCTTTTGAAAAGCTATAGCCCTATAGTCTGTTAAAAGCAAGATGACATTTAGTTGAGAAATAAAAGGTGACTGTAGGTGAGGGAAAGCACATCTTGCTGCATTTGTGAATAATCCTGGAGATAATAACACAGAATGAATCATTCTTGGTTTCCTGCTAGCCTCAGTGTGGTGCTGACTGAAGTGAACCTGAGAAAGCCTTTGCTACTCCCTGGAGATGACTTGGCTCTGTCAGGGCAGCTCAGGGGATTGGGCTCAGCTGGATGCTGAGCAGGGTCTGCACCATGGGACCTGCTTCACATCTGGGAGAGCAAGTGGGAAGGTGTTTGCCCTCTTGTTCCTTATTCTCCAAGTGTTGGATATGTATTTTATGTGTACAGGATTTGTGTTGATGTTGTTTTTAGGAGATGTGTCTTAGTGCTTGACCACCTTTTTAGTGCAAAAAGATTTTAGAGATATATTTATAATATTTTAAGAAATACAGAACAGCTTTTTAAAATGAAATAAGCTCACTTTTGCTGGATTTTTCTATCTCTTTGACTTGGAATTGTACTGAAAAATGGTGTGTGAATGCATTTTTTAAATTAATTTACATCTTGATAACAGTTGAGGTACAGAGAGAAGGTAAACCTCTACAACTGTATTTCAATGCTCAGTTAGAATGAAAAGATTTTCGTTTCAGTTACTAAAAGAGCAAAACAAAAAATCCCCAAAACATGAACACTGTTAAGAGCCTTCAAAAACCACCAGGATGGAAAGGAATTCTATTTGTACACAAAAACCAGAAAAGGCAAATTGTTAATAAAGTCATGAGGATTGTTAACAGAATCTCAACAAAATTTGATTCTATGGAGGCTGAGCCATACTTGAGAAGGTCTGATCCCCTCAGTATCTTGAATAATTTATATTTTGTTATGCGCTTGTAGCAACTAATTACTACAGAGTGGGTTTAAAGTTGGTGCTACCTGGCAAGTGTCTGCTCAGGTCCATGCTATAGAGAGCATGGGTTCAGTGCTTGATCTCCATTCCCAGGAAGGTTCCCTTTGCTACCTTGTCCTGAGCCAGAAGCAGCAGAATGAGCAATCAAACGTGTTCTGTTGTGACAAGTCACGCAAGAGTCTGCTCTGAGGTGAACGTGGAGAACACAGCACCAGCTTTCCTCTCTCTCAGGGAAATGGAATGGAATTGGGGCAACCCCTCCTTCTGGAACACAGGAATAAATTACACTTTTGATTATTGCTTTTTAAAAAATCTTATATCGAGACGCTGAGCTGTTATGGGGGAGGGAGGTGTTTATCTTTTTTTTTTTTGCCTTATGTTTAAAACCAGAAAAAAAGCAAACTTGAAATCCTAAAACTGTCTGTAACCACCTCTTGAAAAGATTCTGTCTTCCATCTTCTCTTTGTCACCTCTTTTCATTTAAAACTTTACTATCTGTCCCACTTTTGCTACCCAAATACGAGAGGATTTGAGGCCAGGTGAAACTCAGCAGCTGGGGTTAGGCCCCCTTCTTAAAAGATCAGCCAGTCTTGGTCTTCCTCCTTGGTGTTCTCCTATCAATTCAATTCGGGTGTTTCCCATTCATTTTTAAAAAGTGTGTGCAGAAATGACTCAGTGTAGTTCCAAGTTACTTGAACCATTCAGAAGCTTAAATATAAAATTAAGGCAAGCATTGTGTGCAAGGATTTACTTCTGAATGCTTCTAAAGGTTACCTGAAATTGTTGATACCCAAAGAAATTTTTCACAACTGCTCCTTCTGTGAGAAAAGAAATGGATGGATGTGTTTCATTCTAGCACTGGTCAGTGTGTTTGGGAAAGTGAGTGTCCTCCCTGGCTCCTGGGGTGACTTATTTTGTAGAGGGAAGTTGTTGAAACTCACTCAAACCTTTGGACTGCTGCCATTGCAGGAAATGAAATCTGTCCATGGCAGGGTTCTCTGAGCACCCTTTTTAACTGACTTACTGGGCTAGGTTGACTGGAGTGAGTTTTTTACATGGGCTTTTTACTGCAGAGATGAATGTTTTTATTTTTTACGCCTTCCTCCGTGAAGGAACAGTTAAAATCAGGCACAGGGAAATGTAACAGATGTTGGTGCACATTTCCCATCTGAAAATGCCTTCCACTGGCCAAGAGGATTGTTAGGCACAATTAAGCCCAGTATAGACATCCTGTACTGGAAGCCAAGGCTGCTGAGGATGTTCCCAACAGGGGAGCACGGCTTTGGAAGGAAGGAAGTTCACATGAGCTTTGATCTGTGGCAGGTTTTTGAGTGTCACTGGGTGAAAAACAAAGGAGATGTGACTGACAGCTCAGAGTCTGTGCCCCCACATACTGCATGTGTCCTTAAGATGCAGCTATACTGTACACAACTGTAGATTTAGGGGACACTTGGAATCCAGGAGCAAATTTATTATGCATTTCAAGGATGCTAGCGCTTGAAATCTGATTTTTGAGAGGCATTTGGTGTAATGTTGCCAACTGACTTTAAAAGCTTGTGATATTACGCCTTGTAATGTTCCACATTGGGTGTAATTGTCACTGGAATCAGCTTTATGATGGCAAATCTTCATGATGACTGCAGGGACATATTTTTTTGCGTATTATGTCTGAAACGTGAGTTACTTTGTGATTTCAGAAGTATAGTGGTAGTGAAGGGAGGAAGGCACTGCAGACTTTTGAACTCACGTATGAAATGTTTATGCAGAGAGTAGAATTTGTCATTTCCAGTGATGTGATAGCATCTACTGTTGAAAAAGACCCTGAGAACCGAATGCTCTTATATTTTGTGATTTGTATTGTAATTGAACCCATTAGAGTTGGCCATTGTGGAAAAGCATGCTTTGCTGGCAGAAAATTGCAGTGATTGACTATTTTTGTTGTATCAGAATATTATGCAGACGTTGTGAACGTGTGTTGACCTAAAAATGTCAGTGGGCATTTCATATCAGTCTCTTTTTTTTTTTTTTTTCTGGGGTGGGGAGGGATGACACAAAAATGCAAGGCAGACATTGCTTTTCTGTTGTGTAATGCCTGGCTTTTAATAATGTAAGAAGCTCTGTGCCAGGTCTGTAAACAGAGTCTGTGAGTTCTGGGCAGCCAGTAAGCCTTTTCACTGAAATATGCAGGAGAATTCTAAACCAAACCTCTTTGTTATTCCACTCTTATTTGCCTGTAATTAGACACAAATCTACAAAGGGTCTTTCCCTGTCCCTCTGGCCTTAATTCTCCATATAATGTTTTTTGTGAACTTCCTTTTTAGATGGACATAAGCTGGGTTTAATATCTCACATCATTTTTACTCAGGGCAGCAATAGGGCAGCATTGTCCAAAGTCCCAGGTGCAGGTGATGAGACACAGTTACCTGCATTTCATAGGGCAAAAAAGTGGCACTCCACTAATTTTCTGGAAAACACGATTTGTTCCCGTGGGAGAATATTTCTTAAAAACCTCTCTGTAAATCCCCTGGAACTGATGGAGTTCTGAGGAGTGCCTGGAACCTTGCTTGACACAGCATATGGTCTTTATACGTGCCTCAAAATTATTCAGTGTGTGGTAACTTGTGGTGGCAATGTGTTTATCTCTGGTGCTCCTTCTCGAGGAGCATTGTCTTGTTTAAGTGGCTGTGAAATGTACTTTTTATGTGCTGCTCTGCGGTCATCTTGAGGTCGGCATAATCCTGGCTTAAGGTGTCTGCCTGCAAATTTGTCATTTGCATTATTATTGGCTGCTTCTTGCAGAACCAAGCTATTTTTTTTTTTTTTAACATAAAGTGCTTTGCCTAGAAGACTATTAGCAAAATGCTGAGCAAGGTGTTTTTATTCTCTGGGTTCCAAGAGGAAATGGGAGATCAAGGAGGGCAGAGGTGATGCGTTAAGTCTAATTTAGCACGGGAGAGATTATCTCAAAATATTAATAAATATGTAGCATTGCTCTTCTGGATAGGAGGCATGAGAACTTCTGGTTTACATTTTCACTTTGTTAGTTGAGTGCTTTGTAGAGATTTTCCTCCCCTGAGTTCTAGATGTCAAGATCAGACACCTGAAATACTTAAAAGTAGTTCTGGATCAGAGCCAGACTTTGTAATTATTTAAACCCATATTTCATGGTTTTATTTGTTTTTCGAGCACTTCTTTTCTGATACAGCAAAATTGTCTAATGCTTCATTTTCTTCAAGTATTCTGAAGACTTTTGTAAGGCATATTTTTCTCAATGTTTGGCACTTTTGGCAGACAAATGATTCTATGTACCTCTGCTATTTTCCCATGTCTTTTAGAAATATTATCTCTTTTAATGTAATATAAACACTTCTCTGTTACTAAATGGCTCTGTTACTAAATAACTTTTTCTAATCTTATTAATTAAAATTATCTTCTGGTCACCATTCTTCCATTCCTTTGCAAAAAAATATGATCTGGCATCCTCATCACAAAAATAGATGGTGAGTCGGGAACCAGACACCTTCAGAAACAGATCCCAGATGTATTTTTAAGGAACACTGTGAACCAGCAAGCATTTAAAATCTTTCTGGAATAATTTCTTGAGAATGATGAGTGTTAGCTGCTGAGGTGGGTCTCACATGTAATGCATACCTGGTGTCTATTTTACTTCCTGACCTAATGATTGAAGCTGAAGAATTAATTTGGCTGTGAATATATGGATACTCTTGCATTGTCAATATTTGTTAGGGTTACCTCTTTGTTCTTCTGTGTGCTTAAAGAATTCTGCTTCAGCACTGTGTTTCCTTGGAGGAGAGGATACAAGTTTTAAATTAAGAAAAAAAACTGTTTGCTTTTATTTGCTAAATAACAGTTGTGATTCAAGAATATGATGGAGTAGTTAATGTTAATTACCCTTCACACCCTTTTGGGAAAAACCTGTGTACACACTTTGTGTCTTTGTTTAATAGTTAGCTTTGTACTCTAGCAGGACAGGAGACTTTGATTTTATGTTACCCACTGCAGAAATAGAAAAATCAAATTGAACGTGATATGCTTCTTTTTCTCTCTCTGTCTCAGGGCAGAACACTTTGTTTAAAACTGATTAAAAACACACTGTTTGGTGAAAGCCATTTCTCTAATGTAACAAAACCTGAGGGGCTTTTGTTATCTTTTTTATTGTTATTTTTTCACGTTCAGAATTAGAAAGTGAATGTATACATTTATACAGGAAAATTTTCTTGCTGTGAAGAGGGATTTCCAGTTCATGGATGGAAAGATGTTCAAGCCAGCAAAGATCATTATGCTAATTCAGCCTGTCCTCTTCCATGTACATGCTACAGAACTTGGAGGCTGGCTTAAAGCAGACCTTTTGGAAGATATTTCATCTTGTTTTAAACATCCAAGTAATTTTGGTTCCCTCAGTTTCACTGCTGCCCTACTGAACTGTTTGCATGTTTAATTACCCTTGCAGTTTGGACATTACAGGGCTCTATTTCTCTTTATTTTTTGCTCCCAGCCACTGTTTCCCACTGTGTTTTCTGTCTGTGAGATTAAAAATGCAAAATATCCTCAAACAAATGAGGAAGCTCTGGAAGTGTGCTACCTCCTAGAAGAGATTTATATCAAAGATCTAGAGGAAATAGGGGAGGAAGAACCCTAGTGGAATCAAATAATCTGCTTTTCTGCCTGAAAGCAAGATCAGCTTTGCCTGCATCACTCCTGAGACATTTGCTGAGCCCCTTCTCAAGGACAGGGACTCTCCAACCTCTGCAGGCGTTTTACATTTGCACTGAGGGCTTTCCTTTTCCCCAGTGCCTGAGTTACACATCTTCTCTTGTGCAATTTCACCTCCCACTGCTTTATGGAGAGTGGGCATACAAAATGCATTATTTCCACCCTTTTTCTAGTGGGTCATGATCTACCTAGAGATAGCAATGCCAACCTCAGCTTTCCCTCCTTGTAGCAGTGCAATCCTCATTTCTCCACCTTCTGGAGTTTGTCTTGGCCTCCTGCAGTTGTGAGCCATTATGGGTAAGATTTTCAGATCTGCAGAATTATTTAGGCATCTAGTTTCTTTTCTCCAGAACATGTATGAAACATAACTCTGCTTCAGATACCTGCAATGGGCATAGGAGGTAATAAAATTTTGCTAGTAGGTACAGATGTATGATGGGAGGAGAGGTGAGAGTTAACAGTAAGTCATGAGACACAGAGCACTGTGAAGGATGAGTTTATTTTGCTGTTATTAAAAATTTCATTTCAGGATAATCCCTCTGAGACTTAACACGTTATTTTAAGAAAAGCTTCCTAGAGCAGCAGTAAACAAGACACAGTACAGTAGGTTCAAACGATTCATAAATGTTTGGATTTTTTTTTAAACATCCCATTTATTGAGTCTGTATCTAATACAGTGCTGAAAGAAACAGCAATCATGTTGCCTATGTGTTTGCAAAGAGTGACATTTGTAAAGTAATCTATTTAAATAATCAGCACTCTGAAGCCTTGTCTGCCGTTTTTGGCTGTCAAATTTTGTCAAGTAGGAGGAAAAACGCTTAAAGCACAGGCTAGCTCTTTAGTGATTTTTGCATATCCCTTCTTCAGCAGCTCAGCTGAGGCTTAATTTAGAGGTGCTGCTGGGTGTGTGACAGCATCTGTTTGTGTGCATGGCTTTGGCAAAGCCTCCTGTGCCTCTGGATGTCCCAGCCACGGGAGCAGCCCCTGCTTCCATCTGGGTTTGTTTCCATCAGGCTCCCAATGCCCAGGAATGCAGGAAGGCAGGAGCAAACCTCATTGTCCTGTGGGGCAGGGTTGGAGCTCTGAGGTCACAGGGCCATGTCTGTCTGAGGGGACACTGGGGCTGAAGTCACAGCAGACAGGAACAGATCTGAGTACCAGACCAACGTGCTCTCCTGTCTAACCTCAGCACTGTGGGGAAGGGTCATGGGGTGTTACTGATAACTGATTAAATCCAAGGCAGAACAGCAAACAAAATGCACATGGGCAGCCCTTGATTTACCTGACCTTAACTTTTACTCAATTATTGTCTTAAATATAGAATTTCTCCTTTTTTTCTTTCTCATTTGTGAACATAGGTGACAAAACATAAACTATGAATACACCAATTCTTCAGTTCTTTTGAAGCCACAGTGCTCTAAAAGTTCATGCTACAAATTGTAATTAATCCGTATTTCATTTGACAGCCTCCAGTAAAGAAGCATTTTGACATGTGTTTAGCAATATTCCCATTCAAAGAGGTACTGAATTTACAGTAAAGCACATGCTAAAGTGCTTCCCTGAATTAGGATCCTAGCACTCAGATACAATCACATTTTCTGGAGTTTTCCCCTGTTGTTAATATTGATGATAGGATCTAAAATGACGAAGCATGGATCAAAAATAGTCTGTGATCAGGAAAAGGCAGATAAGAGGGCATGGAAAAGAGAGATGAAGAAATACAAGGTGAAGTGAAATAAATGAGCCTTAGCAAAGTGGGATTTATTTGCTAGTTTTTGTTTGCGTTGCTTTGTGTAAAGTGACTCAAAAACTCTGATATCTGTGACATTTCTGCTTTGAGAAACCTGAAAAAGAACCTTGCCTTTTTTCCTTATTTATTCACAGAGTGTTAATGTGTTGAGGTGTGTGCAGCAGAAATAACCCTGTGAGCAAATCAGGTTTAGTGAGCGATGGAAAAATGGAACCTCACAGCAATTCTTGAGGGCCTGCAGGTGACCATTGCCAAGTCTTGTTCTTGTGGAATCCACTGTGTGATTTCAGAGAATGAGAGCTTTCCTCCCCCCTTCACCACCACTGGGGAGAGCTTGGAAAGGGTCCAATGTGGTGAGAAATGTGTAAAGATGAGAGCATCTTTTGACTCCCTCTCAGACACAAAGTGCAGATACTGGAGCACCTTTTAAAGAAAAATATGTAAAGTTACATATTTTGTAAAGTTATGTAAAAAAATATGTAAAGTTACTTTGTAATTCCCCTTTTCTATCACAACAGAACAGAGGGGACTATAACAATAGGGCTACGATTGTTTCTGCTTTGGGTTGATAAACGAGATTTTAGTAAATTAAAACTATCATATTATCATACTGGCCTTAAACTGAAGAGTAGGTTTACATTAGATATAAGGAAGGAAATCTTCCCTGTGAGGGTGGGCAGGCCCTGGCACAGGTGCTCAGAGCAGCTGGGGCTGCCCCTGCATCCCTGGCAGTGCCCAAGGCCAGGCTGGGCAGGATCCTGGGACAGTGGGAGGTGTCCCTGCCATGGCAGGGGTGGCACTGGATGGGCTTTAAGGGCCCTTCCAACCCAACCCATTCTGGGATTCTGTCTGTACCATCTTCCTGCAGTTCCTTTTTCTCCCTGTGATTCACCCTGCTCCCCTGTGCTGGGCTTTATGAACCAATGCCTGCATAAATAGGAAGTGATCCTTGTAATGTGGACAAAATCATGAGTGGAAGGCTGGAAACTCCTCTCAGTTTGCTTCATATATTTTATATTTTTTCTCATGCATGTAGGGAAGGATGCCTGTGTATTTAATTATATCAGAGAGATTTCTGTGTGGAGCATATGAGTAGAGTCCTGTTTCTCTTAGACCCTAATGTTTTTTCATGTATTTCATATAGTTCATGTATTTTCATCTTATGAAAGCTTTCACAGCTGATTTCATCCTTTCAGAAACAGATTTTGATCTGTTTGCATATAGTATAGAACTAAAATGCTGTAGTGATGTTTTGTAGGAGACTCATGATAAGGACTTGTGTGTAGTTTTAAATTCTGTGGACAGTGGGAAAGCAAGAGTGGCTTTTTTGAAGTTTCTATCAGGATTATAAACTATTTTGTAAAATACAAAATCTGCTTGTAAAGAGAATGGAAATCTTGATGATTGAAGATGATAGTAAAATATGCTATATTTAATATATATTAAGGTAGAATTTATAATGATTTTTAAACTAGCAAAGATTTGCTAGGTGCTTAAAATGCTCTTTATTTCAGGTGGTGTAGGAATGCTCTTTTTTTTTTAATTTGCCATGTTTATCATCACTGGGATATGCTTAAATCACATTCTGTGCTCACTGAAGCTTTGCTGAAGAATGCCAGTCAATAGTTACAAAGCTGTCAAACACTTTTCCCTAAGTTGAATTTACACAGGCACCTCAAGAAGAAATTAATGAAATCTTGTTTCACTGCACATGTGTAGCCATTTTTAATGACCTTTTGGGGATTTGAAGGACTTTCTGTGCAGTTGCATTTGTTTCTGGATTACAGAACGTAGAAAAGCTTTGCCAGCCTTGGCAGAATGAGGGGAATTGCAGTTTACAATTTTTTGTGGCAAACATTCACTTTAGGTCGGTGATATGTGAATTTACTTGCTTATTTATTATAGCAGCGATAGATTATTCTCACTTCTACTTAAATTTGACAAGCTGTGCAGTGCTAAACCCTGCTAAAATGGTGCAAAGACCCAATTACATAAACTACAAAGGCATGCAAGAGTAAGCAAAGAAAAAAACATATAAAAGGATTAAAGATCAAAAATAGAATGATTCCAGTGAAACTGCATTAGGAGACATCAGGCAGGAAAGCATGAAAGAATTAGAGTATGAAGAACAAAGCTTTATAAAGCTTCTGAAAACTGGCAAACACTTTTAAAATTACTTCTG
The DNA here is from genome assembly GCF_051311805.1 of Agelaius phoeniceus. Taxonomy (NCBI): domain Eukaryota; kingdom Metazoa; phylum Chordata; class Aves; order Passeriformes; family Icteridae; genus Agelaius; species Agelaius phoeniceus. Next base: position 12,355,805 of record NC_135280.1, on the reverse strand, counting down.
TTAACTCTTTATATTAGAAGGAAATTTTTTTCTTGGGAGTAGACATATTTTTCCATGTTGTAATTGTGTTCTTCATGAGTTTTGTTCATGGAGTTTGGATTTCACCAGCAGAGTAGTAGCAGCTGGATTTAACCAAGGATTTTAGCAGTAAATTGTGTTTTGAATTTTAAATAATATGCTGTGGAAGATTTGAGAGGAGTTGCAGGGTGAATCTACCCTTTTATTCCTTCTGTGCCTTTAAACACCACCTCTCCAGCTAATCCTTGTTTTCTTACACAGTAGAGGTGATGTTGCACTGTCTTGGGAGGGCTGAAAAATGGTGACACAGTCAGCAATGACCAAGGCATTTGGCCCTTTACTTTTTCTCTTACAAATGACTGCTGTGTAGAATTCATTTTCTTTGCTCAGGGAACTCAGAGAATGGATAAATGAAAAATAGCCCTTGCAGGAACGAGACTTAATTCATTGCAATTCCCCCACGTTCCCTGGAAGAAGGAGACAAAGTATGGACTCCCATAGTATTGCTGAAAGCCTTTCTGGGTTTCCCACAAACGGGATTTCTGCTGCAATTAAGAGAACCAGTTCAGTTATTAATTCAGGCCACAGTCCCAGTCAGTCCTGAATGTCTCTGAACATCTAATTGACAATAGTAGGAGGCCCTTCTTTAGATCAGTCTTCTAAATGCTGCACAGCTTTTGTGTCAATCAACACTTGCCGTATATTTTTGGTCAGCACTGAACCCCATTCCTCTGAACTTATTCTGGTTTCCCTTTCTACCTCCTGGCCCAGTTTGGGAAGCATTGAGAAGAGTTATAATTTTTTTTCTTCATTTTTTTTCTATTTTGTATTTTATTTTAGTGGCAGCATTGCCTCCTGGTCCAAGTGCTGTGCAGACAGCCCCTGTGTGTGCTCTGGGGTTGTTCTCCATGTAGCTCTTGCAGGCTGGTTGAAGCCTGGGAGGGATACAAAGCAAGACAGATGGTTTCCCACAGACTTCCCCTCTAGCTCTTTCATCTTTCATCTAACTATTAATTCATCTGTTTGGATGGATACATTCACGCATGGAACCAAGATGAATAATAATGAGATTTTTAATAACTCCCTACATTTGCATTCCTTGTAACTCTTTACATGGTTCTAGCTGATTAAAATGAATCATTTACATAATTAACATATGGTTATAGTGTTGGCTTTAATATGCTGATTATCTCAGTACTTTTGTCTAGAGTCAATTGGATTCAAACTGTAACAATTGTTTGAAGTGAGAATAGTTTATTCCTGTGAGGGTTGGTGAATATTTGCCATGGGGCCTGATTAGAAATAGCACAACTGTCCAAGAAATTCTTTAATGTAAAGCATGTATTAAAAAATAAAAATAAAAGAGGAAAATGTCATCTACATCTTTTGTGTTTAGGTCAGGCTTTACAAATAGCTTTCTATGCTTAAAGAGACTTCTGCCATTAGTTCCTTGCTGAGATATTAACACAATACCAGACATAGTCCTGAGAATGAATCAAGACAAACAATGCAGGTCTAATTGTTTCTGATTTGTAAAGATTTTTCTTTAAACCAGCTTTAAACATATTTTTTTTCAATTAAATTGCAGTAGAATTAGGATTTTTTTTATTAGACAAAATATGTTTTTGTGTCTTTACAGTCACTGGATTACCCTACTCTTAAAAGATGAATAGATTTCATATTTGTTATTTTGCTTGTTTTCTCCCAATACATATTTATAGTAAGTCACACTGAAGCAATTGTATTTTAAGAATTGGTGGAATATTTTCCAATCTTGCTCCTACCCTTGGTGGTGTGCTCAGCTTCCTAGTGCAGAGGCTGCTTGCAAAGAGAAAAGAATTGTCAGTTTTTTGTGGTTAGGTAACTAACACTTGTGTCAATGAATGCTTTTTGAATGTTCATGAATATTTGAAGCAAATTTGTGTTAATTGCACTACTGTTGTCCACAATTAGTCTGTGGTAGACATGATTAATTGTAAAGAGCCCTGACATTTATGCATAAAAGGCTTGAGGTCAAACAGAAATGGAGAAAAATGGTTGCTGCAGCATTGGCAGATGGAATGCTAATGTATTTTGACTCATACTGAGAATAAGGATATTTCTGCATCAATAGCAAATAATTGTTTTAGAGCTGTGGAATATTCTTCTCCTTTCCTTTGCTTTTCTTGCTCTGTTTAACTTCATTCCATCCCACCCCAGGATGCCACAGCCACTGGTTATTTTTACAGTGTGGCTTTTAATTGTGTTGGGAGCTGCTTTACAGGAAAAGCACACCACTCTTCCAGCTGGGAATTCCCTCTGGATTTCCTGCTTCAAGCAAAGGTGTCATGCAGTAATATTGTGGTGAGAATCATGCAGGGATTGTGAAGGAGATCTCTTGAATCCCTCTTGGAATACAGAGCCCACCAAAAGTGAACTTGCTGTGCTCCAAGGCCCATGGAGCACAATTTCAGCACCTCTATCATGGCTGAGCAGGGAATAATTCAGCAGGTGGGGTCTCAGTGGTTTAGTCTGCACCCAAAGAGCAAACAGACCACGTTCACAGGGTCATCACCACCTCAGGAGGGTGACCCATTCCTGTCTGAGTCCTCCTCCACCACAAAAACCATGGCAGGCACTGAGCCCAGTACCCTGCACAGCTCCCACTGGGGGATGCCGTGTCCTGAGCCCTGGAGCTTGGTAAAAACCAGGATTCCCTGAGGGATGATGCTCTTGGAGCAGCTGGGAGCGTGGCTGGACAGTGGCTGTGGCACCACATCCACCTCAGGCTGGCCATGGCCACGGGGAGAGCAGCAGTCAATAAATGTCTGCACCTGCAGCTCAGGGAGGCTCCTCAGCTCTCCTGGGCTTGGCACTTGACTGATAAGTTGCCTTTGTTAAAATTGACATTAATCTGTCTAATTCTTTATAAGCTATTGATGGACTCATTAGCCCAGTGAAGTTCTGCTGGTTTAGATCCTGAGTGAATGGAGCCCTTTGTATAAAAGGCTGAATAGATAAAACTTTACAATAAATTACCAATATTGAAAATACTCTCTTAAGCAAACAGAAATCTCTGCCTTCATTTTCAGCATTTTAATAAGTTTCTGATCATCCTGCATTTACTGGTGTAGCATCCAGTGAAGATAGCCTAAACCTTTCCAATATCCTTTGTAAGTTTTTATTTGTATATGTAAAACTTTACTGAAAGAGATGGAATATTTTACTACTTCATAATTCCCATTTGAAGTGCAAGGAAATTACATTTTCTATCTGTCCTCAAACAAAATTTTCTTTACATGAAAAACCACCATTACCTGTTAAAAATATTTATTTTTCTCTTTTTAATTCTTCGCAATGGAACAAATTTTTATTCGCTTACAATTTGTGTTACTTGGCCATTTGCAACTGCTTTTCAGCAGTCCTCAAAAGTCATAGGAAGCAAAATGAAAGTCAAGTGATAGCCTGGAAAATATGTTATGATATTCAATGAATAATTTGGGATGTCAGTTGAGAAATAACTAGAAGTGGTTCTAAAATGCTGATCTTAAAAAAAATGTGTTTCAAAGTGAGCTCTTGACAACAATGTTAGATGTTCCATGGGATCATGTAAGCTTTGTTACTTCTTTTTGGGTAAAAATTGGGTGGTGATTGTTTGTGATGGCCCCCAAGAAATATTGATGGTTCAAAATGGTCTTTGCTAAATAGTCAGGGACTATTGAAGTGCAAGGAAATTACATTTTCTATCTGTCCTCAAACAAAATTTTCTTTACATGAAAAACCACCATTACCTGTTAAAAATATTTATTTTTTCTCTTTTTAATTCTTTGCAATGGAACAAATTTTTATTTGCTTACAATTTGTGTTACTTGGCCATTTGCAACTGCTTTTCAGCATGTCTTCAAAAGTCATAGGAAGCAAAATGGAAGTCAAGTGGTAGCCAGGAAAATGTATGATGATATTCAATGAATAATTTGGGATGTCAGTTGAGAAATAACTAAAAGTAGTCCTAAAAATGCTGATCTTAAAAAAATGTGGTGCATGTTCCATGGGATCATGTAAGCTTTGTGACTTTTTTGGGTAAAAATTGGGTGGTGATTGTTTGTGATGGCCCCTAAGAAATATTGATGGTTCAAAATGGTCTTTGCTGAATAGTCAGGGACACGGTGTGGATGGAAATCCCCTGCAGGGGCAGATTTTGTGCACTAGCTCAGCCTGCTGAATTTTCACTGTAATGTGTTTGCATCAGACCAAAACCAGGTAGCAAATGTTTGCACGCGATGGAGCCTTACATAACTCTTGCATAATTGTGTTCATCATTTTTTTAACAAAGAAAAGAATCTCCTTTTCAGCACAAAGAGGCAGCCTGTTAGTGGTTTGAGTTGATTTTTTTAGAATCTACAAAAATATAAAAATAACCTAAATGAGAGTGATCACTTGCATGTGTAACCCAGAGGACATGGGTATCTAGAACAAGGAAATAAAGTGAAATATTGTGTTTTTCCAGGGAGTGCTTTTTGCATGCCTTGGTGACATTTGGCTATGCAGGCTCATCTCAGGCAGGGCGTTCTCTCCAGGCTGGATGTGTGGTGCTAATCTCCAGCTGCCCTGCAATAAATGCTGGGCTGCAGACAGGAGATGGCCAAAAGAGAATGCCTGGGCAAGCCTTAATCTTTAATAAGGTGCAGAGCTAGTCTATAACTGTCAGGGAATGACAGAAGAGCAGTGCTTTCAGCTTGCCTGCTCAGAATAGAAAATGGGGTCCTCTGACAGGCAAGAAAGGCTACTTTATTCTTTATTGGGTTTGGGGCTATTATTGTGGCTGTGTTATTTAGTTATTTGACATTTGAGAGTTGTTGGGGCAAAAGGAAGTTCAGTTATTAATGGGAAAACAAAATTTTAAATGGATTTTTTTTATGCTGAACTCGCATTGAAGCCTCTTATTCCAGCAACTGGAAATTAAGCCATACCTGATGCTAAATGAGTGCTGTTTGTAATTGGGAAATAGAAGGAATATATAGGAATATTGCAATATATAGGAAGCTTACAATGCAGTCATCAAGATGTTTATACACAAATATGTGACACATGAATTGAGGAATATCAGAGACCTCATGAGATGTGCATTTTTGGAAAGATTTAGGTTTGCTTTTAGAGTAATGAAATTAGAATATCTTAGAATTTGTCTGCAGGCTTAGAAATTTTGAGTTTACAAAGTTCATAATGGATTTGTATAGTAGTAAGTTTAGATAAAATAGGGCTTGAGAGACATGAAAATATATATTTTTGGAGTATAGGATGTCATGCAATGGTATGCTAGACATAATATACTGCTAAATTACAATTTCAGACTTCTGAAATTTTACACAACAAAGACATTTCCTCCTTCTTTCATTTGCTTTGAGTTCTTAGGTCTGTGTGCAAGATAATTGTGTAGGAGTGCCTTTACCTCTAAAATAGTGTTGATTTAAATGTTTTCATTTTGTCTCCCTTAAAAATATAATTTAGATAAAATTTAGCTGCCAGTGGTGGTGATTGGTGGTGTTGATGTGATGTGACCTTTAATTTGGGGTTTGAACAGCACTTTTATACCTCTAAAAAGACCTGATAAAATCTGAGGCTTGCTCATTGTGAACTAAGGGAAAATAACCACCTTTGTGTGGGCTGATCACTCGTATGCTGATTTTTTTGCAGTCAAATATCCATTTTTTTCAGGTTTTTCTTTTCTTTAGATTCTCTTTATAGAGTTACAATCTGCATAGTCACAAGCATGCTGAGCAAAGCGCTGCCCAAATTAAACCTTGTCCAAAACTGCAAACTTGAGAACATTCCTTCTAAAGCATTCCCACAGAATGTGTAAGGGTTTGTTTTTTTTTTTTTAAAGCAGTTTCTAGCAAGAATATATTTGCTGTTTTCTAGCCTTTGTCTTCATGCTCAGACTTGCAGATTGTCAGCCTACACAGCCTTCCAGGAAAACCCATCCAGAAAAGGACAGCATCTCAGCAGTGCCAGGGATCCAGAGCCTGTGCATCCAGCCCTGGCTCTGCTGATGGAAAGGATGCGAGCTCAGGACGTGGTGGGCTGGAATTCACTGTGCTGCTTGTTCTGCAGCAAAGCTCCATGGAATGAAACAAATTTTGCTGTCATTCCACTGCAAAGTAAATAATGGGTCCTGGTAGGAAGGGATATTTCTGTCTCCCAGGCTGAAATCCACCACTGACTCAAAAGTACTCAGTTGTGGTTTCCTGGGAAATACTGCCTGGTGAGGAAAAGGAGGAACACAGACCATCATCCCTTCTGAATCATCTTTAGCTTCATCTTTACTTCTGGGCTGAAATCACAAATTATTAATAGGTACAAGAATTGAAAAAAAAAAAATATACTAAAGAAACCAAAAAAAACCCAAAAAACTTTCCAAGCAAGTTTGGTTTTTTGGTTGTTTTTTTTGGTTTTTTTTTGTTTTTTTTGTTTTGGTTTTTTAGTTTTTTTTTAAGAAACTTACAGATAACTTTGCAAACTGTTTTTTGTACATTTGCTACATCCGCGTAGCTGTTTCATTTTTTTTTTTCTCTCGTTTCTTTTTTTTTTTTTCCCTTGGAACTTAAAATTTTTGCTTGCTGTGAGAAAAACCAGGTAAGTTTGTTCTCCAAAGAGTGATTTTGGATGCGCTGTTATCTGTGGGACTTTTCCTCTAATCTCAGCGCGGTGTTTCTGGGTGAGGTCCCAGCAATGTGAGCCTGGCTCTGTGCCACCCTGGGCAGGGGGCATGGGCAGGGAGCCAGGCAGGCACAGGAGGGCAGGAGACTTTTCCAGCAGCCTCCTTGCAGGTATGGGAGCCCTGGCCCATGGGCACTGTGTCCTCTCCCCTCACCTGCACGGCCATAAAGGCAAAGTTCTGCTTTAGAAGAGTCTAGGATGCCTTCAGATTTTCCCTTCAGTCACTGGCAGGTCTGGGGAAGCCTTCACAGCTCAGCAAAATTGCAGGGTAATTCTTTCTTTATTTGCCCCAGCTGAGTTTAGTCAATTTACACAAGGAAGTTTTTTAAATCAGAATAAATACAATGAACTTAAAAAGCCAAGTTTTCCCAAGGTTGATTAAAAACTACATATAGCACTTGAACCTTTTTCTTTGTTTTTTTTTTTTTTTTTTTTTTTTTTTAATGAGGTAATTATAATAATCTTTTTATTTCTTAGGGGACTGAAATTCAATATATTGGCCACTGATTTCAGGACCAAATAGGCATTAATATTTCTTAACCGAGTCTTAGTTAAAGTTTATTCTCCTTGTTCTTGTTTAATTGATGGAGCAAGTTTCTTTAAGGAAAATATTTTCAGCCTGTGTAGAGTGGAATCATTTACTAGTGTGTAAGAGGTGCGTATTTGTGGTTTAAACAAATTACTGGTATGCTGAGTTTGGTAGAGCAGCCAGGCATGGTTGCAGTTAAAATATTTTAAATATGCCACTAGTCCTTATAGACTCCAAAAGTTTAGTAACAACTGCTTGAAGAATTCAGTCATTCTGAGCAATGTTGCTGCAAGTGAAAATGAATAACTTGTACCATGTTGCTTTTGTAAGTCCAAGTAGTTTGAAATAATATGTGAAGGTAGGGCTCCATTGCTCATGGCTAAAACTGTGCCATTACCCCAGCAAGTTCTGATAGGGCTTTGAGGTGTCTGTGTGCTGACTGGAAATCCTAGCACAAAAAACCCCAAACCAACAGAAATCTGTTTAAAATCTTACTGTATGAGCTGCCAGTTTTCTTTATGAAGAGGCACGTACATAAAAGTTGCTTTTATTCCCCCTTGATCTCCTCTTCATATATGGGAGTCTGATCCATCCTTGGACCCTTGATTTGAGAACTGTGGGCAAACACGAGAGTGGAGCTGTGTGATAATGGCTGTTCAGTGGAAAGCAGGGTCTGTGCCTCAAGAAAAGCTTTTAAAGTAATTGTGTTATTTCCCCTTTTACATGCAAGTTGCATTAGCAAGAGGACGGTTTGTTGTCATCAGCCCATCCCTCTATCACTTGGTGTCTCTTCTCAGCTTTAGTGTATCTTAACACAGTAAAATTTGGGAAGAGAAAGGAAAATGGTATTTTAGTACTCTGGTTATTTATTTAAGAGGTTTGGAGATACTGTGGCACTTCTTACATGACTCTGAATTTCAATGTACATTTCGTTCACAGAAAATTGGATTCCTTGAGCAATTCTGCTCTAGCAGTTATTAAAAGTGCTGAATCAGTTCCTTTCATAATCTTAAAAGAAAGGGTATGAATACAGAATAAACTCCAGATAAGAGATGTGATTTTAGTGTAGCTCAACTGGTTTTTCCCATAAAACACATAGGCTAGAAAGGGCTCCTGTAATCTTGGTCTGACCTTAAACCTCTCATACCTCTACAGAGTCCATGTGTTTTGTTCCAACAGCCACACTGGATTATATATCAACCTTTTCTTGTTTATCAGGATGCTGGGAATAATGTAATAAATATATGCTTAGTACTTGTTTCTTGGTGTCTGCATTGTGTGCAGATTTATGGACAAAAATACACACTTGGATAAAGCTTGGTGTGATCATATTATTATATTTTTTTACAATGAAATAGATATAAATAAATGTAACTGGAAAAAACCCCACAAGAATGTACTTTCATTATACGGGATTTCTGTTGGAGCTTGGCTAAATTGAAGAAATTACTGTCTTGTCAATGTTGTGTCAGTATCCACTTTGATCTATGTTCATATAATCAGACATCTTGTGGTGGTGTGTATCAATTTGGTTTTTTCAAGCCATAAAGTGCATTATTGTCGCTGAGGGAGGTGCCATAACCGTGTGTAACACTGGAATTGCCATCACACTGCACTGAATAGAGCCTGTGCAGGAACATCAGATGCTTATGTCAGCCTAGGTGGTGTTTTGCCTGTGATTTACTGCCAGGCTGTGTCTGGAGACACATCCTTTCTTCTTCCACCAGAGAGAAAAACAAAAGAAAAACTGAAACAAAATGTAATTTATTTAGGTACAGTTGAGAACTGGTCTTTGATGGCATGAGCAGGCTGCCCCAGTGGAGTTTTGCCATCATCATGTAGCTTCTTGTTCTAAAATTGTATTACATTGGATAATGCAGGATTTTTTAATGAGTCAAAAGGGTGTTGGTAGTGCAGAAATTTTTGGGTGTCCATAACTCGCTGGCAGACTCGACCAATGCCCCCAAGGTGATCCAATTGTCTTTGTGCCTTATTCCCAAACTTTGGGAGGGTTTCCTGAGGGTTGAAAGTTGTTCTTTTTAACACAGAAAAAGTGTTTGTGTTGACAAGCTTCCTAAAATAGAGTGTGTAGGTGATCTGTTTTAAGAAACAGGATGTATTTATTCCTGGGAGAAAGAAACCCACTTGTTCTCCAACACGTGGGTGCAGGTGCAGGTAGAGCTGCTAAGCTGGTAAGAATTCTGCCCCCCAAAATTTGATTCTTTGCATTAAAAAAGGTGTTGAAAGGGATTTACTAACTGTCAGCTGAATGTTTTAAACAGTTGAGCATTTATTTTTTGCAGAGATTCACTTCATTGTGTCTTTCTCACTTTTTTCTTTCATAACTCTTGCCACGGGAGGAATTTTAGCCTTCCCTTCTGGCACAGCACAAAAGTTCAGCTGCTTCTGGCACCATCAGGTGTACAAAACCTGTGAGGTTGTGAGGACAGAGCTGTGAGGAAGGGTAAAGTTGTCAGAGGAACGGTGCAGTTGTCAGAGGAACGGTGCAATTGTCAGAGGAAGGGTGCAATTGTCAGAGGAAGGGTGCAATTGTCAGAGGAAGGGTGCAATTCTCAGAGGAAGGGTGCAATTCTCACAGGAACGGTGCAATTGTCAGAGGAAGGGTGCAATTGTCAGAGGAAGGGTGCAATTGTCAGAGGAAGGGTGCAGTTCTCAGAGGAAGGGTGCAATTCTCAGAGGAACGGTGCAATTGTCAGAGGAACGGTGCAATTCTCACAGGAACGGTGCAATTGTCAGAGGAAGGGTGCAGTTGTCAGAGGAAGGGTGCAGTTGTCAGAGGAAGGGTGCAGTTCTCAGAGGAAGGGTGCAGTTGTCAGAGGAAGGGTGCAGTTCTCAGAGGAAGGGTGCAGTTCTCAGAGGAAGGGTGCAGTTCTCAGAGGAAGGGTGCAGTTCTCAGAGGAAGGGTGCAGTTCTCAGAGGAACGGTGCAATTCTCACAGGAGCGGTGCAATTCTCAGAGGAGCGGTGCAATTGTCAGAGGAACAGTGCAGTTCTCAGAGGAAGGGTGCAGTTGTCAGAGGAATGGTGCAATTGTCAGAGGAACGGTGCAAATGTGTCCCTAGGTGCTGAGGGAAGGGAGTGGAGCAGCACCTCTGGTGCTCCTGGCCAGGCTGGTTCTTCACCCCTTGAGCAGACAGAAATGGAGCCTCTCTCATCAAGATCACTTGTCCTGGCCACCTCTCTGTCATTGCTTTCAGAGCTCTGGTCACTCTGAAACTCCATCCTTATCCCTGTGCACTCCATGAGGAAGAGTGTTGGGATCTCTAGCTGGTCACAGTGACCCTGAGAAAAGTTAGCAAGGCTCTTTTCCAGCTCAGCACTTGAAGAAGGAGTCGGGGCTCTTCATTTCTCTGTCTCAAGGTTGTTTATTGTATCTTATCTATAAAATTCTTTCTCCTGCCCTGCTGAGGTCCATTCAGCAAGAGAGTCAGGGGCACTCTGCCTCTGTTATGTCTTTATACTAAAAACTACCTGTACAATATTTTCAATTCCTTTCCAATACCTATCACCTGTGTTAGACAGTGAGCTTCTACTCTAAACCAATCTAAAAGTGCCGCCATCACAGCAGAAGATGGAGGCCAAGAAGAAAGGCTGGATACACCCAGATTCCTCCATCTTGCCCCCCTGAAGCCCCATTCTAAAATCCCCAATCCTCCTGTGCATTTCTAGAGATTTCAGCATTTTTACTGCCAATATCCAAAGCCCACTGTGTTTTCCCTTGGGAGATGGGGGGACTGAGATGAGGTGAATATAACAGGGAAGTATGTCTAGAAAAGCAGATACACCTCTTTAGTCTTCAGTCTGGCCTGTAGTTTCATACAAACCATATTGTAAAAAGTCAATTATAATAACTTTTTGGCTTGTTTTCTAATTTTTTTCTAGACTTCCTGCTCATGTTTAAGATCTCCTGGTTTCATAGGCAGTTCTCAGACTAGCTTACTACTTAGTTAATAAATTTGACCTAATGACCAAATGTGGCAACTTTATGAATTATGTATCAGTCTCTTGGGTACCAAACTGTGTGCTTTGGTTTTATCAAATCATTTCTGATTTGATTATCTTTATTAGATCATGCAGCAAGTTAATTTCTTTGGAATTTATTGTTCAGACTTTACAATTAAAAGATGTGAATCAAATTGTACAGTTCTCCTCCAGTCTTCATTATGATATCAGTGAGTTTTAGAATTCCAAATACTGTTTAACTGCAGCTTTTTTATAATCTAAGAATAGAAGATCAGTGTAATCCATGGATTATCAGTTTCTGGGCCCTGCACAATGTGTTCAGAAGAAGCATATTTCCAGACTGAGGAACATCAGCAGCAGCAGTGCATGATGGACTTTGCTATATTTCAACTTGCCAATTAGCAATGGAGTGATGGTTTTCTCAGATGCATAAATCACCCTTTCTTAACAGCAACAGGACAACTTGCCTCAAGTAAGAATATCAGGATCTTTTGAAAAAGCCCAAGTTGGGCACTTCTGAAGTACAAAGTTTATTTTCAAAATCACCTGGGAGGTGATGTCTGAGGGTGGTGAGATACAAGTAGGAAATATTGACAAAAAGGTGGAGAGTGAAGGCTTTGTGTGCCTTTGATGTTCCCCATGCCCTGCAGAGCTCAGTTGTTCATGTTATTGTTCAGTCCAAACAATCAGCCTAAATAGTGCAGCTGGACCTGAGGACAAGGTGCATTTCTTACCTTGTAATAATTATTATGAACTTCTGGCTGAGGTGCTGTGTCTAAGTCTGTATGGCAGGGAGATGGAAAAAAAGGAGAGCAAATCCCTTTTTGTGGTTGGCTTGCTGTATTTCAATATTGGAGCTCTTTTAAACTTGTGTATGGAATCATTCAAACTCTCTAATCCAGGATTCTAAATAGCTCCTGCATATGCAACAATTCTGTTCCAAAAAAAATCAAAGATTAAATGATACATGGCCTGTTATTATACCAATGCCTGAGGCTTTTCAGTATGCTGCAGCAGAGGGTTTCATTTTCCTGAGTGTTTATTTAAAATAAAATTAATTTGGTTCATTCATAATTTCTTTATTTTATTAACTGAAAAATATATCAATTGCTTTGCAAGACTTTCATTTCTCTGTATTCCTCATGCTCCCATCTGTGTGTTACCACAGGGGGTTTCTTTGGATAGGATTTTTGTTTTGGTTCAAGTTTTTTTGTGAGCACGTGTTCAGTTGTTACAGGGTTAATTTCCTAGGCCTTTAGATTGTAGTTTAAATAAATTTATGTTGCTTGATTGCAGTAAACCCCCATTCTCAGAGGAGAACATTCACATTTTCTTGGAAAAGATGGATACATCATTTTCTGTGTATTCCTTGTTAAATATGTTCCATACTGATGCCTTCAAAAACGTACATTTGCCATTAAGCAATTTCTGGTGGTGAAATGATGCTTAGTCTATCCAAGGATACCTGGTGTTGTTTCTTTTTCCTGTTTTTACAGAGATAAAATTTGCTTCTGACCTTTGGATAGGCATGTTTATGACTCACCAGCAAATATTACAGAGGAAGGCATTCCTCCTGGTCATTTTGAGTCACTTTGATAAAAACCTTGATTTAGGACAAGAGTACAGGATTTTCTGGGTAATAAAGTTGTGGTTGCTGAGTGGAGAGACAAAATTTGTCACAAACATTTAAATTAGGCAGAGATAAATGAAGATGGAACTTGTGTACTTTGAGAGTTGTCATTTCATTTAAATCTGTGGAGTTGCACCAGTGTAAGTGAAATCTACTCAAGATTCCTTTCTTGAATGCTGAGGTTATTCCTGTTTTCTTCTGATTTATCATAGATGTACTCTTGGATGAAGATGATAAGTTTTATGCTCCATGTATTATTTTCTATTGTGCAGGCTAAAATATTACAATTCCTTCTTCAAAGAAAACAATATATTTGAATGAGAACTAATTACCTCTTTTTTTATTCCAAGTGACAAAAGCTAATATATCACACTTAGCCACTATAAGAACTCCATTTCAGTAAACTAATTAAACTAATCCTATCTCTACTCATTATTCTCAGTTCTGCTAAATATTTTAACAGCATAGATTTATTTCATTACATAAATTATATCATACTTAAAGAAAACAGTTTGCATAATGGTGCATTTGCATTCCCAGGAGTTTATTTTGGATTTTTGAATTCAGACTTCACATTTCAGTTAAAATATTATTATTTGCCTTATTTACAATGGTAATTCTTCATAATTATTTCTAATTATCTAAAATGATGTATAACTTTAATTAAATGTAAGTGCTTGGCATTCTTGTTAACTTGGATTAAACAGTGACAGTTCTCCTGCATACTGACAATATGATGTTAGAAAGTTTTGATATTTCCTACAGTTCAAGCCCTGTAATTTCATAACATTGTGGGTGGTCTTTACAATGAACCAATCACAGAGGAGTTTAAAAAAAAATGCTTTTTGATGGTGAGTGGTTTTGATTGTACTAAATGAAAAGATCATTTGCTTACTGGACACTTCTTAAGCTATATAATGAAAATTAAACTGTCTACCTCATGTTTTTCTATTTAAACTATGAAACCAGGATATGTTGGATGCTAAGATTTTAACCAGCAGTGTTGCTGGGAGGCTGTAAAGCAAGGGTGCCTAAGTGCCACTTCAGACTAAATTGCTTTCTACTTAAAGACATGTAATGTAATTAAAACAAGAACCTGTCAGCCTCCCAAATCTCTTAAGTTTAGTTTAGGTCTTGCACTCAGTGTACCGGTTGCAGAGCTTTCCAAAATGCTAAAGAAAATGCAGATAAGGAGTGATGGATCAGAATGAATTTACAGTATGAAACTCATGTGAGCTGTATGGAAGATCCATAATTTCCATGATTTTTTGATAAAGCACTTATATGACAGAAGTTGTTGCTCTCATATTAGGGATAGTTTAATGAGGTGACACAGACTTGTCTCAGAAGGTAAATGGGAAGTTTATTATACATCACATTCTCTTTATAGACTATTCTGAGAAAGCTGGACCTGACTGATCCTCAGTTAACACCTCTCACATCTTTGGTTAATTAAGAACAACACTTTTCTGGTAAACATCTTGAAAGTAAACAACAAGTTTAAAACACTAATTGTAAAGATTAAAGATTATTTTAATTCTTTCTCTGAGTTTTCTCAAAACTCCCCAGAGTGATGCTTGGCAAAGTTTATCTGACTTTCCCTCTGACCAGACTGTCAGCAACCTCAGGAGGTAATGGTGTTCCACTCTTAATGCCAATTTTTATTCTGGTATCCAATTTTTGGTTTTCTGTCATTGTTACTGGCTTCTCATAGTGCTGACAGGAGGTGAATCACGAAGATATTTGGAAATTCACACAGAACAGGAATTTTGGGTAGTTCTAGCTGGGCCTTCTGCATGATTTCTGAAAGAATGGAGGCAGGCAGACACCTGACAGAGAATTTGAAATTGTGTCAATTGTTTTATCCCGAGTGCTGTGGGTTACACTCAGGAGAGCTCTCCTGCTCTTGTGCTTCCAGTCCAGTCTGCCAGCTGGAATTAGCAGCACTGGAATTCATCTACAGCTACCAAGCAAGCAGCAATGCAGCTTTCCATGACCCCTCACCCTGCTCTGCACCCAGGCTGCTTCTTGAGCTTCAGTGTGAATTGCTTTCATATTTTGCTCATCAATAATCAAAACCTTTCATTCATTAATTTTATATATACAGATTGTTTATATATACAGATTGTTTTGGTCAGTTTTCAAGTATTTGCCCCTAACTCGTTACAAAAGACCATGATAGTTTTGTTTCCATCATCTATTTTGTTCCTTTTCTGACATAGACAAGAAAAGTAAATCAGTGTGTGGATCTTTAAATTTGAGTTTCCCTTTATTTATCAGTCTGCAAAGGTGTTACCTACAAACAAGCTTTAGATGGGGTTTACAGAGATTAGCATAATGATGTAATCTGGTCATATTTATATGTAAAATGCTAAGTACAGTGCAAACAGGTTTTTGAATGCAAAGAACTATTAGAAAGAAAAATGGAAATTAAGCCCATGGTATAATCTATTTTATCCTTTTCTGATACATCTTTCTCCTTAACAGTTTGGAGAATATCAAGTAAAATTTTGAAGAAAGATACCTGCTTCAGATAGTGAAGTTTCAGTTCTTGAATTGAAACTGAATCAATTCAGTTCTTGAATTGATTCTGAGTGCTGTATGAACCATAAAAACTAGGATAAAAGACTAACTACTCTTTTGAAGAATAGCTAGATTCTAATAGTTAATAGAAGATTATAAGTACCATTTGTAACATTTTTATTTATTTTCTTAGAGTAACAATTTTGATGAAGCTGTTCAGCAAGGGAAAAATTGTAGATGAACAGAGGTTTTTACCTTCCAGAGGACACTTTGGTTTTTCGCTCCATCAATAGTGATGGAATGCTGGCAGTGCTGAGGCACACTGCCCCCTGTGCAGTAACTCTGCTCCTTGGAGGAGCCCTCAGAGCATGCAGGACATGCAGGAACCAAACCAGGAGCCTCTGTGTGCCCTTCTGGTCTGGGCAGACTTAGGAGTTACTGATGTGTATGAAAAACCTGGGATACTGCTGAGCCTTGGCATGGCACAGGGGACAGGGCCGGGGAATGGCTTCACACTGCCAGAGGGCAGGGACAGGTTAGATTTTAGCAGGAAATGTTGCAGTGGCTGCCTGGGGCCAGGTTGGACAGGGAACAACCTGGGATAGGTAGTGGAAGGTGTCCCTGCCATGGCAGGGGGTATGTGGGATGAGCTTCAAGGTCCCTTCCTCCCCAGACCAATCTCAGGTGATTCTCTGAAGCTGTGCATGTTTAGGAAATGCCTGTGCCATTGTCCCCTGGCTTTCAGAGTTTGTCAGGTGTTCTGGGTGCTGCTGTGGCTCTGCCTTGCTCATCAAACTGCTGAGCCAAGCTGCCAGGAGCAGGATGGAAGCTCCTTCTGCTGAAATCAGGACAGAATGGGAGGCACACAGAACTGGCTAAAAAAGTGGCGGTGAAAAATACATAGACTTGATAGACTTGGTAAGGGCTCAGAAGATGAGTAAAAAATGAAGTTTTCCTTGAAGGTCAGGAGTCTCTCTTTGGATGGATCTGAGTTCTTTGCTCAGCTGAAGTGACTGGCAAGTAAGAGGGGGTGGTGGGGAAGGCAATCTTCCTTCTCAACACTAGAGGCAGGCACTTTCTACTGTGGAATATTTGGTATCTGTCTTCCCAGTATCTGTTTATATATATGTTTTTTCAGTCCATCTTGCATTATGGAACCACATTGCTTAGCATTAGTTATCAGTATCAGTAATATAAAATTTCAGTTGCTAGATATGATAATAACCAATAAAATTGGTTGTGCTCTTTAAAGTGGGCTGTGACTGAGTAAAATATGAGCTGTGTATGCAGCTTGACATCAGGGCTGTGTTTCACTTGACAGATGTCTGTAATTACTGATATTTTTCATAGTTTTGTGTATTTCAGAAGTAATCTATAAGATCATGCAGTAAACTTAGAGGACAAATTTATCTGCTAATCTTTTAAATTTCAAATTGCGGTGTTAAAATTTCTTGAAGTACTTTGTACATGCATATATATATATTTATGTCTATTTGTACAGAAATTATCTGTATAATTTTGAAGTCTATAAAATATATGTGTATTTTACATTACATACACACATACACACAGTTATTTGAAAATAACTGTATGTGCATATATAATGTAAAATAGATGTGTATTTTATAGACTTAACACTAAGCTTGGTCAGTGAGACTCTTTAATTCTGTTTGTGTTAATTATTGTGTCAGCCTATAAATCATTCTTATAACTAAGTTATTTTGAAATAAAAGGTGATTTTTTACTTTTTTTGTTTCTTTTAGGCACATATTATTTAAAAATGACTTTTGGTTTTGCATTAGCTTGCATGCTTACAGTATTTACATTAATTGGCATGTAAGGAACATCAGTTAGACTCATACATATCCTTCCCAAAAATGCAGTGAGATAAATCTGTTTGAAAATGTACATGGTTTCATACTGGTAAATGAGATGTTTTGTGGATCATGTTGCTCATATATAAGCCATATTTGATTATAAGTTTATAATAAATATATCACTGGTCAAAAGACGTGCAGGTAATGTCAATATTTTATGGAGGTGCCAAAAATGTAAAATTGTTGAGGTGATAAAAATGACTCTGAATTTTTTTGAAAGAGTTGTTAGACCACAAACTCCATGTCAGCTTGGTCTTCAGTTCTAGCAGCATAATATTTTGACAAGGGACAACATTTTACACAGTCCATAGACCAGATCTTTCACTTTTGTGCTTACAGCTCAGTTGAAGTTATTCCCCTTGAGGACCTGACCTCAAGTGCTAAATCTACCAATTCTATTTTTTGCTAGGAGAAGAAGATGAGGACAGTATAAGCCCATGCACTCACAGCAGCAGTTTCACATATTTGATGAGCTCACACTCAGAGACATCTCCATATCCCGTAGTGTTCAGCCAGGTGGACCAGGCATTACATAGTCCATAGTGAGTAAAGAGTCCTACATTATATTAAGCTCTCTTTCCATTACTTTCTAGAAGTGGGATGAGTGGCTGGTGGTGTTGGGGTGGGGGTGCAATATTAGAAATTCTTCCTCTTTGGTTAATCCAACAAAATGCTTTCTCTGTTTTGTTGTGTTCTTCTCCTATCGTCCCATATGTTCTGACAGTTTCATCCTCAAGTGGCCACCTAACAAAGACACCTTTATTCTAATATGCATTGTAGTCTGTTGTAAACTGGAAAAAAACTACCCTAAAACCTAAAGAAACTCCAGTGTATTCATTAAAAAAATAATTTGTTTTTAATTACTGCTGGCCATGATAATAGAGAGGTATTTAGAAAGAAAATTAGGGCAAGTGAGCAAATAGCTCTCCAGACATAACATATGAGTATGAACAAAAGCTTAAAAGAATATTCTCCAACTATTTAAGCAGACTTTGCATGGTGTAATCACAGGCCCTGCTAGTAAAATGACAGATTGTGACCGTGTTCACAGGGGTCTCAGGTTGAGGGAAGGGATGAGGATCTGACTCCATGGTTCAGAAGGCTGATTTATTATTTTATTATATATATTACATTAAAACTATACTAAAAGAATAGAAGAAAGGATTTGCATCAGAAGTCTGACTAAGAATAGAAAAAGAATGATAACAAAGGCTCTGTCTCAGACTCTGTCTGAGCCAGCTGGGCTGTGATTGGCCATTAATTAGAAACAACCACTTGAGACCAATCCCAGATGCACCTGTTGCATTCCACAGCAGCAGATAATCAATGTTTATATTTCATTCCTGAGGCCTCTCAGCTTCTCAGGAGGAAAAATCCTAAGGAAAGGATTTTTCATAAAAGATGTCTGCGACAACAGGTATTTATTGTATTTATTTCTTGTCACTAGAGCAATTCTTAAATTGCAGTACTTAACATGGTAAAACCAAGTATTACTGAAATTAAAAAAACTCCTCTGTAACAAATTTCGACATTTAAGAGCTGCTGCTTTTGTGTGACCAGGTCACAGAGCCTAATTTCAAATTTAGGTTTTTGATCTGGAGGTTTTGTACTTGACACCCCACATTCCTTTGTGCCCAAGGTGTTATTAAATATTGTGATAGCTCCAAAGCAGCCAGGCCAATGTTATGGGTTCTCTATCCCAAACTCAAGCACACAGCTAATGGGATATCCAAGACTTGCAGGTCTGTGTAGTTAGTGTCTCTGTGAACCACATGGTGCAGCTGGGTGATGACAGATGGACACAAAATGGAATAGGTGCAGGGAGAGGCTGGAAGGGGGAAAAACAGAGAGCTGATGGTGTTGGAAAAGAGCTGAGCATGGTTGGTGAAGCCAAGGAAATGCTGGGAAGTGGGCATTGTTCTTATCTGGGCTGCTTGGGAGTAGAGGACAGGATGTGGAAGGCCTTTTTAGCTAAAGAGGTGCGTGCTGGCCATAATAATTTACAGAGACATGTAAAAGAACTTTAAATAGTCACATCAGGGAGTTCCTGAAACAGGATTCCAGGCTGAGCTTGGGCCAGGGGAGGTCAGGCACTTATCAAATTTTGAGAAGGAGTTTCTGCCCTTAAGAAAAATGACATCATGTGGCTTCCTAGCAGGTGACTCAACTCCCTGACTCAGGAGTTATCTTCCAGCTCTGCTTTCTTTCCAAGAAAAGTCAAAGTCACAGATGCTCTGGCATTCTCAACTGCCAAAACCCCTGTGGTTGATAGGATTAACCAGCTAAATTTGTCCATGAAAAATAAGAAATCTGTGTTTTTTCAGCAACATTCAGTAATTCACATGCTACTACTATATTTGGTGATGGTGCTGCTTTTCCTAAAGCTTGTGTTTTCTGGGGTTCTGTTAAATTGATGTGAGAAAGGAATTACTTAGTTTGTATACTATTATTATATATAGTATATTTATTTATATACTATATATACCCTACTATTATATATTTATATATATATATACTATATATACCCTACTATTATTATATATAGTATATTTGTATACTATTTGTATTAATAGTTGGTATACTATTAAAAAAAAAGTGCCTACTGCTTGAAGTTACCTTATTTTCAGGGGAAGGTTTATTGGAAATGCAGCTCACACAATGTATGATGAGGTGGAAAAAAATAACAGAAGTGACCTCAGTGCATGCAGCCCATGTTCTTGCCATTTTTCCATTTTCTTAAGCATTTATGGCCAATTGAACTTACACAGTGTGCAGCAAATAGGTAGTTTCCACATCTTTCTGTGCATGTTGTCTAATTTGTATATTTAAAAAATTATTAATAGTAAGTGCAGAGAAAGAAAAGAATTATATGTTTTGAAATAATACTAAATGTCAGAAGTAGTAACTACACTGTGGCTCAAGACAATTCTGGTGCTTGCAGAGTCAGCTCCTTAATTACATTTTTCATTTATAAAGTCTGACTCATACTTTTACTTTTCAAGAACTTCTATTTAGTGCAAAATTTAATTTCAGAGGTAAAATCTCAGTGAAGGGAAACCTCACTGCTGCTTTTTTCAGTGGAGTTAAGTCTTGTACAGCTATGTGTTTACCCTTCAATGCATCAGTAACATAATAGTTTGCAAAGATTAACAGCAGCACAGGACCTGCACTAAAAATTAAATTTTAGGCCAAATAGATCTCTTGGGGTTGTGTGCATGTAGGCATTGTCATTACTGCCATGGGAAATCAATCAGGGGGAGATCCAGCTTCATTCTGCTCCATCTTCAAGGTTCTGAGGCTCCACATCTGCTAATATTCCTTCACTGGAATGTTTCAGAGCCAGAACTCTGGGACCTTGCACTGTGTAAATATGCATTTATAAACTTAGGAGTTTGATATTGAGAGTGCATAAAGTTTCTCTTTCATGCCAGCTCCTCTCCCAGTTTCATTTTACATATAGCTGTCTATAACTGTTGCTGTTCCAGCTGCATTTACTTATTCCTTCTTTCATATCCTCTTTATATTTTTATTGAGGGTTGTCAGTAAAGAAAAAGGAAAATTGTCCTTTCTAGGTTAGGTAGCAGTACTTTTCTTCCATCTATTTCATCAGATTTAAACCTTTCATGACACTCTTAAATAATCATTGTATTTTCCTGCCATGCCTTTTTGAGCATTTATTTTTGTTCAGCAATCAGCTAAATAAGCATTTTAAACTTTCACCCAAGTGCCTTAGTGCAGTGCCAGTGTGCACCTTGATGATTTATATGAGCATAAAAATTCTCTCCATGTTTTCATTATTATATCTGGATAATTGGTCATTTTAGAGGTGAGGTGAGGAGCCATTTGCAGTGTGCATGTATCAGTATTTATGCAGGCATACAAACAAAAGGT
This sequence comes from Agelaius phoeniceus, assembly GCF_051311805.1. NCBI lineage: Eukaryota > Metazoa > Chordata > Aves > Passeriformes > Icteridae > Agelaius > Agelaius phoeniceus. The sequence continues at coordinate 12,334,658 of NC_135280.1, read as the reverse complement.
TGAAATACAGGTAGGAGAATATGCAAGGATTAATTTTTGCTCTCTTTCTGGCCTTTTTAAATGAAACATGCTGGTGTTTGGATGATTCTGTGCCATCAGTTCATTTCAACCACTTGAGTCGCTTAATTTGAAAAGGATGAAAGGATGAGTAGTAGGAAAAGATTTTAAAAACAAGAAAAAAATAGAATTAGTAGCAAGCAGTTCTGTCTGTGGTTATGCTAGCTGAATGTTACATGCTGATAGAACACAGCACTATGGACAAGCAATAGTTTGGACTGTTTTGCTCACTTGCTGCCCTCCTGCAGCTGATTGTTTCTGAGGAAATCTCTGCCAGCCACGTCCTTACAGTGTCACCCTTTGAACCATTATGCCTGGGTGCTCTTTTTGCAGCTCAGGACAGTTATAGTCTGGGGATATGTGGAGTAATTCACATTTCTGGATTTTAGCAGCATTTAATTGGGTTTCTGCATAAATATGTGTGGAATGATTGTTCATTTCTGATCCCAACCTTTTGATTAATCAACTTTCCCTTGGGCAGTCATGCAGAATTTGCCATGTTGTGCAGCAGCCAAGCGAGCATTTAAGATTTTCATTGTTAAGCTCAGTTAAAGTACAAATTCAGATTTTAGTCAATGGCTTTTTGAATAAACAAGCATATGACATTATCCTCTGTGATAGCACTTTTTCCCTTTTTTCTTTTTGAGAAATGCATCCCTCAATAGAAAGGGCTGCTCAGGCCATTCAGTTTTTTTTTAATAACAACACATTAAAGTAGAATTAAATAATCTGTCATAGCAGAGGAGCAGAATGACCTTATAGCCATATAAAGTTTGATCAGGTGCCTGTATTGCCACATGAATAGAATACAGCTGGGTTGGTCTGGTGTCTCTGGAGAGCTGGTCAAGAACATACCAAGTGGTCACTGAAATCCTGGTGCAGAAAGAGTTGGATATCACACATGACAGATGTTGGACACCTTTATAGTGCTAGTGGAACTGCCATGTGCATTAAAAATTAATTTTTAAAGGGATTTATAACATGTAGTTGTGATTCAGACGTAAGAATGTGAGATAGGATTACAGAGGATCTCAGAAAAGAAGGTACAATTAATTTTAAATCCACTGGAACTCCACTAAGACAACTGTTCTGAGTGAGGGATCACACAGCAGCTTGCAGCATGGCTATGCCTCTTTCTTATACCAACTTAATTTAGCATTATTGCATGAAAAAATAATATGTTGATATTTTTATCTAATGCCCTTTCATCTCCAGCTACAACTTTTTTTTTACCAGTGCCACCTCCAATCCATAATTTTTTCCTGATAAAACTGATACTGAATTTAAAAACTATTAGCTATAAATTGTCATTTATGTGAATGATTAATTGTCATTAATTGTGTTGTCTAATTGAAGAATCAAATATTGGGCAACTCAAGAATGGGGCTACAGTTGTAATGCTTTTAAACTCAGTGCAAACTAAATGATTACTCACAGAAAATATTAGTACAGAGAAAATACAGTGTGGGCAAATGTCATGCTGCTTTCCCTGAAGTATTCAGGTGACCTTATTATCTACCAACATGAAAAACTGCTGTTGGGAAAGGAAGGTCATGCAGACATCAAGGAAAGATCAGTCCTTGTCCTTTGCCATAGAGACTCCCAAGTATATATCAGCTGCTCTAGAGAGGAGTCCCACAACTGATTTGCTGTGTGTGATATGTAGATAAAATCCTTGTTGATTTTCATTCCTGGAGATAGAAATAATTAGGTGGTTACACAGTAAGGTGATAATCAAAGCCATTTTTGCAAAGCACAGGCCATAGAGCCTGATTTGTCAACAAAACCTATTTGCTTATTAATAAGGAATTTCACATCTACATCAACTTGTTGGAATATTCCTGTATCTGTAGAGCTCAGATGGAAAATGAAGCTGTTTATTGATCAGAGCTGATTTTGTCCCTGCAGTCCGTGCCCTAACTGTAAAGTACAAGTGCTGCCTGCCACACTCTGCTGATTGCAGATTTTTTTTGACAGCCAAGACCTGACTCTTCCCTAATCCCTGTAGCTGCATTGTAGGAGTTACAAAGCTTCTGTGACAGACCTGTTCTGTATTCCAAGAACTGCAACACACCTGTCATCAGATAGAAGCAAGAATGCCCAAGTCATCACTTTACTTGGGAAGCAGAACAGATGATTGAAATTATTTCTTACTACTAACTAATTCCCCTTTTAGCAGAGATAAGCTGCTTTGTTCAGCTGTAAATGAAACATTAGGGTATTAGCTGTCAAGGCAGAAGTATTGGAGGAGCTAAGATTTTATCAGCAGTAGTAACATTGTGGGCAATAAATTGTTTTGTTGGGCAGAATACTATTCTCCAGAGGTACAGAGAAACAAAGCTCATTAAGGTAAATGCTTAAAGCACTGCAAAAAAGCCAAGACAAAGGCTTATTACCTTTGTTTTGGGGATAGATAAAACATTTGCACTTTTTCATCTCTGTGTAGCAGTGAAGTATTATGTGGTACTGTTATTAAAAAGATGCATTTGTAGGCTTGTAGAATGCTTTCTGAATATATCCAAGGGACAGATAGATTCCTGAAATATCAACTGAGAGCTGTAGTAAGTGATGGCTTTTTGGAAATTGTTTTGTTTCCCTCTGGGTAAAATTAGGTATCTGCACATTGTCCTGTACTTAGCATTCATCAGATTAATAGACTTGCATTATTAAATGAATGTTTGAAATGGAGAAGCAGAAATGTTGGAGTTACACAAAACATTTTACCAGTATATGTACCTAAATTAAATTCATAAGGTTTATGTCGTGAAGCATTAGGATTTCTTGACTGCAGCTCAATGAAAATATTTGGAATGTTAGGAAGGAATTAGAGCTCTGTAAATGAAGGGTGGACATAAACCTGCTATCAGAAACAGTTAAATAAGATAGAAGTAAAATAGGTCGAAGGAATCTCTGTTCATGAGCTAAAAAGCCTGCAAGCAGCCAGAGGCAGACACTGTTTGCCATCATTGCTTGTTTGAAGCAGCATTTTAGAAAAGTGTAAAATAGAAGTTTCCTACATAACACAAAGAACAAAGACGTGTAGCTGCAAAATTGCATGGAAGATTCTGTTAATAGCTGACATAAATGTCTGCAGAATTTTCTCTGTGCAACATGGAGGATTTGGCAACACTGAGGAGAGCTTTGCAGTCCATCCTGTTACCTACAGAGGAGTCAAGAAAAGATGCTTTAGGAAGAACTGAGTAACAATTAGAAGACAGCTGACCAAAGCATGGGTTATTTATTACTGGCTTTCTGTAGAGAGGAAATCCTACGCAGATAAAAACCAAAATTCTGAATTCTGCTAGTTGGTTTTATGTATTATAGAAATAGATATTCTAGTTATATATATATATAGTTATATATATATATATAAATATATATATATTTTTAGTATATTTATATATTTTATATATATATTTTTATATACATATAATATTATATATATATATATGTATTATTTGTATTATTCTATTGTATACAGACACAGTGCTGTTTAAATATGGCTGTCACTGGGTGATTGTCCAGTGATGGACAAATCTTCAGACTCAGTTTTCCTTCTCTGTGACACAGATATGTCAGCCCACCAGAGCAATCTGATTGATTTTGAGGGGATAAGTACAATAATAGTCAGCTTTGTTATTGGCTAAGATTGATATTAGTTAAGTTTTTGGGTTTTTTTTCCTCATTTGGGGTAATTGAGCTCATCTGACGAAGTGTTAAGGTTTGGTGAGGGAGGATTCAGTGATGCTTTAATTTACTGCCTTATATTGTTAGTTAGGAAGAATATTCATACTTAATGCAAGTGCTTTATAGGCACCCACCAACTGTAAAAATTGATTTTAAAATTCAGATTTGATCTGCAGAGTTTCCATTGGAAGTCCATGACCCTGCTGTGTGCTGGTCTGTCCCTTGCTCAGTCCCAGGTGCAGCACAGTCACTGGGAGCAGCAGGAACGTTGAGGCTCCTGTTGTACTCCAGGTACTGCCTCAAATCCAGCCCAGCCTGCCTGGATTGCAGCTCTTACTGAAGATTTCTAATCTGGAAATGCTGCCCAGGCAGAACTCTTGTGCACTTGCTGAAGTTGAATTTTTTTGAAGTTGAATCTATTTCTGAACATTGCTTGACAAAAATGTTTGACATCCCACAGCCAATTTGCCAAGGAGAGGGTGCATTTCCAAACATCAGAATCTAAAAGCTCCAAAGGTAAACTCAGAAGACCAAAATATCAGGCCTTCTTGCTTCTAGCAAAATCTTTACTTTCTTTCTCTCTGGGGAAATCTGTTCTCTTACATGTCTCAGGAGATGCATGCCATGCTTTACACACAAGGGCTTTATTTTGGATGATGCATCCTTTAGAACAACCAATCAGTCTGCATCCATTTAAGTGATCTTTGGAAATGTTGATTTCACCCTTTACTTTTTTCCTTTACTTGTAAAATAGAGATTAATACTGTGTAAGTGTAGCAGGTTATTGCTGGTTTTATTAAAATAGGGCTGGATTTTTTTTGCATTATGGACTCATCCTCAGGATACTGTTTTATAGTTATTAATAAGCTTAAAACCCCCGAATTTTCAATTACACTGATCAGCAAATGAATGAGAACTGGAGACTTTGATCTCCTAAAATCAAGTTGGTTTTGGGGTGCTCCAGATCATAACACCCCACTGTGAATTCATCCCAGCTGAGCTGTGCTAACATCCCAAATGTTAATGGGAGAGCACCTTGAAGAATCCATGGGCACCAGATCCAGTCATGTGCATTATTTGAACAGGGTGAAATTGTTGTGTTTTATAACCCATTTTTCCTAAGCAGCTGCTCTTCAGAGTTCTGTACCAGCATGGGAAAGGGCTGTTGGGAGGATGAGTTCATAGAGCTCTTGTGCAGAGGCCAATCATGAGCTGATTACTTGAAGTACTTTAGGTAATTTGGGTGTGGAGGATATCAGTTATGGTTGCATTTTGTCATTTTATATTAGCAAAAAAGATCAACCTAGACAGAAACCATAGTCCTGATTCCAAAAGATAAGGCAGAAAGGTCTACTCTAATTTTTAATTGGTATTCTAAAGTAATTTTAATCATGCTTTCATCTTGTTTCAAAGCATAAATTTAGTTTTAAATACACACTTATTTTCAGTAATGATGGACAATTACTGAAATATTCAGAGACCTGGAATAATTTGTGTATTTACAAGTGGCTTGTTTTTATCTAACATCTAGTTAAGCTTTGGGGATGTCACTGCCATGAAACACCAGGAGAAAAAAAATAATAATATTAACCCTAACAACAGGGGGAAAACAAACAAACAAAAACCCCACCAAACCAGAACAAAAAGTTGAAATATTTCTTTGTCCTTGTCTACTTTAGGAGCTCATGGAGAAGCTTGAAAGTGGATAGAGCTCTGAAAAAATACCCAAGTTTGTTGTTGTTGTTAAAGTGGAAAAGTTTTCTGCAGGGCATCAGAAATCTCAGGCTAACAGGGTACAGGGTGTGATCTGAGAGAAACCTGACCAGGCCCACTTTGTACTGACAGCTCTAACCCAAATCCAGCCTTCCCTGACTGTGTCACTCTGGCTTTATGCAAGATCAGGGATTTCTGTCCTCTCTCAGCTTTGTTACAGCCAGCACAGACCCCCTGATCCATTTGTTTATTGGCTGGAACACTGACTGGGGCCAATTTGTACTGCAGGTAACACAAATATTTAGTCCAGCTCTAATGGATGTGGTTAAATTTAAAAAAAAACCAAACCAATGTGTATTTTGGATGTTTGTGAAATGAGAATCAGAAACATCAGAAGCCAAACATATCTCATATATAGATCTATCCTGGCCACCTTTAATTTACAATTTCTGTTGCTGTGCTGGTTTCTGACATTGCTCAGAATCAATTAAAACCAGAGGGAGTCAGGGCAGAGTTTTGACACTTGACTGTGCTGGAGAGGGTTGTGGTACAGGATTAGAATTTTCTGTTTAGGACATCAGTGCAGTTGTATTTTGTTTCAGCAGCAAGGAAAGGAGAGATAAAATTCAGGGAAATTATCCACTTGTCAGAAAACTTGTGAAAGTGGCAGAGACTTTCAGGGTCTCTACAGCAGTCAGTGAACAGTTTATGCTGTGCTTTGTGAAATTGCTTACTGCAGTATTTACTGGTGAAGTGTTGAGTGTTTTATTCCCCCTGACCCCCATGTTTTCATCTGTGTAATGTTATTTTTTCATGTCAACCCTGTGCCTTAACTGCCTGGGTGTGGATCTCAGAGCAGCAGTGCTTACTGGAGAAGCAGGGGTGGTACTTGGCTGAGAAATCCTGCTTTGGCTGCTGCTGGGCCCAGGAATTGCAGATTGTTCCTGGATCCTGCAGGTTGGATGCTCTGGAGTGTAACTTTCCATGCCTTGACAGGATTTTTTCAAGTCCTCTCTAGTCCTCTGTTGTCTTTATTCATTTGGATTCTTTGCATGGTTTTCATGGCAGTGAGAAGCTCATCATTTTACCCGTGTCAGTGGTTTATTTTTTCATGTGCACTGTGGTTTAGAGTCCTCACTTGGCTAGCCAGGAGAGAGAATAATGGAGAGGTAGTACTGAAAAACACCGTGATGTTGTTCTGTTCATATGGCTTCTGGATAAATCCCTGAATTACTGTATTGAAGTTGCTTCAGATTTTACAGTCTTTGCTGACAGGAAAACCAGGAGAATCTATCAGCAGTGCACAGTGGATGGGCCACATTCCTCAAATAATCCAGTCAATTAAAAATTGATTTTTGTTCTAGGCAGCATGGTGGTAATGTAGTGGGGAGACAGTGTATGCATTACCAACAGAGCTCACATCAGTTAAGTGATATTTAGGTGATCTTCTGTCATGGGAGAAAGCAGTGCAGTTGATGATCTTTGCTACTGAAGAAGCTAAATTGAAGTGTCAGATACCAGAATTGCATTTTATTTCTAATATGTTGGCCTGCCAGCCTGGGAGAAGCTATGTGAAGTCTGCGAATACAAAGGGACAAAAGTGCTAAATCTAGCAGAAACTGAATGGTTTGGGGAAGATACTATAACGTGGCTTTTAGAGCCTTTAAATGCATTTAAAGGAATTGAATCTTGTACTTCAGTTGCTGGACCTTTTGTCTACTACCTTGCTCCCTTTTTCTGGCAGCAGCTCGAAAGTAAATGAAAGATATGCAGGATCTAAATTGCAACAGTCTTGTTTATTTTATTTTCTTTTATGCCCCTTAAATTAGTTGAAGTGAAAACAAAAAAAAAAAAAAGGCCCGAATCTATTAATTGAAAAAATGCATTTCTCTCAGATGTGCACAATTCTGAGCTGAAGAATTTAAAGAGGCATCTCTCTACAATCAGAAATGTGCAGTGATGAGGATTGGGCTCTACCTTCAGCACACTCTGAGTCTGCACTCTGAGACACAAAGCTGAAACCACTCTGCTTTTGTCTTGAGTCATTAAAGCACCTATTGCTAAAGACAGGTTTGCAAATGTTCCAACAGAATAGAAAAATATAAAACACACAGGAAGTTTTACTTCAGATTCTTAGCAGCCCCAGGATGCTGCTGCTCTTGGTGATGAAACATCACAACTTGACGCTAAAGGTGTAAATTAGATTTATTATTTTTTTTAACATGATAAAGGGTTTTCCCTTCCTTTTCTTTCAAAAGCATTTGTAGGGTGTCCTGGTGCATCTGTGCTTCACCTAAAAGGTGGCTGCATTTCAGTGGCAGGCTGAGTGATCCCTATACTCTTCTCCAGACCTCTTGGAAATTCAATTCCTTAATTACTTCCAAGTGCTTTATAGTGCTCAGGTGAAAGGCTTGGAGAAAATGAAAGCAGGCTCCTTCTTTAAAGTTTAGGTCCTAATTTGAGGTTTAGATCCTCATTTTTAAATGGATGGTGTTACTTCTATGCTTAAATGCTTAACACCTAAACCCTTTGCCATGGGGATATTTTAGTATCATATTGACATGCACCTCACCTTGGCTTAGCTTTCAACCTGCAGCATTATATCTGTTTGTAAAATGAATGTATCAGAGACAAGCTGGAAGGATGGGCAGTGATCTGTGAGGTATTTCACATCTGTGGAGTAATCCCACGCTCTATTTCTGAACATGGCTTGACAAAAATGTTTGACATCTCACAGCCAATTTGCAAAGGAAATAGTGCATTTCCAAACATCAGAATCTAAAATTGTTTTCAATAGAAGAGATTGCTACCAAAAAGAGTTGACCATCAGTACAATTCCTTGTAAGCATCATGTTTAATTTTAACCTAGCTTTAAATAAGCTGAAAGTCTTCCATAAAAGATAATTTCACCTGTAGAAAGTAGATTTCTTCATTAATTTATTACTAGGCTCTATAAAGATAAAATAAAACACAAATTCTCTTTAAATTTTATTCTTGGGGTAAAATGCTGCTGGGTTTTAGTGCTTTGATAGGGGAACAAAGATAAAGAAAAACGAGAAATGTGCTTCTGGGCCTCAGAACTCTTCAGCATGATTTGAATACAAGTGGCTGCCTGTGATAAGTACATTGGGCTCCCTTCTGTTAATTACAGTATTTCTAACGAGGCTAATTTAACAGCCCCTGTGTCCTATTATGCTGAACACTCCCTGCACTATCACTGGGAGGAGAAGCCTCCTCCCCACCATGTGAACAGTTTTTGATGGGTTATAATTTCAGGAGCTCTGTGCCACAAGCAGATACTTGCTCTCTGCTCAGTTGGAATAACTTCTGTCTGTTATTGGCTGAATGGACAGAGCAAATACAAAATGGGGTCAGACACTTTCTCTTAAAATGTCTTTTTAAACCATGTGCCTTATTTATTTGTATTTTTTTTTTGTGTGTGTAGAGATGACAGTTTCCTCTATTTGTTGCTGTGAGTGACAGTTAACTTATAGTAAACATGAAATCTTGTATTTTCTCTGGGTTACATTAAGTCGAAGGCTTTTTAAAATTTTATTTGTTGTTCTTTTTTCCTTATAATAGTGCAAAACAAGCTGGCTACTAATGTCCAGATCAAAGCTAGCTTTTGTAATTATTGTAATATGGAATTCGATATTATAAAAATACCCACTGATGTTTTGTGAAACCCAAGAAACTGTTTCCTCTTAACTTGAAGTTTGCATTTTGTGAACAGCTTAAGTAACTTCTTCAGAAGCATTTAGACAAAAAATCCAAGAGTTGCCGTAACTTTTCTTTTACAATATTATTGTAGTTTTATCCAAACTCCACCAGGTGTTGCCAAAGAACATACAGCCAAGGCAAAGTTTACAGCTGAAGTGGAAGTTGCTCAGAACAAGTGTGTACCTTTTCATGAACACAGGCATTAAAAGCTTTTTCTGAAGCAGGAACACCTTCCCTACAGATTTGGGATAATTCTTTTTTTTTTTTTTTTTGTAACTAAACATCAGGAATCAAACTATCTGGTACAGGTTGCATTGTTTATGTAGGTATTGCATTCTTGAAATCTGTTTTTTCTTATGAAGGGAAGATATTCTCTCACAGGCTATGGGTGAATATTAGGCTGGTTTAACCATTCGTTGCAGTCTACTGAAATATTCCACTATGTTGTTATCTGAATTTTGGGTGATGGGGTGTGCTTTTAGCAAGTTGTTCCAATTACTAAATTTTGTGTATTTGGTGGGTTTGGGATTTTTTCCTTCCAATAAGCAAACTTCCTACAGACACCCTATTCCTACCACCTTCAGTAAAGACATTTCTTTCCTTTGTTTGCTTTGTGTCTTGCTGTGTCAGGAGTTTTGCAGATCACAAATCAGTTCTGTTGCAGGGTTTGTCTCATTCTGGGAAGGAAATGTGCTTCCAAAAGCCGAGGTTTGCTTGAGGTTAATAGGAGCCCCAAGCCTGTGGCTGCTGGGAGCAGAGCAGTGCAGGATGCTCGGGCGAGCAGCAGGAGCCGGTTCCGAGCCTTGGCACGGAGCAGTTTCCATCCTGCCTCCCTGGTGAGTGCAGCCATTGTGCTCATGCCATCAAAAGCAATGTGCATTTTAATTGCTCTCCTTGTTTTGGAACTCTTGCTCGACTATTGCTATGGTTTGAGTGATGAGAGCTGGATTGTGGACAGTCCTGGTTGCCAGGAAAGGTGTAACCAGCTTGTGATGGTGATGCAAAAAAATCTGTGTTAGGTGCTGCAGTGAGGCAGGAACTTTGAGGGAATCACCTCTAGCAGGTAATTGGGAATCTCTAGAATGGCAGCTTGACATTCCAGAAATGCCATGATGTTTTCTTTTGTGCTTTAATTAAAGCTTTCACTTTATTGTTGTGCACAAATGTGTTTGAATGTTTATTGAATGTTCAGTAGCAAGGAGGAAACCAGGATTCTTTGGGGTAGTCTGGCAGTGGTCTGATTGCAATGTAGGCTGCAAAGATAAAGGTGGTTAAGGGAGAAGGAAGGGAAAACCTAAAATGTTGCAGTTACTTGAGGGAGAAACATGTTCAAAAATGTGACTGTAGCTAAGACTGCACAAAGAAACTCGTTGCTTGCAAGAAATCCAGGGTAGTGACTTCACCTGGTGGTATTTAATTCATTATTTATTGAGCATTCTGTTTGCTTTCCCTTGGGATGTGCTCTCCCTCCTTCCACCCAGAAGTGTCAACTAATGGTTTGAATATAGACTATTTTAATTACTTTAGATCTCAGGAGATGTTAGTCTGTAGGTAATTTGCTCCCTTTCATAACCATGTGAGTACAGTAGATAACTCAATATTGCTGTAGCTTTCCTGGGATCCCATTTTATCCCCATCCCAATGCACCTGACAAACAGGGTGCAAAGGAACAAGAGGAAATTTAAATTATCCTACGGAGGTGAGATTGGAGTGGTGTTTGAGCTGTAGGTGTAATACAGATGCTGTGATCAGGTGCTGAGAGCCAAAATCCTTCCAGCCCTGTGCCACTCTGGGCAAGGTGCTGGAGATTGAGCAGTTCTCTGATGTTCTCTTATCAGTTGGAGTATAATGTAAATCCTGTTACAGCAGCTTTGTCCGATCTGCCTGTAGCTTTGTTCTGAACCTTTCAGAAACAGTTCACTGAAGCAGAAAGAGCCCTGTGAATTGATATTATAAACCTGCATGGTTGCTTTATTCATTGTTGGAGCAATAGAATATAACAGAAGTATTTATTTTAGTGGATTGAGGAGACTTTTTTTTTCCCCCTATCAACACGAGCAGAGGAAAAATGTTCTAAATGCAAAAGAGGAAAAGCTAATGCTATAATCATATCCATACCCACTCAGAGCACAATCCCATTGAAAGATAATGCAGAACACCATATGTTTAAATTATTTTACACATTCAAAGAGATTTTTAAAATCCCAAAGTGTTGTTATTTCCTGCTGATGTAGAAAAAATGTCAGGTGACACTATTATAATCAGGAAATAATAGTCCTGTGAAAGAAAAGCTTCTCATAATGCACTTAGTCTTTCCAGACAACTGTATTTTTCTAAGCACCACCTACCTGCTCTCTTTGGGGCTGAGATGAGCCTTGGCAATTCAAGATTGCATTGTATTCACTTTCTTGCTGGTGGGCATTTCTTACTGAAGTTCAAGAGCGTGAAATTTCTCTTTAGTCTCACTGCTTTGATATGGTATTTGCCTAATAATCAAACAAATTAAAGTGTGGAAAAAAATTGATAAAACTGCAATATCTTAAAATGAAGAGGCTGAAACAGTAAATTGAGTTCCTTGTAATAATGCTGCGGTGCCATGTTGACCCTTATTCTTGAAAATCAGTTTTTATGTTGTGCATCAGTAAGATGTGAGCTATTTGAACTTTTCGAGTGTCATGTAATCTCAAAATTCAGGCATTATACTTGAAGATCTTCTGCAGAGTTTTAATTAACATTAGTGAATTATGCAGATATGGAAGCCCAGCTCTATTGGTAGATGTTTGTACATGCTATCAATGACTTTCTGCCACTTAAGACACATCTTCTGTTGTGTGGAACACTTACAAAGTGAGTTCCATTACAAATAAAGAGTTTTTTAAATGGGAAGCACTCTAAGATGAGAGTTATTTAAGAGAGAAATATTTTTCTGTACTGCTCTTAAAATTCCACTGCTCCTTTAGCTGTAGCATAAGGAGTTTCACACTTAGGCAGAAATCAGAATAGGTTTGGGTGGAATACAAAGCAAAGTCTGACAAATTTTAATATGTGATGTAATAGGTATGGGTGCCCTATGGGGTGAAAAATGAAAGCTTGTTTTGTTTTTCTTTCTCTTTTAATTTTCCCTTCTAGGCAGAATAGTAAGAAAGGACATTTTCTTTCTCTTAATTTCACACGTTTCCACAATTTGAGTGGCAGGAATGCTCCTGATTTTCCGTATATATCTGGCTTTCTCTTTACATTCTCTTTCTCATTCATATTTTTATGACCTTTCTGGGATGGGTGGTGCTGTTCATCCTTGGTAAAAAGCTTGGGGGTTTCAGGGAGCCTTGGAACAGTTGGCAGTGCACTTTTAAAGTGGGTAACAGTCAGATGTGAATCTGCTATAGGCATTATTTGCTTCATTCTCACTTCAGGTTCCAGCTACGTAAATCTGACAGTTGGAAATGCAGTGAAATGTAAAGAGGAATAAATGGAGTTATTTTTGCAGGTTGCTATTTTCTTTCTGTGTCCCCACACCTCTCATCAATCCAGATGTTTTGTCCATTGACCCACGAGATGCTTGCATCTCTAGGTTATGGAAACATAGCTGTTTGTATTAGCAAGATGAATGCTGAACTGATTTAGTAGCCAGGTCATCTCTCTCTGATCATAGTAAATATTTGCATTGATTAGAAGGTAAAACAAGGCCTATTTGTGAGGCTAGGGAGTTGTATTGGTGCTGCTTTTCTTTTCTCAAGGTGCTGCTTTTTCCTTTCCCTGTTTTATGTGGGTTTTATTATTATCCTTTTTTTCTTCCAAAATAAATTTAAAACATTTCTGAATGCTTGGTGGAAAAATAAGGTGTATATGTAGTGTTATGTTTTCACATTTATGTACCTCTGTCTTCTAAAGTTTGGAGAATTCCTTGCAGATCTGGTTTTGTATTAAATTTTCAGCCTGAAACAATTCCTCCCATTTTGTACTCTGTAGGACTGTAATATTTGTCCAATGATGAGCTGCATCCAACATTTTGTTAACTGAAATGGGAAGTGACAGACTGACTAAAAGAAAACGTCCGTGTCAAGGAAACAGATATTACTTCTTTCTCAGAGATTACTGAAAGCCTGGACACTGAAGACTCTGAGATTGCAGATGCACTAAGGTTTTATATTGATCCATGTTAGCCTAATTTGATCAGAAGAGTGACTTCTGTATCGTGTTATTTTCTTCTCTAGTATTTGATTGAGATGGTCAAACACTGAGAATATTGTGCAGGAAAATGAGGGATTGGAAAGGAGAGGCATTCAAAAAAATAATACAGATTTGTTAGATAAATTCCATTTGCATTGATTTTCACTGGGGATATATATCTTTTGATGGCAGCTGTCTTCAAAATAATAGCATAATAGATAATACTCTGCTACATAATTTTGTATTTTTATTACTTCTTTTCACTGGTATTTGTAGAATAATTTAATCATCGAAGCTGGTCAGTACCTGCCCACTCAGCAAAGATATATTTTCTTTATTGTATTGTCAGTGGGGTTTTTTGGCAGAATAGAAGGAAGCCATAGTTGTTATGCAAGAATATGAAATTGGAAAACGTTTGAAGAACCACAAAATGGGTGTGCAGAAGTATCAGTTATTTCCTAGGCTTGCAGAAGTAGCTATGGGGTATAGGGAGTGCTCAAGAACAGGAGCTGTGTCTGCTCTGCCACACCAGGTCCTTGTGCTGCTTGGAGGAGCCCCTGCCCTCAGGGTTTGTTTCCTTGCCTCAGCACAGGATGGAGGCAGGGGGTGATAAAGCACCATGAGATCATCACCATTTCAGAGGTTCCCTCATGGCATCGTCCCCAGGAGCTGGGAGCCTCAAGAAAGCAGCATGGGATGGTGTGGAATTCACATTCTCTGAACAGACAGAGCCACAGAATTCTCTCTGCCGGGATTTTTCCTGGGGAAGGCAGTGAGAACTTCAGAGAAGAAGAGAAAACAATTCTTATCTCTGTTCACTGCTGCTATTGCTTTGTGCATGTGGAATGTGTTATGGAAACTGTTGACCTGAAGTGATTTGTTAATTGGACACTGGTGGTGGTTGTTTTGAGTGGTTAGCCAATCACTCATAGCTGTGTCCTGGCTGTCTCAGCCAGTCATGGGTTTTTTCTGTAGTACAGTACTAGTGTGCTGTGGTATAGCTTGGTAAAGCATTTGTCCAGCCTTGCTGGATCATGGAGTCACACCCCATTGCCCCCTGCACTGGGGCTCCTGGCATTGACAGGATGGAGGCTCAGAGGCTCCTGCTTAGGGAGCAGCTGTGGCAGATGCTCCTGACAGATCTGTTCTTCTCCAGGTCCTTCATCCCCTCCCTGCAGACATGAAGCTGATCAGCCCATTGGAATCCCTCTCCCAGTTCCCCCAGGTGTTCCTGAGGAGCTGTGCCCTGCTCTCCCTCTCCATACTCCTAGCAGGGAGCCTATATTCTATCCAGTCACCCCTTTAGGGACACACAGCTTGCTGAAGGTGAAAAAAAATCCAGTGGGATTTTGCTTGCCAATCCCGTGTAAAGGAAACACATGATCTGAAAATTATGTTGTCTAAAAGTTTAATATTAAGACATGAGAAGCCATTAGCTTGTTGTCATTCCCTGGCAAAGATCCTAATTTTGCTACCAAACTTAGTTCTGGATGTCTTCTGTCCAGTCAAATAAAACTAGCACCAAAAAGCATCCATTTTGTACAAACTGAAAAAAGACTGGCTGTACAGCAACATGGTAGAAGCCTCAGTGAGACAGGGTAGTTATCACATGGTGTCATCACATCATTTGCAGAGCAGTTATTAGTTTTATTTTTCCTTGCAGTTATGGCTCAGGACAGGGAAAATGTGGTATATTGCTTTCTTTTTTCTTTTTTTACTCGGGAGATTGCACGCTTTGTCAAGAGTGCATTTGTTAGTCTCAGTGTCATATTTATATTAAAGACATAACAGAATCCTACTGCACTATCAATTGCTTTTCATTACCCTTGTCTTTGCTTGCAAAGGTCATCACCCCACATGTGAATCAAATTTGGAAAAGAGTATTTTCTTTAGAAGCAGAATTGCAGTCTGAATTTCAAGGCAGTGCGGTTTGAGAAAGTTGATGTAACATCTTCCCGAGTTTCCTTTTAACAGATAAAGTTAATTCAGCACCTTTGTGTGGGCAGATTGCATTCTCCCCTGTCAGAGTTGCCTTGCTTTTGTTTTGTTTCACATTTGAATAATACATTTGATTACCATGGCAAATGTTGCCGCGTATGCACGCCTGACTGTAGTGCCTAATTAACTGATGATAACAAGGCAGGATTGCCCTCTTCTCTTTCATAAGCAATCATATACATGACAGTTCTTTTATCTTTCTTCAAAATTGACTTGCTCTCCTGACCCTTAAGCAGCTCCTGTTTTGTGTGTTTACCTCTGATGTCTTGGCAAGACTGTTAATTTTCTGTGGCATATCCTATCCAGTTGTAATTAACACATGGAACAGCAAAGGAATAGTTCTGCTTGCAGATGCCTAATGGAGGAATTCTTTCTTCCAGTAATTATACAGCTTCATTTTACTCATTCCCATTGACCTATCAGGATTTTGGGTTGGGTTTTCCTTGTTTGGTTGGGTTGGGTTTTCCTTGTTCGGTTGGGTTCTGGTTGAGAACAAATCCAGCGGTGCAGTGCTATTCAGGTGGAGAAAACAAACTAAAACATCAGTTTGTGTACAAAAAATAGTTTATGTCCACATATCAACTTAGGGGCAGCCAGTGGTAAGTTTGGTAAAGGTCTGAACTCAGCAAAGTTAAATTGGAGCTAAACAGTGCTGTCATCTTGAATGTATTTAATCCTGAAGTCGAAGGCCTGTTCTTATAATTAGAAACTTCAAGAAGCACTTGACCTATTTTAAGGAAGCATTGAAGTTGCATGTACATAAAGCAAATATTTTCCACCATTGTATCTTTAACTGAACTTAGATTTCAAATAGAAACCAGGATTTCTACTTACTGTTTTATAGCTAGACTGAGAATAAAGCCATAATGAATCCAAGTTCAAAGAGAGGAAGGTAGAAGAGGAAAGGTTGGCAGTTACAGCAATAAAAACAGGGGCAAAAAGAACAGCTTTTCTGAAGGACTCAGGCTGGAATAATAATGATAGAATTGTCTAAATCGATATATCTCTTGTCAGCCTCACGTCTGATGTTTGAATCAGTCAGGCCTTTTCTGCAAGAGCTTTCCTCAGGAATATTGAATTATTTATTATTTGTATCTTTTTTCCTTCCCTTTCTGATGATTTTTTTCTTTTTTTAAATTTTTTTTCCTAACTTAGTAAAATTTGTTTTTTATGCTGCCAGGTTCAATGTTGTCTGCTGTTTGATAAATAGCAGTAATTGGGTGTATAGCAGAAGTCATGTAAAAATGTATGACTTCAATTACATCTGGAACAATTTTTTCTTTATATTGATCTTTTTTTTTTTCTGTATAAGATCTGCTCTTCATAGCCTCCAGTGCTGAGTTTTTAAAGAATTACTCTATGTCCATATGTTGGCATGCACTTTTGAACCCATGCATATTTTTTTTAAAAAATGGAGTGCTGTCTCAAATCAGTTCTGCCTGAGCAGGAAGTGAAAAATTAGAGTCATTCAAATAGTGAAATATTCATATTGTATTCTAGTCAGATGAAGGATTGCATTACTTTAAAATTACAATGCCTACTTACAGTCCCTGTTTGTCTTGTCTGAGATAATGAAATGAGGGTTCTGGCCAATTAATGAAAACATCATTTATTACCAATTATAATCCAGATAAAATTAAAATATGTGTTTTGAAAGTCATGTGGTTAAGTGCTCTCATTCAAATCTGCAGTTGTACACCGTAGTGTTTAGCTTTGTAAATATAATCAATAGTGCCAATGTAATGGAAAGGTACCAGCTGTAATTCCAAATATCAAGTCAGAATTCTCATTGCACTCCAGCTGTGAGGTTTTAAAATTGTTTTTCCTCTTTATGTCGGGGCATGAGGTGATAAATAACTTGATCCAAATGTTTGATGCTGATTTATGATAAAATGGGTGAGTGTATTTGCTCTGAAATGTCTTCATAGGCCGGAATAACCATGGGCTGAATTTCCTGTTTGGGCTGGCCTTGTGGTGTGCCCTGGCATGGGCTGATGGACTGGGTAGAAACTGAGGTCTGAATTCAGGCTGGAACAGAGTTCAAGGCTGTCAGCACTGGGATTTTGCATAGGATACTGCTGTATTCTCTTATCCACATTGATTTTCATTGTGTGCATTTTTTCAGGGAAATGCAGTGGAGTATTGCCTTGTCCTTATTAAATACATTTTCTGTTCATTATGTAAGTCTTTGCTTTGCGTGCTTCATGCTTCAAACTCTTCTAAAGTGAGATTCAAAGTAAAGGGTTATATAAACAGTCATATTTATGCCATCCAGCGGTGGATCAAAGGGAATATTTCTCACAATTGTGGTTAATTTATGTCATTTGAAAATGTAATTACCTCATGATTGCTGCCTGCTTTATGCAGCCCCAGTCTGTGTTTTTCAAAGCAGTCATGGTCTAGGCTGGTAGTGGACAGGAGTGCTAAACAGGCTGTAACCCAAACCCTGCAGCTCTTGCTCTGCGCCCTGCTGTCAGTACAGGCAGAGCAGAGCTGGGAGCAGAGATTGCAGATTTTGCTTCAGCAGCTGTGATAATTCAGTGAATTGGTAGAGATTCTCCTGTTTGGAGTGGAGCTAATTCTCAGGCTGTTAATACGTGGCTCTTGCAGAACGTGCATATTGGCAGAGAAACATCTCCTGTGTCTCCAGAGTAGTTTGTTTAGGAAACCCTAACTTTAAAATAACCTTGTAGGAGCAGCTGTGTAATGCAATTTATTTAAAGAGTGCCAATAAATGCTTGAATCATTATGTAGATGATCAGCTGAAGCTGAGGTTAAATAGATAAAAAGAAGTTGGGTGGTGTTTTTACCCAAAGTCTTGGTTAAGCCTCACTAGTCTGTTTTTTCCTGTAGCAGTTTGACAAAATTGCCTTTCCTACCAGCAGCCTGTTAGGTGCTGTGCACAGAAACAAAACCCTATTGTTTTAGATTTTCTTTCATATCATGTAGGTGTCTATGCCATACCACCCACACAGGAAAGCAAGTGAGCTGTGAAATATATTCATTGTTAGAGTACAGGGGAAATGGAGGCAAGCAATCGGCAGTAATAATGTACGACAGCAAGGGGAGGCTGCCAACATTACCTGCATTATTTCGGTTGCCTTTTTCATTATAGGTTCGGGAAATAGGCAGCAATTCGATTATGGCATGATTTGGGATGGAATTGCTTGCCGTTCACTGACCCTGTCACAAGGGGATCAAATGAGAAGTCAGCTCAAATAAAGTTTATAGTGTATTAACTGGACCAAGCACTGCCTAGCCTGGGAGCATGATTTTTCATCTTCCAGGGTTTTGTAACTGCTTCTCAGATATATTTGTACCTTAAGGCGAGGGGGGGAGGGGGAGAGGGGAGGAAAAAAAAGGAAAAAAGAAGGATTGGCTGAGATGTATAGGAATGAGCTCGTTGGCCAATAGTGAACATTCCCCTCCCCTCCCATGTGCAAATCTCAGCTCCTCTCTAGCTTGTGAGAAGCAGCATGATTAATAACACTGAGGGAACCTGCCTGTTGGATTATTAATTTTCCATCCTTTTTCCCTTCCCTTACGCATACCCCTGACGCTTTGCCTTTTTTTAAAGAAAGCTTTTCTTTTTCTTCCCCCCCCTTTTCTTTTTTCTTTTTTTTTTTTTCCCTTTTTTCCTTTTTTCTTCTTCTCTATTTTTTTTTTTTCCTTCCCATGGAGCTAACCACTAGCCACTAATATTCTCGTGGCTACCCAACCCTGCAAGGGCTTACTTCACAGTGGGGTGAGTTTGTATATTAAAACAGGGGATTCTGCAACGAAGCAGCAACAACAGACAGGAAAAAAAAAAAAAAAAAGGAAAACCATCCCTGAGATGCTTGATTACAGTACAGTTGCCTTTAGCTACTACTGCTAAAACTAGAGTTAATGCTGACCTAGAAGGCAAGAAATGTGTTGCAGTGCCTGCCTGTTAGTTTAGGGAGCACTGCACTGCACGGGCAGACCAACATTGCCTCTCCTTATTCCAGCTCATTAAAACCGGCCCTTTAGAAACCTTGTTTGCGTAGGGAGGGTGCAAATGGAGAGAAAATGGAGGTTAATGGTAGCTAATTGGACAAACTGCGGGGGTTTTGTTGGTGATGCTCGTGGGGTTTTTCTGCGCTTTTTTTTATATATCTATATATATATTTTTTTTTTTTAATTTTTTTCGAGGAAGGTTTTTCCCAGACCGGCGAGGCACAGCGGGCTGGGCGCGCAGCCCCCAGCGGGCGCGGTGTTTGCGCGGTGTTTGCGCGGAGCGGAGCGCGCCCCGTGCGGGGCGGCCCCGGGTCATGTGTCCGCTCCGGGGAGCGCGCCGGGCATGCGGCAGCGGCAGCGGCAGCGGCTCCGTTCGCAGCGCTGCTGCCCGGGCTGGAGGAGTTTTGCGAAGTTGATATCTTGTAATACATTTGTTGTGCTCTTTCCAGTTCGAATAGCAGCGTGAAGACATTTTGGTTTTGTTAGTTCACAGTGAAATACCACGGATTTCTGGTATAGGAACACATTGTGAAATATACAAAACTTCTCAATTAAAGTATTGGTAAACTAGCTCCAAATAATTTTATAAATATGTATGGGCACATAGAGCTGGTAGCTCTGTTTGGGAAAGGAGCAAACACTCTTCGTGTGATTTTTGCTGAAGGTAGGATGGGGTGCTGTACTTTCTAACCTATTCCATACTTCTCAAGTGGTCAGAAAAAAAGAATACTATAACTATATAGCTATTTTGGAGTTATATAACGTGCATTGCAACTGGTTTTAATTAAAACTATTATTTAAAAAAAAAATAAAATGCGTACTCATAGTTTCTCTCGTGTTTTAAAAGCACTGATGCAAGAAAGACAAAAGATTTCTTAGGTAATGCCAGCACAGGCAGCATACATACAGGCATGAAGCACAGTCCATGATAGAATAATATCTCCAGTTGGAAGGGTACCATAAGAATCAATGAATCCAAATCCCATATTAGCTATTGAAAATCCATCTATGTCATGTCTTCTAGCATTTAGCTGCAAGGGATTATTTTATAAACTTAAGGTTTTCTTTTTCTTGGCAGTCTTTACGAGTGTGTGCTGTAAGGGAGCTGGTGTAACAGTCTCAGTATTCAGTGTGTGCTGGTGGTGTTTCAATAATATTGCTCATAATTCTGCATAGTGCACATGTTGTCATTGTTAATTTTCAGTTACTCTTTGTTGGGAATTCTTACCTTGCTGTGGAGGGGCCTGTTTTGTCCCTGGAACGTAGTTTCTAATGTTGTTATGCTGTTTCCAGTTCAAGTTCCAGATGCGTGGAAGACTTTGGGGCAGAGCTTTTCTGTTTGGCTTTTTTATTTATTTTCATTGCCTCTGAGATTATCAGTGCATTAGTGGGAGGAATTGGCATTGATTGATTGCTGCACCCTAATTGTGTTTTATCCTTTTTCTCTATATTAATGTTAGTGGCAGCAAGTGTTGATGTGCATGAACACTTTTGGCTTGCAGTGCAACAAAAGCACTGCAACTGCTGGGGCTTGTTCTGAGCAGAGAATCAATGATAAGACATTTTATTTCTCAAGAACTGTTTTTGAGTTTATTATAACTGCTCCTTTCTATGGCTGAAACTCATTTAAGCCTGTAAACAATAACTGTGTTTCTGAGTCAGGTCTCATTCTGACATTTGCTTGTGCTATACATTTCCATCTACTCCTGGATCAAGTAATGCCTTACTTTGAACAATGTCTTATGCTGTACTTCTTTTGCAGCATGGTGAAATATCCATTTATTTTCTTCTTTTTGATGCTGAGGGATTATGTCATGTAAAACAATAGCAGGCAAAGTCATTTTTGATTGGGCAGTCGAGCCCATCGCTTTGCAACTCAGACTACAAAGACAGAATAAACTTTGTAATCTCTAAAGTGGTAGCATTTATTGGGCATGTTGATTTTTAGACCCCTGCAATTATAGATCTGTCAGGTGTTACAAAGCTAGTGCTTGTGGTTTTTATTGAATTTTATAATCTAATGGAGGGTTATGATACATAAAAAAATGGAAGTCAATATCAATAAGATTGTCTCCAAATTAAATAGCAGGTGTTTGCGTTGTTCATTTTATTTGTATTTTTTACTACAAGTAAAAATAGCTGGGAATAAAAAAATCGACAGGGAATAGCTGTGTAGGAACTGCTGGAAAATACGTTCAGGGTAGAATCTGCTCCACTGTTCATAGGTGGAACAGTATTGCAATGGTACGGCATTTTCTTCTCATTGTTGCTGACAGATTTGTTCTAATGCTGCCTCCAAACCATACAAGCCTCAGCTTATCTCAGCTTGCAGTCACAACGTTGACACACATATATCATAATCTCAGTCATCTGACGATGTACAGTGTAGGTGAAGGCAAATTCGGTATTTTGCAGCCATCATTTATTTTATTATCTCTATCCTTAACTGTTCCATCTGTGGTAATCATACCTTTTGTGGTCAAAAGCGATTCCTTATCTCTGTGGGTCGGTGCTTCTGAAGTGTCCAGGCTTCTAAAGACTACTGTTAGTAATTCCTAAAGCTCTCAGGGAAGTGATTAGGGAGTCATGATTGCTCACAAATTGAGTCTTTTTTCTGCTTGACACTGATCCTGTGATAGTCTCCCCACTTAATCCTCACCAGCAATTTGCCTATAGTTGCAGCTAACAGGAGGTGATTAGAGGGGAGTTGCCCACTGCCTTTTTACTTCTGTTGTAGTGGCACGTCAGGCAGAGGCTACTGAATCAAAGCTGTTTTCCTATTAACTCAACACCTCCTGACGCATTAGAGCCCCTTTTATCTAATCGCAGTGTGCAGCTTCCAGCGCTATTCTAATGCGACTTGGGATTCCTTTTAAACACCGCAACGAACATTTTTCATAGTAGAGAACAAAACAAAACCAAAAGCAGAATATCTAAAGATAAAAGCAAAATAATGACACTAACAGGTCTCATCTTTTATCAGCACGTGCATGTAACCCCGATTAAAATTACAGACAATTGTCGCCCTGCATCAATAGACAAGCAGGCTCCACTTTCTCTAAACATTATTTTAATTGCAAGCCTGCTGACAGGTAACTGATGTCATACTTCTGAAGTGATAATGGATGCATTTACAAGTGAGAACTGCACCAGTGAAATGGAGAGTTAACTTTTCTAAGTAGTATTTAAAAGAAGGAGAATATGAAAGGCCTCAGTGAAAGTTGCTAAATATTTACTACTTATTATTTTGACCCCTTTCTAAAATACATCAAGGATTAGATTCCGGTTAATTATTTTCTTGGTAGGATACAAAATCTTCACACTGAAGCCTACATTCTCTGTTTTTATAAGTGTTCTTTTAAAAGATGCACTGTTTTATACTTTGCTACTTTATTGACAGAGCTGTTAATTACTTTAAGTTGTTCTAAAGACATTAAAGGAATGGATTTAAAAAGAATTCTGTAATGGCATACAATGTGAAAAATGTCCAACTGCTCTAAGTTCCTTATCTCCTTTCTATTCTTGAGGTTTACTTTGCTGATGATAAAGGTGTGTTCCATGAATACCTTAGTGAATATATTTTATTTACAAGCTTTAGAGCATGTAATATGAGCAAGTTACTTTAGCATGCATTAACAATTTGAAGTGGACTGCTAAAATGTAGGAAAACACACACTGATTGTGTGTGGGCTCAGGCTCAGCCAGCTCATCCCACTGAGAGCCACAGACACCTCAAAAATGTCACCTGTAATGACAATTAATGATCTCATTTGATCCTACTGGACAAAGTTTTCTGCTTTCAGGCTGTTGAGAGATAATTTCCTATGCAGTACACACGTATAGATAAATTTAATAAATCCTGGTATTGTAAAATTCCCTTTCTGAATGTGCCCCAGGTCTGTCATGTGTGTTGATATGACTTGAGACAGATTTTCTGCCAAAACATTAAAAATTGCTTTGCTCTGTGGGTTTGTTTTAGCATTAGGTGTTGTTTGTTCTGTTTTGGGTTTTTTAAAAGAGAAATACAAATTATGGGAAAATCCTGGTGCCAGTGTTATGTGCCTATTTTCATTTGGCTGGCCAAAGCAGACAGGGCAGGAACAAAGCCTGAACCAGGGCACTCCAGAATTCCTGCTTCTTATTTTTCCTTTCACATATTACTGTTGTCCTGCTGGAGCTACCAGCTACATAGAAAAACTTTCCCATTATGAGGTGTGTTAGTCCCAAAATTCCCACCTTGTGTAGAATCCTTTGGAATGGGGTGGGATCCATGAGGGAATCCTACATGTACCTGAATTCTGTTGCAGAACCCATTTTGCAGGAAACATTTAGTTGAGGAACCCTGTTATTCTTTGGTTGTTACATTTTGTCTTCAACTGTACATTGTGTTCTTCATTTTTAATATGGCTGCAGAAATGTATCCCATAATTCTTTATAAGGCAGCCAAATAATAACACCTCTCATTTGTCTTTGCTTGGAAATGGAAGGCATGAATAGACTGTTTTCTCTTGTACACTCATTTGGGATTTTTCTTTATGTGGCAAATACTACACATTAAAAATATCACAAATTCTATTATATGGAAGCTTATGAGCTTTTTGGTATTATAAAACCATAAGCAAAACAATAATAATAATGATAATAATAACAATAATAAAGGCCTCTCAGAACTGTTTCTGCATTGGGTTTCATGCTTTTTGAAGGTACTGGATGCAGAACATAGAAAATAGATGTAGCTTCTTTGGCTGCACATCACTGAGAACTGGCAGGGCATCTGTCTGTAGGAGTGCTGAATGTCCAGGTCTTTAAAGTTAATTTTGTTTATTTAAGTGGTTAGTGTGCTTTAGTTTTAGGGTGAAATACTGCCAATTCATTATTTTTAGGGACACTGAAAAATAACCTTGGTTTCCTGTTGTTCTGTGCCATTTTTGTAGAAAATGGAGCATCTTTGATTTTTCTGAGGTGCTGTGGAAGTAGCTGGAATTTTAGATTTGCACAGTTATGCAGGCAAAAACTATTGTAGGTCATTAGCTAGTAACTGTGATAGGGGAAAACATTATTTTTGTATTTTTAAAACTTAAAAATTTATCTAAAAAGTAGATTTCTATGTCATATCAACAGACTTTGTAACTTTGTTCAACTTCTTTTCTTTCCATCTTTTCTTTTTTTAGAAGGCCTGAGGTAATGGGCAGTAGTGGCAGAGAAGTAGAACAGTGTTTAATTGGTGATTGCAGGCTGGAAATTTGCAAAGTCTGCACAGATATGGAAGGGTACAAAATTGCTGCCCTGAAGGAGCCAGACTGTTAATGATGGGTAAAGGTGAAAAAAAAATAGTGTGAGATGGATGAAATCTGAATGGGTTCAGATTTCATTATATTAACAGCTTCCAGTTTTCCCACAGATTAATTACAAAATTGGCCATTGCAGGATTTGGTTCTTTCATCCTCAAAGTCCTACCTTGAGTCCTACAAATGCCCTGCTCCCTGTGATGCAGCCCAGGTTTTCTCCTGGGGGAATGTTGAGGGTTTCCCACATTCTGTCTGGGGCTGGAAGTGGATTTTACTTCCAGGGAAATGCTCAGGACTGGTTGTGAGGCTGCCAGGATGAAAATTTGGCTCTGGAAGGAAATCCCAGGTGTGTGCAGGGACAAGGAGAGCAGGAATCTCAGGGGCACCTGCCCTGTGCCCAGAGCCAAGCCCAGCTCTGTTTGCAGCCCCCTGAGCCCTGGCTTTGGTGGGCAGGACCCTCTCCCTCTCTTTGATGGAATCCTGTTGGCACACTGATGTTCTGCTGCCTTCCAAGTGCACCTCACAATTGGAAATAGAAATGGTGAAATGGTTAAATACCATGGGGATGGCCTGCTTTCACAGCCTGTGCTTTTATCAAAAACAAAAAAGGGACAACCAGTAAACAGGAGGGGGCTGGGGGAAGACTGCTTTGGCAATTTCCACAGCAATAAATTCGGTTTGGTCTCTAAGAGTAAAATTGAATTGTATTTTAGTGAAGTACGGTGTGTAATAGAGACATGGAGCATCAAACAGTGACCTTTGGTGTTACTTTTGTTCCTTTCTCCTTTGGAGGCCAGGCTTTAGTGTATCTAAGGAGACCCGGTTGGCAGGTAGTTTGAGAGTTTCATTTCTGAGAAAAGGCTTTTAAAAACTGCAATGCAATGAGCAGTGCTGTTATTGGGGCCCAGGCTGTCCTTCAGTGAAGCCAGGCCTGTAATTTTCCTGCTAGCACAGTTTTAGGGGTGGGGAGGCAGGGCAGGCTCCAGTGCTTCCACAAGTGATGTGGCAGAGCAACCAAGGCTGGTATTTGGTCTGCTCTTGTGGTACTTTTACAATAAACTCCTAGAGAACTTCCACTTTTTCTTGAGCATGTATTAAAAATTAAAAGCCCAAAGCATTTCTGGCACTTTTGCTGTCTGCACTCTCCAGAGGACAATCAGTAAGAGGCTGATAGAATCTTCTTCTTTTGTGCCTCCCATGAGTCTCTAGGCTGCTTCTGCTGGGGAGTGGAAAAACGTGGCTGCATCCTCACCCCAGGGGAAATAAGGGCACTCTGCAAGGGATGGGGATGTCCTGCCCTTCCTTGTGCCTGTGTGAGTGTCAGTGCAGCTGCTCACTGAACCAGGCAGGAAACTCATCTGGGTGCAGGTGACCCATTTATTGCAGGTTCATCTGGCCAGAGTCAAACCCCCAGCCCTGTTCACCCCTGTTCCTGTGCACAGGGGTTTGGGGGGCACCTGTGAGAGCAGCTGCACGACTGGCACCACCTTTGGGAACAGCCCCTCCTGCAAGCTCATCACTGAGTCATGGCAATATTAGAGAAAGGAAAGAGGGAAAATAAGAAAGAAAAAGAGTAACTGGATATACTCAAGAATGGTTTTATGTTCCCTCTGACCATACGGAATATTTAAAAATGCTCATTTATTTGTATTCAAATCAGGACAGCTCAGAGCTGCATTTGGAACTTTGCATGTCCTGTGTAGGACATTGTGAGTCCTTTCTTAATTAAACAGCAAATATGTGTTTGGACAGTGGCTGATGCTGTGGAAATGGAGCCTCAACCTTGAAGATTTCTTACCCAGCTATTAGCATAAGAATTATTTATAGTAGAATGCATTACAGCTTTCTTTTTTTTTTAAATATCTGAAGTTGTGTTTCTTTGTTGTGTTTTCGTTTTCCTCAATAACATTAAAATTGACCTTTTTTTCTCTTGGTTTTTTTTCCCTTTTTTTTTTTTTTTTTTATTTGATCATGTCAGGCTGCAGAATTGGGTACATTATTTAATTCTTTCTTTTTGTTCCTGTAATAATTTCTATGGTTAGCTTACAGAAAGTTGGTGTATGCAAAAACAAAGCAAAAGCCTATGTAAACAATCAATATTGACAGTCTAAGGCAGAAGTTATTCTGATGACTGATTGAATCCAAAAATTATTCAGGTTCATCAAAAACTTCTACAGAGTGTCAAGGATATTTTTCATATTTGAATTTTATGGTATAGCTTAAAAACTACATAGAATTTATGTTTTGGGGTTTTTTTTTGGTGGGAAATAGTTCTTTGACGAAAAATTCTAGCAACCCCATTGCTAATATTTGAGAGAATTTATTTTGTTTTGGGTCAATGATTCCTCTTCAGGAGCCAAGGCCAAGTAATAAGTAAATGAGAGATAATGTGCCTTTTGCTAAGATTTTGTCTCAATCCACTACAGAGAGATGTTGATGTAAACTATAAGATGGAATATCTGCACTACATCTGGAAGGTTTTTTTGCTTTGAAAATGTGTAACTGTTTATCAACTTCAGCCCTCTAACTTCTAACCCTTGCTCCTTGCAAGGTTATTTCTGTAAAACCATCTGAATGCTTTTTTGACTTGTTCTATATATGTAAGATGCAGAGTTCACTAATAGCAAAATTGTCCTATCTGACAATCCCTGACAGGCAGACACATGACATGTTGGCTCTTTAGTGTTCCAGAGAGAGGGGGAAAACATATATTTACTAAAATAAAAAGTCCCAAACAAACTCTATTGTTAAGGAGGGATTACCTTAGGAAGAACTGGTTTAAAAACCCAAAAAGTTTGTACAGTCAGCATGGCTCTGCTAATAGTTCTGTTCCCAGACACATCAAGACCTCAATTTCCTCACAGCAGTGAGTCTATTTCCTCACAGCAATAGAAAACACCAGATTGTACTGGGATATCCAAGTGGAAGATAATCACCTCTGAAAATGCTTGTCTTGGCTTTAATGCCTTGGAAAAGTGACTTGCTTTCACTGCTTCTAATATTATATATGCTTCTTTCTGTAGAGCAGCAAAAGGTTTCGGTTTGCTCCCATTTGCATCAGTTTTGGTCCTTTCCTGAGATTTTTTAATGGTCATTATTTAGATTGTGGTAACCTTTAGAGATTCAAGTGTGGAAGCTACAGGCAAAGATTATTCTGCCTCATCTTGTGAGGGTTGACTGATGAAGATGGCAGGACTTTGGGGCTGTAATTTGGACAACTGTAAGACTAATAGAGTTTTTGCTTCTTTGATGGGTTTGATAGCAGTGTCTTGAATAGTCAGCCCCATGAGAAATGTGTTGGTCTAAACCAGAATTAATTTGGTTTGCACACAGACCCTGTACAGTCTTTCAGAACTGGTGTAAAACGTGCCCAGTGGAGGATATTTCAAGTAAAGGAGTAGTCATGTTTATAACTTTCTGTTCCTCAATGTTTCCACCTTGGACCTACAGGATTATCAATGTAATATGTAGTCTAAGTGTTAAAATGGGCAGTTCAGGGAAAAACAAAACAAAAGAACAAAAACAACCAAAGTAAAACCAACGAACCCAACCCTTTTATTGGTCAGTGCAGTGTGTTAGGAAGGTGCTCCTGGCTGTCTGCCACCCCCACTGCCCTGGTGCCTGGCTGGCACTCAGTCTGGGACACAGAGACTCTCAGGGGGCTCTGGGGAGCACCACAGGAGGTTGTGTGGTCAGGAGTGAGTGCACCTGGAGCACCAATGGCTCATCCCATTGCTGTGCTGGAACCACCCCTGCCTGCTTGTTGTAAATCACAAACCCAGGATCCACTGCAGAGACACAACCACAGAGCCCTCTGCTCCCAGCTGCTTCTCTGAGGGCTTTGCTTTCAGGTTCTTCTGGCTTTCCAGAACTTCAGATAAAACCAAGCAGGGTTGCTGAATGTACAGAGTACTTGCTCATCTTGGGACATCTGCAAACTGAGCAGAGTAGGAGGCTAGAAAGTTCTTTTTGAGGAATATCATGCAGTTTTGCTTTCTTTCTCATTTCTTTGCCAATTTTACAGAGTTTCGTTATGGATGAAAAAGATGAGGAACTCACACATAAAGCCAAGAATTTATTATTAATGTAATTGAGATCTGAAGCCTTGTCAAAGAGTTATTAATAGTACAGTTTTAATTTTTGCAAAAAGGATAACAAGCTATTATGGAGCAAGTCTCCAGAATAATAAAGCAGTCAAAATTGATGCCTGAGTAATTGATGCCCTCCATTCTAGCAAATGGGGACATAGAAATGCTTTTTGTTGACACCTCACAGGATTGTGTCAGCAAGTCTAAATTGTTCAGAGAAATGAAAGGAACTTGGAGACATTGTTGTCACAGCACTAGGCAAGATTCTGTGGTGGTGCTAGCTCTTATTTCATAGAGAGGTCAGGCTGTAAATGCCTTCTGGAGCTCAGTTCTGCCTGGTGTTCTCTTTTATCCTACAGCAGTTTCATTCGGCCACTCTCAGTATTGAAAGTGATGTGTGCATATTTTTAAGCATATGTCTCCAATGTGGAGACTTCAGAGTTGCCTTTTCCTTCAGATTTTACTCCTATAGCATCTTGTCTATACCTAATAAAATCATATCAACTTTTAGTCCTTTAATCCTCTTTTTGTTTTTCTCATTGTATCACAATATTGTTGTTGATTCTTTCTGCACAGAGAAAGGAAGTTTGCAGCGTTCAGAGTTGTCTGTTGCATCAAGTCATGCCAGAAATAATCTGCATTATTACATGCCTTATTTATATTTCATCAAAACTGCTTTTTCTGGGCTCAGCTTTGACTGTAAATGGCAAGGTTTTTCCTGCTCTAGGAAAACATTCTTTAGGAATGTATAGAATTTGGAATGGACTTATGCTATGTGTGCTGTGGCTCCTCTGCCTTGATTCCTGTTGTTCCCAGCATTGGGGTTGAAGTTAATTTCCATTAAACAGCCAGAAGTGTCTGTGAGTTGATGCAAAAAAGGCAAAAAAAAAGGCAAAACTGTATTATTTCAGCTGTTAATTATGGGGAATGATAGGAAGGCAAGGAAATACTAAAAGTAATAGGTAGCCATGGTGGCTGATTTGTCAAAGGAGAAGTAGAATTTGCTTTGTGTGGGAGTGTTTGAATTTTTCAAGTTCATGGGTTTGGAAATCACCTCAACCCAGACTATCCAGAAGTTTAATTATCTTATTCTGTTAGGTTAAGTTACTAAACAGCTTCTTCAAAGATGCTGCTCTGTGTTTGAATAAATATAATATGCAAAAATGTGAAAATTGCTGCTGGTATGATACCCAAGTGGGATGTGGTGGCTTTGTGGTGTCATATTTTGAGATGTTACTTAAAGACACACAAAAGGACACTGTCACTCTGTCATTAATGTCAAAAATTGTTGATGTTGTGTGAAGTGTGTTTTTTCTAATTAGAGGAAAGCTGTAGAGTACCATTTCCATAATCAACATGGGAACAGAAACTCAGCAAAATTTCATGTATTTGCAGTGAAACTGCTCTTCAGCAACATAAAAATGGCTTTTATAACGTAAAGGCTGTAATTAGAAAAAGTCAAATCAGTTGGAAACGATTAAAGCCAGAACAGGCTAAGCTGCCTTCTAAATATTTGTCTGAAGATTAGGCCCACTCTTACAGCCCCTGAGAAGCATCTTTGATTTACTTATAATGCTTGACATGGCAAAGATAATCCTGCAGAAGGCAAATGAACACAAATTTAGATGTGCTGTTTGGCTTTCTTTGTTGCTTTGACAGGAGGCAGCATATTGGCAGTGATGTTGGAGAAATGAGTATAGGGTCACATTAGACAAATTGCTTAATGCCCTCCCACCTCCCCCCTCCCTGAGCATCATTTTAAATTCTTTAAAAAACCTCCTCATTCTGTGAAGCTTTTAGGATGCACTTTAGAAGTCCACGTGGAATAATTTTCCGTGTGTCTGTGAGACAGTTGATGTGAGTCTCATTGTATTTAAAATTATAGTCCTGAGATGGAACTTTCTGCTTGTTGCTTGTCTGACATCAGCTATTAAAATGCAAGCAAAGCTTGGCAGGTATAAATTTGAAGAAGAAAAGAAATTATGTAAGAATATGAGGATTGTTAATATTAATCAGCTAGTTGTGGAGGAATGGTGGTTTACCTGCAGAAGAGTTCTGCTGGAAAAACAAACAAACAAACCAGGCTTGGGGTGGTCAGTTCCTTACTGACACCCCTTGGTGCACTTCTGGTAACCAGAAAGGAAAGGAGAGAGAAAGAACTGTCAGGGCTGGCAAACTGGAAACATGGACTGGCCATTGCACTGGCTTGCAGATTTAATGGTGTGAGCAGAAATGAATTATTATAAAAGCAAGCCTGTGTGTGTGATGATGAGGAACATCCATATTTCTGTTTGCCCTTGATTGCACCAGGTATAGCAGCACAGAATGGTGAAAATTGTCAGGCATGTCAAGCTGAAGGATTTGGTGTGAGTTTGGGATTCAGCAGCAGTCAGTTTCTTGGTGCAGATCAAGTTCATACTTAGTGTAGTTTTCATTTATAATCTCCACAGCATCCCAAACTTTTTGTTTAGCCGGTGAAAATATAATCAGCGTAATATATTCTCTTACTGAATTTTAAACAAGACCATTAAAACTCCTTTAACGTGCTAAAGGAAGCTTCAGAGAGGGTTTCCATTTCATCTTTGCTGAGCTGAGGCTGTAGCACTCCTTGCCTTTGCACCACAGTGAGAGGCTGTCAATAATTCAATAGCCATGGCCTTGATGGGCCAAGGCCTAACTTAGACTTTAAACAGAGCCAAGCAGCTTGTCAAAGTGTGATGTGCTGTCAATGCCTGACTGATCTATACTGCATGAATTCTCCCCCAGCTCTTGATGTATCCCTGGGAATAAAAAGAAAGCAATTTTAGAAGTAGACCTAGTGTGTGAAACACCTGTTTGTTTGGAATTTTTAATGAGGGAAAGTTGTGTTAGTAATGAAGCTCAATGAAGTCATTGCATTTTTGCTTGGAGGAGCCACACTGAATTCATCTCTAATGGCATTGGTGTGTTTTCACTTCTGTCAGGAAAAGGAGTCACGGTATCTGCAAATATGTTAGTGCCTTAGAGCAAGTTCATTTGGAGCAAGACTTAATAACTAATGACAAGTAATCCAAATGCTTAATCCAAATTACCTATTTGCATCTTTCAGTTTTATTGATATGATGCTGTTAACACTCAGTTTTGCAGTAATGAAACCTTATCAGAGCTATTTGTTTTTGGATTTTCCCCCACACAGTCAGTGACATATATGATGCATTCACATCCTTTCTAAGTGCTCTACACTGAAGTTGCTCATATTTTATGGTTTACATGGAAGCTGAGAGATCACCTGTTTATCTAAGAAAATAGTTGAGAAAAAAAACTAGAGCTAATGTGGCAAAGAGTCGTATTCCACTCCTCTCACATTTTATAGTGAAATTTAAAAGCAGAATTATATCTAAGGTGGCTTTGAAAAGCTGCTAGAAAGATTACATAAAGTTTTACAATATTTGTCTGAGAATCAAAAAGCTAGTGTTATTAAATGTATATTTATTTATATTTCAAAGCTTTTGAATTTCAGTTGTGTTGCTAAGCTGCTTTTTTGATAAATTTTATTGGTTTTTAAAGGACAAAAGTAACATTGTTATTCTCACTCTAAATGCATTTGTATTGCCATTGTCTCCTTTACAAATTCGTGTCTTATGAAGTTTCCATATCTGCAGCAGGTTTTATGAGACATGTAGGATTGCAGCCTTCAGGTACATTTTTAATGCAGACACAGGAGAATAATAGAAAAATAAGCATGGCCCTTTTAATGTTTTCAAAATGCTGGAAACTTGCACAGTGGATTAGATAAAGTGGGCTGGGGTTTTTTCAGTAAAGCTTGTTTAATTTTAAATTTAAGTAGCTTGCTCTGTAAGTTCTCATTTTTCAGAAAAGTTGATTTCATTACTTGGGTTGCATTAATGGTGTTTCAGCTTTCATCCTGTGCACAGTGAAGCAGAGGAAACTGCACAAAATACGGTTAATAATGTTTCTGACTAAGACTTTATTTTAATGTGTGGGTGCCTCTTACTCAAGCATGTAAATGAATTGAAGCCCCCACTGCAGACTGCTGAATGGAGGGACAGCCACTTTTTCTCTAAAATGCCGTCAAAAAGGGGAATTGTGCTTTCCTGTTGTCTGAGCTGCTCCTTGAACTACCCATTCAATGGCCCTGCTCCCTTTTGGTGCAAAGTGGGCTTGGTTTGTTTGACCCAGAGCTGAGCATGGTGTGCAGGGCTGATGTTCTGTGCCAGGGCTTGTGTGGATGCTGGGTAAGTGATGCTGTGCCTTGAGCAGCCAGCAAAGGGCCTTGGCATGAAACAAACCTCACAGCCCATCAGTTTACCTGAGTGTCTTGAGGTGCTGTGTGCTCATGGCACTTGACAGAGTGCAGAGTAATTATATTGCTGCAACAGTTTTCATGGCAATATTTTTTTTTTTTTGTTAGGAAAGGTTGTGCATGTCAGATTTTATAGTCTTTGACAGTTTTGGCCTGTGATCTTCCAAATAATTAATTCTTCCACATTAAATAAATACTTTTGACTCTGGCTGCATAGTTGGACAGAAGTAAGGAAAGCAAAATAATCTTTTTTTTTTTTTTTACATTTTATTTTGACTTTGAAAAATGCTGCAGCCTTGATGATGTGCTGCCTTGGGTGACGGGCTGAAGACTGTCAATGAGATTGTTACACACCATCAAAAGCTGAGCACAGAATGAACTTGGCAAGAACAAGAAACTATCCTGTTTGTAGTGCTGTGCAAGGTGAAAATACATTATTGAATATTAGCACGCTTGTACAACTGTAAATGAAAACCATTCATGTGGGATTGCAGTGGAATGAGGGGCTGCTTCTCTTGGACTCTTGGTTACATTCTTGTTTTTTTCTGGGCAAGTAGAATTTGGTTGGTTTTGAAAGCTGGTCTGTGGAATTGTTGGAACACACTGGCCATGCTGGCAGATCTTTGCTCCCCCAAATTCAGTCAGGCACTCCTCAGAAGCCTGATGCATATCTGGGCATGGATCTGTGTCTGAACAACTGTACCATGCCCATGGCAGCAACTTTTGCTAGAATTAAGCTCTTCTAAGACCATTTTTAGCACGTGACATTTGAGGCAGGCTCTCCATGAATTTGTTCCTTCTCCTGGTGCACAAATTGGCCTGTGCAGGACTCACAGCTTTTGTTATCACAGGTCTGGAGGAGTGGAAATCCATCCTGGCAGACATTTGCAGTTCTCTTTGTATGTGACAGAGGTTAAGGAAGCTCTGCAATCACCCCAGGATCACCAGTCTTCAGAATTGTGGATAATTTGCAAATTCTCTTGTATTTGGGCTACTTATTACCATACCTAAATTTAGACCTCTAATCCAGAAGATGTTAGTGAGATCATCTGCTGAGATGTTAGTGAGATCAGCTGGTGCTCATGGCAAAAGTAACTTTTGCAAATGACAGAAGAGGTAAACAACCTCCAACCCCCTGCCTTTATCTAAACAATTTTCATTATTAAGGAGAAAGGAAATGTTTTCTGAGGGTTTTTTTTCCCTATCCTTTTTTTCTATTTTAAAAAATAATGTTTTTCATTCATGCCTATTTTAGCTACTGAAAGGTGCTAAAACCATCAAATGAAATAGCAAATGCACTCTCATGTGACTGAATCCTAGGGCGTGTGTATCTGCTGCTGTTAGCTCTGCACATCTTGATTTCTCTTTGGATTTTAATGTGTGTTTGATAGTTACTCACAGTTCCTTTTGCTAATGTACTCAGAAGAGAATCCTCTGGGTTTCCTGACGCTGCCTTTCCACACAGAACCATCTAAGCCCTACAAATGAACAGGAGTTCATTCTCTTAGCTTTGGAGTACAGAAGGAGCTGCATTTGGTGTAGCATGAGCTTGGAAACAGCCTTGCTTATCGTTAGAAGCTCTGTATCTGGGAAGCACAAGGAGCTGCAATGGCTAGGTGAAAGTGAATAAAAATGAGGAGACTTGCAAACTGCTTTTGCTCCAGGGCTGGTTTTAATGAGCTTGTCCCTAATGAGTTGTCCCTGCAACTAGCTTCAGGCCTAAACAGATGAGGCAGGGGTTCTGCTAAATTTTTGATGGGATTTGCACTGGTTTTATGAGAAAGCAAGCAGTAGAGAGTGCAAAGTTGTGTCATGAATCTTTTACGAGAGTGGATTGTTGTCCGCCTTGTCAATAGGGATTGTAGGGCTTGATTGCTAATAGAAGACACGGCACATGCTGCTTGTGCTGACAAACTGCAGAAAGGAGCAGTGATGAGCATGGCCAGGGAAGGGTTGGCGTGTCAGGAGCAGGGCCCTGGTGGCCAGGAGCTGATGCCTTCCCCAGGCTCCTCTGGCTGATGTTGCTGATCAGTGAAGGGTGGTGGCTGCAGCCAGGTGTGGTCACTGCCACTCGGGCCTGCAGGGACCACCTTGGGTTTGTTCTGATGCACAGATGGAGTGAAAAACTCATTCAGCATTTCACGTTTCTGTGTTCTGAGGCTTGCCCTGGTAGTCTAAACACGGATTTTTCGTTGTGTTCTCTTAGTAGTTTGTTGGCTCTGGAAAAAAAAAAAAATTTTGACACTCTCTCCAATTAGAGCGGTTCTTTTTAACGTTTCCATTATGCCTATTATTACTATTAAGAACTATATAAAAAAGTATTTCTTAGGTTTGAGTTATCCAACAAGATTAGGTGGTTACAAAAAGGTGGTTTAACCTCCTTTACTGAAATTCACATCAGCTTTTGACGTTCAGGCTACAGTGTGAAAGTTTGACTGCTTGAAAGTTCTGTTTCCATTTATTTATATATTATTATAAAATATTATCTGGCGAGTGTAGGAAAAACATATTTTCTTTGAAAAGTGATGTTTCTAAGATGAATTAACATTTTACATTGTTCCTCAAGTTCAATTTGACTCCTTGTCTTTTATGTAATTTTCTTGTAAGTTATATGGTGGAAAGAAGATAAATACATATTGTTGGAGTTTTGCAAAGTTAAAATAAAGACTACTTCAGTTTAGTGGGAATAAAAATTAAAAGAATTAACTAAGATGTAATTCTTTTTAAATTATGTTACTCCATTAAGTTGAGCAACTGATTAACAATTGCATTACCATCTTCTCACTTTTTACAAGTATAAATTGCAGAAATGCATTCATCAGGTAATTCAAAGATTATCCTCTTTAATATATATTCATGTCTCCATGGTATTTAATTGAAATGCAAAGGCATGGTAAATGAAGCCAAGACTTACTATGTCATGTACAACATTTTCTTTTCCTGTGTTTTAATGTCATCCTCTCTTTTGCCTGCTGCTATTTCTTATTTCTCCCATGCATACATTGTTTTTGTTTCTTTTTTTTCCCTAATCTAATTCTCGCTTATTTCTTTTTCTGTTACTTGGTCTTTAAAAGGTAAATAGGATGAGGAAATCGTATGTTCACATGAGAAAAAAACTGCAGAAAATTACTAAAATGGCTTGACAAAGTAGTGGGGAGGACCTCAGAACATGGTAACACAAATATGTGTGGTAATAGAGAAGAGAAAATGAGTCAATGTACTTGTAAAGGCTGTTCTTAACTAAAACCAACTTTAATAGATACAGTAGATACTGTGTCAATGTAGGTAAAGTGACCTTACAAGACATTTGCTCTGGCATCAACCAGAAATGATAGATCTGTGAATCAAATGAGATGATGAGCATCTGAACCAAAATTTCAAATGATTTCATTCCGGTTTTAGCAATGTTTCACATTTTCTTTGTGTAATATCCAGAGCAGTCCAGAATTTTTCACATCAAGGTTCTAGTGAAGTTTGTTTCATGAACTATGTATAATGAGTAACAAAATTTCACTCTAGGGTTTTGGTAAATGGTGTATAACTTGTGCTCTCACCATTGCATTTTAGAGCCAAGTCAAGTAGCAGAGTTCCAAACCTATTTTTCCACTTTTACAATAGGTGACATCATACTGCTTAACTGTTCTTCCTCAGATATCCTGAGTACTTTGCAAGTGTTCAGCCTATTTTATCACAGCTCTTCCCTCCTTGCCTCCTGCTGTGTCTGCATTTGTTTTTCTTGCAGCTAGAAATTAAACCAAGCAATTTCTGCTGAATTTGCCACAGATATGCGGTTCTATATACAGGAACAGAATTTAGGAGATGTGCAAAAAATGCTCTCTTATTGACTCAGATGGATAATATAACTACTTTGACTGAGGAGAAAGTCTGCCCTTCATTTTAAAATTTAGAATTTCAACTCTGTCTCCAAATCAGTGTTTGAAAAGCTTAATGGGAATAAAGTTCTCCTAAGTTTTCTCTGGCTCAAAAGCAAAGCAGCAGGGGGAGAGAGGTGTCATCACAGAAGCATTTAACACTCTTCAAAGGCACAAGGAAATTCTTCTAGATAAAAGCAAAACATGAAGTCAGGTTTTCTGCTGGTCAGGTCATTTCTGAAGAAGAGTAAAACAATCAGCTTCTGTTGCTAATTTTGATTAATGTGATTTTTCTTGGTGATTTCAAGTGCTGCTCTCAGCCAGCCCCGAGAGCAGGATCACAAGCCCAGGGAAGCATTCCCACATTCTCTGGGGAGCACAATGTCAGCTGCTCCGAAGGACAGGGACTGGAGGAACACTTCAAGGGAAAATAATCCTTCTTTCCCTTTAGAGCTGCTTTTGGAGGGGCTGATTAAAGAGGAGAAGCAGCTTGGAAACTGCGCGTTCAGTTGCGTTGTTGCCCAATTTCACATTCTTGGGTTCCTACACAGAGCTGAGAGGCTCCCCCTGCCCCAGCAGTGCCTTGGGGTGCTTGGTAGGCAGGTTTGCATCCCCTGGCTGGGGCAGGACTTCCTGAGGGTTTGTGGATTTCCTGAGACCCATGGGGATCACTTTGGGGCAGATTTGTGCTGCTTCTCCTCCCAGGATCACTTTGGGGCAGATCTGTGCTGCTTCTCCTCCCAGGATCTGTGGTTTCACCAGGAAGGATGTGGGTGAAGGTTTTGTCAGGTGTGCCTGATCATCCTCAGCAGCTCAGGCTGAGATATTAATCTCAATACTATATTAATTAATAATACACAAACAGGTGTTTGTGCAAACTAGAGCCTTCTAAATACATTTGCTTTCTTGACACTCAGTTTCTAAGTTCAGAGTTATTCTTTTCCATTACAGTGTCTGATGTCAAGTGTCAACTAAACCCAGGTACACAGCCCTGGACTCTTTTTCTTTTTGTCAAATGAGCAGAATATTGCCAGAAGTTGTAATGGAGGAAAGAAAGCACAACCTAAACAAGGGAAACAGCAAGCCAAAGTGAAGAAGAATAAAAATATTAGAGGGGATCTCAGGCAGTCTATGGAGGTCACTCAGTGCCACACTCTGTGTCTTCCAAAGATGTAAGAGGCAAAAAAAGAGGTGTTTCACCTCTCCTAATTGATGGTTCCCCCCTTAATTACTTCCCCCTTGAGACTTTTCCAACCAAGTCCTCTTGTCTCACCTGGCAGTTTTTACAGAGCCAGATTCTCAGAAGAGATGATGATTGGCTTTTAAAGAGACATTTACTTTTTGCAGGGCCTCAACAGAAGCAAGAAACTAAGCTGTGTTTTTAAATTTGGCCTTTATTTGGAGGCTGAATGAATGAATGGGAATTTGCTCATTCCCAGCTAAGACACAAATGAGGTTTACAAACTGAAGATTGCATTCTTCAGTCATGTGGGTTTTTTGGGTTTTATTTTCCTGCCTGTTAGAAATGTTCAGCCTTTGCCTTTTCCTGTTCTGTCCTGAGATGTGGTTGTCATCAGAACAGCAGCAAAAATCAGTGCTTCATGTATATCATTTTAGCATAGTCCTAAATTAATTTTAACAATAAAAAAAGAGTCCTTCACTTAGTTACAGCATTGTGTTTCATTTAGAGGTGCAGCCTGAGGTATCATTTGCTCTCTAACACTAAGTGAACTTAGGTTTGGGTTTTTTTGATGAAGTTTCTTTTCAATCAGCAGGAAAATCTTACCATTTCCATGTCAATTTAGGAGCTGGAAAAATTACAGTAGATACCTTCTTTTTGTCCCTTACTGCAGTAATTTTGTAACTTTGGCCTTTTAACTGTACAAGAAGCCTTCCTCTGTTCTCCTCATAGGGACAGGGTTTACAAATAGAGCAGATGTTTTATCTTAGAAACATGTTAAATAGAGTTTTTTTGGCTTATGCAAGTGCCAAATGCCCATAGTTTGACAGTAATTTTTAATATATTGGTTATCTTTCTTTCATATCCATTTCTTCTCAACTTTAGTGTCTTTTAAATACTGAACAACACCTTGAGGATTTTCTTTAAAATGAATTATACATGTGAATGCTGGGCTGTGTTCTAGCCTGTGTTAAATGTAAAGCACCATAACTTTGGTGAAATCATGGAAGATTTGTGTCACATGTCAAGATGTTCAGGCTGTAGATTTCCATTTGTAGGTTTCAAACAGCTCCTGACCAACTCTTGGACTGACAGCACAGCAACATTTTTTGTCTGTCAAGCAGACTGGCGCCAGTGAGCCGTTCTGCAGAGCAGCCTGGTCCAGAGCTCTCCCAAGCCTCTTCCCTCCATCCCCCCACATCACACAGGGATATGCACAGAGGAGCTGCAAATTCAGATGTGTTCTGAGGTGTCTGAGGGTGTGGATAGGGGTGATCTGCCTTCTTCACAAGTGTCAGAGCAGTCTGAGCAAGGCAGAACAGAGGCAAACTCGACCAGTCCGGGTGTTCCTGATGTCTGCTCCTTCCAGCACAATTCCTTGGAAAGTGGCTTTTTTGTGAGGCACCAGGGCTATCAAACAACTCAGCTATTGGCATAATAATACAAGTGCATGTTGTGGTGCTGCTGATGAAATTAGGTTTATTAACTTTGTTAGCTGATTTTGCTTTCTTCCCTAGGAAGGGGCTCCCTGGGCATTGCAGTGTGAGAGCTCCATCACAGCCACACACAGCCTGCACCAAATCCTGACCTCGCTCAGCCGAGCCCACTGGCCAGCCCTCCTCCCCACCTCCCAATTCCCTAATCTAATCTAGCTCTGTGGGGTTTATGGGGGTTCATTTAGGCAGCAGAAGCTGTGCTGGCATTGTTATCCGTGCCAGCAGCAATTTGTACCATCTGGGTACGGAAAGGAGAGGTTAGTGCTACCACGGAGAAAGATCTTTATTCTATTACTAAGCCAATATAATTCAAGAGTGGCTGCAGAGCAATTGGAAGCTGAGAAATGGGCAGCTCTGTAGTTCTAGTGAAATGTCAAAGTATAATGAAACAAGGGAAACGTACTGCTTGGTGGTGTGAGCCAAGTTGCAAGCAGGTGGCAGCAGTAAATATGTATATAAATAACAATATGGATGAAATGTCAAGGTTTCCAGCTGGCTTTGTAAAGGCATTTCAGGAATATTATAGTTAGAGTAACAGCACAGCGTGACCACTCGCTACAAATATGGATCATTTCAAAATGCATATATTTACATTTAGGGCTCAGGTGTCCTCAGGAATTATCATGCTTCAAATTTAGATTTTGGTCAAAAACAGCCTAAGAGTTTGGGAAGCCCCAAACCATGCTGCTTTATGGGAGAGTTGCTTCCATCTGACACCTTGTTATTTCATGCAATGAAACCTGCAGTGGTTCTTCCTTTTAAAAATTAATGAGATTAAGACAATGTGTGAATAATGTTACTGACTGTATGTGCAGAGCTGTCTGCATGCCAAGCCTCTAAACTTGCATGGGATGAAAAATGCACTCAGGGCCTTTTCTGGCTGGGACAGAAGCTCACACACAGAGACCTTTCAAACTGGAGAGCAGAAACTGTCAGTGTCCTCTTTAGGACACCAGAGTTCTACCTTCTGCTATCAGCTCAGTGATTTTATTAGCTTTGAGGAAAGAAGTTCTCTATGGTCAACATTATAGAGGTTTCACAACATTATAGAAGAAAAAGCATTCTAAAATAGATTTTTTTTTTGTATTTAGCATGTGGCTGTTCATACCACCTTCTCTGAAATAGCTCTGACATGTTTCAGAAACTTGCAACTCAAATATTCCTAGTTATGTTGCAAGCAAGTGACATATTGATTGGAAAAGTGGATAATGACAGTGACCCCTTAACAAAGCTTCTAAAGCCAAATGCATTAGCAGTTGTTAAACAACACCTGCATTTTATTTGCTGTGTTGGTCCTTTAGAGAGCAGCATTAGCATTGCTTTGGGCTCATCCATGTGTCCTGAAGATCCAGGAACTTTGTTTACATTCCAGCAATTTGTAAATATGAGATGAACACAAATTAAACTGTTTTCAACATATTATAGGAGTAATTTAGATTTATGTCAAGGGCTAGGACATTATTCTCCAACACTGTTGCCTTTATTAGTTTAAATACTTTTAAAAGACAAATAATGAAATGATGAATTCATTAGAACTAGAGACTACCAGTCCACTAGCAGGAATTAGTACAGTAGGGGCTGATAAATTACAGACTGGGGTTGTCAAAATCATCTGAAACTGGTTATTGAGTTTTTGTAACTAAAGCAGATCTCCTTATAATGCAGAGTCACTTAAGCACATCTGTTACATTGATGTATCACTAGTTTTATGGACCTGGATTAATTCCAGAGTAAACAGTGAGCACTCTGCTGAAAGGCTGTAAACACAGACACAAGTCATTCATCCTGCAATCCCCAAGCAGGATTTGCCAAGGGGCTGAGTGCCTCGAGTATTTTACCTTTTTTTGGTGCAGCAAGATGCTGCAGTTCTGCATTCTGTAATGCTGGGGGTGGCAGGGGGGAGGTGGCAAGGGTTTCTCCTTTCATTACTGATGGTTAAATTTGCCTCCCTCTAGGATTGAAATGCTCTCAGTCCTGAAGTTGTTCCAGGAGTTTATGAAGTGTTGTGAATTTGCTAACAGTGAAATCTGCAGTTTTCCAAAATCCAAGTCACCCAAAGTACAGGTACCCAATGAGGAAGAGATTTTCTAAAACTAATACCGTACTTCTGAACTCCTCTTCCAAATTCAGTGTGAGCCCCTAGGCTGGAAGGATCACAGGGCCTAAAGCCATTAATTGCACATGAACTGT
The DNA here is from genome assembly GCF_051311805.1 of Agelaius phoeniceus. NCBI lineage: Eukaryota > Metazoa > Chordata > Aves > Passeriformes > Icteridae > Agelaius > Agelaius phoeniceus. The sequence goes on along the minus strand of NC_135280.1, from coordinate 12,292,918 downwards.
GTTTAACCTGATTTTAGTGTCTTTTTAGCCATCTTGAAATCTTAGAACATTTTGGAGGTTAAATTAAACATTTCATTTATTCCATCCCTTCCATTTATTCCATCTTGTGGCTTTTGCTTTGACATACCTTCTCCTTTTGGCCATGGTTATTGTGCAGTTATGAAGAGGTGAAACTTTTGTTCAGAAATTCACATTGGGAGCAGGTTCAAAAGTGCAAAGTAACTTCACTTGTTGTTATTTAATGCATGGTAATGCTGAAAACATGTCCTGAGATGTGGAAATGGCTACATAGTAATGCTATGCACTCTTTATGGAATTGTGGTAGGTAATACCTTTTGTTTTGTTGTTTTTCAGTGCTCAGAGATTTCAAAAAACAGGGTTTAAACCCTTTTAGTACAAATGAGCCATTTCATTTGTCACTCCAATCAAATGCAAAGTACCAATCAAATACAGGAATGGAGAAGTCTATTTTTTCTTGATTCACGCCCCAAAACTACAGCAAAAAAGCAGAGGTGCAATAAATGGGTTCAGAAGGTCAGGGTATGTAATTTACAGAACTGAGTTTTAAATTGTCTGATGTAAAGAGTCATAAGAATCTTGTTTGTTTAGAACAGTTAGAATATCAGACAGGAGAGACTGAACAACAGGTAATTACTACTGAAAAAGAAAAGGCAAACCCAACTGAAGTTTTGGAAGAACTTATTTCAAGTAGTGCTAATTTTAAAGGACTAACAAATTTAAAAGACTAATCTTTGACACATTGAAATAAAACCTTGGATCATTATAGAAAATGTAAAGATGGCTAAGTGAGAAAGAGAATAATTCTCAGTAGCTCTCATGTGAGGGAGAGCTTGGAAATTGTACAAATTAAGGATTGTAAGATTTAATTTCCATGTGGCAACCTTAAGATGACAAGGAGTTGGTGTAGGGGAAAGCAAGCTCTGGTTTGTGGAGTGTCATATGGGAATTGTTCCATCTTGAGTAAGTGCATACTCAGACTTGTGAGTTCAGCCTAGGGAAAATGAGGAATAATTTGTAATTTAGGTGTAACTTTAATGGAATTTTCATCTGTTCTTAAAATTATCAGGATAAATTTATTGGGCATCTTCCCAGCACTTAGAATCATAGAAACACTTAACTTGTATCTAGGATTTAGATCTAAATGTAACAGTGCTGGATCCATGCCCAAAAAGGAGCAAAACGTGATGTCTTCTGTAGAGATCAGTTTGGGGATTTTAGGCTGGGCTGAAGGCAGAGTACAGCCTTGCACCCTAGCCAACAATGGAAAAATTCAGAAATATTTCCAGTTTAAAATCTGAATTCAGAATCTGATTCTTCTTAATTCTGGTAGGTGGAATAAGCCTCAGTGGTCTAAAGATGGTGAATTTTAGAAAAGTCTGAATAATTCTCTAAAATCCAGATGTCTGTCTTATTATTTGTAATAGTGGTAGGTCATGAAATATTAAAGGAATTTTTAAGGATGAATTTATTTTTAGGATTATGTATCTTTAATATCAGTGATCATTAGTTTTAATTGTCCCAAATCTTGGCTAGAGGGATGTCTCTTGTCTTGCACTCTGAGGAGGAAGAGTTAATTTATCTTTACTGGAATTTTACCCAAGGTCTGCAAAAACGAAAATTATTCTTATCAACAGGGAATTAGTTGAATTGAAATAGGCAGATTTTACTCCAGTTCTTAATGGAGATATACATATATTATATTTATGTGTGTATATATATATATATATAAATTGGGAGTTTCTTTATTTTCCATAACTTAGAAAAGATTTGCTGTGGATGATTCCAATACAGCCTCTGCTTTTAGGCACTCAGAGGTAGCTGTATATCCTTCCAAGGTAGCTGTACATCCTACTTATCTATCATTAACATGGATATTTAATGTCCTGGGACAAAGGCACAAATGACAATTGAGCCCTTGGCATATGTGCTATTGGGTGTGTAAATAATGGATAAATATTTTGGTTCTATTCAGCTGATCTATACAGCAATTGCCACTTCCTGCTGCAGATTTTGCAGCACATTAGAACCTACCTCTGGCATCTTTCAAAGCTGCCAACTGAACACAGCTCCAATACAAAGTAACTGGAGTGGGATTTGTGAGTGTCATGAATTTTTAGCTGTTTATATGCTATCTTTATAACCAAGTATTAAATAAGACACCAACGCTTGGAACTGGGTTTAAATGAGCGCAGCGCTCAGATCAAAGGAGGGAACTCTCTCCTGAAAGGACAGGTCACTGCTTTTCCCTCAGAACTGATCAAAGCTGCCTTCATTGAGGCTGTGGTTAAACACTGCTGCAGCATCATGGTTCTTAGGGGTTTTTTTTTCCTTTCCACATCATTTTGCTGTACCCCCTACAAGGGCAGTGAAGGACCTCCTAGAAGAAAGGACAGCGTGTGTGGCAGAATTCCCCATGTGGCTCCAGCACATTTGGTTTAAACATTTCGTATTCATATTGAGTTCCTTTTATGCTGGTTTTATGCTGATTATACCTAGAGGCTATTAAATGTTAGCAGATACTTTATATTTGCAATATTGAATGCAATACATGGCATGAAATTCTTTTAAGGGGGGGATGTTTGACATGGAGCATGAACATATTAAAGGGGATGTACTTCCAGAAACTCATAGAGGTTGAGGGCAATTTTTGTTTTTTTGCTCTTTTAACTCTAGCTGTAGCTTGTGGCTCTGAGTTGGGGAAGATGAGGTAAATTTTAACCATTCATTCCTGTGACTTTTCTGCTTTGACATGTTAACCCACAGAAATTCATGCAGATGATGATATTTGTTTACTCAGGCAGTCCAGAATATGATTTTAAGGACTATGCTGAGAGATCTAAAGCTGGTTCTATTTTATGATATTCTCTAGAACTATTTCAGTTGACATACTGGAGGTACGAGGTTGAATGGAAAGGAGTAGAGTCTGATGTGAATAAAATGCTGGGTATTTCTGAGCTTTCACTGAGGAAAGTTCTTAACCTGGTTGTAAAATAAGATTTTCCTCTGTGGAGGGAGAGAGCAGCATGTTTGGAGTATATGTAAAAACAGAAAGAAAAGTTCAGTGAGCTGAATTTTAGTTTTCAGAGCACCCCAGGAGCTGTAACCTGACAACAGGCATGTTGGAGGTAACCAGTATAATTTGTTTCTTCAAGGAGAAGAGACAGGGATGTGTTCTAGGCAGAGCTGTGGATCAGTTCCCAAAAGAGTCTGAAAGTTCTGGAATTTTTCACTTGCTCTTTGCCTTTATGATCAAGAATAGGCCTTCTTTAACGTGAAGGAAATAATACAGTTATATTCACCTAATATATTACTTCCACATTTTTCTACAGCAGAACTGTAAAATGAAGATGGCCTGAGTGTTATTTCTGTGATGTGGGTGGCACACACCTTTAGACAAGTGGTCATTGAGATGAGAATTAGTATATTATAAATCTTGTTTAGGATTTCAGAACTGCCAAAGTCCTACAGGGATAAAAATTTTGGGAGGCTGAAAATAGCATTCCAAAAGTTAGTTAGCCTGTTTTAAAATGTTTTTAATAACTTTTTAACCCTATTCTTAGATATTTAGAATACTTAAGTTTGAACTTTTTAGAGTGCCGATGTTTGTTGTATGTGCTGTCAAATGTCAAAAAAGAGAATTTCAGTTCCTGTTTGTAAATTGGTATTATTGGATCTGTGTTGCCTTGCACAAATCATGAAACCTCTCCATGCTTCCTTTCCCATATTTGAAATGGATACCACATGATTTATTTTTTTGAAAATTAACATTTCTCAGCAAAATTGGTGCATACTCCAGGGGGGTGATGAGCTGGGAAGATCCTTTCAGTTTGGCTGTGGAGGGGGCACAGCCCCTGCTTTTCCCAGCTGGCTTTGGTGTTCCTCTTGATGCAGAGGAGTGGGACAGGCTGCTGGGGGCTGCAGGCTCCTAAATCCCCTGGGATGAAGCCCAGGGAGGTGAGAGAGTGCAGGGAAGGCAAATGCACTCCCCTGGCTCTCACATCTCTGTGAGAGCTGCCTCTGAACAATTCAATCATTTCAGGTCTACTGAAAGTTGAGTAAAAAGGGTTTTGTTGTTTTTTTTTTTTCTGGTTTGCTGTAAAATGGAGTAAATGTAGCACATTTCAATTGGCATTGAAGAGATGTTCTTGTGCTCTTGCTGTAAATGGTAGAATGGGCTTGATGGGTGTTCAGAGGCTGGGAAAAAAAATATACAAAACAAAGGGCTCCAGAAATCTGAACCAGAAAATGCTGCGTTTGTGTTCTTCTTCTAAAGGAGCTGCTCTTTGTAACTTTGGCAGATGCCTGCCATGATAGAAAACCATCTTCTAAAGGCAGCAGGAACCACTTAAATCATGTGTATAATTATTTCAATCAAATATTAAGCTGGTATGCAGCAGTGTTCTGTAAGAGAGCACTATTTGAGGAGCAGGTTCACTTGTCACTCTTGTGTGCAGGTTTTTCACTTGTGAGGACAGAAAGGATTTTATGCTTTCAAGCTTTTAAAACCTTTTTTTCCTACTTTCAAATTTAAAATTCCAAGCAATGTGATTATTTGAAAAATAAAGCAAAGAAATGCATTGATGCTGTTGCCACCTACAAACCTGAATCTTTGCATGATAAGTTCTATTTCCCTTTTTGAGCATTTTTTTTCTTTTTCCTTCTTGTTGTATGCACCCCTTTGCATCAAGGATCACTAACTTTAGACCTGTCCTCAGGTGATGCCTTGCCCAGGTGTAAGAATCCACAATTCTCACAGGTGGAGAAGTGCACACTGTATGGAAAAATAAGATTTTGTCAGACCAATTTCACTTTTTTTTTTTTATTTTATTTTTACTTTGTCTTTGGAAAGAAAGTATTTAGGGACTTAATTCTAATTTCTAAGGAAATGCTGAGCTGTTAGGTCTGAAGTGTTTCAGTCTTCTAAAAGCTGCAATTCTGAGCTCTTTGTTTTTACCTCCATTTCCTTCCTTTTTCTTCACAAATCCCTTCACAAAGATATTTTGGAGCTCTTTCCAAGAAGTATTTATTTTTCTGGTACCTGATGCATCTCCAGTTTCACCATTTTTATATTAATAGGAAATTTGCATCTGCATCCTTAAATTTCATCTCCAAAAGGCCTTTAGGGTATAACTATAATGCATACAAATACTTACGTGTACATACAAATACATACAAATGCTTACATGTACATACAAATACATACATGTACATACAAATACATACAAATGCATGCATATACATACAAATACATACATATACTTACAAGTACATACAAATACATACATATACTTACAAGTACATACAAATACATACATATACTTACAAGTACATACAAATACATACATATACATACAAATGCATGCATATACATACAAATACATACATATACTTACAAGTACATACAAATACATATACATACAAATGCATGCATATACATACAAATGCATACATATACTTACAAGTACATACAAATACATATACATACAAATGCATGCATATACATACATATACTTACAAGTACATACAAATACATACATATACATACAAATGCATGCATATACATACAAATACATACATATACTTACAAATACATACAAATACATACATATACATACAAAGGCTTACATGTACATACAAATACATACATATACATACAAAGGCTTACATGTACATACAAATACATACATATACTTACAAATACGTACAAATGCATACATATACATACAAGTACATACAAATACATACAAATACAAATGCATACAAATGCATACATATACATACAAATGCATACAAATACATACATATACTTACAAATACATACAAATGCATACATATACATACAAATACATCAGGAAAATCTGTTTAAGTGGAAAGAAGCTGTGTCTGAGAGCTCTGGGATTAAACACATCCAGCAAAAATATTTGACAGAACCTTTGAACATCCAGTTCAACAACGAAAAGAATGAAAACATCCCATCTTCTGTACGCTGTTTTTTATCAGGATGCAGGAATGACAAGTGCAGTGGTTCACTGCTGGAGACACAGCCTCCCCTCAGTCTGAGGGGTGGGATTTGGCTGTTTTGGTTCATTTCTCAGCCTGATTTCTGAGATCAGCACCTGCCAGCACCAGTGCTGATGGTTTGGTATGGAACAGAGAGAGCCATGTCCTGAGCAGAGCTGGATTCAGATCTTGCAGTAAGTTTGCTGTGCCATGTGTCAGCTGCATTCAGAGCAGTGCCTCTGGTAAACTGTTCCTCTCTTTCAGTCACCATTTCTTGCAGTGTCTTAATAGCAAAATACCCATTAAAATCTGATCTTTATAAACTTTGGAACTATTTGCAATGAAGCCTTAACGTGCTGCTTTCTCTTTAGACACGTGTTGTATATGTTGCACCTCTTTGCCAGTCCAGGTTATTACAACAGCATAAAACTGTGGACTGGTTAACAGGGATTCTGCCTAACCTGGTTAAAATAGGGTTTTTTTCCTTAGGTTTTACTTTTTTTCAAGCAGACCTAGTTTAGTCTCAGCCTCATAAATACATCAGGAAACTGTGTTGAAGTGGAAAGAAGGTAACAAGCTGTGTCTGAGAGCTCCAGGATTAAACACATCCAGCAAAAATATTTGACAGAGCCTTTGAACATCCTGTTCAACAACAAAAGGAATGAAAATATCCCATCTTCTGTAGCCTGTTTTTTATCATCATAGGTACATAAAAGAATACACATTTTGCAAATGAATTGAAATAGGATCCTATGTGACCTACCTTAAATTTGAACTAAGTTTGAAGTGTACTTAGATTAGAATTGGTTACAATTAGAATTCTTGAGAACTTTAGATCAGATATATTGAGGTCAGATAAACATGACAAGAAGTCCAGATATCATTGCCTGTTTATAGACTTTACTGTGAAGCTTAGAGACAATAAGGAATTATGCCCCAATTTTGGCACCATGGAATAAGGGTGAAGGTTCCAGGTTTTTTTCCTATAAAGAAAAGCTCTTATTCAATATTTATGAATGAAATATTCACACACTGATTTTGTGTGCCCACTGGAACCACTTGGATTTCTGGTGTTGGTCAGAGAATTTGAGCAAATCTGTTTCACAAAGAGCACGTGTGAGATCTGTGTTTGGTGTGATAAATCATGTAGGATGAGGCTCTGGGAAAATTGTTCTTTTTAATGTGGATCTGTCTTGGTACTTTTTTTTGCTTTTATGCCTGCTCATGGGGCTTTGAGACATTTCATAAAACTTGCCATGAGATGATCATGGGAGATCCTGCAACATCTGCTCATGGCATCTTCCTCCTCCTGTGAGAAAAAAAAAAAATTCTAAACAAAACCTACTTATTTGGATATCAATGCTTATTGAAGTTGATTACTGCTTATTGAAGTTGGGATGAAATGCTGCTGCTGCTTCTCCTGGTTTCTGTAGAATGCTCTGAACTGAGAGCTAAAGGCATAGCTTTTACACTGATTTTATTTTCAATAATTTTTTTAAGCTGTTGCTGGTAACTAGCTAAAAGTTTACCCTTTTATAGCGCTTTTATGACCAGTGTAAATAATTTTCTATGAAGATTCCCTAAAGAAAATAAACAAACTATAAAATTTGGAAAAACTTTTTTTTGAGATCCATAAGAAAAGTTATCATCTGGAGGGTTTTATCACATGAATGATTGAAAAATACTGTAGAATATATTTTAAAATTATTTAAAAGTCATCACTGCAAACAAAGTGGTTTATTAGAATGTTGTGATCTATATATATTTGGATGAAATATGTCAGATAGAAATAATTTTTTCCTCATGTCTGAAGTAAGCACACATAATTAACTGTGAGAGATTTCATCTGTCTGAAAAGAAAACTTCTGGGCTGAGAGATACCTAAGTAGGAAATTTCTTCATAGGAAAGCAAAGATTTTTAATCATCACATATCATAAATATTTAGGTCTTAGACTTTATGAGGCTGCATGGTAAAGGAGAAATTAGGGGCACTTGCAGATGTTCCTTAAACCTAAATGTAAACTTCCCACATTGCTATGGTGGAGCCATGGTGGATCCCCACACAAACAATGAGGATTGAGCATTTTTTATCCCTCCTCCTGCCTCCCTGGTGCTTTCTCAGTCAGGCTTTTCTCGCAGGGAAGGGCAGCCCTGTTATTCCCAGGGGGGAAAGTGCCAGTGGAACAGGGATTGGCTGTTCCCAGGTGTGAGAGGTGCCAGTGGAACAGGGATCTGGCTGTTCCCAGGGGGGAAAGTGCCAGTGCAGCAGGGATCTGGCTGTTCCCAGGGGGAAAAGGTTCCAATGCAGCAGAGATCTGGCTGTCCTCAGGTAGAAGTACCAGTGGAACACAGATCTGGCTGTTCCCAGGTGTGAGAGGTGCCAGTGGAGCAGGGATCTGGCTGTTCCCAAGGGGGAAAGTGCCAGTGCAGCAGGGATCTGGCTGTCCTCAGGTGTGAGAGGTGCCAGTGCAGCAGGGATCTGGCTGTTCCCAGGGGGGAAAGGTTCCAATTCAGCAGAGATCTGGCTGTCTTCAAGTGGAAGTACCAGTGGAACACAGATCTGGCTGTTCCCAGGTGTGGAGGTGCCAGTGCAGCACAGATCTGGCTGTTCTCAGGTGTGGAAGTGCCAGTGGAACACAGATCTGGCTGTTCCCAGGTGTGAAACAGCAGGGATCTGGCTGTGCAGTGCAGCAGGGATCTGGCTGTTCCCAGGTGGAAATTTCAGTGGAGCACTGATCTGGCTGTTCCCAGGGTGAAAAGGTTCCAGTGCAGCAGAGATCTGGCTGTCCTCAGGTGGAAGTACCAGTGGAACACAGATCTGGCTGTTCCCTGGTGTGCAAGTGCCAGTGCAGCACAGATCTGGCTGTTCCCAGGTGTGGAAATTTCAGTGGAGCACTGATCTGGCTGTTCCCAGGTGCCAGTGCAGCACAGATCTGGCTGTTCCCAGGTGGAAATTTCAGTGGAGCACAGATCTGGCTGTTCTCAGGTGGAAATTTCAGTGCAGCACAGATCTGGCTGTTCCCAGGTGCCAGTGGAGCACAGATCTGGCTGTTCCCAGGTGGAAATTTCAGTGGAGCAGGGATCTGGCTGTTCCCAGGTGCCAGTGCAGCACTGATCTGGATTCCCAGGCTCCTTTTGTGGAACTGGGACCAGTAAATGCCCATTCTAGTGCTGCTCTGAATGAACCCCTCTCCTGTTGTTTGCTATTTATAATCTGCTCAAGCATGTACTCACCAGTATTTTCTTGATCTAATAGCAGCTATTACTGATAGCTGAAGTGATTTCAGCTGTTGAATCTGCTCCCTGTTTAGGAATACTCTGTTGGGGTTGGCTGACTGGTGTCACTGTGCAACTTCCAAAATCTCATGTGCTGCTGGCTGTATTTCTCCATCGAGGTGAAGTGATAGGACCAAGGAAAGACAGCTAAAATACATAGAAAATGCATATCTGAAAATAAGAAACAATTTAAATGAAAGGCTATTAGCATAAGACCACTTTTTAAAAAAGAATTTGGTAAATACAGATATCTTGTTAATTATGATTTACTCATTAAGTTCCCAGAAATCTTTCCTACCCTGGTGACCCAGGTCAGTGTAGTTTTATTTGTTTACTTAATGTGAACAGATAAATTGAATTCCCTGATGAAGCCTAAGTGGCACTTAAAGTATTCAGATAAGTGGGGTTTTTTCCTAGTGCAATATACCATTTTTAAGGAGGTTTTCTCAGTACATTCTTAAACAAAAAATAATTCTGAAAATACCAAGTCAGGGCAAGTTCATCTTGCTGGGGGATGTGGGAAAATTCAGCTTGGTGCCTGAAAAACAAGGGAATGCTGAAAAACGAACTGTTTGCACAATTCAGTTCAAAGTTTAATCACATTAATCCTATAGTAAAATGATTATTTCTCTTGTTGTTCTCATCCCTCTCCTGTCTGGTACAGCCCACAGTGCCAGCAAGCTGTGCTGCCTTTCCTCTCAGGATGGTCACGTGGCAAGGCCTGCAAGTGTTTATCTAGGAAAAATAGCATTAAAAATGGCATTACATCTTTTTTTGTTTGCCCCTTTTCAGGTCTGTCTTTATAGGGAATAAACAGAGGAGAACAAGGAGAGGAGCCAGCTCCAGGTGACTGGCCAGCTGCCTGTGGAGCAGCACCAGAAAGTGCTCCACAGATTGCAATCTGAAACCCATTAATATAATGGATAAAGTCTATGAAGCATTTTAAAACCTCCCTTGCCTATAGTGCTGCATTTTATAAGCTAGGTGACATCAAAAGAATTGGTTCTGGCTCAGACCAACTAATAAAAATGGATAAGGCTTATTTTTATGCTGAATATCAGTAAAAGCACGTGCAGAAGATTACATTTAACATTCTGGCTTTTACCCAGAGCACAAAAAAGTCTATCTTATCCCCATCCATCAGAACAGAATTTGATAGGTTTGGAGACCCCAGATTTTCATCTCCTATCGAAGCATGAAGCAGCAGCTTGGGCTTGCATGGAGATTGTGTGAACATGACATTGCTCACTGTGTTATGCTTCCTTCAACACTGATAAAGAAGTGTGTCTAATTAGCCACAATGTTTAAATAGGATATTTTCAATTATTGATACTTAAAGCTGATATAAAGCATTAAATGTTGTTGTTATACCTTTCTACATTAGGAATAATGGAAAGAAATTGAAAGTCTGGCTATTTCCTGTAGGCAAGGTGAGAAAAGCATCTTTCAGAACCCATTAAAAATCCCACCTAGTTGTTTTTGTGCCTATACAGCTTTAATTATGGTTAATTTTTCTAGGTACCACATGTTTATTTAAGACTGATTTTTTTGGTTCAGTAGTCCAGTCTGTACCAGCATTAGCCTCCAGATCTCAACAGCAGCCTGTTTATTCTGATCTAGCTTGCCTGACTGATTCCCCAAAGATAAAATTCACTAAGTGAACTTGACAGATTCCAGGCTGTCTCCATATGGCAGGGATTGGGCTGCAGCTTCTGAAGCTGCCTGGGATTTCAAAGCTGCTCTCACCTTATTAAGATGGCAGCAGTTACATGCAAGGCAAGTTCACAGGGCTTGTTTTAATTCTTGTGGTTTCTGCTTGGGACCAATCCATAGCATTTTCTGTGCATGTGAATTAGAGCAGGACCAGAAGGATGACTTTCTTTTTCCAAATGGTGCTTACACCAGCAAGGGATCAGGACTGAAAATCAGTCTCAGTTGTTGACAGTTTTTAAGAGGAGTTTAAGTTCAGCAGGTGCTAAATGGACCAGATCACAAGAGATTTCTGAACAAAAGTGATGAAATACTGTGAATCTATTTGTTGCTGGGTCTTTCTTCCCTTTGGCCTTTGTGTAGTGTCACTTACCTGTTGTTTGGGTTTGGACTGTTAACAAAATAGTTTTATTGTGTTATATGAAAAATATCAAACCTATATTCTGGCAATATCAAAATATTGAGCTGAATTGCAAGGAGCATTTTTGAGAATGCAGACCAGCTGAGGATCTTGCTGTACACATTTAAATCTGTGTGTGCAGACAGCCATAATCTGTCACATAAAAGGGGTTCTCTCAGATTGACTCAATGCTAGTGAAATAATGCAGTGCTGGAAACACATGAAGTCATTTCTGTGTTATATTACTTGTCATTTTAGAAAACCTTAGATTGATTCTTTGATTGTAATTTTTTGAGTGAGTTCACAGGACTAAAATAATTTACTCTGGTAGGTTTAAGCAGACCATTCTTAAAATCACAACATTAGAAAAAGAGGAATTTAGAAAATGTAGACCAAGTATTGTAGGGTGTTAGTACTTGTTTATGAAATGCAGGCACTGCAAACAACAATTCAGTAAGAAATGACTTTAAAATAGTGTTGTTGTGTTGGGTTTGTTGCAGTTGTGCTTTTCTAAGAAAATGAAAGTAGAAGTTGAGGTTTCCCTGATTATTCCTGTTCCTGACTGTCATTATTTCTCAGCAGCATGTGGGTACCTGAAAGAGAGATCAAAAATGAGTAACCTTTCTAAATTCCTCTGTCCTTTTCATAGTCCCAAAGGGACTAGAAGTGATCTGATGTGAAAATTAAAAAAAAAAAAAGAAAGAGAGAAAAAACTCCAAACTTTTGGGAGTTAAGTTTTGTATTTAAATTTAAAGAAGCTGTGTTGACTAGGACAAGCAGTGGTGTGTCATTGTATCTCCCTATGGATTTTGTTGTTTCTTTTAGAAATAGTGTGTGGTTTTATTGCTTGGTTTTGGTGGTTTTTTCACAGATACAAATTTTAGATTTTGGGGTTCAGTTATGTAGATGAACTGGGGTTTTCTGGTTATTTGTGGTTCTTGTCCTTGCATCCCTTTCATAACAGAAAGTGAGGCTCTCGCTTGGGAGCCTTTAATCAAGTGCTATATTCCTCCCTTTTCCAGAAAGAGAAGCTCTTGAGGTACCCTGTTCAGCATCTTCACAATTCCCATTTATCTGGAGCTATGTGAACCTCTTTGTGAAAACTCATTTTTCTCTCAGACACGTTACATGTTTAGAATCATCTGTGTCATTTGTATTTTTTTTTATCTTCAGTCAATTTGCATTTAGCTGTAGATTAGTTTGAGGCAATGACTCCCTCTTTATTTGCTTTCTGAGGCAGTTTCTTTCTGTATTGTATAATGTAGACTTGTGCCAAATAATCCCAGTAGTATTTGAACTGGGAACAACAGGCTTTACCTCATTACTGTTCCTCACCACATTTGTTGTGCTCTTATGGGCACATGGGTAAGAAATGTCAACTGAGTCATTATTGGGGTGGATGTTCTTCCAGCAGGTGTTTCAAAGGCAAAATTTCAAGTCTGAACAAAAAGAGACCAAATTCCCAGTCAAGAATTGATAATAAGGAAATGGGTGAGCCCTTTCTCTTTGATCTAGTGCAGTTCTCTTTGTTGCCACCCCTGTGTCCTGCTGCAGGTACATGAAAGCAGTTTGGCAGCCAAACTGCTGCACCAGGCAGGGTTAGTGTGCAGGGACTGCCTTTGAGATGGAGCCTTTCATGTTATGCTTCTGCATAAAAAGGCAGGTGGGTTTGATTTTTAACAATACACCAGCATCATGTTGTTTAATCTGCTACAAAACCCAGACATCTGCAGATACATGCAGTGCCTCTTCCAGACTCAGGTTTTATTTTGCCCAAACCTATTTTAGATTTAAACTCCACAGAGGTGCCCTTTATTTTCCCCCATGTCTTTTCTATGTCATTGATATGAATCACTTGATTGTTGTACATCTCTCATGTTTGTGAAGTGAGCATCTTTTTTATTTTTCATTTTCCGTTGTAGGTAGTAGGAATTCCTAATGCCACTGACATGAGAGTAAATTGAAATCCATTAATTGACTGAACAATTAAACAGCTTCTCTGCTAAACCTGGATGTTAATGGCCATGGAATGGCATGAAATGAAATGATCAGAGCAGGCAGCTGAAGCTCACTCTGTAAACATCCAGGCTGGAGTGCAGCAGTCTGTGTTTACAGCAGGGCTGGCAGAGGGAGAGGTGTGAGTGCTCATCTGCACCAAGGCACAGTCTGAGTCTAAGCTGCTCAGAGGGAAGTTTGAAGTTTCATTTATTTATTTATTTCTTCATTATTTTATTTATTTTCCATCAAATCTTATGAGTTATCTTGGCACTTAAAAGATGGCAGGGTTATACTGGGCTTGAACTGGTGCTGGCACTGCTCAGCAGAAAGAAAAACACACAAGAGGTCTTCAGCACCTCCAGGTTAATTTGGAAAATGCCATCTGACTACAGCTTGGAGAATTTTTTAAATCTTTCTAGGAAGGTTGTTTGAGTTTGAGGTGGCTTTGTTTGTTTGTTTTACCTGCCTGTGAATTTTTTGTGAGATAGTCATAATAAGAAATAGAATAGGTTGGTCACTTTAGATAACCCAGATTGCCACCTGTTTTTAACATTTCATTCCCCTGCTTTTTTTCCATTATATGGTATTTTTAGAACATGGTAGGTTAAAATATCAATTGGTTTACATTCATTCATTTAACACCGAACTGAAGTGGTGCATCTTTTATGCAATAATGACATACCAAATATGTATGAAAATGTAAGGAGCTCTTTAGGAACACAGAACACACTGGTTTAGGTGATTGTTGACTTTATTGCCACTGTTTGTGAATAAAGTTACCTACAAACATTACTTTGCCCATAATAAAGGAGGAGGAGACAGAAACAGTTCTGTATTTTAGGACGGCCTAACTTATGTGTGAACTACAAAATAAAGAGGCTTTACAATAGATATTGTTTAGGATTATTTGAAAGCTGAGGTTCATGGTGCAGGAAAGTTACCTACAAACATTACTTTGCACATAGTAATGAGGAGACAGAAATATTTCTGTATTTTAGGATGGCCTAACCTGAGTCTGAACTGAAAAATAAAGAAGTTTTACAGTAGATATTGTTTAGGATTATTTGAAAGCTGAGGTTCATGGTGCAGGAAAGGAGCTTCCCAAGTCATGCTAAAACGTTCATTTTAGTGAAATTATTTCAGAGTTGTGCAAGTCTATATTGGCAGAGTTAGGACAGCACCACAAAGGAACCCCAGGAAATAAACAAACCCCCATTGTTAATTCAAAAATTGACAGGGAGTCAATGATAGCTGCTTTAGTAGCAGGAATGGTTTGCTAAATTTAGGATTAAGGGACGTGAGGATGCTGATTCAGTGTTTGTTTCCTAGAGGAGCCAAAGCCCAGCTGGTTTGTGCTGTCCCAGCGTGTCCAGGCTGCAGGGAGGGGGAGCAGGAGCTGGTGCTGCTCTGCTGGCACTGCTGTGCCCAGGCTGCAGAGGCAGGGCTGGCACAGCCCCACTCCTGCTCCCTGTCCAAAGCCTCCCCATCAAACAAACCACAGAGGAGTGGAGCAGGCTGGGGACCCATGAAAACTGCAGAAACCTCCCTGGAATCTGTGCAGCTGCTGGGTGATTGCATCCTGCAAAGAGAGGCCTGCGAACAGCCATGACCAGTTTTTGAGGCGTGGGGACAATGGCTCATTTCCCAGCCAGGAGCCTGAGTCTGGCTGCTCAGCTCAGTTTTCAAGGAACAGGGCAGCTCCATGGCCTGCTTCAAAATGGCTCTTGTTTGAAAAAACCAAGCTTTCATGTTGGCTTCTGCTGAGGAATTTTTTGTGGGCTAGTCATCTCAGTTTGGTCCAAACTGGAAATTTGCTCTACCAGGCTGGTCAGGAGCTGGATTTACACATTTGTGGAGAGCAGAGCATTGGAAACATGCTCTGTGCACAAGAAACTTGCCCAGGTTGCCTTCTGTTTTACATTTTTACTTCACTTTTCTGAGGAGATATTAACAAAACAGTTGACTATATTTAGAATGCTAATGGCAGTCAAGCTACGTCAAAAGAGGGATCTATTATTACATTGACAGAATGTCAGTGCAGAAATCAGCTAGAACTTGTTCTGCATGTCATTAGCTGGAAAAATCACATGCAAATTTTTAACATTGATCAAAATTCCATTTCTCACTGATTTTTTGCTGTGTTAGACCTAGGACAGAATAAGAAATTTTTCTTGGGTGTATTTTAGTACACAACAAAAATTGCAGCGCTCAAAGCCCGTTTTTACCTCATGATAGTTTATGCATTCATTCCTCCCTTGGAAATTATGTTTACTTAAATTAGTGAAAGCTGGGTGAGGTCTTTTTACATTTAAAAGAGATTTCCCACATATCTGTCTTTGATTGTCACATCCTTCAGTGTGCTTGTCCAAATCCTACCCACATGCCGCTATGCAGATGAGGCACTCCCACATAGGGAATGTTCTGCACAGAAATCATGGAACGCCTAAGCAGCTTCTCTTTCTTTTTAAGAAATAGACTCCTAAAAACTATTCTAAAGACAGCACAATTCTGCCCACCAGCTGAGGATAATGTAGGGGTGCCTTTAAAAGATATTGTTATATAAGCTGATAGAAGAAAAAGGAAAAAAAATGAAGCAAAAATGGCGAAGTTTTGCTGCAGCTTTAGAAAAGTTGCCAGCTGCCTGAGATGGCAGAATAAACTAGTTTAATGCACTTAAGCTATATTCTATTTAAGTCAAAAAACTGACACAGATTTAGCTGGCAAACCTCTCCATCCTTGACTGAAGAAAACTGCAATGATAAGACCAGGGTAAGATTCATTTGCTCTTAATTCTTTTCTGAAGCCTCAGCCATCCTTCCATGGCTGGTGAGGACTCTTTGCTCAGGAGCAGCAGGGCTGGTGTGCTGGTTGTGCCTTGATTTGCACTTGAACCCAGCTTTAATTTGCTTTCCAGATGAGAAAAGGGAGCTCTGCTCTGTTGGCCAGCGCCAGGGCTGCCCCTGCAGCTCCTCCCCACCTTCATTGCTCCCTGCCCCGCGGTTCCTTTGCTGTCTTCTCATGAAGTCTCTTGCCAATTTTTTTTTTTTCTTCTTTTTTTTTCTTTGCAAGTGCTTTTTGTGTCCTGTTTGGGGAGCAGCTTTGGCTCAGAGTGAGCTCCAGGAGCTCCTCAATTCCTGCTCACAGTGGGAGGACTCTGTACAGGGGAATTTATAATCCTAGGGGCTATTTGGTGATTGATTTGTGATGACATTTTTACATTTATCTTTATTTTCTACAAAAAATATGTCTTTCTTTTCTATTTTTTTCATTTTTTTTAAATTTTTTTTTATTATCTGATATTGTAGCTCAAACAAATATTTTTAAAACCTTCCTTGTTCTGTTGCAATTTAAACTAAAGCAGACTTTACTTTAGAAGCTGGATTATTTTATGTGTCATATTTTTCTTATATTTTTTCTTATTAGTCAAAATTAATAATGATAAGAGTTTGCTGTTTGATTCTTCATAGTTCAGTGATTGGTTTCCATATGTTGAAATAAGTAACTATTTAAAGCCATCTGTTTCCCTTGGAAGTAAGAGTATTTTCATTAGTGTTCAGCATTTGGCTGATAGTTGAAAAATTAAATTCAGACAAAGTTTAAGTTGATCTTTCTGGACATTATTCAAACAGAAATGTATGGGTTATTTAAAAAGCTATAGGATTTTTTGATTGATAGTATTTGAGGTGTTTTTTGCATTTGGAAATCACCTAACTCAGATATTAAAAATAAGTGTGATACACAAAACTGAACAAGAAAGCCTCCCCCTAATTAGCTGAGTGGGATGTCAGCCATGTAGGGGCCTTATTTAGGTCTTTTCCTTAAAGGTAAATTTATCTAATAAGCTACTGGCCAAAGGCAATTTTCTATTTCCATATTATCATCGCCAAAAATTCAGAAAACATTTAGTTTATCACTCAAATCACAAGTTCTGTCTCCTCCTCGCTTTCGCTCACGATAATGTGATTTCTCTGCTAAGTTTTGGAAGCTACAGATATTCTCAGCTTGTTCCTGGGAAAAGCCATAAAATCCCGAGTCAGGTCACTTGGCAGTCAAGTGGAAGAGAAAACTGCTTTTCCACTGTATTGTATTGCTTTGAATTGCAAATGTCTTTGTATTTGCTTCAGGTTTTTGTTTCATTTTGTTTTGTTTTTAATCCTGCTGTTGCTCTCTCTGTGTTAGAATCTAAGATTTATATTTCTTTGACTGTTTAATGTTTCCTTTCATCGCCTTCATAAATAGTAATGACTAGCTTATGTATATCCAGGGAAGTAAGGCAAAAAGCCCTTGAGTGTGCCAAGTCTGAAAAAATTTAAATTAGTGTATCAAATGTTAGAAGAAGAGGAATTAAGGCTCTTATCAGCTAACCATAAGCCCAGAATCTTTTAAATTCTAACAATGGTCTGGTGGATGCAGCTAAATCTGCCTTTACGTAAGAAAGACAATAGCAGGAGTGTGGTTCAAAGTTAAAGATTTCACCTGAATAAAAGCTATTTAATATATTGTTCTAAATCCACAGAAAGGCAAGTTTTTATTCCGAGGTGTAGGTCATTTCTGGTAGGGGAATCCCAGACTTTTTAATGAACATGTTTCTCTTTCTCATTTCTAATTAGCTGCAGCACTTTGATTGCAGCATGCCAGCCTTCAACGCTGAGATTTCTGCTGGTAATGAAGCACTCGAGGTGGTATTTAATTAAAGCAGAGTGGTGCTAGCAAAGACCTGAACACTAATCCTTCTGCATTGCCCAGTGTCCCCTTGTGATTGTGATTGATGAGTTGATTTCTCTTTACAACTTCATTTGCATTGTGTGGCAATACCCGCAGGCAGAGGTGCTGAGCGTTTCTGGATCAGAGCTCCCCATTAGGGCGAGCTAATGTGCTAAATGGGCTAGGGCTGGGCTGGAGAGCTCTCCTAGCTCTTAAGCAACCTATTAAATCCCGGGTTTGTGGTGGGTGAGGTGACTCTCCATGTAAATGCTGGTGTTTGTAATACCTTTATCTCTTTTTACCTTGAAAATACATATCCTACCACCCACTACCTGTCCTACCCATTCCCTCTTCTCTTTATCTCAGTTGTTGTGTTAAAATGATCATGTCAGGTAGTGGCTGCTGTGAGGAATGGCTGTGGAGCTATTTTTTTTTTATTTTGATTCATAGATATAAAATAAATTGGTCAGGATTTTCTTAAGCAGATAGGCATATTTTCATCCTTATTGCTAGAACTCTTAGTTTCTGACATTCTAACTCCAGTTTGAAATTTCTGTAATGCAGAACTGTTTCTTGTTTGCCACCAGAAGGTTGTAGCAGGACTATCCAGGCTCCTAATGCTGTCAGTCTGCTTGTCCACAAAGACAGAGCCATCAGCACTCTGCCCTCAGTTCACTGCCCTGTAAAAAGATTAGAAAGTTTAATAAAGTACAGGAGGAGACAAAGGCAATACAGCCAAGTCCCTATTTGGTCCCTATTTTCTACCAATGGTCAGTGTTGATAGTCACATCACTAACAGGGCTCCTCATCATATGTTCCTTGGATGTTATCCCAACCAAGCAGCCATTCTAACACAAGCACATCTATATCAGCTGTTTCACTACTGTGTCTAAGGTTAATTAACAACAGAAACAAAAACTGTATATTCATAGCAAAGTTACTTTAGCATTATACACAGAGCATCCATTTTAATATTTGCAATAAGCCAATATTATAGCATACATCTGTAACACTGGTGTTCCTGGAGCAGCTCCCATCTGACCAGATCTCCATGTCATGCCCCTGTGAGCATTTCCAACAGTGAATTTCCACCTGAGGAGTGTATTTGCTCTAGCAGCAGAGGAGCCAACAGTGTCCTGGACTGGATAAGCAGGAGGGTAACTAGAATATTGACAGAAGTGATTTTCTCCCTTTACCTGGCACTTGTTAAATTGCATCCAAGATATTTGGCCCAGTTTGTGGCTCTCCTGTACCAGAAGGAAGGTGCAGCACAGGCCCCCAGGATGTCCTGGAGGTCAGGGTGAGAGGCTGAGGGAACTGCACTTGCTCAGCCTGGAGAAGGGAAGGCTCCAGTGTGACCCAAGAGCTGCCTTTAGGTGCTCACCAAGGGGGTATCAAGAATGAGCAAATCTCTTCCCAGAGGTGTTTGGTGGGAGGAAAAGAGACAACACCTACTGCAAAACTGCAGTGAGTGGTTATGAAAGAAAGCTTTCCCCATGAGAACAGTTTTGCACTGGAACAGTTTGTCTGGAGAGTTTGCCCAGCCTTTGTCTTTAGTGCTTTGATAAAACTGGGTGTAGTACAGACATGCAAAGCTTCCAAATGCTGTCTGCACCTCCAGGCTCTCCTACACTGCCTTGCTGCCACTGGAGGGGTGGGGTTGGTCCAGCTGCCACTTTCTCTCTTGGCTCCTTAGGGAGTGGGATCCTCTGTCACCCGTTTGTTTTTAGATCAAAGTAGCATTGAGCCCAAACAGAAGGGAAGGAATGCTTTAACTCTATGAAAAATAGCAGCCTTAGGTGTGCACTTGTATAACCTAAAGGGTTACTATTGCTTCTGCTGAGACTTTAGGCAGATTTTTATTTTCTAGTCACTGTTCATCTCTCAGGCCAAGTATTTATTCCTTTTGCAGCCTTTCTTCTCATGTGAGTGAATGTGTTTTTAAGCTAGCAAGGGTATTTGTTTTTCTGAGTTCACAAGTGCAGGCTTTTTTTCAAATCCAGGTATCCCTGCTCACATTTGAACATAAATTGTCAAAATGAGTGGTTCTTGCAAATACAGTATTTCTTGCATATTTTCCTTATTACCAATCAAGGGATATTCTTGCATATTGTCCTTCCCTTGTTTTCCACAAGTCTGCTGTTAAATGGAGGGAGTGCCCACACAGATCATTGCAGGAATGACTGTGGAACTTGAAGAAGCTCCAGCTGGATACTCACAGTCTCCTGGTCGAGACAGAATAAATATGTTACCAGAATTTGTGTATTTCACTGGAGAACTGGGTTGCATACACTGAACCATTTTTAGGGTCCAAAAAGCCAAACCAGCTGATTGTGCAGATCCATGTAAGGAGCTTCCAAATTTCCTTTGCCCTTGCAGAGGGTGACATGTTGGTCATTGTTGTTTCTTTGATCATCACCTGACTGCAAAGTGCAGTATATTCCTAAAAACTGCCCACATCCCAAAATCTGATCCACCAGTGTCTCAGGAAATAGATGAGTCTTGCTGCATCATTGCTGTGCTTCTGCTGCACTGCTCTTGCTCACATCTGGGGCTTAGAGTTAAAAACATGCAACAATTTCTGCCAAGCAAAACCACTGATACATGAAACAAAAAATGCATTCAGCAGAGTGTCTTCATGGGCCATACCTATCTCCTAAAAGTGAAATGCAACTTGTGCAGCCTGTGCAAATCTCCCTGTTGCTGCCAAATGGCTTCAGGGCTTTGCCATTTACAGCAGCAAAAATTGGGGCTTTTATTTGAGTGTAAAAGTTTGGATTTACTGAATTTCTAAACCTGGTGAGCTCATTCAAGGGAAAGGATCTCCTTGTTTGAAGCCCAGCTCTCTGTGTCTGCTTGGTCTGGTTGCTTTCTTGAAAACATCTAAAATTCCTCTTTTCTTCCACAGTCACTGAGAAATTTGTACTTTCTTTAGGGAGACAGTTTGGTTCTCAGAGGTGATCCTGCACAATGAAGTTTTCTGGGAAGTAGAAGTTTCATACATGAAAAAAGAGATTAGTTTTAGATAATTATTTATGAATGTTGGCATCTCTTCTACTACTGGTTTCCAGAAACCTGTTCTGAATTGAGCTGACAATGTTAGCTGGATTGAATAGACTGGAAATGCAAAATGGTAATACACATACCTCTAAGTATCTTCACCCATTTCTGATGATTTTTATATTTATGGCAGATATTTTTTCTTTTTTCTCCTGAAAGCATACGTAAAAGCTAAATTCCATGTTTTGTTCTTTTTTTTTTTCTTTGAGGTTGCAGTTAGCACAGAGCTGACCAATGGTGCATACCTGGCAGATACAGGTGTAGAGGGTTTTGTTAGGGTGAATTAATTATTCCTGTCTAACATTTAAGTCATTTGTATTTCAAAACCCAGTGCTATTTGGGAATGAACCATGGGTAAGTTTTCAATAAAACTTGCCTGAAATTGTTCTTAAAAAAAACCACAAAAAACCAAACAAAACCACCGCAACAACCAGAGATTTTTTTAAAAACTTGCAGACCTGCAAGTTACACTGTTGTGGAGTTTGTTGGCATCAGGAATTTGCATTGCTGAAGGGAAAGCTCCTCTGAGCTTCTGCACTGACTCCTGAGTGCTCTGCTTTTAGTTTGAAATTATTTCCCTTATTTCCCTTTTTGTTTTGTGCAATTCTATTAAAACTCTGTTCACCTCAGGCAATGGGAACCCCCATTCAGGTGGGCTCTGTGGCGCAGGGTGTGTAGGAGCTTGCTAATTTGTTTATTTATTTTTAACTGGTGTTTTAACTGCAAAGGTGCAAGGATGTTGCTCTTTGAGATTCACAGGATGGAAGATGTTAACAAGAAAGTTCTAGCAGCAAACCATGCTCTTAAATTTCTGGTTCATGTTTGTAAGAAATGGAAACGAAAATAGCTTAAATTGTCAAAAACCAAGAAAGGGAGAAAATGGGATTAAAACCAGGGTAGCTTCACCCTTGCTCTCACTTTTCTGCATAGAGCAATAGAGGCATTTGCAATGTGCACTGCTTGAATTGTTTGAATTGATGTCATATTCTCTGTTTAATTGGAGATATTTTATATCATAATTTGTTGGCTTCTGAAGCATGTGAGAGGCCTTGAATTCTGGTTGTTTAACTGGTGCTCAATCTGTGTTACTAAAATGAAGTTAAAACAATAATTTGAAAATTTGATTTCATAATCCTTATTAATAAACAACATGTTCAGATTAATTTACTATGCTTCATAAGTCTCCATTGAATTTGGTTCTTAGTTTGATACCATGAGCACATATATGTGTGTGTGACATTAAAATTTAATTTAGTGTGCATTGCTTTTCTTAATTGATGCTGTTAGTCACTGCAGACCTCTTTACTGGAGGATTTAAATTTCCATTTTGACCTTTTATTAACTGAATCTAGCTGATTTGATTTTTTAAATTTTTTCCCCCTACTATTCTTTAGAACTGTTGGCAGGGGAGATATTAATAGCTGTAGAATTAGGAGTCTATTTTAAACATGGAACACTTTTATAATACATGAAGCCAACCAAGGAGCAGTGAAGCCTTTGTGGTTATTTACACAATAAATATATGTATTTATAGATATACTATATGAGTATAAGTTAATATACTTACCCTTTCATCAAGACCAACAAATGGATATTTCCTAGGCTGTGTCAAGTTCAAAAATATATTTTGGATCAATTGGCTACAATGGTATCTGGAATAAATGAGAGCAGATGAAAAAGGACTTCACCAGCCCTGTGGCCTGATTCTGTTCAGAACAGCTCCAAAATTACATGGGATATTTTGCATCCCAGTTAAGATACATGTGGAGATCATGCCTTGCTTCCATTCAGTAGCTCAGGCAGGATTAATGTGTTCCCCTGTAAACCAGATAACATTCTGTATCTACTCTGCTCTCAATTGCTGCAGTAAATGCTAAAGGGGAGACTCAGCTTGGTGTGGGCAGGTGTAGACAGAGGAAGTAGTAAAGAAGGACAACATGAAGAAGAGGGAGGGGGAAAAGGAAGGTTTAAAATATTGGGAAAAGGGAATCAGGATCTGGATGAGAAGAGAGGAGAATTCACTAAAAGGCTTGGCAAAATAGACCTGGTGAATGTTAAGAGGTGAGTTGTGCCTTTCAGGTCCCTATTTTGGATCCTGAATTTTATCCATCCAGTCTTCATGTATTCTGAGGTGGGCTGAGTCTGCCTAAGTGCATGCCTGACACATGTGTCACTTCACAGTTTTGATTGCTTTCCCAGAATTCAATTCACATTTCAAAGTTTTTGTTGTATTTAGTCTCTGGCAGCTGAAAGCTGGTTTGTTTCTGATGGATTATATAGTGATGATTTTTGGTTGTTGTTCAGATAAGTCATTAAACATATGTAGAAAAAGTGCATTTCAGTAAAAAGCTATCCAGTATTGCATTGCTCAGACACCTTTTCCAGAACACAGTCCTTCACATCCCTGATTCTAAATCTGACAAAAATCAGCAAGCATTAGTGAGCACATAGGTTATTGTTTCTTTTTAAATGTGTTTTTTACACATTTAAAAGCAGATGATGATATTGCTTTACTCTCAGGAAAATTAGCAACACTTAAAATTAGAACTAATTGCTGTTCCAAGGAAAATGCCTTTGCTGTTACATGGGAGAATGTCAGTAATTGGCAGGACACACGATGCTGTCACCATGAGTTCAGACATATTGCTGTGCATTAAAATGACAGTGGAATAGATCAGCTTGAGGATATAATACATAGCAAAATTGTTCTACACAGCTATCAGAATATTAAATGAAAGGAAAAGGCTTCGTAAAGTCTCATATAATCCCTCTTGGCATGGGCATATGAGCAGGTATTCAACTTTTTTCCTTTAAGTACACTGATATGATTAAATTTAACTTGACACAAGTGATGTACTGTACCATGTGATTGTAATATTTAAAAGAAAACCACTTTTCTGATTGAATACCTACTCACTATCAATTGCTGTGTAGCAGCATCTAATCAGAATTTCTTCTGCAGCTAAAATGCAAAAGCATTTGCTGCGTTCTCCATCTCGCTGGGTGCGCACTCAGCAAACGCAGAACTGCCTCAATATTTTTTGCTATCTTATTTAATCTAATGTTCTACTATAAAAGCCAGCCAGTTCCCATTGATTAGAAACAGTTTCCAGGCTATAACTTTTCTCTCCCAGAAGTGGTGTGTGTATTTTCACTAATTCTGGAGCCTGGATGCTGTGGCTGCTGTCCAGGCCCCTGCACTGTGCAAACACAAGCGCTGTTGGATGTGCTTGCTGTAGATTAGCCATATGCTTCTGCTTGACATGCCAGAGCTTCTCTCAGTGCTCTTACAGGTTTGGAAATGCCTCTCCTTCCACCACCCCTTCCTCACAAAATAAAACTGTAAACCAGGAAAGGTGGTTTTCATCCAGTCCCACAATATACGCTATTTTAAAATAATGTATTGTTCCAAACCATGTTTTTCAAGCTGACCAGGGTTATGCACCTGTAGCACAGGCAGAGACCAGCTTTGCAGCAAGATTTACTGGCACATGAGTATGTTCAGTCTTGTGAAGAAGGTTCAGTAGTAAAATAAATCTCCCAAGGAGATGTGCAGGGAGAGGCCATGTAGATTTGAGACCAGTTTTAGTCTCTGTTCTGGGGGACTGTGGAAATGAAGGTACAAGGACAAAATTGGCTATTCCTTTCATAGTAACAGAAGCTTTTTAGAGATTTGACATACAACTTGCCAGTCAGAATAGTCAGTGAAAGTCTTTCCTTTGCTATAGGAACCATTGAAGGATTTTGTTCATTAGCTCCATAACTGGAGATTCCTTATAACACACTATTAATAGATTTTTGTTTGTTTTAGGCAGTTGTGACATTCCGCACTGCTTAGAAATATATTTTGCTTTGCATAAACACATCTTAGTGCCTTTTTTGTCTCCTTGTTGAGAAGGTCTTTACCTTCCCTCAGTGCTGTGCCTTAGGTTGCTGATGACAAACACTGTTGGATAAACAGTTCCTTGGTAATGCTACAACAGCATCTTAACATAAACATCCACTGAAGTATGCAAATGATCTCAGTGATAAACAAGCATAGCAAAGTGTGGCTGAGGCAGGAAGCCAAGCTGTCTGTTCCTTGTGCCCAATGATATTTTGATTGTCATTTTAATCTTAGGAGTAAATAACATCAGCGATCATGTTCCATCATTTCATTTCAGTGCCAAAAAAATGAGTGCTGCTTTAAATGGCATTAAACAAGATGGCATTGCTGTGGTAGCTGGTCATTGCAGCTCAGGTCATCCATGTTCCATTGTAAATAACAAAATGGTGGAAATCTTAAACAGAGACTGGAAACAGACATTCTTTGAAAGCAATGTTAAATAGTTAATGTCTAGATTTTTTTTTTCATGAAAGAGCCTTTCTTGTCACCTTTAACATCTTTGAATTAAGAATGTCTTACTTCCAACTAGGCTGGACTAAAAAACCTTCTCATTTCTGTTCTCAAGTACCTGAGCAATACTTCTGTGGTTCTCTTTTGTTGCCAAGCCTTGACTCCATCACTTCCAAGCTCACATTTTGTGTCTGTCTTCAAGAACCTCCTTCATAGCCATGTAAACCTGCTAAGTATCTTCTTTCCTAATGGATGGTTTGTTCCTGGATGCTGAAGTTCTCTTTAATTGACATCTCAATCAGGCAGCTACCTTGCACTTTTTCCTCTCTTAGGGATTTCTTCTAAGGGTAAAGTTTCTTAACTTTTCCCTGGATATGCTGAAGTCTCTTTTTCTGAAGCCCAGTTTTATAACTCTGCTGCTGACTTTCCTGGTCTTCCTCCAAATTCCCAAAGTCAGTCATGTCATTGTCTTTATGGAGCTTACCACATAAATGAAACTCTTAAATTTACCTGGTTTAAGCAAAGTAAAACAAAACAAACCAGCTTGTGTTTGATCATTTGGCACAGTTTTGCAGGAATCGTTGTCATTTAACCTGGCTCATTCTGGCTTTCAGAACCACCCTGTATCCAAATAGCTGAGCAGGGATGATCTGTCAGCTTTGCTGCTTAAGGCAGCTTTGGCATTGCATGCTCATTTCCTTCCCTAGCTGCCTGTGTTCTGTGTTTTATTTCAGGTGAGTCAAGTAATGGGCTCCCATTTGTGCTACTGTATCACACACCATGGATGAACGTGGCTGTTGTGGTGCTGCCCTAGGAAATGATTCACTGTGAGGGATTATGAAATGTCCCCTTTGCTTTCTGAGGCTCCATCAGAGCTCAGCAGTGAAAGATTGTGACCCTGGTTTAAAGAGGTCACCTAAAGTGTCCAGTTTAGAGAGGTGGCACTGGCAGTTCCAGCTCCACCGAGTGCTTGGGGGGTGGCTCTGCTCACTCTGGTGCAGCCACTTCACCTTTGTGAAGCACATGAAGGTCTGCAAGGGTCTCCAGCCCCATTTCTTGTTCTGTGTATAATCCTTGTGGCACTCTTCACTCATCCTGCTGGTGTTTAGTTTATCTATCACCATCTCATCACTAATTAGGCAGCATGAAACTCTGATCCCGTTCTCTCTGGCACAAATGGCTTTCAGGAATGCTTTTTCAGCAGGTCGCTGTAGGTTCACCACCTTCTGAGGCTGACAGATCAGATTGGGTTAATATTTCACTCTATTCTATGCCATGCCCATTGCAAAGCCAACTGAAACTCTGGATGAGGTGGCATCTCTAAATTGGGAATAATTTGGTGACAACTTTTAGTATCAATGAGATTCAGTTGCTCCATTTAGGCACTTTGAAGAACCAGCTGTAGCCAGTCCCAATCTCCTGAAAAATGTAGTCAGTTTTTTTTTTTGGAGTAAACTGGAATTGAGGTGTTGAATTCTGCTTACAACAAATCTTTAATGCATAATTTTAGCTATGTTATAAGAACTCATCAGATTTCTAGAAATGATCTATTAAAAACTGTTTACCTGCAACTGGTTTTGGATTTGATTGTGCTCAATTTTCTCTGCAGACTCCAAACCTTTGCAGAGTTCAATCTTTTACCACTGAGGTGTCATTTAGAGAAGCTTTTTGACTCAAATTCTGGAAATACCTATGTCTGTGTGTGGGTTACAAGGCAGGAACTGTCTCAGTGGAATCCAGAAAAACGGGTTACAAAGCACAATGCAGAGTTGTGTCTGCAGCAGACACAGTCTTGCTGCATAAGCATGGTTTGTCACCTGGGTTAGTATGTCCCATACCTTCAGTGTTACGGTAAAGAAAAAAAAAAGGTTTTTTTTTAAATCACTTTATTAGAAAAATAAGAAAATGGATGTACAATCCAGCTTTAAACGGTGGCAGTGGTTTTCAATAAATTAATCTTTGAAATAAATTGTATTTCAGAAGGAAAAATGCAGATAAAATTAGAAAACTTATATGGCTGTAGTTACTGCTTTAGAGGTCATGCAGAAGGTGGAGAAAACTACTCCTTTCTATGGAGATGTAAGGCAGTGTTCCTCTACATCTGCTGAGAAGGGTAATGTTTGGCAGAAAATGAAAATGTGCCGTAGTTCACAGCATTAAATTAAATCATTTGTGAAGCTGGTCTTGCCTGCACTGTTAGAATTGCCACTTCCATACTGCTCTGGCTGTGGATTAAACAAATGCAAACATATTTTTCTAAGGAAACATTGCAAATACATCTCAAAGAACTCAAACATTGTTTCTTGAGGATGGAAATAGGCTAGAAGTTGTAACTAGTCTCTTCCTTCTCAGTAAATCCTTTATGAAGAAAGACATCAAATAGGATAAAAGTATAAAATCCATTTTGAAGCTATTCTACTACTGCTGAAACCACATGGAATCACAGAATGATTCAGATTGAAAGGGAACTTCAGAAGCCATCTAATCCCAATATCCCTTTTAAATCAGGGGTAACTACACAGATTAGGTTGCTCAGGGACTTTTAGAGTTCAGATTTGAAATTCTCCTCTCTGAGCAGCATTTTCCTGAGCTTAACTTCCCTCACATTCATTATCTCATTCTTTGGAGCTAACCAGAATTTCCCTTTTGGCAACTTTGAGCTGTTGCTCCTTGTTCTGTCACTCTGTACCTGCGGGTCCTGTCCCTGTAACCTTTGGTTAAGTGGAAGAAGATGCAATTAAGGTGTCTGAGCCCTCCCTTCTGCAGGCCATGCTGAAGCAGCTGCCTCAGCCTCTGGCATGTGCTCCAGCCCTGCAGCTGCCCTGGCAAGCCCCCACTGAACTCCCAAACACATCTCCTGTCCTGAGGCGCTCCAGGCTGGTGCTCCAGATGCTCTCCTGAGTGCTGTGCAGGGAGGAAGGATCCCTTTCCTCACCTCCCTGCCCACCCTTTGCTAGTGCAGCCTGCAGAGCAGTTGGCATTGGCTGCCAGGAAGGCAGAACACTGCTTTGGACCCAGCTCTGCTCGCCAGGATGTCACTGTAGGACACAAAAGAACACGAGCACACACCGCTGCTCTCAAGGTGAAGAAGAAAAAAGGAAGTTTAATATCTGATTCCAACATTTATATCTTTCAAAAAGTGCCAGTGGATTGGAGGGTGACAGTGCCGCCTCTCCAATGACACTGGACAAACCAACAGTCCATCAAATTTCTCCTCCTCCATAAAAGAATGCAAAACAATGAGTTATTACAGAAAGTGTGTGAGAAAGTTTGTTACAAGAACATCAACATCAGAAGGCTTAGAAAATCTTAAAAATCAGAGCGACACCAGGACTCATCCCTGGCTGCAGAGCTGCTCTCTGGCCAGGCAGGCATGTCCTGGGCCAGTGTGAGGGATTGTCCTGTCCCAAGAGCTGGACTTGGCCAGGTTTTGTCAGCCCACTCCTGCAGAGCCCCATGACTGCTCCCTGTTTGCTGTCCTGTGGGCATTTGCATTCTGACACTTGACATATGTCTTTTGTGAAGATCAATTGAACAGTTTTGGACCTGGTCTTGATGCCCAAGGGCTGGAAATCATAGCTGGGTTAAACTTCTAAATGTTGACTGCTACCCCCTTTAAAATCCTATATTCCAGATGGTTTTTCATGTACCTTTTGTATTAACAATCCAAGTCCTTTTTTTGCCCTCTTTCCCTTCTATTTGGGTACAAGGATGCTGCATCATCATCAGTATGCTCTAGTAAAGGTGTAACACAAATGAGGTGGAGTTTCCTCTACTGACTTGTGGATAATGATGAGATCCTTTAAAGTCTTATCTTAAGATTTTTTTAGGAAGTTGTAAGAATCAATTCTTGTTGTAGATACACCAGATTTCTTCAGAGTGTCTTGCTGTATGGCTCTTAAGGCCATTTTGGAGAGTTGTTTTTCAAATGTGATGTAAAAATTGTTTCCAAGGGAAATATTGTTTGATGGAATACAGGGTTGAGCTGCAGTTGGGAAGACCTTAAGGGTCGGAGTTGGAGAAAGTGAGGGAGAGGCAGAAATCTTAAAAACAAAGATTTAGGTGTTAATGTGGAAGCAAAACAAATCAGTGTGGCAGAGTCGTGTGCACTTGGGCCACTGGAAACAACAGGATAAAGATTTGCCATGTAGGATAAGGAAAGCTCTGGCAATAAATGACAGCATCACAAAGGCAGTAGAAAGCTTCAGCAGCTGGAAGGAGGGAAGGTGCTGGAGGGAAGCCTTTCTCCATGTGTAGTGGTGTGTCCATAGCATTATGTGAATCCAGGCTAAGTTTTGGCAAGTGCTTTGCTGCTTTCAGGGAAATCTAAGTAAATGTTCTTTGCAGGCTGTCGGGAGGTTTCAGGTGCTGAAATTCTTTTCCGTACCTCAGGCGCTGACACAGAGTGAACTTGTCACTATCAAACACACATGCAGCACTCGCAGGAGCACAGACTGTTATTGGAATACAGAATTTAATATGTAAGAAAGACCAAAAGTAAATGTTCCTCTTCAGTGGGAGAAATGAAATGGTACTTTTGTGCTAAGGTAGCAAAGAAATTCTCTTTTGCTTACTTATTGTTATCTTTTTGCCCTGTGCTCTCTGAAAAAAAGTTATTTTGCAGTATCGGTCTTACTTTTGAAAGCTGAGTTTGGCTTTGCCCTGAACCTTCCAAAAAAGAGAGGTGGCTGGAGCATTCATTTTGTGTGATTGCAGAAACAAATGATGCGAGTCAAGTGGCCTGGTCAGATAATTAAGCTACAACAGAGAAAGCTCTCAGAGTCAGTCAGTTGTGATTATCAGTTCGGTGTGGTTGGATGTCTGATTCCTTCTGAAAAATCTGAAGTGGCTGCTTTTATTATCATTAATTGGGGAGTGCCAGCAACAAACCTAGAAGAATTACACTGCTACTTTAAAGAATTCCAATATATTTCAGTTGGAATATAAGATTAATGATGAATTGATGACTGTTTGTTCCTCTGCCCACCCCTTTGAATTGGAAGGTTTGTTAGAATAATTCCAGTGTTACGTGTCTGCCCTGCTTCTGAACCCTGATATCTGTAGGCAGTCTGCAGCAGAATGGCAATAAATGTGTATTCTTTGGGGCTGTCTGAATCTCTTTAGTTGTTTGGTTTTTTTGAAAATTATTTTTCTTTTCTTTATTTCTTTAGATAGAAGTTCAATCATTTTGAAGCTATCTCTGGAGCATCTAGGAAAGTTCCTTTAACAGTGAAGCATTAGGTTGCTTAAAGTGGCTCACAGAACTAAACCTTGGTAGCACTTCTGAAATATTTCCCCTGCTAAGCGAGAGGGATGTCACGAAATGAAACAAAAAAGGAAGCAATATTTCTTTTGAATGGAAGGATAAAGTAGATTTAATCTAAACCAGGCTAGTTCAGTATCGAAGGTTTGCTCGTGGTGTTCAGCAATTTTAAAATCAGAACCTTATTGGTTTTAACTCTGCCACATGGAGGAGGAATTAATCCCATGGAAATGCACATGGTAGCTATCCCAAATCCAGAGCCCTGGACGTTCAGGGTGTTTTGGGTCTCTGGATACAGCCGTGTTAATTTTAAAACAAAAACCTCCAGCTTCCGGCAACTTCCACAGTAGCATTTCCAATGTTTTTTAAACAGCTATTAATGCAGTCAAGCTGTGTTTTTTTCCTCCTTCTCTGTGCAATCATCTGCTCAGTGGTGCACTCCAGCAGCAGTAGCAGGAGCCAGAGGAGTGGCCTGCTGTGATTGATGGGGCGCGGCCCCGCTGCAGGAGCCCCATCTGGATCAGGCTTTGGGAGCACCGGGATGTGGGGAGGGAGGGAGGGCAGAGAGCCCCATCTGGATCAGCCTTTGGGAGGGCAGAGAGCCCTGCATGGGCTCCCCCTCCCTCAGCACCCCGAGTCCCTCACCCCTGCTCTGCTCACACGCCCCCAGCCTGCACTGATGCTCCCCTTGGGCAGATGCTGCATGGCCTGGGAGCAGAGCAGCTGCTAAGTTTATGGAGAATAGAGGCAGCACCATGGTACAGCAGGTATTTTCACTTTTATTTTCACTTTTATTTTCATTTTTATTTTCACTTTTATTTTCACTAGAAACTCTTGGTTTTTAGGCAAGCCAGGGCTGTTCTTATAAGCAGCTGCACCACTGCCATGCAAGGCTTCTAAGCCGTGTTTTGGTGCTTCAATCTGAAGGAGGGCAAGCTATGGGGAATGGTGTTTTTGATAGATGTAACTGAGCCCTTAGAACCAGCAGGTTTGCAGAGAAATGTTGCATTTTTCTTCTTTGTTTCTGTGCCCTGAGGATACGATGCAGTTTGGCTCATTTAACTACAGTACAGGAGGCTTTCTCTAAATGTGAACTATCTCTTGCCAAAGAAACAAAATGCACCAAATGGAAAATAGAGAAAAACAAACAATAAACTGTGAGTTCGACTTCAAAATGCAGGCAAGCAAAAAGGTTTTCATTGAATACATTTTTATGCTGCAAATGTGTTTTTAAGAAAAAGAAACACTGCCTAAGAAATGTTTTCTCTGCTCTCTCCTTTGTCTACAAACATAACATGCTTGCCTTATTATGTTTTGACACTTTTTATACATTTCTTAATTATGAAATCTTTTCAGAGGTGGAGATGCTGAAAAGTCATCTGAGATAGTAGCAGCAGTTTAAATTCTAAGCTTTTCTTCAAATGGGATAATATGGATGAAATAGGAGAATCTTTACTTACCTACATCGTTGGAATCCTTTTTTTATTTTTTTGTTCTTTAGAGTTCAACATTTAACCAGAAAGCAATAAATTTGATTTTATACACTGCCACGTAAAGCATATTTTTCAGTTGAAATGTGGTTTTCATTAAGACTTGGGCCAGAACATTGAGCAGAGCCTGACTGTCTGCCATCCTTTGTTCTCCTTGCTGTTGCCAACAACCACTTCTTTAAAAAAACCATGCACAAAGTGAGCATTAAGGGGTCATTTAATCTTAAAGATACTTGGAACTGAGTCTGAAGGGACAACTTCTGTTCAGCCTCTCGTGCCTGGGTGGGGTTAAGCTGTGCCTGTGTACTGTCATACACAGATTTGAAATTACCCCAGTACCTGAGTTCATGGGCTAATTTAGGATCAATATTTCCTCTTGCTTTTAGGGTTATTTCATATTTTCAACTTAATGCATTAGAATTTATTATTTCTTTCATTCATTTCAGTTCACTGTATTTTAAAGAGCACAATAAAGGAACATTTTAGCTGATTCTATTTAAAGAATTTTTAGTTGCTCAAAATCTTTTCGAGTGTATCTCATGTGTAGTCTGGGCTTTCCATCAACCACATGTAGACACAAATGTGTGATAGCTGACACTTCATTGTTCTTGACAGAAATTAGTATTTTGAACAATTTGCTTTGGCTATTATTAACTGAGTAAATAGTAAAGAACTTGTTTAAGCATACATGTTTTTATATTACATTGCAATACCTTGTCTGTAGAATTAATTATGAATAATAAATTCACACTAATTTCAAAGGCTAGGAAAGGCTTCAGTAGTCACTTATTTTAAGGGATGAACATCTCAGATTTATTGTCACTATCATTTTAAACTTAGGGCCTGCAGTAGCATGTGCAAGTTTAATTTCTTTAATGTCCCCTGTCTTCCAACAATTAAATGAACCTGCAGAGCCTGCACTGATAATCTTGCCTGTCAGTTTTCTGCTGGGTTTCTTCAATGGCAAGGCTGTAAATCTCTGAATATGCAAAAAGAAGATAAATCCCTGACCCTTCGTTGTTTACTTATTAATGGGGTCTCAGTTATTAATAAGTGAGGCAGACCTCAGCTGAACAGGTCTAATGGAAGAGGCAGAAGAGTCTCAGCACTGTGGAGGTTCTGAAATTGCCAGTGCAATTTGCCATTTTGTGATAAATCTAAAAAGTTTGGAGTTGCTGGTAAAAATAGTGGAAAAGTTCAACCCTCTTAATTAAATATGAGCTGTAATTAGCACTAGGTGTGGATGCTTTGAATATTAATTAGGGTCCTCATGGAACTGCTGTCAAGGTTAATGAGAAACAGTGGGGGTCTCAGCAACATCTGGTTTAGGGCTGGAGGTGGTACAAAACCCTTTGGATGAAATGCACCTGGACATCACCCCCTGGTCCCTCTGATGCCATTGCTGCTCTTTTTTACCAGCTGCTGGCTCTGGTGTCGTGTTCAGCATCAGATGGGAAGGAATGGCTTAAGGACCAGCACTAAGCAGCTCCTGTGCTTCAAAACCAGCACAGTCAAAATGCTTATAGAGGCAGAATCTGGATTTGCTTTTGTTCCTTCTTCCCCCTTGCTCAAGTCCCTCCTGAAACAGCTCATTAAAAAATTTAAGGTTGGCTGCCTCCCACACAAGTTTTAAAAGTACTTCTTTAACATTTAATGAATGTCTCTGGTGTAATCCAGTCATTCCTGGGTTTTGCTTCAGCTGGATTTAAAATTTTTTTTTAATAGTGAAAATATTAGGTAAAAGAAATAAGAAAGGAGCTTGACCATTTTAATATTAGAAGGTAAAAGTACACATTTACAAGAGGTTTTAACCTCCACAGAAATTTAACAGGGCCAGTTTCAGTGCAGCATTAACCTTGCTGAGATTGTAGATGCACAAAAAAATCTCAGTGACTTAACCCTGTGAAGTCAGTAAATGACAATGGTTTCCTGCTAAGGATGGATGAATGAAGCAATGGAAACCACTTGCTCAAGGCCATACATTAAACCAGCAGCAATGATGGGATTAAAATTAGAGAGGGTTTGATTGCTAATATAAAGTTCTAATTTTTTCAGACACACAGAGTGCCTCTTACAAAGGAAAATTCAGTTTTCTCTTTTAACCTGTCGAGTACCAAAACTTAACTCCTGTGTGAATTCTTAAAAGCTCTTGAGTTTAGGATGAGTTCAGGTCAGAGAGCTGATGTCTGAATTAGCTGGAATTGGCTGTAAATGCCCTTAAGTACAAAGTGCAGAAGAATGTCTTTTATTCATCCACCCTATTTTAAATTGGGAAATCAAGGACTGATGAGTAGGAATAAAATACCTGCAATAGTTTTGGGCAGGTGCTTGTACATGTGTTGGTGGGAGAATGATGGAGTAGCTTGAAAGGTAATTAAATTTTAATTGTGCATTTTTATATTCCTTGCTTATTAGTGGGATAATTTTATTTTGTAAATTAGTTTATCTGAGGTTGGGGTAGTCCTGCACTAATGGCCTCTAATTGTATCTCAGGCAAAATCTCATTCTGGACATGTTTTTATATAGGTTCAGAAAGATTGTAGTATACATTTCCTCCTCTAGAATTATTTTTGGTGTGGGGAAAACATTTAGTCAGAAGTTTTTTAATTGCTAATTTAACAGGTTTGGTTCTTCTTTATAATATCAAATGGAAATATGCATCTCTCTATAAAGATGAGGGTAGTGTTATTAATGCTATAGGCTAATTGTGATATGAAATGAAATACTGCTGTCTTCAAATGTAAAACTTTTAAAGTTCTTAAATCTAATTTCGATATAGAATTATTTTTTAATGTTATTTAAAGTTTTGAACTGATGCACTTGCAGATTCAAATACTTAATATTTTGACTAGATCTCATTACTATTTTGCATTTGTTTCATGCAGTGGCTCAATGAAGGGTATCTCAAAGTATTCTGAATATCTCAGGGCATTATTGCACATAGGTATTTTTAGTGTTTGTTAACAGTATGCACCCAAATTGTGCACAGCCTCTATTGTGTTCTGTAATTGGTCAGTCAGAGTGATCACAGACTGGGGGCTGAGCTTAGCCCAGCTCTGTGCTGGCAGCTGTGCTCAGGAACCTTTGGAATGAACTGGCTCTGTCCCTCTTCCTTGTCTGAGTTGTTGAGCCATCATTAGTGCAGGCAGCTTTCACTGACCTTTCCTGCCTAAAGACTACTCCACAATTATCCAGCGAGCAGCAGATTTGTTTGTCTAATAACAATATTTAATAGGGTTAGCAGAATGCATTTAATGCAGATAAGAAATATCCTCCTCAAGAAGCAGCCACTGTGCCCTTTTCAGGCCAGGATGCTCTCTGCGTTACGGGTTCAGGACCTTTGCTTATTTTAGCTCATGCCACGTTTCTTCCGTTGTTTATTATTATTATTATTATTATTATTATTATTATTATTATTACTATTTTCCCTCTGATTTCCACAGGGTAATCAGGAAGCTACAGCACCTCCTGACACAATGGCCCAGCCTTATGCCTCAGCGCAGTTTGCTCCACCTCAGAATGGTATCCCTGCAGAATACACAGCCCCACATCCGCATCCAGCTCCAGACTACCCAGGCCAAAGCACTGTTCCAGAGCACACGTTAAACATGTACCCTCCTGCTCAGACACACTCTGAACAGAGTGCAGCTGACACAAATGCACAAACTGTCTCCGGCACAGCCACAGTAAGTCAAGGTTACTGCTCTTTCTGAAGCTCTGTGTTTTGTGTGTGTTTATCAAGAACGTTTTTCCCTTGACACGCTTCGTTTGCGTCAGGCTTAGGTACCCTGTTAATGTTGAAAGTCTGTCAGAGTTTGCTGTTGAACCTGGGGAATGTGTTTTGCTGGTTTTGGAGCTTCTTAATAAGTGTTGGAGCTTTGTAGAACCTGGAATTTCATTTTCAACGGCGTTAGACAAAATGATTAATAGCCAGCCCATGAATCACAGCATAAATTTTAATTAAGTCCAATATGGAAAAACATTGCACATGAGTGTTTGTAGGCATTCATTTGCTGGGCCAAAGAAAGCAACCAAAAAACCCTAACCAGACTCATTTGATTATTTTTATGACCTCTGTGTTTTCGACACAAGCAGTTTTAATAAAAGTATTACTTGAATGGTCCTGTACAAAATTTACTGTGTGAATTAGTATTGTGAAGAGCATGTCTGCAGTATTGTATTTTCTAGAGAGCTTGTTTGTTCAGCCATTACCCAAGTTGTGTGTGGATCTGTGCTAAACAGAGCAGAAATGATAGACTTTCCGTCTATTTGATTTATACGTGAAGTTCTGAAGTGTCATGAATTATGCAAGAGGCTCCTTGGATGGCTCTACCTTGTAATTTAAGTCACAAATTTCACACACTGATAGTTTAGTGTTTCTGTCTTAATTCTAGAGTGGGACCCAATATATCCAGTGCCAGGAGCTGGCAGGTCTCTGAGCCATCAACCAGCCCCTGGTGTTACGTGTGCAGGATGGGGCACAGAACAGGCAGTGCTGGAAACATCTCCTGGCCGTCCTCAGCCTTGCCTCAGCCATTCTCCCTGCCTCAGCTTACCTCCCCTTCCTTCCTGGCTCGTGTCCAGCCTAAAAGGTTTCATGCATTAGGGCAGGAGGAAAAGGAAAGCACATTCTCTTAAATGAGCTCTGCAAATTTATGTTTATTGCCATGCCACTAATTTCTTTGTATGGGTTGTGCAAGAAAGGAAAGCAATACCAAAGGCACCAAAGAATATTCCTTGCTATTACAACAGAGAAATCCTTGTGAATTAATTACATATTTTTGTGGTTTATGCAGTAAAATGTTTTTTTTTTTTTTTTTTTTTTTTCTAACTTGGTAACTTTTTATTGCCCTGAGTTTCTCTTTTCTCCAGTACTGGGAGAAAGTTTAAATTGAAGAGCATCCTATTTGCTGCTATCTCATAGCATTCTTTGCAGCTCTACTGTGTTTCCTCTTATCCATCTCTTTCCTAAGTTAAATTCCTGGCTCCTTCTAGCTTTTAAAACTTGCTTCCATAATCATTTTTTATTGTTGTCTAACTTTTGTCAAATACCACTGTCACTGGTTTAGAGCAGGAATCCTAAGCTGAATATATACTCCAGAAGAGATTGGATATTGACTAAAAAGATAAAATTTCCTACTGTACCTTTTTTTGTTCTGTTCTGTTCTCTGATTTTGCTTGGTTTTTGTGACCACTGCTGCAACTTGAACAATCCCCTGTGATGGCCAGCTCAGCCTTTTCATGTTTTGAAACTGTTTCTGTTCAGTCCTGAAGTGAAATCCTGACAGAGCTAAAATCAATGGTAAAAGACCCGTCGATGGGAGTGGGACAGGAGCTCATCCCTCATCATTTATTGCTTTCAATTGATTGTGTTTCCTCACCCCGTTTTGATTTTTCAGTTGAAGAAATGTCACTCACTTTATCAGAGAAGTCAGGGATGTGTTTTCCCAACATTTTCCATAGCAAAGGCTGGTGAAAAGACACAGTCTGGATTGTCTGCAATGCCCTTATCTTCTTCAGGTGCTCTATTCAATCCCAGCTCTAGCAAATCCAATGATTCCCTGCTTCTGATATGCAAATAGGCTTTATTGTTATTTGGTTTTGTGTCCTTTGCTATCTGCTCTTACTTGCTTTCTGCTTTCCTAGTATCCAGCTTGTATTTTACCTGTCAGACACCTTTTCCCTTCTGTTTCCCCTTGGAGTGAATTGCCATTCTCTGCAGGATAACACTTCAATTCCACCAACCTGTTATATTCAGGGAATATGGTATAGTTATTTGCTCTCTTTATTGTGGATCCTTTCCTTGCATTCTGGTTTCCTTTCTTATTGAGGAATGGACAGAACATTTTGAAGTAGCTCTCATGCTGTTTATAAAGAACTCGATTTCTTTCCTTTTAACTTTCAGGTCTGTTTGAGAAAGTT
Source organism: Agelaius phoeniceus (assembly GCF_051311805.1). Taxonomy (NCBI): domain Eukaryota; kingdom Metazoa; phylum Chordata; class Aves; order Passeriformes; family Icteridae; genus Agelaius; species Agelaius phoeniceus. The sequence continues at coordinate 12,254,737 of NC_135280.1, read as the reverse complement.
TTGGTATGGTTTGGTTTTTAACAAGATATTTTTTTTCCAAATTGTAATGCTATATTGAAAGCTGTGGATGCTCTCCCTCAAGAGCAGTGCAATGAAAAGGCAGGTTTCTAAGATGTGTGCTCATCTATGGGTCTGCACTGACATTTAACACATTGTTCACCAGCCAGGTTTACAAATGCACAGACAAATATTGCTTGCACAATTTAATTACAGGCACCTAGGTTTAAAATCTGTTATGCTGGGTGGCATTAGCCATTGCTCTTGGCAAACTGTGGAGACTTTATAAACAGATATATGCAGATGGATCCCAGGCAGATTTAACATGGCCTTTGTAATATTATAAGGGTCCAGCTGTTTACTCTGTAGGTTTAATAATATAAGTTTTTATTATGAAAGAGAGCTTCAACAGCACTGTGTCAACATTCTACCTCCATGTGGTCTTTATTGTCAAAGGAGAAAAAATATGTTTTTTTCTAATTTCTGCTAGCTTTGAGAATAGTTGATTTCCAGTTGAGGAGTTTTAGGTGGAATAGGTGTGGGGACATAGTGGCATTTGTTTGGTAGGTTCCAATGGTTTTATTTAGTTTCCTTTCAGTAAGCTGTTTATGACATGCATTTGAAAGAAAAATAATCAACTGGCCAATCATTCACAAAAGGATGCTGTGGTGATTAAGGACAAGCTGTTGGAGGCAAGACCAGTTTTTGAATTTTCTCACTCGCAGATTTATGTACATCTGAAGCTGGATATACCATTAAAAGTAGATCTTAAAATTTTGCAATGTGAACCTAAAAAACTTCAGGGCAATTGTCTAAACTGTAGAATTACTACCAGAAGTGACTTAATGATCTCCTCCATGAAGGACTGAATCTATGCTGAGGTGAGATAGATCCCAGGCTGTGTCTGAGTGTCCCAGGTTCTTTCTTCTGGTCTGAAAGAATCACTCACTGAAGATGGAGCTCACACTGGGTCTAGTGCCACCTAAACCCCAGCTCTAGGGGGATAGAATATAAGAAAATAAAGACAGTGTAGAAAGGAATCTCACCCCTAAGGAGCTGCAGCTGGGCCAATTATCAAAGATCAGGAGCAGGCCTGACTTTAACAGGCCCCAGGTGTAAGCAATGAGCAGAAGATGCTATAAAAGAGTGGGGTGGGTGGGTGAGAAGGGAACTGGAGTCAGTGGCTGCTTTGTGAGGGGGAAAGAGTCAGTGCTCTGAGGAGCTGCCCACAAGAGAACACCAGGAAGGTATGGAACTATTGTGATAAGGAGACAACAGCATGGAACCCCTGCAATAGGATGACAACACCCAATACAGAGAAAAATAATCAAAATAAACTCTTTCTGTGCAACTCCTCTTGAATCCTCAACTGCAGACCAGGGTGAGCTCTTGGCCCAGCTAGAGCCACTGCCAGGATCCCCATTTTCCACAAACTGATCAAAATTCCAATCATCAGTTTTATTGCAGGTTTGCAATTTTGTGCAGAGTGCTCTTGTAATTCGCGTTCAGAAGTACTTCACGTACTCTTGGGCACGCTCTTGTACTAGTAGAAAGAGTCTTTCCCAGTGACCAGTTTTAATCTATTTAGATAAAATGGTGTAACACAGAATTCTGTCAGGCTAAGTGCTGGAACAAGAGGTGCTCGGATTGCATGTGCAGGGATTGCTAACTCTGACTGTGGTGCTGAGAAACAGGAGAAGAGACACAGAATGAAAGGGTGGTAAATGATTAAAGACAGGGTGATTTAGCTGAAATAATATGAAATTATTGGTAGGTAATAAAATACTGTCAAAAGTTACTTTGAGTCTTCTCTGCTCATCTCGGGTTTTCATCTTTTTGGATCCTTATGTTTGTTAACTTGGAGTAAGGAGGAAGTGCATCTGAGTATATGCAAAATCAATGATCAGCCAGCAGTGGGTTATTTAAATGCTGGTAAACTTTTGGAGTTGCATGGCATCAAATATGTCTTAAGGCATTAACAGAAATAGTAAATGGCTTCCCAGAAGGTTTGATGTATGAAAAGGATGTCACAAAGTTTTGCTGAAAGTGACGTGTCTGATGATTTTGCAGAGTGGTTTGGAGTGCTACATTAAATAGGTATATGTATTAAAGTATTTTTAAGTAAGGCATTTAATCATTTTATGAAATAAGCCTTTACCTGTGTACCTATACAGATGCAATTGTCATGTACATAAATAATTCTGAGGAAAACTTGTTCAGTTTTTGCCTGTGGCTTTCCTGCACAACTTCTGTTGATGACAGCAGGAGATGTGTGTGTAAATAGAAAGGTCATTAGATGGGCATGTGTAAGGGAGCAAGTAACAGTAAAGTAAATGTTTCTCTAGTGTTTCCTGTTCTAAGTGTGTTATACTAATAATGAGAGTGACTATCCTGGTGTGGTAACAGCTGAGGTTGCAGTAATGCTCTGTGGCTTATGTGTTTATATCAAAAATGTGCTGCTTTAAACTTAATTCTACTTCTGCATAAAACTGGAGGTGATTGTGCAGTCCTTCTGTTTTGGACTGAGCTTTCACCAGGCATCAGAGGCTGAAGCCTTGTGTCAGAAGTTGTGTGTTTGGATGGGAGATCTTGAGGGAAAAGGCAGTTTACCTGGAGGAGTGATCCATCCGTGTCTGAAGGGCTGAGCATCAGCAGCCAGCATGGCACTGGGGGATGCAGGGCTGCTCACCCCTGGAGCAGATGTGCAGTGCTGAGGTGAGGGCTGTCTCTGGCCTGGGGAGATGATAAGGAATGTTCCCTCTAACTCCACTGTTAGAACTGAATTGTAGCTTGGTTACTTCCAAACTTCCTCTGAACTGGTACTTCTGTGTGGAAATAACTGATGTGTTAGATGTTATGTTGTTGTTCCATCTGCCCTGTTTACCTTGAGATGTTTTATTCTTTGGGATCTAATGGCCTGCAAATTTGTTATTTTCTTTTCTTGGTGTTCATTTGTCCAGGTTTGTGCCTTTTTTAGTCATGTTGCAGAGGCCATCTCTTCATCTGAGGATTTGTCAAGGCTTAGTGATACTGTGGACTGCAGAAGTATTTGCCACGTTGAATTTTGTTGTTTTGGAGAAGTGAGATGTGTACAACCTTTGCTGATATTTTAGGGGATTTAGTGTTCCAATTACTGTGTTGTGCTTATTAATTTGGTGAGAAAGCTGGGAGTAGGAAGCATGCAAAGTGCTTCAGTGTGTTGTCTAAGCCTGCAGGTGAGTAGATTATTACTACAGTTTTCTGCAGCATGTTTCTGGCTTTTACTAGCTCTTTTTTCTGCTCTGTCCTTCATGTAATTTATTAGTAGAAGTGGTTTTCCTCCCTCCAAGTTTCTTTTTCTCCCTTGGTTCATCTCCTCCTTCTCTCCTACTATTCCATACATGACCTCTCCCTCTGCTGGGGGTGAGGCTGCATTAGCTGCTTCATGCAGTTCCATTCCACATTAAACTGTGCTCTGTATCCCCCTTGGTGTCCAGGTGTGCCTCAGCTGCTCCTGCAGCAGCGAGACAGGGAGGCAGCAATGCTCAAACCCAAGGTCTCTGTGCTGTGCTGGCTCATGGGAGCTCTGAGCTGAGCTTGCCTGGAGTCCAACCTGCCAAGGCTGGGACCTTCTCAGTGCTGCTGAGCTCAGCCCTGCCTCTGAATGCTCTGCTCCTCCCTGAGAGCTTTCCATAGGGTACCTGGAACTGCCTCCTGTGGCTTGGGAAGGAGTGGCTCCCTTCCTCTATCTGTAATTGTGGCTGGCAAGGAGCAGAGCAGAGTTCCAGGGCAGAAACCCACACCAATTCCTTCTCTGAAGGATGGCATTGTGCTCCCCCTGCAAAGGAGCTGGAATTTTCCCCACAAAGTGGCTGTCTTGCAAGCCACATTCTGCCACAGACACCTTTTATGGAAAATCCTTTCCTTAGGATTTTTTTCTCCTGAGAAGCTGAGAGGCCTCAGGAACAAAATGCAAACAGTGGTTATCTGCTGCTGTGGAATGCAACAGGTGCATCTGGGATTGGGCTCATGTGGTTGTTTCTAATTAATGGCCAATCACAGTCAGCTGGCTCAGGCTCTGTCTGACACACAAGCCTTTGTTATTCATTCCTTCTTTTCAATTCTTAGCCAGCCTTCTGATGAAATCCTTTCTTCACTTCTTTTAGTATAGTTTTAATATAATATATATATCATCAAATAACAAATCAGCCTTCTGAAACATGGAATCAGATCCTCATCTCTTCCCTCAACCTGAGACCCCTGTGAACACGGTCACAACATTCCCCCATGGACACTTTTTATTGCCAGCTGGTGTCAATGACCCAGGTTTTATTCTATTTCAATGCCTTGCTTTTGTCTCGAGATGTTTGCCACCAGTATGCTAGATAGCTGATAATGCTTTGACAACTCTTAGAGCAGTGTTTATTCATCTAAATCATACCCTGCTGCTGCAGGCTATTCTACCAGCATGGTGTGCTATTTCATTTATACTACCTATTATATCTGCTCCCAACTGCTCCTTGAAGGAAATATTTCAAGGAGCTTATTTTGAGACCCTGAGTGCTTCAGAGCTGCAGAAGCAAGGAACCCAGTCCAGCTCCTGCTCCACGGTGAGGAGATCAAAACTGACATCCCAAATAGAGAACATAATGCTGTGCTGGGGCCGTGAGGCACAGTAATGGCTTGTGATCATAGGCATTATTGCTCTAAGAGGCTGCCTTGCTGAGAGCCCTGGGTGCCAGCCCTGCAGCTCTGCCCCACGTGTGCTCCTTTGCTTGTGCTGAGGAGCAGCAGGAACGCACTGCTCACCTCAGCCCCTCTGCCTGCCAGTGCCAGCTCCAAAATAGATTCTCCTCCAGGATACACAGAACCTGACACTGTTCCTGGGATGCTGTTTGTGGAGTGCCTGTTTGTATTTCGTTGTTTTGGCTGGGTAGAGGATAAATCACCACCCTCTTTTCCCTGTGGTGCTGGGTGAACTTGGGTTTTGTGATTCTGTGAGTGGGTGTGTGGTGTGAGGACAGCAGCCCTACCCTGCCAGCTGACTGCACAGGGGCTCTTCTGACACCTCAGTGCCTCATCTTTGTCATTCAGGTATCACCTCAGCTTCTTTCACCTTTTGATTCTCACAGCAAGAAAAGTTTGAAAATATGATGTCGAAATAGAAGACAGAAAAAAATCTTAATCTGCTTTTGTCGGCTTCTACAGATATTGTGATTTTTTACTTTCCTCACTTTTGCCTGCTTGAACTTGGTGAAATGTTAAAGCTGAAGCTCCTCCACAAAACCAAAAAAAGCCCCACCAACAAGGATAAAGAGAGCAATTATGCTCTGTCATCTTTAGTCATGTTTGCTCAAATAAATTAGCTGAATGTCTTTGATTACCCTTCTGAATGTTCTTCATAGGGCACCCTAACAGTTCTTAGCTCACTTAGCAGGTAATTCCAGCCAGCTCTAAGGCAGATTTGAAGCACAAAACATTGCAGGGCTCTTTCAATCACATTATCAACCAGAGATGGTCATAATACTGCAACTTGAAAAGTTTCTTCTAGAAAGCATTACCAATTAATTTCTAATCTGTCAAGTTTAATTGACCAATTAAACAATTTAGGGTTTTCTTCCTGCTTGTCCCTGAAAGAGCTGGCTAATATTGGTTTTTAAAGTTTTCTTGTACTTTGTATTGTCTCTTGGGCTCTTCACTCCTCCATACCAATTATTTTCCGTGTTACATTATTGACTTTTTCTTCTCTCTGTGCAACCTAAGTATCCATGGCATGCAAATGCTTTTGCTGTACTTGGCTGTGCTTTGGGTTCATATGTATAGAGAAAAACCATTTTTGCACATTTTGCTGAATACACTGAGCATAAATTTCAAAGGGGACCTTGGTGTGATGAAATAGCCAATTTCAACTTCTTTTATATTTGACCTTCTGCATCTTTGCTCCACGTTACACCATGGTAATTAAAATTGATCCTTTTGAGGGGATTTTTTTGGTGAAAATTAGCTCATTTTCACTACATGCATGAGTGGCTGTGTTAGGTTAGCAAAGACCAATGATGTTTTCCATTCCCTTGTAATTGAGATAATTGACTGTTAATGGCTTGCAACTTTATCAGAAGCTGTTGATTCCTTCACTCACCAACTCTTTGTAATTGCAGTAAATTTGTGCATTGCTTGGAATGAGAGCAGGTTTGTAACTTCTTGGTCATGCAGCAAATCCTTGCCCTTGCTTGCAGGAAGGTGCCTCTCCACTGGAGAGGTCAGAGTGGTGGGAGGGTGGCACAGGTGGCTGCAGGACTGACCAAGTTTGCAGCTAAAAGCTGAAGATCATGCAGAGAATGCAGAGAGGCTTCCTCTCTTCTCCCTGAAGTCATGAGGCTGAATTTCAGCTCATGTGCCAGTCTGTGCCTAGAGCTAAACTTACTCTGCTGCATGACTACACGTGGGTCTCAGCTAAGGAAGGCTTAGTGGGATATTACCCCCCAACCCTGAAAATAGTTTTTTTAATCCTGTTTATACTCTCAAGTTTCCATTCCTCTCCCACACATCTCTCTCTGCAGCTTTCCCACACACCCAGCCACCCACAGAATTACTTTAATTAAACGTTACTCATGTGTGGGCTTGCTTACCACTTCTCCCTGCTTAATTTGTTCCTTTCTAGGGTCAGTGTGAAAGAGTGGCTTGATTCAAACGTGGAACTTGGCTATCCATCAGCATTAGAAAGACAGTAACAAGGCATGTCCCTGTGTCTTGGCTTAACCCACAAGCAGGTGAATCCATCTCAGGCTGCTTCATGCTCTACCAGTGGCTTGACAGGCTGAGATAGACGTTGCAGCAGAAGCAGACAGAGGAAAATGTACTTTTTCATCAGATATGCATTTAGGGAAGGGTTAGGAGTTCTTCTTTTCAGACTTTGCTGGAAAAAGAATTAGACAGAGCTAATACTCACCCATGCATATCACGCCCTATTTGGTTTTTCTGTCATGTGCAGAAAGAATTGGTTGGTCATTTTAAATTGCACAGATCTAGACATTGAATGGCCAATAATTAATTAATTAATTATAGAAATTCCAGAAGAAGGGATAAAAGAGTAACCTATTTTTTGTGTCTTCAATTAATCCTACATGTGTGTGGCAATTTCTTTACAAAAGTGTGACACAGTGTCGTGGGTAGACTGTGACTGACCTCCGTAATATTTTGGGAGGTTTTTATATAGAAATATCAAATAATTGCTAATTAAAAAAAAAATTACAAAGCCTTCCTCTTTTTTTGCTTCCTTCTTGCCTGCTTTAATCTTTGTGTGCATTTTCATTGTCTAATCTTCCTTACACGACTCCTTTTCTATAGTTTTTCTTTTGTTTTCCAATTATGTTGTTTTTCAATATGTAGGCTTTGTCTCCATTTTATGTTTCTTCCCAGTTTTTGCTCATTCCAGTAATATCTACTAGCTTGCTTTCATTTCCTCCTTCCCTATAGGAGGTACCACTGATTTTAATGTGGCATGGAGAGAATATCTGAATCTCTGAAGGAAATATATAGTGGATGTGAAAAACATAGACCATTGCTCTGGTATTTTTGTATCTAAATTGCAGCAGCTTGCTGGTTCTAGATGCTTTTTCAGCTGATATCCCACACAGTTGTATTGAAGCATCAGCATATTGTGCTGCCTTTTTTGATTTAGGAAAACTTCTCAACAGCTTTTTAAGAGAGATCCCTTAGGTCTTCTGCTATTCTTGCTTAAAGGCGCTTCTTGCATTTGCTTTTCCAGCAGAGACCTCTTTAAATCTCACCCACAGCAGCAGCTGCCACTGCCTCTGGGCTTTTCCCTACATGGGAAGTTGTCACTGCCTCTGAAATCTGCTGAGTTTACCCCAGAACACAAACTGAGCTGCCCATTTAACACCCACCTGTGAACGCAGCAAGGTGCGCCCATGCTCCTGCCCTGCCCTGGCAACAGCTCTGCACAAATGCTTCCAAAGGAGGGGCTGAAAAAGCACCTGGGGGCAGCTCCTCACCTGCCCCAGCTCTGAGAACACCCCAGGTGGGGCAGAGAGATGAAACTCTCTCCATAGAGCAGGTGGTTTGCCATTGAGGACATCTCCATCTTGATAAACTGACTGGCTGCAGCCTGCTGCTGCCTCCCAGCCTCCTCATCCTCCCAAAGCAGCAATGGAGGGCTTCTCTTGCTCTGCTCTTTTTGCTTTGGATTGTAATTCAAATACTTTTTCTTTATTCTCTGATTTATAAAAGATAAAAAAGGCAGCAGACTGCCTTGTGATACAGTCAGGAGAGTGTGCTTACAATCAAGTCTTTTCTGTGGCTGTGGGTTTTTTTGTTGTTGCTGTCATAAAAAGCGCGTCAAAAGATGTCAACTATTTCATGTCATAAAGATACACATGAGTTCCAGCTGTTCCAGAGTAGTATCTAAATATTTGATTTGAAAACAAGATGTGTACCAAGGCTGCACCATATTGCAGGCATGCTCACCCAGCTAGCCAGGAAGAGCTGAGCCTGCCTGTGCTAATTAGTGTTTGCAGATAAAGCTCCTCCAGTGCATGCTGAAGTGAAAAAAAATGGGTTATAACTACATCATGTGCGAGAAAAGAGAGATCTAAAAAAACCCAAACTATGTAAATTCACTATTTTTCGTGTCATAACAATGCTGGGGCATCTGATTTTTCTTTTCATGAGGATGTGGTTTATTTTTTTAATATGTTCATATTACAAAAGGTATTATTGCTGATATTGTTGAAAGAGATTTGTTGCCAAAAATGTGGTTATAAAATGTCAATTTGTTTAAAATATTTGCAAGCGTTCAGCTTAAAGCTAGAAGATACTAAAAAAGAAATCTTGTGGATTTTTACTTTGAGGAAAAATTTGTAGATTTGTCCAGAGAAATTTGCTTTAAACTTATGTATTTACTTGAAAATGTAGCGATTCTGTTGCCTAATTACTTAGAGTCCTTATTCTTTTGACTTTAGGGATATGGAAATATTGATTGTGCTGAGAAATATGATTTCTCATGGACATATTCCACCCCATTTGTTTTCCTACATCGTTTACAATTACAATGTTGCCAAATTTAGTGAAGCAGATGCCAAGTTTCACCTCTGAATATTTGTATTTCCTTGTTCTCATACATAAGCTTCCTTTTTTTCTTTAAAGAAAATCTGACAGGGACAGGTGGCAAAACTATCCCAAGCTGGAAAAAACAGAAAAAAATGGAACTTGGTTGTTTATACATGAATGTCACTTTTGACCTCCTTTTAAATACAGAATGTATTCCAGTTTTGACAGAGTGTTTGGGAAAAAAATATTGGCTTGTATTGAAAAATAAAAGCTGTACAAGAGAAATTAAAATGAGATAAAGTAGATTTTGAGCAAATTGAAAAATTTGTGTTTTACAGTACTTCCTTCAAGTGTTGATCTTAAAATGCACTGCAATTAGTGTAATTGGAGGAGCCAACATATTTGCAGTGTAGACATTGAGTAATTGTTAATATATGACCATTGTTTGATCCTCATGAGTGGGTGATATTTTATCCCAGTAAATCTCTATCGTGGTACACAGGAATTTAGCTACAAAATCCCATTTTAGACTGGAGGGATAAGCCTGGCACGGGCTGTGTGCTGCTGTGCACAGGAATTGGCCAGAGCTGCTTCTGAAGGGACTGGCTTTAGGGACAGGGACTGGGTTTAGGGACAGGGACTGGGTTTAGGAGCAGGTCTGGGATGGCTTTAGGGACAGGGAGTGGCTTTAGGGGCAGGTCTGGGACTGGCTTTAGGAGCAGCTTTGGGATTGGCTTTAGGGACAGGTCTGGGACTGGCTTTAGGGACAGGGATTGGCTTTAGGAGCAGGTCCAGGACGGGCTTTAGGAGCAGGTCCAGGGATGGCTTTGGGGACAGGCCTGAGATGACTTTAGGGACAGGTCTGGGACTGGCTTTAGGAGCAGGTCCTGCCCCATGGGGTGCAGAGCTCCTGGAGCTGCTGCCTGGGTGTGTTTGGGGAAGGTGCTGGGCAGCCCTGGGTGTGTTTGGGGGCAGCCCTGGGTGTGTTTGGGGGCAGGTGCTGGGCAGCCCTGGGTGTGTTTGGGGGCAGCCCTGGGTGTGTTTGGGGGCAGCCCTGGGTGTGTTTGGGGGCAGCCCTGGGTGTGTTTGGGGGCAGATGCTGGGCAGCCCCGGAGCCCTGCAGGCTCCTGCATCCTGCACTTGCAGGAGTTCACATCCAGGCTGGCAGGAGCTGTACTTGTGAAACGGCTCACACATGCAATAAAAGCACTTTCACACCAGCCTAAAATGCTGCTATTGGCTTCTTCCTGTCTCCAGCAAGCGTTTCCAATTTTAGAACTTGCTCTCATTTCTGAGCTGGGCTCCCTCTTCTCTTTTTTTCCCCACTGAGTTGAAAGCATGGCACATCCATCCCTTTTATCTCTCTGTTCTCTCTTGAAAGGAGCTGCAGCCATTTCCCGTGTTGCTTCTCTTTTTGCGTGTACAGCAAAGTCAACTTCCCAAAGATTTTAATGCATTTTAGGGACAAAATATGTTCAATCAAAGGCACCAGCATCTGAATCACTGATCCTGTTCTGTGCTTTCTAATGGAGAGAGCCCCTTTTTTATAATTTTACTATTATTATGTATGAAGAGATTGTTCTGTTTTCAATATTTCAATACAACTGTAAGGTTGGGGTTTTTTTAATTTCTGTTTTTTCACATATTTTTATTAATTTTAATAAATATTTAAAATATTAATAAAATAATAAATATTTATTATTTTATTAATAAAACTTTATTATTTTTTTTAATATTGGGGGTTTTTTTTGTTTGCTTGTTTTTTTTCCAAATACCTACTGCTAAGACAACAAATTTGCCATATCCCAGGCTCCCACATATGCCCCTTAGCCCAATGCATGTAATTTTTCTGCCTGGAACTTTGAGGATATGGGCTATTTGTCTGGGGTTATTCAAAGTTAAGTTTCCTAAACAGACTATTGCATGCCTAGAAATGTTACATCTCCTCACTCTGTGCCAGATGATCCAGGTGATGTTAATCCTAACTAGGCAAGTGTAGTAAGCCTTGCTGTGGCAAAAAATCCATCATTTGTGTATCGTGTTTCTGACTGAGAAATGTGTCACCCCTCCCAGCCATGGCCACCCACTATGAAAAATTGCTTTCCACCATCATCAGCTGTTTAATATCTCTACAGATAATCTATTCAGGTTGGGAGCTGAAGCTACTCTCAGTATCTCCAGTTTCCTTAACATAAACATAATGTATTGCCCCACATTTGAGTAGCTTTCTGATTAATTGAATTATTGATTTGACATATTTCAGACCCTGATCATTTAGAGCTGCTAAGTTTAGAACCATCTAGCTAGGAGCTATAATTTAGGAACCTGATACCTTTTATTTTGATTGAACTTACTGTGCCCTGTGTTTTAAAGCTTTTTGCCTTCAGTGGGAAGAAGAAAGGGCTTTTCTTGCTGAATATGCAAGTTTTAGGTTATCTATCTGTCTGTCTATCTATCATCTATCCATTTTCTTCCATGAAGAAGGATGCTTTGCCTTTATTGTAAGAAAAAGGAGACTTTTTGCTTCATCATAGGGTTATTTAAGACATTTACAGGAAGGTCCCTCGTGTCACACACAGGTGTCACACCCATGACTGGAAAGCTGTTTCCCCTCATGTGTGTGTTGCTGCTGGGAATAAAAAAGCAGAGAAAAAAAGCAGCTGGTGATAAGTTTGTTGTTCCTCTAACAAACTGTGCATTCATTACCAGGGATTGTTCTTGAGCACATTTTTTGGGTGAAGAATTGGGATTTAACCAGAAAATCTTTAAGATGCAATTGAAAGAAGCAATTATTTGGGGATGCTTTGTGCTACCTTGCCCTATTGATGAGATGCAGAAGCAGGTGTGGCACTTGCTCAGCAGTTCTCAACAAGAGCAGATATTTCATGCCAAAATCTATTCACATTTTTTTGCAGCTGGGCTCTTTGCTAATTTGAATAGTGCCCAGGTGATGATAAATTCGTTGCTCTCACTTTGATGAAATACCTTTACACCATGCCCTTCTCTTGGTGAAAACAATATCCTAGTGCCAATTTTGTCATGAGAAAAAGAGCTTTGAGTGCTGTGAGGGCTTGAAGGGTTTTTTGGAAGTTTGCTTCAGTGCTTTGTCTGTAGCCACTGCACAAGTGCCCTGTGCCCTCTCTGGGATACTGAAGGTGGGAAATACACAAAGTCCCCAGGCTGAGGCTGGTGCTGCAGGGGCAGAGCACAGGGGCTCAGGAATTGTCACAGGGTTGTGACTGATGCTGGGGATTCCTGCAGTGGGTTTGCCCTCCCAGGGGCTGCAGGAGGATGTGTGATGGGCTCTGGTGCAGCTGAGGGGTTTTTATTATCAGAGCACAGGGGAATCTCTGGGTATGAATGCAAGGCAACCCTTCTGCGCTTTCTCCAAAATTTCTGATATGTTTTCAGTTGATCATCTCTGCTCTGAGGGAGTTGGATTCTATTTCCTACCACTCTCGTGGGGTAGCAAAAAACAATTTGAGATAGAGACCTTACAAGTCTGTGACCTCAAATGATGAAGGTATTTCTTTTTATTCAGGAGTTCTTTAGGTTTGGGAGTTGGCTGCAAGACTGAGATATTTCTGAATGTGCTGCTGCTGATCTAATCTAGTGTGATTCTTTCTTGTTGAGTTTAGAGAATGATCCTCTCCAAGCATCTCATGAAAGGATTTATTTGATCCTTATGTCCATTTGGTGAGATTTTGCTGAATTATAATTATTGTTTTTTTCTGCTGTTGTTGAGAAGGAACTAGGGTACAAGTAGTTTAAATAACCTGCCAGAGGCAAATCTGTGACAAAATTGATTGCAGAGGCTGGCTGTCCTGAGCCCAAGTGTCTAGACTGAGAAATAGTTTTTTTTCTCCATAACAACAGAATGCTATTGCTGAATTTCATTTTGAACTGATGCTTTTGGAGCATTGAGCTTTGAATAGATCACAGCCTCAGCTTGATTTGTGTGAATGCAATCTTTCAGGTGGATGAATAAAAAAGAATGTTGGTGAGATACTCTGTTACTTAGGAAATTTATATTTATATAAATATTTTTTTGTCCTTTTTTTAAAGGCAAAACTGTGCAGCTTGGTTTAACTTTGAGACATTCCATGCAGACAGGGTGAAGTTACCAACTCTGTTCACCCCTCACCCTGGGGTGTGTGAGGAGCTGTTGCCACACACAGTGGGAAGATGCATCTGCTCTGTAGCTTTGGCACAGTTTTCATGTCTCTTTCAGGGAGGAAGGGGATTGAGGAGTCAGAGATGGGGCAGGGAATGTGCAGGGAATGTGGCAGCTGCCAGGGCTCCAAGGGGCTCCAGCTCCCTGTGCTATAGGTGGGGCAGTTATAGAAGTGTTCAGGTGTGGTGTGAAGCTTTACAAATCCAAATACAGGGATGGTTGGGACAGAGGGGCACTGGAAGCTGGCCCGGGGGTGCTGAGCTCAGATCCTGCACTGCTCAGCCTGAGCAAGCTGCACAAAGGGTGCCAGGAGATGCCAGCAGGGACAAGGAGCAGGACTGGCAGCTTCTGCTTGGAGAAGGGCACTTCAGCACCTCCTTCATCTGTTCCATCTGTAGCAAAGTTATTCATATTTGGTTTTTTTCCTCTATTTTTCCTCACAATAACTGCAGCAGGCAGGGTCAACAGTGATCTGTGTCTGGTACAATTGCCAGCAGGCAGAAACCCCTCAGTGGCTGAGACTGACTGCTTCTTCTCTCAACCAGCCCTGCAGAAGTGTGCAGAAGGTTGTAACTGAGACCCTTCTTCCCCTTCCATGGCATTTTTCCTCATGGGTTTCCTTTGATGTCTTTTTTCTTTTTCCCTTTTTTATTATTATTTTTTTTTTGCCATTGCTCAGGTGCCTGTGGGTAGGAGGGTAGTGCCTTACCTTGTCACACACACCTGAGAGAGAACAAAGGCAAGGCAGCTTTGGACAGGCCTCATTTCTCTCAGAGATAGAAAAATTCATAGTGTTTGTTAGGCCAAATTTTATAGGAATGGGTCTGAAGTTACAATTTGGCCTTGCTCACAGTAGGTTTCAATACCTCAGATTTCATAGGGAATTGCTGGCAAGAATATTTGCAACCTATACTGTATTTATACAATATTTGTTTCATACATTAGTCAGATGTGGGTTTTTTTTTTTCCTCAAATGGGGCTGTGCATATGCCTGAATTGCTCTATTTTGTGGGGTTGTTTTGTTTTGGTTTGGTTTTTTTTGACTAAATACAGAGCTTATGTAGGTGAGGCACCTATTACTTAAATAAATGCGACAATTTTTGTACCAAGAGCACCAGATTTGTCTGGTTGTTTGGCTCTGATATTATGTTGAATATTGCAGGAAGCAAAACATCTGTATTTGCATTTTCTAACAATTTATTACTTTATTTTAGAGTAAAATATGCATGAGAAGTTGTTTTGGGTTTTTTTTTTTACATTGGCATGAGACCCTACTTAAGGCATTTTATAGTTTTGTGTCATTTCCATGGATAGTGGGAAAACCAGTTTTACCTTGCATTAATGTCTTTGCTAAAAACACGGACTGTGAACCAAAGTGATTCTAAATGCAGGCAAAGAGAAATTATAAATGTTCCTAAAAACTGCGAGCTAAAATACAGTGCTGTATATGAGCTTTCAGTTTGATAAATACTTACTTATGAGGTCATAAATACTTGAGGTACAAAAGGTTAATGTAGTGTGAAAGGCTGTAAAACACAGCCAGCAACCTGCTAGATCATAATGATGCATTAGCACCTTTCAGTATGAATGCTGCTGGTTATAAAAATCTTCAGCTTGGATTTATTCTCTAATACAAGAATGTAAAGCCAAAGTATCTTCCCTGTGTACTTTTACTTATCTTCTCGCATTTATTTCTCTTTATTAAAAAAAAAAAAAAAAGAAAAGAGGCTCTCATCTGTTCATAAATGCTCACTGACTGAAACTGATAAAAACCCATTTTTGACTAATATAATTTCTCCAAAGCATGTCAGGTGTTGTCTGGGTGCTCAAAGAAAGTAATAAAATCAAGTAATACTCGGTGATTTTTTTTTTTCTCTTCTCTGTATTAATAAGTTTCCATGAGATAAAGTAAGCAATATAATGCATAAAGGAAACAAAAGTGATATAAATTTTGGAGAGCAGTAATGCAAGTTACCTTTGAGAGGAAAGAAATTCAGTACTAAAATCACAAACTGAGCTTTTACTCAGTGGTGAAATTGGCTTTATCATAGTAAATATAGTATTTCTCAGTCTCAGAAATCCTCTGCAGTTTATAATTGTCTCCAATGTGCTGATGCAGCTAATATTTCTCATTTAATATCTACCTCTGTGGAGTGTTAATTTTCGTGCTTTGGTGCTCATTGCTTTTTACTAAAGCAAATTACTTCCTCTTACTGTTATATCAGAGCTTATGACAGATTAGGATAATTTTACTGTCATTAATCTTTGGAGTCCGTTCCACTCTTTTCAATGAAGTGCCACGTTTTGGCCAGGCTAAACTGACACACTTAATAAAATCTGGAATCAAATATAAAAAAATTGCAGGCTGTTGATACCTGCTTTCAGCCTTCTCTACTCTCTGGTTACAAGAGAAGTATTTTATTTTTCAATTTTTTTCTCTTCAAAAAGTACATCTGCATTTGGAAGTTATTCAGTAGTTTTGGGGGACTAGACAAGAAAAATGATGAAGTGAAAATATTTGGTTTAGACCCTTTTTTATTATTATTTTGAGGTGTTGAAAATCTACACATTCTGTTCTTATTAAGATACAGTTTAAATTGATAGTTTTTGAATTGTGCAAATATATCTTCAGGAATCTCTGTAGATGATTATTTTTAGATTATTTTTAGTTGAAGACCTTATTTAAATTTGCAAGGAACACTGCGAGCTCTTGCTGTGCTGACAGAATTAGCACAAAAAACCTGTGAGAGACCACACAGTGAAGCATCTTGTAAAAGCCCTCATAATTCCTCTGAAAAAAATGTATTTCTTCACAAATGCTGAGATGGTTTGCTTTATTTTGGAGCAATTGGTCAAGCTAGAAATCCAAATGACAAAGCCCTGGTAGGCCAATATAGCAGATACTGGATTTGCCTTGTCAAATGCTGCTTTGTAGTACAAAATGCAGGATTTTGATGGTAACAGAGAAAAATTTATATATATATATATAAATATATATATATATAATGTATGTAATGTATATAATGTATATATATAACATATACATTATTTATCTATATATAGGTAATATTATATATTACCAATTTATAATTGCATATTAGGTTATGAGCCTCTCTATGCCATACATTTGGGCAGGAATTTGTTTGTTTATTTTATTGTTAGGGTTTTTTTTTGCTGTAGCAGTCTCAGTGCCTGGAAGCAGCCCCACTGCTCAGTCCTTCTGATGGACCAGAGCCTCTTCCCCCTTTCTTTCTTCCTTTTTTGAATTAAATGTCCTCCTCATGCTACAGTAGTCGTGGATATTGTTAATAGAATTGTGTGGTAGAACTTAATTAACCTTTTCTTCTTGCTTTTTATTTAAAGGAAATTTGAGAGAGCTCAGTGGCGTGGTTCCTAATTTAATGCATCCTCTCAGTGTCTATTAGAGGCTCTTCACTTGGGTGAGTCAGGGGAGACAGAGCTGCCCATCCTTGGCTCACAATTCATTTTCCCTCAGTTGAAATGTTCACCTGACATTCTAATCAGGGCAGAGTAAAAGTGCTGAGTTATATGTGTTAATAAATATATATTCTTCATGAATTTAGATAATCTCATAACTGCAGCCATTAAAACATAGTGGATGGTTATGCAAATAACCAAAGGAATTTCAAATTGCACTGACCGTTTTCAGTCTCACTCCTTGAACTGATTTTCTTTTCATTTTGTAAATAATAATTAAAGCTGCTTGTGGTAGTTTTTCTCTAGCTATTGAGTGGTCAGCAGATGAATAATTCTTTACTGAGATGGGAGTGGACAGTGAAAGCTATAATTTACAATTTCAGTTTTAAATCCACTTCCAGAAGTGCAGCAAAGTGCATTTTTTACATTATTTCCTTTAGAAGCAGAGGAAGGGAAAGGTGTTACAAAAGTAGATGATGTAAATGGAAATGCAATTCAGGCCATATTTCTGTAAGCTACTCTTTTATCTTTCCCTGAATGAAGTCTGTTTAAGTGTCCTCAGTTCATTATATTTCTAAATGAGTTTTACTTCAAATGGCTGTTAATTATTGCCATAACTTCCTCTCATATTAGTGTCTGAGTCCTGCTCACACAGAGATTGTTAACTCATCCAGAATAAGGTCTGGTTTTATGGATTTAAAAAAACCAAACCCTGTGATTTCCTCACATTCTTGGAGCCCAGTTTATGAAGTGTAAGCTTGCTTCTCAAACTGATTGACCAAACTCTTTTTTGCCTAAAAAAGCAGTAAAGGCAGTCAGTGTACAAAGCAGAACGAAAGTTCCACACCTAGAAAAGAGCAAAAAGAACCATGAAAGGGTTTCTTCTGATATATGTTAGATTACCAAATATTTTCTGAAACAGCATTGCAGCTAAACATAACTGCATGTCCCAAAATCACTGAAGAAACTGAAAATCTGTTTGGCTGACCTCTTATACAAGTTAGGGAGACAAGCTTAGGTTGAGAAGCAGTTTCTTAAAAATAACTGAAACATATTTTCTTCTTTTTTTTCCCCTTCTCCAGTTTAAGTCACTAACCTACAGAGATGGTTGACTGGGACTGGGGGGCTTAATTTTGCAGTAGAAGTTTGAAATATGATTAAAAAAAGTAAATTATTCATGGAGCTTGATGAAAGACTGGCTTTGGGGTATGGGACACTGGCATTATTGTCACAGAGGTTGGTGGCTGATAAGCTAAGTCTGTGATAGGCATCTGGCAAAATTCTCTTTTTAGTTTTCCCTTATGTTGCCTTTTCATTTCAATTGGCTGGAAATAATAGATCACACTTTTGTTATAGTTCAAGGAATCAGGTGATGATTACAACTTTCAGTTCCTAATATGGGAAACAAACCCTGTGCAGAGAGAGACTTGAGTTATGTTGTGCAGGTGGAAAGGATCCTGGAATGCAGAAAGGACTAAAAATCCTAGGAACTAACAGATGGTGTCCAAAAAATAAATGTATTTATTTACTTCCATGGTTATACTATTGTACAGAATACTCAATTTATATGTCAAGAGAATTTACAAGAGGAATGTAGGAATCTTCACTATCCCAGTGAGCTTTAAATGTAAAATAGGATAACAGAGTAAATCAGTGCACAGTGAGCAGAGTGGTGGTGCTGGAGTGCCTTCCTGTGATATTAATCCTTCCTCCCTAAGAGTGCCTTGTTTATTTGGGTTGTGGCCATCACACGATGGAGACCAGTGATGGGAAGAGGTGACCTACAGTTGCCATTTGCTGATATAATAATATTGCTTTATTGTGGGATAATTTGCTTTATGTAATGTTTATTCTGCTGCAGTGCCATGCTAAGGTGTGGAGGTTTCCATTTCTCTGTGTTCTCTTTGGAGCAGGTCACAGAAAACAAGGATCTCTCTGGGTGGGGGGTGTTTTGTGCACCACAGAAAGTGGAAATTTTTGCCCATCCAAATGAACATTTTCCCCAGTCCCTTTTTCAGTGTTCTTCCTTTGCATGTCGTTTTTTCATTATATTCTGGCATCAGCCTTGGTGAATGCTCCTTGTCAGGGTCTGCTGCTCCTTCCTGCTCTGCCCATCTCCACTGGGCTCCCCATCCCAGCTCTGCCTGCCATGGGACCCTCTGAACAGGGTCCCTGACCCACTGAACAGCATCCTCACCCACTGAATGGGTCCCTGACCCTCTGAACAGCATCCTGACCCTCTGAATGGGTCCCTGACCCACTGAACAGGGTCCCTGACCCACTGAACAGGGTCCCTGACCCACTGAACAGCATCCTCACCCCCTGAATGGGTCCCTGACCCCCTGAATGGGTCCCTGACCCACTGAATGGGTCCCTGACCCTCTGATTGCTGTCCTTGCTCCTGCTCTGTCACTGCTCCCCAGGGGTGCACAAGGCTGGTCGTTGTCACTGGAACCTGGCTTCAATCTGCTGACAAAGCAAGTGGGATCAGCTAGAGCAGGTTCTTCAGGACTGTGCCCAGATGGGTGTTGAATTCCTCCAGGGAGGAGCTCCACAAGCTCTCTGGGCAATCTGTTCTAATGTTAGAGCACTCACAGGAAGAGTTTTCCCCAGCTCCCCCACAGAATGTGCTGTGATGCAGCTTTTGCTCATTGCCTTTTGTTCCCTCACGGGGCACCACTGGCCAGAGTGTAGCTCCTTCATCCCTCCTCCCTCCCATCAGGCATTTATCCCTTCTCTTTTGCAGGCTGAACATTCCTGGCTCTCTCATTCTCTCCTTGTTTGCCAGATGCTCCAATCCCTCCCATATTGTTGACTCCTATTCCACTTGGACTCATTTCCTGCAGCCCTGCTCTGGCTGTTCCTGTCCAGGTGCAGGACTTTGCTGAACTTGATGAGGTTCCTCATGCCTGTTTCTCCAGCCTGCCAGGGTCCCTCTGCATGGCAGCACAACCCTCTGGGGTATCAGTCACCCCACCCTGCCTGCTTTCATCTCCCAACAGCATCCATTGGCCAAGTCCCTTCCTGAGAAACCAAAGGGAGATCAATCTGTGCCCCTGGAGTGAGCGTGGCTGTGCCATCCTGCGCTGATTCCTGGAGGGAACTGCAGACAGAAAAACTGCCTGACAATGGTAGGGCTTCTCTGTGCAGATGTTAGATGGAAATAGAAATATCTTGGCTCAGAAATGTCTGTTGCTGTGCTGGAGGATGGATAAGGGAAGAGGTCTGTTAGCAGGTTTGCTGTGAGAAAGAGGGAAGGATGGGAATTAGATTTAAACTCACAGTGCCAATCCTCCTGATTCCAGGTTTGCTGTTAGAGAATGTCTCCTCTGTCCCCTTTCCTGAGAACTTTTTCCAGGAAAGGAAAGTTGATTTCAGGGGAATCCAAGTCCTGTTTCCAGTAGTTCTAAAGATGCTTCCTTAAACTTGAGTATCAGTATTCAAAGCAATTCTGCAGTGGGAGCTGCATTGTGCATTCATAGGATCAAGCAGAATTCATCACAACGTCAGCATTCACAGCTGGATTTGAAATGATGGTTTAAACCCTTTAAAAGTTCTTTGAAACATCCACTATTCCTTAGATTTGTGTCTTCTTTCAAGTGGGAGAAGAGAAGGACAAATGGATGTTTCCTAAAACTTTAAATTGTCTTTCACATTACTGAAGGAAAGGTGTTGGGTGAGCCTGAAGAGAAGGATGAAAAAGAATGATTTACATCAAGCATCATTTTCCTTGATGTGGACTTGTCTGTGTCTGGTTGTGCCACTGGGAAACTTCAGGAATGCTGCTTTTGGAGAGGAGCAGGTACAGTCCTGCTTTTCCATTCAGAAAGTCTCAGCTCTTTGGAAATGCTGCTTGCATTTGGCTGCAGCCTGCTGGGATATGAGACCACCAACACACCCAATAAGAGAAAATGAATTCAGCTGTTTTTTTCATGAAATGGGTAATCTAAGTTTGAGAATTTCCTATCCTGCCAGGAACTGAACTGCTGCTTGTTAAGTTGGGGTGAGTACCTCAGTACAAAAAGAGCAGTGTGATTTAGAACATGTCTTTTTGTGACATGGAGAACCCTCAAACTCCTCTGTATTTCAGAGGCTTCAACAGCTGACTCCTTGGGCAAAGATATGCAAGTGAGCAAATGGAATGTCCCAGTAGGGATCCAGCACGAGGTGAGGGGTCAAACAGAGAAAAACCTTTTATCACACTGCCACATTTTCTCTCTTTCCCTGAGCTGGAGCTGGAGCAATCAGCCGTTGCCTCTCAGCGTGAAACTCTGCTCTCACAAGTTGGCTCAGCAGTTGGTTGTGTCAACACAGCTCTCACAAAAAGGGACTTTACATGCATGACATCAATCCAGTTCAGAGGGGAATTCCAGAAACTGGTGTGCATTGATTCAAGCTGAGGGTAAACAACTCATAGCCAAACCTGCAAATGTTCCATCTAAAGATACTTTCCTTTTTATTTTTTATTTTATTTTTCAAGAAAGTCATATCCTCTGAAGCGGTGTAGCACAGTATTAATTAGTGCCTTTTTTATTTGGACAAATATTGTCAGATGTCACAGCATTGTACAGGTTAGTTGCAGATGTTGAAAGTTATTTTTTCCAGATAGAGCCTGCTGCCAGAACAAAAGTTTAATAAGCTTTATTGCAGCACAGCAGCCTTTTATAATGTAGACTTATGAAGGATAACACTGGAAAGAATTTTTAAGCTAATTAGAACATTTAAAAAATGAATCTCATTCTATATTAGAGCAGCAATGCTTGAGCATGAATGAATGGCCACAGGTAAAAGTACAGCTGCCTTACTGTGTATTGATTTATTTTTTTTTCTGAGTAATTTCTTCATAAATCAAGGTAATAAATGAGCTGGACAGGAGAACTTGGGGAGAATCAGTGGATTTCCAGAAACCAAGCATGCCAAGTTTTGCATCAGTCAGAAAGTCTTATCCTCAAGGACACTGTCCTGATTTATTGCCTATCAAATTGTGACTTGAAGTGTTTCAAGGCCTATCATAACCATTAGGAATATTTACCTGTAAGCTTTACAAAACCTTTCAACATTTCTTCATCTATTTTACCCCTCTTCCCTTAAAGTTTGTTATTTAGATGGCAAATTTCTATTTCTGTGTATTTAGAACATACCACAGCTATTCTCTATTGATACTTTCAGGCGCTTTCCAAGTCTTATTTTATATAATTTTTTATATCTTACTTCCTGTAATGCAATTTTTGTGGAGTGGTGAGTGGAAGGAGCCTGAGCCCCGAGGTGTCAGGAGGGGCAGGTGTGTTCTTGAGGCTTTGGGTGCTCATGAAACCACCCCATGAGTGCTGTGGGTCCTTTCAGACACACAGGGGGAAAGGAGCTCCAGAGGGAGAGAAGTGAGAGGTGAATCTGCAGAGTAAAAGTGCTGAGCAATTTGTGGGGAAAATCTCATGAGCATGGCACTATTTAGTGCTGAGAATCCTGGTGGCTGCTTCTTCTGGTAATACTTTGTGAACCAGCTTGTGCAGTGTGAAGCTACAGCTCCTACTCAAATGATAAAAACCTCTCTAATCAAGATTTCTATATTTACTGTCATGGGGTTTTTAGTATGTTTTCAGTGGTTGCCTGTCTGGATTTTACATTAGGCTTCCAAGCATTGAAACAAGGTTATTTTTAAACACTTTCTTCCTGCAAGACTTAGATCAGAAAGAAAACAGACTTCTGACTAACAGATGAAAGAGGAATAACAAAATCAATTGACTATTTCTTTGTGTCTCTTTATCACTACTTAAGATTTTTTATTTGGATTAAATTAATGCTTTTGTCCTTTGACAGTATAATATTTCCTAATCTGTCTGCTATTTTTTAAAAGAATAAATCCAAGGAGTTTATTTTAGTGTTATCTTGTGACAATATCACAATAATTGAGTTTTATTATACGTAGTGTGATCTTCTAAAGATCTTCATAGTGTGTATGCATTTCCTTCTTGGCTAATGGAGCCAGGATGCAGCTAATTAGGAAAGGTTTTGTTAATTGCTCTTGTGATGTTGTGGATGGGATCAGTAGGTGGTCAGAAATATTTATTGAATCGATGCAAGCAATAAATAATTCATTGAGGGAACCTTTTATCATTCCTTCTCCCATTTCACATTACTGACATGCTGGCATCAGCTGCATGTCCTTAACTGAACTTGCCAACTGCTTGGTTACACACAACTCTATTAAAACATTTTCCAAATATTCTTTTAGAAGTAATATCTGCTCTTTATGCCAGAAAATTTGGCCCAAGTTTTGAGAGGTGTTCTCAAGTCAAAAAATGTATGGCTCTTGGTGATTCTCCTCCAGACATGATTGATCTGCTCTTCCCTGAGACCCTGCTGAATATTTTAGAAGAAAAATGATGAACCAGCAAAGGCAATGTAAAGCACTATATAGGAGCTATATTGCATATTGTTAAGGAAGATTAATTGGGGAAATAATTAATGTAGCCAAGTTATTAATTACTCTTTGGTTGTCCTGCAGTACCAGAGGCTTAAGAAACCTATCTTATTGCTCCTATCTGTCCCCAGAATTAATGATCTCTTATTTAGGCTGCTAGCTCTCCATGCATAAGCTATCACAATAATAGCAGTGCTTTCTTGTAGCCTGTGGTATCAGCATCCAGAATGCATCCATCTAGAAATGAGAGAAATAATCACTACTGCTTGTAAGTCTTCAGCCCTGAACAATACCCAGCCTGCTGAAACCCCAGAGCATGTTCAATAGTGGAACGTCAGAAACTGCTGAAGCAAAGCACAAAATTATTCAGGTTCTTTTTCATTTGTCAGTAAATTGGATTAAGGGATTCTAGCAGGGTGTGCTTGTGTGTGGCAGTATATCTAAAACAAATGCCCCAGTCAGAGCCAGCCACCTTACGCTGTCTTCCTGGCAGTAAATTGTGTTCATCTGACTGCTCAAGGGGCTGTGAGAGGCAGTGCTGCAGAGGGGAGGTGGTTGGGTGTTCTCCCTCCCCAGAGGGGCACTGACACCCTGCCTGTGTCTCTCACAGCCCAAATGTGTGTGTGTGGCACACCTCACCTCCCAAAGATGGGTTTGTTAATGAGAATAATGGGCACAACTGAACATCAAACACACCCTTGACATTAGGGAAATGTGTATGTGTGGCACACCTCACCTCCCAAAAATGGGTTTATTAATGACAATAATGGGCACAACTGAACATCAGACACACCCTGGCCATTAGGGAAATGGGAGGGAGAATGGCTCTTGGGCATTAATGGGCTGGGCAGGGCCCAGGGTGAGTGTGGTGCTGTTCACAGGGGGCCCAGGATGAGGGAAGAGATGAGAATGTTGACTCCATGTTTCAGAAGGCTGATTTATTATTTTATTATATATATTATATTAAAACTATACTCAAAGAATGGAAGCAAGGATTTTATCACAAGGCTGGCTAAGAATAGAAAAGGGATGATAACAAAGGCTTGTGGCTGACCGAGACAGTCCGGACAGCTGGGCTGTGATTGGCCATTAATTAGAAACAACCACATGAGCCCAATTCCAGATGCACCTGTTGCATTCCACAGCAGCAGATAACCATTGGTTACATTTTGTTCCTGAGGCCTCTCAGCTTCTCAGGAGGAAAACTCCTAAGGAAAGGATTTTTCATAAAAGTTGTCTGCGACAGGTGGGAGCTCAGCACTTGGGAGAGGGGACAGCCCAGCCTTCAGGACAGGCCTTGGCTCCTCTGCCTGCTTCTTTCAGACCTGGCCCAGTGACTGCTTTGCTCAGTTTGCATCTGGTGCTTTGGGTAATAAAATGTTTTTGTAAAGAATATGCAACCATTATACCTTTTGTAATCTGGGCAATACAGTGAAGTTGGTGGTAATGCTGAAATTACTTTGTCAAGTGGGTATAACATTGGGGTGAAACTGTGACCCAGCTGAAATAAAGGGGAATTTTACCATTAAAAATAGGATGGAGGTCAGGGCTTGCCCTGCAGGGTTTCATTTGCATAGTCTCTGAAACCAAGCATGAGACACTCAGCTACACCAGAAATTTAGCAACATAATCGTGCAAGGGCTAGCATTGAAGTGACCTTAAGGATCATCTAGTTCCAAATTATCAAATGTAGGCGTGATTACGTTATTACATTTCTTAATTCCTTTGTGCACTGCAGCAAGTCCCACATCTGTGTGCTTTTTGCATTAGATCAGAACAAGGAACAGTGCACCTTCTCTTCAGGAAGGGATTCTTAAGGGGTTAAATGGATGTGGCATGAGCTGCATGCTTTGCAGTATGAGGTACTGGAAATATTTTTATCTTTAGAGCTAATTTGAAGAATTAATCTCAACTTTTAATATCCTGAAAGCAATGAGACCTTACTATTGATCTTATTCATGAGAAAAGGATAGCAGAGATGCAGTACACAAGAGAAGTCACTGATACTTCTGGTATTGTTTATCCCCATTGTGAAATACCACAATTATAGAATTTTTTTCTGTGTACATCTTTGTGTGAATTTAAGCCCAAACAGATGGATTTGCGTATATAACTCAGTTTTTTCTGTGGTGTTATGCTTCTGGGAAGCACATTGCAGAGCTGGGACTTTTCAGAATATAAATTTACCAAAACAAGTATGATTAATTAATCAGTCCATCTACTTAAGAAAACAGGAAAGCTGCAAGCCCATCACTTTGTCAGCTCTCTGTTAGTGGTGTATCTGGGAAACAGCATTTTCAGAAAGTCCCAAACTCGCTTTTAAATTATTCTCTTTGCTCACTTTTTAATGGAAAGGTAACTTTCCAGAATCTAGATCCTTTTAAAATGGAAAATGTGCAATATTATCTGAGGGAAGTATGAAGATGATTTACTATGCATGATTTTTTCAGTTTGTACACATTGGGCATGGTTATATTTTTGCTCAGGACGTATATATATATTTTCTGCTGAACTTTTCTCGATTGCTTTTTTTATCGGGTTTACAAATCAAATCAAACAGGTATATTGCAGAGCTCTGATATTATTTTCTGTGCTTATAGCACAATGTATTGAATTATGCTTGCTCATGTACTGCTGCTGCTATTCTCTCCAGATTGAGAGAGAATGACTGTGGGGGCTGTAAATTCACTTGGCTTCCAGCACCACCGGTTAAATCAAGAGCCCTGTTCAGGCTGGAGAAGAGACAGAGCAAGTGTTCATTACACAAATCAATTTGGTCAAAAGTACAGCACAGTGGGTACCCAGCCATTGCTCACATAATATTGTCAACTTAATCAAATAATGCCTAGAAGACATTCACAAGCTCTTTTTCTCTGAGAAATAACTTGATTGGTGCAGCAGGAAAAAAAACAGGTGCTGTTTTGAGCATTCATTAAAAAATTCAGTGGGTGCTTTCTTTTTTGCTAAATTGAAAATTCTGAAGAGCTTTACCCTATTCTGGCATGTATACATGAGATACTCAGCACCTAATTTACCATTGATCATATTTACAAAAATAACCTGTTCCTTTTTTTTCTTCCCTGTTGCTTTTCTCCCTGTAAATATTTTAGAGGTTATTCCTGCTAGAATTAGGCTGTTCTTCCTCTAGACTTGTATGGGTTTAAAAGATGTGCAACAGATTTGTGTTTGTTTGCAGATTATAGCAGGATGATCCAGACTTGGTAATGCTTTCTCATGTTCCAATAGTACTTATTTTCACTTTGTCCAGAAAGATAAAAGGTTTAGATCCATTCCAGGCATTGCTGCAGTCTGTGTTCCATTCAGTCTTTAAAAGCTGAGATTGGGAACAGCATTCCTGTAGGGGTGTGCAAACAATTTTCTGCATTTCATTGTGTTGGGAAGAGGCTTTGAGGGTGAAAGATTTTGTGCACACCATGGTGGTTTTGTAGGAAATGAAAGATAGAAGACGGTGAAAAAGAACGGAGGGAAAGTGGAACAGTTAAAATTCCGGTGTAAGGGACATTGCAGGGCTGGCTGTCTGCAGTGATGGATGGAAAGGGACACAGAAAATTGCTATTAGCCAGGAAGGAGAATGGAATGGGGTTTTTCTAGCCAGGCAATGTGTGCAAGGCCCTCTCTGATTTCAGGTTCACTGACCATTGTTTTATTGTGTGTGGGGCCTTTACCAGCAGTGCTGGGGTGGGAATGAGACTCCAGTGCCCAGTCAGGATCAGCTGGGAAATGGGATTGTATTAGGGGCTGCATGAAGCTTTTAGAATGTATTTTTGAGTGAAAATTGCTGCAAATTTGGATTAAAATGGCCTTAAAGTAAGGGGGGGGGGGGGGTGTAATATTTTTTTCCCAAACAAAAAATTGTCAAATTTATTTTATCCAAACAAATATTTGGTTTAGTGGTTTTCTTCACTTGTATGATTTTTGTTTCCTAAATTTTCAGGACAAAGCTAGGAAGGGAAACCAGAAAAATTACTTTAACCATTTTACTTTAAAACTAGCTTAACAATTTTACTGTGAAGTCTTTAAGAACTTGAGTAAAGTCTTTTAAATAATAGAAGCTTTCTGTTTCTGGAACTGAGTTAAGGAAACAAAAAGAAAAGGATTTTGCTAAAGGTAAAGAATTTCTTGTGAAAACAATAGATATTAACTCTCCCAATGATGAATTTGGTTTAAAAGGATGCCAAATGTTTATACTGAAATTATCTTACATGTAAAAAAGAAATCTTTTTTGGAAATGCCCTCTTTGATATGGCTTTGCTTACCTGTAAGAATGTTTCAATTCTAATTTATTTTAACACTTAAGCCTTCAGCAGCTCCCTGAAGTAAAGGGAGCTCACCTCAATTTATTTTGCCGTGAGTGAGAATTTGATCTCCTCTTTCTGCATTCTGTTTTTATAACTTTCATTGTAAGTATTAAGATTATAATATATTAAGAACCTTTAATATGTTATAATTGCAAATATGTGGTGGAATAGGGGCCAGAAAGCAGCCTGATTGCATCCAGGACTGCAGGGATGGAGGAAGGGTAATGCCACATCCTCACATAGATTAATTTTTAAAGGAATATCAAATAGCACTGTTCAGGTCCTCCAGCAGTGAAGGTGTTCTCCTGAAATGTATTCTCTATGTGTGAGGTAAATTACTTTCTGCTTCCATGAGTCCACGGAGCTCTGGAAGTTGCCTGACTGGGATTTTCCAGGATCCAGCCTGTCCTCTGCCCCTGTGTGTGTGTTTGGGCTCCTTGGTGTTGATTTTTGCATCATCTTCACATTCCAGTTCCAATTCGCGGTTATCCTGTCCAGATCTCCAGGCACAGCTGTGGATTTCTGGATGATCATGTGCTTTGGAAAGTGCCTGTTGCATTGCTAAGCCTTTTCATATGTTCTGAATGCTCTAGCCCTGTTAGTTCTGCCCCAGGGATCTTGAGGGTCGTGGACAGTTATGAATCAGGGATGACAGGGACTTGCTCAAGTTTCTGTTTTTCAGCCCTCGCCGCCCAGACTCTGAGACATTCTGTGCTGAGAGTGCAGATTTGAGGCTTCTTAGAATAAAAATGATTTTAACAAGTGGCAAAACCAACCAAAGGCCTGGAAAATACCAGCACCTGGATTTATCCTCTTCACCCATAATCTGTAGCTCCATTTTTACACCACCCTCAGAAACCTCACTGGATTTTGTTGACCATAAGCTGTTCAGCTGCTAAGTAGGGCAGTTGGTACCAGTGTTTTGGGATGTTTGTGGTGCACAGCTCAGCTCTTCTACTCCTCATTTCTATGAATAAAATGAACAGAGATTACTCTTTTCCATCTGCATTTATACAGGACACTGATTATATAATTTCTTCCTTGGGCACCCTCTGTTCCTGAAGCTTAACAGCACCTTCAGAATTCTTTAGTTCTCTTCAGAATAATCTAATTGACCTCAAATTCTTCAGGAGTGTTTTATTTCAGGAGTTTCCAGTCTGTCATCCCCCACCTGCTCTCACATACCAAATTTCTTTCATATTTCTCTCCTTTTATGCCTGAAGGTAGAAAATAATCCCTGTGGTGTCTCTGGGTGAAACATCTACCTCAAAATCTAAAGTTTGAATTTTTGAGTTGATTTTAGCTAACAATAGATTAGCATGGAACATTTTTGTCTCTTGACAGCTATATACCATATTTTCTATGTAAATCACTAAATATTCATAAAGATAAATTATTTACTTTGTGGGCCTGTGAGTTCAGGGAGTAGCACATGAAGAGATGTGGTGGCACTGACTCAGTTTTAGGCTTATACTTGAACTGATCCCATGACTTGTTTGGATCACTTGTAAATCTTTCTTCAGTGCACAAAAAAGTTTGTAGTTGTGTGAGTCTCATCATGTCCTGTGAAATATCAGAGATGCTCCTGATGGAATGATGCTGCTGCAGAAATGAGCACCTTTGTTTATAAAGTGTTCTTAGCACATAAGTATAGACAATTTAGATGTTAGTACTTTTGATTTGAGAACATTTGTATTACTTAGGGAGGATATTGTTGAATTTCACTTGCTAGAATTCAATTTCTATGTAGTTATTGCTGATGTAAATGATGTGTTCTGTTTGAGTTCTTTTGTTTCCTCTTCAACAGGCTTGTTGGTACTAAAACTGTGTGGTAAGGTTTATTTTATTTAACCATTTTTATGTTGCTTAAACTGTTGTCTCCTAAAAGAAATACTAGAAATACTAGCAGGAAATGGGCAATTCTCCTTTTGTTCTTTAAATGAGAAAACTCACGAAGACAAACTGAATGTAACATTAGCAGACAAGAGAAAGATGAATAATTATAAAAACAACTGGGTCAGACAGGAAAAGGAAAGAGCAAAGAGAGTGATGGCTGTCACATCATCCTTGTAGTTTTTCATTCAACCATTTTCTTTCCCCTTCTATTCTTCCCAACCCTTCTGCCCATGCAAAGCAGTGACTGTGCTGTTTTGAAATACCCATACAGAGCCTTGGCTAATGACTGTGTGCTGTACAAGCAGTAATTAATTAGGGACTGTAGGATATAATCAAAGAACAGAGATGAGTAATTTCTATCACATACTGATGGGCCAGCACTGGATAATTTTACTTTTTGGATGAGGGGCATTTTATGTTTTCTTTCCTCATCTCACCGCGGATTTGTGATTTGTTTGTTAAATCATAGCACATGGCCACGTCCTTCTGTTTTAAAGCAGAATTTTAAATCCAGGGAACGGTGTCCCTGTAAGAAGCACCATGACATAGCCTTATTTTGGTGAGGAAGAAAATCTGCACAACTTTGTTTCTGGCTCTCACACTTGTGTCAGGCAGCCTTCACCACTGATTAAACTTCTGTTCCCTCTCACAACTCAAGGCCTTTTCCATAATGGGCACCATTTATCTGGACAGAATGACCCTCCAGTGCCCATCAGCACTGCTTATGAAATGGCAAAGAGGATGAGATGTGTTCCCTGCCTGCTGTGGAGAATCCCAGTGGCCTCTGAATAAAAGCACTAATCTCATTTGAAAGGGTCTGCCTTGCTCTGCCAGCAGGCAGCATTTGGACTGCAGGTTCTGTTCCTCACCTTGGCAAACATAGAAGGGGTTAAAGGAGTTTCTACAATCTTAGAGGGAGATATATTCATTCATTATTTAAGAATAGCTAAGCAAATCTACAAATAATAATTTACTCATTGTCCATTTTATTCCAAATACATATTATCACTGGAAATGTATGCTGTTGAGACAGAAATGGATTTGATTTTCATGTATTTAAACTTCAGGTGTTCCTGACTACTTTAGAGCAGATTTAACTGATTTTAGTTTTGTTGATTGGTTTGTGGTTTTTTGTTTTTTTTTGAGAATTTAAGCTCACCCCCTTGTATTAACAATGCTTACAGTGTGCTTTATTTTGCTTTACCCTTTTAGCAGACAGATGATGCAGCACAGACCGATGGCCAGCAACAGACACAATCTTCTGAAAACACAGAAAACAAATCACAGCCCAAACGGCTCCACGTCTCAAATATACCATTCAGATTCCGGGATCCAGATCTTAGACAAATGTTTGGTGTAAGTGCTCATCATTTATTTCTGGTTTGGTTTTTTTTTTTTTTACATTTGTATTGCAATAGGTATTTTGTATTAGAGGCAGCTGGGAGGGCTGTATCTCTGATTGAGGCTGCTTAACCATTTTCAGGAAAGATTTCCCCTTTAATCTGTGTATAACCAAATATCTGATTTGCCAGTCACAACTGGGAAATGACACTGATTCTGCAGGATGTGATGCACTTGGGTGCTTTGTACTACATGCACAAAAAGCTATCTGTGGTGTTTTAAATGCATACATATTGCTGCTGTACACATCCAGATTTATCTGCCTGCTTTTATTGATTTTGGAGAGTGTGATGTTAAACACTCAGTGCCTGACCTCCTAAGTAAGGGAGGCACAGGCCGAATTTCAGCACAAAGTTCAGACCTGGGAATCCTCACCCATCTCCACAGGTTTTGTAGGTCTGCAAAAAAACCTTTGAAGGTTTTTGTTAGCGTTTTTCTGTTTGTGCTTCCCCCAGGCCACAGCTGCCTTCAAGCACATCCCCTGTGTTTCACACAGGCTCTGGACACACCGGCAGCAATAGGATTATAAACACGAGAGCTCAGACTGGCTTTCTACTCCAAGAACTCTCAGCTTTAGTGTGAAATGCCCACTAAACCTCATCTAGAAATGTACTTGATCATCTCTTGGAACCCAAGTCAGGACTGCAGTATTTCTGTTACTCTCACAGTCTTTATTCTGCCTCACTAAACCCAATTCTCTCCTGCATTACAGCTGGTTATTCAGTGCAGCACCAAGTGCCTCGTGCCTCTGCACTTCTTTCCCTCTTTCATGTTCAGATTTTTAAGTTGTTCTAAAATGTGTTTGTATGTGAGTCAGAGGATGGTGTTTCTCAGTATTTATTCCTCTGAAGGAAGCAGTCCCTGGAAAAAGAATCCTGTTGTAGTACTGGGAAATGAGTGACTGTTCTGCTGGATCTGCCTTGGTACAAGTTGCCTCCCCTGAACACAGCTTCCAGCTCATCAGCAGAAGGCATAATAATTAACCCTCCAGAGAAAAAGATGCTAATTTATTTAAACTAAACAAACCACTTAAAATAGGTTCTATTTGAAAAAAAAACATTAAATGAAAGGATTTTTTGGTAGGTATTGTACTAATTTATAAATCAATAAACACATTTCTTTTTAATGTTTCTAAGTCTTAGGTCTCAAAAGACTGACAGTGGAGAATGGCTGGAGTTTCCAGCTGACTTCCAGAATGACTTGGTAACAGAAAAATTATAGCTTCTGAAATGATAGAAAAATGAGATTTCTGTATTTGAGCGTTGAAATATTTCATATGAAATATGGCAGGTCTGCATTATGTCCATGTTAAGCACACAGTAGATGATATTTTTACATGGACACGAATGTAACAGAGGAGAATTGTTTAAATATCAAGTCTGTGTCTGAATCAAGGCTGAAGTGGAAGCTAAAACATTGATTAAATGGTGAATGCAAGAACATGAAATAAGACTAAGTGTACCAAGTGATGGTTGACTTTTCATGGTCAATTGAAACTCTTTAATAAGCTGGAGAAGGGATACTGTCCTTTCTGGCCTGTAATTGTCTATTAGATCTGAAAAGACTGGAGTACTGATTTCTGCAGTTCCTGGGACTCTTGTTGGATTATTCTCCATTTACCCCTCTCCAATTTCTGCCTTTTTGTTTAAGATACTGGGTCACTTACCAGTGCCAACACTGATCCATACTGCATGTCAATGACTTATGAAATATCACAAATGACCCCCTGCTGCATTACGTGGTCACCTCACAAGATGTGTCCTAACAGAAATTGCTGTAACATTTATTCCCTTCCTAAGGCAGATCCAACAGGGCCTTTTCCTCTGGGACAAGCAGCTGGGTTCAGCTTTTTTCTGTGCAAACAAGGTCTAGGGACTTGAGTGCTGTTGGAGGTCAATAGGAATAACAGTCACTTCTAATATTATACTAAAAATACAATTTTGAGCAGAGGAAAAGATCCCCCCAAAGTGAGTATCCATTCTAGTTTTCCAAATTTTGCTCCAATAAGACAAACCTTCTTAGGGAATAATGGTTACCCATTTCAGCAAGGGTGGAAAGAAATCCTCAGTCCATGAAGCCAGCAACAAAACTCCCACCTGATTTAATCTTATTCCTGTAATGCAGAAGTGACCAAACTCCTTCACCTCTTCTGGAAAATGCTGAAATTTGTGACTTTTACTTCACTGTGCTCTCAGTTTAATGCTCTTTCCTCTCTGTCAGGGGCTTCACTGAGCTTCAAGTTCCTCTGTGCAATGAGCAGAATGATGCACACAATTTAGAAATAATATTGATCTGACTCCTTTTGATCTGTCTTTCTTTTTGTGTTTAAAATATTTGGGTTTATATTGTTTAACATTTGTGAAGTTCTGCAGTATTTCCTGAAACAAACCTCTGTGTTGTAAATGATAGAAGAGTTGAAGTTATCGAATTTTCATGTAACTTTTTCTGTTTCTTTGCAGCAATTTGGTAAAATCTTAGATGTTGAAATTATTTTTAATGAGAGAGGCTCAAAGGTAAGCAGTTTAATTCACCTGTGGAATTTTTTGTTTTGTTTAAAATATATGAGTAAAAGGAAACAACTGCACTGCTGTGACAAAATAATGTCTGAAATTTTATGTTAGTGAAAACATCTTCTGAGCTGTCAGTCAGTTTTCTAAGCAGTATGAAAATCATTGGACTCATATCTTTTAAAGGGGGTAATTTTAACTATTCCAAACTGTCATCTGTTACATGGGAATGTTGATTTTTGCTGTCCTTATTCTTCAAGGGTAATTATTTCATTTATTTTATGAGTCCGTAGTTATTAAAGATATTCGTAGGCAGGTTTGTATTAGTACAGGTATTTTTTTTCCTTTATCAAAATGAAAAATGACAATGATACCTAATAACTATCCTCTTTAGTAATTAGCTAAGAAAATATGTGATTGTTTCAGTTTAAGTGCAGATGTTTTCCTCTTTAGTTAAAGCCTTAGTACACCAACCCTTTGAAAACAATCTATTTTAGCATTTATTTTATTAAAAGAGTTCTTATTGTATTGCAAGCTTTTAATATTTTTTTCCAAAAATTACTTTGCCTTAAATGCATACTTCAATTTATTCAGTATTTAAGAAATAAAGCAAGATAGAATGGCCAGGACTGCATCAGCTGGTGCAAAACTGTAGCCCAGTGTGTTCACCTGTGCTATCAGCTGCATTATAGGGGTTTATGTCTGTCATATGCATATCTTTTTTTTCCTTTTCTTGCCATGTCAGACACACTAAAAAGTTTATTCACGAATGTTTCAATCTTCCTGTAACTCATATATCATTTATTATTGGTGATGGAATGTTATCCCAGCTCTATAGCCTGTCATTAAAGAATCATATACATCAAAAATCTATCTTAAATCAGATGTATTTTAATTCTGTTAATATTTATTTTCTGAAATTAAAGCCTTCACTTTTTTTTAAAACCTAAATGGAACAGCTGAAGTCTCCTTGTTTATTACTCAGACATTAATTAGTCCCCTTGCCTGCCAGCCCAAACTCAGTTGGAACATTCATCACTTTTTCAGTAAACAACTAAAATGGATGGAATTTGGTAGCTTAGAATCTCCTACTCTGGCCAAAATTTATTATTGTTAAATTATGGTTGTTCAACAATGTTTGCAAAATGCATGGATTGTCCAGACCTGCTGCTGCTGCATAATCCCATTAATTTCCAGAGCCATCCCCCACTGGCACCTTTGCTGCTTGTGCTGACAGGGTGGAGCTGAGCACACCTGGGGGGAGTTGAAACTTTTGTTTAGCCACTAAATCTTCCCCAGGTGGGCGTTTTAACCACCACACCTGCACAAGTGTAAGGATTTGTTCGAGTTTTGGGGGATGGCATAAGGAGATGTTTCCAAATTGAGCTTTTTGTTTTGACGTTGGCTTTGCAGCATGAAAACATCCCAGTGCCTTGTGCTGAAGGCAAGATCCTGGATAGCGTGGGAGAAGGAAAAGCTTTTCCTGGCTGGGTTTGTAACATCCCTGCCTCATTACACACTTGGGTCAGACCTGTTCAAGGGTGCTCCTGCTCCCCCAGGGCTGCAGCCCAGCTGTCTCCAGGGAGCTGCTGGAGGTGCCTGAGGCAGGGCTGGGTGCATCCCACAGCTCAGGCTGCTGCCTCTCCCCCTGCTCAGAGATAGCTCAGCTACAGAGTATTGTCATATTTTCATATTTTCATTTGCCAAAGTATCTTTAGAGTCTCTCAATTAAGTGGAAGGTTAAGGAAAAAAGAAATATTAGGAATGAGAGGGACATCTTTTTTCTGTTCTTTCTTTTTGTTTTTTTTTTTTTTCTTTTTAATCTGATCATTTCGTGTCCATTCTGTAGGAATTAAGATGCACCAGATTAAAGTCCCATTCCTGGCAGTGCTTATCTATGTTTTCATAAAATCCCACTGAAACTGAAAGGACTACTAAGTGGTTTCAGACTGAGTACAGGTAACAAAGTTTGCAGGATCAGAATTCAAATTTGTTTCTAGCTGCAGTTTGGCATAAGAATTGCTAAAATTGTTTTTGTTTCTGTTTCTTTTTCTTTCTTTTTAGTCTAATAGTTAATGTTTTAAACAATTGTTGCAAAAACAACAGAAGGAATCTCATTCTCATGCCATAATAGTTAAGAAAAATGGAGTTGCATATTCAAAAAACATAATATTAGAACACCACTGTAAAGTATAACATCATTTTGCAGAAGGGAGTCCTTCCATAAAAGAAAACCCTAAATCAATCCAAGAGTCATACTCCAAATTTGTACTTAGTTGAATGTGTAATCATAATGAAGAAAGCTTTGCTAAAATATACAGCAGCACTGATGACTTTTGAATTTTTGACCATTTTCTATCAGTTATAAATCAATGCTCTAGACAGCTCTATATATACATTCAGAAATCTGTTTATGTGTGTATTTATTACTGTGTATCTAGTGTATATTACATTAACACCTATTTCTTCAAATAAGGAGAACTCCAAAGTGCCTCCCAAATTAAATCAGAACCTTCTCACATACTAACTTGGCTATTATTAAATCACTCAACAGATTTTAAAAATAAAAGGCATCTATTTGCATTACCAGTTAATAGAATGCAGCTGTTAACTCAGCTGCAAATTAAATTGATGCTAAAATGTTTTTGTAGGTATTTGAATGTGTGATGGGTGAATCTGTGTTTTGTTCTTGAGTTTCTCTGTCAGCCAGGTAAAGTTAAAGATTTGCATAAATAGTAAGAGCTTAAGTTAAGTAGTGTTGATTATGGGAATAAGTACAACATAAGAAATTAAAAAATGACAATGAGTATTATTTTCAGAATCTTTGAAGTTCCTGTCTTATCTTGGCTTGTGGCTCCACTTTGTATGTTTTTCTAATTTTTTAGTATAATTAGGTTTTTATCTTTCTCTTGAGCTGTTTGAACAAAAGTTAACTGGTAGCACTCTGAGCTGATGAGAGTGACAGACGATTTTGACTAAACTCCCACCAAATGTTTGCAATTCCAAGAGGGGACAATTTCTCAGGCAAGATAATAGGAAAAAAACAAACAGAATTGGGGGAATTTCTGCTACTGAATGGAGTTACTCTGCTTAGATCCATGGACCCAGTGATGTTTTCTGCTGTGAAATTTTCTTAATGGTATCCTAAATTAGGAGGGCTTTTTACAGAGCTTGAACAAGATGGGACAAAGCATTTGTAGAAGAAATAAAAAGTTGAAAGTTGAGGATGGGTTTAGGTATAAGAAGAGCCTGTACAGGGATCTAAGCCATGAAGATTAGAGCTGAGGAGGGGGATTTGCTTTCTCTCACCAACCTGGTGCTTTGGGAAAAAGAGAGATTTCCCTCCTCAGTGCCTTGTGGCAAGTGAGGTCGTGGCCTTGTGCTAAAATTGTGGAGAAACTGTGTGGAATCAGGAGCTGTGAGAATGGCTTCAGCTCAGGCTTCAGGCTGGGTTTAAACAGGAAAAACGAGTAGCTGTGCTCAAGCTGCTTTAGAGAGACACTGCTGTACATAAATGGCCCTTTTTACATTATAAATAGGAATAAATAGCTCATTTCTTTGAGTTACTTGAGCAGGTGAAAGAACCCAAATAACCCAGGGAATTATCCTGAGAGTTGACTAATTAGTTCTGCAGTCCATACCCATTCTTGTTCTCACTGCTTGGTGTCAGTTTTGCCTTAGTTTGATATTTGGTTTCCCCTTTGTGTAAATGAATGTAGAAATGTCTTCCCTTTCTTTTTATTATTATTTTCCCCTTTTTTTTTTCTTTTAACCAATCACTTTGTGTAGTAGGAAGCACTGCAGAGAGTGTTCCTAGTGGGTGAACACTGGTAAAACTCAGCAAAGGCAGAAGAGTGGCTGATTGCTCAGGAGCAGAACAGAGTTCAGGCTAAAACAGAAATAAAAAATAAAAATAAATGCGGTTTTAGGACCACTTAAACTACGGAAGCACTGCCTGTGTGCAAAGCACCACAAGCAACTTCTAAATAGGTCTGGGTGTGAAGGCTCAGGGATGTAGAGGAGGGTTTGTTTGGATAATTTTGGGAGGCATGCAAAGGCATTGTAGTGCTAATGCAAGAATTACTTCAAAGGGTTGGTGTATGTTTCTAAAATGTTCTTCACTGTCAGATTTTTCCAAAATATTTGCCATTTTAAGCAGTGTTTAATTTAACTCAGGGCATGAAAGGCATTTTAGTAGGATTTAAGTGTTTGTTTTAGTCTAGTATTATAAAGGAGGAGATTTGTTATAAGCAGAGTTTCAGATTTGTCCCACTAGCATGGGATTCTGGAGTTTTACCAATTGCATGTTCTATACGTGGAAAATAATATGCAGAACAAGTAAATGAAGCAGTTAAACTTATTCAAAACGTTTGCATTTTTCTTCTTTTATCAGAGTTTCTTTTTCTATTCACATCATGTGATTTTATTTGATCTGTTAATACAAGAAAGTTTATACTTTGTTCTGAAAGTACTTTTGTTTTGTTGGTGGTTTTCTTTTTTTTTTTTCCTTTTTTCCTTTTATAAAAAAATAAGTAAAGGCTGTATAGTTTGACAAAAGTTTAAGTTACCCTAGTGTTGCATGGGAACAGTGTTTCTTATGATCACAACAGCATGACTAAGTAGGCAATGTTTAGAGTATATTGACATTCAGTGTTGAATTTTGTGCACATGTTTTTTATTTCGTTGAGATATCTGCATGTCATTAAAATGTGGTTCATTTTCTTTTCTCATTAGTTCATTTTTTTCTATGTGAAAACACTGTAATTTATTTTAATTTCATTTTCTTATTGTTAGATTTATTTTCCTCTGTAGTGACATGTAGAAAGGTATTTTTGGTATCATTCTTTGACTTTCTCAGAGGGTATTATCTAACTGATGACAGGGAAAAAAAAATTTGTTCACATTTGTTGCTTATTTATTGCACATCTCAATACAACTATAATTTTTCTAATTTGCATGTTACAGAAATGAAGCGAGGACAAGAAAAATATTAAATTAAAGAGAGAGAACATAAGCAAACAAGTGGTCATTGACTGAAATAATAATGTGCATGTTGTTTTCCCCCCTTCTCCCTCCTGCATGCAGGGATTTGGTTTCGTAACTTTCGAAAATAGTGCTGATGCGGACAGGGCGAGGGAGAAATTACACGGCACCGTGGTAGAGGGCCGTAAAATCGAGGTGCATGTTCAAAATATTTTCCTTTTCATCTTTTTTATAAATGTCTGCTTCACTCTCATTTGTTGTTTCAGATGCATCATTGGTGTCTTCTGTGTGCTCCCCTTTCCCCTTCCCATTGTTTATATATATATTTATATATAAAGAGAGAGAATCTGGCCTTACTTGGGTTTTTTATTATGATTTCTTTTGTAATTATTATTATTATTATTATTATCATTGTTGCTGAAAGGTGGATGACAGATTTGAAAACAAAATAAAAAGAAAGCTTTAATATTTTGAAGTTATTATTTTGGATGTTTTGTAAATCAATGGGTGCAGTAGATTCCAAAAAAACAGCCAACAAAAAAAAATTAGAAAAATTGAGAACAACAACAACAAAAAAAAAGTGTGACAGACAAAACAAAAAACAAACAAAAGGTTGTTTTTTTCTTTTTTTTGTTTTCCTTTTTTTTTTTTTCCTTTTTTTTTGGTTTTTTTTTTTTCTTTTTGTTGCTGCAGGGTTGATGTGGGATCCACAGTGGCTTTCAAAAAATTCAGATTGGGAAAGAAGCATCCAAAAAGATGCACAAGAAACAAAGCCAGACTAGAGAGCGAGCAATTGTCACATTTAATTTTCAGGAAGCTGGGTGGCCTGAGCCGTCCCCATCTCCAAAAACCTCCAGCCACGTTTGCCGTGCCACTGGATCCCCTTCAACACTGCCTCAGTCATATTTGTTAGAATTTAAAAAAAAAAAAAAAGAAAAAAAAAAAAAAAAGAAAGAATTACCAATTGAAAATGCTGTCGTCTTTTGAGTAAGATGTTGCATATTTTGCCTTTTCATTTTCCCCCTCGACGGTAGCGCTTAGGGCCCTCACCAAACTCTCAGTAACCATGGTAACTGTATACATACCCATGCTGGCGATGGTGCTGAATGGTAAGTGGAGAAGTCCATCTGCCGTTTCACGTATTTAGCGCTGATATACCACGTGGATTTTTTTGACTTGTTGTATTAAGTTTTCTTGATGCTACATTTTTTTCTATATATTGGTACGCCTGTAATTGAGTGTACGTTTTAAGCAAGCCTGGGAGGCACTGATTGGATTGAGGATATGACTTCGTGCACATCTTACTCAGATTGTTAACTCCATATTGTGTTAAATAATGCACCCTCTTTTTATCCTTTTGTTAGCTGTGATTTTAAAGCTTGAATGATTTTGTTAATTCTTGCAATGAAAAAGGCTCTTGTTCCAAGTGTTGAATGCTAGATGTTGCTTTTCCAATGGTACTTCTCTTCTAAAGGGTTATGTTGCACACTGCTAAAATTCGTTTGTCCCTTTTTTGACATTTTCTTTGTTTCCTTGTACCTTGTCTCTTTCCTTTCTACTCCACTGCATGTTCCTTCATATAATCTTTTTCTTTTTCTTCTGTTTTGAGTATTTATTGTATCAGTGTTATCATGGAATACAAGCATGCTCTTAAGTCTTAAATTATGCAGTACCTTTTAATTTGCTTTTAATGTCTTTTTATTAAAGTTTAAATGATATGATGTTGCTTTATTGAAATGATTTGTAAGTTAAAATGGTTATGAAAGTAAATGTAATTATAAATAGTATGATTTTGTTATGCACCTGTTGCCTTCTATAAATTAAATTGCATTTTATTTTCACATGACTAATAGCAGTAATAATGCATGCCTTTAATAGTGACACGGGCCCTGCCTGTAACCCTTTCTAATCCCCTGTTCTATGTGCTTAGGTAAATAATGCCACAGCACGTGTAATGACAAATAAAAAGACCGTCAACCCTTACACGAACGGTAAGTGCATGAGCCCCTGCTCGGGGTGACTGTCCCTGCATGCCACCCCCCAGTCCTGCTCAGCAGGGCACTCACTGCTCCTGGGGGCTCCCACTCTGCACTCCTGCCTCCCTGGGACACCATGGGGCTGGGCAGGAATGCCACCTCTGCAGGGCTTGGCTGATGCCCAGCCAGGTGGGCAGAGCACGAATCCCCTGGCTGGGATCCCAGTGCTGGACCCCAAATCCCTGTGGCTGGGATCCCTGTGTTAGACCCCAAATCCCTGTGGCTGGAATCACAGTGTTTGACTCCAAATCCCTGTGGCTGGAATCCCAGTGTTGGACCCCAGATCACTCTGGCTGGAATCCCAGTGTTGGGCCCCTGGCTGGAATCCCAGTGTTAGACCCCAAATCCCCCTGGCTGGAATCCCAGTGTTTGACTCCAAATCTCCATGGCTGGAATCCCGGTGTTGAGCCTCGAATGGAATCCCAGCATTAGACCCCAAATCCCCCTGGCTGGAATCCCAGTGTTAGACCCCAAATCCCTGTGGCTGGAATCCCAGTGTTAGACCCCAAATCCCCCTGGCTGGAATCCCAGTGTTAGACCCCAAATCCCCCTGGCTGGAATCCCAGTGTTGGACCCCAAATCCCCCTGGCTGGAATCCCGGTGTTAGACCCCAAATCCCAGTGGCTGGAATCCCAGTGTTTGACCCCAAATCCCAGTGGCTGGAATCCCAGTGTTGGACCCCAAATCCCCCTGATTGGAATCCCAGTGTTGGACCCCAAATCCCCCTGATTGGAATCCCAGTGTTGAGCCCCAGTGGCTTTTGTGGAGGACATGGGCTTGGTGAGAGAGTCATGTTCTCAGCTTTGTGCAGTGATAATGTAGTGATGGGGGTTTGGGGGATGGAGGGAGGGAGACCAACAAGAATGTCTTTCCTGTAGAACCTTTTAGTCCCAGGGCACATATCTGGTCAAAGATCATTTTCCATATTTTCCTTCCACAATTTGTTAGAAGAAGGGAGACTGGTACCAGGTGCTGCTTCCATCTTCCTTCTTTTCATTCTAATGGAGAAATTAGAATTCCAAGCTATCTAAAAATGAAATTAATTCTAATACTGACCTAAGTTGGTGTAATGTACATTTATGACAGAAAAAGAACGGACAGTTATTTAAAGCATTTGGAAACAAAAAATTTTTTTAAAATGTTTCCTTTGGAATTGCTGGATCATGTGCTTGAGTGTGCCATTACTGGTTCAGAAAATTCAAATTCAAACAAGTTCCTAACTCAGTCATGTCAAACAATAGCACAGGAACTGAAGTTTATTGCAATTATTCTTTTAGTTCTGCTAGGCTCTGTAGTTGTTGGTATTTGGTTTTCAATTTAATTCAGTTTTTCCCATCCAGTGGAAAGCAGATGAAATGTGCACATAAAGGTTTCCTGAGGTAGATTAGACTCTTTTCCTGAGGTAGATTAGACCCTTGAAATATAATGGATCGTATTTTCTGTATTTGAGGTCTCATTAGGGAGGTTTTACTAAAATCCAGGGCACACAGTGGCTTTATTTTTTAATAAAGCTCATCATTTTCCTGTAACACAGTAAAATAAAACACAGTGATGGTTTTCATGTGACGTGATAATTGATCTAGTTAAAATGATCTGGAGAAGAAGGGGCTGAATTTCCTCATGCTTTCTTAGAAGCTGTTTTCTTCCTCATTTTGAATGTAGATGTGAGGCTTGGCAAATTATGCAGATGGGAAAATCTCCTTGGTTTTTATTGGTTTTGAAGCATCCCAGTGAATCTAGAGAGAGACACGAGGCTTGACTGGATCTCATAAAGCGATTTTGTTGTAATACAGAGCTAAATTAACCATGTGCATATGAGGCTATGAACTCTGCCTGCTATATTGCAATGATAAAAGTA
Organism: Agelaius phoeniceus; assembly: GCF_051311805.1. Classification (NCBI taxonomy): domain Eukaryota; kingdom Metazoa; phylum Chordata; class Aves; order Passeriformes; family Icteridae; genus Agelaius; species Agelaius phoeniceus. Next base: position 12,212,659 of record NC_135280.1, on the reverse strand, counting down.
GTTTTTCTGTAAATGATGATGCATATTTTGTATTCATATTATCCTAAGGCTACGAAAATGTTCATGAGCAAATAACTTTACATATCAGCACAGGCAGTGCTGAAGGAAGGGAATGCTGGCAATAAGAGATGGGAGATTTGAGCCATGTGGTTTTGGAGGAAGTTCAAATCTATGTCCTGCACTGCAGGATTGCTTAGGTCACACATTCTCATTTATTAATGTCCAAGACCAGGATGAACAAAATCTGCTGTTAATTGTTTCCCACTTGAAGTGTTTTGTTTGTCATTTTCCATCCCTGTTCCATCAGATCCAGATCTCACCAAAAGTATGAAATAGCCTGTTCAGTGCATAAATAAGTAGCATTTATTTATTGTGAACCAGACATCCAAGGTGCTGCATGCAGAATATTCTCACACACACCTTTTGCCAGGTATCCACCGAGTAAACCTCTGCTTGCAATTCATAGCTTTTGATTGTTTTCATCTTTTTAACCTTTTTTTTTTTTAATGTCTGAAGTCCCCTAAAGTAAACACACAAGGACAATCACGTCCCTCTTGCATAATCATCCCAAGCAACAAGGAATGAAGTGTAAGGGGCTTCATTTGCTTATACTATCAGTCATCCTGGCATGGTACGAGTTTAGTTCTTTATCATTTTGTCAGGAATTAACCACTGCCAGAGCTGATTATTTATTCAAGATTATTGTTGTCTGAAGTAAAGGGCTCATTTTTTAAATAAACTATAAGGCCAGTTTTTTCCACCAGCGCGTTAGAATTTTCAGAATTTCTCCTGATGCAGGTAGCCAGAAACATTTTGTTTGCACATGCCTTTATGTTTGCTTCAGAACCACTTACTTTTTAATGCCTCTCTTTATCTTTCCAAGTGTGTGTTGTGACTGGCATGTTGTTGGCAGGTATTCAAAAGGTAGTTGGGGCACATATTGTGTTCCATCAAAACGTCAGGAACTGACATTTATTTTAATTTAAAAACAAGATACACTCTGTTTTGTGTTTCATTCCTGAATACAGCTGGTTGTTTGATAACAGGGCTCATGTTGTTAATAGGATTGCAGAAGTCAGTAGATTTCAAGGCACAAAAACTTGGCTTTTTTAAAGAATATATACAGCTTTGTTCAAATAAGTGGTGTGCTTTTGTGTCCTAAATGGTCTTTGAAATAAGTATGCTTTCCAGTGACTTTTGACTCCCCAAATGAGCAGCTGCTGGGAGAGCTTTTTCTGTGGGTTTGTTATCAGTCAGGATGATTTTGATGGCTCACCTCGTGCTATGGAGATACAACTGATTTCTCTTTGCAAAGAAATTCAATGTCAGGAGTGGTACATGTTAGCAAAAATATTTGAGACATTTTTAGATGTTCCAACCTGTCCTGTTCACAGCTGTACTTTGTTCTGATGCCCATATTTCCATTCAGGATGCTCATCCAAGGGTTGTAGGGCACAGAGAATTATGGGCAGGTACATTCAGAGAACTGCAGCAATAAAGGAGGAACAAGAAGCAGAGATCTGTAATAGGATAAATATATTTTAAAGTTTATACTGGCGGTGCTTTGGATTTGAGCCTTCTGTCGCTCTAAATTTAGATTTAAAATCACATCTAGTGCCTATTAGCACAGTTAAATCCCCTCTCACTCCCTGGGTAGCAAACAGCAGGGAAGGAAATGGAGTCCCAGGGTTCTTTCCTACCCAAGCCTTTCTCTGGCCATGCTGACTCCAGTCTATGAAGCAAAAATAATGCTCTTTGTGTTGCTGCACCCCATTTCTACCAGAGCTTGTTCCCCCAGGATCATTCCCTTCCCTGCCGCACGCTGCACATGTGCCTCTCTGGATGACTGGGAGCTGGGTCAGGCAGAGGGTTTTTTCTTTGCTTGGCCGATTTTTAAGTTTCAAGCTTTTCCAGTTTCAACTCAAGAAGGAGATTAATATTGTGACAGTAAGAAAAATGCACAAAATTACACCCACAGCCGAGAATTTGCCTCCTCCAGCTGCTGCAGAAGGGTTACTTGGCAGCTGCTCTCTCAGATACATCAACTCCCATCACACTTGATTAACCCACACAGCTATGGGCCAGCACATTGTTGGCTGACAAGATAAAGTTAAGTTTAATTACTGTTATTTTCACCATGAATGAAGTATTTCCTCCATAGGCTTCAAAAAGTTAGATGAGACAGCCGTCACTGGGAGAGTGGTAAGGAGCTGAAATATGAGACTGCCTTTCAGCTGTGAAGAACAATCTGTGTCTTCCAAGATGATTTTTTTTTTCTTTCTCTCAGACAAATTGTGGCACTGTTAGTGTAACTTAGAAGCTGAGAGATGTCTGTCAGCTGCTTTGACAGCAAAAGCTGACAGATCTAAAGTTCTGTCCAATCTTTCATTTTTGGATGGTTTTGATCAGTGGTCTTCTGAGGAAGTGTTGCGTTTGAAATATTGGATATTCCCTAACATATGTAAAGTTAGATTTTTACCCAAAGTCTCAAAATTTGAATGATTTTCTATCACACAAAATTTGGCTAAGAGATGTGTTATGCTCTGATGTTCCTAAATATAATCCTGTGGAATGTGAAATTGAATGATCAGGTAAAACTCCTGTGGTATTTTCAGGAGGAAAAACCTTTTAGCCCTTCTTGGCTGGACATTTTCCACCTTCCCTAACTGTCTTTTGGCTACACAGAAGAACTGCAGTCACTTTTACAGAAAAGTTGTCATGCAAAACTGCTCACTCTGAACTTACTCATGAGTTACCTTTCAAAACCACCCCTCCCCTCTTTTATAAACAGTTAATTACTGGGAAATAATTACTGTGCATGAGATAGAGGTAGCTTGAAAGGGTGGGAATAGTTTTTTATTGAGATTTTTGCATTGCACTTTTTCAGTCTTATAATGCCTTGATGTTTTATGATTTTCCACAGTCCTTTTGCATTACATGATATAGCCAAGGCAAAAACAAACCTAGGGTGCATTTAAATTCTTCTAATTGTGGCTTTTGTGATTTTGAAAAGCCTTGTTGTCAGTGTCTGGATTGTATTTTGATTCTATAAGCAGTTATGAGTTCTATTTTAAGTACCATTGCTCTGGAGTTTACAACATGCTTTTGCTCAGGCTTTTTTTCTTTATTCCCATTTACAAGAAGCGCTTCCCACTCCTCTCATTTGAGTGTGCTTTAGGAAAACCCCTAATTTTTCTGTTCCAGTGGTTCAAAATAATTGTTCACTGAAGGAAAAAGAGAGTGTGGCTGGGGGGATGTTCTGTGGAGTTTGCAGTTAGCTGGGAGTGGATCTACCTGTGGCTGAGCACACAGCAGTATTTGGCACTGCACCAGAGCTGGGAACACGAATGACTTTGCAGCACTTGGTTGTGCTCTTCTCTTGCCCCTGCTGTCCCTCCAGCCTGGTTATCTTGATTAAGATAACATCCCTCGTGCTTTGCACAGCCCTGGGTCTGCAGCCAGCCTGGGGATGCTGCATCAGGTGTAAAGTACAAGCAGTAATTTGGAGTTTGGCCCGACACAGGCAGAGCAGATCTGTGAATTCTGTGCTGGGGTTCTGTGGCAGTGTTGGGAGGACAGTGATTATTGAAGAGCAGGGCAGAGGCTGATTTGTATCCCTTGAGACCTGGCATTCCCCTGCACTCCAGGGAGCATCTCCTCCCTGTCACAGCAGGCATTGCCATGCTGTAGCTGTGCTTTCCCTTTGCCAGGGTGGAATCAAAATGCTCCCGTTATTTGGCTGCCCTCTAACCCTCACTAGCAAAGGTTTATCAGAAACGTTTGTGTCCAGAGAAGGAACTGTCCTGGCTCCTCTGGCTCATAACCAGAGCCAAAACAGTGGCTAAGAATCATCTGCCCTGTACTAGAGGCCATGGGGACACCTGAAACAGTGCTGGCTCCATTGCAGAGCTTGAGGGAGTAAATCCATGTGCGTTTCAGCCAAGGTAATTCACCTGGCCATTCACTCCAGTAAATGCCACACGTCTGGTGAATGCCTTGTTTCATTACCCATTTCCATGCCTCAGACTCTGATATTAAAGATCAGTAATTAAAGATAACTATGAAACTTGAAATGCAATCACCTTTCCTGAAGTAATTTTGTATTTTCTATACAACAGTAGTTATAGTCATAATAATAGTTGTGATTATTATCACTAATTGCAATATTAACTGTTATGTTTTTGTTTGCTGCAGGCTGGAAATTAAATCCAGTTGTTGGTGCAGTTTATAGTCCAGAGTTCTATGCAGGTAAGGATTGCTCTATGATTGTCCCACTGGCCATATTTCATTTTAGTGTTCTTTAAAACATGCAAAAGTACAGAATCTGTGTTTGGTGTGAGGTTTGCTTTCTTTGTGTGATTCACATTATTTACAAGTCATTTATACATTTGTGATTCAAGATTTTACCTTATCTGGGCATAATAAACTTTATATAGAAGGTATATGAATGCCTTTTTATTGGAAAATAGCTAGTATAACACGAAATGTACTGCAATATCCTAGTCTTACATGCGATTTTATTTTATTTCTTATTTTAGTGCAGTCACTTTCTTCCAGGGATTCTTTCAGGAACAACAGCAAAAAAATCTTATCTATAAATATATATCTATATATAGAGTACATACATGTATGTAGACATACCTAGATATAGAGTGTATGGAATCATAATTTTTTCCTGAGCATTTTTATTTACATTTTATAGTTAGTTTTTCAGTTGGATGTTTTTGTATTTTACATGTATATCTTCACCTGACTGAGACCAAATTCTGATTCTGATTGCAATTTGGAGTTAGAGATTCCGTTTTTGTCTGCTGCAAGTCAGTCATGGCTAGCAGTCATTTTTTACATTTAATTTAGGAACAGAATTGAAAATAAACTTATTTTTAGTCCAAAATCCAGTTGATTTCAGAGGGATTTGAAGGCTGCCCACAAACACCCCCAGGAAAGCATTTTTCATGGCTGGTAGTTCAGCACGGGTTGTTGTGTCTGCACAAGCTGGGGAATCTTCACTCATGGAAATATTTGAGTCTCCAGCTGGCAAAGCTGAAAAACTTTTGTTAATTTGAGGGACTTCAAGTGATGAAAATTGTTGAAAAGGACACTATTACAAACACATATTTGTGGTTAAAAACCATCTTCTGCTGAGATAGATAAAAATCTTCCAATTAGGGTACAAGTGGCACAGTATCATAAAAAAACCTAACTTGGCATTCATGGAATTGCAGTATTTGGTGCAGGCAGAATTTATTTCCTTGCTGATGTATGTCTATGTTGAAAACAGGAATTTAACATTGATCTCGTTTGAGTAGTTAGTGAACCAACCCTGAACCTGCATAAATTAGAAAGTCAGAGTTATTAGTCATTTTATATAAATGACTTTGTGTTAATGACAAATATAATAATATTCCCATAGTACAGTAATCAATTTTCTAATACGTATGCAGAATTAACAATCTGACTTATAATTGTCTCATGAAGTAGGGCATGAAGAGTTCACATAGTTTGTAAATTAAAATCAATATTTTCAATCTCTCCTGAAGGTAATTTTCCTAATTTACTGGACTTTTCCCTAACATTTATTTTGTCTTTTAATTATAAAATGGCAGGTTATTGATTTTTTTTGTATAACCTCCTCAAGTCCCAAGTGCATTTTTATTGCCAACACTAGGGAGGTATTTGCCCTTCTTAATGAGAATCTTTAATTACCATTAGAAGAGTATTAATTTAATTTTATGAATTATGACACAAACTCCACCACACCTTTGCAGAAAGTTCCATCACGATACTTCATTTATTTCAGAGTATTTTTTTTTCTCTTTATACATGTAGGCAGGCTTATTTGTTGGGTTTTTGAGTTTTTCAATGTTTGGGTTTCGCTGGGTTTTTCAGTGTATGTCAAATGCTTTTTAATTAAAGTTGACTAAACTAGGATATCTCTCACATTTAAACATATAAAAGTTTCTTTAAAACAATTTAGTCAAAATTGTGGAGATCTCAGGAAACGAAACAGTAAAACAACACTGCACTTCTTGCATTTTAGAAAAACACTGACTTATCTTTACTTTTGGGTTCCCTTATCTTTACTTTTGGGTTCCTTTATCTTTACTTTTGGTTTTCCTTCACCACCTTTCTTAGAGAAGAAGCAATTGAATTTTTGATAATTATAAAATTAGAGATGTGGTTTTTAAGACAGTCAGAGTTCTACTTGTTTAGTTTACTTATTGTCTGCAGCAGTGTCATGACAAAACTGCTCCAACTTTTTCACAGTCAGCGCAAGAAGTTCCTTTAGCTCCTAGTAAATGATGAAAAATTTGGCCACTTCTGAAATAAAGATGATACATCTACAGAGAAACTGTTGATTTAAAGTACCTTTAATCTTCATAAATAAGTGAAAAACAGAAGGTTATACAAAGCTGTCAGGATGGCACTGATGAATGGCAAATTCCCCCGTTCCTCAATTGCCGGCGGCGCCGCGGCCGCGAGGCTTCCCCGTATTGTACATCAAATCTGCCAACTCATTTCTGTGATTAAATATTCCATCAGCGCGGGCTGCAAGGCGCTAAAGCTTAACAAGATTCATAAGATGCACCACTTGAATACACATAACTCACTGCCTTGGATGGAGAGCACCCCGCATGCACGGGAAAATTAGAATTGAGTTAAATTACTCCGTGAGACAAGATCAATAGAGAAAGGAGAAGATCCCCTCATGCAATGCAAATCTAAGATATAGTTATGTCCTGACAACTTGAAGCAGACAATTAAAGTCAAATAGGGAGGAACGCAATGTAAATCAACCCTAAAACCTTGAAGATAATGGTAAACAGTAGGACCAGTGACATGATTGTTATAGCTCGGGGTTTTTTTGGAGTGTACACTTCTGTGAAGGAAAACCTTTATTGAGAAAATGCGTGACAACTCAAGATGGAGACTCTGAGGTGCACAACAGAAACTGTGCTAGGAAAATATTACTTGGGGACTGCAAAATACTGTATATTTACAAATCACTATGGATTTCCCTTCCTGGATTTCCCCTCCAAGGCTGTTTTTGTGCCTGTGAAATGCTGGTGCTGCAGTAAATTGCAGCCTAATGTGGCTCTTTAGCCGTGGTGGCCTTGGTGTGGATTTCCAGGGACTTGTTTGGGAAGGGTCCTCAGGAGACTCCTGCTGCATTTCCAGGGCCTAGCAAGGCTCCCTGATGGCCACCAGCTCCTGTCCTTCCCACCCTTCTGCTGAGGAAATGATATTTTAGAGAAAACTAAAGGGCGTTTTTTTTCATGTATCATTCTAGCTTTTCACAGAATTGCATTTTTTTTTCATATATGATCATGAATAGGAAGTTTTTTAAAAGATGACTTATGTCCACAGTCTCCCTCTAATAAATAAAAGATTTTCCTCGAGGGTTTCCTCCTTTAAGGGGGTTTTCCTCTTATGAGAAAGGAATGCTTAATGAAGTTGTGTCATCCATTTCTTATCTTTTCCGGTAAAATATTTATTAAATTCTTAGGTAGGTCCTAATAGGTAAATTTGTAAGAAGCACTCTGTGATTTGTCTCACAAATTCTTCATGGAAACTGGGATAATTTTTTCATCTCTATGTATTTCCATCCAGTTTAAATACATCCCATAGTCTTCCTGTATTTAAGCTAGAGTCTGTTCTTTTCCTCATACACTTATTCATGGCTGGGAAAATACAGATTTGCAGCTGGGTTTCTTTACTAGGTATGCTCTGGTACTTTCTTTGTTTCTGCAGTTTGTTATAATATTATTTTCACCTGCTTATTTTTATATGGTGTATATTTTATCTGTAATACCAAGCCTTTCTTTCTGCCTCAGGCATTCTGACAGCCAGGTTCCATGTTGTTCCTTTCAGTTATTGCAGATCTTTTTGTTTTTCTCTTTTGGGTTTTGGAACAATGAATTTTTGAGCAATCTCTTGCACTCTCCTTATTGAAATATAGAATATTGTTGCACCTGTGTCACTACAGCAGTCCTGTACAGCAGGTAGCTTGAGACACAGTAAGGCCACTTGAAAAGACTTTTTTATTCCTGGCAGAAAAGAGCTTTGTTATAACTGTTGGAGAGGTTCCTTTTTGGCAGTTCCCAAATGCAAGGTGGGGGAAAAGATATTACAGAAATTACCTGGAAATCTACTAGAGTGACTGCTCTTTCAGGGAGCAGGGCAATTCACAGTAACTCACATGAGAAGATATTCTTTTCTGGTCATAAACAAAACCAGTATTTCAGAATTTTCAAGATCTAAGTTGACAGTGGAAGATTAGAGGTGAAGAACAATTAGAGCACAGCTGAGTGGAAAGCAGAAGATCCCATCCTTCTTTTACTTAAGGCACTATTATTCTTCCTGAGTTTTATTCAGTTCTAGGAATTTCAGGAGATAGTTTCAAGTCATCCCCCGTAGCTGAGTGTTGTATTCATTTCATAAATAACCTTAACCCAGTGAAGACTATTGTAAGCACCCAGTTTCTTGGGCAGTTATTCCATGATCACTGGAAAAAATTTCCCCATCACTCAAAAGGAAAGAGAGAGGAAGAGTCTGTGCATTTTTAACTCTTTTCTAGGCCCTCAGAAGACAGGGAAGTTTTAGCTGCCCAGGTCTTTTTGGCATTTGGAAGTCAGCAGTATCCACCAACAATCAGATTTGGTAGCAAGTTTTCTTTCAAAAACTTGTTCAAAGGTTTGGAATAGAATGTTATATATAATTAGAAGTAAAGAAATACCATAGCAATGTATATAAAACCATGCCCTTAAGTAAGATGAATCCAGGGGAAGAGAGGATTCCTGTACACTTGCTAATACTAATTCTCTTTGTTCATGTCTTAAAGCATCTATTTCTGGAGTGTAAGAGCACCTGGGATTCATTTCATCTTTCTAGTGTTTCTCTTTGAATTTAAATGAGTCTTGCATAAGCTCAGCAAATACCCTAGAAACACTTCTCAGTGTTTGGAGTTTGGGAAGCTGAGTTATATGCTTGCACAGCATTCTGATCCTGGGGTAAAAGTTCACTCTATCGTACCTCTAAAGCAGAATTTTTCTAAAAGCTGCCACTCCATAGATTAACTCATTTTGCCATTTGATTACTTACACTTGGATTCAAACTTGGCTATTGACTGAGGAGATTTTTCTAAATAAATATGTTTGCAGTAGAGTTAGATAAGCAGCTTAAATAGTTTTCTAACTACAGTCAAATAATTATTCTTTAATATTCCACCTGTGATATTTAGATGCTCCTTTTCCAAGTATAACACACAGCTGTAAGTGCTGTTTCAAAAATCAAAAGTACCATCATCCAAATGAGGAGTTGCTAGGTAGATTAACAACACTGATGACAGCTAATGCATTTCTAAAACTCTGTGGAGCTTTTACAAGCCATTATAAAGGAAATCCTGTTTTATGAAAGATGAGTAAAGCCAGTAGAAAAATGGAATTCAGCATCTGCACTAGCTATTTACTAAAATAAATAATAATAATAATAATAATCCAGAATTAATTATGCCTTATGCTACATTATAATGAGTTCTTCATTAAAATGTATACCCTTATGGAAACTAAACCAGGCTTATTCAAAGCTAATGCCAATGACTTATTTGTATAAAGATTAATTTAGTCAATTGGTTATATATTTAAATCTGGAGCAGGATTAATCTACCTATACTCACCATTGATTTGAAGTCTGCACATTTTAAAGAGATGACCACAGATTCTGTCAGTGTTACTCTTTTGAAGGTGTTTCTCTTGGATTTCTATCACACAGGATATACTTAGCATTTGATACTCTTCTGTGTGATCTCTAGAAGAAATTCCACAGATTTCATTATTTAATTGTAAATCTTCAACCATAGATACAGCTTCATTCCAGAAGGTAGGAAACTGTGAAAAAGGGAGTTTTTGCTTCTTAACTGTAAAAGTTTGTGAGTTCTGACCCCAATCTAGTATGGGGAACCATTTTAACCATCTGATACTGGGTTATGATGGATTTGTTCACAAACAGAATCAGTAAAACCAGGAAATCTGTATTTGCTGAAAGGTGGAGTGCTTTCCCCAAAACAGGGAAAGGATGTGTTTGGGGGTGGGTGGTTGGATCTCTTTGCTTGATGGAAAACCTTGGTGAGATGTAGGTCTTGATCTGATGGCCATGTTCCCATGTTTCTCCTGAGTTCACATCGAAGGTTTCCTTGGTTTTAGATATTCCTTAACCCCAAAGAAAGCCTTCTGAGCAAGCAGGAGCTGTCCCTTCTTTGTCATCGTGTTGTTTCCTAAGTTCTTGTGTTTGTTCAGATGTTCTTATTGTGCATATAACTGAGCAAATTTTTAAGGGCTAAAAGAAGCTAAGTGCTGTTCCTTGCTCACAAAGGAAATCTTTAATGAAAAATTATCCTTGGACTTCTCTTCCATCATTCTGGTGCTTAGTGAAAATGTGTTCTATGGCTTCCTGGTTAGTGAGAGCCCTAAAAGTAGTTAAAAAACTGAGGTGACAGCATCTCCAGACTGTGGATGGTGCAGGTTCTGAGGCTGGGTATAAATCCAGCAGTTTCAGAGCTACTGCTCCTGTCTCAACAATCACCTGGGCAACAGTGCCTGGCTGGGCACTGCCTGGGCCCGAGCTAAGGCTGCAAGATGCATTTTTAGAATAAAACTGAGGCTGTAATCCAAGCACCAGCCAAGGATAGGTGTAAAAAGCACTGGCTCAAGGATCTCTCAGAGGAAATTTTAAGACAAACTGCAAGGTCACCACTAAAACATTTGTTTGTTCAGAACTGGGGGGGGATGTTTGCAATCCTAGATAAGTTGTAGCAGTTATGTGGAGGAATAAATTCCTCTGATTAGAAGAATAACCAAGTTAGGAAGATCCATGTGTTAGGATGGACTGTCAGGCAGACAAACTCTTCTGAAATGTAAAGTAATAAAGTAATATATGAAATGTAAAGTTAATACAGTTAAGTGGAATGGAAAACAACTCTGCTCTGTGTTAAACCTTGATTACATCTGTAAATTAATGCTAAAGCACTTTAAGATTATGGTTAATTGTATTCCAGACATATTGCTAATGTTTTCTCTTCCTTCTTACACATTTTTTCCCATTTTGGGCATTGGAGGACAGGATCCCCAATATGCACTGTAATTGCATTTCATAATGCTTATTGAGAGGAACTTTCAAAATACAGTTTTCATTCATTTATTCATTGTGGAGGTAGCTGAGAGGGGGCTGTGCTTTACAAGTTTACAAGCTCTGCTGGTTTGGTGCTCTTAGATTTTCTTTGGAAATCTCCAAGCATAGAATTGCTTCTAGTAAAAGTGAGTGCTTTGGAAACTTTGGAAACATTGCATTACCATTTTTGTAATGGTTTTTCATGCTGCTGAAATTCTGGAACCTGTCTGGGCTAGGGAGGAAATAGACTAGCTAAAGCCAGGATTATGCATGATGATTCAATTTTTGGTCTTTTATATTCTCAGCTTGTCATTCAGAATAGAATTTTATTTATAAGTCAGAACCAGCATTTGCTGGTGTAAGCAAGGAGAACTGAGGGATTAGTAATTTGCATCTCTGCATCTAATTGCATTAGATTTGCATCTCTGTCTTATAGATTTACTGAAATAGGTAATTTACACAGAAAATAGTGTCTTGACACAATATGAGAGGATAAAGCATAAACACATCCACTTGTAATCCCTGCAGGGCCATGTTGAAACTCTAGTGTTTGTGTTTGGGCAGAAAGGCTCCAGTTTCATCTATTCTGTGATTTTTTTTCCTATTGCAATCTTTATTCAACAGGCAGATGTATGAATGCAACCCATTTGAGTTATCAGCAGAACATGAGTGCATTTTGTGTGTTCTCAAGCATCTCCTTTCAAGCAGAGTGTAATTCCAGCTCAGGGTTTACTTCAGAAGTTTATACTTGGGAATTTTTCTCATGTTTTTTCTCAAAGTTACAAGTGAACCAAGAATAGCCATCATTTACCTGCTATGGCTGCTAGAGGACCTAGAAAGATGAGGAATAAAGACTTGGTTTTGAAAGATCCTGAACAACTTCAGTGGGATGCATGTCCCAGTATAAAATAATGGCACTGAAGGTCACAGAATTTATGTGCCCCTGGGGTTGTAGGGAGACATCTTACAGCAAATATATTTTGCAGGAAATCCTGATGTTACCACTCCTTTTTTTTTTTTATGACTACATAATGCATGTCCAGTTTTTTAGACTTTTCTGCTGACAGGATTTACACTTGGATTGCAATAATTAAGTTCTCTAAGCACGGTGCAGATTTTGGTACGAGCACCAGCTGAATTTGTACAATTTAGTTTCAGTTTAGTTACCAGACAAGGGATGCCTGTGGCTGATAAATCTTTTGGAAAGGGCAGTTTGCTGCAATTGCTTTACTTTGTGAATGGAAACATGGCATGAATTGTTCCTGCAGTGCAGCCAGTCTATGGAAGGTGGTTAATTCAATTAGAAACGAGTCAGGCACAGAGTGTGTTTTTAAGGAGGCAGGAGAAGGAGGAGGAGAGATCCCTGTTACTGTGGGGTGGGCTCTATATCCTACAGAGGGGAGAAGGGGAGTTAGGGGGGATTGTCTCACACCAGAGCTGCTAACTTTGCTGCTTCTCTGGTTTTTACTTGCATGATATTGACACCTTCCAATCCCAATTTTTGACAGCATCCTGGATTCTGCACAGGAATAGCTGGGGAGAGAGGGCTGTTTGTAAATAGCTGGGAAATGGATGATATGGGCAGCAAAGAATAATTGGAAGGGTGGCTTACAAATGATGTTTGCTGTAGCATTCATTGCTGTAGCCTGAATCAGGGCCACAGTTCATTGGGTGTTTTGGGGACATTTAAGAGGTGATGATAAAGAAACATCCACTATGCTTAGAAAAGGGATGGAAAGGAAAATTAATGTCTTAAATAGAATTTTTGGAAGGAGAGGTCGCAGGAAATGTATTAGAGACACCTTCAGTGGCTGTTTTTTGGTGTGATTTTTCTCTCCTCCCTCTATTTTAAACAATGTATATCAGGTTATATGTGAGTCAGGGACCTACTACATAAATGTATGTATAGAGCACAGATTCTCATTACCAGCAGCAAGCACACCCAGGCTGTTCAATAATTGAATATATTTCAGGTTTGCTGTCAGAAGAGGTTTGGATTTAGGAAAATCAACTTTAGACATCAACTGCTTTAGATTCTCCTCCCTACCCTCTTGTTAAGTGAAACTATATATAAGCTTTGGTGGGATTAAACATAGGTTTTGTTTGTATTTTTAACATAATTGGAAGAAAGGAGGCGTGGGGTTTGGGGCTATGCTACTTTATTCCTTGTTAATAATGGATGGAACAATCCAGTGTATCAACACAACCATCCATAAGTGGTTGTGTTAAAATCTGAAGGCTATTATTCAATTTATAGAGAGCCCAGATAACTGAAGGCCCTCAAAGAGCACTTCTTTTTGAATTAACAGCATATTTAAAAGCATGCTAAGTCTGTGTAGTTGACTATTGATACTGAAGGGCTAAGAGAGCACTTAACTACCATTATGTATTCAGGAGAGAGGCTGGAGAGGCTCTCTTTAAATTCCCCAGTCAGAAGGGACAATGGAAGCTAACATACACCATTACTGCACAACAGGAGCCTTTTATTAGGTGTTTCTGATCCATTTCTGTGAGACATTCTGAAATAATCCATCACAGAATAATATTTCAGACCAGAACAAAAATAGTGCTATTTCTGTCTGAAAATGCCAATATTGAATTACACTTTTAGAACAGCAAACCAAGAGAGGACAAGGACTGTTTATAAGGATCCTTGATACACTTGGAAATCTCCTGATTTGTTCATGAGAGATGCAGTTTTACACTTTTCTTCATGTGTTCTTCATTGAGCACAAAAGTGTTTAGGAATAATAGCTGTTGCAAAAGGCACAAAGGAAAAGAGTGATCAGAATGATCAGAACTGACTCAGGGAGAACTTGCTATCATCCAGCTGGACTGAGAGGAAAAGAAAATGAAAAAAACAATCACTGAATTCAATAAAGAATGGGCTTTTTAAAAGATTTAGATTTAGATTAGGCTCTTGAAATAACAGTTTATAATAAGGTAGGCAAAATAAGACTCAAATAGCTTCATTTTTCAATCACTTTTTCCTGTGGCTTTGTTTGGATTTCTTTGTTTGTAAATAGTATTAAAGAATAGATGATCTGGTGCTTAGTTGTGAGAGGCAGTAAAAGCTCCTTTTGGTAATGCAATAGAAAAAAAACATGTGTAAAGAGCAGCTGATTTACCTGCAAAGCTGAGAGTACAAGGGATTAGAGTAATAGAATCATCACTAAATCTCCTTGTGTGCAGTGAGTTACTGAGTTCCTGTATGACAAACACTCATTTTAGCCACCTGTGCACTAAACCCCAGCCCTGGATGTTGACTTGGTTCATTCCTGCCACTGGAAATGCTTCTGTGCTTCCCCTGGCTGTGAAGGCAGCAGATGGATGCTGGGAGAACTCAGCACCACTGGCCCTTCCCAGCTCTCCCAAGAGCTTTTGTGTCAAGCTGGGTTTCCCTGGGATTCCTGGAGTGAGAGGAGCATTGTCCCCCCTTTGCTCTCTTGTCGCAGACATCTTTCATGAAAAATCTTTTCTTAGGATTTTTCTTTGTGAGAAGCTGCAGTTTCAGTAACCAAAGTAAACAATGGTTATCTGCTGCTGTGGAATGCAACAGGTAGACCCGTGATTGGTCTCCTGTGGATGTTTGGATTTACTGACCACTCATGGCAGAGCTGGCTCTTGCTCTGTCTGAAACACAGATCTTTGTTATTCATTCTTTTCTATTCTTAACTTAGCTAGCTGCTGAAGAAACCTTTTCCTTTCTATTGCTTTTTAGTATAGTCTAATGTAACATATATCATAAAATAATAAATCAAGCCTTCTGATCATAAAGTCAACATTCTCGTCTCTTCTTCATCCTGAAAACCCTTGTGACCACAGTCACACTCTCTCAAGAGTTTTTTGTCAAGCTGGGCTTCCTTGGGATTCTTGGAGTGAAAAGAACATTGTCCCCCCTTTGCTCTCCCAAGAGTTTTTTGTCAAGCTGGGTTTCCCTGGGATTCCTGGAGTGAGAGGAACATTGTCCCCCCTTTGCTCTCCCAAGAGTTTTGTGTCAAGCTGGGTTTCCCTGGGATTCCTGGAGTGAGAGGAACGTTGTCCCCTCATGTCTCACTCTGTTGTGTCCCAGGGCAAACCCCCAATAAGCAACATCTCTCCTCTTCTTTTTTTCTAATTCCACCCTAAATTCTTGGAGAATAAATGCCAGCCCTGAGAATTGGAAACTTGAGGTTCATGAGCTGAGGTACTTATGCCTTGTGTATGGTGAGGTGGTGCATTGTAGGCTCAGGTTCTCTGTCATGGTATAGAAACTTTAAACCATTGCCAGGAAAGCTTTCTGGAAGTTTCATCTCCTTCCTGTGACAGCAGAGAGCTGGGCCCACAATCAAGCCTTGCACCATTGTTAATTTTACACCAACAACATGATTGTAGTTAATGGTACATGGGTTTTTTCTGCAGAAAATGTGATTTCAATTTCTACTTCCACAAACAATACCATGAGACATTCCAGCTAATTGTGTAAATTCTTTTCAGCTAATTGCAGATCTGTATTTCTGAGCTGCCTGTAGTGCTGGCTGCACAGTGGTTCCAGATAAAAGCTATTTTTAACAGCAGGGGTTTAAAAATCCTTTATAATTTAGTGGCTGAGTCCACATGTTGATCCTTGGTGTTACTTCTTGGCTCTTTGAGGACTGTGAATTTTTTAGCTGTTTTATAGGAGGCAGTGAGCACTCTGTGCAGCACCATTGGTATTTCTGTGGATTAGTTTATCTGCATCATGTAAATAACTGTACACAAAAAACTTATTTTTGAAAGTTAAAAAAAAAAAGGGGAAATGCATTTAGTCAGAGATCTTGAAACCACTGGGAACTGAATTTTAAGTATTCTAAAAATATTAATGACTGCACATCACTTTTTTCCACAGTCCTGAATATTTTTAGAGTAATTATATCTCAAAATAACTGCGGTGCTTCAGCAAAGGACCTCATCAAACAGCGTTTTCTTAATCAGGGGCTGGAGGAGAAAACTGGGGGAAGAGAAGGATGAGTGGGAATAGTCTTTGATCCTGGGACACCTGGTTTTGTCCCTGCTGCCAGGCAGCATTCCAGGGGCTCTGTAATGCCCCTGACCCCAGGCTGGTCCCCTCAGTGTCCCCTCTGCCACTGCTCCCTCAAAATTTATTTTAAAATCCTCATTCTTAAAAAAAACCAAAAAACAAATGCTTTATTCTATCACACTAGAATTTAGTGTTCTGGAGGAAAAATAATGCTTTTTCTTTTTCCATTGGGGAATTTATAGATTGTTTCTGTGTTCTCAGGTTTATCCAAGATCTTACTGTCAATAATTCAGTCTTCCCTCACTTGTATGAATTGCAATTGAAATATTTTTAATACCAAAATTAGATGCAGAAGAAATAATCTTTTCTTACTAAAGTAGATTAAAAAGTTCCAGGTTTTTTTTCTAACGGAATCTAATAATAATGTTTTAGTTATCAGTATTAATATTATGTACAAATTCAAAGGCAGATTGTCAAAATATAATTAGAAGGCTCTGTGCAAGAAATTAAATACACTCTAGTAGCAGAGATGAAAAAAGCATCTGTTTTGAAGTACTTTAATTAGAAATTAGATGACTAGAGTAGGGAAAATAGGATTTGCATGAGATGAAATCAGAAGAAAATATAAGATCATTAGCTACAAAGAGTAGGAAAATACCTATGGAGCATGGAGGAAGCCAAGTGTTATCTAGGATTTATGGTGAATAATGTAAATAAACTGTAACCTTTGACTTCTAAAAGTCTTTTGCTCTGTTTCTAGACATACTTGAAGTCATATTCTTAAAACCTAATGGAAATGAATGATTTTCCTCATGTGTTTCCCTCAGCCAGATGAATGCCTCTGGCTCTTCAGCTCACTTTCATTTGCAGGCTTCTGCACTAGCTCAGGTTTGGGAGCATCTGTGGTGTTAAATTCTCCCATATTCCAACGTTCCTGGGGTCAGACAAGTGTGTGGACAGGGCTTACTTATTTATTTATTTTATATTTTGTAATTAGGATCTCAATACCTGCATGTTCATTTGCCAGCATCCACACAAGGGCTGAAGGCTGAGAGAGACATCAATACAGTCAAGCATATGTTGTCTTCAAGTAAGGGAGAAAATGAGCTTGTTCTGTATTTTATCTGTTATATTAGCTGTGGAAAAGAGCAAGCATCTCTAAATCCTGTTAGTTAAGGGTGTGCTATTGTCTGGGAAGGTTAGAAGCATAGTAATTAATGAGATTTCCAGTAGTCACAGTCTTAGTTAAACTGCATAAATTACAAGAATTATTTTATTACTCTTCAGCATTTCCAGTATTTCTCCTTCAACTGACAGCTGCAAGCAACAAACAAAGAACTGGTTAATGACAGAAATTTTTTTTAATATATTTTGAGAGAACTCTGGCCCAGTGAATGGAAGTTGAGGATTGCTCCTGTAATACTGTGGAAAATGTGCCTACCATTTGTACTTAATCCTGTCCTTCCAAACACATTGGACTCAACTCAGTGCAATTCCATTGCATGTCAGTGCACAATGTCTAAAGTTTCACAAATCTCCAGGAAGATTTGATGGGTTTGAATTGTGTGATTCACAAATCCTGACAGCTTGAGGCATGTCAGTGTATGTGTGTATAAAATCCTGTGTGTGTGTATACAGATATATGCACATATATCTGCAAAACCAGATGTCTCATATCCCACTCTTCCTGGTGGACTGTATTCCAGAAGTGGAGAAGTTTCTTTCATAATTTGAAAGTGCAATGTTCAATCTGTATTCAGCTAAGTGTGTTAAAATACAATTTTAAGAAAACCTGACATGTTTTATTTAAGTTCATTTAAAAGAAAAAAAGGGAATAACTTTAAACTTGTGTAATTTGTTCAAAATGAGCATTGCAAAAGTGTTGGTTTAAATGGATTTGGTTATTGTTTTTTCTTTTTATTCCTTGGGAAAAAAAAATGTTTTATCTGGTTTTGTTCTTAATCCTGAACCCAGATTATTTACTGGAGAGTAATATATTTTCACAAATAAATTTGTGCATTCCTCTGAGCAAACCCTGCTGAACTCAGATGTGTCAGCGATCACCCCGTGACAATGGGAGCGATGGAGCCCAGGTCCTGCCTGGCCTGGTGTCCGTGCTGGGAATGCTGCAGTGATTTTCCTGCTGTGCTGGCTCCAGGAGGCTCATTCCAGCCAGGGGCTGAGGAGGCAGGGTGGGCAGGGTGGGTTGGGGCAGCAGTTTTGGGAGAAGCAGGGTGACAGGGACAGGGAGCAGCCAGCGACGCTCGTGGTCCCCACAGGATAACGGCGGCCTTGGCGTTGGGGGCATGTCTGTGTTCTGCTTTTCCAACAATGTCAAACTGGGGTTGTTTGGGCTCTTGCTGCTTTGAAATCAAAGCATAAAAAAAGAAAAAAAAGCTTTTTTTTTATTATTTTTTTAATTTTTTTTTTTTTTAAGAAAAAAAGCGCAAAAAGCGCCCCCAGTTCAGTTTGAGTGCGCCGTTCCGGTTGTGACTTGATTTGTGTTCTGGGATGAAAAACTGAGGTTCAGTTGAAGTGTTCCAAAACCAGATACCACTCTCTCTCTCTTTCTTGTAGGCAGGGTGCTGCTGTGCCAGGCAAACCAGGAGGGATCTCCCGTGTACAGTGCCCCCAGTTCACTAGTATACACATCCACAAGTAAGCCAGTGTTACGGCTCGTTTCTTGTTCTGTTTTTGTGACAAAAGCACATCAATGTGAATTAAGCCCCCTAAAAATGTCAACTTTCCCAACAGCTCTTGCTAAGGTAAATGTGGTGTTTATAAACATATGTAAGTCATGTCAGCGGATAATTCAGTGTTTTTAGTTGCATCTTTATTCTCAAAGTCTATTGTATTTAAAAAAAAGAAAAGGAAAAAAAATGCCTATATTGCAATATTGTATAGAAATGGTCAAAAGTTCTACAATAACAGTGACAGTTTTTGCAATCCAGTACTGTTATGTGCTCTGCATTTTGTGTAGAAGATGTTGTGTTTCTTCTGTCCTGCTCACAACTATGATTTAATACACAAAACATCTGTTACCATGCCACCATTTGATTGGGTCAAGAATTAGATATGAAGTCTTTTTTTCCAAAAGGAACAGTCTGTATGAAAGGGGGTATTTTGAGGCATAAAAAGCTGCCCTAGTATAAAGAACAGATACAAGCTGACATGATGGATGCAGCCCTCAGCCATTTTTCTGTACAAAACTTTGGAGTAGAGATGTGTCCTCTGAAATTGTGAGCAGAAACCTTTTTTGGGAGTGTTTCAGACTGGATTGGTGGTACCACTGATTCTCATTCTGGCCTCTAGTGGGGTGAGAAACCTGGAGCTGAATGCAGGAGCTTGCAGCTTGCAGCAGCCCTGGCTCTGTGTTCATTGTAAAGAAAACACATGGTCTGATATAGCAGCATTATCAGATATGCTCTTTATGAAGATTGCATTCAATCCAGAATGCAATTCTACTCCCTTAGAGCTTATCTAGACTGCTAAAATAATTATTTTTTCAAATTAAATCCAGGAATTAGGACAAAAGAGTTCCATAGTGATCGTCTCTACAGTCATATAATTCTTTTATGTCAAGCATTATCAATGGCATCCCTGGAGCTGCTGCTTTTCCAGGATTCATATGGGATCCCCTTTAAATGAGGAGTCTGGAGCCTACAAATGCATAGTGAACTAACCAAATGCATCAAGTGTTTTCAATTGCAAATTAAAATGTCAGTTAAGTCTGCATTTTCTTCCAGGTGCTCCAAGAATATTTTCTAATATGTCACCTTTCTCTAGCAGTGGGGATTTTTTACTTCTTATAGTAACACAGAGATATGAAATACTTACTTAGTTTAAATTAATGCTCCCTTTGGAAATTTTTAGTGCACTCCTCCTTTTTGACTGACAATTGTTTTCCTGGAAAATGATCCCAACTTTTCACTCATTTCACTATTAGGAGCTTCTTTTGGAGAAGAGGGGGCAGTGTTTGTTATGATTTTCTGAAAATTGGGCTTCTTTGAAAGCTTTTCCTAAGTTTACCCTGTTACTCCTATTGTCTCACTGAGTTGTACCCCAGGAATTTTATTGCTGGGATTGTTGTTTCCATCAGATGAGATTTCCACTAATATTGATTCCCCAAAGAGACCCTGTGAGCAAGCTGAGCTCTGGAGTTCACTGTTTCCTTTGTGTCTCCTGAGTCAGTCCTGTTGAAAAATCTTATTTTGCCATGGTGCTCCTTGAATAATGATATCCTAACAAGCACCTGTTTGTTTTCAATTATGCCAAATACATAAATAAACAAGCTTTGCCTATCTGTCTCCCACTGGGCAATGTGTAATACACAGATTCATAGCAGGCATTGCTGGTAGCCCTTGCAGTAGAAATGATTACACTTCTGTTGAATCTGTGTGTTGGCAACTCGTGATTTTTCCTTTATTATGTATAGAATTTCCTCTCGCCAAAATGCGGTTTTCCCCTACAGGGTCACAACTCCTAATAACACAAAATTACTACAATTACTACATATTGTAATTAGGTTTTTATTCCTCCTTATTACAAAACTTTCAATAAAGATGTAAAATAGCTTCATTTCTATAGGAAATTCCACTAGAAATAGTGAATAGAAATGAAGGTTGACTTTCGTCTCATTTCTTTTATTAGTTTAAGGATCTTCTATATTCCATTTTAGTGCACATTTGTAATATTGAAATTATAACTGATAAGTCAACATTAGTGTCTAGGAGATGAATACTTGTGCCATTATCATTCCATGTAGACAACAATATTTCAGCCTTCCTTTTTGAATAATTTGTTAATCGTTTATTCTGTTACTGCTGATATTGTAACTGTGATATTTTACAACCACTTACAATGTAAGAATTAAGAGGTTTTCAATTTGTAATTGTTTTAACAGAAGGGAAAGAGTCTGCTGGGATTTTTCAAAAGCCATCTAAGATACTTCAATTTCACAGAGTGCTAATGGCACTTAGGAGTTTTCAGATATTTGGAAGAGGATAGTCCCCATTTTTCTAAATGTTGTCTAACTTGACTGTTCATCTTTTGCTCCTGAGTTATAAGGCATGAAGGGCTGGAACATGGTTGTACAATGTCTTTTTCTTAATTTGGCTAGCTTGGTTTCACCCTGAACTTCTTGGTTTGTAATTGTACTGGCCACTGGCAGCCCCTGATGGCTGTGAGCACTTTTACCCACTGGCTCTCCAGAAAGCAGGCTGCAATTTTTGGAGCTGCTCTTTCCCTTCTGATATTTTATTTCTCCAGGATATATTTTATGTGTATTGCACCATACATTTCCCAGCACAATGATTAGTTACACCTCTGCATATGCCAGGAGATGGAAACATGGCTCTGCTTCCTTCCATCACTTCTGGCCCTTCACGTAATACAGAAAGAAATGAGCTGTTTCTTCTGCAAGCAGTGGAACAAATCAGCAGCAATAGTCTCTCATGCCTCATCTGTTCTCTTATGCTGAAGGAGAAGATGGGACCTGGATCAGTTTTTCATTTGCACACCTATTGTTGGAATGGATAATTTTTTATGTAGAAAGCAGAGTTTCAGCATGCAAATGTGCTCCTATCCTGGATTGGGCAGGTCCTGTGACAACCACGGGCAGGAAATCCAGGCAGAAAACCTTGTTTGCTGTAGATTCCCACAGGACTGGCATCTCCAGGGCAGAACTGATACAACCGATTCCAGTTTTGGCATCTCCAGGGCAGAACTGATAGAACAGATTTCAATTAAATCCTTCACCATTGCCATAATGCAGGATGCAGACAAGTATTGAGAGGAGTTCTATCCAGCCAGGAATGACTGGAGTTCACCAAATCCCAGTGAGTCAGTGCTCACTGGAATCTTCCTAGAGGCCCAGGATATCTCCCTGAAAGTAAATGAAACAGTTTGGCTGCTCATAACTGACAGTCTCTTTTTGCCCTCACTCCTTTAGAATAGTTACTTCCACAAGGAATTTTAAAATCCTGAGGAGATTTGTATCTACTGGTAAATAAGAAATGTGTCAAGGATAGTTTTGGATCTTTTCCAAATTGAAGCCACACGTGAGTAGGATCCATGAGAAAATTAAGACCCTGCTGGACAAAAAGGAAGATTCAAAAGAAGAAAAAAAAAATTCTGTCCCTGAATGTCTGTATCACTGTTCTGCCAAGGACAGTAACACAGCTGGGTATGTATGGATCAGAAAGGCAAAAATACAAATCTGAATTTATGCA
Source organism: Agelaius phoeniceus (assembly GCF_051311805.1). Classification (NCBI taxonomy): domain Eukaryota; kingdom Metazoa; phylum Chordata; class Aves; order Passeriformes; family Icteridae; genus Agelaius; species Agelaius phoeniceus. The sequence goes on along the minus strand of NC_135280.1, from coordinate 12,190,264 downwards.
AGAACTTTTAAAAACTGTTTTATGCATATTTTCCCCCATTTTTCTATAATGTAGAGGTGCCTGGAAATGTGAATGAAGCGGGAGCTCATGAGAGCCAAAGCATGGGCGAGATGGAAGATATGAAGTTGTAGAATTGTGAAATTATTCAGGTTGGAAGAACCTGCTTGCACCAGAACACCTCTAAGGATGGAGATTGCACAATTTCAGGAGGTCATCTGTTCCAAGACTGAGTGTCCTGGCAGTGGAAACCTCTCTGGTTGAAAATCATGTTTGCTTTCCCTTTTCTTCCCAGTGTGTGCCTGGCTCTGTCCCCCAATAATTTCCCTGTCCTTGGTGGCGGGGCATGCAAGAGGAGACACATTTCCAGTAGAAATCCTCCTGCTCTGCACTGGCTCCCAGCGCTCCTGGGCTCACCCAGCCCTCGCTGGTGTGGTGAGGGAGCAGCTTCCAGCTGTGTCCCCCCCCTCCAGCTGTGCCCCCCCCTCCAGCTGTGCCCCCCCTCCAGCTGTGCCCCCCCTCCAGCTGTGCCTCCCATCCCTCAGCACTGTCCAGGTGTGCCTACCCAGGCCCTGTGGAGGGCAATGGGAAGAGATGGGATTTAAAATTTAAGGGGAAGTTCAAAGGCAGCTAAATATTTTTTACTCTCTAAATCAGCACTTTGATCTCTGAAACTTTTAGATTTTATTTTAGCTCCAAGTAAGCATTAAGATGCTTGAGTGTATCTACTAGTGAATTTTTCTGACCATACATTGAAGGGATAGTTCACTATTAGCTACATGGGTAGCTCACATGTATGGTAAAATATTTGAAGTTTCTCCATGCTTTTGTTCAGAATGATGTGCAGATGAACATCTCTATTTCCCAAATGTATAGCATGCCCATAAAAGTGAATTTTGCCTTGACTTCAATGAGTACATTTTAAACTGAAGTCAATTTTGGCTTAGATTTCCTAAATGTTAGAGCTGTTTCATCTTCAGTAAGCCTGCTTATCAGCTCCTAAATAAATCTTTCATACTGCAGTCAAGTGATAGAATTAAAAGAAGAAAAATATGAAAATGCAAAATCCGATATTAATTCATTTTATTTTATCATACTCAAGGGCAAATGAAGTTGATGGCCCATTTTTTAATTGATATATTGATTACAGTTTTGGAAGAAGTGGTGGTGGAATTCAGCAAAAATGATTGAGGTGGTACAAATGCTTATAAATCTGTCCCACATTGTTCATGTTCTTTAATTGTAATTGTCTGATAAAACTTCCATCAGTTTCTGTAATTAACCTAATGGTCTAAATGAATTTCCAGATCACTGATTATTCATTTCAATATAGAAAATGCCATTACACTGAGTTTAATTAATACTAAGTAAGTTCACAGTCCATTGTACTATTAGAATGGAATTTTATTGTTTTAACTGTTTAAATTATGAATATTATTTCCTCTCATCTTGTTTGTCCCATTTATGAACTTGAGTGTTCATTTTCTATTCATACTAAAATAGCACAAACCCCCTATAATGAAAATATTTAAAACCCAATGCTCTTCAAGCTCACATCCTCAAAATATCAGTGTAGATGGGGGTCTTTTTTATTTATTGTTTCAACTATTTTTAAACAGAATTCAGTGAGTGCCAAGCTCATAATCCCATGATATGCCCTAGAACATCTTATTTATCTTGATATTCCTTTCACAGAAGTACATATGACAGATAAGCACTCACCAGAGAATCCTTTTGCTTTGCATCAGACAGATATTAAAACAATAAACTATCTTGCCCTGGGATTTTAGCTTATGAGCCACCAGGAAACAACAAGGCAAAGATGAGATGTTTTTGAAAGGTGGGAAGGCAGTTCTTCTGGAAAATTCCCTGGAAACCTTTGGTCCTGTAATATTTTTGACAGGAACTATTTTAAATGCTAAAGTTTTGGGGTTTTTTTTAAAGCAAGGAAAATACATTTCGTTCTGTCAGAGCAGATATTAGAAGTGTCCCAAAATTAACCCAATATTCCTACTATTCTGTGCATTGTGTGATAGGAGAGAAGGAAAATCTATGGAACAAGCATAAAGTATTAATTACATGATGTGGGATTTCTTTTCTATATTGAAACACTTACATATAGCAGACATATGTCCTAGTTTTAAAAAGATTGTTTTTTCCTGTGGGTGTTTTGTATTAATTCATAGATTGAGGATGGTTCAGGGTCTTGCTTATACAATAAACAGGGAAAACCATAAATATACATTTTATTTTTATAAAGAGCACATCTAACTGTAGGATTTAGTGTGTTTGAGGACTCATTCCTACAGAAATGAAAATTAAGTCAAGCTTGTCTATGTGGTATGTCCTTGCTTTTAGAAATAGGTTACTTGGCTTAGGAATATTAGTAAACCACCTAAAAAATGCTGCATGGAACTATTTTCATCTTGCTTGTTTCAGTGAAGACATTCCAGGTTTTATTTTCCTGTGGCGTTACTAATGGATTGAAGGAAGACCTTTGACATTTCTATTATGTTCCAGGATATTTTCAGTACCAAGAAAATTACACAGGGAAAATAGAAATTTCCAAAAGGTGATTCAAAATGCGCTTCTGAGCCAAATCATTAGTGGAAGTATTTGGTTGGAAACCTTGATCCTGTTGATTTTGTCATGTTTAATCTGTTGCACACCTGTTATTACCTGAAAATTATACTGTAATGATGGCAGTTTGCTGCCACTCCAAGCAGCTGAAGGGTAGATGCTCTGGCACTGGGTGTATCCTTCCCTGGGTTTTGTGTGTCAGTCACGACTGACCTCATTAAATCTGAACAGACAGATATTGCAATGACATCAGTCATTCATTTGCTCTGATTTTATTGTTGTAGTTTTTCTTCATTTAACTGTTTGGCAGGCTTGCTGTTTTGAATTAGAATATGGGTCAGGAGCTGTTTAAAACATGAGTATTCATGTGGTATAATTTGCCAGCGCTTCAGTATTTCTGAATTGAATGTAGAAAGGTTCTGCAAACTAAATTTTTAATTAGTCTGTTTTCTCTTGAGCTCAATTGGGATGGGAAGTCAGTTCATCACCAATGAAATATATATCAGTGCATTGTATCTACACCTTGGTGGTTTTGTCTGCTCATTGCTTCAGAGGGAACAGGTAAAGCATCCTGCAAAGGAGGCTGTGATTGGGCCATTAATTAACCAAATTAACCATTGCAGCGCTGCAGTTCCTGACTGAGGGCACAAAAATCCTGCCAAAGGGAAATGTGCAAATATCTGAGAGGAGCAATCTGATTTCCAGGCTACAAAAACCTTATTATTGAACGTTGAGGGGTCAAACTATCTTTTGATTTGCTTTCTGAATTAATTGCCTTTATTTATGAAGAGAATCACCCAGTAGTAACCAGGAGAAATGTGCCAATTGCCCTTCCCTTTTGTGTGTTGAATGCAGTGGGTTTAAGTGAAAGCTTAAATAAAGAAGAACCCAACAGTAAGTAGGAAGGGAATGGCTTTCCATGATTCCCTCCCTGGTGTACAGAAGTGTAGAGAAATGTTGATGTCATCCCATGCTGAAAAGTCTTGAGAAGGTTTTTATGCTCTGTTCTGTCCCACTGTGTTGGGCTTTGCTCTGACACAGGACAACACCACTGACTTTCAAGTAAGATAAAGATATTACAAAATTTAAAAAAAATTAGTAAAACTGTATAGCATTCCATATGCATAGCATTACATTCTTGATTTAAGTATTATCCTGCTTTTAACTGTAAAGTGAACCTCTTTGGGGTTTTTTTTGGTGGCTTTTTAGTTGGTTGGCTTTGGTGTTTGTTTTGGAGTGGTTTTTTTTTTTGGTTTGTTTTATAATTTTCAAAATTTTTTTGGCAGTGTTGCCCGAAATTCTTCCTACAGCATTTTTGGTGTTCTGTATCAGTATACATTGTCTTTCTGCAACAATTTTCAGGATAACTCTCATTTTACCTCCTGTCTATTCATATTTTAAATGATTACTTATTTATAAGTCATCACTAAAATACATTGTGTGTGTCCAAAACCTGTAAACGTGGCTTTCGATTCACTCCCAAAAAATGAATTTTTCAGGGCCTTGCTATTTACCCTTGTTCTTCTGTTAGTCTGTTTTGTGCTGGAGCAGTGTGTCTGAACTAGCAGGTTTGGGAATTTTTGGAAAGAGAGACATGCCCTGAGTTGCATCACTGACTTTTTTCACCACTTATAGACAACCCTACATGTGGGTAGTGGGAGATAGCTGGAAAGATAGCAAATTGTGGAACATATCTCTGTCTTTTAGTTGAAATAATAAAAACTGTGTGTGCCCAAGGCCAGTTGGGAGCTCAGGTGCCTTCCTTGGTGCTCTGCTGTTGGTGGACACACTGCACTTGGCCTCTGGCAGCACTGGTGTCCATCCTGTGATTCAGGGCAAGAGGACTGCTTGGACTTGCTCTTCTCAGAATGCAGCTAAATAGTGAGAATTACATGTAGTAATTACCTTTACTGTGTACATTTGGTTTACATAGTGAGAATTACATTCAGTATTTATTATCTTGTGTTGTGTTCTGTGATGCAATTGTACATCAGAGCCCTTTGAGCACAGTCCTGGGTGCCACCTTCCCTGGCTCTACATCCTCTCTGCGGCTGTCACTCATTTTTGGTACCAGACCCACAGTGTTGACTGTGGTACATCTCAAATCATCCTGTCTGTCAGACAGCAAACTCTTAATTTTGTGCTTTTCAGCTTAATGTGTAAGATTTGGTTTCTAATAAAGGCACACCTTAGTGTCACTCTATTTTGTGATGGTTGTTATTCAATCGTGGCTCTTGGAACTGTGCTGTGTACAGCAAAATTCAACCTGAATTTCACAGATAAGAAGTGCTTTTTAGGAATTAACATTTTTAGTATCAGTATGACTTTGCAGGTGCAATTCTTTGTTTTGACAATTTTTCCTGTATGGTTAGGATTAGGTTAACAGCTGGGTTTTTCCTCTATTACTTTCTGCCTAAATTGTTCCCAGTGCATTCTGACAGTGTTCTTTTTACAGTTTAATAATTCTTTTGAGCTTTAGGAATCCTTGTGTCATCTAAACAGTATTTCTTGTCACTTAATAATTGACTTTCATAAACATTCAAATTACTAAATTTCATCATCTCTTTATGGCAGTGCTACTCTTCATCCAGCTTTCCACAACCATGGCCTTTTTCCTTTGTCTTGGAAGTTGTGCTTTGTTAGTCACAGGGGATTTCTTCCATTTGCTTGAAACTTAGAGCTGTCCAATAACTGGGAACACCAGACAAGATATTGATCACTTTGATCATCTATATTTGAAGATTGTTCTTTAATTTAAGATCAAACATGTCTTCTCTGATCTCTACTGTTTCTTTCCCTTTATGGCCTGGGTGCTTTTTTACCTCCTGATCTTTCCCTTCTGTTTTAGTTGTTTCCTTTGTGAAAAGCCAACTGCTCTTTGTACCTCGACTCTTTGTAATTTCAGCTATGCAGTATATTCATTTTGATTTTAAGTACATCATAAGTAATTTCACCACCAGTTACAGCTTTTTTTTAAACTCAGAGGTGTAGGTTGGTGTCATTACATAGCTTTACAAAAAGAGTTCTCAGTCATCTTACCTGTTCCTTTGTATCTCTTCACGTCCTCAATTTTCTTCTGCTTGTTCTTAGAAACCCCTTGATGTCTTAGGGTGATGTCAGGTGGCTGCATATGCAATCCAGTTAAAGAAGGGTGAGGTGTAAGGGCATTTCTGATAACCACAAAACCACCAAATGGCCAATTCTGAGCAGCTGAGGTTGGAGGGAAGCCTGGAGAACAAATTCTCCACCCCTGCTCCAGCAGCAAAGCCTGGGGAGGCTCTCCAGGACCAAGCTCCAACAGCTTGGGAACATCTCCAAGGATGGAGATCCTGCAGCCCCTCAGGGCAGCTATGCCAATGACCAGCCACCCTCAGGTGGAAAAAGCTCAGGCAGGAAGAGGAGAGAGTTTCCAGGCTTGGGCATCAAGGTTTGGCTCAGAGGGTTATAAATTAATGGCATGTCCTGGGAGCCATTTGCAGAGAAACCAACAGTGCATTGTTTATTGGTACATGAGAAGAGGTGAAACAAAAAGAACAGCACCTCCACCTAGACTTAAAATAATTACAAGGAAGTCAATGTATCAAAGTCATTGAAATAATAGAACAATTAGATCTGAAAACAACTTTAAGATGAGCAGATGAAATTTTGTTCAAACAGTAAAGCATCTTCCTATAATTTAACACAGGAATAAATAGGTTGCTTTTTACTGAAATATTTAGTTTATGGTTTTGTTTGTGTGCATTTGATTGTAGTTTGGTATGGAAAATTCTAAAAATATGATTCTTCCCATGTCTGAGGCTGAAATATTTGAAAACAGTGTTTTAAAGCAGTTGTCTGCCCCCTTTCTAGAAATATTTACATGTACCTCAGAGTAAAAAGTTTCACCACATTTCTGTGAAATTTGGTGCTAATTTGGATTTGACAGGAAACTTAATGCAGTAGTGTTGTGTAAAGGGATTCAATTACAGTGTGCAGTGTTTTGTAAGTAACTGTCTTGCATAAAAAAGTTAATTAATCAGAGCTGTGTCAATTTCCTTGTGCCATGTCAATTTGCAGCAAGGTAATTAATCACTAATCGCCCAGCGTGCAGCAAACTAAGGGACAATCCATGAGTCATTTGTTGTTATTTTTTTCCAAATAAATGGCACACAGAGCCATGAAGAAACACATCTTGCCTTTCATAATATTTTTATCGACAGTTTTGCATGTTGTAATAGACTGCAGCAACAAGCAGCTGTAGTTCAATGGAATATGAATATTAAAGAAACAAATGAGAGCAGATTTATAGGCCATTGCTTTTCTGTTATGTCAGTTTTGAGATTACACTGAGCAAATGAACAGTGAAAAATTACTCTTCCATGTGGAGAATGGTGATTAGACTTGTACATTAATTAGAGATTTTTGTTTTCCTTTTTAATGCATTTCAAATGAGAATGTCCTATAAGTAGGGGTTTCTCCAAAATACAGATTTATTCATTCCTAAACAACAGTGTATAATACTGACATGCATTTTTTTTCCAATGGTAAGGAAATAATTGGTCTATAATTTTAAGTATGGTTCAAAAAATAAATAGCTTGTGAAAGAAACAAATAGAAGTGACCAGTTGTGACTGTGTTTGATGTGTATGGGAAATTTCCTTTGAATGCAGTTAATTCACAACTAGATCCTAGGAAAAATCATCTCAAAACAGTGGCAGGAGAAGAAATGTATTTTCAGCCTGTAATTTTAAACACTGTGAACTTTCTAAAGATTTTTTTTTTTACCCTGAATTTGAAGTGTGTGTATGTACATATATTTATATATAATTTAAATGCCTTTTCATGTTAAAATCTGTATTAACAGAGCTTACATTTTGCTTGCAGTGTGCTTTGGTCTGTGTATTTAAATGCACAAATCCTCTTTAGCCCAGTGTTTATAATTCATTCAAAGAATGCCACTTAATAATACTTATTACTATTACAGAGAAGGGAGAACACAGCACACATTGGGATAAACTGCTGATTCCATTCCTGAAATCTCAGATAATATCATATAGATTATTCTGCTTAGCCTTTCTCAGCATGCTACCCATTATATCTCTTTGTTTTTAATTTATTGTGTTTCCTCAACGGGGATCCTCCTGAACTATGGCAATGATGTAAATGTGTCTCCCCGTCTCTCCAGCAGTTAAACTGTGCCGCAGTAAATTAGCGACAAACCGATTCCGACACGACGGAGCATTAAAATTCTTCCCCATAAAACATTTGCAAACTCTTGGTGGCAGATGACCCCGCTACTCTGTGCAGAGGAGGAGAGATTAGGAGTGATGAGAGGTAGATCTGCTCATCCATTTTGATGGCACACCTTTCTTGGGGCATATGGCACCCTCATACAAATTCAAACCGCAGCACAAATGTGAAGAATAATTGCCCATTAAAGTGGCTGTATATTTTTATGGCTTTGATACAAAATCTGCCCCCTGTTGTCTTTTGCATCTGCTGCTCTTTCATCTATCCCAAAGCTTTAAAACTTTAATACGCAGTGTATAACCCTTAAGTATTTTTTGCCAGGTTATGTTCCTCTTCTTGGGAACTCAAGCTTTTCATCGTTCCTTCAGTCTTTGTTTTCCCAGGCCTTGTTGAGATATGGTGCCTACAAAGTGCACCTCCCTGTCGTGTTCATCTAATAAAAGATTAGTAAAACAAATGCTTATATTTTATCTTCGGGGAAAAATTAAGATTTGATTAAATTTTGTCTGTGAACTCAAAGATTTTTTTCTTCCTTATGCTCATATTTGCTTTTCCTATAAAATCATTAGTTATCTAAATTTTGCTGATACACTACTATGAATACTGTTAATTCCAAAGGCCTTTTTATTTGCTTAAATGTGGCAGTTTGCTGGCCATATTTCATGTTTGAGATCTAAAATGAAGTTCACTGAAGTGAGAATGATTCCACTTTTACAGCGTGTAACAAGAGAAAACTTTGTAGACAATATTAATTGCAATAATACATTTTAAAATAGTATCCCCCTAAGTATAAAAATAGAACAAACAAGTTTAAAGAAGAAATCTTACCAGCATAATGTTCTTAAAAAAATTTCATTTAGGCTGTAGTAGATGATTTGTATGATATTGGATAATTATATTAAGCAAAGCCAGGGATATCCACAGCATAACATTTATATTCTAATTTTTTTAACTTGAAAAATTGAAATTGCTGAGTGACTGTAGGAACGGAGTTTTGTGGTTGTAGCCTCTTTCATATTTGAATAGCAGAATGAATATCTATAGAATGGATGGGGCCATTAGATGAAAATGTAAATTGTTTTCTATGTCTCGATGTTTGATTATGTATTGTCCTTAGAAAAGCCTTTCTTTTTATAACCCCGTGTTATCACCTCCTACCATCAACATGCATTTGGGGAAATCTGCCTTTTCTCAGTCACAGATCAGAAGAATTCCAGTCATCAAATTACTTTGATGAATTTAAGCTACTTTTGCTTAGAAGTGGGCTCAGATGCTTCCCTGCTGAGAGTCAAACACATTTTCAACCCCCTTATAATGGCATTTTCACTGACTGGGTTTCAGGAGCTTGGCACTGAGGCACTAAGGAAGGTTGACCTACAAACTGTAAGTCATTAAAACCTCTGCCCCTCCTGGCTACTATCTTCATTACTTTTGGGACTGGTTAATAGCATTTAACGCTTCCTGATGGGACAACCCTTTTCATAAAGCTCTTTTTATGAAGTCCATTCTTCAGTTGTGTTCTAATGCTGCCACTTCTGCTGGTTATTTTGGGGTGAGGATATTAAAAAGTTGGTAGCAAAATAAATTCTGTGGTTATTACATATTCCTACTGCCCATTTAATTTCTCAGCTGGGCTAAAGGAGCATTATGGGGTTTTTTTCTGAACTCAAATCTGGGACAACAAAACCTGTTGATGATTTTACCTCCACTCTCAATGTCTAATATTACAACCTGACAACAGAAAATGTGATTTCAGATATTCTGCTTTTCAGATGGACCCAGATCAGTTTTTGGATGAATATCATTCTGTTATGAATAAACTCAACTGTTAGACCTCACCTGATTGTAAGGCCTTGCAATGCCACTCTTGGTCCCATGTTTAGTTTCCATCATGTCTGATCCTCTTCCTGACAGAGCTACACCTCACTGCTCTGCCTGTCACTAATTGCTTCTGTAGTTTTTTAGTGCTTTGCTTTAGACATTTCATGCTCTGGGACTTTATTAAGAGAGCAATGTAAGGCAAGCATAGCGAAACAATTGCACTACTTCAGGCTTCTCATTCAAACTCATCTTTTCTAGTGCAGATCCTTTGAAAATGATAAAAAAAAAAAAAGATCACTCTCTTGTCTTAGCATCTCCCATGACTCCTGAGCCTCCCTTACAGGTTTTGGATTTGGTAAACTCTTATGGACTAAGTGACTCTCCCTGCTATCTCTCTTTTCTTCCTTTTTCTGTTTTTTTTTAAGAGAAAGCCTTCTTTCTCATAAAAATATAATAATAATAATAAAAACCAGGGGGTTTTGAACCATTTGTTGGTGAGGCACTCTGCTTTTCCAGTGGCATTTATTTGTGGAAAGCATTCACTGTCAAAGATTTGAGGGCAATGACCCTCCTTGTAATTCTTTCCAAGGTATGACTGCCATGAAGAATAAAGAAAATTTAGTATAAATGCTCAATTGTTGCAAAATATGTATCTTAATATGTCTGTGTGAAAGCTGGGTTGAATGGCACAATTCAAAGGAAAAATTTGTGAGCACAAACCACGCTGGGGGTTCATTCTTTCACAGAGTCATTTCCTCGGTGTCTCCCAACAATTCCAGCTGGTTTTAATTATTGCTTAGGACCCTAAAAGAACAACTTGTAAATAGTGCCAAACGTAGATGTTCATTACCAAGAATTAATTACTGCAACAGAACTCTGGGCAGGACTTCTAGCCCATGTCCTGCAAGCCCACAATGGTGTTACATATCCTACAGTGCTGGAGCCAGGTTTTTGAGTTAGCTGGATTTTCTCTATCACTTCTGTTCTTCTTGTGAAAGTGTGTTTTCTATCAATATTTAGAAAACTACAGATGTAAGTGAAGGTTGTCTGACTGTTTCTTTTTTTTTCCTAATTGCCATTTAGGTCAGTGAAAAGTCTCTTGATTTTGACAGTTTAGGAGTGTCCCTGAAGGCTGCACTTTATCATTTATCATGTCCACCATTTCAGATATCAATTTTTCCTGGACATTCTCTCAAATCCATTTCCACCTATTTACTTAAGCAAACTCTTCTGAGCATTGCTGTGTAGGGTTTTTTTTCCTTTTTATTTAGTTAGTTGCATTTTTTATTTTAAGACTCAAATTAACAATCAATTTATTGGAGAAACCTAGTTCTAGCAATGCCTATTAGTTGGAAAGCAGTGATTTTTCTCAGGCAGGCAGACTGCAGCTGAACATGCCTCTTACACAAAGATAACTGCCCTGGATTAGATGCATTAGATCAGTTCTCCATCCAGTCCAACACCTGTAACTGGAAAGGAGCAAAAGCTTGATGAAGAAAGAAAAGAAAACTTGTTAGACTGGAAGGAGTGTAGTAGGTAGTGTAGTCTGTAGTTCTTTGAACATTATGTAAAACCGTATTTTGCATTTTTCTCTGCATATTGTGTTAGTTTTTTATTGTATTAGCATTTTCCTCTGTATATTTATTAGTTTTTATACAAGGCTGTATAGCTGGAAAAGAAAAGGACAGAAGTTACATGGTTCTAGCAGCAGGTCATAACTCTGTCACTGCTTTATTTACACTGGTCAATACTCAACCTTGTTGAATATGCAAAAATACTTACAGCATCCAAATTTCACAGATGTTGTGAAATTCCTTAAAAGTAATGTTTTCTAGTACAATTCCTTTAAGCCTTCTTAAATGCAGTTGCTTGAAAAGTTATCAACAGAATATCAAGTTCTTCACCTTCATCTTTATGATTTATAAATTCCTGTTATATTCCTTATAACATATGCTATTTGCACTTTCTAAGACATACCTAATTTATTTGCATTGCCATAAAGTTGTTTTATGTTGTATCACAGGCATGTAAATCTTTGCAGAATTACTGTGTAACTTTTTGTCAGAGAGAAGGACCTAGCAAAGGCCCAAAGCCACAGCAGTAAGGCAGCAATAGAGAAATCACCATAATTACAGTATTTACCTTCACATGTTCAGCCAGCAAGGCCTAAAAGTTGTGAATTTTTTCATTTTCTTTTTTTCAAATTCAAGGTTTCTTTTAAAATTTGATGCTAAATGAGGATTGAAATCAATTCATATTTAAGATTTGAAAATTTTTATACAGCGGTATTTCCGTTTGCTTGCTTTTTACTAGGGCTTTGCTAAGCCATATTTGTTTAATTTCTTTATTTACATACTGAATAAAGAAAAAATACAGTGAAGTACATTTGATGTAACCTGATGCCAACAGAGCTGTTCTAACATTGACATGCAATATATGTACAGAGGAGAAATGAAGTAATGAAGCACTGCTTAAAAATCTGCCAGAGAAAGCAAAGTGTGAAGTTTTGTTTTTTGTTTTGGAGTTTTATTATTATTTTTTCAATTAGAAAGTTATCAAGAGGGAAGTTTTACAAAAGAAAAGCCTCTAATGTGGTATTACTGTTCAATTTCTGATTAAAATATTTTAAGTCTCACATGGAATGGTAATTAATGTTCACAGATTTAATGAAAATATAAAAATGTCTGAGTTAATTTCTTTGCTATAAGGTTAAATTATTTCTATTTGGTCTGAATATTATCTGGATTCAGAGGTGTTCCTAAGATATACAACTCTTTCCTTTGAAGGACTGAAAGGTACTGTTATGTACATGGTGCAGACCCAAAAAAATGAGAAAAGATATGAAAAACTCTTTGATTTATTACACAGTTAAGAGCTGGTTAATAATCCAGCTCTTGAACAAATGCAAAGCTCTGTTCACTTGGCAAAATCACTGGATAATTTAGATGACTTGAGGTCACCTGGGTCTCTAATGTCTCACCCCTACTCAAAACAGGGCTGACTGCAGGAGACAGATCCAATAATGTGATGCAAATATCTCTGACATTATAAATCTGAGCCTGAACTTGGACCTCGGGAGTCTCCTGGTAGTAGTGTTGGCTGAACCAGTCAACACTCTTTTCATCAGTGTCCTCTGAGAAACACAGAGCCATAAATGGCACTGCCATCCAAATTCCCAGTTTGCTGAACCAGTCAACACTCTTTTCATCAGTGTCCTCTGAGAAACACAGAGCCATAAATGGCACTGCCATCCAAATTCCCAGTTTGCTGAACCAGTCAACATTCTTTTCATCAGTGTCCTCTGAGAAACTCAGAGCCATCAATGGCACTGCCATCCAAATTCCCAGTTTGCTGCCTGCTGAACCAGTCAACACTCTTTTCTTTAGTGTCCTCTGAGAAACACAGAGCCATCAATGGTGTTGCCATCCAAATTCCCAGTTTACTGCCTGCTCTTTGCAGGCAGAGATTTGTGTGAAAGGACGAGCTAAAACACTTTGGTGACTCCCTCATCCAGCTATGGGCAAGCTTTTACACCATCACAACTCCAAATTGCTCCAGAATGTGGCACTGCCATCCAAATTCCCAGTTTGCTGCCGCTCTTTGCAGGCAGAGACTGTGTGAAAAGACGAGCTAAAACTCCTTGGCGACTCCCTCGTCCAGCTACAGGCAAGCTTTTACACCACTCCAGAATTGCTCCAGAATATGGGCTCTGCTCACTAATCCCTGTTTGTTTGTTTTTTTTTTCCCCTGCAGTGCCAGGATTTCCCTACCCTGCTGCCACCGCAGCCGCCGCGTACAGAGGTGCCCACCTACGAGGCCGGGGTCGCACGGTGTACAACACGTTCCGAGCAGCAGCTCCCCCTCCTCCCATCCCAGCCTACGGCGGGTAAGGAGCTCTGAAATTCCCTCACCTCTGGCTCAGCATGGATCCCGGGAGCCTGGGCGCCGTTCCCAGCCCTGCTGCATGCGGGTCGTGCCTGCCCGGCACCGGCGCCTCGCACAGCGGCTTGAAAAATGACTGTAATTTGTACTGCCATGCTTGGTGGCCTTAAGCATTTCAGATGTCACATATTGTTATGTAAATGCTCCCACAAACGGAAGGCTCTGGAACGGGGAGATTGTTTCGGCTAAAGGTATATTTTTGATGATTGCAAACATCTGGTTATTAAGGAGGTTGGATCGAGTTATCTTCTTTTTTTCTTCAAATCGCCTGCTGAAAGTTGTCTTTGCACCTGAAGCCTTAGTGCTGGATTTTTTTTTAATGTATATTTTTTTATTGCAGTCTGCTTAGTTTTTCTAGTTGCCATCTTTGCCATGATAGAAATCTGGGGTGCTCCTCTCAGGACCATGGGTTTTGTGTACTTTTGCTTAAATAATGCCATAACATTTTGCTGTCAGTGACCTGTATTTACTAAAAGCAAGTAGTAAACTAAGGAACCAAGAAGAGGAATTCATAGTATTAATTTTTAGTAACTCTATAATCTTCTTTATTTCAGAAGATTGTTTGGGTTTTATGTATATTTTTGGGGGAAAGAAAGAATAAACATTTTTTCCTGTAGTTCTGCTAGGGCTGACAGTGAAAGGCTCTGTATGCTGCATGTAACACAAAACCCCTAATAACATTACCAAAAGATTTTTAGCTGTTAAGAAATTAGGAAATCTGTAAAATCAGAGAACTTAGCAGATCCTAGGCCAGAGTAGTACTTTGTCATAAAAACTGGATTTGCCATTATCTCTTTGTAGAGCTGTTGGATCTTCCTGGGATGGGGTCAGGTAGGGCTGGGACAGGCAGTGAGAGAAGGTGATATCTCTCTCTCTCTCTCTCTCTCTCTCTCTCTCTCTTTTTCACTCTCTCCCTGCCCTCCCTGAAATCCTGTTCAGCAGCTCCTTGGCTCCCACTGGGGATGTCCCCTTGTGCAGGAGCTCCCTGTCCCCCTGCCCCATTCCAGTATGTGATGGGTGCCCTGCATCAGCTCCCACAGTTTCTCAGTAAACCTTGCTTCCATTTAAGCCAAAAGGAGCATATTTTTCTAGACAAGTTTGCTAATCTCATCAGTCAGCGTTTGGCCTGAGTTTTCAGGGATTTATTTATACAGGCAGTTTGACCGTGCTGTCACATGGGGCAGTTATTATCTCAAAGAAATGAGACATTCTAAAAACTAATGTAAAAAACATGCCCTAGAATCAGGTTATTTTGTAAAAGTGTATTCTGTTGGTTTGTTTGAGTGTTTTGTGTAGTTTATTATGAAAACCAGTATTACCACTAGTGGAGGAAGACACTTTTCTGAAGTTTGCCTGAATTACCTTTGGGCAAGGATGGTGTCCCACTAAAGCTATCCTTCTGCTGCCATACTCTCAGTTAGTCAGTCCAGGCATTTGCACATGGCAAAGATGGAAACAGGTTCAGAATGCCCTGCATTCAGATTTCATTTAGAATTCCTCAGCTACCAAATGGATACTGCACCTAAAGAAAGTGGACTCTCCTTTTCTTCTTTGTTTAAAAACAAATTCTGAGATTTGAACCTAGACTGCAATATGTAGTGAGATAACAAGCTGGGCCACTCAGTTTCATGATGACATCACACATCACACTTTAGTTAAATACAAAGTCATAAAGGTATATACAAAAATAATTACCAGCTGTGTGTGATAGTTTTTGAATTGGACAGTACTTTTTGGTTTGTATTTGCAAAATGAGTAACTACTTTCTGCCAAGAAAGTAACTTAAATTTGCCTTAATTTAAGAGGCCACATGTGGGTGCTCTACATGTATATGTGTGTGGTGGTATGCACATTATTATCATTAGTTCAGTGACTCAGCAGCATGAATTCCACTTCCAGGAGTAGCACATGTACATTCTCATGTAATTGTACTGCTTGTTGCCAGCACCTTTAGCAGTAAGTTAGATGTGTAAGCACAGAGAGCTCCTCTTGTAGGTCAGTGCAGAGGTTCTGCAGGCAGGTCCAGCAGAGCTCCAGCGTTTCCAGGAGCCCAGCTCAGCACTCCCACTGCTCTGCAGGGTGGTTGGGCAGGCTGGCAGGAGCTCATTCCCTTCATGCTCTGCCAAATGTGGCTTCAGAGGGAGCCCTGTGTTGCCACAGGTCCCATCATCTCGCTCTGATGGCTTCCAGGTGTCTGTCAGGAACCCTTGCTAATCTAGGGCTCACCTTGCCACCAAACATAATTTGACACTGCAAAAGGTTTCAGTTACTAAGCCCTGTCTTAAATCATGTAGGTCTTCGTTCAGATATTCAAGTTTCTCCATCCACCTGTGCTTTCCAATAAGGCCCTGCTTTGTGTAATTCATGGGTCAGTACAGAAATCATACAAATCTCTGTTGCCCTGATCCACAGCTGGGGTAATAAAGCTTTATTTTCCCATAATTTCTTTGGCCTGGCATATTGGATCTCATGTGAGTCTCTTCACTGATACAGGAGTCTAATGCAGAATTGCTGAGTGATTCTTTGCTCTCTGCTCACCTATTCTATCCCATGACCCATCAAAAAAGCAATAAGGAATTTCCATCAGAACAAAAAAAATTCTTTAATCAATGAAAATAAGTTATGGGAATGTGCTTGTTGGTCACAGCATGAAAAGAAGTCAAGGAAAATTATTAAGATACTAACAAGATCATAGGGAATGAATCAGCTTAGAGAAGGAAGGAAATAACTTGGAATATTATTAATAAGAAAAATTGAGTAAGTTTTGAATTTTTCAAACAATTTAGTAGGAATTTATTATTTTTCACTCAAGGAAGGTGCCCAGCCTTACAGCCAAGTAAACAGTTTTATACTTAAGTAATTTCAGTCATTAAAAAAACATACACATTTTCTATAATGACAGATATAATTTTAATAATAAATTTATATTAACATCCATCAGTGTTTAATTAGAAAATATTTCAAGAAAGAACCTATGTGTAGTTGCAAAATATAAAGCTGAACATTGTAATTACCTCCTTTAATTTTATTTTATTTCATTAACCTTAGATTTTGATCTAGCTCTAGGTCTTGTGGCAGGATAAGTTATGGTGGTTACTGAAAGGTGTCTTCTGCTGTGCCTTCCACTTACTGGGGAGCAGCAGGCAGGCTTTGCTGGGTCCCAGGGAGATTTCTGGGTATAACCATATTTAAGGCCATTATTTTCTTATAAATCAAAGGTTAGCACATGTGCTTTAAAATGTGCCATTTAAAAATGGAATTACTGTTCATGATTTACATGAACTACCCCAGTAATCAATGGATCCTTCACTTTTGAGTGAGACATTTCACAATTCCTTGAGACAGCATCTTTTTATTAGCTCACAGAAGGTGCTTCACTTTTAGCATCTGTGGCATCATCTCTAATGCCTTGAAATATGAGAATGTGCAGCTTACTTATAACTGCATATAATTAATGTACGTATCATAAACCCCCCTGACACTGAAATGGGGAGTCAAGCTTGGTTTGGGTGAGAATAATGAACACTAAAATTTAGAGTTTGGAAATCTGCACGGCATGGGGAGATTAACCTCAAACTGGTGCAGCAGGAGAGGGAAATAAGAGATTTTAATTTGTTGTCAAGAAAGCCCAGAGTCATGGTATACCTGGTAGTAGAGCAGTAGTAGATAGCAGGAGTAGTGAAACTTATGAGGAGCCTTTGTGCTTCATCATCCTTTGCTTTAAATTCTCACGAGTTTAGTGTGTGGTGACTTTGTCTTCACGTTCCCTCCCTGCTCCTTTCAGCTCTGATGAAGCTAACAGAGAATTAGCTTTCAGTCTCTATCTCCTCCTCTGCTGTGTTTCCTGGGAAAGCAGGGGAGAGCAATATGCTGTTTTCTCTTTGAAAAGAGCAGTTAAAAAAAAAATCAAAAAAACAAACCCAACCGTAAATAGAATTGTGAATTTGTGGGGAGTGTGGAGGAGAAATAACAGAGGCTATTCAGAAACTGTTCCTCTTGTTAAAATAAACCTCAAGTGCTACTTGCTCACTGGTTCAAAATGAAAATAAAGCTTCATTTTTTTATTCTGAATTCTAAATTTAAGAACATTAGTATGAGCTACTACATCTACTCAGGTTGTTACAGCTTTTTCCCACTCTATTTCCTTGGGCTCGTGTAAACTTCCTCTTACTTTGGACTCTGTATATGTGCAATAGTTGGAACAAAAAATGGCTTTTGCCAGCATATATTGATTCATGTCTGCAGCTTTGTTCTCTGCAGCAATGCCCTCAGTCAATATCACAGAGCAGAAAATGTAACTTGTCCATGGCAGAAACTGGAAAGGCAAGAAACTGGAATTAGAGAACATTCTAAAAAGCTGAAACTGCCTCTTACAAGAGTTTCAGTTCAATGTTTAGAGCACTTAAAGCTATGTTATTAGAGTGTGGAAAAGTCTTGCTTTAGTTCTGCCTTTGGTTTAAGTAAGGCTGGTTTATTAAACCAAAGGTCTTTGGTTTAAACAAGGCTGTATCTGCATCTCTTCTCTCATTTGTCTCAGGAAGGCCCCAGATAAAGGGCTCATGTTAAGGGTGATTTCCAGACCAGGAGCTGGACAGTGTAGGGGACAGTGAGGGTGACCCTCCCAGAAAACAGAGAATTGCTGTTCCCCAGCTGCTTTCTCGTAGCTGTGCTGGACAGGCAGTTGTGAGCTGTGGGCATTGCTGTGCCCAGGAAGGAAATCAGGGATGTGCTGCCCCTTTGTTCCCCTGAATCCACCCCCAGGCTGGGTGTGCTGCCCTGGGCAGGACGGGTGGGCTGAGGACCATGGATCCTCAGCTGCTGGGAGGTTTCTCAGCCAAGCTTTGTGCAATCAAGGGCTGTCTTTTCATGTCATTGATAGATTATTCAGCTCAATCCTTTTGAAAGATGAGGACAGAAAAATGATAATGAAGACAGATGTAGTTCTCCCAGGATATTGTAAAGGTGGAATCTAAACTAGTAAAGAGTTTGTGTTAATATAGTTACAAAAAGTGATTATAAGACATGGAGAGCTCCTTAAATAAAGGAGTTCCTTAAATAAAGGAGCTAAACCCATGCCTGTCAGATGTATAATATCTGATGAGGAAAGAGTTCCCTATTTAGATAAAAAATAATTTCAGAAAATGATTGTCACATATGTTGATATTTAAATGCACATTTTCCTATTAAGATTTCTCACTTCTCTGAGTTTTCCTTAGCACAATAAAATAACAGAATACGACTGAACAAATCCCACACATTTGTTCTTTTTAACTCCTTCAGGAAGCACATTAGCACCATTCCTTGGGTGAATTAACTCAGATTTCAGTCATGTGGCTATTTAAAAGCCCTGTATTGTTTTACAAGGAGCAATAGACTTACCTGCCTACCAGGATAATTTTTTTCAATGTAAAGTGTAAAAGGAGCTGTTGTAAGATGGGTCCCTGTGTGATGCCTTCAGTCTCTTCCCATGCTCAAGATGTCCCCTTTGTTTTCTGCCTAGAGCCTCAGAGAGAAACCGAGAAAATTAAACCAAATTAACAACAACAAAAAAAAAAAAAACAAAAAACAAAACAAAACAAGAAACCAAAAAAAACCCCAAAAAACCCCCTTGGAAATTTATATACTAAAGAAAAGAAAAGCAAAACTTAGTTTTTGGTGGTTTACACTTTGTACTTTTGATTAAGGGTGCTGTTAGAAAATACATTTGACTCTACTAATAAGATTTAATCAGGACAAGGGCTCTGAATAGAGGAAATATTCTCTGAAAAATCTATGGAAATGTGAATAATTACTTTTCCTCAAACTTCAGGAGAAGCAGAAGGATTTTTATTAAATATCACTGTCATAATGCAAGATCATAGAGAGGAAATAAGATAAAATCAGCTGATTTTTTTTTTTTTTAGTGAAAGTCCTGCTTGGGACTGTTATACTCATTTGCCTGATTCTGTCACTCCATCTTAATATTGGCCATGTCTAATGATGGAGTTATGCACATATGTCTCATTTTAGTGATGGATACATTTTTTAGCATAGTATTTATGAAGAGGTTTCATTTAGAAACCAAAATAAGTTTCTGTCTGTACATGACTGGAAGGAAGACTGGGGTGGATGAATGAACCTGTCCAAGATTACAACCAGCTGCACTTAGGAATGAAAAATTTATCAGCCCCTTTTCATCTTTGCTGTGTATCCACAGATCACCAGGAGGAGGAAGAAAAGAGTTTCCCTCTCTGACAGCTGCTTTCTCAGAAGCATTATTTTCTGAATAGCAATGTTTGATAGCAATGGAGAGTGGGATGTTGGAATGTGCAGTGATGGGCTGGCCTCAGCTGGCTGCCAGACCCTCCCCCAGCTGTGCTCTCCTTCCCCCTCTCAACAGCACAGGGGAGAAAGGATGGAAGGGGATAGAATACAAGAAAATAAAGACAGTGTAGAAAGTGTTGTCACCCCTAAGGAGCTGCAGCTGGGCCAATTATCAAAGATCAGGAGCAGGCCTGACTTTAACAGGCCCCAGGTGTAAGCAATGAGCAGAAGATGCTATAAAAGAGTGGGGTGGGTGGGTGAGAAGGGAACTGGAGTCAGTGGCTGCTTTGTGAAGAGGAAAGAGTCAGTGCTCTGAGGAGCTGCCCACGAGAAACACCAGGAAGGTGTGGAACTATTGTGATAAGGAGCCAGCAGCATGGAACCCCTGGAATAGGATGACAACAAAAGGAGGATGGAAAAGCTCCTGGGTTGAGATAGAGACAGGGACATTTTGTGCCAATTGCTATCACAGGCAAAACAGACTTGACTTGAAAAATGAGTTTATTTGCTATTGAAGTGCAGTTAGATGGTTATAAACAGAGGTAGGACCTAAACCACCTTCCCCCAACTCGTCCCCCATCTCCAGCAGGAGTGACACAGGGATGTGAGCACCCGAGGGCTGGGGCTGTGGGGTCACAGTGAACTCAGTAAACTCAATATTCTTTGTGTGTCATCTCATCCAAGTCCCTCATGCTGTCCATGATTGTGTGCTCCTGCCTCACAGTTGTGTGGAATGCTTCATTCCTTATGTGCAAACAGGTAAATAAAAACATGGAGTGTTTTAAAATGATCAGAATATCCAAACCAAATTGAAGGTGCGCTGCAGTGTAAGCAACAAACTCTCTGAAAGCTGCCAGTGTAGACCAGGTTTCGCATATTTTGCTCTGCAGACACAATAAATAGAAAAATATATGAGTAAAGGTCTGATCCTACAGAAACAAATGGCAAACACTCTGATTTAAGTGGAGCTGGGTTTTCACCTGTTATTATTCCATAGCAGACTTTAATCATCAGTGTGGTTTTATCCATGTTGTTGTGTGCACGTATGCATATTTATCATTTTCTCAAGTGATTCAGACTTAGACCCATACCAGCTCAGCCCTGTGGGGTTTGGTCATTGACCTCAATAGGTCAGTTATATTTCTGACATCACAATTCTTGTTGGAATTGCAAAATGGCTTAGGCTAGCAACTTGGTAATAACTATTATTCCTAGATAATAGTACCCCTAAATTGAAAATATTGTTGCAAAAAGTCCCTATTGTTCTAATGGCTGTAATTGTTAGGCCACTGTTGTGCAGTTGGAGTTTTATTTTGTGTAATCATTTAAGCTCTGTCATACTGTGTCATTTATCCTGGAGGGTTTAGAATCTTCCACTGTTTACTCTGATGATTGATCTTAGCTGAAATGAGTCCATCTCTGGGTGAGCTGGTAACAGCAATATTAGCACATTATTTTGAGAGTAGTAGTAGTCATGTATCCAACCAACCAAAACAGGGGAGCTCAGAACCACTGACATGCTTGCCAAAGCTGTAAAATGCTCAAGTAGGCAAAGTTTTGGTTTTTTTTTTTTTTTTTTTTTTTTCCAAAAGCATAGCACCCTGAAATTTTCAATAGACCAGAGCTGTCATTATTGGCAATGTGCATTGAGCCAACCATGCAGCACCTGTGGGTTCTCTCACCTCTGTGTAGACTGGGTATTGAGATTTGACCCAGTGGGTAGAACACCACCAGTGTCATTATTTCACTAACTCCTCTCACCGATTCAACTGAGGCTGTGGTTTTTTTTGCCATCTAAGTAATGAGAAGCAACCCTTTGTTTCAGAGGGTCAGCATACCTGCAGGATGAGAACACAGTGCTTCAAGAGTAAGGCTTTTGCAAAAGTAGTGAAACTGGGCATGAGATTGGCTCACTGAAAATTTTTATAGGAAAGAAAAATTGCTGTCAATATGTGGCTTTTTATAACTAAAAACAGGGGAAGAAAAAAGCCCCCAAACTTTATCAAAAGTCTTTTCCAATCCTGCCATGCTTTGCCTTCCTTTGACGAAGCATTTGGCATACTTGATAAGATGATGTATTTGGTACAGGTTCACTTCTGATAATTGCTACCAACCTCCTTAACCAATGTGAAGAGTGCCTTCCTTCCCCCTCCCCTCTGTTCTTGTGAGAGACTAACCTCAGCTGTGCAGGGGTTGGTGGCATTTGCATGTGGAAATGCACTAATATGGATGTTTTTCTTTGTGTGTGCATCCTTGCAGTGTTGTATACCAGGATGGATTTTATGGTGCAGACATTTATGTAAGTATTCATTGATGTGCATGCTGTCCTTGTACATTACCAGAGTCATTCTTTTTACAAGTTTGCTGCCTAGCTTGACTCTGTTTTGTCTATTTACCATCCCTTGCCTGTCAGAAAGAATTGAGAAGAATATCTCTCACATTGGAAGACCTTTCTGTTCATTACATCTATCATTGTTCAGTGGAGCTGAATTAACTCTTCAATCAAATGCTGAATGAATGCAAAAAGATGTGAAAAATGTGTGTGTGTGGAGGGGCGTCTCCCTTCGTAATTGAAGTTCAAAGAAAAAAGAAAGCAAAGCACAAACATTTTTTTGCAAATGCCCAAAAGCTCTTTTTAAAAAATCAAGGCAAGCTGAGTATTACTAATACTTGAAATATGAAAGTACTTCATGGAGAGATACAGGTTTCCCAAACCCAGCCAGCAGTGGGGATGTGTAGGTGCCATGGTGATAGTGGAGATAATGGCATATAAGTTTAAGATATGGCAATATATTGTCTGTAATCTGAGTAGACTGCCAGAAATTGCACTTCTAGAATCCACTCATTTCAGTTTAAAGGAGATGGGCAGAGACTGCTCACAATATGGGTGGGTCATTTGTTAGGAAAGATTCATAGTCCTGGATCCATCATTATCTATGCACCTAATTGTTCACCTATTTCATCTTAAATGATATGTTTATTTTTAGTTTTGCTGTTTTTTTCAAGTTTTTTACATTTATACATTGTTTTTTCTTGCCAACTTTTTATCTTGAATGTGTGTGAAGTCTCCATATGTCTGAGTATGCAAGAGGTTTCAGGGGGTTGAGGCCAAATTTTACTCTTCCAAAATTCTTATACCTGATATGTAGGTGTAAAATATTTCACTGATAGTAAGCAATATTTACTTTTGTTATTCTTTTAATAAGGCAGTCTGGTTCTAAGTTACAGGTATCATCTTTGTTTCACCAGACAACTTTCTGGAACCTACTTGTACTTTTTCAGTTGAGATAAAATGGGACCCATGAGTTGCAATTTGTATCAATATTGAAAATTAAATAGGCAATGCTAGGAAACATCCCTTGTGTTCATTATCAGCAATCTCCTAGAACTATTCCCAAGGGAACAGATTTTTGTCAGTAAGTTTTATATAAAGATGGAAACCAATTTGAATTTATGGATGAAGTAGGTTTTGTTTTTCTGACGGAGGTGGAAAGGCTGATCCTTATCTGAAAATTCATTTGTGCAGCCTAAAAACATATTTAAAATAAATCAGCAAGGATTCAAGTCCTCTCCTTATGTGCTTATGTAGTCAGTGATATTATCAGTAAGATATCATTTACAACACAAGAATTACCCCTGGCTAAAGGTTTGCTCACGCCAAGTGAGTGCCTCTGATCTCACCCAAACACGCTGGGGCCCAATTTCTGAGCTGCATTGGACACACATTGAAGTGTGGAATTTCTTCAAGTGTGGTTTCCAATTTTCACGTTCCGTCAAACCATCAAGAGTTTGCCATCAATTTTGCTCCGTTTACCAACCCAGAAATCTGCAGGGCCACAAGACATCCTTCTCAGGAGGGCTTGGGATGGGAGGATAGGTGGGAGCTACATGTTCCTGGAGCAGTTTGTAGGTGTGGAACCCACTGCTGCTGAAAGCCAGGAATCCCTCATTGGTGATTGACAGTATTATTTTTAAGTGGCCTCACACCCTCTCACAGACCTCAATGTTTTGTTTCCAAATGGAGAGTGGTTTCAATGAGAAAGATACTGAATAAATTACTAATTTCTAGTATAGCCACAGTTTTGTTGCCTGCAATAGTTGTGTGCATTAGGAAAAAGAATAACTACACTGGTTTTCACTCAGCTGCAGCCTTGCATTTCTGATTGCATATCTTAGTTCTGTTAATGCAACAGAATGTTTCTCTTTATAGCAGATGACAGAATTAAAACATTCTTCTGGAAATTTAGTTTCTTTTTAATATACAAATCCTTTTTATTTTATAAATATTTTTTCTTCACATTTGTGCCTTCTTGCATAAAAAGCATTTGAGGGGAGGGAGAGAGAGATAGAAAAAGAATTGGCATAAATCAAATGAAACCTTAAAATTCACAGTGTATTAGTTCTTAGTGCAGCAGTTTGCAGCAGACCAAGTTATTTATTAAATCCCAATTGTTTATGACATAGCTCCACTCAGCTTTTCATTTTAAGTGCAAAGCTGAAGCTTTGTGAAATGACAAATGCTCTGTGAAAAAAAGGAGAAAAAAACATTTAAACAATGTAGGGTTTAATGGTAGATTGGAGGGAAAGGAGCCTTAGAAATACCACAGAAAGCAAAACAAGAGGCACACAATAGTGAAAAGCCAGATCAAAAATATGCATTAATGGGTACATCAGAGTGGGTTTCATCCTGCTCTGATCACACTGGGAAGCAATTGATGGGCTCTGCTGTTCTGTGCAGAACTTGGGATCCACAGAGCCTCTGGTGAGAGAAACCACAGGTTTAGGGGAAGGGACGAGAGACACTAAAAGATACTGGATGGGTAAAAACTGCAGGGTGAACCAAGAACAGCAAATATCCAGAGCTGCTCCAGTGGAACAGAAGAGATTAGGAATATAAAAATAGGCAGGAAGTACAGTCTAAAGTGAAAAATCAACAGCTATGATTCTAGATGTAATATAATATATTCTATATTTAATATGATTCTATATGGAATGTAATAATCCTTCTGAAATAGCTGAGCTATTGAATTCCCTTTTAAATGTGCCTTTCAGTAGGAAAAATAAAGGAGATTATTAGGAAGTAAGGAAGACCTTTTAAAATTAAGTATTGATTCACTAAGAGAAAAAGTCATTAAAAGAGAATTAAAGTTGCCTGCCAGCAAATATAGAAGTTCTTAGATGAAGATTGACACCTGTGAAAATAAGAAAATACACTCCACAAAATGAAGCAAAAAATAGTAACAGTCTCAGAAATAGGCAGTTAGAATAATAGCTCTGCTTTATCTTAAATCTGTTCCTTTTTTTTTTATTACCATTGTCATAAAGAATGTTTTCAGAATATGTCAGTCATCAATCCACACCTAAAATGTGGGAAGGCTCAGAAAATGAGGACCTTCCCCACCCTGTCAGCACCAGCTCCAGCAGCCCCCAGTAATGGTTTAACCATGGCCATTGGTTTAACCATTGGTTTAACCATGGCCCCAGTAATGGTTTAACCATGTCAGCCTTACTGCTCACAGCAAGGTTTTCTAAATCCAGGATTCTGCACCTGTGATACTGCAGCTGGAGAGAATCCATGGTGAAATATACATGCATAGGTTTTAATTTTTAATTTTTTTTAATTTTCTTTTGAGCTGCTGGACAAGAATAAGGCAGATTTTTGTAGTCAGGGTATGGAATGAGACTATTTCCTAATAGCTATTGCCATCACCTTAGCTCAAAGCCAGAATGCAGTTGGGGATGGAAGGTTTATTTATTTGCTAAGGAAAAAGCAGAGGTAATGATCTAACCAGCATTCCCCTGAGCCCAGGTGGAGTCCCTGGAAGCCATCTGGTCTTGGGGTGAAAAACAAGGATTTGCAGATAGCACTGAAGGTTTTCTTTCAAGAGCCAAGGATTTTTTGTGTTTGCCAGTGGAAGGGTGTGCCATTGCATGCCCTGTGACTCACAGAAGCAGAGCAAGAAGAGGAGAAGTTACTTTGCCAAGGGCAAAAGGGTCCCCAGGGAGCAGTGGGTTGTCCTTAGCACTGCTCTGTGTGCTGGAACACCCCATGATGCCTTTTTCAAAGTTTGGCTAGGTAGGGATGAAATGTCTTTTGATCTCATCTTTATTGGTGAGGTTAAAAGTACATTCACCAAGGTACCAGAGCAATGCTGGTGATTTATTTGGCTGGGATTAGTGCAGGTGGTGCCTGGATATTTTGCCAAGAGTTTCTCTGAGGCAGCAGCTGCCTCTGGGAACACAAATATATAGAAATACCCCAAACCTTGCACACAGGTCAGGTCCACAGTTTGAGCCAGCACAAATTGGAGGTGGATTATTTATTTTTAATTCTCCCAGTCGAAGTTGTACTCAGTGGGCAGAACAGACTCTGTTTAAATCTCAATTGCATGTGAGTGGAGGAAAATGAACTGACACTTTCTATATTCTGCAGCTCTGAGTTTAATTCACGTAATTTTTAATACCATTCTTCTATTTGTAGTTAATAAGGCAGGTCTAAGTCTCAATATTAGAGAAGGTTGGGAACCTTGATTAATTTATGGTCACAAAATACTGAGAGAGATCCATGAGTGAGAGGAAGTATAGGAAGTATAAATTGAGGAAAATTAACTCTCAACTTTCATATGAAATATTAAATATGTAGATAATAGGAAAAAAATACTCATCATTTAGAGTCACTCTGTGGTTCATTATATCTGAGATCATGAGAAGAAAGTGATTTGGCTATTTTTTGAGGAGGTTCACACATGTATATGTGGTTTTGTAATTTCTAGATTCTGGCTGGGTAAGCTTTTGTGGAAATTAGCCTTACTGCAGATATACACACTTTATTTGAATATTCCATTGTATTCAGTTTTCTGTTCATTTCCATTTTATCATATCTTACTCAAAATGGGTGTAATTTCCTTCTAAAATTTATTGAGTTTTCCCTATAAAAATCACCAACTGATCTCTGACAGATCCCACTGCCCTTCCTCTGTTTGCTTGAGCTGGAGATGTACAAAACATTGAGAGGGAAATTCTCATGAATTGCTCTGAGGAATTTGCCTAAATTCCTTCCTTACACCCATCTTTCCATCCTTCCTTCCTCATTGAAATCATTTCATTTCTGTTCCTTTTTAGAGCAGTGTTGAAGAGCCTGTGAGTGGCAATAAGTTACCACAGCTCTGGGGTAACTTTCCACTGATGGCAAAACCTCACCATGCCGGATGTAGGCTCATGTCAAATCATACTGATACTCAAATGTGTGAGAAAATGGCAAAAGTAGTCCACCAGCTGCATTTTATTTTCCAGATTCAGTCACAAAGTCGTGGATAGTGATAGTATTGTTAATTTTTAAAACTACTTAAGCTGCTGTAACACTGTTTTATCATTGTTCTGCAAGTAGCAAATATGGGGGCACAGATAAGGCAGTAAACATTTTTTTCATTATGGTATCTGAATTTATTATTTTCAAAATAAGAATCCAAAGTCAGGTAGTTTCTGCTTGGATATAAATATAAGAGGAAAAAAAGAATTCCTAAAACATTTCTAATACTTAGGAACTGTAAATTGTTAATTTTAAAAATGTAATATTACATAATTTTCTTCTGAGTATTTTATTTTGCAATATAGTCTAAGGCATGAGGATAATTATTATAATGTTACTCAAGAGATGTAGTGAAGATTACTGGTGTATTCTCCACCTAAAGTATCAGCCAAGTTCAAAATTAGAGAATAATTGTGAAATAGATCTTGTTACAGAAGTTGAGTTCAGGGGTTTGAACTGGAATCCCACCCCAATTTCCAGTGTAAAGTGTGCCTCCAAGTGTTTTCTTCCTTCAGTAATCAAAAATCACCTGAAGTAATTGAAGTAAAACAATGAGAAAACTTGGTACAACACCAAAACTGCAGAACACAAGCCCCAAAAAATAATTTGCTTAAGCATATTTTAATGTGTAATTTATGAGAATTTATTTTAAAATTATGAATTCATGACATGGGATAGTAGGGAATTAGGTTTTCCCTGATACCCAAATACATCCTGCTTTTTTTAGTTCTCCAGAGAATGCAGGCAAATTCAATGCCTTCAATCTCTTTTTATTTGTATTGCTTCACACTCATTCTTGCCAGGGCTCTCATAAATGCCAGACTGATTGCTGAATCCAAAACATCTTAATAAAGTTCACAGTCGAGCTTCATTGTTCAGCAGAAATTCTTTGAAAGCAAATCAAAATGTAAGCATAAAAGGAATGTAGCTCTTGTGTTTAGGGAGCAAGAAAGGGTCTCTGATCACACTCTGACCAATTTTGGGTGATAGTTAAAGGAAGGAAAGGAAACCAGTCCTCACAGAGCCCACCAGATTTCAGAGCAGCTGCTGTAGGAGCAGCCTGGCTCATTTTTCTCCCATTCAGAGCTGGTCATGGTGGCCTGTTCTCAATTCCATGCTGTGGTAGGGGCTGGTGTGTGTGTGGAGCTGGATTCTCAATAATGCTCATGGTTCTCAATTCCATGCTGTGGTGGGAGCTGGTGTGTGTGTGTGGAGCTGGATTCTCAATATTGCTCATGGTCCTCAATTCCATGCTGTGGTGGGAGCTGGTGTGTGTGGAGCTGGATTCTCAATATTGCTCATAGTTCTCAATTCCATGCTGTGGTAGGGGCTGGTGTGTGTGGAGCTGGATTCTCAATATTGCTCATGGTCCTCAATTCCATGCTGTGGTGGGAGCTGGTGTGTGTGGAGCTGGATTCTCAATATTGCTCATGGTTCTCAATTCCATGCTGTGGTGGGAGCTGGTGTGTGTGGAGCTGGATTCTCCATGCTCATGGTTCTCAATTCCATGCTGTGGTAAGAGCTGGTGTGTGTGGAGCTGGATTCTCAATAATGCTCATGGTTCTTGATTCCATGCTGTGGTGGGAGCTGGTGTGTGTGGAGCTGGATTCACTTGGAGTGGCTCTCACTTTTGAATCAGGGGTTTTAGGAGTGGAAAGCAGGACAAAGAAAGAGTTGGACACCCTGGTGAACAGATCCATGTCAGACTTCAGATCTGCCAAACAATGCTAGACTGGATCAGGAAAACAAGCTCAGTATCTTCCTCATATCAGCACTCAGGGAATAAAAGGGGAAAAAAAAGAAGGGGAGGGGAAAGGTGTCATGTTCCACAGAATCACCAGGCTGGAAGAGACCTTCAAGACTGAGTCCAATGCAACCCCAACACCCCAACTGAACCCTGGCACCCAGTGCCACTTGCAGGCTTTTTATAAACACATCCAGGGATGGTGACTCCACCACCTCCCTGGGTAGGCCATCCCAATATTTAGCCCTCAAAAACCAGGAGGGGAGAACAGGTAAATTTGTAACATCTCTCACCTGTCTCACTTGGACAGAGGCCAGCCCAAGTGTGCAGTTTGAATTTCTCTCCTCCCAGGCTCAGTTTGTAGCTGGTGACATTATCTGATATCCAAAGGCCTGTGTGTACATAGCTGCAGCAGTGTGTGCCTGTTGTACATTTTTGACAGTGATAGCCTTCTGCTGGGTTATAAAAATGAAATTATCTGAATTGGGGAGGTGTTTTTGTCTCACTGCCTCTGTGTGTGCCCAGAGGAGCACAGGAGAGCACGAGGGGGTGTAGGAGATGCTCATTCCTGCCTGATCCCAGGGCTTGTGTGTCACAATTGCTGCTGGCAGGGAGCTGGACAGGAGCAGGGAGGGACACGTCCTGTTGTCTGTATGAGCACTTGAAAAGAAAAGAAATCAGAAAGAATAATCATCAAATAAGCTGACAATTCAAAGCCTGGAGTTTCTAATGAGCTGTCAGTGTATGTAAAACTTGTGTTTATTCTTAGGGTGATGTGGCATTGTCAGCTGAACGATTGATTTCCAAACCCAACCTGCTTCAAACGTTCAAACCCACTAAAGGTTTACATGTGTTAGGGATGAAAGCCATTCTGCCAAGCTGAGTGGGAGAAGGGGAAGTAACTTGTAAAAGTAGTTCAGATTGCTTTGCTGAAAAGAGCGAATTTTTATTTGCAAAATCAAACTAGAAAACCCACAAAAGTTATTGCAGTAAAAGTGTTCTACTGTTACAGTAAAGGCTGGCACATCGTGGCCTATTCTTCCTGCCTCAGCACAATATCTGGGGTGAATACAGCCTTCCAAAAAAAAAAAAAAAGAAAGGAAAGAACCAATCCATTAAAGCAAAGAGTGAATTTTATTCAAAGCTGAGTGAGCTGATAGTGTCTTATTCAGCTCTGTGTTAGGGAGGGGTTGGGTGGGGAAGGCACCACAGCAGCCCCTGTCCCAGAGGGTGCTGGGGGGAGAATTCTAATTGGGACGTAAATCGTGTTTGTGTTATCAGCAGGGCTGGGCTGGGGCTGTTAATTGGCATGCTGAGATCATTTGGAAATGGTTGATATAACACTGTGGTCCATTGAACAGGAAGCTCTGCTGTTTTCACAGTTTGATAATCAATGCATCACTGCACTCAATTCCTTTCCAATGTGTGTTTGTTTGTCCTGTTTGCTTAATTGAACAGCTGGAATTACTGTTACATACAACTGAATGTTAATTCATGGAAGAGAATTTTGCTTCTTCATTATAATTTTATGTTTAAATTGGAAACCTATGTAACATTAAGTGTTAATTGAGTGCACAAATTCATAGGTTTAATCAACCAGGCATGATAAATCATATTTTGTACAAAAAAAGAATTGATTATTAGCTGAGTTTGTCTTTTAAGTTTAGCACTGCTTTTTGAATATACATACACTTTGTTCATACGAACAATTGCTGCTTAAAAACTTGGAGAAGAATCCAGCAATGTCTTCTAAAAAAAGCTTACACTGATCAATAGAGTTCATTGCTTTCTCCTGATCTCTGGGACAAACCTTAAAAAAAAATTTGTGGTGCTCCATTTTGCTTCACGATTCACCGAAATATCTTCCTTACCATTTCACTGCAGTATTTCCTATGCATTTAACTGAACTGCAGCATGACTGTACTCTTTCCATCATTGTCAAATGTTGCAAAATGTGCTGGAAGGTGCCATGGCAATGCAGTTAGAGCGTGAGTTTGTGTTTCAGGGTGGTTATGCTGCCTACCGGTATGCCCAGCCTGCCACTGCCACTGCAGCTGCCTACAGTGACAGGTAAGAGCTCCTTTCCTGCTCACAAATACTGGACCAGTGGAAGTTGAAGTTGATTCTATAAATTTGCCTTGTTGAAGTCTCATAACTGTCTTGTTGCTCTGCAGATAATTGTGATCTCTAAAGCAGGCTGTTTTATTATAATCCATGAATAGCCATAAATTGAGAGACTTTAGGCCTTAATTGAGAATCAGGCGTGAGATGTGCACATTCCCAAGCTGTAGATCATCCAGTTAACGTCTGTGACCCTTGTACAATGCAGATAAATAAATGTACAGATTCATGATGGTCTGCTACAAAGGATCATTATTTGTCTTAGGAGTATTATTTCAGTTGATTTAGAACCTTGAACCCATTGAGTGCCCTCCATTTTCATTGACATTGTTTTTGTCAGTGGAAATTGAGAATGAACTGTGTCTAAGCTTGAACTATCCAATGCAAAATAGCAATTTTTTTCCATTTGCTTTTTTCCCAGGCATTTGATTTTTTTCAATACTTGCAAAAAAAAATTCTTTTGCTTTGTACTTTTATCCTCAAAATGTAAACCACATTTGGTGGAAACAATATCAGGAATTAAAGATCATTAAAATCTGCACATTCAAAGACTTAATTTTTATCAACTAAGAGTGATGTCACATATATTAGTGTATGCTCTTGAAAGATGAATGCTGGAATCCCTTAGAAGTCAATGTCTCAATTGCTGTTGACTTCAGTAGGAACAGAATTTTATCAAATTGCATAAAATTAAGTCTCTGCAGTGTGTGGACATTTTGTAATGAGAAGGAGGATTATCCCACATTTTCCTCATAAACTGCACCCTTAAAATCTGTTCTATCTTTAACATTTTTCCAGTCCTAGAGGAGTGTTCCCTTGTAAAGGGAAGGTGTATTTGGTGGCAGAGACACACAAATAATTTACTTCATGATGGCAGTGAGAAGTAAGGTCACACTTCTCAATACCTGATACAAGAAAATTTTCCCTTTGAATCATGGAAATAATTTCTTAAGCCTTAAATACATATTGAAAAAAATTCTTTAAATGCTAAATTAGACAGTGTTACAAATGCTTCTGTTTCTTAAAGAAATCAAGAGATTAAGAAATTCTAGTGCACAATTTCTTAGATTGAAGCGCTGTTCATGGATTCTGTATTTTTAGAACCAAGTCCCATGGTATGAATGTTACAATGCTCTGCATGCATATTTGCCTTTCAAGTGCTTATTCTGGGTAATGAAGATATATTTTTTTAAAGTTATGTGAATAAAGTAATTTGCATGTATGGCTGAGGCATGCTGTGTCAGACAGGTAAGCAAGCTACTTTTTATTGATTTTGGGTCAGTGATATCAACTAGATCTGTGCTGTGTGCACTTTGTTGGCAATGTTCTATTTCTACTTAGGGGAACCTGCACAGGTGAAGTGCTCCTCAGTAGTTTCATTTCATTTCCACAAAGGTTTGTCAGCATGTCACAGCTCTAGGGTTTTTATGTGAGCTTTTCTGTAATGCAAAACAACTCCTGCTTCTAAAAGCCTACTAAACACAAAGGACCAAATTCCAAATAACCTCCTGTGGTGAGCCAGGTTTTGCCAGCTATCTCTCAGGTGTCCCTGGATCATTTTATAGGCTGTTTATTTCTATTAATTAAACCTATGCATTACACAGAGAAACTGAACAATATCAAGCTGAATTTTAAATGCTTTAATTATGGATTGATGTTACCTTCTCATAAACCAGATCAAAGGCTGTAAGATAAAACATCAGCTGGTCACATGTTCTGCTATGGGCAGAGAGTCAACACCACAAAGAGTTATGCTGCCAAAAAGGTAAAGGATTTGTTTAGGAAGATAGTGTTCTTAAATGCTGTAAAGAAAGCTGGAGATGGCTTCAGTAGTAATGCAGTTGTTACAATCCTTAATTAATTTTTTGAAAAAAATTGTCTAATTTTCAGATACACTTTGTGTATAATTAGAATTGCAATGACCTGTCTTTGCTTGCATAACTTTAGATATCTTAAATGAATTTTATATCTTTTGGATTTTTTTAAATTTACTTTTCTTTTTAAATGCGGTTAACCCTCATCTTCAATCTGCTTCCCCCACATGAATATGGTTTCTTGTCTTAATTACAAATCTCATAACTGAATTTCTTTATGAGAGAATCCCAAAACTAGCATTGAGAACAAAACAAATAACAATCTGCTCAAATATTTCTTTGCATGTGGGAAACTATGTGCAAACATGGATACCTCTGATTATTCACAACTACAGTTTGTTTAATTTGATTACCTTTTTGTTCATTTTAAAATTAATTTAATTTAGCTACTTTTGTGAAATTATTAATGTTGAAGGTGCTGAAGTATACTTCAGTACCACTGCTTGTATCTGCTCTTCTCAATGTAATTATCATCTGCTCTCCTCTCACAACACTGAAGATTCCACATCTCCTTACACACCTACTTAGTGTTCATATGAGCCCCTATTTAATTTAATTACACATGAACTGCACATACTGCTTGTATAAAAAATGATGCCCAAAGAAATTGAGTACCACTGAAGCAGTGACATATAATGGAAATACTACTTCATACTAATTTTAAAAATAAGGAAAGCTTTGGTTTTTTTGGTCACCACTCATATCCATTATAAATTGCAATGTTCCATATTTGAAAGGCTTCTTAATTCAGGAGATGGAAAGAGGAAATCTTTAGATTGGAGACATGTTTTGGTAAATTAAAAATAAAGGTTAACAGAAAGATTTGGGACTGCAGAATCAATAGACCAAGTCAATTGATAATGATCAGTGTGAGAGGGCTCTATTTGAAGAAATGCAATGGTATCCTTGTTTGTCACAGCTGGAAATGTTGCTGGAAATAGGCAAGGAACAGATATACAGGGGAGATTCAGGTGGCAAGGAAATAGCATTAAACCAATCCATGAAAACCCCTAAGTATTTATTGAGACAGATCATGTACTCCTAAACCCAATTTCACAACAGGGGTAGGTCTGGCAGATCTCTCCAGTCATTTTTTAGGATCACAAAACAAAAACCACCAAGAAACAGGTACACTTTGTTTTATTTATGAAGCAATACAATCACTGGATACAAATTCTGAATTCAATTTTTATATTGTGTGATCTATCATATATTAAATTGCATGTACAGATATGAAGGTCTTTGCAGAAGTGGATCCAAAAAATTATGTTTAACTTGCCAAGAGTTAAAATATTTCTGATAAGTTTTCCAATTAGTGTAAGTCCTAAAAGGGGACCTATTGGTCTAAATATATTTATCAGTCTGGAACTTGCCTGGCAAACTCTCTAAACTGAGCATATTTGGAAAAAAAATAATTGTAAGGATGTGCAAAAGACACTAAATCAGATGTCGATAAAATGTTTGTACAGCTCTTACTCATCTTTCATGGAATATTTAAAAAAAAAAAATAAAAAATAGTTAGATTTCTGTCCAAGTCTGAAGTAAGAGAATCTAGCAAGGCCATCCAGTTTTGTGTTCCTGAGGTAGAAGGAGTCGGAGCATGGCAGTGGGGCGTATTGTCATTTTGTCATTGCATGTTCACTTGGTGTTGCTGGTATGTCTGTAATGCTGTACTGGATTTGACAGATCCATCACATAGCTCAGTGAATGGCTTGCTTGAATTAAGCCTATGGGCAGATTTATTCACCTTGATTGGCTATTGGTTTTGTGTTTTATGATTTGGTTCTTGCACCTCCGATGGGAGTGAGGGATTGTTCCTTTTCTGGCGCGTCCGAACGTTGGCAGCGGTGTTTGTGCAAAACGTGTCTGGGAGTGCAGGGAGCAGAGGCCTGGCTGAGAGGCAGAGCCCCAGGCTGTGCTGTCCCCGTGCAGGGCCAGCTGTGTTTATACATGGATGGTGCTGTATCCATGTATACACACACCTTCCCATCCATCACACACACACACACACACACACAGGATGCTGCTCTGAGCACCATCCCCTTCTGCAACACCCAATTTCAACCTCGCTCCAGACTATGGGGACATTCCCACTGACCTCTCTGTTGTCTGGATTAATTCCCTCATCACTGGAAGCTGACTTTTTTTTTTGCTTTTTTTTTTAAATAAAATAAGGCATATTCAAAAATAGTTTGCACGTAACACTTTCTAGTAAAAAATATGGTTTGTTTTGTTTTTTTTTTTCTCCCATTATCAATTTGTGTTATATGTTCTGTGGTTATACATAGGGTTTTGTGAAATTTGAGAGAGAAGGTTTTGTCATATAGAAGTTATGTATCTTCCAGATCTTAAATCTTACTCCTGATAAAATCCTAATATTCTAACAGTTTAGATTTTTAACAAGTCTTTGTGAAGTATTCAGTTTTTTTAAAGCAGTAGTGTCTGCAGAAATACTTTAATATATTTTCCAGTTGTCTTTGGGCAAGTAGCTGAGAGTAATACTTGATATTTGTGCTCAAATTATCCTAAAATAGAATAGGTACAGGTTTGATTTAATAGTAAACATGCTCATTAAAGAATGACAATTTAGAATGAAGAGTAAAAAACCACAAAATATAAATTGTGAGCTTCTTTAGCTGAGGGGAGTTTTTATTATGTTGTGGACTATATAATCTTGTATTTTATGATTAAACAATGAAAAACCACTATATTTTTATTCAAATTATTTTCTCTTGTTGAAGATTACTAGAGATATATAGTAAAAATTAAGGTTTTGATTGCATATAAAATATAATAGCATCTTGAGCTAGAATTTAATTTTCCATTAAATAATTTTACAGAAGCATAAATGTTTTAAAATCTAGTACCTCATTCATTTCATGATTGTGCCTTCTTAGATTAAGGACAAAGAGCTTCTCTACACCGTTTCAGTTTCTAAAGGAATCAAGTTGAAAGATGAAAAAAAATTAGAATATAGAATATAGTGGTAACTTTTCAACTTCCAGCTGGAACCTTCCAGCATTTGTGTATTTTGCTATCCCAGTGGAATCCTAAATTGAAAGGTTTGGAGGATGATCCATAAGGAGGAATTGTACAGCCCATATTGTAGGTTACTCAAATTCTGACAATGGAAAGGTTCAGTTAGCACCTTGACTGGCTACAGAGGTTGTGCTTAGCTTTTCTAACAGCATCAGAGAATGTATTTAACACTTCTTCTGCTTAGGTTTGATGTGGTGATGCTTTATTGGTCTAGTTGTTTGGGTTTTTTTTCCTGGACAATCCTGTATGTAGCTAAAGCTTCTTTATTCCCTATTATTGCAAATAAAAATCAAATTATTGGCTTGGCTGTTAGAGAGAAGTAGTGGGTTTGGCCATCTACCTCTTAGAACTTTATGCCTGTGTGATCTCTGGCAAACTAGAGGGTCACTGGAGTCATGACAATATTTCATAATTCATTTTCATCCCAGTTCATTCAGAGTTTTGGGGATGACTGGAGTATATGACTCATAGTGTAACCATAACAGTACCTTGCTGTGAAGAGTTAGAAAGTAAAAGTGGGTGAATATGAATAAAGAAAATGTTATAGGGACAAAAAAAATCATCAAAGCGTTTGAAATTCCATGAGCAGGGACTTTCATTTAGTACATTTTGACAGAATTTCCTGAAATGAAAATATGTTGCATAGAGTACTTCACAATAATTGAAGCATGGCTCGTTCTAAAATATTGCAGATATGACATTTTTGGGGGAGACTCAGCGAGTCACATTTAGGAAAACATTTTAAACAATTCCAT
The DNA here is from genome assembly GCF_051311805.1 of Agelaius phoeniceus. Classification (NCBI taxonomy): domain Eukaryota; kingdom Metazoa; phylum Chordata; class Aves; order Passeriformes; family Icteridae; genus Agelaius; species Agelaius phoeniceus. Next base: position 12,153,550 of record NC_135280.1, on the reverse strand, counting down.
TTCCTAAAAACATCATCTTCTGCCAGTTCTAGGAAGCTGTTTTGATGTTTGAATACATTTCTCTTCTGGGTGGAATTAACCTGTTTGGTGGTACTCTGAAGGCTTGATTCACCTGTGTGTAGTTTGACTGTTCATGTAATATCCAGGAAACTGCTGAAACTCCTCCCCCAGTTCCAATCTGAGGGGATACAGTAGTGAAAAAGCTCAGTGCTCCTGCCCAAAATTATGGCAAACAGCAATTATTAAACTTTTGTTGTGTCAGAGCTGGTTTCATTCATACCCTGCTTCTACTTCTCTTACTTTTAATCTCCATTCTCACTCACTGCAGTATCAAGGGATATTTTAGGAATCCCCATAGACAGGGAAAATCTTGGCTTTTTCTGTGACATCCATGCTAGAAATCATGAAGAAAAAGCTGGGAGAAAAGGTAGAGGTAGACTATAGCCCAGATTTCCATACCTGTCTTCCTGATGTGCTCAAAGCTTAAGGTGCTCAGTTCTTTTGCTGCCAGGTTCTTCTTGAGCATAGGGAGAGCTGTTAAATGCTCATCATGTTCCCAAAAATAAATAAATAAATCAGTGCACCTATTCTGACATTTGCATCTCAGTTTCAGTATCCTCTCTTGGTTTATCTCTCCAGCCTATGTCTGGTTATGTAGCCTGACTTTTAACTTGGGAGTTCCTTATTCTAATGTAGAAGCTCATAGTAAATAACTCTCATTATGAATATATTATTTAATGGATTTTCATACCTTTTCCCTAAAAGGAGGGAGGGGAAAGAACTGGTTAACATTTCTAAAGTAGGAATTATCTCATTTACTAGCTCATAAAAACTTCTTTGGTCTTAGAGGCTATTGGAAGAAATTGTGACTTGAAAGTTTTTCAGTGTTGTACTCAGCAGAGTGGATAAATACGGAGTTGGGGAGTTACTAAAACATTGATTCCTGATCCAGCAGACCAAAACTGTTCCAGTCCATTGGGTCACTGCCTGTGACAGGAGAGGCCATAACAGCTCCTTTGGACATGTCAGTGGCTAATTACACACTCCTCAGGTCTCAGATCATTGCCTTGATAGAGCGCAAAGAGGCAGATGAGAACGGGCTCCAAGTGTTGGCAGCCTGAGTGCTCTAAAACCAAGGAGGAATTAAGAGCATTGTGCAAGAGGAAGAGAAGATGAAGGAATAAAATCTTATTGATAAAACTGGGATGTCATGGATAGAGTCTGTATGGGTTAGTGCCATTTGCTCTGTGCTCTGGCAAGGTGATGAAGTACTAGAAGAACAAACTTTAAATAACAATGTTGATGAAATTAATCAAGAAAGAGACAATTTACACTCTTGCATGTTTTTACTGTAGCATTTCACACCTCCGAGGAGCCCAAAACATTTGATTAGGTATTTAAATAGATTTTTTTTTTTCATATTCCTTTGGGCTTGTCAAGCTGCTGATACTCCAAGAACCCACCTGAGGCAAACATCAGATTGTAAGAATACTGCAGGAGTGGGAATAGAATGTTTATCCACGTATCCTAAAGACATTTTTTAGTGAAAAATGCTGTAGGGTGTTTAATATACATGCATTAAAAGAAAAAAAAGTAAAGTAAGGACTTTGTGTGAGCACCAAACATGTACCAGCTTCTAAAGTTCGTTTTGTTTTTCTTGAATGAATTCTTAAATAATCCTAGCAAGGTTCTCATGTATATGGTATTTTAATTAAAACAGGAAAAAAATTATGCTGTCAAGTAATTTGTAAAGTCATTCCAAACTTAATATAATGTAAAGGGAAAGAGTTGTTATTTATAATTGCTGAAGTTTATAATTTCACCTCTATATATTAAGAAAGTTATAGTGGATAACATGGTGGTTACTAGTAAACTGTAATAATTGCTATGAAATCAGAAACAAATATAAAGTATGTTTTTGAGGCATTATTTTAAGGATGCCATGATATACAAAAAGAACAAATCCCCCAGTTAAATAAAGGGATATTTTTCATGTATTTTAGTGAATAAAATACTGATTCTTTACGCAAGGTTGACTTAGAAATCTTCTTTGCCCTAAAGAGAATAAACAATATGTCCAAAATACAGTAATAAACAAATTTTTCAAATATAAATATTAAGACTTCAAATATAGCCTTAATTTAGCAGTCCTGGATCATAATGACATCGATTTATGTTGCTGACATGGAGCACTTCTGAAATAGAATTACTGCACTACTTCCTCAAGTATTTAATTTAAGTGCCTCGACTGTGTTAATCACACTAAAAGGCCAATAATTTCAGAGCAGTTCTGCCACTGAGATTGGTATGAATTCTGGTACAGATGCTGTATGCTATTCAGAATTTCACCTATTAGGTTTAGGTTTTACTTAAAAATGTCCAGATTTACTTAAAAATCACATGTTCCTTTTGCAGATGAATATTCATCTTTAGACTCTGTATATTGCATTATTAATAGCAAATAATTTCATACTAGGTATAATATATTGAATGATCATACATCAGAAAATTCCACTGATGCAGCAGGTGATAGGAGGTAGACCCAAGTCTATTCGTATAGCTCTGATTAAAAAAAAAAAAATAAATCGGGAAATAAAATTTTTAGATCTAAAATATGAAAGGTGAGAGACCTGCAGATTTTCCCACTGGTTTTGATGCAAGAAGTTGTCCACATTGTGGCAATATATTAAAAATAACTTGTTTGTTTTGGTTTTTTTTAACAGTACTAAGTTGGAAGGTTGCATGTATTTTCTAGAAATTTTCTTTGTACTGAGTGAGGGCTGGTGGAAGGACAGAGAAGGGGGTTTTGTATCCAAGACATTGCCATGGCAGAATTATTGTATCCACCCTGAGTGCAGGGTGGACGTTCCTCCAATCTGCTTTACAGCATCACTGTTGGGCTGTCCTAAATGGAATCTCTGTGTTCCAGAATTTGAGTGGGTTGTTTAGCTAGTTCACCATCAGGGCTAGAATAAAAATGCCTGCCCATCTGCTGGGGAAAGCCTGAGATAAGAATACAAATTCTGAGAAAGCACCTTCTGTGGACCATTCTTCCCTTTAGGTATTTTTAATCCCTTTAGGTTTTTGGGTTGGTCAGTTGGTTGGTTTTTTTCTCTCTAAGTAAATGAAATAATGCAGGCATATCACTGGGCTTGGGGATGCACATTTCCATTGGTTTCTAAAAGAGCTGGGGGTTGATTTTTTTTTTCTTTTCATGATTTTTGCAATTGCAGAAGTACTTTTTGGTATTAAAATAAATTATTTCTGGTCACGAAGTTGTGTGATTGGTAGCAGGACAACACTTAGTGAGAGATTTTGTTCCTTTTCTCTCTCCTGCTGTCTTTGGCACTCTGAATTTTGGTAGAGACATCCTGTCATTGGCTAAAGCACAGGGAAATGTCCTGTACTGAGCACAAAGAGGACAAAGAGGATTGCTCTCATTGCAGATGAGAGCAATGCAGAGGTGGTGAATGTGGCAGGGCAATGAAGGGCTGGGCTGAGCTGCCTGGATCAGGGCTGTAGGGCCATTTGAGACACCCTGGAGGGACCTGGGGAGGTGAGGGGGACACAGCACCTTCTGCAGTGGCAGCTGAGCCCAGGCAGATGGACGAGCTCTGAGCTTTAGTGCTGTCTATGCAGCAGTGGTTGGAGAAATGGCTGCACTTGTTTCTTTTGAGTCAGGCTTTTCCTCTATCTGCTTCCAAGGCCTGCCTTAAAATTTCAGGAAAGAAATGGTCAGGAATGATGGATGTAGGAGAACATTATTTTGTGATGGGGAAAGCATCACTCAAGGTAAAAAGCAGAGACCTAAGTGAAAGCCAAATATCCACATCTTCTTCTCTGTCTTGCATCATTGTTGGTTAGGTTGAACAAGAAATTCTGCAGAGAAAAAGAACCTGACATTGAAGACATTAGTCTAATAACCTTCCTAATGCACATCAGGTCAAACAAGTTACTGTTAGTGTTGTTGAAGCTTGATACCACATGAATTATTTATAGTTTTATTCTTATTTCATTCAATATATCATAGAGGTATGGCTGTGAAGTTGTTTAGTTGTCTTTGTGTTGTGATTCAAATGCTATGGGTACAGTAATGTACTTTGATCTTACAGTAATGGGAATATAAAGCATGATAACAGCAAAATCAACCTTCTAATTATAGTTATTATGCTAATATTAAAAAGTTTAAATTCTTTGATAGCCTTGATATTTAAATTTAGGACACCAGCAGGAAAGAGTTGGGAAGGACTTCATAAAATGATTATAAAGGGGAACTTTGTCCATCCTTGAATATTGCAGAAACCATTAAAGGAGCCAGCAGTCAGCTATATTGAAATTCATAGTGAAAAAGCCCTCAACATCAGAGTCCTTACAAAAGCAGCAAAGTCTTGACATTTAGAGCACGAAGGAAATCCATAATAGCTTTAATAATATCATGGAGAAATATACAGATGTACCCTGTATAACTGCTGGGAAAAACCTTTGCTGCGTGGGATCCTTGGGGAATTTGGTGTGGAGCAGCTCCAGGAAGGGAAGTCAGGGCTTTGGGTTAAGCTGCAGCAATTTTATCAGCTGAGATTCTGATCCCTGAGTTCTAAATACTGGCCTTGTTTGTCAGTCCCATGGTGGTCCTACCAGAAAAAGTCGACTGATTAAATATAGTTTAAATCTTCCCACTGTAACTTCTGCTCAATGTTGTGTTTGCCTTCAACCTAAATTTTGATGTCCTGGGGCTCTGCACTGTTTTCAGCAGTTGCTGTATTTTTGGGTGGGGGTCTGAACTTCCGTGTTAGGCAAAATTATTTCTGTGTAGTTTTGTTACATTTGTCAGCGAAGCCCAGAAATCCAGGTCTACAAAGCATAATCACTGTATATGAGTGGGTTATAACTTCTTTTACATTTCAAATTTCCTAGAGCCAGTGTGATTAATTTCTTAGAATCCCCTTTGACCTCTGGTATTCCATTTTAAGGAAGCTCTGTGTGCTGAGGAGGAGGGATTGGAAACTTCAGGGAGTCATGGGTGAAAATTAAGTGTGTGCCAAAATTTTGTTCTCAATCATGTGCTGTGTGAAACACTGGTGAGAAGTCCAAGTGCCACCCAGCATTTTAGGGAGAGGAGAGGGCACACAGAGCACTCACTGGCCCTGTGTGTCCTGCACTGGTTTTTCACCCCTCATGACCCAGGTTTATCAAGTCCCAGACACCTGGGAGCTCTGTAGCCCTGAGGAGCAGCAGGGCCAGTGACTGCAGGAGGGAAAGGGGGTGGGAAGCTGCTGCTTTTCAGGGAGTGGGGACTGGTGCAGACATGGAGCAGCTCCTCCTTCCCCAGGGTGGGATGACTCCATGGAAACTTCTGGAGGAAGCACTCAGGGTAGCAGTTTATTGTGAACTTAGTTTGGAATTGTGTTTCATGATAGTTACATCCCCCAAGTCATAAAAACAGAAGTGTCTGAGACCCATTCTCTGAATCTCTTTTTATCTTCCACTTGCAGGTTCTGCATTTTCCATTAGTAAAGTGGGTAGATCACTTATGGGTCAGGTGTTTCTTCACAGAAATACTTGTGTGTATTAGGCAGCCATAGAAAAGACAAGGCTCAGGCTCCAGTGATTAAAGAATTTAAGCCCCTAAATATATCTAAAATCTCTATTCTATAGCATGGCATGTTTTCACCAAACAGTTTCAAGGAGAAAGCAAGCATGTAATGTATTGGAAATGGAAAAGGTCTGCTGGATAGAAAGAGCAGGTGCCAAAAGAGAGAGGTTTCTGTCAGATGTGGGGCCCTGGGGGCACACATTTGTTACTGCCAAAGGGACTACAGGGAATGGAGCAGAGGAAATTACAACATATTCAAACCTTTGAAGATGGTGTGATGCAGGTTCAATAACTGCCCCAAAGGAAGAAAGCACATCTAAATCACATAATAGTACTTCTGTTGTCTTCCCCTTCTGTTCTTGTTTGAATTCAGGATATATATCAAATGTTTAAACATTTTTTTTTCCAAAATTTAAAACCATCTTTATTACCACACTGGTAAAAAATGAGTTAGTTTTCAATTTGCTAGAAGAGATAAAAATTGATAGATGGGCTTGAGAGAAGCAGTAGTAGCAGAGTGTTTGCCCTTGGGAAGGAGCTGCTGGGATGGAACCCGGCCATTTGGAGTCCCAGCAGCACAGATTGCTGACCCACGCTGTCTGGGACACACCAGAGGGCTCAGACTGCCAAAAGGTGCCATTCCTGCACTTCAAAGGATTGCACTGAGCCCAGGGTGTGAGGATCTGGCAGGTTGGATATAGCCAGCATTCAGGTCAATGTATTTATCGTGTTATCCTTTCAGGTTTGTTTAGTTTTTTGATTCTTTTTTCTTAGGCTCTCACAGCCAGTAACAACTTTTAAAATTTTATTTAAAAAAGTTTCTTTTATTTAAATCAGTGTTCTCTTTTACATCTGAAGTATTAACCAGTGAACAGTAAAAATTTGGTCCTAGACTTTCACTGTTAATACACAAATTAAATTATGGAAGTGATTCTGTATCTTAATTGAGCAGGGCTTATTGTATAATAAAGTTGGGTCCGCTTACAATTCCTGCACCTTTTTGAATCATTTCAAGTGTAGCAGTGATGAGGAACACTAAACCAGCCTAAAATGCATCATGAATTTTCATCATATCTTCCTTGTGAGGTTTTCAAGCCTTGCATGCTCGACAGAGCTGGTGCAGAGATTTGCTCTTTAAAGGGAACACTCCCCATTTGCAGGGCACTGGGCAAGGTGAGCTGTCCCTGGCACCTCTGCTCCCCTCCTGCCTCAGGACAGAAGGGATCTGGTGTCCCACAGAGCCACCTTCCCTCCTAAGGACTCCTTCTGGGGTTGCCCACACAGAGGATTAACCCTTGCTGCAGCCATCAGCTGTGCATTCTGTGATGCCTCTGATGACCAATTTCCCCTCCGAGTCTATGCAAACAACATTATGGAATTTAGCTCAATAAATCCTGCCAGTGTAAGGGCATTAAAGCCATCCAAGTGCTTAAGAATTTCCAGGAATTGCTACAAAATCCACCTAATTAGTTATAAAATATTGAACTGGCTTATTGGACTCCAGCCTCTGGTCTTGTCATTCTCACAGTTGCTATGCTGACCGATTTGTAACTTCATATTTTTAAAAGTTATGTGTGGAGTTATGAAATTCATTTTACAAAAGCAAAATATTTTCTTCCTATGAAGCAGTCTAACAAGAGTTGTTTATAGTAGCTGTTATTTTAAATAGGTATCACTTTGGGTTTATTTAATTTTTTTAAAATTTATTTTTTTGCTCACAGTTAGAAAAGACTCAGTTAAAAAAGAGTAAGATTTCAAAATAGTTTAAATAATATTTTGTATTCCAAAGGATAAATTGCATTAGTGTTCTGGGGTCTTCCTGGAGGTACTAGCATATTACCCTTGCAGATAATTCTGCATTTTAACATCTAAAAATAGAGACTCTGTGCCTAAATGTTCCAGTGTTCTGAACTGAGAGGAACAAAAGGAACTTCTCAGTAACCACTTTAGAGGCAGTTTTTAAGGAAAAGTGATTTTTTCGTTTAGATGAGAGGGCAGTTTAACAACTTCCCAGAAATGAGTCAGAAGGATTTTTTGTAAAACAGTAGCTGGTAAATCAGCATTGCCACTGGCTTTTTAGGCAAGCATCTAACTTTTTCCTGTCTATAATTATCACAGAGGTGGTAGCAGTAAATACAGTGAAAAATTATGCTACCTATAAAATACAGAGTAGCTCTGTATTTATAATGTAATATTTATCCCCCTTTGTTTTTTTGTTTTTTGTTTGTTTTTTTTTTTTTTTTACTTTGTGTATTTAGCATTACTTGTTAGGTAAATTTCATTAGCTCCTGAAACTGTTGCAGATGGCAAAATAAAGAGAAGAGCTGTTAATTGAACTTAATGAACAGTTGAAAATGCAAGAATGAGCCATTTGATCACTAAGCTCACCAGTGTCAGTGTTTCTGCTAGGGCAGAAGCGATGCTCTGCTTTTGGACCTGTGCAATCCTGTCCCTGCAGTGCAGATTGCAGATTCCTTGCTTTGTTTTGCATTTATTTTTTTTTCCCCCCCCTTAGAATCTGAACCTCTAAGTAACAAGGTTCACAGATTTCTAAACGAGAATTTCAAATCTCTTGCTACCTTGGAGGGGAAGTCATAGAAATAGATTTTTGCTCCCTTAGGGCTTAGCTCCTGCAGGTTTTGCTGCCCCTGAGGGACGTTTGCTGCTGCATGGTGTTTTCAGGAGGATGCTCAGCACTCCCAGCTTGCAGAGCTGTTTTCCCAGGCACTCCTCAGCCTGCATCCTTTGGCTCCTGGCTGCTAGGCTGGCATTAAGGCTGTGCAAAGCTCAGGGTCAGGTTTTTGCTGTGCCTGGCAGTGCAGGGGCTTGGGAGGAAACCAGCCCCGGGTGTTAACTCTGCACCCGGGCTCATTAACCCTGCCCAACGCAGAAACACCCCGAGGCAGCTGTGGATGTGCTCATAAAGGAATCATTGGATGTTAATTCTTCAACATGGTTTCCACTTACACAAATCCTGGTTGCCTGGATTTCAGAAAGGACAACAGGATTTGTGCCATAATGAAGTTTTCTGCATTTTGAAATAATAGTGCATTTAGCGTTTCTCTTGTTATGTTACCTGGTTTAAAAAAGAATTTTGCAAGAGAAGGTTTATATTAAATTACTCATATCTCTAGCTTATTCTCCTAAGATTCTGCAAAAGACTTCTCTATGTATTTGGATGACAGTATATGAGAATATACTATGTCTTTTTTTAATAAATAGCAGAAAAAATAATTTTCTGATTGCAGTCATATTAGACATAGAAAAAGCAAAATATTTTAATTTCAATATCCTCCTTTCAGACGCACAAAGTAAATTGCAGTTTAATTTTTTTTCAAAAGCGCTTTTTACATATTTTGCAGTAGTGCCCTTTAATCTCAATATATTGTTTTATTTTTATTAGACTTCATAAATATATTGACATATCTGTAACACTAAACATGAAGCTTCCAATGCAAGAGTTTGTACATAGTCCATATCCAAATGTCACCATTATTTCATTTAAAAGATCCCAGCATGTCTACCTCATGATCCTTATAAACTCTGTAGTACTCAACACTTTTTCTTGCTACATTCATTAAAATTAAGCACCCTTCCCCTACCCCATCTGTAAACATCAAGTCAATTGGCAGCTAGCACATTTCCCAGTCAGCAAGCAGTATTGTGAATTTTATCTTCTCTTGCAGAAATCAATTCGTCTTCGTTGCAGCAGATGAAATTTCTTGTAACACCTCTGCAGGTAACAATCATTGATACTTCTTGATGCATCCATCCAGGTCTCAATATCCTTTTTCACATGCTGCATTTAATCGTAAGACAAAGCCTAGGAAAGTCCATAGTGTATAAATCTTGGGGATAGTTTAATGAATTTATAGCTTCAGCCTATAGGTTCTGCCATATAAAAGCCATTAGGTTATTTTGCTGACTTTGGTGTTTTGTTTCCAGTTTATGGTACGGCCTAGAGAGCAAGGATGTGTTAAACCTTGTGATAAAAGCTTTAGGACTGTGACTTTCAGAAGTCAAACCAAGCAGAAGTGGTGAGAAGAGCCAAGGCTTAGATGTGTGCAGGACATTGTAAGTGCTATAGATGGTACAATTTTCTTTCCAACTCGTTGGGGGCAAATGATGCCCACGAGGGTATTGCAGACCCTAAAGCACTCACAAAGTCTATCCTATGGATGAGATAGTGGGAGAGAGGGTCTGTGCCTTCAGAGGATCGCTCTCTAGTAAGTAAAAAGTCTCCATGTACTGTCATGTTGTAAGCCATGGGTACAGAAGAATGAACAATGTTTTGAAAAGGTTTATTTATATTATTTAAATATATTGAATATGTCAAGAGGTTTTTCTCTCTTTTAAGCAATAGAATTTGAACAAGCTTAGTCTTAATTCAGGTAAGGATGGTGTTATGTTGCTACATAAGAAATCAAAAGGCTAAAATAAATAGTAATGGTGCTGGGGCTTATTCTGCAAATGATGTTGTGCAAAAAATCAAGTTCATAGAACTTCTCATATTGAAGGATGAAAGGGTATATAGTGTGAAATCAAATGTTGGTATTAAGAAGTGTTTGCTGATAGAGTTTTTTATTAGCAGAAATAAATGAAAGGTGATGAGATTTCTGTTTATGGTTATCTACATAGAAACAAATAGAGAACATTTATTTATGGAAAAGATGATCATAGATAAACCCAAAATATGATAAAATTGTCTTAATTTCTATGAAGCACTTTTGGTGGTAATCTGAAAAGTTCTTCTGTAGTTAAACCTGATTTAACATAGATTTTTCCAAGTCCTATAAATTATGAAGTAAATGCATTTTGAGAAGCCAACATTTGTCACATTCTTCATATCACTCAACTTGGATTTTGACTTTGGTTATTCCACTTGAGCTTCCTGCTCAGCTCTTCATTGAAGAGAGCTGTGGTAGGGAGGCTGCTAATTTGTAAATCTAAGCTTTGCTAAGTAAGAATAAAATATTTATTTTAGCAATTTTTGAACTTGTAATTTTTGAGTTAGATGCGGGGTCTGTGGGTCCAGTTTTGCAAAGTGAACCCTTCTAAGCAATAATTCGTGTTCTAGTAAAGAAATTTTTCTCTCTCAATTCAGGCACAGTTTAAGTGCCCATGACTTTATTGCAGATATTCCATATACAACTTTTTTTTAGAATTCCAATCAAAAATATATTATTTATGTAAAATATAAATTTAATTTATAAGTGCCTTCAGTGAACTTTACATAAAAGGAAATGGATCTCTGTGTGTACTAAGTAAAACTTTTCAGTTTACCAGTTGATTACCTATGTTGAATTGATTCAACAGTAAGGTATTTTTGCAAGGCATGGTTTTGAGCATTTGATAAACACATCCATCACAGGTGACTATAGGTGACTTTTTTTGCACTAAATATGAAGGAGAAAGGTGATGAAAAGCCTGTACCTGCTGTTTCTTATATACCTAAGTTTCAGTAATAGAATTTAAATGACTTTTGGCTTCATAAAAAAGTAATTCTCCAGCCCATATTCCTGTGAGTCAAATTGCTAAAGTTGAATTTGGTCTTTTGGATTTGTAAGTTGACTTCAACTATTTTTATTATCTGATGTTTGATGTTTTAATACATGGAGCAAAAATAGAGATACTCTGAGAACCAAAGCTAACCTTCCTGTGATTTTTCAGATGCATGCAAATCAGCTGTAGTGTGATTTTATAGTGCTTTTTTTAGTGCTCCTAAGCTCAATGACAGTAATTCTACTGTGTTTGTAAAGTTGATATCAAGTGAAGATACTTATAAACATGCTCAATGTTTGAAATGTGAGTATATATACGTTTGTATTGCCTCCCTGTAAAGGATGGGTGTGTTTGTGGATTTCAAACAGTAATATATAACAAGTAATGCTTTGGTTGGAGCTTGATCATCAATTGGAAATGGGAGCTCTTGGGTGGTTCTGCTGGTAATATTCATTCTTTTCTTCTCAATCCTTCATCATTCCTGCCAGAGGATACTTAGCCCTCAGCCACATGGTATCTTTGTATCTCTTTTTATTTGGTAATACAGTAATCTTGAATAGATGAATGTGTTAATGAGTGATTTGTGTCCATAAACACATTTTTGTTTGTGTATCTCTGTCTGTTCCTGAATGCACATGACAGAGGGAAGCCTCCTCAGCTCTCTGACAGAGGGATCCTTCCATGGGAAATTTAAAAGCATTTCACTCTTCATTGCATCCAGTGCATTCTGAGGCTAAAAATAATTACTGTTCAGAAGAGAAGTTCTGCACTTCTGGGATAGATCTTCTCTGGCAGACATGATTAAAGGGTTTGCAAGCAGATCTGAACTAGAAAAGAGACAGGGAAACTATGAGAAACTCCTCTTGGCTTGATGATGGAATTTTAACAAGGATCTCTGAGGACCTTCCTTGAGCAAATTGCTGACTGTAGTTGCACTAGGGGAGGAGTAATCCTGGGGTTCTTGTCTGATGGGGGCAATGGGCAGCTGCCCTGCCAGTCTCTGGATAAATCAGAATGAGACCCAGAATAAACCTGTGGCCTATTTACTTGTTGGTTGCAGAACATTGTTCATTTTGCAGCTTTAGCATTCTTAGTGAATTTTTCAAATCAGTGCTCAATCTATTTTTCTGTTTCCTCTTTTAGGTTTTGTAACATCAAAATTCATAGTTTGGAAAGAAAAAGCATTTTTAGTGTCTTTTGCAAGTGCATTCTCACATGTACCTGCAAATGACATTTTATATTTTTTGTGTAAAAATGGGACAGGATTATTATTTTATATTTATATTATCTCTCTCTCTTCTTCCAGTTTTTAACTATTATCCAGCCTTTATGTAGAAGCAAAAAAAAAATCCAGTGTTGATGTATGCTTGGTATTATTTTTCTCCCAAGAGTATTTGCAGTTTATGATTTTGAAATAACAGAGAGAAAGGCAAGGGTTTATATAAAGCTGAATTTGGAATGAAGTATGGTGGAAGTGGATATAACACCTGTCCAATTGTGACTGTATTTATTTACATTTTTGAGCAGAATCAGTCCCAGGAGAAAGGATTCTGTGTGTGTCTGCATGCAAGCAAAAGAAATGCTTTATAAAGCTTTAGAAGTTGACAGTCATAAATTAAGTTATTGACCTCCATTTGGTGAAAGATACAGTCTCCAAAATAGATTAAACATTTTGAAAGATTTAACTTCATAACTCCAGCAAAGATGTTGAATAAAAGCAAGCAGCTTCAACAAGCAAACCGCGGGGTTTGTGCTATTGAAATATTTGAAGAGAATATTGGCCATTTTTAACAAATGAAATTGCTCCAATCATTGCAATTTCCCTGTATACTATCATTAACCTGTCAGCACTAACACTGCCACAAATTTAATTCATCGAACAATAGCAAATATGGAGATACTGGTTTAAAACAAATTAATGTTTGATGAAGTGCTTAGAGTGGCTGCAGTGCCTGTTGTGGCAAACCTACCTCTGCCAGGGTAGGTAAATAAGTAATTGCAGCTGGGCAGATTTTTGCCAGACAAATTTGCATGCATCTCATTGACCTGTTCATGTGTCTGGTAGGCGACAGTGATTAGACCATACTCTTAAAATGGAATTTGAAAGAGTTCAATCCAAACTCTTGGGAAGAATGCAGCTTCAGAGGTGTTTCTTCAGCCTGTTAGAATGACTGTGTGAAGACATATGCTCAGTTGAGAGAGGTTCTTACCTTTTACTATTGCTGCCAATGGGTTTGACTTCATTTCATGAAGCAGTTTGGGAAAAGAACCATTTTCTGTGAGATGCTTTTATTATGATGCTGTGCTCTTCTGCTAATCAAATAAAAAATGAAGATGAAGGAGCATCGTATGGTTTCTGTTCTAGTATTTATTTAAGGCTGTACTGCTGTTCCCTGTGAAAAATGGCAGATAGTGAAGTTTTTGCTCCGGAAAGACTAGGAAATGTTGCACTAATGCACAAAATTAAACTTCTTCTATAAATTCAAGTGTCCTTTATGTTGGCAGTTTAAACTCGCATTTACTGCTGCTATAAATAGTTCCTTATATGGAATTCCATTTGTCACAGCTTTTACTGCTCCGGGTAGTCGTGTGCTGAAGATGTTCAGCTATTGGACCAGTTGATAAAAATCAGTAAACACTTTGATGAGCCCCTGTTCTCCTTTGATGAAGGTTGATGGGCTCCTGTTTGTCAGCCTGGCTGTCACTGTCTGTGTGCCAGCCTGCCCGCCCGGTGCTCGCGGCTCTGGGTCAGCCCGCATGGCTGCTCACACGTGACAACTCCGCAAGATTAGGGAAAGCTGAGGTCCTGTCGTTTGTAAATGGAGGATTTGCAATGTGAAGCTCCTTTGATAACAGAAATAGTGAATTATCTGTGTTTGTCCTCAACAAGTGCCTGTAGGCACGTGTGCATCTCCTGCTGGGCTGGTTTTTTAATGAAGCAATTAGATTGGTTTTTCTCTGGTAGGCTGAAAATAGAGCACATGAAAGATGATGTGTGTGTGTGCATGTATGGATGCCTGTATGCAAGTCCATTAAATGAGCAAGGATTCACTTCTAATATCTTGAGATTATCATATTGCAAATAAATAAAGCAATGCTATAAATAACGCATAAAACAACGCTATGGTTGCAGAACTTTATACATGATCACAAAAGACTGCTTTGAAATTTTATAAATAATGTACTCAGTTTATTTATTATTGCACTAGGTGAGAATTTCTTCAAGCTTTATTGCCCTAAATATAACAGCAATAGTAATAAGAAAGTGTTTTACAGACCTAAGAAATGCTTTCTTTTCACTGGAATAGAGTTGGGTTTAGGTGTCACCTGATGGCAAGCCTCAGATTCCCCAGTGGCTTTTTTTAATAAGTTTATATAAAATGTAAGTTTATTGGATAGAAGCTACACAGAAAGGTGGTGGTGCATAGAATTCTGTTTGACTTTTGACTAGGCATCAGCTTCAATTCCCACCCTGGTGGAAATCCACACAGCAAGACTGAAACTAAATGAGAGATCTTAAGCTGAGATCTGTGCCTAGGATTGCTGCAGTTTGCAGGTATCCAGCATCAGCTTAGGAGAAAGTCACCTGTGCTGCTGTTTGTTACCCTTCTATGTTTCTGCAAATTAACCAGTATCAATCATGTTCATTTAAATGTTTTAGAAGATGGCAGCTCAGCTTTGGCTGGCTGCAAGCATCTCACAAATTTTCAAAGAAGATACGGGCTAGCAAACAGAAGCAAAATTAAAACCACATCTGAGCATCAGTGAAACTTCTGCAAAACATGCCTGTCAATTAGCAAGGAAATTAACTGGCCAAACTAAGACGTGACATACATAAGTAAGCAGCCAAGAATTGGAAATTCATCTCTACAGAAAAGTCTGCATAGGCTTCTCTACTTTCTCTTTTCCCCAACTTGCAGGAAAAGTAAACAATGCTTTTAATATTTCATCAAAGACATATTTATGAACATCCTTTCATGGAAACCTTTCATTATTGCCCTCTACCCATGGTAGACCCTGGTCAAGTTTCTTATCTCTGAGAAAATCTAGGGATGTGTTAGTGCTGTAGTGATAAAAATCCCTTCTGGCTCTGCAGGCACACAGGAGTTCAGCCCTGCAGTACATCTGGAACTTTCACTCTTTATTGTGCTGCCTGTCACTTCCCAATCCTTTCTCTGCTCCACATCACAAATCTGTAGCACGTTATAGGTCATGGAAGAGGAGGATGCTATGAATAAAGTATGTGATGGTCCTGCCTTGTACAGTGACCTCCGTGTTTGATAGCGTGCATTCAACGCTTGCCAAGGAGAACTTCAGCATTCTTAACCTTTCCAATCAAGGCAAATGCCTGGAAATTGTTTCTATCAGCAGATTTCAGTTTCCTTAAACTTAAGTAAAAACTTCAGAGACATCTTTGTTCATTGTCTTCTGAGGTAGAGAGAGACCTGTTGGTGATTCAGGTGCCTGAAATGCCCGGAGCCCCTTGGTGTTAATATCTAAAATGAAGTTAATTGGTTGTTTGCACATTCTTTGAACACCACAAGCAGACACCATCCTACCACAGTGGGATGAATTTTAGGTTAAAGGTTGAATTTTAGGTTAAATGATGAATTTTAGGTTAAATTTTAGGTTAAACCTGCTGCACAGGTTCGACCCATTGAGCCCAAAATACTGCTCAGCAGTGTGGTGTGTGACTGGTGTGACCAAGAGGAAGAGCACCAAGTCAGTTATTGGAATAATTTCTGCATTTATGTGGTATTTAGGCCAGGTAAACTTGTTTTCCTTGTATTCCTTCCAGAAACAATTTTATTATTTGATTGTTCAGTTGAAATTGAGTGGGTAAGGAGTGGATAATATTGGGGCAAATTTAGAAAGATGAGCTTCCCAGTGGCACACAGCTTTGCTTGAAATATGGCTGAGGTCAGGGTTTGATCTGAAGTAGTGACCAAGTTTTAACTTCTCTCTTTATACCTCTTAAGCAGGTTCATAATTTTCTGTAGTTCCTCCAGCAATATTAGATTTGAAAAAATGGAGGGCAGTTGATAATGATAAGTAAAACAAGTGTATCAAATTCTTTAAAATTCTCCTTCTATATCTCTCAAATCACTTTTGGAAAATGTGTTAACTTGGTTCATATTTTATGTGGTGAATTTTTCCTTATTTGTTAGTGTGTATGTTATTTAGGAGCTTCTAAATGTCGCCAGTATTGGAGCTCCACTGTCTGTCCCAGGTGTGGGAATTTAAAATCCTGAAATGGCATTGATGATCAAACAGGCACAGAATTCCCCAATTTTTAGAGATTTCAACAACACCTACTACTGATTACTTAGAGAGATACTCCCTTTCAAAGGCCCTAACAAAATAAATCCTACATTTTCCCTTTTTAAGTTACTTAAAAAAAAAAAAAAAACCAACAAATTGTCAT
The DNA here is from genome assembly GCF_051311805.1 of Agelaius phoeniceus. Taxonomy (NCBI): domain Eukaryota; kingdom Metazoa; phylum Chordata; class Aves; order Passeriformes; family Icteridae; genus Agelaius; species Agelaius phoeniceus. The sequence continues at coordinate 12,137,030 of NC_135280.1, read as the reverse complement.
TTTATTTTAGCATTTTTTAGCATTTTTAAGTGCTTTAGCATTTTTCAACCCTCTGCTGAAAATGGTTGAAGAAATTAAGGCATAGCATAAGTAAAGATCATGCCATCTATTGGTGAATTACTTATGGCTACATTTATAGAAATTAGCATGGCTACACTGGGGTTTTTTCTCATTTATTTCCCAGGAAGTTGTTTGTCCAGCTATTTAAGAACCAGTGTCAGTATGTTAGCAAAATGCTAGCAAACGTGTTTTTTCCTCATGCTGCCCTGAATGCTTGTCCCAGATACAGTGGAAAATAGAGGAGCACACCTTGTTCTAGTTAGTGATGCATCAAAATTGTTCATCAGCTGTGTTCTGAGACAAGAATTTGTGCATATTGCTTTGGCTACATTGTTTTATCATCCTGTGAAATACCCAGAGAATGGCATTGACTATTAATTTATTCACCACCTTACCATTGGCACGTCCTAAATTTCAGTAAGTTGTTTACCTAGAATGATAATTTGCAGTGTAAATGATCACAAAGCATTTAAATGCCACTAATTGTAATGAGGAGCAAGCAGGCTGGCATAGCAGTGTGTGTGGGACTGAAGCAGCTCACTGATTTGCAGTGTGACAATATAGTTTAAATCCTTCTTCCTATTTTCAGCCTGGAAATCAGAATCTATTCTGCTAACCTTCTGAGCTTCTAAATTTCGTGTCATGCAAGGGCGTGTTTAAAAATTAGCATTTAAAAAGAAACCCACTTGCTTTAAGTTTAAGCTGACACTGTTCCTTTCCTCTGTGGAAATGAAATTTATTAATCATAATAAAACCATCATATTCTGAAGGTAGAGGTCACCCTGAGGAGAAAAAAAAAAAAAAGTCTATTCATCACAGAGGAATTTCAATGCATCTTTTTCACAGATAATATCTGAGCATGTGTTCTTTCCCCTTTGGAAATATTTTCATCCATGTTTGTGCTTACGTATGTCAAGTGTATTCAGGAGCGTGCAGAAATGAAAATTGTGCAGTTTAATTTTATATATTTTCTTTTACAGAAGATTTGGAAGGATTCTTTTTACATTTTATTTTGTGTTTACATTGGACATATTTGTTTAAGTGGAATTTCAATATCCTGTAAAAGAAAAACAAGTGTTTGTTGTTTCAACAAGAATATAAGCATCACTAATTCTGCAGTAACATTTCTATGTTAATATCACAGTAAAAGCTTTAGCATTATTATAATATAAATATAAACCATTCTTTTTAAGGAGCAAGGATTAACTTTGGTCACAGTTCTCACATTAGGATTTCTTCACCACTCTTGTTTTATGAAAAGAGACATGGTTTATATAGAAGGATGGAAAAAGCCATGTAAAACACTGACAATAAGTCATTGCTGCTTTGGAAAAAGGGTAATAAAAATGTACTCAGAAGTCAATACTGGGTTGAAACAGTCATATTTTCATCCTTTGAAATTGCTTAATGTGCATGTTTATCCATATTTTTCCCATCAGTGGTCAAGATTTCTGTTGAATATTGATATAATAATATTATTAGCAACATGGTTTATTGCATCAATGTTGTAAACTTGACAGTTACTTCAGCAGCTGGCTTAAATGTAATAATAATTTAATACAGCCTGAGCCCTGGTATCCAGGCTTGGTCCTTCCTTACAAGAGGCCCTTGCATTTGGGCTACTTGATGCCATCCTAGGTGGCCTCTTGGATTCTGGTTGTGAGGCAGTGGGACACAGCCCAGGGTCCTGCAGGATTGGGAAGTGGGATGGAGGCAAAATCCAGCCCTAGCACTGGACCAAAATCAATGTATTTTTTACAGATAGAGATTTACAGCCCTTGCTCAGCATTGCAGCGATACCAGATAATCAGGAAAAAATAAAAACCAAGGAAATATACTACTTTCCATTGATATAAAAGTAATAATCATGGCATAAAGCGTGTAAAATAATAGTATATGCAATTCCTCTTGCATGTTGCTAAGGACATGAAGGAAATATGTCTGCCTTTAAATTAATCATTTTCCCTTCCTAGATATTTTCTTACTGTTGGAATGAAATTTGGCTGGGAAGAATTAAAATAATAATGATACTTTAAAAATTGGCATAGAGCAGTAGTGTCTTCTTCCCTTCAGTGCAGGTAAAAGAGACACAAGGGATTCTGTTCTTGAGTATTTCAAATCATGGTTGCATCCTACTGTGGAGGTTCCAAGGCTGAGGGTTATGGAAGTTCTTCCTACCAGAGAGGTGCAGAGTGTGTCAAGCCTGCTCAGAGAACTCTCAGACTGCTTTTCCAGCTCAGAGAGTCACCAAGTCCTTTACCCAACACAGACTGATGTGAGCTGCTTTCCTTCCCTTGCTTTTCCAGTGGGAATTGCCCGTTTCCTTTCTTGGATAATTTCTTAAGATAGGTGTTCTTGGATGCCAAGTATTTAAATAGAATAGATATAAAATTTGAATCCCTTACTCATCAGTGCTTTGGAAGAAAAAGAAGAACTAATGTATTTTACACAAGCCTTTTACACATATTTTCCTGAGTTTCAGACCAGGTCTTAAGGAAAGCAATTGCCTAACACACTGCTAGCCCTGGAATTTCATGTATCCCTCTGATAGCAATGAAGACTTCTCTACCCAAATCTAAAGCAAACACAGCTGTGGGGTGAGATACAGAGCCCACACTCATGAACTTGGGGTGCTTAAATAAATTCATTCATTTTTAATGTATTATCCCTTCATAGGAATTTGGATTTACTAAGCAAACAGGGCAGTACAACTGGAGGCTTTCAGATACAATGGTTGCACTTTGAAGTGAAACATCCAGGCTTTAGAATGCTTTATAAGAACATAGATACTCTTACACTTGCTGAAAATGCTGCACTCCTGCTGGGGAAAAAAAAAAAAAAGTCTAATTCAAAATGCTGAATATGAGCACCTGTACACTTGGAAGTTTGTTCTTACTGAACTGTTTTCTACTTTTTGGTTTTTTCCATCAAGATGTGTGGTTATGTATTCTTGGAAAAGGAAGGCATTTGATTTCTCTGAGTGTGGGGCCCTATGTTTGTGCAGAGAGTGAGAGACAGGGATGTTCAGTCTGTCTTTTCCATACTGAGCACTTTAGTGGGCAGAGTTGTCACAGGAGGTGATTTGCTGGATTTCCATATGAAAGGAATGCCTCATAATCTGGGAAATGTTGGCTCAGTGAGATGGAGAATTAAGGATTTATTGTCTATGGTAATTTCTGCTCCCTCCTTGAAGATGTCTCTGGGTAGGTGGGAATGTGTAGTGCAGATAATTTGGTCCTTTTCTCTACCTCACATCCAGGACCCACAGTAGTGGGTGGTGGAGGATTGCATATGCCATGGAAACATTCCTTTCTCAGCTTTCCCTCAGCTGGTTAGCTCAGAATCCACTAATCAGATTCTGCTTGTGGAGGAGCAAATATATGATAATAAAATAGAACAATTGTCCTCTTTTCAAAAAAAAAGTAAGTTTGTACATGAATTTGAAAAAGAAGGTAGTTACAGAGAATGAGACCAGTCTGTGGTTACTGTTCACATAAGACTAAAAACCAATTTTTTTTTTTATTTATTTTAAGAGCTACCAAGGGCATTGTTAAACCTTGCTTGCTGCATTAGCCCTTGTATTCAAGACAGCACTGTAATTACAAGATTGCTTTTGTTGGTCTATGTGACACCTGAGAGCAAATGCAAATTGTTTGATTATGGGAAATATGTGAGACACTTGCAGTGGAGGCTGTCTCTGGCTGGCAGGTCCATCTCACTGAGGGGGCTCCCTGTGTTCCCCAGGCTGGGCAGCAAAGCTCTGTGTGCCAAGGTGAGGCACCAGGGACTCAGGGAAAGCAGCTCTGAAGTACTTTCAGCCATAAGGATTTTGTGTGGGGAGAAATGCCAGAAATCTGATTTTCCCATCACTGGCTTTGGCTGGTTGTAGCAGGAAGCTGGGCCTGCAAGCTGAGGCTTCAGCTGTGCTGGGTTTTAGGGAGGAGCAGGAGTGTGTGTGTGCTGTGCAGGAGGAGCAGGAGTGTGCACATCCTGACACCAGTGCTGCCATTGCTCCACAGCCCCCTCTCCTCAGCCTCTGCTGATTCCTAACAGTCTCATAAAGCTAATTATACATTTACTGTCATTTGTAACCTTAGCATTTCCCAAAGGACATTGCTTTAGAATCTGTACAGTGAGTTTATTCGTAAGGAATTCCGCTAGAATGGAAAATTTCATTGCAACCATTTTGTTTATATCAATAATATCTGGTTTTAACTTTTTTTTTTTTTCCATTAATCTTACATTTATTTTCTTTTCAGTTACGGACGAGTTTATGCTGCAGACCCCTACCACCACACACTTGCTCCAGCAGCCACCTACGGCGTTGGTGCCGTGGTAAGTGATGGTTTCCTCCTCTTCCTCATCACTGTCTCTCCCACCTCCCCATGCTCCACTCTCTGCTTGGATCTTAGCACGGTTGACATCTTCTCACTTTTAGTTAATTGAATTTGTCTCTTGTGCTAACGGCAG